>NW_027094088.1:15084808-16458014 GCF_029207755.1 Chamaea fasciata | reverse complement strand
AGTGCCATATCCACACAGCCTTTGAACACTTCCAGGGATGGTGACTCCACCACTTCCCTGGGCAGCCTGTTCCGATATTTCACATGCTGTCCTGTGAAGAATTTTTACTAATATCTAATCTAAACTTTCCCAGGCCCAATGAGGCCATTTCCAACATTACAGCAAGAGGGGAATGAATGAAAAGGAGGATGTACCAACACTCTCTGCTACAGGGAAAACTCCAGGCTGACTTGTGAGGAATGGGTGGATGACAGGAAAGGGTCAGGGCACATGCAAAACTTCACAGGTATTCCCAGATCTACTTAAAAAGTACAGTGAAGGGCAATGTGATGGTAGCTCAGAACTAACAAACAATCCAGCCTCTAACACTAGGACAATTGAAACATTTCATGTGTAACTACAAATGAAGGAGGAATACCAAAAACACTGTCTACTACTATATAACCACCCATTTCTTAGGTCATCACAGCATAGCTGACCTAAGAAAAAGATCAGGAAAACTGTAGTTCCATATAGCAAAGTATCCAGTGACTTTGACTTTGTATTTTCAAAAGGATCTGGTTCTTTTTTTCTGAAAGCTGTTAAAGGGAAATAGATTTTCTCACATACTCCTTTTCTTCCCACTGTGCACTTGTGCAGACGTGTTAGAACCAGCGTGTTGTATCTTCAAGAACACAATCATTCCTCTTTCCATTTGCTCCTCAAAGCTTACTGTGGGGAGGTGGGAAAAAAAGACAGAACATGTGCACTTCTAACAGTTCCCTGTTTTATTGCAGTACATCAAAGTAGGTTAATATTAAGTGTGTTACCAACATAAAATATTGGTGGTAAGTCATTTTTACATTGTTGACTGTTCCACCTTAAATATTTCTGTGCAAAAGAATCTACATCATTGTTCTGTAGCAGAGAATCTCTTACAATGTCCCCTACAACATTGAGGGCATTAAACAAAAGAAGTGAGAAGAGGCAAAAAGCAGAATCTTTCCCCCACACGCACACTTGTCAGCTTTTATACTCTAAAACAAAAAAGTGATTACATCTATGCCATGCAAAACTGTACAATAATATTACAATGAAAAACCTAAAAAACATATTTTAAAAATAAATGATATGAAACTGTCATACATAAAAAGGCAGGTATAGCAACACTGGTTTGTTTGTGGATTTCTTCCCTGTAGATGTGACTGTCTTAAATGGAGAATGAAAATAGGTTGTACTGAGCTGCAGCTGGCATGAGAGGAGTTGGAATTCAGACTGGAAAGCCTGCAGCAGAGCAGCTTCTGGGGGTGTTTATCAAATAAACTGTGAACAGCAAGTGCACAAAAGGATGTACTTTGTATTAGTGCAGAAAAGTTGTCCCATTTCCTCCATGGAATGGACTTGTATTAACAAAAGAACCCACAGCAGGAATTGTTATGTGCCACTTTGATTCTCAGACTAAGGCTCAGGAGCTGTGGGTACTTGCACTGCAGTAAGTTTTACCCTTAATGCATTCATTTAAAATTAAACAGCATTCATAAAATGGAAAAGAAACCCTTTTTCCACCCAAAAGCATGTTTGTCTTATTCAGGGTCTGGCCAGGCAATACAACACAGGGCCAGATCTGTTTCCGTGTTAATAATCCAACTGTTCTGTTTGGAAAGGCTAACACACTGTGAACCAGTTAGGTACAGTTAAACTACATATCTATAAATTATGCTTTGGACTTTTATAGTATGGCAAGACCCTTAACTTCCCTCTGCCATATACCTGAGAATAACACACCTGGGTTGTAACTTGCCAGAATCAAATCAAAGAGAGAACATTCCTGACTCAGTTTTGAAACTCATTTAAATGGGCAAAATGCACATTCATAAGAAGCCACAGCAATTAATGGAGGGGAAAAGGAACAACTACTTCACCACAGTCTCAGGAATGTTTTTTTATACCACCAGCTGTCTTCTACAGGCGAAAGGCAAGAGAGAAGAGAGTGCCGTAACCCTGCTTTTGGGTTTATGAAATGTGGGAGGAAGCCACATACCTGTGTGTGCACACGTGCAGGGGAAAACTATTTACCAAATCTAATCCATCCTATCACCTGGAATCCTTAGTAGCTGCCTGAATCTGTACAGATCCTTGTTGCCATCAAAAGAGAGAAAAAAAAAGGGAAAACCCCAACAACCCATCTGTTCAAGCACTGTCAAAAATGCAAACACCTTCAGTCTCAGCCAAAAGGAAAAAGAAAAACAGCTAGATACACATCCTGTGTACAGAGAACATGTGCCACAGTCAGGAATTCAGGGTGAGATTTTAAGCTCCCAGAAAAAAATGCAGCCCTCGACCTGTGAAGTTGAAGCAGTGCTACAGTGCAAAGGAGCAAACATCAAATCTCGGGAGACAACTGCCTTGGAGATACCAGTCAAGAGTCTTACAGTTCAAATGACCAAGTGACTTTTCCTAGCCCAACGAATCTTTAGAAAGTTCATCTGCAGTATACATACCAACAAAAAGAGATGAGTGTGGTTTCAAATCGAGTCTGTAACCAAATGGTCCCCAAATATACAAAACTATTTAAGTCCTAGGACAATTTTTCTCTTTTCAAATAAGTGATGTGGTCATTTGCTTTTCAACTGAGAGAACAGTTGCTGTTTCTCTTCTGAACAGACACGTATAAAAATGCACAGGACCAAACTAATGATTACATAAATCCTAGAGAAGACTGCTGAGGCTTGGACATTGTAGTGTACAAACAGTGTGAGCCTGTGGAGCTCTCACCCTCTGAGCTTAGTGTTGCAACACAGCTGACCTATGCTCTGCCTGAAAATGCCAGGGGTTGGTATCAATAGATTGCAGGCACTGGAATGGAGTAAACGCAGGGGTTTACTCAATTTAATTGTTTGCTGTGTGGTGGCTCTTTGGGTTCCATTTTCAGATAGAGCTTTAGCACAACTGTGGAAAAAAAAAGTCCACGGAAAACGATCCTGTGACCCTCTCTCAGGGGGACTGCCATGCAGGCTGCTCTGTCTTTAATGACTACTGTTTAAATGCCTTCTCTCAACATCAAAATAAGATTATTATTTAAATACAACATACAGTAAATACAAAACTAGTCTGCAAAGGCTTTGAAAAGTGTGTGGACATGCTTCACCAAAACAAGGGAATTGTGGGGAAAAAGCAGTGGCTATACTTGAAGCAATATGCAGCCTTTAAAAAGAAGCTGATGTGGAATTTCAATAATGCCAATAACGCCCTGCCTATCTGTCCCTCAGAAATACATAAACTTTTCCGGGAGGAATTACTTTCAGATGCTTTGCTGTTTGCTAAAGCTTTTAATTTCAAATGCCAGGCTTGCCTAAGTAGGAGGTTTGAAGTGAAAACAAACAACACAACCAGCTTGCTACTCTGAAATACCCAAATAGGAGAGAGATAGGCTTTTGATATTATGGTTTCTACAATAATTTCTTGAATTCCTGTCCCAAATAACACTGAATGAGCTTGAATTTGGATAAGCCTCTTGATTCAGAGTGAAAGAGAAATCTTACCTAGGAGACCCAGCATGATTAAATGGATTAGATGACCTGTGTCTTGTTCCCTATGTCACATTTAGATCATACCTGGAAATTACTGTACATGGTTTGAACTTACCTACAACTTCTATTAGGAAAGACAGAAGCTGCAAAACTACAAACACCTCTGTGTGGATGAAGCTCTACATAACTGCTGACTGCAAGAATACAGAATGGTTTAATGAGAGCCATAACAAGTTTCTGAAACCCACAAACCCCAATATTCTAAATAGAAAAAGCCCTTATGTGTTTGAGTATGGTCATAGTATGAAGTCAGCAACAATACTACTGGGAAGAGAGGCTCATCCCAAATGAAAAGCACAATCTGCTTTGCTAACTAAAGAGGAGAGACGTCTTCCTCTTACCATACATCTGTGTATCAGTTTTTCATTTATTCTGTTGACTGGGTGACCACTTCAGCTTTTTATTTATTTTTCCAACTTCAGCGGGCTCTGCCTTCCACTGCAATACTTCCTGCCCTCCAACCTGCCCTGCTTTTGGAACCAAACAGCACATGAGCATATAGAAACAACTGCAAATTGCACAAACTCACAGCACAGGTAGGGGGCAGAGGAAAACCAACTTTGCCAGTGCAGCAGTTGTGGGTCACCAGGCATCTTTGATTACCACAGTGTGAACAGTGTGAGGTCAGTCTTCAAGGTTCTTTGTTGCTACAGTGACAGCAAAGCCAGCCAGGGCCAGCTTTGAGCTAAGGGCACTCGTTTGGCTTATGTGTATTAGCAACCAGTATGTGGTAACGACAGTAAGAGTTTGCTGCTTAGGGATGGTCAAGGAGATGTGGAAGACTGCTCCCTTCTGAGTTAAACCTGCTCAAAGGCTGACCCAGGGAAACAATCCTACTGAATGCAGCTGCACTGAACTCCCTTGCTGCCTGAAGGACCTCTCCTGTAGCTGCTGCAAGGCTCCAGCTCACAGGTGGCACACACGGAACCAGGGCAGCCGCCGGGCTGACCGGTGCCCGTGGCTGCTGGGACGGGGCCTCGCTGCCAATTGTTGTCATTTTTGAAAAGGATGGGGACTATGAGGAAAGTAGGAATTACAGCTTCAGTTCTGCTACAGCCAGAAGGAGAGAAGTGTTGTGAGAGCACTGCAGGGGCTGTCCCGGCAGTGCAGCGAGCGCTGCGCACACGGAATCTCTGTCCTGTGGGAGGTTTTAGCCAGGCCTCCGAGTCTGTAAATCACCGAGCATGAAAACAGGGACAACACAAATCTTAAATTAAAGGCTCTCTTAAATAAGCATCCATCTTCTGCTGCATACACAATGCTTTTTTTCTTTGAATATATACATACGTATTTTACTCTAACATCTGCGTATTTATTTAAACTCTGTACTGTAGTAAAATATGCATCATTTTAATTAATAAGGATTTGCTGGCGACAATCAGATTGACATTCAAACGTGGTGGCTGAAAGCTTTTATGTGCCTCTGACATACTGATCATTCCCCATGGGGGGGGAAGGGGTCTCTGTGCTACTTTTATACAGTACAATGAGCTATTGTATGAAAACAAAATCCCTCTGAATTTTCTCTTGTTGATACTGGTCTGGTCTACTTATGCTACCGTTTGGAAAGTGGAAGGGGAGTGGGATAAATATGTCTTTAAAAATGAAGCAGCTGTAACCACAAAAATGAAACCAATACTAATACAAATCTACAGCATCTGATATTTACCAACACCCTAGCTTTGCTCATTTGCTGCTGTCAGATCTGGGGAGGTGAGGCAATGCCGAACGGTGCTGAAGGCAACCAGCTTTTACCTTCCTCTGTACCCCATTCCCCGATCCTTTTCAGACAGGGAGTGGGGAGGGTTAGGAGGATGAAGGTGAGAACTGGAGCAAGTGAAGGGGACAGCCATGGGGACAGCAAGCTGATGTGATGCCAAATCTGAATGCTGAAGCAGTTCATGAGTCCCAACTCACGTGGTCAGAGCTCTCAAGGGAGAGGCTCTTGGTCTTGTGAGGAGAAACTGGGCTGGGAGGGCTGCTGAGGTTGGAGCTGTTCGATGCCGTCGAGTGTCTTGGAGAGTCAGAGTCCTGCAGCCCAGAGAGACACAAGAACACCAGTAAGTAACAGGATAGCAAGTTTGGGGGTGACTGAGAGTGTCTCAGCAACAGTGTCTGGATTCAAAGGCCTCTGTAGATTTTGCTTGTGTCCAAAAATACTGAGGGATCTTTTTCACTTACAATTTCCAAGGAGACCTGAGATTAAGTGGTCAGGTCACTCTGCTTTCAGCAGGCTTAAGTGATACTGACATAAGGACACAGCACCAGTGGGATTCTGGCAGTCTGTGTGTGTTGTCGAGGGCTGCATGGCCAGCAGAATGTGCAGCTTCAGGCTGCCTGTGAAGCTACAACAGCTCCTGCCTTTTCACAGATTATGATCGAGATGCTCTTGCACTAAAATGAGAAATCTTTGTGGCTTTATCACAGCTCCCTGTTCTCTGTCAGCCCTGGGGTATCAATTCAAACATCCTATCAAGTTCCTTGGATCTTCCAGAGTAAAGCAGAACGCAACTCTTGAGCCTGAATTTGGGCTGACAGCTGCCTTTCAGCTTCCACTGGCACGATATATTCAGTACCATGAAAAGCCTTATGTGATCTCTCATTTTCACACTACTTGGTAAGAAAATGGGTTGGGGAAGTTTTTCAGGCAGCTTCAGACTGAACCCTCCCACGTAAAACATTCTTGGCTGGAGGGACTGAGTTTAGCACTGGGCAGGATTTCAGTCCTATCACAATGATAGTCTTGACTGCATAGAATAGAAATTATTAAATCCAGTTCCTGCTCTAAATGAAATTATAATTCTTAAATTACCTCGTTAACTTCTGAGTACAAACTGTCTCCTGTGAAACGGTTGCTAAGATAGCTTATGAATCTTTGCACAGAAAGGTTAAAAGGAATATCAGCACTTCAAGCCGTGATATGTCACTATCAAGCTGTTACTCTACTGGGCCAGTATTTGGGGGCAGCCTCACTACCCACACATCTCCAGGTAAGGAATTCAGAGAGCTTCTTCTGCATGTCAAATACCAGGACCAGAGTTGACACTTTGACCAAAGTCTTTTGTAGCTTGAAATCAGGAAATTTGTACAGGAAATCCTTCTCTCCACTGTCAGTGACTCCCAAACGTGTAGCCAACCCGCTGACAGGACTGAACTGCCTCATCTTTATCAACACCCTCAAGGTTTCTCCTCCTCCTGTTGTTACTCACCTCTCGCTCGTAGTCCCTTGTGGGTGCATCACTGCCTTGGTCCAGGCCCCCAGAGGACAGGGACCCATCAGAGGGTGATGCCATGGGCTGGCGCTTTGCTCCGTAGCTCCCTCCCGAGAATTCCCTCCGCAAAGCGCTGCCATTTTGTGCAGACGATCCTACAACAGAGGATTTAAACCGTGTTACAGACCCCACTCAACACACCAGGAACTTGGTTAGCAGTTCCTCTGGCTAGTTCTGCTCTCCTGCAGCTTGTCCCAAGGTCCCAAGCTCATGGCTTGCAGGCTATGTGGGCTTTTCTCTTGTCTGCTGCAGTTCTTGTGGATTATCCAGTCCCTCCCTTGGCATGTCAAGTGTAAGAACACTTTACACAGTCACTGTGTTTCTGACAAAGGTGGCAGTTGTAGAAACAGCTGTGGTGGTTGCCTAATTCCAGTGGTCTCTTTCAATGCCACTCTTCCATTCCAGCAGCCAGTTCTCTACTGTTTTATCTTTGCACTGGTGGCAAGAGAAGCATCAAGAGCTACACGCAGCTCAGCAACAAAATTAATAACCACGGAGCTTGTGAGCAACTTGTCACTGATTTAAAACACTTGAGCAGGAGAAAAGCAGCCCCAGGGCTAAGAATGTAATTTCAATTCTAATGTCAATTTTAAAAAATTGAAAAATTACAAATGTGGGATTCTCAAAAGCACTACCTGCTTATTCATGTGCTCCTTTGAAAGCAAGACTAAAA
Organism: Chamaea fasciata; assembly: GCF_029207755.1. Classification (NCBI taxonomy): domain Eukaryota; kingdom Metazoa; phylum Chordata; class Aves; order Passeriformes; family Sylviidae; genus Chamaea; species Chamaea fasciata. The sequence goes on along the minus strand of NW_027094088.1, from coordinate 16,450,500 downwards.
TACTCTGCTGGCCCTCGGCACCAACGCAGTCAGCCATCACCTTGGAAAATCCATATCGAGCATGGACAGAAGCAACTGCAGGTAGCCCTTCCCCTGAAACACTTGTGCCCAGCCCCCAAAGCAACACAGCTCTGTTTGCTTACGTGCTGCTAACCCGCTGCTTGCACTCATGGATCGTCCTGGTTCCGTGCGGGATTTTGTGATTGACGGGATGCTGACGGAGCCACTGAACACCGTCCGGCTCTCCTGGGGCCGAAGGTTCTGAAATGCACACACACACGGCACGTTCACTTATCCACTGCTGGCTCAACCTTGCAATTCTGTGTTGAAGGGCCCCAAAACACATTAAACCCCCGACCTTACCACAGCTGAGTATCTGGGCAGCAAGTCAGCAAAAATTGCAAAATAATATTCTGCAGTTTAGTGCAGAGACTGGCAGCACACGCAACGCGGCAGTGAAGTGCTGAATTACATGGACATATGCAGGCAACTGAAAGGATACATGGAATAATTCCAGAATTTCCCTGAAAGGATGGTTTGCAAGCCTAATTAAGCTGCTGTAGATATATTCAAGTTACACTGCATAACACCTTCTTTCTGAACACAAGCTTCCAAGGATCTCATTACAATTTCTCTTTGATGCCATCGTTTGTGCCATGATTGTATAAGTTAATACAATATCCAGGTTAATCCCTAATGCTTGCAGAGTTATGAATAGATAGTGGATCAATCTGTATAGCAATTACTTATAAAATTCCAAAGGTGTTAACAGCATCCCTCCAAACCTACACTAGTTGAGCCAAACTGAGAGCAGCCTCCTGTTTCCAGTCTGCACAAAGAAGAGGACCAGAGCACATGCCACTGTTTTTCTACGTACTTTGATTATTGCTCCTATTTTGAATCCTGAGAGTTCCAGTGTGATTTTTTAAATTAATGAGTTACTGGACTGAAGTGGTCCTTTACCGAGGAGATAAACCACAATTTCCCTACTTGGATATGGCAGTTCCTCAAATGTAAGTTGTCTTTAAAAGAAGGTGAAAGAGTACTTTGAAGTGAGTTCTGAGAGATTTTATTTCTGCTTCTGTTAACCTACAGCTGACTTCAGGGGAAAAGACTTCTCAGATTATTTAGCCCCTCTCTGTATGGGCTGGCTTCCTATCCCAGAGGGATGTGCCCATGTGTGTCATTCCAGCTCTGGCTAAACATGAGGCCTCGTCCTGCTCGTCAACAGGATGTGATTTGCACTATTAAGTCAATACCACTAACTGGAATTAGGTTCAGGGAACCTTCATAGATGCACAATGTGAAAGAACTGCAGGTAGCTCTACGAATTACTTCCTTTACCCTTTACAGCCCACCCCCTCTGCAGTAACTGTTTGTTTCTTCCTATTTATATTTAATTATTTCCCCATCCTCACACTGAGATGAAGTAGCCATAGATAAAACAATAGTTGCAACTGCAGTGCTTCCTTAAACTAAGGTGTTATGAAAATTTCAGACCAGAACAAAGATTCTACCCCCACAAGGATATTCTCAGACAACCTTGGTACTACTCATGTCTCTATCTGTATTGTAAAATGGGTAATAAAATTGAGGCTTTGTAAGGAACAGATTTTATACAGGTCAGACTTCATCAGATAAATTTTACCAACCTGCTGCCAAATCCAGTCCTACAGTAATCCTCGGAATCGTTGCTCTGACAGACCACTTTGATCTTACAGTAAACCCTTGGCTTCTCATTCTCCCAGGGTGCCAGAAATGGCTGATTTTTAATGTGCAGCAAATAAGAATTAAAATCTCTCATCTGTTCCCAGATCTCTCACAAACACCAGCAAAAGAGAATGAGAGATCTTACCAATGAAAAAGCCCTTTTTACTTCTCCCTTCTTCCACTGCTGCACCATGAGGATTTATACCTAAAGGCTTAAAACAGTATCTTAAATTATTTGTGGGATTATATTGTTGTCTCTTGCTTAGCTTCCCCCTTCTTTTTTTTTTGTTTTTGAATGTGAATAACCAGCCTACTTTGTAGAACAAAACACTGAGCTCTAGTTTTTTCCCCATGCAATAAAGTGAGATGCAGAGTTTAAGCATCCTGGCAGTACGTAAACCATGGAGGCTCGCTCCCCTGACAATACACAAAGGAACTGAGGGGCTGAGGGATGAGTTTCTGCTGTGTTTTGAGAGAGAAAGGAAAGCCAAGTGCAGCACCACGCGTGCACTGGGGTTAGTACACTGGGGTTGCAAGGCTGGTATGAACCTACAGTGGCTCATTTTGCAAAGAATGCAATTATGTTTAATGATAAGGTGATTAACCTCCTTCACAGTGACTGAGCAGACAACATACAGGCATCAGGGGAAGGAGGGAATGGGTGGGTGCACAAAAAGAGACTCTTTGTTTTAACAGTGTATTCTGTAGATGATTATTTTTTGTGACCTCAGTTTGCAACGTCCATGTAATTCCTTGTAGAAACTCTGTCCACAAAGCAAATCTTTCATCGTTCTTTGTTCTAAAAATAAAACAAGCACGTGCCAGGGATGCTGGCATTCTGGACCAAACCTCCTGGAAGTGGTGTGCACATGATGCAGGAAGGGGATTCAAAGGAAAATAAAGGCGGTTATTAGCAGTAGTTACAAAGCAGCACAATGCAGCAAGTTAAAAAAGACAGAAAACAAAAGGAAACCTGAGCTTGCTTTACTCAGAGAGACAAAAACCCCTCATTTTGAGCAACAATTCAAATCCTAGCAGGAAAATTCATCCCCACTGCTGGACCAAATGGAGAAAGATGAAAGAAGTGGGGCCAAAAGCAGCAGCAGAGAAGCTGCTGCTGAGCAAAGTGAATCTCTGTGAAATAGGGTGAGAGGCCCAGCTTGGTCCAGTGCATCCCATTCCAGCTGGAAAGTGGAGCTGTGGGTTATGTAGGTGCAATCACTGCCAGTGTTACAGAGCCTCTGCTCCTGCTCCAGCTGCTCCCTGGGCACCTTCTCCAGCATTGGGATGAGGGACAGGGTCTGACTGGACAGGTACAGCACCCACAGGAACTGTTCTGCCTCTGTTCCTCTGTCCATTGTGCTGCTTGTTCTTGTTTTGGGGTTTGTTTTGTTTTAAAGTAGTGCTCTGTTCATCACACTACAAAACTCAGCTTTCAACTCTTCCATGAAATAGTATGACAGACTCTAAAAGCCTACTTTAACAGGTCATTTTTCAACTCTCCTATGGATTCCATGCTGTCCTGGTTCCAATATCCAATCCTACCTTGGGACCATGGCACTCTTCTTACACTTATATCTCCAAACACGAAGGGAGGATGGACAGACATGAAACCAAACTCACAGCCTGGCTTTCCATAGAGCTTCCAGCCCCTCTACCCTCAAGCCACAAAGCAGACAAACACTTTTCCTCACACAAGACTAAACCTCTAGTGCTCTGAGGAGCTAAGAGGGCAGGATCTCAACGCTCCAGGTTGCCCACTTAACTTTTTCCCCTTCCAATTAGGCTAGGAGGCTGCAACATTAGGATGAAGGATGCTTCTAAAGAAAAAACTGAGTTATTTTCTGAAGCACTAGGGGTCATTCTTTACTGATCCCAGGGAGACTACTCACATGAGAAAGGGAAGGTAGAGGGAGGGTCACAGTCCAGTGATACATCGCTGCATATTAAACACAGACAGTTTTATAGTACAGTTGGATTAAAATAACCCTGTTAAAACCAGAACTGACATACAGCTTCAGTGACCCTATAACGACCCTCTAGGAAAGAAACAGCTTTCAATTCACCTTAACAGTTTTCGTTCTTTTTTTTTTTTTTTTTTTTTTGTTTTGTTTTGTTTTGTTAGTTTGTTTCTGTTTTTGTTTTTGTTTTTGTTTTTTTTTTTTGCATTTCAACAGAGCATTCCTCTTGTGTATTAATGGCTGTGACAACTGGGACCTCACAGCAATGACATGACCATGCACGTAAGCAGTCAAAGCTCAGCTGTGCAAATTGGTTTTGGAGCCATATGGAGGAGATTTATTTTTCTCCTGCATTTTTAAATTCTGTCTAGTGTTGGATGCAGGTATGTTTCCAAAACCTTCCCAGTGACAGGGCTCCAGCACAGCAGCCCAGAGGCACTCGAAGCAGCCTGGCAGTGAAGGTTTGCCAGAAACCAAGAGCAATGTTCCCATGACAGCAATGGGCATGGCCTGTACCCACACAAATCTTGAGCAAACAACAGCATCGCACACATCTACCTACAGGTTGTTCCTGATTTATCTATCCCAGGCAGAGCTGCAGGCCCCAGCATGACACACAGCTGTGATGCACTGCAGGTACCTGTGTGCCTGCTTCACTTTGGTTTGTATTTCTACAGGACACAGCAAACCCCCAGGTAGGCAGACCTGGATGCACATGGCAAGAAAAAAAGCGAAGACCACTTCCATTTCTCCAGTTTACACTGCAACTGGAAGGATGCCTACGGAACAGCATTCTACTTTTAGCCTCTGCCTAAAACGACCAGGGTTAATAGGAAGTTGCCATAATCTTTAATTTTTATCCTATTTCTACATGTTCTAACTTCACTTATTTACTTTAACCTAGAAACTGCCTGAGGCACTACCTGTGTCTCTCTCCATCCATGTACAGTATTGTGCATAAATTCTCACATTCCATATGAATTCATCATAAACAAACAGCTTGAAAGCTTAGTCCAACACAGACAGATCCAGAATCTCTTTCTAATTCAACCTGAAACACCAGCACTCTGACTGCTGGAGGATGAACACTGTGGAACAGAGAACTTCCTCCCTGATTAAAATATTATTAATTAAAATCTTATTAATATGATTAAAAATATTGTTCTCATAGCAAAAGTTTCAGCTCAAACTTTTCTTTTTTTCTAAGGCCATGGTCTGTTTCTTGGCATGTCAGAGCTGTGGGAAGACCCCAGCTCTGATCATGGCAAGTAAATTTTGGGACAAAAGAAAGTGGAGGGTGAAGGAACAGCTTACAAGGGGTTTTCTCCCACGTTAATAGCCAGGCAAAAGGAAAACCACACAGTGTTAGTAGAGTGAACACCTGACTCAGCCGTTCATACCCTCAGAGTGACAAAGTCTGGAGTACCGAGGACAGAGCGTGGAGACGGGGAAAATGCAGGGTTTATGGAATCGTAAGAGAGGAATTTTTCAGCTGAATTAACAGTCATGTGGTAGATGTGCTCAAAGTTGCTCGGAGAGGAGATCAGACGGGAGTGATGATGAGGGAATTGATAAGGGGAACGCTGCTATCAAAGACAACAGAGAGAGAAAGCAATGAAGGATGGTTGTACAGGTTACACCGGCACCAGCAGTTCCACAAGCGCAGTGAAACACGGAGCAGGGACAGCAGACAGCAAACCCTGCTGGCTGTCAGCACACAGGGTCTGACACTGCCACCCCCAGTCCTCTGAGCACCTTCCTGACACACAGTCTGATGGGCCTGCTGCCCTTGCTGTTGCTAAAACATTAGAAACAAATAAAACTTTTAAGTCATTGGAAATCGATTCTAATATTTATTATTTTTTGATATTTCAAAGAGCACCACAGTTGTAAAAGGTGCTTTACAGACAGTTGAGAAGCATCAGTTCCCTGCCTTGAGGAGCTTACAATCTAAAATAGACATAACACAAACAAAGGAAGGTGAACACAGGTGAGGTGGTGTGGGGAGAAGAAAAGATGAGCATACACAGCAGTTAGAGCTCGTTAAAGAGATTTCCTTCTGTTATTCATGCATATTAGCGATTCCATTAAAATCACCCGTACAACAAACACAGAGTATTTCCAACAGGAGGGAACAGTGTATCGACAGGGTGGGGACACAGGCTGTGTGGGGAGGTGAAGGGGTTAGTGTCAGACCACTGGGACAAGCCTCTCCCTGCAGACAGGTGAGCGAGGCCCACGCCCTGCTCCACACTGACTTAATCCCGCCAGCGCCAAGGGAACCTGGCACTGCCAGCCCTGCGCCGCAGAGGATTAGGCCCTTCCTCAGCACATAAAGTGTGAGAGCATTAGGAAATTCAAATGTTTTTAACAGGTCAGCTGAGCAGCGTGCTCCCAAAGTGTGACGTAAAGAAGAAGAGGGGAGAAATAACCCTGCAAATTAAACAGGAACGGTTTCTAATTCATCCCTGTGGAATGTGCTGACACAAGTGCTCGTAAAATTTAAAGTCATCTAAATCCAGATTTAATGGAAGAGATTTTCAAGGCTCGGTTTCCCTCCCTGTGCCATCTGTACATGCTCAGTCAGCCTGCAGTGGGCTGGTTTCCTATGGACACCAGCAAATCAGAATACCTTTTCTCCTTTCTAACTTCTAAGTTGCTCTTCCCCTCGTCCAACTGATTTCATCTCCTTAAAACAGATATTTCTGAGTAACATTAGAAATGTTAGGACTTAAAATATAAAATATGGTAAAAATATAGCTTACCCCTCCACTAAACCTAAGGCACTACTTTTTTGTATGTGGAACGTATTAAAGTCTGGAAGAACATTAAGTCACATCCCAATACATTATATCAAACATTATTGTTACGGTTCTCTTCATTTCAGCTGGTAAAATCCAACTTTTTTTTTTTTAAACACACGGTTATTATGAGGCTTTGCCTGTTAACCAAAACACCAATTACCACATTATGGCATATAAGACATAATATACATTAAACTGTTCTTAGTAACTTTAGCAGCATCTAAATATCAGTACAAGAAGCCACCATTCCAAAATGGTCCAGGACAGCAGGCTTTGCTGAGTTCTCTGCTCACAACAGAGAACTGGCAGCAAAGCCAGCTACATTCCTAAAAGCCAATAAGGGAGATATGGCAGTGTCTAAAACCACAAGCTAAAAAGCAGAGGGTAGGCCAGCTGCAGATCATGAAAATATTTAGCCAGCATTCATGAATGTGAGAAAGCCACGATATGGCAACATTTTAAAAATGATACTCCATGGAACTTTCTCCATAGACTCCACCATTAGATGCATGCATGGGGTTCCCATTTTCTTTAAAGAATACCAAATATAGATATGTATTCATTTACTCTAAAAGTTTCTCAATTGAAACAAGCAAAGCTTCACACATCATCTAGAATGGAAGTAGAATGGCTCATGTATAATGAGGTCAAACTGAAGCATAATGTTCAAATATAATGGCAGTCAAGACCAGCTTTTGTATATAAAAATACTTAGGCATGCAGAATATGAAAGCAAAATCAATCCTGTACATCTGATGTACACAGAGAGGTGGTCTGTGCTGCAGTAAGTGCAGTTCCAGATTTCAGATCTTCACTACAAAGGAGCATCCACGATAAAGTGGCTTCAAGGGACAAGAGGGCAGAAGGGAGGCCAGACTGTACGGCCAGGTTAATTGGTGACAGGCTGCTAGGGAAGAAAAACATGTAAACAAATAAGTTTGGGGATACGCTAACAGGAACGATTCTAAATTGTACAAAACAAGACAAAGACCCAGATCACAGCATTAAAACACAAATATGCACCCATTACTGATCGGCTAATAGAAAACAACAGCTTCTGGTTTCTGCTGTGTTGCAGCCCGCAAACTCGTGTGCCAAAGCCAGACCGTGAGTGCTCACCATGAAGAAAAGAAGGATGCAAATAAACAGTGGCCTGAAACCCCCTAAATCTGATCTCTCTCTGAGCCTTGGGCATGGTTCTGCCCAAACACCAGGGCTCTACTGAAGTCAAGGGTGCTTGTTCACAGAGAGAACAAGGTTGGACTAGACCAATGGACCGCAACTTCCCACAAACACATCTGCGTGTATGGTGCATACCAAGAAAACTGGAAAACAACACACAAAGAAAGCATTTTTCTCCCTTGTGTGGCAGTACCAGCAAGGGCAAACAAACAAGTAGATATGTTGAACACAAACAAGGCACCTGATTCAACACATCAAATAATGCAAAAGAGTTTAAAACACTCCCTTTATTCCGGTTACAACACAAATTAAGCTCTCTACAGCTGGTCTTTTAAAATACATCATTAAAAGAGTGGTGGGCAGAGAGCAAACAGGCTCTGTACCCACGAGGCCAGGCTTAGGGCAGCACAAGTGCAGGTCCTCTGCAGCCCACATACACAGCCCACCCATCAAGGGTCCTCACTACCAATTCTAACTCTGCTTCTCTCAGTTCTTGGCATTTCCCCTAAAAAAGGCAGTGGGGCTGAAGTGGATAGTTTTTTTCTGATTCACATTGCATCTGTGAAGTGAGTATGTGTATATTAATGAATAAATATAAATACATACATGCACATTAAATTGTCATTTGCATTATTAAGTTCACCCATGTGTGCTAGATAAAAGCTGGGTTGAGCTGGCTATTTAGCTTGTAACAATCTCAATCAAAACAGAGAATGAAATATCTATTCTCTATTAAAACCTATTTATAGCTAAGGACTCTTTTGCCCACACACCATTATACTGACTTCAGTGAAAGCTCATGCCGGGTGAAAAATTTCTGTTGGTAGATCCAGGTAAATTTGGAGGTGCTCAATTAAACCAAAAGAAACCACAAATGAAAAGCCCCACTCCACTCTTTTGTGCACTTTCTGTATTCCCGTACACCATAAGGAAAGAAGCTGTACTACCTAAAATAGCTGGAGGAAGACAATTTGAGAAGACTATTAGCCTTGCACTGCTTGCTACCCCCAGCTTCAGCCCCAAAAATGTATTTTACCATTCATTTCCACAAACAAGAACAGGCATTCCCAAAGTAAAAGTGCTGCATTCTTTCCCAAAGTTTGTTAAAAAAATACTTTCTCTTCTGAACCACAGTAGTCTATTAAAAAATACAAAGATGTTCCAGCTGCAAAATCAGGACACACGCTTAGCAGCACAGAAATCCCCCAGCTTTTCACCTTTTGGGAGTAAGGTATGAAACTGGTAAAATAATTCCATGTCCTGGAAAAGGAACCACCATACAGATGAGCTGTACACAGGGTTGGATGATTATTCTTTACCTTGTGTACCAGTTCTCCAGGAAACATCCTCTGTTTCCATTCCCCTCTTCTGATTCTAAATTTCTTTCCAATGAAACATTAGACTCTATACATAACCTGAAATGCCCACATAACTCCTTTTCTTCTATTTTTGCGCCTGAGAAACAAAGTTCTTAGTCTGGAATGAATTAAACGAAAACTCAGTCCAAGCAAATACCTTACAGGAAGCTGTTGGAAAAGAAAAAACTGCCTGGACTGAAGTAGCTCTTGATACAAGATTTATTTCCTAATTTCAAGTAATATTTTCAAATTCACACACTGTCAAGTCACACATCAAGTGCTTCATGCAATTCCGAACCAATTAAGTTAGGAATACAAATACAACATGGCATTGTAAGGAACCAATGGAAAAATACACAACAAATTTGCTTTGTCTTGCAGTGACATCTCCCAGTATTAAGATTGATACTTACTTGCAAAAAGGAGGTTTTAATAATAACTTTTAAAAAAGAAGCTGCAGCAGTGGAACAAGTGCAGGAGTCAACTGTAAACTGCACACATTTTCTAATTCTTCTCATCACTTTTAAGTGTGGAAAGAGACTCATGAATTTTTTTCAAAGCATCATATTGATTGGTAATAGCACAGTACCAGTCCTAACTGGAAACAGGACCTGTGAGCTAATACAAGGCAATTAGAATGGATTCAAAGCTGAAAGCCATTGAGAGATGACACTGTTGAAATTATGATGTAAAAAATCCCCTTCTATAGGTAGAATCATTCCTTGTTTTACACTTGTCAGATGTGGGGCTTGGGTTAAGTGTCCTTGCAGCTTTTGATTCCCATGAACTTTCAACTACTGAAGGTGTGACACAGGATGACTTTTGCTCTACCTATACAGGTAGCAAATTATTTTCTCTGCTTGGGAAGAGCCACAAATATTTTAAAGAACTTACCAGAAATGGAGAAATGAAGAAAGGCTCTGATCTACATCCTGCCCTGAAGCAAATGATCATTCTCTGTCTAACATCAGACACATGCAATCTTGTATCCAGGTAAGAGAAACATACCTGCCAACACCTCTTGGATTTATCATGTGTTTTCTAGAAACCGTTTCTTCATTATGTGTTCATTAATAAAAGTGATTATCATGTATAAAAATACACACATACAGTACTGGTTTTTCTCATTACACTGAATATATTTGTTATTGAGAGGCTTCTCAGAGTGTGTCCAATACCAGCTTTAAAATAAATCAAAATGTAGACTTCAGTCGAGTGTAACATAAAAGTATCATTTGCTTCAAAAGTGAGGAAATAAGTATCCAAAGACCAGAGATTAGGCTCCTAAACTCCTGAACTAGTGCAACTGCATGTTGCACTTTATTTTCCAGTCTTATCTTTGTTTCCTTTGCACTTTTCAGCATCAGAAAAATCACAGTTTCAGCATCAACTTCCTGCTTTCTGCACAAACCCAAAGTAGTAATGATGATCATTTTAGACAGCAGTTCTATGCTAATGCCTGAGTCCTATGCTGGAACAAATTTCATCTGTGTTTATCATAACATCTTATCTTTCTTACAGTGCTAATTACCATCTTCTGAATCACATCTGTGTCACTGTGGATGTGCTGAGAAAACAATACAGAACACAGAAACACACAAAAGATGCTCAAGGTAGCTTGAAGCAAGCAGTATGGTACTTTCTAATGAGCAAAGTATTAATTAGTCTTTAGCTCATCACAGATTTCAGTAACTTCCAAGTGAGTATTTCCTACATGAGGTTTTAGGGAAATGAACATGTGCTATTACATGTTTTCTTTTTTCATTTTTCAACTTAAAAAGGTTAGTTTTTATGCAAGAAGTTTTGTTTCACTGAGACTGCTTAATTTGGAGAGAACAGGAAAGACAGCACATTTGGTATGAAAAGAAATTTGAGCAGTACACATTATTGAATGGCTACAGCAAAATAGGCTGTAAAGAAATAGGTTAAGTTGGTGCTAAAGATGGGAGGAGAAAAAAGAAATCAAACTACAGTTCATGGAGAAAGGAATTTCTCTTTCCATATCCACGAAGAGCATAGGCTCAAATCATGTAAACTTTGCCCCTTCATATGGGTCATAAAAATTATCATCAACACTGCAAGGCCAGCATGTCTTAAAACTCCAGAGGCATTAGGCACTCCTCCTCCTCCTCTGCTCAAGGCCTGTCCTGCTCCTTGCTTCAATTTTATTACATACAGCAGAGCATTTTTAGCTCCATTCCCCTTGTTACACTATTCCTGACGGAAATACATCACTGATTATACATTAAAATTGCACTTGTTTTTCTCTCACTTATTTGCAGCCTCTGCAGCAGTCAGTCACTCTCACATGTCCTTTTGTACTTACCATTGGGAGGTCTTTGAGAATCTGTATGCCATCTCCTGGACCCATATGTGCTATGTGGTTAAAATTAGTTGGGTTAGAAATTAACTTATTTCTCATTTCTGGATCACGTAGCATCTCCCTGGAAGAGAAGATACTTTGTTTAGGTATTTCTCCTTCAAGGTGAGGATGGGCATTTATTTATAAAACATGTACAGCTTTGATTATCAGCTATTTTCAAATGGAAATTAACCAGTCTTTTCCAACCTAAACAATTCCATGAGTCTACGACTCTTTTAAAGCATGTTAACAGTGGTAAACCCCTGCTGTCAGTACTTGTGTGGAGAAGGTTCCACCTTGAAGAGAGGGCAAGGAGCCAGGATAAAAGAATGCTGTTTGCAGCCTAAAACCCCTGCCCAGTAGTTACTAACATTCACAGAATGAGCTGATAAAAAGCTCTGTAAGATGAGTAAAAGTCAAACTTACTTGTGATATATTACAAAGTGAAGATGAAAATGAAGTATAAAATATGAAAATAGAATTAAAAATAATACTGCAGTACCTTTCTCAGCCTGTGGTCAGAATTAAAAGCTCTTCAAAATGGCAAGGATGCATTTCAGAACTCAGAATAAATAAAATTTTAAAGAGACCAAATGTCAATCAACTCAGAAAAGGCAAGAACAAGAAATGGAATTCTATTTCCACGGCATACAGTTGCTTCTTTCCTTAGAGCCAAAAAGAAAGACAAACTGGGAGCCAACCAATGGTGCAAGATGTTGGAACTTAGAAAAGTGAAATACTCAGTTCTTGGACTGTGGCTTAGCACAGTAGCAGATCACTTCCAGTGAGTGACAGCAAATGGTCAAAAACATCCTCTGCGAACACTGCCAGTAGTGCAGACTTGGTTTTGTGGCCAGTTAGGAAAGTATGTTTTGTAACCTGCTAAACATTCCCATTAGAAATACACCCTGAAATCCTATGTCCCCTGAAGAAGTCTGTTTTGTAAACTTTATAGAAATTTTATGTAGTTAAATCTATAAATCAAAGAAACAGATGTCCTGGAATACTGCTGAGAGGAGAATCTCCTCCAGAAAGAAAAGCAGAACCGGAGTCTGAGAGTAATTAATCCATATGCATAGTTAGCAAAGTAATCTCCTTTTGCAAAGTGTTTATTGGAGAACTTTATATATACAGTGTATGTGCACACCTATGCACCTGCATACAGTATGTGGAGGCATGCATTCCAAATTACAGCTGTTTCACATAATTAATCTGAACTAATTGTGCATCCAGTGCATATCCATATCCAAAACGGTATTAACACAAGTTCAACCTTGAGGATTAACAGGGTAGAGAAGAGACAGGAACACCTGAATGGGCATTCCAGAAAGCCACATGTGAAGCACGATCAGTCAGTGTCCATCAGGGCCTACAGGCATGGACAGAAGACAAGTACAGGTGGAATACCGACCTCCTCTGCTGCATCCTCTCCTCCTCGGGCACGCGGAAGGAGTAGCGCCGCTTGTTGTTGATGCTCCGAACCATCTGCTTCCGGCTGTTGTCTGATGTCTCAGGCACCACCAGCTCATCCCCCTCTGAAATCAGCACAGAGATGGGGATGCAGTGGGGCACTTCCTTAAGTATTCATGGAACTTGAGTTGCAACACCCTTTTTACCTCTGCTGTGGTAGTGCTGGACACCACCCCTTTCCCATCAAACCTGAACAAACATTCTTTGGTTTATGGGTTTCCTTGGCCACTATCTACCACTCTTATGTAGCAACAGACTTCACCCTTCTTCACACATGAGCTGCCACACCTGTGTTCTCACACCACCACTGACACATTCCTTGAAATAAACATTTCGGTGGGCAGAAAGGGAATCTGAGCCTTGTCTCAAAATTCCCCTGGCGGATCTCACTGAGAATCACTAGAACAGTCCTGTTCTTCCGACTGTCTGGAAACTGAATGCAAGATTCTCTTTCATTCATTCCCTACTCCAGAGAGAATATGGCTTTTGAAATGTCTGAACATTGATGTAATTTGATGCAACTGTGGGAAAAGAGAAGATTTTTTCCATGTGCGTACATCTGGCCAAGGGATCTTTATTAAAGACATGAAAAGAAAAACAGTGATAATCACACAACAGCTGTGTGACTTTGAATGAATGTTGCAACTGCTGTGTCTTGTTTTCTATATGTGGAGACTGAAGCGACACTCTTAATAAGCTACTGCTCACTGAAAAAACAGTGTTTTTATATGGAACTCAAATCTCTTCTTTCCTTAAGATCAACTCTAATATTCAGTCTTTATTAGACTTGAAAATTCTCTATACATACTTCCAGCATATTTCTCCTCTCTACCACTGCCATTCCTTTCGTACTAATTTGCTGGCAATTTAAATAAGCATGGAAACAGTGCCAGCAGCAGTACATTTTTCTAGAGTGTTTATTTCCACTGTTTACAGAAAGTTGTTAACAAAAATTTATAGCTTTTGGTTGTTGAAACAGATCATGTCCCCTCTCCACCTAAGAGGTTAAACAAAAGTTTAAGGAGATTCCTCAAGAGCATGCTTTTGAAATCAGCTCTAAAAAGTAAAAAAGGTCAGAAAGACTCGTAACAAAAACAGATTTTTGAAGCTAAAATTGTGGCACACAGTCATAGCTGGCCCTAATAATAAGTTATGAATACACCATATTACTTTAAAACGCTTGGGAAACATTTGTTTAGGTTAAATATAGTATTAATTTTAATCGAATGCTGCCAAAATGACTATTTAGGTCTTTAATCGTGCAGGCTTTTTTAGGCAGTGTTCTGGCAGGTGATCCCACATTTGGAGGGAGTGTCCAGTAGTTCTAGTTTCTAGTTCCTGTCTTCACTCAAGTCTTCATGAAATATTGAAAAGGAAAGAAAAAAGTTCAGGGAAAAGAGACCGTTGCAATCCCCGTGGAATCCATTAACTTTGGCTTTTTCCCAAATCAACAAGCACACAGACATTTAAGAGATCCCTTTCTGCAATGCACAGATGCAGACAAAGAAAAATACTCTTTCTAAACAGAAATTTGCATGATGAAAATTGGCTTCTCTTTACTTACCTGCCATTTTATTTTTGAAATATATTAATCTGACTGTCTCCAGGCCTAAAAGGTTTAGTGATCCTTCTGTATTCAAGGGTCGTACCTGAAGCAAGAAAAACAATCCTTGTAATACTCTCAACAGTAACAATTCCAAGTCATTAAAACCACGAAGAAGAGTTCTAAAGAATTTTAAACCCTTTGTTTTTGAGAATGAGTACAGAGGGGGTTGCCTAAAATTCCACTTCAAGACACAGGCTTAACACCATTCCTCCCAACACTTAAACGAATAGTTGTGTTGGAAGCCTACTTCATAGATCAACTCAGTTTTTTCTACTAGATGTACAAAGCAATAAGCTGAGCTTTTACTTTGTGTTAGCACCATGCCACAATAATGCTCTGCAGTTTGGTAAGAGCACACACAGACTGCTAAAACCTACTGGTATTTGTGATTTTCAACATAAAAATGAAAAATGCATTCCACACTCTGTAAATTGTTTAGAAACAGACTCTTCATAATAAATGGCCACTTTTGAGACTCCTAAGTGTAGTAATTTTGTTTGCTGAAAGTAACTTTATCCATTCAAAGTCTTGAGACAAATATTAATCAAAGTACTAAATCACATTCTACTGTGTAGGAAAAAAAAATGCTCCAACTGCTTAATAACTCAAAGTTTGGATACCAGAAAGAACTTTCCCATAAAAGTCCAGATTGGTCTCTCCTTAAGATGGTTAATAGCTGAGCACCTTGATCTTTGCATTATGTATCCTCACAGCACTGCCAGAATATCCTGGTCTGCATCTGATGTGGGAAATTGATATGCAGAGACGGAATGACCAACACAAGACCACAGGGGCAATGTCCTGCAGTTCTGTGTCACTGGAATGCCAGTAAAGGAATCTAGATGACCCTGATACAAAGCTAAAGTCAGTGTAAACCACAGGGAAAAAACCTGACTTTTCCCTCTTTTTTCCAAGTACAACAGAGAAGACTTCTAAATCTTCTAAGTACCAAAGAAGTGTCAGTTTTCAGAAACATCTTCCTTTTACTAAGAGATCCAAACCTGACGTCACCCTGGTTTTGGTGTTTCTACTGGTTGAAACAAAATGTTCTAACCCTGCCTATCTACAATATGCTCAAGCAGCAGGAGATAGATTTATCAAGGCCTGTTTGATTACCTTAACATCCACCATCCTCTGGTAATAACATCAACACAACTAGTCCCAATGGAGCCATATGTAATTAATACCAATTAATTCCTCTCATTATTACAACAGTATCAGTAAGTCTAACATAGTCATATGCTCCAGACTGACCATTCATCTAAAGCAGTGCAACCACATGAAAAACACATTTTGTATCTTCTATTTCCAACAAAAACGCATTAATTTCTTTGCAGTAGCTCTTCTTTTAATTCAATTATGTTTCCACAAGTTTTAATGATGGCTTCTAAAGCAGTTTTGAAACTGGACATAATTCTTTGGCCCATACTGAAACGGGAAGTTACCTTTTTGAGAGGAATAGTTTGAATCCACTCCATGGAGTTCACGTCAAAGATATCAATTGCATTTTCACTGTACACAGAGAGGTATGGTGCATTGTAACCTGGGAAGGAACAATGAGGCATTGTGTCACGTGCTTTTAGACATGGCCCAAAATAGACAATTTCTTACAGTTTAACCATATTTACTTAAGAAAATAAAACCAGTGCTCCACAATCCAACAACAAGCTTTGAAAAATGTGCTTTAACTCAAAAATGACCAAGAAATTTATTCTGAAGGCAAACTAGCACCACCTAAAAACTTACAACCTCCATGACTTTTAACTTTGCTGAAAACCTACCTACTTTCTGAATTGTAAGATGTTAAGGTTTACTCTGCCAAATACCAATATATTTCAAAGGTTTTTTCCTCCTAAAAGCCCCATTTTTAATAAAAGTCATGTATTGTAAATGATGTGGCAGGAAAACACACCGTTCTATTTAATAACCTGAATGAACTGAGCTCTGAGTCTTTGGACTATGCATTAAATGAGCATCACTTGGAACTAAGCACCATGACACAGTCATAAAAGTCACGTTTCCTTAACTTTAATTTTCTCTTCTCATTTTCTGGATTGTAAAGAGAAATCTTCTGCTACTTATCTGGCACATTTTCCCAGGATGAAATTTGTTTCACTGGGACCACTTCTAAAGGAGGATTTAGTATTTCCATGTCGGCAATAAGACTACCATAGTCTGCCAAGACTAACAACAGCATCCAAGTTGTGTTTAAATGCAAAAGCTTTTGCTATAAAATAGACTGCCATTCTGAGTTGGAGACCCATCAAACCACTTCATTTCAGGCAGTCAAAAAACTGTCACAAATAACAATGGGAAGTATAGATGAACTATGTGTGAAAAATACACATTTTTCAATCTATCACATCACAAAACCTTCTGTTTTGATTCATTCATTGTCTGAGTCCATTGTAATAATCAATTGCGTACAATTGCTTGAAATCCAGAAGTAGAAGATACTCCATAAAAGCTGCTCCCTCCATATTCAGAAGGGCCTTCAGTCAAACAAGGTGAAATACTCCACTCCTTTACAGTGTGACTGGACTGCAGCCAGAGTGAGGTAAGAAGGCAGACTGTTCTAAAACTCAACACAGAATTGGGCTCATTCAGTACTCTGAGTGCAGATTTGGTAATCTTTATCTACATTCAGAAAGACTTTAAAAAGAAGAAGATAGACATTCAGGTTTGTTGTTTGGTTTTGTTGTTTTTTTGTGTTTTTTTTTTTTTTTTTTTCCCTTGAAACTTTCACAGAAATAAAGCCCCAGCTTTGAAATAACGTGCAATATATGTTTAACAGACCTTGGTGAAAATAAAAATCTTGAAAAATTAAGGTTATTAAATATATTTTTTGTATTGTCTGCTACGCGTTGTATTTTGGAAGGGAAGAGAGAGACAGGAGGGAAACTTAGAAAGTGACTTTTTCAAAAAGTAGAGAGGAGATGAATAAGAAGGTTGTTGACAAAAACTGCTGAGGAAGAAAAATGAACAAATCAAGAAAGAAAAGACAGGCTAGTAAGTAGGAACAAATACCATTAGAGAAAAGCAAGTCAAACTACCAGATCCTGGTGACTCTCAGCATGAAGAAAGCTGGAACCACAATGCTGAGCCAAAGTATAATCACATTCCAAGACTTTAAATAACAAAAGTCCAGCGCTGGTGGCAGCAAATACGAAGTTCCCATTAGCCTCTGCTGAACCTGAAGCTTTTGGATGTTTTAGAGTCAGAAATCCTGACTCATGATTCCTCTTCGTGTTTCAGCAAGTATAGATCAGTGCCAGAGTTGTTGAAACTAGCATAAATGAGGATTAAACTCTCTGACTAGATTAAAAATGGTGACAGGGGCCAAGAGCATTCATTAACCTGTCAGGTAATTAGCTCCGAACTTCACTTCCAGTGGATATCAATACAAGCAGAGATCACTTTAGAGGACAGCAGCAAAGACACACACACACACACACACACACACACACACACACACACACACACACACGCAGAGCACAACTCACAGCAAGAAGATGGAGTTGCAGGCCACATCAACTCTTGTTGCCTGGATCTTCGGCCCTGGCAGTCGACGTAAACCCCGACGCTGCTAAAACACAGCAGGTATTCTTTATTTGAGATCTCGACTGCACAGATGGCATCAGTTGGCTGCTGTGAGATAAATGAGAGCGTGTGGTCGTCTGGATGGAGCAGGCTGTATGGGCTGCCCTCTCCATGAAGGGGGTATTTTAAGAAACCTGACTGGTAGCCTACACAGAGACGGTCACTGAAGATCGACATCCACTGCACGTTTCCCTGCACCTGGATCTCCTTGATCTTTTTGTGGCGTGTCTTGCTCTGATTTAGTTCGTAACAGAGCACCTGCCTTTTCATGGCTACACACAGGCAGGTGAGAGCTCCGTGGCGCACGTGTCCAGAAACTATTGACTGGCAGCCCTTGGTCTCTGCCAGCTTATAGAACTCAGTCTCCCTTCCGTCCAGGGCAGCCATGGGGAAGAGTCGCACGTGACGGTTCCGTCCTGAGATCACTGCTATGAGCTGCTCGCTCGGGATGAGCTCAATCTGATGAACCTTCTTATTGTCACCAACACGGATGATCTCTGAAACAAAAATCGAAACAACCCCCACAAATTCAAGTAAGTAACGGTGAAGTGTGAATTGACTATAACATGATGAACTAGGAAAGAAGCCCAAGAAATCCCCTTTATTGCTTCCCTGCAATATTAAAACGTACAGAATCAAAATAGCATTTTAATAACATCGTATGTGGCAATTCTGGATAAACCTTTGGCTTTTCCTCATTAGAAATGGGAGGAGCAGATCTGATGCAGTAGCAACTGCATTATTTCAGTATTCATTTCAAAAACAGTTTATAGCAAAAATCTACTGAATAAAGAAAAAGTCTCAGAACTGAAACATGCAATTAAACATGTCATTTGTTGAGTTAACTTGGGCAATCTGTTATTACATCTTGCAGTACTGCACAGAAGTTTTCATTTCCAGTACCAAGGAGGAGGTTACACAAAAGGATTAGGCCACGGTTCTTGCTGAGGTGCAGAGCAGGAAATTCAAATGAGGGAGGTTCCTACTGAATATACAAAGGAAAGCTTCACTGTGAGAGTAATTTGCAATAGGCAGTCCAGAGAGAACATGGAATCTGTGTCCTTGGGAATTTTCAACACTCAACTGGATAAAGCCCCGAACAACCTGGTCTGAAAACAGTACCGAGCTAGTTTCCAACAGGGAAAAAACCTTCAACTGCATTCCAAAAGCTGTATTTTTGTTATTATAAAGGATACCCAAACCATAAGAACACCTTCTGGTCTCTCATGGAGCTGTACAGCTGATAATGTAGTAAATCATGAAAAATGAAACCAGGAGATACTAAATAAGAAAAAGATGATTTAGTATTAGGGAAATTATTACCAGTTCCTAGTTTCTTACCGTCTTTGGTGACATGCACAACAAACAACCCTTCTTCATTCCCCAGAGCTATTCTTTCGTGGTCTATGACATAAAGGGAAAAAAAAGGTTATTTTTCTTTGGAGGTACTTTATAAATCACTTAAACAATAGTGGTAATTCTCATTAACTGAGACAGTTTTTATAATATATTGAAATAATTGTATATAAAGCCAAACCTAATATTTTCATGCATTAAAAAAAAATTTGCAACCTCCCAATCTTTCACATTTCTGAAAAAAGAAGTATTTTCCCATTTCTCCTGTTAGCTAACGTAACAGCTAGAAACATAATTTTTAGCAAACTGTTCAGAGAACTTAAGTCTAACACCAGCTTTGAAGTAACTATAATATTATATTGAAATAATTTCAATAATCAGTGTTTAATATATTCAATGCAGTAATATTTGAAATGCCTAAATTCAATCTCTGATCTTAAACTTTCTCTGTGGTCCCACCAGCAGATTTTAAAGTGAGTGATTTACACCTACCCTGTAGTTCTAGTTTTGCCCAGTTAGGGAATTATGTTTACACAGTAATAAAAGAGAAAGGTCCAATTCTCAGTCAAAATTATTCAGAATTATGAATATTGGTGAATAATTATGAATATGGAAGAATAGAGGGAATACTCTTAAAAGAGCTTACCAAAGTGCTGGGTACTAACTTGCACTTTTCTTTTAGGCCCATACACATTTCCACAGGGGATAAAACCACTACATATTACTCTCTATTCAGTAGACAACCACCTAACACATTTTTTTTTCCTAAAAAATTCATGCTTTTAGCATACCCCTTTTCCTTAGAGCTTTCCTCTTAATAGTTTCATACCTATGATTGCTGCTGACTGTGTTGTTTTGATGAGAGGCAAGGTGCTGTCATAAGCTTCTTTGGGAACATAGACTGAGCGGTCTTTGAGTTTGTTCTTCTTCAAGATCCTATGCAACTCATTCAGCACGCCCACCCACTTGCTTTTTTCATTCTCACCGTCTGCTAGAATCAGGATTGAACACTTGTTGCTGGACGCAGAGAGCTGGGAGGCTGTAACCTGCAAAAAAATTAAAACACAGTTTTAAGTCATAAGTGATAAATAATTTCCTCATGATCGTTTTTACAAGGGAATCAGATGGCTTTAAGTGCCCTTTTAATTAGCTGCCTGAATTAAGGAAGTAAAATTTTCTCTTCAGTTAATAGAAAACACTCTTATCTAAATCAAGAACCCACAGCAGAAAACCAGAGGCAGATATCTTCAAGAACAGAGAAAATGTTGGCTTTGGTTTAAATGCACTTGTATTTATTTTATAATTCATGAATGTCTGCTCTAAATAAGGAAGTCAATTGTTTCTCACAGCAATTTTATAACAAAAAGCGTTTTTAATAAAGCTTTCTGTATTTTTAAGAGCTATAGATTTCATTAATAATTTAATGCAATAGGAATGTTTTTTATTGAAGGAATGCTCTGTGATCCTTTTCATGCATTTGATACAGCTATTATAGATAAAATGGAAAGCCCCTTTTGTAGGTTTTATCTCCTCTCAGCACACTGAGTAATGAACAGTCTAAAAACTGGAAAAACAAGAAGTGAAATACAAAGGCGCAGTAAAGAAATGACAGAGGAATCGGAAAGACATCAAGGTGATTTCACTGAGGTCAAAGCTTTAATAGAATATCTAATAAAAATAAGAATATTAGAATAAACAAATGATGGCAAAATCCTGATACCAGATACTAGACAAAAATTTTGATGAGCATTTAGCACTAAAATTCTATACTGACTCTCTGATAAACGGGAGTTTTCAGATATCCAATGCATAAAAAAACAAAGGTATATAAAACAAAGACTTCAGCAATAACCCAGTCAGTTAAATTGAGAAGCAGAGGGCAACTTGAGGAAATGAAAATGTACAAGGTCATGATAAACAGAAGAATTTGAAATGACTAAGAGTAAGTAGAAGAAAATACATCTTATTGTGAAGATTAAAAAATACAACCCACATGGAGATGAATGCTTGTCTAGATGTACCAGTGCTATTTTTACCACAGAAATGATTTATGTACAGATCTTTGCATTGCTGCTGCCATGGATACCACATGGGCAGAACCTGCCAAGGAAATAAAATACTGGCAATCTGTCAGTGAATGCACACCACACATCACCCTGTGAAACCCTGCACGTCTGGGTTAGTAGGGTCAGGATGTAATACTTACCCTAAAGATACAGGGGATATCTTTCCGATTTGCATGGATGACATCTGAGGCCAAGACAGAACTCACTGAGAATTCTTCATCCCTTATGGAGACCATAAACATAATTGGAAAAGAGTTAATGAGCAAAATCTGTATGTTTGAATTTTACTTTTCTGATAGCCTTGTTTAGTGAAGGACATAACAAGTCAGCACTGAGATCTGATTTTTAAAATTATCCTTTTATCTGTATCTGCGGATAAAATTCACAAATGCAATGTTACATAATTAATTCCTGGTGAATGCTGATGGAGATAAATCTATTCAGATATTCTGTAACTGTTTTTAATATGTATAAATTAAAACCTTTAAAGAAAAAGTCCAACTTAAAAAATAAATGGAATGAAGAACACCTCTCCAACTCTCATAAAAATCCAAATTCACCTAGAAGCTATAATGTACAGCAGTTTGGGACTTTCTAGATGAACTAACTAAGATCAGAGATGAGCTTTACTTAGCAGCTATGTCAAATACTCTCAGCCTTCAGTGAGGCTGATAGTATTTCAGTAATACTGTAGACAGTGGCAACAAACTATTCAGCCCTTCTCAAGCAAAAATTGTAATACATTTACCCTATAACAAAGTTTTATGTCTTTCAAAACTCTATTCAACCCCAAAATGATGTTCTTTTTAATTCTTTATTCATTCCAGTTCTTCTACACAGCTGAACAGATGCTCTTTGCACATGATGTAGTAATGGAAGTTTAAACATCCACATAAGAACAAACAAGTGTAGTTCAGGCTAATTCCAAATAACGGCTAACTGCTCTTTTGTGTTTTTATCCCAGAAAATTAGTGGCTTTCAACATGGATTACAGGGTTTCATAAAAGCTCTGGAGCTTGCTTACTGATTTGACAAAAAGGAAAAGCAGAGCAAAACCTACCAGTGCCTCTGCAAAGCACCCACCAGCAGCAAACAGCTTACCTCATATCTATGACCTGACTCACTACCACGCTGGGCTGAGACGCTTTTCCTTCTGCTACATCATACAGGAAGAGTTTAAAATCACAGATCACTGCCAGCGCTCTCTGCCAACCTTTCTTTACTCCAGCTGGCTTTGGGACCTTTAGAAAAATAAATTCTGATCAACTCTTTTAAGTTTAGATGCAATCAAAAAATCAAACAGCAAAAAAATCGGTTTGCTCATCTGGGCTGGAAAGTTTTAATTCAGTGGTGATATTAAGCAACATAAACAAGAGCCCAGGAGCAGTAAAACCAACAAATACAGACACAAAGACAACATGCTGTTTAATAAATTAATAGCATCACACATTCTTTTTTTCTCATTTCACAAATTCATTCAGAGCTGTATTAACAAATATGGAGAAAGAAACCTGTCTCTAGTTGGTCACAGAATTATGGCCAAAACTATGTTGAGTAAATATTTTAATATTTCTATGCAAATATCCACACCAGTGACCACAGACAGTACAAGCAGAAAGACTCAAAAACTCACAGGGCCTGGGAAGATGATCTGATCTCTAGAGATGGAACTATTCAAAACCAACTCAAAGCACATTGACCAACAGAACTGGAGAGAGGATCACTGCTGACAATGCTAAGAGCTGCTTTGTGAAAATTTACGTCTTTGTTTCCAAACTGCTACCCTAAGATGTAATTGAATCTATTCCCCCAATATTCAAAGTAATACCAGGCCTGAAAAACAATGCTTTTAACGTAAGTGCCCCAAATGCAGCTACCTCATACTTACTCGGACATGTCCTTCATAAGCTGTTCCTATGCCTTTCTGGGGATCTATTCCCAAAGGTCCCTTAGTCTGCTCAGGAGGGATTGGACATACTGCAGGAGCCTTGTCTGCACAGGTCACGTGGCAAGAGAAGCCACATACTTGTGAGGAGGAAAAGAAACAAAAAGATTTGATGGTTATTTCTTGTGCAGTGCAAAAGTTGTGATAATGATGATGAGATTTACAAAGAAATCCCCTTTCTTTTTCTGAGCAGTATCTGAATAATCTCACTGAACTTTGCTACAGACAGAAATAAAAGTCTGCACACAGCAGCAGTTCATGTTTTAATCTGTTCCAAGTCCTGAATTTCTCTTTTTTAGATAGTTTATGGTTTCATCCAGGTAAGAAAGAGCCTAAGATAATCTCTATGATGTCTTTTAGGCCCAACTCTACTGGTAAACAAAAAACTGGAACATCCTTTTAATAATAAGTATCATTCTGCATACATAAAACAAGAATAACTGCCATTCAGTACCAATTTTGCTTCTTTCTGGAATGTCAGAATAGATGTCTTAAATTTTGCCCTGCAACATAAAGCAAAGCTGCTATCAGTATACTTGATCACTCACTGTGGCCCCTTATTACTATTTTGAGTAAACTGAACTAAGCTCTTCCACCAACTGGAATAAGAGTGTCCCCAGAAAACTGGGCCATCTCTTATGTAGGTTCAAAGTGTTTGGCTTCTACTGTTCAAAGACTGAAGCATGAGAATATACTGTTATTCAAAATATAAGCAGAAGATTCCTGCATCACCACACTACATTTTCTGTACCATTTGCATCTGTAAGAACTTCAGTTCACACTTGTTTGCGCCCTCCCAAGTGCTTACCTTCACAAGTACAGCCCTGTCGTATCAGACCAACCATCAGGGATGTGCACTGATTGCATTTTGTTGGTGTGTTAAACGATTTCACTACAAACTGGTGAGCTTTAGGCTGTGAAACAAGTAGACAAGGATGTTACCACCTCTAACACTTCTCAAGTACAGTGATTTTCACAGACAAGAGGGCATAGGTGCATTTAATAAGCCACCTTGTTTGTGTTTGCTGAAATGAGATCTGAGCCGAAAAAAATTTCTTTTCACAGTGCTTGTTGTTGATAATTTAAAGCACCCTCTGTAAACAAAGCCATGGAAACTGGACCCTGTCTCAGAACATGAGTTTGCTTCAACTGCAGATAGGAAACCTGCCAAAATGATTCTGTTACACTTTAGAAGTTGAACGTGTATAAGCATGTGCTTGGTGGGCACCTGACTGTCAGCCCAGGTCAACCCATAACAGTATTTTTTAAGCTGCAAATTCAGTGCTCCTCTGCCGGGGAATTGCCTTAGCTGAAAGAAAAACAGCAGACTTTTTCAAAATTTTAAATTTTATGCCAGAAAGCCCTGACAGGGCCCCCTTTTATGGTGTTTAGCAGAGGCAATTCAGAACACCCAATCTAAAGGTGAGAGCTGAAGCTGATAGATGAAGTTGATTTTGAAAGGGTTTTTCGTCCTGTTATTCCTTGGGAACACAGAGCACATGAGTAAGTGGTTTCATTCTCTCCCTCATCTCAAGGATGGCCGTGCTGATGCTGCTAGATAGAGGCCAAATGCCCACATAATGTCGCAGGATGTTTCACAGATGGCCTTACATAAAATCCAGGAAGTTGCTTTGCTTTTCTGTAAAAACTCCCAGTGAAGTAACTGCTGGGGAGAAAGGCCAGAGCACAGGGGGAATGCAAAGACTGTCTAAAAAAAGCTGATAATGTATGTGATCTGAAAGAAGACAATTTTGCAGCCTACTTTGGAGTAGGCATGTTAAAATTTTATTCACAGTCCTGTTTTTCAGAGCATAAGGTACCACAGCTAAGGGCTCAAACTTATCCATATTTAATAACAGATTTACTGTTACAATGGCAGCTTTCTGTCTACAGAATGTTCTGAGACTTGCAGAGAAACAACACCCAGCTTTAAACACTGATGCAATCAAAAAGTGAGAAGGTTCTTTAGGGGACATAATAAATTATAAAGCAAGTCATCACTTACTGAGAAAAATGTTAGCAAAAATTTAATTATGTGCACAGTAAAGTCAGATTCATGTGATTCCAAGTGCACTTACAGTATTCTTTAATTGATCTACTGAGATGCTGCCAACAGAACACTGTCTGCTCAAAATTTCTAGCTCTCCTTTACACAAATGAATCTTCTGCTTCTTTGCAATTTGTCAAAGCAGAGAAACAGATCTATTAGAAAGGCTTACTTACTTAATTTTAAGTTGCAGGAAAAACTGTCATTTTTAAATATACAGGAGATTCCTAAACCACTGAGTCATTTTCAAGATTTTCACAAGAAATTTTTTCCCTTAATAGCTTGTATTATTCTTCATTTGCTAGGATATACATAATCAACTGGGAATTACCATACACTGGCTTATTAGGCAACAGCAAAATGGTTTCAACAATTGATGGAAAATCCGTATTTAGGCAGGTAAAAGACAAAAGACAAAAGAATTGGAAATCTCTTTCTGTAGTGCTCACTCTATACTGCTTAGAAACAGGCAATTCTGTGGTTTCATTTTCAGGCCTACTCTTTGCTTTTTCTCAAGAATAAGCATCTAATTAGCACACAGACATGCTAGTCTGAGACTTTCTTGTATGCAAAGATTAGAGAGGCATGTTGGTCAGACATTCATTTCCTGGGATGGCACTTTCCTTTCTCCACATTCTGGCTCATTTACCCCGTTCTAATATCCGAACTACTGTTTTTCCTACCATCAAGTGCCTGTAGAATTCCCAGTGCAGCTTGTCACACCCCATAATGTAAGAACCAAGGGTTTTAAATTTTAGAGAGCAACCACCTAGCACATAAACATCCTTTCTAGACAGTTCTGGTAAGATCAGTGTGATAATCAGTTCTCCTGAAGCTGTAGCCCAGGGCTGACATGTTGCCCTTGCTCCGAAAGAAGTGTGAATGTTTGACAGGATACCTTTGGTGCAGAGAGTCCCGAGCCAATATACGCTGTCCTCATGGTCGGTGTGTGAATTGATCGGGGAGGATGATCTGTAGCCTGGACAGAGTCCCAAAAGGATCAATCAGACATCAAGAACACACTATCAAAGAAAGGCTGGATAAAGGAAGAAGTGTATGTTGTCCCACCCACCCCATCTCCCAGCATGCAAACCATGAAACCAAATTGATTAATGCAGGATTCAGAAAAACAAATCTTACTTCTCGGCAAGATACATCTCCTAAATGTCAAAACCAACTTCACATTAAACAACTGACTGGATATTTTCTAATATAAAATAACCAGAAAATTATTTCTTTTAACAGGAAAAGAGATAAATCATTATAGTTGCAGTCTGGCTAGCATTTGGTAATAACAAGACTTCCAGCAGGGCTTTAAAGTGTGTTCCTACTAACTACATTATAGCATAATCTTTGTGGCAACATTTCTTACATATTTCTGACTGAGGATATGTTATGAAGGGAGACCATAATTAATAATTGATTCATAGTTCCCATCCCTATTCAATTAACCACATGTGAAAGGAAATACAACATTCCCCAAAAACAGTTCATCACTAGGGCAGAATGATATTACAAAGTCCTAAACAGTTTTGCTGCAGAAGAATGAGCTTCACCCTAAACAGAAGATTTGCAGTAGTAATTTTTATACTGTTTTTTAACTGTTACTCCTTAAAAAAAAATAAAAGGACAAAAATATCTTTCAACACTGAAGTACCTCAATTGGTTCAATCTCACTGGCTGTAGAAGGAGACCTTGATCTTGAATGGAGGTGAGACTTGCTATCTTCATCCCGTGATGGAGTATTAGACAATGTAAAATTCTCAACTGAATCAATCTAGGAGAACAATTCAAGAGAAGAAAAAAAACCAAAACAAAACAAAAACAAAAAAAAAAAACAAACACAAAACAACAACCAAAGAAATAAATCAAAAACATCATTAAAAAAGAATTCTCAACTCTTACCAAAATAAGATATGGGAGCAGTAGAATTCCTAAGAGAGAACTGAGAGGATAAAAATTCAATTTTAAGCAACTTCCTAATTAAAAGCAAAAAATGGAATGAAAGTTACTGCATGTAAACACGCCAAGGCTTCTGCTGAGAGGTGAGCACATGCATAAGAGCTGCTACTTCAGGACCCTGATAACCACTTGAAGACACTTGTAATTCAGCATTTTTCAGGGGTAAATGTTTTCTAAACACTACTGGGTTTTGTCCACAGGTAGCAGGGATTTTTTAGAAGTGAATTTCCACATAGGCCATGTAAATTCCTGCAAACATATTTAGGAGAAAACAAGGAGAAAAGGCAGAGCAGTGAATATCCTGATAACTATACTCACATACTCACAGAGAATTGACGGGGTTTTGCACCCCATTTGAACTACAGAAACATCCTTACCAGGAACACAGTTTCTTCTGGGTAATATTTTCCTAGTCCTGGATATACAGAATGAAACTAAGCCCAACACAGAGCTACACTGAACAAGGCACATAGGTACAAACAGGTATCTTGGGTAACAAGTCATCTTTTGTTAGTACAGCTGAAAAAATCAGAGAAAGCAGGATTCTTCCTTGAAAACAAGACATCTCCACAAAGTTTTCTATGTAAAATTATATTAAAAAAAAGAGAGAGAAAAGGTGAAAATGCTTTTTTCCACTAATTAAAAAAGCACAAGCTGCAGGCCTGCAGAAGGCTCCATGGCATGCCTTGATTTTCTGGAGCAATGCTGTCATCAATTCTCCATTGCCAAGGATTTGCCTAGCTTGCAGATAAACTAAAATATGCAGCCATGTTTACAGAAAGCATTTTAACATTCCAGTATTTTTCATCTCACTTGCCACTGACAATACTAAGAATTCCACAAACTTTACTGCTTTTTTGGAATCAATTATATTGCCAAGCTAATTTTATACATGCAAACACAGTCCTGTTCTTCAGGAGCTCAGTCACAGTAGCGAACAGGTGCAGTTGCTAATTTTATATATATATATATATAATAGTGAGTTAAGTTTGATGGCTTCTATTTTTCCCATACCCTTCCAAAAAATTATCTGGTGGTGAATGGTCATCAATTTAATCAACTTAGGCATATTACCATGCCTGCAAGCATTTCTGAAATGAAAATAGGATATTCTCACACTGGGATACACCTGTTTACTACACATATATCACGTGTTTCAAGCATTGAGGCAAAAAGTAGCAGTAAAGCAAACATTTTGTGCTCAGATTTATCAGAAGCAAATAATAATTGAAAGCTTTACCCAGTATTAGAAACACTGATGCCCTAAGTAGTAAATCCTCAAATGCAACATGTTTCAATTATTTTAAACTTCTTTTTAATCCAGTCTAAACATGTGATAACTTGGAGTCCATCCAAAGACTGTTTAACCTTCAACAATTCTACCTCCTCCTTAAAAATGTTACTAAAAAATAAGCCCAATGAGTAAGTACAGGTAAATTTTTCATAGCAAGAAACAGACACTCCTCTTCT
Organism: Chamaea fasciata; assembly: GCF_029207755.1. Classification (NCBI taxonomy): domain Eukaryota; kingdom Metazoa; phylum Chordata; class Aves; order Passeriformes; family Sylviidae; genus Chamaea; species Chamaea fasciata. The sequence continues at coordinate 16,421,601 of NW_027094088.1, read as the reverse complement.
CCTTTAACATCTCTGTTAAACTCAGAGATCTAATCTACCATTTCATAAATGTTTCCGGATACTCCAAGAGCTTTTCCTTTCAAAGCAGCATCTGCATACCAAAGAATTTTCATGGTGTCTATGAAAAAATGTAGTACACGCCTGATATCAGTGATGGAACCTTTCTGGAATGTGCTACAAAGCCTCTGTGGTTGAAGACAACTGCTGAAACAGTAACAAATGCATTTTCACTTTACTTACAAACATAAAAAGCCCACAAACCACATACAACCTGATCCACCACTGCAGAAGGGAATTTAATCACCACCTTCAGTGCAGAAACAAGGACCTTAAGCTGTATTGCTGCAGTGATCTTGGGTTCCTGGCTTTAATGAGAAGAACTAAGTACAAAAGCAACCTGACTCAACTATGGTCAACAGTTTACAGAGACCATGTTAGCACCTTTCAAACTGGTTTTAAACTAATCCACTGGACTACCCAAAGCAGATTTCACTATTTCCTACCAAACCGTAACAGCTTTGTTGTCTTCACAGGGCTGTGCAGGTCTGAGCCAAAGCTGGCCAGTGTATAAACACATCTGGAGCAGAGAGAACTTCTGAACTGGAGGCACCACCAACAAAAACAACCAGTTACTGTAAAGTTTGCCTGAGAGACTCAGCAGTGTGCTTTGAACTGCATAGATAAGGACATCATTAGAGCTGTTGGGCATTACTGCTTATTTATTGAACATTCAACAGAAATGCTCTGTACACTTACTTATCCCTTCCATCATATCTGTATAAAAGAAACAAAAGTGGAAGTATGAGATTAAAATGGACATAGCATAACTGACAGGAATTGATCCTCACTGCGTCTGCTTTCACAACATGGGTAAAGATGTATTTAAAAACCCACATTGATTTTTGAAACACCATAGACTTTTCCAGCTTGACCAGCTACAACACAGCCATCTCTGTTTTCTTTGTATGAATTTTTCCTATCCTCCTCGATGCTCCATTTGCTCAATTCCCCACTTCATGTTTATTTATCTTCATACTGTGATATTTTATATCATTTGCTGTGATGTGCCTCCCAAATGCCAAACTTTGACCTTCTATGGGCAATTCCCATGACTTAACACATGCCCTCTGCTAAGGGCAAGGAAACAAACAGGCCCTCATCTGATGTTTGCTCATCTTCCCAGCCTGCATCTGCCTGATCAGCTTCCACACAGAACTTTCACATTAAAATGAGAAAGTACCCAAAGCATCCTCTCCAGTTTCAGAGATATTCTGCTCATAGGGTTAATTGAAATGAGAAAGCACCCAAAGCACCTTCTCCAGTTACTGTGGTATTCTGCTCATAGGATTTCCAAATGAAATAGTCCAAAAGCTTTGAGCCCATGGCTGTAAAACAACAAAAAGCACAGCAGCAGCAGCAGCAAACAGCAGCAGCAGCAGCACAAGACATGCAGTGAAGTAAATATACAATCCATACATTAAACATAGGCTTAAACATAGGCATGGATACAACAGGCAAAAAATAAAGGGCCACATAGAGTAAGACAGCCTCTTACACGTCTGCCTTTGTTAGCTGGAATACAGGAAGGAGAGTGCTTTAACAAAGAAAGGAGGAGAATATGTTACAAAACCAAACAGTGACACATACATCACCTCAGAATTCCTCACTGTATCTCCAGAGGTAGTGTTTAGACACACACAAACATGTTCATTGTTACAAGTATTGTTACAAGCTATTCTGGGCCAACAAGAAGGAAGAAACATTAAAAAAAAAAAAAAGGAACAGCTATTCCAAGTCCATAGTCTTACACTGTACAATAGCAGCGAAACTGCAGACTACACTGCACCATTAATCTGCAGATGGCCTCTCTGTGCTTTGAACAAGATGAATGAAGTCATCTGTTGGAGGCACAACATGTCGAATTTAAAGTATCAATATGAACCAGATTTACTCAACTTTATTATGAAAGCACAGGTAAAGTCAAGGCTCTCACCACATACAACTATGACTTACTCTGCTCAGTAATAAGAATTTAGAACACCATTTATTCCGTGGCTACTTACAGAGTTCAGATTTGTTTAGTCTAGCCAAAGCCCATGGGGACTGCACGTGAGGAGAGACTGCAGGAGGACTTAAGAAATCTATTTCTAATTTCTAATATGCTAGCAACAGGGCAAGAAATACTATTTTTGAGTGTGTGGGGAAAAATAATTTTGTCAAGGGAAAATGGGATTCCACTTTATTGTTATGAAATAATCACAAATTCACCCTTAAATAAAACAAGTTAATTGCTTCTCACAGCTAGTGGGATACAAAGATCCACCTGGCAAAGAAACAAAACCCAACACTTCCATTGTCAGACACTTCTATTGAACACAGGAGACAACACCTAGACAGTTTTAATGAGACAGCCTGCAACGCACAGGAGAAACAGCAGCAAGGGTTTAATCTCTTAAGAGTCACTGGGGGTGATTTCCCTCCCCAGCAAGATTGGAATTCAGGGACTGAAACACATTCCTGCTCCCCTGTGTGCAGAGGACATACAAGGATTGTTTCTGAATGTGTCGGCTGTCACAGTTATGAGGATTTAGGCACCAGTTCTGCCAACCTGACCCAGCGTCTTTTCAAGACAGGAATCAACGGCGAGTGCTACTCATCTGAGTAGTGAGCTACCACTTTCTCCTCAGCATCTGCAGGCTACAGAGGCAATAGGACATCTATTTTTCTTTCTCCCCAGCAGAAATTGCAAAACTACTGTTTTCCTCATCCGAAAAATTACAATCAACTCCAGTCATTTAGAGAGTGCTATAAATAGTTATGTCACTCGGATGGCAGACAGACAAGACATATCCACCCTAGGAAGGCCAGTGCTGTGTGCACATCTGTGAGCTAAACAGACTTCAGAGATCCTGCAAGGAATGCCTTGCAACTGCATCTGCACATTATTTTACATGCTCTCTGACCTTCCTTAATGAGGCACACACTCTGAAGAAACAATCCAGGCCATTAGAAATATTTACTTGGGGTTTTTGATTACAAGAGAGGCTTACCTGAACCCCAAGCAATATTGCAGCACTGCATGAGCCTGACCTGAAGACTTCTGATTCTTCCTTGGTCTTAATACAAAGAACCCAATGAACCCTCACATTTCTCAGGTTTGACTGAGAAGTTATTTCTTCTGGAGATGCTGCAAGAAACGCTGCCCTTCAAGGTAACTGCTGCCAACAAGAGTCATTGGGAAGGGAATGGAGGTCACATCCAGTGGGCAGGGAGCTTTAATACCCTTATTTTAAGTCCATCTAATATATAGATACTAAACCAACTCAATGAGCTAAATCATAAATAACCATTCATTTAGATAATTTGGACTATAAATTAAGCTGTGAATGAATCAAGTGATTGTCCAATAAATCAAAGATGCAGAACTGACTTTCACAACACAATGAATTATATTACTTTTCATCTACTAACACAGAGAACAGCTTTATCTCTATTTCTAACAAAGACAGAACGTCTTGTGTTTTCTGCAAGGTGCTCTTCCCATCTTTGAGCAGTCAATTCTTTCTTTTTCTGCAGTTTTGTCAGATGAGAGAGAATTCTGCCTTGGTGTTAGAGACATGAGCCCCTGGCCAGTCCAGCCCAGAGATGCACTTTCGCCCAGTGCAACTGAGAAAAAAACCACTCTTGTTGGACTCAAATTGAAGATGGAACAGGGGAAATTTGAATCCATGTGCAGGAAGCTAACTACATGTAACAATATAAATATTAATACCCGAAACTCTACCCAAGACTAAAAGATAGGTATCTGCAAAGATTTGGTCAGGGTGGACCAATCAAGAAGAATTGCTATTAAAGGATCTATGCCAGCAGTTGAAAATTACTCACTTGCATGAAGAAAAATAAAATTTTGTCAAAATGCTTGTGGAAAAAAATGCTGCCTTCTTTAAAAAAGAAAAAAGAACAAACAAAAAAACCCAAGCAACAATAAATACAGAATAAAGTACTTAAGTCTTCAAAATTAACTAGACAGCAACCAGGAAAATATCCATTTCTGAAGCTTCCCCTTGCAAAATAGAACATTTTCAGCAACTGCCAATATGTCCTTTATTTCTCTTTTAATAGATTTTAGGGGAATGTTTTAGATATTATAAAAGATAAATTTCTGTTCAAGAACCTGCTGATACAAACTAGGCATTCCTAATATTCAGGTAACATAGAACATATTTTTCTAAATCCAGATAAAGAAGATAAATATTATTCATTTTTTGTGGATTTACATGACAGGAAATGGTATCTTTTTTCTTCTTCTTCTTTTTTTTTTTGCCTTCTTTTTTTTTGAGTGTGTGGGTAAAAAAATTCCAACAGCACCAGCAAGCCAGAAGCTTTCTGTATGCTATACAAAAAAGCAGGTAAGTGCCTTCTACTATGACAACACAAATGAACCTTCATATTTTGTCTGGGGTATAAATCTGACTTACAGAGAAAACATCCAGAAGGAAAGCATTTTTTCAGAATATATAAAAGGAAATGAAAGCAGCAGAAAAGGCCCATATACCTCATCCCTTTTGCTACACCCTTCACAGCAGATATTTCTCAAACACTATTAATTTTATCTAATTTCAATGCCAATAAGATTACACTGTGTTAAACACATATGTATAAATATGTGTGAATGTATGTATGTATAATATGTATAAACACAACTACGAGCACACACAGACACACACACACACAATTATTCCTACAGAGCTGTAATGGATGGGGCCCTATACACCCGGATTTCAAAAATTTTATTAATAATTACCTTTATGGGCCTACTACTTCAATTTGGAAGAAATATAATGCAGTCAATTTTCAGTTTTTAACTCAATTCCCTTAGTATGCAATTAACTAGTGGGAATATTTAAACAAAGTCCTGACAGAAAACCTGCATCTCAAATAGCAATAAAAAGTACTAAGTTCACTTCAGTCATAATGAAAATGACATGTCACAATGCAGGATAAAAAAGAGAAAATATTTTATTTGAGCAAACAGAAATTAACTGTCTGCAAGGGAAACATTTTAAGAGAAGTGAATAAAAAACTTATGGAAACAACTCATGATAAAGGAATAAGATGAAGCAAAAGAATTAAATACATAAATGTGCTCATGATTTTAGAACTGCTTTTCACAGGCCATATCAACAGACAAGGCCCAAAAGCAGCTTTTCCCCATCAGAAAAACTTTTAGCAATAATGAATTCTTCACCTGCATTCAAAGAAAAGCATTTATTTCAAAACAAAACACCTATCTGTATAAATAGGTGTAAGGGTGCCATTAGAGAAATACTTTGTTCTCTACTGCACTTGCAGATTTTTTAAGTTGACTGCATTAATGTTTGAATATTCCAAATCAATCAACTGATTTGTTATTGAAGGATTTACTGGGTTGAAAGTCAGACTTACGTCATCCATAAAATCAATCAATGAGGATGAAGAGGAGGAAAAGGAATCCTATTTTAATGAAAACAGCAGTAAAAAAAGAGAGAGAGAGAGAGAAAGAAAAGGATGAAGAAAACTGTTCAATATAAATAAAAGTGCAAAAATAAAGAACTGTAAATAACCAGTGGCAGTAATAGTTGCCTCAGTCAGTTTTCATTAATTGCCTTTCACAGACAATTAATTAAGTACTATCTGTAAAGAAGCCAGTGTTTTTCCAGCATTTACTCAATAAAGTATTATTGCTATACTCTCAACACGATTCTTACACTGAAAGTAATTTATAAGATAAATTATTACAAAGGAAATTTATAAACTATGTTAATTGTGAGAACTTCAAGAGAACAACAAATTAGTGAATACATAATGAAAAAAAAAGAGAAATTTGGAACATCAGTAACAGCAGGGATTATGCTCTTTCATAGCTCAATGTGATGGTCCTGTATTTGTATCAGGAAAAAATGGGCAAACTTTAGATTACTGTCTAACTGTAAAGGTGGTGCCCTGTATCCCCTGAATTCAGTTTGACCAATATTTCACCTCAGCTGTTCTTTTAAAAGAAAGATGATGCTTTCCTTACTGTTGACTAGAAAAGGAGATAATAAATGCATAGTATTGTTTCAATTTTTTCCTGCCAGGCTTTCTACCTATTCTGGCCTTTTGTCTAGAAGTGACAATGGTCTTAAACAGATTCATTTTTTAAATAAAAAGATCTGTGGAGAGGAGATGAATAGCAATTATCTGGATTTTACAGATCTGTGCAAAATGAACAGATGATGAAAACAACCTCATAAACAGTAACAATGACTTCATGGGATACAATCAAGGATGATTTAGTATTGTCTTGATTTTACCAAACCACTACCTGCGTTACTTAGCATTTTACTGAATACAAAGAAAAGCCATTTGAACAACTACGCTTCTCATGTTCACTGCAAAATCAGGCAAATTTCTGCATTCAAGATTTGAGAGAGAATTCACTGTGATTACAAGCATTCGAGAGAAGACAGCCAGCACTGTTAATGAAAAACAATCTTCAGATATAATTATACACAAATATTATTGGTGCAATACAATTAAAATACAGGAGCAAACTTTCAGCAAATATGCACAGAACCTGCACACAACAGTAGTTCCAATGACTAACAGAGTTAGAACAGTTGTGCACTTACTTCAAATTGATCCAGAGCAGAGGTAGGCGCATTCAAAAATGCCAAGAAAGAATTCTGTGAGTCTTGGTGCTTTACACCTAGAAAACAGCAGCAGGTTTTTAAGCTACAGAAAAAAATGACCTTCTCATGGAGGACCTTTTCCTTGCTGAATCAGTTTTGAGTGTCCACCTGAAACACTTACATGTTTTGAAATAAGCTGCACATTTGGTTTATTTTCCAGTGTTAATTTTTTTTTAAATGGACAAGCATGTGTTTAATCAATCTTTCCCAAGCTAGGATGTGTGTGGTGTGAATTCCATGTGGAAACACGCTCTGTGTCCATGTTTGTTATGCAGAGGGCACTGCTTTCTAAGGTGCTCATGTCCATCTGCACCCCACACTAATGCAGCAGGTGTCACCCCTGCTCTGGTGACACAGGGGATGTCCCAACTGTGGCAGGACAGCTGGAGCCAACAAAAACACAGCACTTCCAAAAAGATGAGTTCCTTGAGCCATGCTCTGTGCCTGCCTCCATCTCTTCCTGCTGAGTGCCCAGCAGTAACACAATCCTGGGTGAAGCTTCAGGTATTTCTGTCACACCACACCATTTAAGGGATGCTCAGCCAGCCAGCGGAGCAGGAACGCTGCATCCCTGGAGCTGCAGAGGCTGACACACATTTGCTCTTACTTTAACTTGCTGCAATTGGTATTTTTTATTTCTTCTTTTCTAATTCAAGCTTTTGTGTGGGTGTTTGTACTTCACAGATACGTACAAACTCTATTCTTCTCAACGTTATAAACACATTATATGCACATACTCATATCTATTTACTATGACCAGAGCCTGCAGCACTGTGTGCATCTCAAAATGATACTATCAGAAGTTACCTATTTCTTTTTAAAAACATCAGAGTCCTGCTCTAATTAGCATATCACCCTATATGTTCTAAATATAACCCACAGTGAATGAAGTCACAAAGAATCCCTTCCTCTTTAAAATATAAATACACTGAAATCACAGTAAAATACTAAAACTGGATTTCAAATTACCAACAACTTTACAGAATACTCTCAGAAAACTTTTCCCCACCTGCCTAAATTTCTGGAATATATTTATAAAAGGGAAAGGATTAGATGCCAATCTAAACAACCCCTTCCTAGAAATCAGCTTCCACACACTGCAAGTTACTCTATCACTGTACCTTGACTACATTTAAATCTTCTATGCAGTTCGTAATTCAAACAGCAATGCATTCCTTCTTTTAAGGGAAATCCAAATCAAAGATGGTAATGATTCAGATTAAGGTGTATTTTTATCAGACTATTTGAATAATTGCAGTAGAATATTACTAATATAATTTTGAATAATTGCAATAGAATATTACTAATATAATTCTGTCAAGAAACGTGACTAAGGTTTCCTTGAACAGTACTTGTTTTTGCTTGCTTGTTTTCAGCAAAGAGTAAATGTTTATTTCACCAAACAATAAGGTTTTAAACACTGGAAAAAACATAGGGTAAAATATGAATTATAAATTTATAACATTATTTAACACAAAGGAAGATTTTAGAAGTCAAGTAACCATGCATAGTATTTAAGGAAGTTCAAGAACATATAAATGAAAACTAAGCATGACAAAGTATTTTTGTCTTTCCAAGCACTTGGAGGAAGCATAATCCTGGTATCAGTGCTAAGCATGAAGATGAGACAGTATCAAGTCCCTAAGTCTTATTTACTAATTGGCCCCATTTTTTAATGTTCTGTATAGGTCTGAAATATTTTTACCAGTCAATCAGCAATGGGAGGCCTATATATAGGAGATGAATGTAAACTATAATACTTTATTGACTAGCCAGCCATTAAGCTGGAAAAGCTGAAGAATATTTGACATCCCAGGGCAGCAATTGTTGCCAGGGTATTTAAAATCTGGAGTCCACACAGTTCCCTACAGGAAATTAGGTTATTCCATTTGGTCTGAAAAATACTTCTTCCCATGTGACTCATAAGACACAAATATTAGAGCTACTACAGAAACTGCAAAGAATCAGCCAAGGCATTAATCAACTCTTAGTGAATTTTTTTCGTTCCAGAATTACCAAGAGAGTCTCTTCTCCCAGCAACAATGCAAAACAGTGTTGGACAGATGCAACAGTAATCCCAGAACATACTCTTAATACCACAGCAAAGCACTCATGACCACACTGCTCTCTATGTGGCTGCAAAGCCTATCAATGAAGTCATCCCAGAAACAAACAAATGCTATGAATTCCTCTGCAGTTGTTTACCCTCTCTACTCCTGTGTAGACAGGTCCAAAACACTCAGAGATGAACAACACTATGGTCAGTATTGATGCCTAAATACCTTCACCCACCACAAAGGAGAAAAGGTTAGAAATATAGCTATATGCTAACATTTTTCTGACAGTAAATCACCATACACCATACAGGCCAAATGAAAACAATGCAGTCTCAACTCAAATAACACCTTACTGGTTCAAAGGCAGCAACAAAACTAAGGTGTGTTACGAGTATTAGAAGTGCAAATGCAACTACTGTGGGTGCACCTTGACACACAAGTGTTGTGCTTACATGTTGGTACATATTTTAGTTTCAAGGTGACACTTGATTGATAAGATGCACCCACCAATGTGACACACTATTTACTTGGATATCAGTTGCCATACCCTTTTCTGATCTAAGCTCTTCTGTCTCCTTTTTCAGCCTTTCGATGTCTGCCAAAAGCTCCATGTTCTTCTTCTCAGATTCTTGCAATTTACTTTAAAAGAACACAAAAAAAATGTATATAAGCATTAAGAACCCAAGATACACGTCACTCTTGCTCCTGATGTCTTTCAAATGCCAGAATAAATCCACTGGGACTTGTTTAGTTTACAGAAAAAAGCCATTTATCTAATTAATAGGTTCATGTTTTTCATGTTTCTAATTTCTAAGTAATTGTGTGAGCTTGTATCCTGTGAATGAGAAAAAAAGACTGTATTTTTATGTTTTAAAAAGTCCTGTTTTTCATTAAAATTTGTTAATTAAATACCTGTGATACTAATAGATTCAGTTGAACTATTTTTTTCTCAGTTCCTTTACAGTTAGTTGTTCCAGTGCTTTCTGACTCACAGCTGAGAGGTAACACTACTCTGCAATTTGAGCACATTTCTCATTCTTGCCTGTCAAAGCAAACACTGGTTCTCTTGTTCTTACAGGATTTCCAAGGTTGCCTGTCATCCCATTACCTGGCCTGAAAAACATTCAAGGCAGGTGAACCAGATGTTCTCATTTTACAGATAACATACTTGAATCTCAGCTCTGTCCTGCTGCTTTCCTAAAGCTGCATAACACACCAGTGCTCTGAGCTGAACCTGGACACCTACAAATGGAATGACTTTCTACCAACCCCTGTTTCAAGCATTCACATAACTCAGAATAAATTCTCTTGTAGGGGTGGTGAAGTAGAAGTGAGAAAGAGAGAGGTCTAAGGAAGGAATAAAATAATTCAAAATAGTCCATTAAGCATTATTAGTTCTTACTGTGCAAATCACTATGCGATAATTGATTTTAGTCAGCTAACACAGTACAGCTATCAGCAGAATGGAAAAAAAATATATTCTAAGACACAAACCCAAACTACGGATTTGGATTTGTTATCACAACTAGGAGAGATTGTATTATTAAAGAGAAAGTGTTCCCTCTGAAAGTCTTCAAGATTACAACTTCCCCCCATAAGTGTTCAGCTGCTCAAACAATGAAGAGAGATGCTGAGTTTTTTTCTCATCTGGGTGTATGAAACTGGCATATCACTCATGATCAAATTTCCACAGACAAGGTAGATAAAATAATGATTTGATGACATTTCCTGGGAGGTATCAAAGCAAATTTGCATGAGAACAATTCAGTCTTACCACTCCGTAGAGATACAGGAAGCTTTGACTTTGTTCAGCTCATCTTGAATAGCCTGTTTGGCTCGGATTTCAGCATCCAGTGCAGACTGGAGCTCCAGCCTTGCAGACATATCCAGCTTTGCAAAGCGTCGCATCTTCCAGGGCATGTCCTAGGAAAGGATCAAAAAAGGGAGTAGAAAGAGTAAGAGGAAAGGAAGCTGAACGTGAGGAATGTAACTAACTTTCAGAACTACATTTCTCAGTCTAGTATGTCCTTAACGTAACAGCTCATTAATTCCAAAATAATCTAAAATTAAGAGTAGTGTTAGTAGCAGTATTTCTGAATTCAAGTACCAAATTCTATGTTTTATGCTGATCTTAAAAGCGAAGAGATTTTGTGAAATCTGGTTTTGATGTGCCTCAATTCAGATGACAGCTACGAAGGACATCCATACTTCACAAGTGAAAGACTTGAAGGTTTTCATGAACAAAAGCATAATTTCCTTCAACAAATTCATATATGATTATGAATTAGATACTTCAATTACAACATAGATAAAATCACATTATAAAGATATTGGTGTTCAATTAATTGATAAACAATAAATTTGGTATTCAGTTACTCAGAAGCTTTAGGAAAGTTTAACTTTCAATTAACATAGACTCTACACATAGATTATTGCTGCAGCTGAAACTGTTAAATCAGTGTTTTTTTCAAACAAAAACCCTTCTGATATATGGAAGTAAAGTCTTACTGTAGCTCTTGCACCCAAACTGGAGTTCCTCAGGGCTTCCAACTCTTCTGTCATTTTAGAGGCCAAGGCTTGAAGATAACCCCGAGCATCTTTTTCATCACTTACCCTAAATAATTACATAAGAAAAAAATAAGGTGTGTTTTAACCAAAGAATCTAAAGAAAAAACAGAAGTCTCTTCAACAAGCCAGCAACTAGAAACAGATAAATATAGAATACAAAAAGAGTCATAAAACATAAGGATAAAAACAACAACAAAAGCCCAAACAGAAACCACACAGAACTAATTCTTTGCTGCTTTGTGGAGTTCCATTAAACAATATGCATCACTAAGACAAAGAATGAAAATTGAAGAACTACCTATCACTACCTATATCTGAAATTGAGATTGTGAAAAAAAATTTTTCAACCTATTTTTAGGGAGTAAATTTAGACAAAATTCATAACCAATAATTAATGATTCAATTGTCCAGATAATACTGGAAGTCATGGTTAACTTTACTGTACCAACTTGACTATGAGAACTAGCAGTTAAACAATGATGTTACTTCAAGAAGTGCTAATTAAACAGGGAGAGTCTACTTTTAATGTTATTAAACAGCATAAACCAGACGAGGCTCTCTCATGCACCAAGCTTGTTTTCGATCCAGACATGTTTTCTGGGCGTAAAGACAACAAGCAGGAGACATGACTGTTTTTCAGATTCTTTGATCATCAGTTACAAAGAAAGAGCAACAACTTTCTGTGATTAATCGCAACAGAAGGTTCTTTCTTCACTTTGCCTCAGGTGTTAACACAGAAAAGAAAGTTGCTAAAAAATTAACTCACTGAAACTAAGTAACTTATTAAAAATCTAAAATAAACAAACAGGAAAAACCCCACCACCATCCCTCCCACCTCATTTCCTTACATGCCTGGCTCTAAACATGTTCATTTGGCCCACAGAAGAGCAACCTCAGTTCTGCAACACCAAGCCTTATGCAAGATGGTGAGCTGCCTCAGAGACTAGCAGGGTAACAGTACAGCTTGACCACAGTTAAGTCTATCAGTTCCAAACATTGAAACGTTTAGGATATGCTCTAAGTACTGAACCTCAAACAGCTTTGAATAAAATATAGGAAAGTGGGAAATAGCTTTTCTATTTCATGAGAATTAACTTACCCGTTGCTTCCTGATCTTTAAAAGTAACTCTAAACATAAGTCTGTTGGACTGGAGATAAGAGTTCTCCAGATGGTTGATTTTGTCTTGCAGTGACCTTCCAGCAGGAAGTGTTTCCCACTTCGTGCCTATAAGGCAATGTACGTTTTTCTGGTTGATACTACAGGGTTCATATACACACGTTACATGGAAATGGTGCTACTTGGAAGTTTACCATTAATAACAGAAGTTTCAACACAGATTTATAGATAGTTGCCAGGAGGCAAGCAAGTCAAGGAACACATACTCTCAACTGTCAGGGGCAAGGGAGGAACTGAAGAGCTTTCCCACAGCGGCCTTAGGGCCAGATCACACCATGAAAGCCACAGGCTAAATATCTGCAGTTTGTGGTGACTTTGGGGTGTGCAGTTTAAGGTTTGTTTAGGGAAGACAGACTACTGTAATACAGAGGAGCCAAAAGTAAAATTAGCAACCATTTTCCACAAATCTCACACCCAACATGAAAACACGGGCATTTATTGGGCTTTCTCTTTTTTGTCTCCTGGTAATAGGTTTAGTTCAAGAGATGGGGAGGAATCTAGGAAAACCCTACATGTCCTGACTATTAAAGTCAGTGAGAGTTTTTATATCAATGAGTCACTGTTTTTCCCAAGGTACATCAGAACTCAACGGAAGCAGCATATCAACTTCTTTTCCCATAACATTCTGGATGACACTTTTTGACAACCAGATAGAGATTATCTGAGCCTACGCAAACCACTTAGTTTGTAACTTAGGGCAAAAGATGTGAGAAGTAGCTAAAGATGCTTTTTGAGGTGGTGGGTGCATAATTAAATACACTGTAAAAAGAAAAAATGCTTAAGCACGAATAAAAAGAATGTGGGGGTCGCAAGGTGAGAGTAAGTTTTCCTGATGTATGAGGAGGGAAAGAGATCTGGGAATCAGCATTTAATTTTCTCTATTTTTAATGACACACGGAATCTTTGCAGAAAAAAAAAAAAGGTTCCAATTTCTATGTCCAATTTTATGATGCCACACAGATTCTTCCTGACGGAAGGTGAAGAAACACTTCAGTTATTTGGTTTATGGTGCACGGAACCCTCAGGTTCCAAATGCGGAAAAGCTGCACATGCAAAAACCTCAGAGAGATGTTCCACAGACAAGCAGAAATCTAGAAAATGAAAATATAAAGTAAATTTTTACAAATATCTGTAGAGAGTTCAAGGGAACTCCTCAAGCTCTGGAATACAGCAAATTAAAGCAGTACAGTTTGGAACGGAGGTGGTTTTGTTGTCCACTAGATGGCAAAATTCTCTCAATAATGACATAGGTTATTAAACATTATTCGACCCAAGAGCACTTGGAGCTTTTTTGTTACTGTTTTGCTGGGGTTGTTCCATTTGGTTGGCTTTAAAAAACTAAAATTAAAGAAAAAAGAGCAAGAATGGCAAATTAACTCTTACTAATGTTGCTCTCCTTATCCTCATTTTGACAGAGAGCCCTAAAAAGCACAGCAAGAACCCTAAGGAAGAAAGGTTCTTCAGGTTCCACCCAGTCACTTTCTTTACTGAAAATTTGGATTAAGTGTTCTCTTTTCAATAGAATTGCCTTTGCAAGCTTAGTTCCTTAATGCAAAGAACCCAGAAGAGCAATATGGTACAAATTCTTGTAAAATTAAACTTAACTTTTTGGTTGGAGCCAACATCATGACAACCTTCACATAACCACTGGTTGCTATCTGTATGGTGTTTGTCAGGATGCTCAGGAAGTCAGATTCCCTGGATCTCCACCCAGGATATTTTACAATACAAAACGGACCCAGAGGACTAAAGAATTTTGCTCAACAGAAGAGGTCTTAAAGTCCTGGGGTCTTACACCAAGCTCTGTTTAACCTGATTTAAAAGCCCCAAGTAAATCTGAGTCATGACTCCTCTAGTCTCTCAATGCTTTTGAATTTCTGTTGTCGTACCACTATGCTCAAAGTCTCCAACTTCATTTTTAGTTTTTCCCCTGGTGTCTCCAATTTTTTTTTTTTTTTAAAAATACTCCTCTAAAAATTTTTAACACTTTCCTCTGCTCTCAAGCCCTGAAATTTCACCCTGCCTCCAGAATTTCTGTTTTAGAGATAATTAACTTCTGACTATTCTTACCTCAAACACAGCCCATCTCAGAATTTTACATGTTTTGAGTTTCTTAACAGTTGAATGTGTATAGAATTTTTGCTATATTTTGTTCACAATTTGTGTGTGCTTTTTATTTTCTGAGAGCAAACAGATTTTAAAACAACCAAAAAAACCCCAACCCAAATTCAGGGCCTTTTTGGGTTTGATTTAGTTAAGAAGTGTTGGAAGGGGGTAGTTGGTACTTTTTTCTTCTTTTGGTGGTGGTTTTGTGTTGGAGTTTTTTTCAATGAAATCAATTAAGTACAAAAAATCTGGCTGATAAGGAAAATATTAACAAAAAATTGTGGTAAACAACTGTGACAGCTTCTGGGCAGGTGAATCTAAGCCCAACATCCATTCTAGAGGTAAAACAGGTAGGATTCAGCTCATCCACATAAACACACTCAACAAAACAGAATTATCCATCTGATACGAGTTGTGTAGGCTTCCTTTTCAAACAGTGGTGAGAACAACAGACTTCTAGAGTACTACTCATGGGACGTCTACAACTAGGTTAGATTAATCCCTTCCAATTCAAGATTCTTGCCAACTACTCTGGGAATCACTACCGAGATTTCCAGCGACCTCCTTTCTGCACAGCACAGAACTACAGTACCACAGCTATTTAAAATATTCCTTTTTAAAGTGACTGCATTAACCTCCAGTGCAATTAATCTCCTTCCCATCTCCCATAGGAAAATTTAGAGTTGAC
The DNA here is from genome assembly GCF_029207755.1 of Chamaea fasciata. Taxonomy (NCBI): domain Eukaryota; kingdom Metazoa; phylum Chordata; class Aves; order Passeriformes; family Sylviidae; genus Chamaea; species Chamaea fasciata. The sequence goes on along the minus strand of NW_027094088.1, from coordinate 16,406,295 downwards.
TATAAAAGCCTCAATATTTCTTACTCTTGTCAAGGAATGATGAGTGATTTGGCTAATATAAACTCGTCAATATAATAGCTCCATTAAGGCTGAATGATCCATGAGGGTTTGTTGAGTCCACAATAAAAACTGCAGTGAAAGTTTGATTCAAGTGTTTATATTAAAATATTGCCTTATTTATGGAATCTTGAGATAACAATAGCATGATTAGAAGGTTTTCATACACTATCCCTAAAGATGCAATACGGCAGAGTAAGAAAGCAGGGAAAGGCTAAAGGGAATGTGATAAGCCATTAAAATTACTCACAAGTTACAAAATCTGAGAGAAATTGCAATTTAAAAGGGCCCCAGGAATCATGATGAAAGTGACAAATCTTAATCATCTAAAGTGTGAATTCAAAGTGATTTCTTAAGAGGGAACCTCTAGATGGCAAAGCACTTAAAAAGAATTTAGGGACTTCTTGGGCTTGTGTTACCCCAAACAGGGCTAAAAACAAGTCCCTTGAACTACTACAGGCCACTGAGCAAACTCTTCACAAACCCAGTAACTAATTCCATCTACTGCCTCCTATCCTTCCTGGATCATGGTACAAAAAAAACAAGGCAGTTTTCAGGAGGTAGAAATAATGCACCCAAAAGACATATTTTAATGTAATATTAAGTTTTGAAGAGGAAGCCCACAAACTCTCCCCTACTTTTCCAGCTCCAAGGCATTCCATTGTCACACTGAAGGATGTGGACAGGTACAGACTTGAACTATATGTTCTTCTGAGGAAAACACTGGCTGGTGACTGATTAATTAAGACTAGTTTTTCTCCAAAATTAGGTGTGGGGTTTTTTCTTCCAAAATGTTTATAATAGACGCTTAAATACTTCATTTAGCACCCATGATCCCCAGAGAAGGGCCTAGTTTCAGTATGCAGTGCTGAATTCTAGGAACAGCAGATGGACATGACCAGATTATCTCGGTAACGCATGGAAAAATCTAAACATAACAAGGAAAAAATGTGACCTAAGATAAGGCCTCACAAAGCTGAAAAAAATTTAACATAAGCAGAGAAAAGTATGGAGGGAAAACTGAGATGTGTTTAGTGATGAAAAACTGGAACCAAGCCAGACTTTTAAAATTCCCGTAATGTTTGCCCTCACTATTTCTATTTTCCCCTTTACACATAATTCTTTAATTTTTAGTTCTGCACTGTTTAGAAAAGATTGTATTATCACAAGGGATCAGTAAAATGGTGCCTGTCATTCAGAAAGTTAAGTCTTGCATGATCTTTTTTCACTAAGTATCTTCAGAGATAACAAAAAACTCAAGTCCAAGCCATTGATCACATTACAGGGACATTCCTAACATGAAAAATGCTTTATCATTTGCCTGAACCACATCAGTAACACATCTTAAAATATTAAATGCTCTCATAAAAGTAAAGGAGAGGGTACAGTCTTAAAAGGTTGCTGGTACATTTTTACATTGCGTTAAGTGGAACAATCCGCAATTAATTTTGAGTTGCCTTTTCCTATAACTGCCAAGTTATATGAATGTTTTCACATAAAATTCTGAAAAATTTTGTTTGATTACCTTGGTGCAATATGATAGATAGGTACTACCTTAAACCAGTAAGATTTGTCTCACTTGTTACCTTGATCTTTTTTCTGAGTAAATATTTCCAATTGGCCAGAAATTAAAAGTTGTTTAAATTACCAATTAATTTTTATTTTTAAATTTTTGTGACTCAGGTTGTCCACTACTATCATCATTATGAGGGACAAAATTTAAAAGGAAAGCGGACCCTTTAAAATTTTTGACTTCTGTTACAAATACAATGCCTTGAGACAAATTTGACTTCATAAAATAGATCAGCATTACATACTTTTATGCAACAAACATTGCTTAAAACACGCTGGAAACCCAGAGGACAGCCCTTATGCCTTGTTATGTATTCACATGGCTCTGTTCAAAAGCCAAAACTTCTCTATATCTTGACAACAAAGCTGAACTAACATTACAACAATACCAAACTAGGTTTCCCTAAAACAATGTTTCCCATTTTTGCCTCAACACAACAAATTAGATTTTTTCACTAACACCAGACAGGAAAAACAGGGGGAGGGAATAATCAATCAGTAACAGAAAAATACTAGTATATCATGATGAAGTCTTCCTAGAAGTGGATGATTTGTAAAATAAAATGTCTGAAGACAAACTGGTTCTGTAGATGTGAAACACTGCAATGGACCACTAAAGGTGAGGGGAGAGGTGAGGGGAGACAAATAGACATGATGAGAAAAAATAAAGATAGACGAAAAACTTAGAATACACAATCTTTTCTCTCTTAATAGTTTCAACTCTTTTTCTTCTCTTTAATTTACTAGAATTGGACAGAAGACTCTAGAAATATAACATCATTATTCAGCAGAAGTACCATTACAAACATCACTTGACTGGCTTTGTGGTAGTCTCAAATACTCTCCTTTGTAAAAAAAAAAAAATCACATAAAAGTTGCACTGTATTTGTTTCATTCTGCCACATGCCAAGCAGATGAAGGAAATTAATGCTGAGACAAACACTCAGCCACTACTTTTCCCAGGCTTACTCCCTCTCGGAGGCATGAGCTCCGCACATGATTCCTTTCAGCATTCTTCCATAGCCACAAGCCACACCCAATGGCCACGATTTTCCTGCACTTTGAAAAGCACTGTTTGGTGAGACACTTTCACTCTTAAGGAGGAACACAATTTTCTGGATTTGTATATTATTAAAATCTCAGCCAAAACCCCAGCAGAATTCCAGACAGGCGTGAGGTTTCACCTCAGCACTTCCAAGTGCCATGTGCAAAGACAAAAACTCCGCCCCAGCCCCACCACACACTGAGGGGTTGCTGTCATACCATCAGAGCAGAGCACTCACCACTGGATGATCTCAGTGATTTGGGCCTCCCAGTGAGCCACGGACTCCTTCTTATCAGCCAGGTCTCTCATCTCTTCCTCCAGCTGCCGATTATTCATACTCAGCCTCTCAAACATGGTGGTGAGCTGAGGGAGAATTTAAACAACTCGTTAAAAGTATAAACTGCTGTGACTCCATCTCTGTGCAGACTCAAAACCACATGTTCCCCTCTCCCACACCTTGCATCTGCTTTAGAAATTGGTACTGGCCATCACAATAAACACCATGTAAGGATAAAAGCCACTATCTCTTCTTATGTATAACCTTCGCTGTACTGAAAAAACACTTTTAAGGACTTGAACAGCATTTTTACTCTACCAATTTAATGAGTTTTCTGAGAATTAGTCTCCAAATACCTCTAAAACTCCTAGAAGGTTTCTGCTTTGCACCATATACATGTGGAATGTATGGTAGAGAAAAACTTACACTGGAAGTGCAAAGCAAAGGCATAAAAATTGTTAGGGCTCAGGTAAGATTGCTGAACCTCTCCCTTGTTTAGTAACCATGGAGAGAGAGAGACTGAACAGATACAGGCATGAGACAGTCCAGAGATTCTCCAGGTGTCTCACATTCCCTTATTTTTCGTTTGACTGACTGGTAGACAGGGAAATTGAAATTAAATGCGCATCTCTAAGTACAATATGTTATACCTAGCAATTAACCTCTCTCATTCAAATTGCTGCCATTCATACAGGCACATTCTGCAAGACAAAAGCCACAGCGAACCCAAGCTGGTATTGGGAACTAAACCTTCATTATGTTAAGTAATTATTCAGAAAGTCAAATTGGAATCAGAGACCAGATAGCTTTTATAGGAAGAAGGCCTGCTTAGGAAAATGAAATCTCAGGTGAAAGCTTCTTTTAGTACTGAAATTTATTAACAATTCAAAATGATAAAAGAATGGTTAATTTAAAGTCTATTTTGCTTTTTACTCCAAATATGAATAACTCCACATCCTATTTATCATTTAAATGGGCTTATAATTTAAATATGCCTACTTATTATATGTCATTTGACAAGAAAAATACAAAGGTAATGGGGAAGAGGGAGAGAGCAGACAAACTATCAAAGTGACAAGGCTCTTTCTTAGTTTTCTTGGACTAAGCCTACCTATAGGCATATATATTGTCTGTCTTATACTAGTATGAAAATATACTGTAATTTGAGCACAGACATGCAAACATGCTTACTTTGAAGAACACTGTGCTTTCATCATATCTTTAGAAAATTTAATGCATTACAAAAGGAATAGACAAGTTTAGCAAGACTTGGGATAATGCACAATGAACTTGAATAACCTGTCAAAATGAACAATAAAGAGACAATCCAAATGCACGAATCATAATTATTTCTTGCTCAACACAGTTCAGTTAATATGCCTTATCATTTGTATTTTTTTAGTATCTCAAAGTAACACTTAATCTCAAAGGGTAGGAGGGGCCCTGGTATCTCAAACGATTGACATGCAAATGTACTCTAAGTAATCACATCATTAACAATGTATTTTTATATTTGGGTCATACAATGAAATAATCCTTTTTGTTGGCTTACAGTGCTGTCTAGAATAAATCTTACCAAAATGTAAGACCATCTAATTCCATTCCCACACATAAATACTCATATGCATATATATATATATATACACACACAAGCCTTCTCAAATTCAGATGCATGTCGATACTTTATATCTAATATTAATCACCGATTTTTGTGTAACATCAATTTCTGCTTTCATTTAAGAGTTAGTAATAATCAATGCAGCTCCGTACTTTCCAATTTGTACATAGCATACAATAGTTGTAAATTCAGGGCTCAACTAATCAGCACTTACCTTATCAAGTTCATTCGTAAGTTTTTTGTTTTCCTCTGTCAGCAGAATCTTTTCTCGTTCATACTTTTGTTTGAACTCTGTTTCAAATTCCTCTCTTTCACTTTGGCTAAGAAATAAAGTGAAGCAGAATTAGAAAGTTTTCTATTCTGACTCACCCCATTATTCATTTAAACACAAAGAGATCAGTGCACACACACGTTGAAGGGAAGTGCGACATTGATAATAGCACAGCCTATTCAAATTAAGCAGTTTAACATACCACCATCTTAGGACTGCAAGCCAGTTTGTTCAATTTTAGAGTTAGTACAGAATCCTTCAGTACAGAATTAACAGAGCTCCACCAAGCTGATGTTTATCAACCCACTTACACAAATTTTATTCTTCAGATGTATCCTTGAAACAATGAGCAGCTGTAATCCTGCAGACCAAAGCATGTGTCGGCATTGTAAAATCCTTAGGGCGCATTCTCAGCTCACATGAACATTATTGCAACACACGTTTCTATAATTCCAAGTTTCACACAGAATGAAAGGCAAAAATGACCACACATGAAACCAGAGCATACAGAAGCCAAATTAGAGCACTTGAGGCTGGGTCTCTGAAGAGAAAAGCTTATATGGGGTAGTCTTTGGGCAATGTAGAACAGCACAGAAGTCATATCTGAACTGTTAATACAGGTATCATATACTCACTATGAGTATAAGTGGATGGATAACTTATGCATTCCTAGTATCACCAGATTCTACAGCAAGTTTGGACCATTCTCTGAGAAAGTCTCACAGTAGCTGTTTTCCCCAGATCTCCTCTTCTCCCATGGATGTAATTCAGTAGATGAGAACCCCTGGCTGATTCTGCTTAATATCAACTTTGATCTTGCACAATGAATGTGGGAACCTGAAAACAAACGAAGCTGCAGGGCCCTCTGCCAAAAAAACCCATGGAATTTCCTTCAAGTGGTACACAGCAATGTTTTAGATGTGTAACTCCCACCGTGCATCTACTGCTTTCAGATTCACTAGCCTTGCATCTTGTATCACCTTTTTATCAATTATTCAGGTCACTGGTACAAAGTTCATCAGTAGTTGATAGAACTATACAACAAATGCCACAGATATAGAAAATATCCGCTCAGCAAATACCAAATGTCCAGTCTGAAAAGACTTGAAAAAGTGTCCAGTATTAAAGGTTAACTCTGTAAAAATAAAATCTAGGGGAAACCTTGTCTTGAGCGCTGCAATTTTTTTTTTCTAGATACTGATCAGAATTTTACACAATGCAAACATAAATTACGTTCTTGTTTCTTTTTCTGAGATGCAGAACTACTACAGCTTTGCCTAACTGAGAGGACACCCTCCAAAAATTAGAAATGTCAGTGGTTACAGTGAAACCAGTTAAGAGGAATGCTGGTTTGTATTTCCTACTCTTAATTTGAAATCCATTTAGTTCTTCAATCACTCTTTAAAATCTAGTACATGTTAAACTCCTGGTCAAATTCTATGTTGCCAGGCGTTCTTTGAAATGTAACACTTCATCCTAGTAAAGTTACATACTGCCTCACTGTTTAAATGCCAAGTTTGAAATTCACCACCACTCCGTTTCTAGATCAACAGATTCCACGTATAAGATGAGCAGTGTAGGGAAAAGGCAGGAAGAGATTAAAGAACACTGGATGTCATAGGAATTAACAACAGGTCCTGCTTCTGTTTTCAAGGCATAGATTCAAAGCTAATTTTGCAGACAGAAGACCAAACTAACTTTTAATGAATTTCTTTTATGCAGCTTTCCTGGGTTTGTTTAGGTTTTTTTTTTTTTTTTTGTATTTGTTCTATTCCTTTAAGGCTTTAGGGCTCAAAGCAGCCATAAATGGCAGTGGATTAAGGACGCTGTGGATTAGTGAAAGAGCCCAATGTATTTGTAATTTTCTATATTTTACATTCTTAATTCAGCTGGTGGTTGTCATTAGTCCAGTAAGTCAGATTGCTACAGTATAATACAGAAATGAAGATACATTTGAAACAGAGGAGAATGTGCGTATAATCCATCACACCCAAACAGTGACTCAGCAAACAAGAGAACTGTGACAGACTCCATAGGTGTACCTTGGACAGGCAGCAAGATCAAACTAATGCTTTTGTTTTGAAGCCTGGCATCCTCCTCTCCCATCACACTTCTTCTCTCATCTAACATTTAGCTATGTGTCTCCTTTTCAAGTTAAGAAAATATACACGACCCAGATTTCTTTTTATCAGTAAAACTGCAGCAAACCACACACAAGCAATGTGAAATACTGCTTCATGGTATGACTTTGTCATTCCAGTTCTTTATTGCATCTGTACAAAGCACCCAAATATTTTATCTTACTGCTCTGAAACCAAGAAAAATAGACCTGAAACAAACACCAGCCTCCAGGCTTCTTTATATCACACAATTTAAAACCAGCAAATGATGTTCTATAAAGCTCTCTGCTTTATAAATCCATCATTAAATGACAGGCCTAAAAGAAGTTTCCACAAATGTGGTTTATTTTACACTGCATCTTCTTCTGAAATATTTCCTAATGGCAATTCTAAGAAATGGAATCTCATGCTACACAGATCAGTGGCCTGATACTGTGTTCCTCTGCTTCCAACTTTAATAGCATACAGTTTATGAGACTTCAGCAAAGCACAATCATTTTGTACAGGAAGGTAATCTCTCCCTTGAAGACTTATGCTTTTGAAATAGCAGAAGTTTGAAAGCTTAAAATTGAAGGAAACAAAGTGAAATATCTATTTAAAAAATGCAAACCAGAAACCACCAACGTGCAAGTTACTCAAAAATCTACATACAGATTTTGTCAAAGCTCTTACTGATCCTTGCTTAGAATAACCTATTGTAATTCACTCATCTTACACAGTAATACAACCATATCCTAATACCAAGATCTTTTTGAAATATGCACTGAAGATTATTTTTAGACTACTAAAATATTTTTGCCAAACTGTATAAGCACACTTCAACTCCACACCCACCCAAGCCTATTGTTGGAATAATTCCACTTATTTCAGCACAAAGCCTCCAGGTGCTTCCTTTTCAGTGCTTACATTCAACACCTCTCTACTGGAAGACTCACAAAAAGCTTTTCATACCAGACTACAAAAGCTAAAAACAATATGGATAAGCACAAACAGAAAATCTATGTTCTTCTAAGGAAAACTACCAAATATTGAATAGCAACAGCAATTCCTTCATTCCTAATGCTTAAACTTCGCTTCTACATTGCAGAAGTCAAACCACAGCATAACTTGAATAGTGGACTTCTGCCTTTTTGTGGAGTCCTAAGGCTTGCCTGAGATTTTGCAGATTTGTTTAACAAAAGACAGATAAGATCAGGCCTTCACCGATCACTAATCATGTGCTTGGACACCTGACTTAAAATGAAGCTGCATCCCTTGCCACGAGGAGCCAAGTGTCAGATGCCTGTTACATGACACATTTCTGCTCATGCTTTAAAATATTCTCTTACACAAACACTTGAAACACATACAGAAATACATGGTTATGACAGCATCCACTGCGGATTTGTACCCAGTTCTTTTTGTATTTATAGAGAGAGACGAGACTGAAAGAAAGTTTATGAGCTAGTCAGAATGGACATTTAGTTAGAATGCCTGCAGCTGTATGACATTAGAATTGGGAAAGAAGGAGTTTTTGGTGTGGTCACTGCTTGGAGGTGCGATCCTTACAAACAATTTAACCTGCAGAAAGAAGTATTCATGATTCTTTAATGAATATTCCTCCTTCTGAGACACTGCTGGACTTAAAAGAGTGTCACAGCATCACTTTTGTATTTTACAAGACAGAATAGCCTTTCGTGCATTTGTAACGCATTGGTCAGCAAGACCATTAAGTTGCGTCACAATGAAAACACGCTGCCGGGGCAAATGTTACCGCTCCACCTAAAACAAAGCTGCAAACTCCTGTGCTGTTAGTAGGTCCAGACTATTTAATAGCTGCATGCTAGGAAGAAACAGTTCATGCACTGCATTCTAGGCTGCATGATCTATGTTCCCTGCTGAATACAATTTACCAGAAATACAGTGTTTCCACCTCTATTTGCATAATTATTTTGGAAAAAAAAATTGTATTTAATTTACTACTTATATTTAAAGGGCTTGCTATAGTTTGGCTAAGCTCTCATCAGGGACTTCTCCATGGTTTCTCTCATTTGCCATCTTGCCACAGCAGCAAAAAGACTCATCTATATTAGTGTCTTTAAAGCATTCTGAATTTTTTATGAATGAACATGAGCATGTTGAATTTATAACTTATGCCCACTACTACACCATCCAACATCAAAACTTGTTTTTATTGATGAATGCCTCTAGGAACAATCTCAAGGCCCGTTATAAGCTCCACTATGTGGGAGAGAAAAAAGCGGGTCTGACAAATTACCATGTCAGAAGAGATAAAGCAGCTTACGCCCACAGTAGTCTGCTGACTGATGTTAACACTGGATGGAACCCAGCATGGATTAGCCTCAGCTCACATAAAGTGACTGTTCCTGTGCTGGCAGAAATGTAAACAATACTTGGTCTCTAACACATTACCTTTGCATCAAAAGATGAAAATACCAAATAAAAGAAAAATGTTGAAAAACTGTTTTAAAGTGCAACAAAAGCTTCAGGGGTCAACTCACCCCGAGCTGCAAGTCTGTAACTCAAGTTACATACCTTGGAACAGTCAGCCAGTAAAACAGTTCTGGTGCAAAATTAACTGTTTCAGTACAAGGATGTGCAGTTTTTTGTTCTGTTCCGTTTTTAAGGGTGACTGTTTCCAACCCTAACATCAGCTCAGCCAAAATGCAACAGTCTGCATTACATTTAAGAAAGTGACAGTGTGTTTGGAACAATACTAGGAGACTTCAAAGGGTTAAAAATAGGTAAATTTCATACAATACTCACTTTTCTCTTCTGGTTTTCTCTAACTTGTCTTTCAAAACCATGATCTCCTTCTTGAGGGCAAGCTGCTGGCTCTCTGCATCCCGCAATTCTTTCTTCAGACTTTTTATTTCATTAGCATGCATTATTTCACGTTTGGATAGCTCCTCTTCATAGAAAACACTCTTCTTTTCCAGGTCTGCCTTTAATTTAGTGATCTCTTGCTGGTGTTCTATACTGCTTACCCCAGGTGAGCGACCAACCTGTTTTTGCTGAAATAAACAGCCCCAAATTAACACCCAAGAATGCTGAAAATGATGCTTAATAACAACTCAATATTCCAAAGTCTTTGTTTAGAAATATCCCATTAGGGCCTTGAGTTAAACACATCTATCTCAATTTTTTCCAAATTTGTTGAGAGCATAAATCTGAATGACACTCTATTATTCTGTTATTTAAGTGCAGTAGTAGTTTTCAAGCCATTGTAAATTTGATCATCACTTTAAAAGCCTCTGGTCACATTCTGACTCCCCTTAAATGCAATCAGAAAATGACTACAGAATTAAAGACTTTGATGCTTCCACTCACACAGTTGACAGCAACAAGTTCAAGAGACTTTCACAAATGCAGAATAAGGACTAGGATACACAGTTAATATACTCTGAAGGATAAATAATTTCTGGAAAAGCTATACTAAGACAAGCAGAGGCTTTACTGAAGGTTGAAGTCTAGCTACAGAAACACTGTATGGATTGTATCAGGAGGGAAACCCCGACCTATTTTACTTAAACTGCCCATTTCTATCATAGTGGATTAACAGGAAAAACAATCTTTAAACAATAAGAGTAATTACTTCACTTTTCACAGCTTCATAGCTCTCTTAGTGAGGTCTTCTGGCTTTTCAATAGTCTTTACACACTGCTTCAGGATACAAACACATTTGCACCAAATGCTGCACTCACTAAACTCATTGTCCTGTCATAACATAGAGGAGGAGCAAGATCAGGTTCAAAGTGAGATAGTGGCATGACATGCACTGAAATCCAAGTATGGAAATAACTTTTTAATGTCAACATATGGACAACTTGGTTTGGAATTTCTTCTGGTTTTTAAAGTATGTAATTAAAGGTATTCTAAGAAGAGCAAATTCATAAAAACACTGTTTTGACAAAGTGCAGGCAACTGGAAAATCTACTTCCTTTTGGTGACTGTGTCACACCTTCCAGAAGATTGAAGGTATTTTGTTAATCATACCTCCGTTCTTACCATGAGATGTTAAAAACCTCTCAGTCACCCTTAATTTGGCACAGCTTTGGGTAATTTTCTTTTGCTGATGTATGAAGAGGCTTTAAGAGCTAAATGTCATTGCAGAACATTCCAATGAGCTGAATTTGTACCATGACAAATCCTGTGAGAAAGCTGGGCCTTGCTGTTTGTGTCAGCAAAAAACTGCAAAACCCCCTACATGTACGAGGCAGAGATGTGCTGCTACTGCACTGTTTTCTCTAACTCATCAAAACAACCATCTGTTTTGATCTAAGAGTAAAATCCTGCCCTTAGGCTGCAGAACGATAAACTGGAGAAAGACGATGCCATCCTAAGAAAGTGCTTTGGAGAAAGAAAGATTTTTTTTTTAAAAAAAGCAAGCGTAGTAATTTCCTTTCATGCACAGGCAGTTAACTATGGAACTTGTTTGTTACTTCCCAACATCCTAAATTGTTCACACATATAGGGCAACGGAGCATAGAAAAAGTTTAGGCTTTGCAATATCCTCTATCAGGTACCTAATGTGTTAGTGGAATTGCACATTTCTTACCACAATGGAAAGATACTATAGCAACCATAAGAGAGAGGGTGCAGTAGATGAGAAAACCAAATGGTATTGAACAATGGCTTAGAGAACTAGGGAGATTTAGTAAACAGAGAATACATTTTTAATTGATGCAAACACATATTCCAAACAGACACTTTCATACATGCCTATTTCAAATGGACAAATGGTGCAACTGAGACATAATGCATCTCCTGGCACACGGACAGCTGCTGTTTAATGCACCCCTCTCGGCTAACAGGGCACGCTGCTGACTAATATTGAGCCTGATTTTACTGAAAATCAGTAAAAATACATGACATCCACAGGATCCCCTCTGTCCACACATTTCACTGATGAGTTTGCAGAACACCCGCAGGTCAGTGCTGCAGCACTTGGCTGAACAGAAGGCACACTGCCTTCTTCCCAACAGGCTCTTCATCCATGGATTCTCTGACCTTATCCTTTATCACAGACTCTACTCCTTTCCTGAGGAAGCTGCACCCAGTCCTCTGCACCTCCCCAGATGATCTGAATGAGCGTTACAGTGGCACAGTGGGCTGCCCGTAATACGCGGGTTCACATCTTGGCCAGCAGCTCTCTTCTCATTTAAGTTCCTTCAGAACTCCCTCAGGTGACTTCACGTCTGATTCACCTGCCAGCCCTCCTGCTTCCTGCAATCATCCCAGACACATCCAGCTCATGTGCTCAGCCTGCTGCAAAGAACACACTCTGTGGCAATCTCCCCTCCTTCAGCAGTGAAGTCTGGGACTTGTGGAGCATTTTTTGCCACTGCTCTATTAGCTCAGAGGTTGACTTTTCCATCCCCAAGCAGCCCCATGAGTTTCCTGAGGTTTTCTGCTTTGGATTTAAAGAACTCTCTGGAATCACTCTGAACATCCTCCGCAAAATGCTTCCTAAATTCTCTTCATTTTGCTCTCAACATCCTGTTTACACTTAACCTTCCCTCATTTATGGTCTTTTCTACTCTCCTTATCTGGAGAAACCTTTCTTTCTTCTTTAAACACTTGCTTTTGTGTATAGGAGAGCTCCCTGAATTTAACTAAGGAGCCACGCAGAGCTTTTACTGAATGGACAGTGCAGTATCACAAAAACCACATGTGCTACAAAGTGTACTCACTGAATTGTAAAATATTACCAATAAGCTAAAATTCCCTTTTCCTCTTCTGGCAAACTTGCCCTGCTGTTATAAATGAGCGTATCATTTATTCTCAACAGATCTCCCAAAAATTCTTCTCATCTCTTAAACTGTCATACAAACTCCTTGCTGATGGGGACGATTCATGGAAGCAGAAGAAACACATATTAATTTTTAGATAACAATCTGAATTCACAGCAGTAGAAACTTTATTAATCCAAATTTCATATTGAATGGATTTCTTTATTTTATTTTAGCAAGGAAGGCCAAATAGAGGTATGTCTGCAAAAACTCACCAAACTTTCTGTGCCATAACTTGAAGTTCATTAATGTCTCAGAGAATTCTAATGAAAAAAGACTTGGTCATTTAAATTAAGACCAGATTAGGACTAATGTCACATTTTGCCTAAAAGGTTTAGAATTACCCTACTGCACAAAACATTTGGAACAGGATTTTGCTGTAAATGAACAGCAATCCATATAAGTAAATTAAAAACTTTCTATTCAATTTTTGAGAAAGCCTAACTTCTCTAGAGCACTGCATAAAAAGCTAAATCACAGAATAAAATAACAGTTAACATTCTTGGCTGCCTTAAATTTCTTCTATTAAAATCACATGCACATGTCAGCAATCTCATCAATATAAACAAAGCCTTCAAGCTCAGTGCTGTTCTTGGGCAGAAATGCCTCATCTTCTGGCAGAATGTACTAGAACTGTGCCTTTATGGTTACATCAGTTGACATCTGTTGAGCAGGAAACCTGAGGAACTACACAGCAGACAGAACACCTATAGAGAAACCCGCCTACATTGCAGGTTTATCTTCAAATATTTAACCATCCTATACTAAAAAAAAAAAAAAAAAAAGCTTTTAACAGGTAAAGTTAAACAAAATATTAATGGAAGCAATGTGGTAAAATACGGTTGGTTATTAACAAATAGCACATCAGGCAAATGTTCATTTTTCTGGACAATAATGCAATGCATGCCTGTGTTAACATTCAGCACCAACTGAAGTGACAGACTGACAAACCCTTTTGTCCTACATCTGAAAGCAATCAAACAGATCCAAGTCCTAGTTGACTAGTAAGTTTGCAGGTGTTAATATCAAAACAGACTAACCTTTAGCCCTTCTACTTCGCTTTCCAACTGTTTAGAGTACTGTTCACTCCTCTCTCGCAATTTCCTGTCTTTGGATGCCTCAGCAGCTGCAGCTTCAGCTTGGACTTCCAGCTACAAAAGTACATACGTTTTTAATAGATAGGATTCTGTGGGTTTTTTTCCAAAATCTATTGATGGTTTTCAATATAAGAGAGAAATCTTCAGCACCAAACTGAACACTTCAAAGTCTTAGAAAACAAAATTGATACTGTTTGAAACAACAGACAAAAGGTTAGATTTACAAATCAAAAAAAAAAAAACCCACCAAAACTTAGAAAACCTTACATATAACTTATTCATAGAGTCTAAACAATCTTCTCACCACTTACTTCTTTTTTAAGTCTCTCTGTTCTGCGTAACTCTTGCCTTAAACTTTCTACTTTTTGCATCACCACTTCCATTTCTTCCTCCTTATCTCGGAGCTGGCGGGCAAGCTTTTGTTTTTGAGAGTGCAAGTCTGTCAGCCGCTCGTTCATCTCTGAGAATTCCTGCATTGCCAATTTCCGCTGGCTGTGTGCATCTTTCAGCTCTTTGGCTTGGGATTTTAATCTGTCACTAGACTCTGCCAGTTCCTACAGTTTAAAAAAAGAATTAAGTAATAAACCTAGAAAGCTACAAGGCCAATTCTGTCTTTGGATGCACATCTAACACCTTCTCCAGAGCGAATAGAAACTACATATTCTTTTTTATTTCATGAATGCATCTACAATACAGATTGCATGCCCCTATAAATAAGGAAAGAGGCATGTTTTACACTAGAGTTGGTAAAATTCCATAAATGTAAACCAAGTAGGAGTCTACTCCATTATTACAGGTAAACACAATGCTTTTCAAGCACTTGCATTACAATATAAAAATACCTTGCATTCTTAATGCAAAAATATCATTAGCATTTTTTTAAAAAAATTACTTAAATAAATTACAAGAATCTCAAGTGTTAAATGATTAAAACTGAATGGAAAACTCTCCTCTATGAAAATTTTTACTCAAGAAGCTTTTGAAAACTGGCCTGCAATGGCAAATATGATTTCCATACACTGTATCTTAATATCAAATATCAGGGAAAGTTTCAGGCAACAAAACACTGCAGTGAATAAAAGCAATATATGATAACTATTCTTTTCACCAGCATGAAATAACAGTGCTAGTGCAGTGATAACTTCACACCACAATACCTTCACAAAGCTTGCTGTGCTCTAGATTTGTGCCACCACACTACCACACTACCAGTTTAAATAGTTCAATAATGTTCAGTCAAACCAGAGCAGAAAAAAGAAGTAAGGAAAAGCAAATTTCAGGACAAAAACTCCACCAGCAGGAAGAATTAACATTTGGCACTGCTGACATCCATGTAAATCTGAAAACATTTCTAAGATTCTTAAAAGGAGATCCTAATTACTATGAGTTGGTTTAGAAGAGAGATGGTATTTCTGGGACAAACTGGCAGCTTTCAAAATTTTAAGAGCCTCAAGTGTCTGAAGAAATAGTGTTAAACACAGCCGGCACATCAACTTCAGTGTGGACTCTAAAATACCAGTATAATCACAAGGCAAAACAGGTTTTATATATTTCACACCGGATTACAGGTTGATTTAATAATGAATACAAAAAAGAGCCATGAAAGACAGTATGTTATAAATAAGAAAATGAGGGATAAGGGAGATAGAGAAGAAGAAACAAAATCCAGTACTCTTTAACGGTAGATATTTCAAATTACTTTTCAATTTTCATACTTGGGCAATTTTTCACATCTCCCTTCTGGAAACACTTCTGTGACACAGACTTAATACCATATTCTTCACATTTTTTCACTGTTAAAGTCTCACCCATACTTCAGCCTAAATTGTCTGGAATTGTTCTTCTCTAGTCTGTCTTCTAACCCCTACCATTATCACCTAGATGTGAAGCTATAAAACCTTTTTTGCAGCCACCATGCAATTTGGATTATGAAGTTGTTCACTATCTGGAAGCAGTCACTTAGGGAGCACCCAGCACTCACACAGACTGTGTTAAATAATGTCCTTTTCTCCAACAAAAAAAGGCAGAAAGCAAAGTAGGTCATGCTACACACTTGTTATCTGCTCATTAGTTTTACACTTTAAAGTTATTACAAGCCAAATGGACAAAAATAAAACAGTCTTGAGGGTTTAGAACAGTTGCTGACAAAATGATTTTACCTTATTAAGATCTTCTCTCTCTTGCTTCAGTGTTCTGACTTGCTTCTCAAAAGCCTTTATTTGTCTGGAAGCGTCATCCAATTCCCGCCTTGCAGTGCTGGCCTCCTCGAGTTGCTGTTCTAGCTGACCAGATTCTAGAAAAAGCAGCAGAACTCTAAATATTCTGAGGGAAAAATCATAATTCTAGAATAGCATAGCATAGCATAGCCTAGCTGCTTGAAGCCCCTTCAGTGTTTTTCCTGGTTTCCATTTAATCACAAAATAAGGCAATTCTTCTCTGGCTTAGAATAGGGAGAGGGTTGTTTCAGCTGCCATTATCTGCTTTTAAGGGAGCAGAATGAAAGGTCACACCTTGCTGGAATACAACACAAAAATGGTAACAACTTGTCCTCTCACACTATAACAACGATGCTCTATACATAATCCTGTAATGTATGCTTTAACACAACACATACATTTGATTTCTTTGTGCTGTGATGTAATATATAATACACCTTTTATTACACTGTAATTATAAACAGTCTCCCTCCTCCTCCAAACGTCCCCACAAAAGAAACAGTAAAAATAATGGATCACTCAAGAGCTGGCAAGTGTTCCCCTGTCGATATTCTTTAAAATTAACTTCAGCTGATTTTACTTATTTCTAGTGTGAAAAACACTTGTTTTTATGTGACCTGCTTTATTACTACTATAAATAAAGGAGCACTATTGCAGCCAGTTTTTTACCAACAGTCAGTTACACAGTGATAATATTTCTATGGCACAGTTAAATAATGTCATATAAATACCCTCAAATTCTACAAAAAAAACCCAAAATGCATAAAATATGGCAGCTTAAATTTTCTAGCCAGTGAGTGGGGTTTTTTTTTGCCTTGTAGGCTTTACTTAAAAACAAGACATTAAAGCAAGATTTATAGGAAGGTAAGTTAATTCCAAGTTCTATGGACTCACTGGACATGTTGTCTTTTGTTTCAGTTGTGGGCAGGTTTTCAGACCACTTGTATTTACCCAAAGAACAGGAACCCATCTATACTCTTTAATAACAGCCTTTAACTACATTTTCATGAATGTAACCCTAAGGGACTGGCTCTTGGAGAAATCAAATATAAAAACACATACATTTTTAAGAGGGTTAATTTCTGAAACACAAGAATTTTATAAGCAAATTAATACCATTAGCTTTTACCCAGAAAAATATTCATTATTGTTTTAATTCATTGACTCTTGTTTAAAATTTTAAAAGAATGCACTTAAATAAGAGATGTAGCTCAAAGCCAGAAATTATTAACTGCCTCCCTTATGCAGTCTACTCTGAAGTCACCAGTAAAAAGAAAGTTTATATATGGCTCTGCTGAGCCAAGATAAATCTCTTTTCTGTGCATGAACTACTTTGTTCCATGGCTCTGTTTTCTTCTTGCATTGCTGCCCTTTACATATTTGGCAATATTAAAGATTCCTCAAAGTTTTCTCCTATGTAACTTAGCGAACAAAAATTATAACTTTGACCTCAGAAATTGAAAGCATATGCTAGCTTGTCATTTCCTGGAAAACCAGATAGACAAGAAAAATGTATTTCTCTAAGCCCTCCTGGTGACACTCCTGAATTTGACACAATTTTGAGTTCATTCTTTATTACCTTTTTGAGCAGGTGTTTACTCTTAGTTTCAGAAAAGGCAGTAAAACAGGTTAAAGAATGTAACAAAAAGCTAGGTGTGACATAAGCATTGTAAATGGCAATTTTCCGTTAACTACCCTAGTAGTAACTAACATTTTAGATAATATATGCAAACACACACATTATATTGCCACATTACATTTAGTTGCACAAGAGATGAGCCCAAAGCATAAAAAGCTCAGCTATGCACCTGAATGGAACCTTCTTAAGGTTCATCAGATCTAGCAAAACAATTAGATCTTTTAAAGGCTACCAGAAAACCTGGAACTAGACCCCCAATATTTGGAAGCATTCAGACAGGGCCATCATCTGGTTTGTTTCTGTATTCTGCCATTAATATAGTTCTAAAATCTATCTCAAAACCACCACAAAATCAAGTAAAATAGAACATTCCCTTTTTATTTTATCAAATTTGCTTTTATTAGTTACAGCTTCAGGCACAAATGAGTGTTTTCTAGCAAATGGCTGGATCAGACAAAGCATTCAAGTATATACTGGCAAAGCTGTGTGGTCACTGGGGATGGATTAGACAACTCTACAACTTCCTCATTTGATCCCACTGTTCACTTCCAAACCAAACTCCAAAAGTACACATTCTGTCTAGGAATAAATATAAATACACAAATATGTATGTGGTGTGAAGCAGAAAATTACTTTAGGAAAAAAATTCTCAGTATTGACCACCTTCATCGGCCTTTGACTTCTTTTCAATTAGAAAAGGTGTGCTGGTTTTGCATTGATTGACATTTAGTGAGGAGGGAAGAAGCCACCCACAGAAATGATTTTTCTAAAAGACAGTGTTAACAGTTTCCTCCATGCCTGACAAAACTAATCAGTGGTTAGTTTTGAATCCTGACACTTTGTTAAACCACTAGGAAGCTGAACACGCCTCTGTGAACACACACCTTAAAAATCGAACGAACCCCGGGAAAGCTCTCATTTCTTCCCACCTGGGAACAGGTAACAGGCCGGCCTGGCCCCCTGTCCCAGCCAGGCCGGGCCCCAGCGGCTGCTGGGCAGGGGATGGCGGGGGGCCCTGTGCTGGTCAGGCTGGGCCCCAGCAGCTGTTAACATCCTGCTGGTTCTTCCCCCATCCCAGCGTGGGCCTGGCGGGGCTGGACTGGGCCCTGCCTCTGCCCCAGTGCTGGCCGAGCCCCTGAGACCCTGGCACAGCCCCAGCGCAGCCCGAATCTGTCACCGTGACTGCTCCAGCCATCGCCGAGCAGAAACCATCGTGACCTCTGCATGAGAGATATTAAGACTTTTACTGCACAGATGAAACTTGCAAAGCACTGATCCTCTCTCAAGTGAGAGAAAAGGACAGAGTGAAGACACCTAGAGAAACGACATGAAGACACCAAAGTCTGCAAAGAAAGAGTCAAATCCCAGATGGGAGGAGAATGAGAAGATGCTTTAGTCTTAAGCTGAAATTCTTTTGCAAGACCATAAATTCTTTTGCATAGACCATGGTAATGGACTGTGATACACTAGAATATCCCTTTAATTCATGGAAACAGTATGGGGAGATGGAATGTTCAAACTTCAGACATGAGCAAAGGCACTTGTGCTAAAGTAAGTAAATGTTGAAGAAGCTGTAATCTCCTGAGAAGCTTGAAGAGAGAGAGAGAGAGAGAGAGAGAGAGACAGAGAGAGACAGAGAGAGACAGAGAGAGAGAGACAGAGACAGAGACAGAGAGAGAGACAGAGACAGAGAGAGAAAGAGATGAGAGTGATGAAGACCCTTTTCCCCCAGGGAAAGAAGAAGACCTCTGTTCCTAGAGATGAAGATCATGTCAGACAGATGAAGAGAACCTTTGCTTTGAACAGCTCATCCCTAAAATAGCACCCCATAAGTCAGGCATAGCCCATAAATGCAGCTGTGGGAAGGCTGCAATAAGATGGGAGGGATTTCACGATTGCAGATTTCCAGGTGGCTGCTATTCATGGAATTTGAAGCCACGAGAGAACTGTTTCTTGTGGAGAAGTCTCCATGACATGGCAAAAGAGACTCCTCTCCCTAAGAGAACTTAACAGAAGACTCATTTAGAGGTGGTCATTTGACCTAAGTCCTAAAGTTTTGTCTCTTTACGTCATCAGTGGATAAGAAAAGAAAGTTGTGGGGGGAGGAAAAGTGTTCTAAAAGTTTTATTCTGGTTCTTATAGTTGTTTTCTTTAGTTTATTTTACATAAAGTTTTCTTTATACCCTTTAGATTTTTGAGCCTTTGTTCTTCTCCTAATCCTGGCTCACAGCAGAAAAAGAGTAAATAATTCTGGTAAGTGCATTGACGTTTAGACAGTGCTCAACCCACGACGTTATTTAGTGCATTAGCTGGGAAATCTCAAATTGGCAAACCAAAACCACTACACAAGGGATAGCAGATATGTTGGGAAATGTTTCTACACCTTTACAATTTTTTTTTTCATTACCAAGGAAGTGATACTTTCAGCAATGAACTAAGTTGCAGCTCAACAGTAAAGAATAAAATATATAATTTAAAGCTGATCCTGATGTTTTTCTGTGAATGACTGGCCTCATTCAAAAGCTGATCTTGTAAATGTTGCTTTTCAGTGGCTGCGAAGACTCAAAACCTGATCTAAGGATTGTTGCAGAGAAGGGGTTTCTGATCATGTTTATGTCTATATCCTCATTACAGCAGCAAGAGGAGGGACATTTGGCTAGAGCGAAATTTCACAAAACCCTTTGTCCTGACAAAGTGCCAACATGGCATCACTCAAACCAGAGTGATCCTCCCTGAGCTAGCTAAGCCATGTTCCTATCCAAAAATAATGCCTATGGTACAATACAAAATTGCTGCATCACTCCAGAGCAGCTGTCCAACTGTGTATCTGTAAAGGGCTTTTTTCAGACTACACAGTTTTAACAGGCTGTAATCTATGTGCTGCACTCTGCAGTTCACACACAGCTGTTCTGCCCCATAAGGCAGCTGCAGAGTCTAAACACATCAACTCAAGTGTCTGCAGGTTAAGTTCAAGTTACTCTTTCTGTGGGTGTTGTTGCTGGCATTCCCAACACTTTCAGGATTGAATGAAACCTTGTCACAAATACAAACCAGAACAAATGTTTTTGTAGTTTCCTTCAACCTGTCTAGCTGTTTGTTTTTCCCTTGTCTCAGGCAAGATATGGACACATAACAGAGATGTATCTACCACTGCATGTGACTGATTTTTCACACAGAATGCAGATATTTTCCTATTTCTATAAGATTAATTGGGTTTTTCTTCTTGTTTCTCTGGTTCCTGACCTGATACCTAACAGTTTCTTGTTAATTTTCCTTAATAAAAAAAGTCTTCCTGTGCTTCCTTTTCTCCTTTTTTTTTTTAAATTTTTTGAGATGCCTCTGCTCTCAAGATCCTATTTTAAAGACAGTATTATGGAGACAGGTAGCAGGAGTCCTATGCTATGAATCACTGTGAGAGAAAATTCCCTTGAATTTAATTCAGAATATCAAATTTAGAATACTGAATACTAGCCTTTAAAGCAGGCTAAAAAGGCATTAGCTAAACAGATAGCAAATTGGTTCACTCATAGCTATATTCAATATAGTGGTGCAATATAAGCTCTCCCTCTCAAAGTTCTTGAAACATTGCCCAGAATCTGGGAAAGTAAGTCTGGAAAAAGATGGATCTTTCCCTGAATGTCTTCCATTGCCTCTGTAAAACACACATACTGGCCTAAGTAGACCTTTGCTTTTCAACAAGTTTGAGAGTCCTGATAAAAGGAATTATAACATTACTTTAAAAAATAAATCTTTTTAGCTGCACAGATTTTAAAAACACTTTTCAAACTTAAAGTACTGAGGTACTTGACAGCCAAAACTTTAGTTTTCATAAAATCTTCAACAACTCTCAGAAGCAAAGAAAATAAACGTTCAGTTTTGAAACAAATGACAGCTCATTTACAGCAGAGCTGGAAGGTGGTCCTTCTCCCTCTCCTCATATGCTTCTATTGCCCACCTTGTGCTGATTTATCTGATCATAAGTTGATTAAATTCTCTCTATCTAACAGCATTTTCCTTGTTTAATTGAGTTAATTAAAGTCATGAGGGAGTGCAGGGATTGCACAGATTGAGAAGCGGCCATGCAGCTGTAGGCAGGACTTATTTGGTGGCAGTTTTCTTTGGTGAGTTCTGCTGCTGGAAGTGCATCCTCATAGCCCATTGTATCATCTCTCATGCACTACTACTTTCCACTTGGAAAACTCAAACTGAATTTGGAGAAAATTTTGAGGTACAGTGAAAGAGTGAGCGGTAAAATCAAAAGTAAAAATAAACTGGAAAACTCTTTCATACAATTGGAAAGAATTACAAATGGAGAGAAAAAACCAAACTTGGCAAAATACAGTTTCCTGTTACAGCTTTTACATAAGTATTTACAACATACCTGTTACCTGTTTCTTCAACTTTTCAATTTCTTCTTTCAAACTTTTAATTTCTAAATCTTTGCTTGCTGTTATTGGGCCATCCACTGTTGAATACTGCAGAGCCTGCACTGTCTGAGTGGACTCTAGAAAAAGATGAAAGAGAGAGGACGAATAACATGTCTGATATCTGAAGAGATCAAAGAGATACTACTGATAAATTAAGACATGCCAAAAGATCCTGCATTGGGCATTCTACAATTTTTAATTTCCAACTATTAAGTGCCAATTTTTCAGCAATTGTCAGCTGGACAAACTAAGTTCTTAGAAGTTTTAAGAATGAAATGTTTATGTTATGTTTAATTTGTCAACGGAAATAATGAAGAGAATTCTCTTCTGCTAGAATGCATTTCAGGAGGTATATTTAATATTTTTTTCTGCCTTACAAAACTGCAGGTTAATCTAAGTTTAAAAATGATGGAATGATTTTTTTTAATGACTATACCTTGCAGTTTTCTGCTAAGTTCAAGCTTTTCCTGTTCTAGACGTCTTATTCTCCTCTCATAAGCTTCTGTTGCTAAACTATCCTCCAAAGTTCTTTGAATGCTGGCATCAAGATCCATGGAGGGTGGTCCAGCTGTCAGTCTTAGACAGCTGCGGTCTGAAAGCACACTGGGGGAAAAAAATAAATAGTTTTGGATTTTACAACAGCCTGGTTTAAAATAGTGCTATAACAACATCAACCAACAAACAGTTTGTTTAAGTTGTTAATTACTGAGCCATTTATTATAGCATCAAAGAATACCTTGTTAGTATGTGCTCACTGGAAATTGAAATAATTTTTACCTAGCATGACTCATCTCCTCAATGCACTTTTTGTTACACAGAGTGGATGAACTCCTGATTAAAAATCATTATGGACAGTCTATGTTAGCCAGACAGCAAAAAGCAACAGCCTAGACAGTAAGATTACAGTAATAGTTCATTTGAGAATAACTGAATCAAGTATCACAAATGCTTTAACAACAACAATCACTAAAAGTGGTGTGAAATTATCCCATAACCACTAGGGCACGGACATGTCAGAAATGCTGTGACTACCCATGTACACATGCCACTACTTATGCAAATAATCCTTTTGAAGTCTAGGACATTCTAGGACATAGTCACGTTCCCAGCAGAAACCTAGGCCTGGTTTTTCAGTGGCTGTAAAACATTCTTTCTTTGTTTATTTTCAAAAACAAGCAGCAAATACGGGACTTCCCTGTTTAGTTTAGCAATGGATATGAGTGAAATAAATTCTACATTAATACCAGATATTATTTAAAGTATTTTTTACAAAATTTCTATTCAGACTTACAGAAGTGTCAGAGGGGTAGAAATAAAGCTGGTTTTAATGTCTAATAAACTAAGTTCTACCAGGGTCCACACATCTAGTCTTAATTTTGTCATGTGCAGTTAATTTTATACATTCTCTAATAACAACCTTTCTCATCAAAACTCTCCTGAGCACAGGTGCTGACATTTACATGAATGTAAATTTTACCTGCAGAGAGCTCATTCTTTTGAACAGACAGCATTTTAGATAATGGTAATTTCCTCAATAAATCAGATTCTTTGATATCTGTTCAATATGTTTCAAAGACAGAAAGTTAGAAGAATACTGTGTAACTAGCCTACAGACAATTTTGGAACTCTTAACTTACCAGCTACTTGTATATGTGAAACCCACAAATGGTAAATGATGGCCAGAAAATGCAGTGTGGGATGGTGGAGGCATTGTTTCCTAGAAAAATAATGGGATAGTTGAGTAAGCAGTCCTACTGGACTTAAAAGAAACAGATTTTCCAATTTAACCATATGAGAATTGTTAGTGACAGTATCATGTGAACTATATTCACTGTCATCCTTATCTACAGCCCACATATGAAACAGCATCAACTAAATCTATTTATAATAGCCTTTAACATATACAAAAGCAGAACATGCTGACATAAAAATGCTTTTCTAATTAAATAGGCTATTGTTGGAGGAAAGCAAACTATTACACATATGAGATGCCAATTTATTCCTTTTTTTCCAAGAAGCTCTTAGCACAAAGAGCAACACCGTTTATTCCCTGCTATACTCGTCTCTGCTATTCAGTCAACAGGGCTTCCTGCCTGTAGAATCACCAGCCCACTTCTGAGTGGGCCATCTCTGTTTGGAGAGAACAATCAGCAAGCATTTACTAGAAAGAAGTAATACAACGGAGTGTTCTAATCCCATTAGTACTTTGACCATTCCTTCATTCTTTGCTCCTCTTTCTTGTCAGACAAAGAACTACATGCCAAGACAAATCTTTGAGTTTTTCTTCAGGCTAAAATAACCTTGTTGTTATTTTACTTGGACTATTTGAAACTCTAAAATTGTTAAATGTTCTGTTAAAAGCTTTAACCCCAAGATGCAAGGTTTATATTGCTCTACTAAACAGGGCCATCAAAAGTCACCAAAAGAAAATCCCCAAGACAATTATGGCACTGGAAGTGATAAAAGATTCCAAGCTGTCAGAAAATGTTTGTAACGATTTCTTTCTAAACCCAAACAAAAATGAAGAAAGGAACCAGTTGTACATTTCCTTCACGTAAAACTCAGCAAGAAAGGAGTAAGACTGCATTCAAAAGAAATCTGAGATTACCTTTCCAGAGGTGGTGTCAGCTATATTACATCACAACCTTGTCCTCTTAGCTGGCAAAAACCTTCATGTTAGAAAAGAGTTGCCAAACAACACTAATGATATTTCTAGGTTGTGTAAATTCATGAAGTTGAGCATTTTGGAAACTAAGGACAAGACCAAATTACAAAGCCTTAACCTTCCATTAAATCAAAATAAAAATACCAATTATTACAGATTATTATGATTGGAAAAAGTAAAATTTTACTTCTTCTTTACATTTGTTTTCACCTTTCATAGATTCGAATTTCGAAACTGTCTTTACAGATAACTTCAAAAATAACAAATGCTTAATTGCATGATTTTAACAGCCCACATGACAATTCTCAGGTACCAGACAGGTCACTTTTCTGAAATATTGTATCTATTGATAATAAGGTAAGATTCTGCAAAAGAATTTGTTTTGCAGAGATCAAGATATGTATCTCCTGCTGCTTGTGTGAATTTAACTGTACAACCATGCTGAGAAAATTATAACTGAATCTATCATACCTCTCAGTAAGATTACTAAACCAAACAGTTAAAAGCTAAAATCCAGGACAACTTAGGCTGCCTGAACAGTACAGTTTTGCCTTTTATTCTTGTGTGTACGCTCAACATACTTTTTAAATTTCATTATTATGTATGCAATTTTTCCATGGGACTATAGTTTCATACAAAGTTCAGGAAGAATAACAATCACGGCTTTTCAACACTGTCTTTTATCTTCAGCATTGTGTTTTCCTCATTTGCTCTATGCAATTCAAATCTTGCCAAGAATTTTTAGAAAACAAAAGGTCTCATGGGCTTATCTGTGGTGCTGACTTCTATACCAGCAGTGTGAGTATGTGTAACTTCATCAAAAGATATGTATGAAATACGGAGGAGAAAATACCTCCAAGTTATATATAAGGAATTTGCGGCAAAGCAATATGAAATGCAATGTCCACTGGTCAAAGCAAAAATGTAAAATATTCTCAGTCATGCAATGCCTTAGGCTAGATTTTTTCAGCAGTTCTGAGATACTAGGTGTGAAAAGAAATGGCAAGAAAATAACATCCTTATATTAAAACAGAAACAAAACCTTCACATGTTTCAAATTAGGAAACTGAAAAAGAAGCTCTAGAAACTGGCATTCATCTCTAATAGCTCAGGGGCATTGCTTTTCACCCCCAAATGTCTTTTCACCCCCAAAAGCAAATTAAGAATTGGACTTGGTTTTTTTCAGCTGGGAGTCCAGTAACTCAGCAGAGGAGCATTCTTTCTTCACCTGCAGGTTCCTGTTTCTTCACGGTGGTAAAGCATTCACACTGCAAAGGCATAGTTTGAGAGCTTCACGTGGGAGACTGGGCTCTAAAAAGGAGGAGTGGTGCAATGGACAACACTAAAATGTGTGAATAACCTCCAAAAGGTATTTCAGTTTCACAAAGACCTGCTATACACAGCATCCACTCCAGCAACTCCATCTTCATCATTCCAGCTGTTGCTGGACAAAATAATATGCAAACAGACATCTAAAGACTGTATAAACAAGTTTTAAGATAAAAATAATTCAGTTGTGAAGGAAGGTGGAAATATCAGATGCAACTGAGGAATCAAAATGAAAAAAAAATGCAAGTCATCCTATGCAGCTACACTGATTTGCCTTATTTGCCCATAACGAAAAGGGCTCTGAGATTTAATCAGAGATCACAGAATCATTTAGATTGGAAAAAACCTTCAAGATCATTGAGTCCAGCCATCAACTGTCAGGTCCATCAGTAAATCACTTTCCTAAAGACCATGTCTGCACGTCTTTTAAAAACCTCCAGTGATAGTTGACTCCTGGACAGCCCTTTTGGTAAAGAAATTTTCCCAATATCCGAACTAAACCTCCCCTTGCTCAACTTGAGGTCGTTTCCTCCTGTCCTGTGGCTTATTACTTGAGAGAAGAGACTGACACCCACAAAGTGTTTTAATGTGCAGCTGGAGAAAAGGGAATGCAAATAATG
Organism: Chamaea fasciata; assembly: GCF_029207755.1. Lineage (NCBI taxonomy): Eukaryota > Metazoa > Chordata > Aves > Passeriformes > Sylviidae > Chamaea > Chamaea fasciata. The sequence goes on along the minus strand of NW_027094088.1, from coordinate 16,379,550 downwards.
ATCATGTCTATATCAATTCATGTTGCCTCTTATCTGCAGGCCTAGAAAACTGAGTGAAACTGAGATGCACGTGAAGTTCAGAAAACAAAAGCAAAAGTGGTGAAAATGCTTTACCTCACATGTAAACAGTAGGTTTCTGTATCTTTCAACAGACACACACACAAACACACCCCAAGATATTTCCAAGGAGAGAAAACAAGGCATTCCTCCAATGCTAAGATATCTACCATCTGTCAAAGCTCCTTTTCAAAAGCATAGAAACAGAAAGTCTGGTAAAATCAATAGTTGCAGAGTATTTTAAGCAAAGGTAAAAATATTTTCTTGTTCCTTAAGAAATGGCTGTAATATTTCTCCTACAATTCCCAAAACTCAAGTCAGAGAAAAGGCTGGAAAAAGTTGAGTGGAAATGAACTGAATGGACTCCAACACCCATATGAGCAATTAGAGTAGAGCAATAAAATACAATAAAATGCAATATGCAAACTTATACTAGGTCTTAACAATGCTCTGCTAGAAATAGTCTTGCGGGCTATCTGTATGTGAATGTATTATTCTTTATAAGACATGGACACTAAACTTGTTGCTGCAACAGAGGTATATTTTAGCTAAAGGCAGGTAAAGCTACAATAAATTTACGAAAGTTATCCTTACACAAGTACGATTTTAGGACCAGCCTATGAACTATGAAAGTATTCCCCTCTCAGTTCTTCAAAGCAGCACCTAACTGTTACTTATGCAGAACACAGTGAAATAAACTGCCTTTTCCATACATTTTTTTACAAAGCACTCTACAAAGACTGATTCATCAAAATGTTAATTGTATACTTACAGAGTTTTTTAAGCAATCGTCATCCACATCAAAGTTTGACGTATCAGTAGGGCTGCTGACTTCTGGGATGTAAGGTGCCTCACAGTTCCTAATGTTGTCCCAATCAATCCCAGCAAAAAATGGATGGTTCTTGAAGTCTTCTATGCCATTTTGTCCAAGTCGATGCTCTCTGCTACAAATGAGCCTACGGATGAGGTCCTTTGCACTTTCGGAGACATCTGTCACTTGAGCAGGAAACTGAAACCTCTCCTTAAAGATTAAAATAAAAGGAAATAGTTTATTACCAAGAAAAAGTTGGAAACATTACCTTCTTAGTGAAAATCATTATGTAGAAAAAAAAATGTGCAAATACTCCAGCTGTGAAATACATGCAGTAAGGTTTCAAGGAAAAAAGACTTCTGCTAAGGATAGAAACTATTAAGATTTTTTGTCTTCTAATTTTTTTCATTTAAATTTCTCCTACACTACAGCTGTTGAATTCTACAGTTAGCTCCATGTGGAAGAACATTTTAGAATCTTCTGCATAAGCCAGGGAATTGGTTCACCAGAAGAAAGAAACCCAACAGGATTGATGCCATGTAGCCAAGACAGACTCCACAGAGTGAATTAACAGCCATGTTTCCAAACCCAGATTTTAAGTTTTAGCCTTATCCCAAAACAAAATCATCTGCAATCCATAACCATTAACTTGGTACATGGAAACATACTTTTTGTTCTACGTTTATGAACACTTAACATTATTAGTACATAAAAACTTATTTTTAAATACATGTTCAAGTTACCCCATTATTACAAATTAGCTTAGAGACAGACAGAAAGTGCACTAACTTTGTGGTTCATTATTTTCCCATAGGTCTCCACCAAGGACTCAGCATAAAAGGGCGTTTCTCCATAAAGCATTTCATACATGCAAACGCCCAGGGACCACCAGTCACACTCGGGCCCATACTTCCCTTTTCCATCTTCCATGGCCTGCAAGATTTCTGGAGAGATGTAGTCTGGTGTTCCAACTGCCACTGAAGATTGGACCTGGAGAAATTACATTTTCAGAATTAAAATCAACTTTCATCATCACAGACACTGTGGTACTGTGCCCACGTACATAAAAATTTAGCCCAGCCTTCTTGCCATAACAAAAACAACTAAACTGAAGCAAAAGCTTCTAAATTCATAAAGTAATACTTGAGCATCCAAGGCACTGCATTAATAGGCATCCCAATAATAAACTTTTGCTGAATTATTATCAATATTTAAAACCAGAAAAATGACAAAACTGTCAATTGTCAGGATTAGAGCCAGTAAGCAATTATAGATTTGGCAATCACATATATTAAGTCAAATACTTTGTAACCCCGTGGGACATGATTAAACATACTGGAATTACATTTTAGTCACACCTACTACATACTGTGCAAATTTAAATGTACTAGAAGAACATCATCACATTTCAGTATCTCATCCTGCTCATACTAAAGCTTACATTTTCAATAAAGATTAGAGCTCAGAGCTTAAAACCGAGAGATTCATAGTTCATAAACACCTACTTGGCATTGACAGCACAGCTTCTCTTTATTCATTTATGAGTTGACTGCCTGCTAAAAAGTTTTTAAAATACTGCAGATCCAAGCAGTCTGCAGTTGTATTCTCAAGAAAGTTAGTTAAATACCAATACCATTACCATTTACAGTTCCATTTCATTTGTCATAAGGCATCTTTCCCCTTTATCAGCACACATTTTGTGGCTGTCAACGGACTGAAGAAAAAAAATTTAGGAATGTATCATTCTTTCTAATTTACCGTTCCATCTTCCATCAGTTTCAGACAAGAACCAAAATCTGCTAATCGAATATGTCCATTCATATCCATCAAGATGTTGTCTGGTTTTATATCCCTGCAATTAAACAAATTCCAGGATTAGTACAAAATGTATTGCATAAGATGCATTCCAAGCATTAACTCTGCAAGAGTCTTTTAATTCAAAACCAGCAACGCGTCAGTGCACAGAAGACAGTCACTCATGATATAGTGAAATTTGCACTAGAGACATTTCATGACAAGGGCTGTAGATCAGTCAAATCCTACAATGCTTCTTAATTTTAGTAAGAATTGTGTAGTTAAATTCCTCTCATGTCTCAAGGGCAGACAGGAGAATCTTACTTGCTCTGAGCTTTTGTATATAAAAATTTTAAATCATCTGAAGAATTTTAGTGAAATGCTTTCAAGTGGAAGATGCATGCTTATACTGGAGCTGGAAAACAACCCCTAGATTTTACAAGAGAACAAAGGCCAATGAAATCCCGAAATAGTTAACATTATAAAATGAATGTCACTGATTGCTTTGCAGACAAATCTCAAAATATTCACAAGCAAAAATGTTCACATTGCACCTGAGAGCAAATTTTGTTGTTGGGGTTTTGGTGTTTGGTTTTTGTTGTTTTGGGTTTTTTTTCTTCCCAACTAGAAATCAAGTTCTAGACAAGGCTTACAGATAATTTACAATGGAAAAAAAATTAGAACCACAGCTTGAACAACCTTATAGAAGCTATGACATAAAGGTGTCACAGTGTCACACACTCGGTGACAATTAATAAGGTAACAATTTGTTTGGAAAAAAAGTACTTCCTGAATTTGTGTTACTCAAAGACAAGTAGCAGCCCATGCTGAAAACAAACTTTAGGCAACTTTCTAATACACTGAAATATTTACAAAGTAGAAAGCAGACACTGTAAGAAATCATACTTTCACAACTTGCAACTGAGCATAAAGACAATTCTTTACAAAGTAAATCAGAAAAAAATAACCAAATCCATTCTTATAAGACCATTCTTCCACTTGATTTTTGCTGACACTGAATATGCCAAAGAATTGCAGCCTCCAGACTGAGATAGCTTTGTTTGTTTTGTATTCACCCACCAAAAACATTCCTTAAACACGCTTCTAAACAAAAACAAACACATGCCATTGAGACTGCTGGAATTATAACTTCAGTTTAAGACACTTTGCAAAAACATGCACCTAAAATCCAGATCCTCCTAAAAGCTGGACCTAGTTCAAGCTAAACAAAAACATGAGTCACCCCTGAGGCTCCATTTATCCATGTTCTATCTTTTAATATATTCCCAAGAGAAATAATAATAACACTAATAATAATAATCATCATCATCCCAACCTCTCCCATTCAATCTCACAAAACAGCACGAAAACATGAAAAATCTCCTTGTGTTGTCAACACTGTGCAAAACCAAACCTGCAAAGAACACTGAATGCACTTGAAGGAGTGATTTCTTGCAGAAAATTTTCTGCATTTGTAGAAATCTTCAGGCTTTTGTAATGCTCAGTAATAACTTCATATGAACAATTTTTACAGTTAAGGAAAAAAGAAAAGACCGACTTAATAATACAGATTCTTTTCAGCTCCTGTAACAGAAGCTATGGGCTATGAACAACTGTTCTGAATTCTGAACTACATTAATGAAATACAGTTTGAAAGACAAGAATTGCTGGTACCTGCAGAGCAGAGTAGGCTATAAGCAAAGGGAAGGAAAATTATGATCCCCAGAGGGGAACAAGGAACGGGAGTAATTATTGCCAGTGTAACTGAAGAGTGTGAAGGTGGTGATTATGGGAAAAAAATAATGTCTTAAACCTTGCATCCCTACTGAGCCTGCAGCAGTTAGATGACATCAGAATGATGAGTTTTGTTCCAGGTTTTGTTTTGAATGACATCTGTTTATTCTCTTAAATGAACAGAACTGATCCTGTTCTGAAGAGAATATGCTATTCTCTCCGCATTCACTCGACCTTCCCCAGCTTATCCTAGTTTCTTCACTGTAGGGACTGGTTCCTTCTACTTCCATCTCAACTGCATTTTTATTCCTATCTCTCCTATAGTTACCTCAAAAGTTGAGATGTCCAATCCTCCACAACCTATCAACCCCAAATTTCCTCCCCTTCTATTTCCTTCTTTCTCTCTCAGCTTCTTCACTTCTAAGTCCTCATCTCCCTGTCTGTTTAAATTTAACTAATCTTTTTTTTAATCCCACGTCAGTTCTCAGCAGTCACCATTTACTCACAGTCCTGTTCCCACTGGCTTCCTATTCCTGTGATACAGAACAACTATCCCCTTTCCTCATGTCCAGTTCCTGTCCAATTTGCATAGAAATCTTTGGCACCAAAAGGAAGAGAACTATCAGTAATAGAGACACTCCATGCTGTCTCTGGTGTCTATTTATCAGCATCTTCCCAAATTCCTTCAATATTACAGCTCTGAAGCAGTGCAAAGCTACAGCAGAAAAAAAAAATTGAAAAGTATATAGGGATCAAACTCTGCACAGAGTTCTCTGGAACTTCTATCAAGTGGAATATTGAGGGAAAAATTATGACCTGAAAATATCCAGTGGGGAGGCAGAGGAATGAAAATATATCCATAACTCACGGAGGATTCTCTCCTGAATTTCAAGTCTCCACATCCCACAGAAGAAGATTTTCTCACTGGTTTTGTAATAATTATTTTATTAATTGAAAAATCTACATAGGAAAAGCAATCCATGTTTCTTGATCTTGTTTCTGGAAGGAGGAACACTTATTGCTTCAGGCAAATACTAAGGAACAAAAATTCCAGAACAAGTAGCTAAAATCTGGCAAAATCAATGTGCAAATAATGAAAAGTTATATGGCTTAATGAATAGACCACTGGGTTGAATCTCTGTAGATAAGAGTTACGAGGCGATTGTGGGCAGACCATTTAAACATCACCCAACAAGAACCATGGTGCTCAGTCAAGCAACCAATATCACCTGGCTGGAAGGCTGTGGAGCCCAAATACCCTACTAACTCTGTAATTAGTTCACTGCAATAAAAGAAAAAGGTCAGCTCACTTGAAATATGAAATACAATTCACTTTCAAGAAATATAAACATTTGAAAGGTGTTTTATGAGCCAGATTTACTGTGGGAACAAGAATTGAATCGGGGCAATTGCTCTGACACCACTGTGCTCTCTGCACACTCTGAGCCTGACCAAGTCCCAGACAGCTCAGCTCTATTCTGACAGCAGCTTCTGGGGGAAGCTCAATGTGCAAGGGGGGCAGGTTGCCAGAGCTGGGCCTGGCACAAGCCAAGCTAGTACAAATTCTTCAAATATGCTCTGCACTGAATTAAAGGAACACAAGAACTCAACATACCCAAAGAAACACTTTTTTTTTTCAATGAGTGATTTAACAGCATCAAAGGAACCAGAAATCTGAACCAAATAAAATTCTCTGGAAACACATATACCTATTTAAACTTCGACTCCAACAGAGCGTCCAGGAGCAACTTCTACTTTTCCAAGCTTTGTTGGCCTTGACTGCAGGAGAAAATCAGCACTGCACAGCAGCTTTGCTGCTATTTTCTGGAGAACGCAATAGGCATGAACAGTGTGTGACACTGAACACTTCACTTGCACCAAAAATGAGTGTGAAGGCTAATGAAAAAAAAACCAAACAAAAAAAGAAAAATCTCTAATTAATCCTTCCTTATAACGCTTCTTAGTTTAATTTGGGGAGCTGTTCTTCAGATTGGCATGTTTACCCAGATGACTTCACTCACCACTCTTTAGAACTGTTTACTTTCTTAAGCTGTAATTAAAACCCAAACATTTTACATACTAACTGTGTTAATATAAACAATATTCTGAAATAGGACTACAGCAGATACCTGGATTATTGCCATTTGTTTTGATTTCTCTGTTAATGAGCCAGAGTAGAATTTCATTTGTTCAGTAAGACTCAAGAAAAAGTATTCCCTCTGAGACATGCTAAATCCATAGCACATTCCAGCTGTAAAATAAACTAAAAAAGAATTTTTAATACACGTGAATGTATTTTTTTCCCTGGATTCATTTCTGATCCTAAAGGAAACTTGAGGAATCGTGAGGTCTTGCATATTGAAATTCGGACTAGAAAACTCCCTTATATTCCTTACAACTTGAATTATCTGATCATCTTACGGCTTCAAGACATACATGTTCCTGAGGTTCATCTATGCCATTCCTTGAATCACTGGATCAGTGCAATTCTGTTATTTGCAAGACCACATTCAGTTCCTCAGGTCTACAGAACTGGAAGAAGCAGATTTAGAAGAATCCTAATTTTGTTTTGAGAGCAGCTTCGTGGAGGAGGGGATCAGACAAACAGAATGGAAGAAGCATCAAAAATAGAGGGACAATTATTTCAAGAATGGTATCAGAATGATTGACAGAAGTTGTGTCAAACATGAGCACAGACTGTGCCAGTGGGTCAACCCACAGGCTTCTATCTTCTAAGTTTATGTGATAAAATACCTAGGGGCATTAAAGATTTTGTGACCAGTAGAGATCCTTCTTCTTGGTAACTGCACAATTATGATGCAGAATTTACTTGGTTTAGTTATTCATTTGTATTATTATTTTTTCTTTCAAAACCTAAATGATCAGACAGAAATGGAGGAAAAAGCAAATCCTTCTCCTTAAGATCAACGAAAGTGGCACAACTAGGGATCTCTTAATATGTCCAACATATCCTCCTTGGAATAAACATTTAGGATGCTGATGTCCTTGCATACACAGCTGAGCTCTTAAAAAACCAGCAGAACTGAAATGACAATAAAGGGACTCACACTGCTCTAAATGCAACAACCATGATGTGAGCTGATCCTGAATAAAGAAATGAACCAGTCTGAAATCAAAGGATCAATCTGATAGCTGAGCTACTAGTTCATTTGAGCTTAGTAGGTAAGAAAGAGATAATCTGGAGAACAAATTTTTATTCCTAATGCTAACATTAGAAAAGCATGGAAATCAATTAATTTTCCCAAACAGGTCACATGCCTCAAGACATGCTATCCTTGAATAGCAAGGAACAAAGTGAATAGCTTACGTTAAATTATTTTTTCGTGAAAAATTCACATGAGCAGTATTTTTTAATGCTACCAATGCAAATTAAAACATCAGCATTTGAGAAAAATAAATTAGTTTCAGGTGTAACTGCTGGCACAGAGAAACTGATCCAGAAAGCTTGTTACCAATTAAAGATTTCACATCACATTATTTGCTCATTGTACATGCAAGAGCATTCCCCAAAAATATAAATCAAAAGGTTAAAAGCAGACACCAATGATTACAATTATTCACTCTAACAACAAGAAATGCCATCCTTTGCCAAGTTACCTACCTAAAGAAAAAACACAATCAAGACTTCACCGTCAGAATGCCTGAACTTTTTATACAAAATTCCTTCAGAACACAGGATTATCCTTAGTCAGGACAGAAGTTTGGCAAACTGCTTCTTTCACTCCCTTCTGTTGTTTCAGGCAGACTTTCCCTCCATATACCTCTCTCACAAAGAAATGCTACATCCAGAATTAAAAATGAAGACATTTGGTTTTGGCAGCACTCCAATGAAATGAGAAAATTTGGTGCTTGTCAAGTTTTTATTAAGGTATTCTGTGATGCTCCACTGACAGCTTGCTTTAGATATGCAGAGTGAAACAACTGGTGAACTTCCACCAAGAATGCTGGTCAAATAATGCCTTTTTTCACAGTCAAATGTATGGACATTGATGTCCAGCAGGTTGTTTCTATTTTCCATTACAGTGAACTGGGTTATATCAAAGTCAGCATTGCCATATTCTGCCAACTACGGTTTATCTGAATTCTGATGAGCAAAAGTAGAAACAGGCTCCATCTGGCAGAAAGACCAATGTGCACTGAGCCAAATTAGATTTGGACAGTCAGCAGTTATTCTTTAGCAAACCCAACAAGATAGGCTGCAGAAGATAGCAGCATGAGAAAACTGGAATATGTTGTACTTCATTAACCGTGTCTCTTATCAAGACTCTACCATGCCTTCTCCTAAACAGACACTCCTTCATTTTTGGGTGAAATCCAAAAAGCACGTATTTCGATTGAAACCAAAATAGTTTAAATAACTTTGATCTTAGCCTTATGATTTATATAGCACCCAAACCATTGCAGCATGTTTGTATACTAAACAAAACCTGCTTCATGTAAAGCTGACAAACTAAAGCTTACAAGCAAACACGATGCAGTAGCGTTCCTTATAGCCCTGAAGTCAACAGGAATAGCCAAAGACTGAACACTTGAGAATTTAAGCCTTAATAAGAAAAGCAACTACAGGGAAGAAATAAATGCTATAATCAACCTTATTTTATAATTATTTTTTCTTAAGTAGTATCTCAACACTGTAAAACTCCCTTGTTTTCTCTTTAACTCTTGATAATAAATTATTATGTATGTGCTGTTCCAGGAATTCACCCAGAAATTCAGCTCTGCTAAAAGAATCTCTCTACTCTAAGCAGCAGGAGATTCCTCTAAATATCTTTACATTCAATGGACAGACCCTCATCAATTAGTTGGAAACATCAACCAAACCACGACAATAAAGGTTCTAGATCTGTGACAAAGTCATTATTTATTGATCAATGTGGACAATTTTATATTCATATTGTCACACATCCTAACCAAGTTTTATTCTTAGTAATATCACAAAACTAAATTTAAAACACGGCGAAATTCAAGGCTCCATGTACTGCATGCAGTACATTTAGTGCAGCACCTACAGAATCAGATACTTCCAAACTAACCTAGCTGCAGACCGTACTTTCTGCCAAAGTGTACTTTTTTTAATCCCTAATCCAGACTCAGAGAAATAACTTCATTTTTCACTAAAAGTAAGGTACTTACATTACATTCCTCTTTTACTATGAAGAATCTGCACCACAGACTTGAAGTATATAATGCAAACCAGATTAAATTAAATCCTCACCCACACTGAGTGTGGTAACACAAAAAGTAATGAATTTAAGTACCAATGAAAGATACTCAAGTGAAACATTAGAAATCACTTCCATAATAATGACAATAGGACACTGGAACAAATTGCTTCAGGAAATGTCATCATCTCCATCACTTTTCTTTTAAAACCAGTCAGACAAATGTCCGTCAGGACTAGTTTAGCTACAGTTTGATCCTGCCTTGCAGCCCAAAAGTACTAGCTGAACTTTCCAAGTCCTCTCCCAATCCTTTGCTCTACAGTCTTTAATTTCTGCCACTCAGGCAAGTATTCTGGACACAACACAGTGTTTACCTTATGGTATCCAATGTTCTTTATGAATTTCAAATGCTAATAAAGGAAATAATAACAAGCAACAGGGAATGAGTACATGAGCCAACACATATATATCTTGAGTTTGTTCAGGCACTCATATTCATTCCTGAACACTTGAACAGAGTGTAGTTACTGGCTTATAAATATATGCTTCACCACATCATATTATAATACCCTAGAATTAATTTACCTCAGAAAAATGTCTCCCTGTGGGCTTTGTGCATATGTATTTGTTTCCAAGTAATGGATATCTCAAACACGGTAACAGTTGCAAACCAAGAATAATTACTTTAAAAGCTGATTATGCCCATTTTTTCCCTTCTTTTCAAATAATAAGTAAAAGGGGTGATTTGAAAAAAAATTTTGGATAAATGCTTGGCAGCTACATACTCCTCATATCTACTGTCTTCCTCTAAAACGCTAATCAGCTGGCAGAACCAGGCATCTATGGAAAAAACCCTCACATGCAGGTTAAGCCCCTCATGCAGCATTTTAAAGAGATATCAGGGCAAAGTCACTTGTGATTGCCTAGGGATTATTTCTATTGTCTTGTCAGCTTTACAGACCAGGAACACACTGTGCTATTTGATAACCATTGTAAATTTGCTACTTTATAAGGCTGATATACAGATGTGATTTTAAACACAAATGAAATAAGAATAAAAGAGTGGTAGACATTATCAGAAAGACAATACCTTATGCCAAACAATTCAGCATGTAAGAGAAAGTCCAATGCATTGTGAAACTTTTACAAGTTCAAATTTTAAAAAATGGAAGTTAATTGAAATGGTTTGACATAGGAACTGTTAAAAACAAATTAAAAAGCCCAAAACCAAATTAACTGGCCTCTCACAGAGGATCAAAAATATAGAAGTTTGTAACTTTCCTCAGGGTTGACTTGCAGCTGAGTTACTGCAAGTCAACAAAAAAAAAATCTTGTGAGGACTCAAATATAAAATTGGGCACACATAAAGTATTGAACATTTGAATGTTTAATAATGCATTGATCTTGAACAGTCTAGTATAATTGAGCAAAATTTCATACATGAAAATATGAGAGCTTTGTACCTTATTTCTTTTTGGGTAATTTTAATAGCTTTTAATAGCTTTTTATGATGGTCTCTCCCGCTGCAAAAGATTGAGGTACAATTGTACAAGTTTCGAAAGAGGCACAAACACAAGATGGGAGAAACAAAACAGGAATGTTTTAACTATTTCTTTTTCCAGAAACAAAAACTGATTTGGAAAACAAATACTTGGTTTGAGAAGTCCAAAAACCAACACAGGAAATTAGTAAAAATCACTACTAACTGAATGCAATTTGTAAAAATCAAGGAGACAACACTTTGGAAATGAGGTAAGTATTCTTATATTAAACAAGTTGCAGAACTACAGCACAATATTGTAAAGCTCTGGGGGTACTGTGCCATTCAGTGATCAAAGCCAACCCAGAATTAAAGTTAATTTGAAAGGACTACTCAAAAAATCCAACGGGAAATGGGTCTTGGGAATCTGCTCTCAGTGACCTTGTTCTGAGCAGAAGGGTTAGACTAGCTGACCTAAAGAGGTCCCTTTCAACTTCACCCATCACGCAATTCTGAAATTGTGACTAAAACTGCCTTTTTAATTTTATTTCATTAATATCCTTCTGATTATATTGTACCAAAGCTCCTCAAACCTAATTCTGAAATGCAGTAACGCCAAATTACTACAGGTTCAGTTGTAGCAGCCTACATACTTCTGACTTCTTGTGGCTCAAGACAGAAAGTATCTTTAGTCATAGCATTAAGAACATACCTATTTTTGCACTGGAAATTGCAGTTCATTAGAACTGGCAAAGTCTCTCTCTCAACTCCGCAGGGACATGACAGGTAAAAACACAAAACTGTGTTGATTGTATCTTGACACTTAGTAACAGTCAGGCTTACAAAATTTGTTAAAATTAAAAGCTTCCTTTCCCTGATCTAGAGTCTGACTAACAGAAAGCCCCTATTTATCCCAAAATGCTCTGCAATCAAGGTTAGTCTCTGACATTGCTTAAAATGTTAGGCTAATCAGTGCTGGCAAGATTGGCCTGAAGCCACCAGACACGACTCCATGAGCAGCCCTCTGCTCTGCCTGTCTCTGCCTCAGCACCGCCCTGTCACACAGATTTTCTCTGTGTAAAAAGTCTTGGCTATCAGAGAAGATTCATCTCCTCATAGGAATGGCGACAGCACACACATGTGTGCATATATATATTTAAAATACCCAGGAGCAAAGCAAGGCTTATAGGAAGACTTTCAGGTAACAAAACATGCAAGAAATTCACTGAAGATGCAAACTAGGCACTATCCTGGCCCAGACTACTTATTCCAGTGCATGGATTACTTTTCTCACCATGCGTTCACGAGCTAAATTGTTTTGTAATTTTGCAGTGATTATATGCATGCATTTTTATTATTATGAAAGACTATTCTCAGGAATATACATTCCCTAGAACAGAGCACTTCAACACAAGCAGAAGAAAATTATTTATATTAGGGCTGTTTGCTTACAGAAGGTTCTTCAGAACCCAACTACTTGCAGGCAGAAAGATTCAAAAGAGGTGTTTAAATTATATCCTTATGTGACTAACTGTGCCTACACTGAAAATACTGAAACAACCTGAAATGAAGGAGCCCCTGAGAAAAATGGGATGGCAGGGAGTGGATTGCTCACCTAGCAAAGGGCTCTAAAGTAAAAGAACACAATTAAAAATTAGCCATGAACCAGAAGTGCCACAGGCTACGTACTATTTGTGAAGGAAGAGTTGGGCATCTTGAATTTACACAGCACTCAGAAAACAAAACAAAAAAAATGGAGTTCATGTTTCTATCTCCATCTGGTGTTCTTCTACTTTTCTAATAAGTTACAAATACACACAGCAGAGGACCTGGCTGAGGGCACTCATTATTTTTGCCTCTCTAACCTGCCCAGCTGTCACAATGCTTTTTTTGGACCTGATCACTCTGCTTATAGTTTCACATTCCTCAACAGAAACTCCACACCAACAACATTCATCAGGGAAAACTGCCGTTTGAATCAACATTGGAAAGAAAAATGGCCTTCAAGCCCAAAGTTGCATGAATATTGAGAAATGATATCAAGTACATGACAAACAAGTAACTATCACAGGAAGTTCATTCAAGTATCTTGAGCACAGTTTGCTCTTTTTTTGAGGCACCCTATTAGATGATATTTTGAAATAGTAAAAAGCAAACTAATTTAAGCTGATGGTGGTAGAAACAAGCTTCATTGAGCAGCCAACTCTAAATATTAGGTTTATCTACTTCAGATTTCAATGCAGTTACAATGGATCACCAAGCAAATTGCTTGAGCTCTGCGAACTTCAGCTGACAGGACTGTTTCTGGGTTGTCAAACTGTACTCTTTTGTATCATTCCATATTTTTCCTCCAGAAGATAAGAAAAAGAAATACTATCATGACAATTAAAAAAGCAATAAAATTACAGTATATTTGCCATGTTTTGCCATGTCAACTTCATTGGAATTCCATTTTGGCTTCTAAGAACTTAAGTAAACAGATTAAGAACTCCACAAGCACCACTACCCCACAGCATATTCGAAAGATTAAAAAATTAAAGTCTGCTAAGTAAGGCTAATTCATGTCAAAGCTTTTAGATTTCTAATAGTATCATGAGTTACTGGCGGGTAAGGGAGTAGAAAGAGTAAGCTCCTTAAGAATGTTATGTCCATCTGTGAGTGCCATCTGTCAAAGAAATCCTGAAAGAAGAGGCTAACGAGGAATCCAGAATATGCCCAGCTGTTACACTGCAAATTACTACCTATGCTAAAAAACCTTAACACGTATTTCTAGGCAGATAAATGTTTTCTTTCCTTTTGATTCTCATTTTAGATATGCAGTCTCTGCTCTCTGCTTTTCAGTACAACCACACACAGCCCCTGAAACAGCTCATGGCATTGAAAAATACTGAGAGTAAAGCAGACAGCATAAACTGAGGACTTGCACCGGTTTTGATAACAACAGTCAAAAAAACATTTTACATATTAATTTTTTAAGATCCACTGCTGATACAAAGAAAGCAATTCACAGAAGAGTGTTCCTCAGAAGCTGTCTGGACAATCTAACAAATTTTTAATGTATATTCTTATATATTAAAAATAATACAGATATATTCTCTATATGTATAGCTGTATAGGGCTCACCTACATATCCCTGTATTTTAATTATCAGGGATATTTATAAGTGCCCTGAGCTCAAGCAAGCTATTAGTCGCAAATCACTAGAAAATTGCTGGGACTGATCAAGAAACAAACTAACCTGCTGCGTCCATACTGCACCCCATGGCAACTCTTCCTTAATCCTTTTCTATCTTCCTCCAGGAATAAATACACAGTTACAAACACACCAAGAATTACGGGAGGTGAGGGAAAAGGAGGTCTGGGCAGAAATGAGTTCCGAGATCACTTAATGCTTTTTGTTTTTCCAAAAGAAGGATATATAGTCTTAATATGAGGTTGATCTTATCTCTCTTCCATCCATTTATTTGATCAGCAATAAAAGACTATTAAAAATGTATTAAAGGGAGGGGGAGAAACACAGAAGAAAGTAGAACATATTTTAAGGACACATAAAATATTCAGGAATAGGGAACACATTACAAAAATTTGTATGAATTATTTGTTGTTCCTGAGTTATGTGGGAAACAGAACAAAGACAAGATGCAAAGGTGCAAGTAAACCCTGAAGACTAAAAAAAATAATTTACATGGAGAAGAAAACCAATGCCATCCCAAGCGAACAAATATATACATCAAATAATTGCCATAGCCCTTGCAACGTGTGAAGAAGCACTGCTATATCCTATATGTTTTACTGCTCTTCTCCCAGTCTAGTAGGGCTCTAGATTTCATTTCTTTTTTGAAAGACTCCCCAGAAGAAGAAGAATGTTTCCAAAAACAGCACTACTATACAGCCATTTTAATGTGCTGCACAGAACCATTGCTTTCTTCGTTCTACGCCCAATAAAGGTTTATTCCGCAGTTACACAGATACTTGGGATTCCTCTTTTTTTAATGGAAGTCAGTGTTGTTAAGAATATCTACCCCTCTCCAAGAAAAAAAAAGGGGAGGTGGGGGAAAAGAACAAAAACGACAGAAAGAAGAATAGCTTTTCCAAATCTGCTTTCTACTTAACTGTGCCCTAAATTAACAGTATAGAGGTTAAATGCTAATAGGAAAGAAGATTCCTTCCTAGTGAGGAAGTAAAAAGAGCAGTGAGGAGCAAAGAACCTACTACTCCTGAAATAATGAAACTAAATTTAGGATAATCTCTCTTGCTTCTCCTCAGCTTGAACATGTTCTTTACTGTATTGTAAATACAGCATCATATTTATTACTTCTTGGTTATCAGATAAAAACCCCCAAAAAACTGTGTTGAAGGAACTCTATTCACAAGTTGTTAAATACAGCAGAAGACACTGCTACTGAACACAAGAAATGCAAAGTGACTGTTTTCAGGGACAGGGAAGAGGAGAGTAAAAGCACCTATATATGTGCAATGGAAGGAAGAAAATTTATATTTCACTGGAAATTTAGATTACTTCATGTTATTATTCATTCCATGTCAACCACCGATCTGACCAATGTTGGTGCAGACTGAATCAAAGCCTTGATGGAGGCAGCAAGAAAAAGAGTGAGCTCCTTACAGGGGCATACACAGGCAAGGCTGTATACTGACAAAAAACAAGCAACAAGACTGCATCATTTCCTGTGTGCAATTCCACAGCCAGGTGAGAAATCACGACCCTCTCATTAAATCCTCAGCCAAGTCCTCCACAGGGAGGACACTGCACAGGGTGGAAGAACCCAGCACTGGAAGGAGCCAAAGAGGGACATAAATGACTCCAAATCCACAAGGAAAGCAGAAGTGAAGAAACATAAAAATCCTCTCACCTCTGTAATGATTTGATTTTTTTTTTTATTTGCTGTATCACTCAGAACTTCAAAATACTTTTTTAAAGGGTGAAAAGTAAACATTGTGCCTTGTTGCTCAGTTTGGAGTCATGGTGGGAAGGCAGCCCCAAAGCACTGCATCACAGTGGCCATGCTAAAAGCAGATAAAAGCACTGCAAAAAGAAGATAAATTGTATACTATTATTTGGCATTAGCTTTTCATTTGTGTTAAGCTAATTCCATGTGAAAATGCAGAGGTTTGTTTCTGACCATGTCCAGAAGGATCTCAAGGTGAATTAGGACACTCACCAGAAGTCTCCTGTCCCCAATACTTCTTAAAAGAGGTTCTTTCTTTTATTTTGCTGTTTTGAGACAGGAAAGGGTGCTTTCCTTTTTGACACTAGAATTACATTCAAAATAACAGATTTCTGGCCTGTATAATGAGGGTTTGGATTTTTATTTTATCAGCGTTTCATCAGAGGTTCTTCTACCCTGTGTGTTTTTCAGATTGAGAGAATTTGAGTGAGAATTCTGTAAGAGACTGAAGCACTGATCCATCATCTGACCATGGGATACCAAGCAGGATGTTACACAGTCTGGGAATTTTTTCTTCTAGGAAGACCAGCTTCCTTGACTTTTCTCTGCTGTAGAGTATGAACATGAACGGAAGTAGAATGGAAAGAACAAAAAACAGTAAACAGCAGGACATGAAGATGTGCTTCAAACTCCTAGCCTGCCTGTTGATTTAGTAACAACAAATATTTTTTCTACTCTTCTTTTTCACATTTGATATTCATACAAAAGCCATTAACTGCAGAAAGGAGGAGTTTTTCAGAGAGAGACGTCTGAGTCTTGAAAATGCTGAAAAGCAACACCTTGCACAGACAGCTGAAGAGGAGGGTGGTAAAAGTCAGCTGGTTCTCAGGCAAGAGACAAGTTTGCTGAAGCACCCAGGTGAACCACAAGCCTGCATCTCAGAGAAAACTATGGAAAGTAATTCCAGCTTTTTCATTTTTAGTCCTATCACTGAATGCAATCATAGAATTCATATCAAGAAGTTATAATGAGAGAACATATAGTAAGAAACTACACACTTCACAGCATTGCTGATTTTTTTATTATAGATTAAGGATATGACTGATGTGCCTGAATTACATGTGTTGTACTAGACAGAGATTCAAATGGAGAACTGCAGCTACTAAGTGACAGCCATGGCTCAATTCATAATTTTAAAAAAAGTCAGAGAATACTATCCTAGAACAAACATTTATTTAGGAATATTCAAAAGTGCAACACACACACCATCCCTCAAGCTCTCAGAAGTCACTCCTAATCCTCCTCTTCTTTGTTTCCCTCACCCCCATGCTTATTTTCTGTCTGGTCTCCTCACCATTTAAATTGCTGGTCACTTGGAGGATCAAAGCTGCTATTTTGAGTCACTTAACCTACAGCTAATCTCATTGTTGCTTGCCTGTTTAAGTAGAATTACTTGGCTCTGGTGCACCTAATGGTTAACAAGGAGTCTCACAGTAAGTCTTTGGCTATATGTAATGTTACAGAAGGTGCACTTCAGAACTTGCATAATGAGCAGTTTTAGCTAGTTTTGACATTAATTCCTAGAAAATTGAGGGATATGTGACTTGATGAATGATGAATTAATCAGTCTGGCTGAGACTCAAGCACTGCTTTTCTTTCTGGAAAACAAATAGAAAGCAAATTTTTTAAAGCAAGGAACAGCAATTTCCAACTTAAACTAGCAAGCAGATCTGTTGCATCTATAAATGATTTATTAACATAATATCTAAGCAGAGTTAATAAAAAACTTCCTTGGGACATGTGTTATAGTTGATTTGCATCAGGAGAAGTCTGAATAAAAAACCCCTAGTTTTACTTGTTTGAAACTTTTTCAGCAGTGTGAAATTAAAGATCTTGGTGCCTGCGCCTCATCTCCAACCAGGAGACCCTGAACTCATCACCAGCCAAATGGCTTTCAGCAGAGTGTTTATTTTTAAAAAATGGTGACTTTTTTGCACCATGCTTGACATTATCATCACCATTACCAAAGCATTATGAGAAAACAATGCTTCCTAAGTAAGCAAAGTTACCCATGTACCTAACACTATTCTTTTTCACAGATTCAAAGACAGGTTCTATTCTGTGTTGAAACATCAGAAAGCAATGGCCACTACTTAAATATCAAATTTTTAGTACTCAGTTTGAGATGACCTGGTCTAAACAGATCACAAAACACCAGGTTGGAAAGAACCACAAGGATCATCTGCTCCAACCTCCTTGGCAAAAGCACAGTAAAAATAAGACAGCCCAACAGCCTGCAAAACTGATAGCCAACTCAATGCTGCTTCTTTTAATAAACATAACACTGCCTAAAACCTTGATGGAAATTACCTTCTTTCTTCTCATGGATCTGGAACCAAGGCGTATACAAAATTATGTAACAGTGGTTAAGTACTGCCTGCCCAGAGCTGAGATTTGAATGTCATAAATGTACACTGAAATAATATTGTGGTTCAAAATGATCTATTAGACTAGAAATGTACCAAAAAGGTAACTCACCGAAGATAATGCATTCAGAGTTCTTCTACTTAATATATTATGCTAACATAATTACCAATTTCAGTAAGATTATTACTGGTGCTATTTCAATGTTGTACAAACTACTATCTCACCATCAGATACTTTCAGCCAAGAAGTCTCATTAGCATAAAACACAAAGTAAGTCAAAGCCTGTGGTAGAATCCCACACTACCACATGCATCTCAACCATTTCACACATGAGCTGCATTTTTACCTTAAACGTACATTTGCTTTTCAGTAACTGCTGCAATGTGTTCAAGCAGAACAGTTACAGAGAATTTCAATCATAACATGACCTAAGAACTACATCAGGATTATATCAAAATTTCTAACAGGATACCAGAAACTACTTCAATCCAGTTCAAGATGCTCTGTTTTCATATGGGAACAGGAATTCCCTGATTTTCTCAGAAAAATTCTATTATTTCATCACTCTAGAACAGAGGGATTAGAAGATTCTTTTGATGCTGCCAATAATATTCCATACACATGTTGCACTGATCTGGTACAAGGGAACAGAGAGGCAGTAATAGAGACAAAACAAGTTTCTGAAATACTTATTGATCTGAATCACACAAGCACAGCCAAAACATTACACAACATATCCTAACCCACAGAAATCAGTACCAGCAATGTGAAGACACACACTTGATGCTAAAGTGAAAATGTAGATTTTTTTTTTTTCCTACATGATATCCTCATAAAAGCTCCAGTGTGTTAGAGGTTTTGTGTTAGTTTTGTTCAAGACACTTTAAGAAACTCACAATCAAGTTAGTGCACACTGGGTGGAAGGAGCACAAAAACATTGAGACAGGAAGAGTTTCGGCAGGCACAAACATAGAAAGGCTCTGGCAAAATATTCATAGGGTAAGTAGGGAAATCAGAAACCTGTTTTGCATTCATGTATACATTTGCGTAGTGTGGTTGCTGGCAGAGTACAGAAGTTACTAAATAATTTTAAGAATTATGGGCCAGAATTTTTTTTAATTTTGGTATATTCACAGAAAAGCAGAAAAACTATGGAACAAGCAGAATGAGATAACAGAACTATCTCGCCAGGGAAAATGCACTGAGCAGCTTCTGTGTTTGTGTTTCTAATGAAGTTGGCATAGTTCTCAATTACAAACTTTTTTTTTTTAATTTATCATGAACTTTTAAAATCAAACATCACCATTTATTATAGATCAGTTTTGTTTAACTGGAACTGAATCTGTGAGAAGGCATGCAAATGTCTGGTTTTGAATCATTTACCACAACGCAAAAATATTGCACGGCTTTCCATGACATCCTCACATTCTGAATTTTTTGGAAAGCGACAAGTTAATCCCTCTTAGAATATTCAACTGGCCATAATGATGTTTTACATTTCAGCATTCACAACTCTCTTATGCGTTTGACTGTCAAAAGCAACCATGACATTAGAAATACAGACTCTCAGACAAATATTTTCCAGAAACTACGGTTTTAAAGAAACAAGGTAAGCAAAGACTGACTCAATGTTTAAGCAGGAGTTGTGACTTGACAGTAATTTCTTTTTGAATCCATTGACAAGTGCTCTCACTATAAATCATACTTTTCTTACTTAAATTTTCTACCATTTTTTGGATTTTACAATCTTAGAAGAAATACCAGCTTTTGGACACAGATGAATAGGAAGAGAACGTTATTTGGAGCTGTTGCAATTAATCAGGCAGAAAACATGTGGCCTGTACTGACACTAAACAACTTTCACTTCCTTAAACATAATGTGCAATACTTAGAATGATTATGAGGAATAACTCATTATGCCAAGCAAACACTGGGAGCAAAACCTGAATTTCTTTGTGTGCACAATTCATCAGGATCAGGTAATTCTTGTCACGGTATTATGGACCGAGACACAATATTTCTAATTTTTCTCATGTGAGAGAAAGTGTCACTGAAAGAACAAATGACAGTACTAGGAAAGGTATTGATAATAAACTGGCTAAAGGAGAGATGACTGCATAGTGCTGAAAGAGGTAATAAAATCAGAGGGAGATTATTACTGCTGATCCTCTGGGATCAGTTTTGAAACTGATTTAACATTTTAGCTTTAAAATCTGGCACAAAAATAAATGCACACTCATAAAATGCGTAGATACTACAAAGCCGAAAAGCAGCAGTAACAGCAGGGAAGATTGGAATATCACACATCCAGAAATGACTAAACTGAAGGCTATAACAACAGAAATCAGATTATACTTAACAGTGTAAAATGTAAATACCATCCCGGCGAGTGTAACACAGCACAAACTTCTCTTATACACCAGGAGTTTATCAATTGCAAGTGATAGAGAGGGATCTGAGTACACCAAATCATTATTTTATATCTGTACCTTTAAAGTGTGATGGAACCATGGCTCTTGGTTTCACTGGGAAAAATATTCTAGCAGAGGGAGAAATACTGCAGCTAGAACACAAGTTCTTTCCAAAATGTCATCTCATATGTTTACAATCCTTGACATTAAAATTTTACAAGTTTTCTGACAACTCTAAGATTAAACAACTTGAAGAATGACCGTACTCAGAATTGTCATGAAACACTATTTCAAAAGTTCTTATCTGTAGAAGAAATCCCTAAAATTTAGACTTACGTATAAAGAAACTCCAATCAGACTACCAAATATGCCAAAATGTAGCTGCTGCTCCTATAATAGGAAAAAAATCAAAACCAAGTAGCCATGGTGGTACAGAAATATAGCTCTTTTTTATCACTACTAAACTCTTTAAAGTAAGATGCACATAAAGAAATGCTAAATTCTCCAGTTCTTCTTCCTATTTTGCAACACTGACCCCTGATCAAAACCAGTCTTTGAAATACAGCACATGTGGATTTCTTATTTTACCTCATTTATTGTAGTCCCCAAACCTACTTGCCTTTTTGCAAGTGTTCATAATCTTAGAGTTCCACTTACTCTCAGCTGTAGCTTGGCTGTTACTACACATACAATGTCAGAGACAAAATTAACCTGAACTCAAACACCACAGCTCTCCTGCTCTGCCATAAAACTGAAAATATGCCCACCACATGAAATTACACACTCTGTTTGTTTTTCACTATGCCTGTGCTCTACTTTCTTCATATATTAAATGAGGATATGATAAACTATCTTCTAATTCCCAGAGTGTGTTAAACTCCAGCATACCTACATGGGACGCCCAGTGGACCCTATCCACCACCTCATTGTCAAGAATTACTTTGAGACAACTTTCAGCTCTTGCTTGGTTTTGCAAAGCTTTGTAAAGCTCTCATGGCTTCTGCTTTATCACTGTGTCCATGTGGCCCTCTGTAAAGTCACCTCTTTTCAGTCACTGAGCCAGCCCTGCAAATGCAGCAGTACAAAGATTTTGGTGTACCAGATTAATCAGTATGGCAGCAGTTCTGGTAACAATTTCTCTTTGGTTAATTAGAAATACTGCAGCATATAGACAAGGAAGCATATTAAAAATGAAGCATGCTTGTATAAATACAACATAAAACATCTATATGCAAAATTAGCTTTCAATCAGCTTATGATATCTCTGGCATCTGAGGAGGATTGTGAGCATATCCTTTTTTCAGAAGATCACTCCCCTAGAGATCAAAACTGCACTTTCATCCTTTAACACAGGAATATTTTAATTTTTTTAAAGCAAATCTTACAAAAAGCAATAGCTCAATTAATAGATAAGCCCCTACCACGCTTAAATCACAACAAAAAGATTGTAATTTGAGGGAAATAATATGAAAACAATACATTAATTCTTACAAACCAGAAATCAAGAAAAAGAACAGAAATATATCCTAAATCTCTCATTCCATAAGGCATTCAGAAAGTATTTGAGCAGGTTCAACCTGTAATATAATCTTTATTCCAAAGGCATTCCCTCATGTTTCCTTCCAAAAGGCAAGGAAACATGAGGGAATAAGCCAGACCAGGCTTGAAGCATATGTCTACAGTTTCTCTACCATGTCATGCAGCAACAAACATATGACATAAATAGTTCAGTATGTGTTTTTTGCTTTTGTTGTTGTTAGAAAACAAGCAAACCATATTGAAAGGCATAATTCAAATATAATAAGCTCTTTGACAGTGGCATAAAACTCCTGAGAGCAACAGACTAAGGAGGAAACTGTAGCCAGAGGCTACAAAAGAAGAAATGCATTTGCTCTAAATGTATCCCAGTATATCCAGTACTTGCAGTAACTTGGCAAAAAAAAATCTCAGAAATTTAAAAATAATTTGAAAAATAAGGAGTGTATACTGTTTGCTCACTAAACACACTAAAATTACACTTAAGAATAAAGTGTTACTGGAAAAGCCTTTGTATTCAAATTGCATATGTAAAAATCACTTCCTTTTGACATAATGCACAAGGCACAACGCTTGCTTTAAACAAAGCCGCAAATATATATTTTAAAAAGTATCTTGAAAAGAAACTTAAGGGCTGAATTTTCAGCTCTTAAACTTAAGCAGACCTCTAAAAGAGCTGCACTTAAATAAAAGTAAATTCCTCCCTGTGCTAGCTCAATTTCCTATATGAGGAAGACATAACTTTGCTACTGTTGTAGCAGATCAGATTTTAGCCCTTCCTCCATTTTTTCCCCTGCTCCTCTAAACCACTGTTTTCTCTTTGTACCTTTCTAATGCCCTTTTCCAGGACTTCACACACTGTATCTGATTAAGAATTACTGAGTTACAGTGGCAGCAATACCACTGCTTCCTGCTGCAGGAGGAAATGCTAAAGGCTGCCCCCCAATAGCTAATGAAGAAAAACTGAACAGCACAAACATCACAGCACCTGAGTCAATAAAGATTTTAATACAACTTCTCAGATAAAGCTCCACAAGGTCTTGCTTCCCTGACCCCAACCACAGAACCTTCCACAACTGAACCAAGTCTGACCTCATGCAAGCATCTGCTTGGTAAGCAGTATTCTAATTTGCAGGATGTTAAGTGACCTATTTTTTTCTCATTTAAGAAGTTAAAAGCCAGCAGTATTTTGCTGTTATTAAAAAGGAACACAAGGTGGGCTCCTCTATCAATGCAAAAACAGCTCTTCTAGAAATGCAAGAGGGAACGAAGAACAGCTTCAATGCAGACAAGGTCATTTGGACTAATACTTCCTTAATTGTCCTTCCAGGAATCAGATTCTTGCCCTAATATCTTATTATGACAAGATATCTTGCAAGGTTATCACAACTTACTGTGGAAAAAAAGGAAGCACTTTTAGTGGTTGAGGCAACAGCCATTCCTCTCAGAAATTCAGACATCAAATTTCTACTTGTCAGATGTGAAAGTCCAGCTACTTAAGATATTTTCACTCCAAACCCACCAAATATTCACTGGGAAGAATGCTCTAGCAAGAAACCAGGTTTTAGAACACTTCTTAATAATACATTCAAGCATCTCAGTGTTGCAGCTTCAAATGAACACTGCAGGAATACCTGACTCTAAAGCCAAGTAATTATTGCTTATTTACGCAATGAGAAATCTATGTGACATTTGAAGTCAGATAATGATAATGAATTTGTTCAGTGCAGTTTCTAATCTTATGTATTACTATTATATATCATTGTATACTATTATTAAATCTTTATATTATCAAATTATAAGTCTTTATATTATCAAATAATATAAACTCAACTGTATTTCAAATATTAAAAAGGAAGCAAAGGGCACATAAAATAAAGGTTTTTCAAGAAGGAACTTGAGGAACACACAAGGCATTTATAAATAAAAATTGGAGACCCTATGAAAGGAAGTAGTTATGAAATAAATACTGTGCTCACAAAGAATAATGAAATGGAAGGTCTGTAGAAGACAAAACGAGGCAGATAGTTTCCTTTCCATATAACAAAAAACCTGAGAATAATGAAGACTCTATCACACAACTGCCATCCTCATTTCTGCCTGCATCATTCTGGACTTAATAAACAACAAAATCACTGAAAGGTAATTACCAACTCTATCTTGGTCACCAAACAAAGAGCTAATTACACCCTCACAACCACAGCCACTGAGACAAAAAAATCAGAAATAAGAAAAATGTTTCTGTCCTACTTTCCTGATGTTGATTTTGGATATCAAAGAAAGTAGTAGGAAAAATATTTCCAGGTCCAAAATGATCAGAAGAGAATGAGTGTAAAATTATAGCTGAACTTACATAAAAACAGCTTGCAAATGGGAATGTTTTGTCCTCAAAAGCAGTTACTAAATTCTGTGAACACCTCCAACTTCATTAAACATTGAAACAGACCTCAAGTCAGGGCTATGACTGTTCTAACATGGACCTTTCTTCTGTGAACACCAAAGAAGTAAAATCAAGCTTTATGCCAGAGGCAGCAGGAGCTCTTAGAAAGTTCCATCACCTTGAGCATCCTCTGAGTGTTGCTTTAAACATTATTACTTGGAAGGGAAGACCACAGGTTTTTCTATAGAAAACTTCAGGCATTAATAATATTCACCTTAAGAGTTAAAAAGGACCCTTTCCAATCAAACTCTGTTTCTTGTCTCTCTCTTTCATTTTCACTTTTAGGAGGGTTTAAACACTTCTGTTTTATGACAATCACAACCAGTTCCTACCTAAGGGGGATTACATACCATCTGGAAGAGTGCTCACATCCATCTGCCTTTTGAGCAATCTCATCCAGAAGGTACACAAACCAACAAGAAAAAATAGCAACTCTTCATCTACGCAATCCTCCTTTCTTGTAAGGGAGAAATAGTACCAGCTAAAGGACAGGTAGGGACTCAGAAAGAAAGGAGGGGTGCAGGCCTTGTTATGCCAGCCTTCCTCAGCTGACAATAATCAACAACCTCCTTTGTTGGGAGGTCAAACATTAAAGGGGATGGTTTTACTGTAAGCTGACAATATCATACATTTATGATACTCCAACTGTTTCTCGTGCCCTTTCTTTAAAATCACATTGCTAGATAACCCAAGTACATCAAGGGATGTAGGGCAGAAACAGGCACAATGTAATGAACAAGGTTTTTATTGAAAAGACTGGCTTAAAGCGACTTCCTACTACTCCCTGTAAGATTGAAGAATTGACCCAGGTTAGTTAAAATGTAAAGTTACTTCTCACTTAGCCTGGTGTCCCTGTTCAGTTCCCTGCACCGTGCCACAAGCCTTTGTTTCAGCATAAAAGGATGCCTGGAGCTTGGGGAGAGAGGAACAATGGGAGAAAAAAGGTCCAAAGATACATTTGTAAAGGCACCTCCGCTGAAAGGACTGCTCAAGGCTTCTATTGCTTAAGGGGCTGGTTTTAGGGTTTTTAAACTCCTTCTGCTCGAATAACACAGAATATACACATAGGTCCATACCAGCTCAGTCACCCACTACACAGCTTTCACTCAAATTAACACTCCCATGAAACACACAACCATTTGCCTTCTCCATGCTGTACAGCCAAGTGTGATCCACTAGCTCTTGGCACTTCAAGCATCTCTGGGCCTTTTATTTCAAAATACTTCTAGGTCATGGCAAGCTCCTTTGGAAATCCTACCGATGAATTGTAGTCAACCAGCGTTAACCTCATCCAGCCCTCAGAGCAGGTCAGGTGCCACCCCGAGGGCACACTTTGAGAGCAGCTGCCAGCGTTTGTACCAGACAGGTCACAGGGCAGAATGAAGGCCCAGATAACCTTTGTATCCAGCCCCTACTCAGTGGAAAAATGGAGAGGAAAACAACTCACAGAGCTCTCCTACCTTTGTCACAGAATACCTAGTAAGGAAGCACTGGCTTACTAAACACTCACTAAAATAACTTTCTGTCCTGCAGTTTTCCATGTAAAACGAAACCATGCCACATTTCAAAGCAATACATTTTCAGTAACTATCAAAATAATCCAATGTTATTTTTTCCTTATTTTTCTAGTCCTGTTTCCTTCACTCTCAGCACTTTGTAAGGACATCTTCATGTGTGTATTCCACATTATGTCTGTTGCAAAGTTTGGTAAACACTTAAAATACGACATTGCTTTCTTTCAAACCCACAATGAGGGCTCAGTTTACCAAGGGCCAGAGCACTTGGCTCATCCTTGTGCCAACTCAACTCAGACATACCGCGCAATGCAGCTAACTCCCAAGATGGGCCTTCCACCCCTAAATTTTCCACTTAAGCAAATTAATGATCAGTAAAGACGGGATACACCCAGAAGACAGAAAACCACTTATTCAGCAAGTCAAAAATGGATACGCTGGCAATGAAACTTACAGTTGAAAGTGAAATGCATCCTACAAAAAGGATACCAGATTTCAGCTGCCTGCTGACAGCAAATATTTCAAGGATTGCCCTAAGATGATTTCTACTTAGGACAAATAGAACCTCCATGTTAAAAGCAAAGAGTCTAGCTTGATAGGGAATAGGCAGTTCTTTTATGCCTCTAATGGATTTATTCCCTTATGTTCAGTATTTCTCAGAAAGGATGTCACTTCCTCAGAGAATTCTGCTGCTCTACATTTTAAGAACTCAAATGTTCCAGTGAAGCTCAGCTTAAATTTCAGAAGCTGATATAGAAAATCAAAGGTGAAGAATAAGAGCAGGTATCTGGTGGTTTAAAATGCTAAAATCCTTGCAACTAAAAGACAGCAGCAACCAGAAATCCAGAATCACCCTGATGGAGTTAACTGTAATCTCACATATTTTCTGGAAGTGGGTGTGTTTACACTTTGCATGCCTATCTTTTCACATGCAAAAGACAACACCTGACATGTATGTAACTTAAAGAGATTGCCCTGTAGTCTTAACTATCCTCCCATAAACTTAACCAACAAAAATGGTAATTAACACAGGTGTTTCATAATCTTCCCAAAATATTTTCTTGGTTAGAAGGTAACTAAGGATTGCTTTACCATTCAATAGAAAAAGATGACTGTTTAATGTGGGTGCGTGCCAATATATGGAAACTATTTTAAATGACTATTTTTGTAGTGGTCTGGAGGATCATGAGTCTAAACGTTGAACACTCCCTAGCTGCAAATTAGCTCTGCCCCGAATCACTGTGCAACCCTGAACAGAATAAATAGGTGGAGGAAAGAAAGTCAAAATGAAAATTATTTAAGCACATTAACACTTATATTTCTGTACTTTTCAAGAAGATGTCATGCCCTAAATTAAATTTAGGACAGAGACAGACTTAGATGCACCCTTACTAAGGGGCTGCCTCAGAAGACAGCACAAAAGGCAGAGGCACAGACAGTGCAGGGGTGTGCAAAGCCACCAGTGACACACTGAGTGTGCCCCAGACAAGCTCCTGTCCAGAGGGCATCTTCTGCAATTCTCAGGGAAAATTCCCTCCTGTGGCAGACAGGCCTTCTCCAGTTTTTGGGGTTTTTTGTTTGTTTTTTTTTGTTTTGCCTTGGTTTTATGGGGTTTTTTTGTTTGTTTTTTTACTCTAAAGGATTTAGACAAAACTAAGAATTCCTACTTTACATAAAACTGAGAGAAAACCTGGTTCACCAATAAAATCATAAAGGTGCTGTAGGAAAAACAACTGTTATGTGTTTGTGGTAACACAAACATAAAGAAAGTGTAGCTACCTAGCTTACACTGAGAAGTGTTTTACTCAGTCCACACCTGGATATTTGGTAATGCATGCAAAGATAAGCTTTTAACATATGCCATGAGGAATTAAGTAACAACACAACCTTGAAAATAAAATTAATATTAATGCATGTAGAGACTTTTTTTTCAGAGGGAGGAAAAAAAAAACCAAAAGAAAGGTGCTAAGAATATATAAAAATAAAAGACAAATTGATGTTGATTCCTAATAAATGGAAAATCTTAACCTGTATGATACCACAATTTGCAGAAGACTGGCACAAGACAACACTTGTCCTAAAAGCAAGCACCACTTCACTGGTACCAATTGTAATTGAAGATATCAGGGTTAGGTATATGCTTCCCAAAGAAGTTGTGAATTTGTGAGAAATACAAATACATACTTTATTTCTTGTTTTGAACAGCTGCACATATATTTAACTCAGATTAAGTTTCCTTTCTAAAACTAGCCTTGGAGCTCTCAACATCACTTGGTAGTGCCAGTGCTAGTGAATTCATACCAATGGCAAAAGCTAAGACACTAAAGAAATGGCCATTTTGTTTACATTCTGAGCCATCATTTAGCTGCCAGGTAAAATACCACAAGATTTGTTCACAGAAATTAATTAGTCAGAAATGAAAAATTATGCAAGGTTTCTGTTCTGATTGATGTTATCTCAAAAACATTGAATCACACATTCGTTGAAACTAAAAAGAGGATACAACCTGAGAAAACATTAAGAATACCCTAAAAATAACCATTGATGTTATTTTTAGTCAGCAACTTTTCTTTTTCTTAATTTCATTAGATATCAGGAGATAGCTTCAAAAACACCATGCAATTGATCTGCACAATTTTATTAATACCTAGATTTTAATCTCCTTCCCACTATAAATTCATCCTGCAATCCCACAATGCTACTGCAGAAATAACATTCAAATTTGGAACTGAAAACCTGAAATACAGTAATTCAAGTAATGCTGAGGTTGTTTGCATTTGACATTTCAGAATCTTGGCCAATGTACTTTAGGAAAGGAAAGTGTCTTGCATTTGACATCAGTGGCTGGCACAAAAACAGCTACTTTGGGAGTAATCAGCATCACTCCCAAACAAAACTAATTGACAACTAAAAAGTGATAGATGCTAGAAAGGCACAAATGGAGTGACACACTTAGAAGAAAAACAGAAATACTATTTTCAAAAAGTACAGAAACATTCACAGAAAACCAAAAAATTACCATCGAAGTACACCACTATGAATGGTTAATGTGAAAATCTATCCTGAAAGAACTGGGGCACTAAAAGGAAACAAAACAAAGCAATCTGCTATCTTACTGTGTGAATAGAACCTTGACCAAAACACGCCTAAAGCACGGTTTCTAGTTCAGTAGCAACCCAGATCAAATCCTGATGCACACTGGCTATTCAACTGAGATACCACTACTGCAGCTGCCACATTAATCCTGCTTTTAGCACTATTTCCTCCTTCTTCTCCTACATCCTTTACTGTGTGCAAGGCACTCCCAAAAAAGGATGTGACCACCATGGTTAAGCCTTCAGGAAAAGAGCATTAGTGGCATTTAGATGATGGGTTTTCTTTTCCGTTCTTTTGCTTTACCAGTTGCAAACATCTTAATAAAAATAACAGTGAAACAGGTCTCATTTCAAAGGCTGATCATTTAACATATACTCAAGTGCTCTTTACATTTTTAATCTTGCCAAACATGCCTTTATAAACAGGCATTGTATTACAGCAGCACTAATGATAAAATGCCAAAGTGGCATTTAGAAATTTATGAACATGAAGTTCACCGGCAATGCCACAAATCAAACAAAAAAGGACCAAGAATGCATAGGGGCTTTTTTTTTTTTTGGGGTAAAAAAAGTCATATGAATAAATATGCAAGCATAATAATTAGCATATTGCTTTCAACTTCAATGTTACTATTTTCATCCTGAGTTTCACACCAGCACCTATTTAATCTTGGGGACACTACTGTTTGAGGATGGAAAGAAATATCACATCTGCTGCACATTACATACTAGCAGTACTGAATTACAAAGATTTTGATCTGTTTGGAGGAAAAGGTAGGAGGAATATGTTCTTCTGGAAAGAGTTAGTGCTCCATAGGCAGATTTACTGGGTAAAAGACCTGGCAACAGTAGATAGTGTCTCACCAATTTACCCACAAACACATTTTAAGGATTAGATCGAAATTAAATTGAAAGCAAAAACCTTTCACATCAGGTCCTAAGCAAAAAACAAAACAAAACAAGAGGCAGAAATTACACTGTTCAAATCTTCACTACTCAAGGAAAGTACTCTGTTTTTTCCCATGAGACATTATCACAGAAAGCTGTCTTTAGCAGGCAGACACAGCTCTTCAGCAAAACTAGCAGACTTCAAACAATTCCAAAAGAGTGATTTGCAGTTTAGCACCAACCCACCAGCTCTCTCACGAGAAGCCAGAATTCCAAAGGAAATAAAACACAACCCAGTAACCCACCAAAACCAACCACAATACACCTTTTGGATAAAAAAACCCAACCCTAACCCACTCCCCCACTCCTCCCACACACCTTATTTGCAGTGAAGCAGCCAAGCGGGAATAGTAAAAGAGGACTTGGTTAGTACAGACCCTCATTAAGCCAAATAGATGAATGTATCAAATGAGCTCATTCTGCCAACTTAATGATTCAGCTTAAAGAACTGGGAGATTTCCTCCTGACTTCTATCAGAGTCAAGTACATCTGTTAAGTGCATTTGAAGATTCTGCCTCTTGTAAGATAACCTTTTCCTCTGCACACAAGAATTACCATGGATTTCAGCAGAAAATGATATATCAAAGAAAAGATGATGCTAGTTTTGTGGAAAAATCAGTCATGGTCTCCAAAAAAGCTAGACACAAATGACTTAATATTTTCCCATGAACACAGGATTTATAAATACATATATATAAATATATATATGCATATATACACATACACACTAAGGTAAAGGTAAGTACCACAATTTAAGTACTTCCATTCATTTAGCTGCCCTCAATTTATTTTAAGGACTATATCCTTAAGTCCAAAAGAAAATGCTGAAAAAAATTTCAAAGCAGAAAATGGTGTGTTTTCAGCTTCAGTATAAATCAAACAGATTAATGAAAGAACAGAATTTGACCTTTCAAGAAACCTGTTCAAAATTGATCACATTTCACAAACAGGTTTCCAGTTTTACTTTTATAAATTATGGATCATTAACTCTCAAACATAGCAGTGTGCAAGGTTCAAGAGATGCTTTTGGAGGTTCATTCATGCCTCTGACCATATGCACAAGTTTAGCAACAGCTCCAATACCCACAACATAGAGAGAGATTGATTCTATCATGCTCACTATCACAGCAAGGACTTGTTACCAACTTAAAATCTTCTAACAGGAAGTAGTTTCACTCCATCAAGCATCAACTTCCAACAGGAATTCGGAGCTCTAATTACTTACCTGTGAACATAATGCAACTGATGGACTGAATCGATGGCTATCACCATTTCAGCCAAATAAAAACGAGCCATATCTTCAGGGAGTCTGTCCTCAAACTTGCTGAGCAATGTAAGCAGGTCTCCTCCAACATAGTAGTCCATAACCAGGTACTATGGAATGGGAAGGATAAAAGAACAGAGTGAGGGGGGAAATAATCACAATTTATTGAGTGAATAGAAGATTAATTCTCATTGAAGCATAAAAATTAATTCACTGCAAAAATTATTATGGACATAAAAAAAAACTAACCAAGATGCTTAGGTGCTCTGAAAACAGTAGTCAGTTCAGCTGCTGTTTAACATATAGCCTACTTCAATATTTTTCATATTTATACCTCCACAAATACAGTAAGTTTCATGGCAAAATAGTACCAACATCATCAACAGTCCCATCACCAAACATGAAATATCTAGACCCTCTGGATTCCCTTAAGAAAACAGCACCCTTTGTTGGAATGTTAAAGGAGTAAGGATTAAAGTACAGAGCTATAAAAATGAAACAAGTGTGTTAATTTGTAATCTCATTTATGTTGCCCTAATTTCCAAGGCTTCCCCTCCCCTTTTTTCCTACCATCTTCTTTTCCCATTAAACAAATTTCTTTGGAGAGTAAAGTTTTAAGACTATTCAGATGAAGGCAAAGTCTGAGAGACTTCCAATGACCCACAACATAATTCCAGAAACTGTTGACATTACACACGATACAGGACCTGCCAACATAAAATATATGTCACCTTCTCTAATTGAAGGGATGGAGAAAAATAGTGATTTCTTATGTATTAATGAAACATAAAACTTGCCAGCCATAAAAGTGGATGCAAAGATTTTAAAGAAATCAGAGCCTTTCTGCATTTTACTGTATATACAGAATAAAATGCCACTTCTTTTAGCAACATAGTTAAAATGACTGGAAGAAGTGAAACTTAAGTGTGAAACTCAGGATTAATATATTTTAGCTTAGTTTAGTTTGTTTTTAATTAAGAAACAGCACCTGAAAGGGTAAATGGGGAAAAGAAAAAAAAAATCAAACTAATTATAGCTAACAAACTAATTATAAACATTCTAATTTAACATGCACTGCTAAGACATTACCTTCAAACATCATTGTGGACAGGTTAATTAGAATCACAGAATATCCTGAGCTGCAAGGGACCCACAAGGATCACCAAAGTCCAGCTCCTGGCCCTTCACAGGAC
The DNA here is from genome assembly GCF_029207755.1 of Chamaea fasciata. NCBI lineage: Eukaryota > Metazoa > Chordata > Aves > Passeriformes > Sylviidae > Chamaea > Chamaea fasciata. The sequence goes on along the minus strand of NW_027094088.1, from coordinate 16,346,756 downwards.
AGCCCCAAGAATAAAATCACGTGCCTAAGAATAAATTTCCACTAGACTATCTGAAAGGTTTTGCTTAGAGCTCCAGCCAGTTTCCAGGAAGGCAGCCTATCTGCATTTGAAGCAGTGACTCTTAAGACCATAAATAATAAAAAATATTGACAATGTAATAACGTATACCCCGATTTGTTTCTTTAAAATTCTGAAAATGGAACCTAAAGGGACTATTTATATTAGTTCCCCTAACATGTTTGCCTTTCCCATTCTCAGAAAAAGACACTAAAATATGAAGAAAAAAAGTCTGAAAAATTATGCCAGCTCTAGGGAAGATAAGGGCAGGCAGAAATCTTACATGTTTCTTTTCCCTCTTATTTTCCACAATAATAAAGGTGACGAACAAAGATTTTAACAGCTTGACACAGAATAACGTGGGCATACTCATTGATTCCAAGTGCATAAGAAAGCACAAAAGACATTTCCACAAGATTTTAAAAATGTTGATAGTCAATTTTTTATCTGTTGCTTTGTGACAGGAATAATAAACTTCTTAAATTATGCTCACAATCCTTAAAGAAGATAAGTATCTTCTATTCAGTGGCGCTCCTACGCTCCCTCTGGAACAAGATTGATCGTATTAGTTTCTTGTGTTTTACAGTTTTAGAAAATGCATTAAGCCTTTGGAACTTCAGATATTTATTATTCAGTGATGCACTGCACAGATATCTCCAAGAGCTGAACTTACTGGTTTGAAAGTATATTGAAAAAAAACTTTTGATGTGGGATCTCTGCACTCATTCTTCAGCACTATTAAAACCTCTGCAACTCAGCTACTGGATATAGCAAAATAGTGGAATTTCGGCTCTTAAAACACAGGATTCTGCACCTCCTCCTATATTTGCAAGAGCAACATAGTAGCCTAATGACACAGAAACCTTCAGTTCCTCGAATAAGCCAACATTTAAACTGTAACTCAGGGTATTAAGCTGTGAGAATGAATACATGCGAGGAATGACAGTCAAACCTAAAAATTAAAGTTTACATTAAAAAATTCCATCAAATATCCAATGTCAAATATCCACGTCCTTATGAAAAACGGGTTTTTTTAAGCTTTAAAAATACTTCCTAAATGTACACAATCATCCAGATCTATCTAAGTCCCAAATACTTCTCAAAATACTACTGTACGACAGCACCATCTTTCCAAGAGAAAAAAAAAGCATATATTTAACAACTCTAAATTCTAGTAACAAGGGGAAGTTTAGCACAGGCATTTAATCCTAAATCACAGATTCATTTCATGGAAGGGACCTCCTCAGACCTCATCTGCTCAAGTAGGGTCAGCTAGAAAAGGCTGATGATGAGTGTCTCCAGCTGGGGTTTGAGTATCTCCCAATAAAGAAGGGTTTTCTTGTTTTCGGATGAAACTCTGTGTGTTTCAGGTTGTGTCCACTGGCTCCTGTCCTTCCCCCAGGCAGCACTGAGAGGAATCCAGCTCCCTTGTCTTGACTCCCTCCACTGGGTGTTTATACACATTGATGATAACCCCCTCTCCATCCTACATTTATTTGGGCTGAAGAACCCCAGATCTCTGTACAGGAAGGAAGCCCCAGTGTCTCAATCATCCTACTGGCCTCACAATGGACTTGCTCCAGTAGTTCCATCTCGCTTTTGCCCTGGGGAGCTCAAATCCAGACGCAGCACTTCAGGTGCAGCTGGGGCAGGGTTGAGCAGAGAGAAAGAACCTCTCCTGACCTGCTGGCAACACTTCTTGCAACCCAGAATACTCCTGGACTATTTTACTGCAAGAGTGCATTGCTAGCTCCTGGTCAAGCTCGTTATCTGCCAGGACCTGAAGTAAAGCTGCTTTCCAATCACCTGGCCCCCAGCATGTACTGAGTTTCTTTTATTCCACCCCAGGTGCAGGGCACTGCCTTTCTCTTTGTGGAACTTCATGAGTTTTCACTCTGTCCAGTTCTCCACTCTGCTGAGGTCCATCTCAGGGCAAGCAACAGTCACTACTCAAGCACATCTACTGCTCAATCTACACAGATTTTTTTAAAGGCCACTTGTGTTACACATGATTTTAATAAAAAGCATATGGAGAACTATTGATGATACAAACTCCCAGTATTCCTGATATTTTGCCCAGCAGGCTGCAGAAATAGCTCCTGTCAGCAGATGATCAAAGATGAAGAACAGAACCTGCTCTGTGCTTAGTGGAAACAAGGAAACTGGCAAGAATAAAACAAATTCTATAAGGCAGTTGTGGAATATATAATACTTTCCTCGAAGTGTTGTTAATGATAAGATCAGAATTATGCAATACAAGAGATTAATTTTACTGTCCACATTAACAAAGCAGGAAGCTGGCTGGGAGGTATTTATGCCAACAGTTAGACTTACAAATCCAGAGCCCCGTTTCTTTACAAATCTACCAAAACCCATGGATGCCCAGGCATCTAACTGACAGAAGTGCAATAGAATGGCAAAAAACCACAGCAAGTCTGCATAAGTTCCAGGTATAGCACTTTTGTATCAGACAGACTTGGAAGAAAAAATGACTGTGGCTGTATAGTAGATTCTAAAAAAATTATTAGAATTGCTAATGATAGAGAATCCAAAGCACGTGGCAATAAACCCCAGATAATCAAAAGCCATCAATGCATAGCTGTTTATTTTTTCAAGCATAAATACTACCAAAACTGTATCACAATCAAAACACTTTTTAAGTGGAAAAGATTTTGTAGAAAATTGGCCACTTTTCCTCATGTAAGTTTCTTTTTGTGAGTCATTGAAAATACTCAAAAAATTAAGTAACATAAAAGAGACATTTTAATCTACAATTACAGCTTCCAATTCTTATTTATGAGCATTTAATGGCATTCTTCCATGTTGCAATAACATTTTATTGTTTTGTGACAGCTTACTGAGTTTAAGTCCTCAAAATAGTAAATTGTTTCAAAACAGGGCTATTCCCAATTTTTCTCTGTAAAACAGTAATCAGTATAGTTAATCATTAAAAATTAAAGTAAAATAGAAAATCTACGTTCATAAGTCCACTTTTAATTTTATGAATCCAATTAAACTGGAATGACAAACTGTAAGAAAGAATCTGCAGATAGACCAAGGCTAATCAACAAATGTAGAGTGACTTAGAAAACTAACCTGCCTTCCTGAGGCATTTATAGCAAAACTTTGGAAGTTTCTGACCAGCCTCCACCCTTTAGAATTTTATGGAAAAATCACAGATCCTCACATGGTCTGTATGGCCCAGAACACAAAAGTAATAAATAAACTACTTTTCTGTCTCAAACCACAACCAAGACTCTGCATTTCCACACAGACAGATTTACATATATATAAAAGCAACACTTACTAAATAGTTTTCATCTTGGAATGCATAATGTAATGTTGTGATCCACTGGTTATCTCCGTTCACTAACACGTCTCTCTCTTCTCGAAAACAGGCTGTCTAAAGGGAAGAAAAATATTATAGGCATTAGGTAAAATGTATAAAGAAAAACATTTAGCAATCTGACTGTGTTTTAACATTATATTTGGGAGGAGAAAAATCAAAACTGCCTCTCACTTAAGAAGTCATTTATTACACTATCCAAACATGACAAAATCTAAAAAAAAAAAAATAGATATGAGAAGAGCCCACCTTCTTAAAACTTAAACAGTTGTACTTCTCTGTACTGTTAAGTGAGGCAAAGCGATAAATAAGCTGCTGCTTCCTATCTTTTAAAATGTCAAAATCTTGATGCATCAGTAATGACAGAATAGCAATGTGTGATTAAGAAAAACAATCAATAATGGCATTAGATACTTGTAACTGCACTAGGAGTTAGAGAGCTGGAATCTGGAGTCTTATGTTGTTTTATCTCATCATGCTATTAGCCTAGCTTCACACTTGAGTTTTCACATAAGTTTCTCCTAATTTGAAAGTAGCTGCCAATGACTCCACGTAGTCATCACTTGATGATAATCATTAACCACTTTCTCCAAACCCCTTGCTCAGGAAAAGCAGAGAGAAATGAATAGTGATCTTGCCAGATATAAGCCATTGATCAGACATCCCAAGAGGTTTCCCCTCTGTACACTGGAAAGAAAAACAGGTGGCAGGAGGTGCCTTCATATCAAGTGGAACAGAGGAGAAACAAGAACTGCCAAGAACTGTGGAACACAGGTTTGTACAAAACAAAAGAAGATAAAATGTGAAGAAAACCAAGTGCAAAGCAACGAGGCATTTAATCCAACGAAGGTCTTGCAACTTACCCTGAGTAGTGAAAAAAAAAACCTCAGCAGAAACAATTTTGCAGAATGACACACAAAAATGACCAACCAATGAAAAGCCAAAAAGAAACTATAGCAAAGAAGTCCCATAAATATTTTGAACAAAGTGAGTTCTGAAGTGGTATCATAAGAAAACAAAAGGTACCAAATAACAAAGCCAACACATAATTTTGTTCAGAAAAAAAAAGATCTAAAAGATGGTGCAAAGGAAAGAATAATATTGTACAGGCTCTATTTAGAATAGAGAGTTTGAGAAAACCACAGACCATATTTTATTCCAGCACACTCTCCTCTTCACAAAGATGTTTCATCATTTTGAACCCTGCTCTGTCTCTTCCATCTTCAAGACAGCTAATTTTAAAGGAAATTCAAGCCTTTGCTTTTATTTTTTCAGTTTAATTTCCAAATCCAATAGGAAAATAGCAGAACTCTGGCATGGCTTTTGCTGGCTGTGAGATTTGGAAAGTGAAGAATGAAAGTGAAATACCATTTGAGATTGAGATATGCACAAGAATACATGCAGAAAAAAACAAAGCAGCAAGTAACTCCCTCCTCCAAGCAAATAAACCATCACAAGTTCTTTTCTTGGTGAATACAGTGAGTAAGAATGATAAAGACCAGGAAAAATTAAGGTGACATATTTTAATCACTGCACAACACAGGAGATAAAACAGTGAAATTTGAGAAAATAGCAAGACATACTTAAAACAAACACCTTCAAAGGATATTGAATGAAAAATAGACCTGGGGTAGGAGAATGAGCATGGATCATCTTCAGAAGGAAAAAAAGCTGTTTGATGCTTCAGCTTGTTTTTTTTCCTTCCTTGTTTGTAAACCCTTGACATATTTCAGAGAGAAACAACTATGAACTCTTGTTTTCACAAGGATGAATAGCAGGTAGTTTCTCTACTTGTTATGACACAATTCATAGGATTAGTTACTAGAGAGTTTATATAATTCCACTTGTTTTTGTCATGATTTGACAAAAGACCGTGCATTCCTTGAGCACGCCAGACACCCACCTCTGGGCAGCATGCCTAGAGCTGAAGCAACAGCTACTATCACAGTAGATCACAGCTGAGACAGCAACAGCCAGAGTTGAAATGGTAAAAAAAAAAAAAAAAAAAAAATCCAACAACAACAAAAAGAGACAGTAGCAGTGGTTCTTTTAATTACTGTAACACGGCTCAATCAGGCTTTTTTTAAATGAAGCCTATTTTTGTGCCTTCCATTTTTCCAGCATTACATTTCACCTTCCCTAGGCAGTCTCCTTGAACTCTTGGCAGAGATCTCCAGAGGTCATCTGATCCAACCCTCTGTCACAGTAAAGCCAACTCAGTGCTGTGGTTCTCTCTCTCCTGTTATCGTGGTCTTCAAGCAGCAAAGAATTTGACTTGTTCTGCTTTTGGTGTTCATGTTCTCATCGCTCAGAGCCAGCAAGTGCTGGGGGTGCTGACTGCTTCCATGCTGCCTAATATTTGTCCTGGTCTCTCCTGAGCCTCATCTGGCACCAGCGTGGCACACTTGTAACTCTAAGTGACTGTCAACGCTCAGGGAACAGGTCTGGGAGTGTAACAGCAAGATGTCACACACTTCCAGGTACTCCTTGTATCAGTAACGTTCCCAGTTCTGCATCCCATCTCAACAGTGGCTGGTATTTGGAAAATTTATGCTCTGTATTATACAAAAAAGAACACTGACTTTGCAACCTGTACAATTTTATCACAACAAACTTTTTGCACTCAGAGCTTGCAGTCCCCAACCTTAATCTGGCATTCTCAAGCCTTTTTTGAGTACATACTCCCTCTTTGCTTTTACAAATGACTGCCACTTCCCACACTGTTGATACAGAGGTATATGAACATACAGATCTTTCTGTATGCTTGTATTTTTGGACTGCACGATTTTCCTGTGTATCTCAGTGTTAGTGCAGCATACCGGCTAACAGAGCCAAACTGGGTCATTTTCCCCATCAGCAGTAAGAAGTGCATTCATGAATGTTTAAAAATGACAGGTTACAGTTGTTAAAGGTCATGCTTTATAATGCATTTTCACTCCAGATGGTTCTCTTTCCACTATATACCCATGGGTTACAAATACATGGAAAAACATAGCTGTAATTCTTTTTAGGCTAATGGTTCAGACTTTCAGAAATTCGGCTGGACCCATGGGAAGAGTATTTTTAATACCTTGAATAGAGAAAAATTTTTGAAACCTATTTATAACTGTATGTTAATGAAAAGAAACAGTTTTCAAACTCACTTTAAAAGGGTACATTTAAAAATAGAGTGAAGCTTTATTCCTGGTCTTTTCTTTTTCACTGAAATAATAAAAACTTACAGTAATGACATTTGTCTTGGAGAGAAATACCTCTTTATATCAAGACTAGTGCCAGATTGCTCAGTATCTGAATAATTTCTGGATAAGAAGCAAACACATTGTGCACATCTAACCACAATCTGCAAGCCATTTATACTGCTTAATGCGATAACATTTTCATTAAAAGAGACAGGATGTGCACACATCAGAAATTGGCTTTGATTTGTCTGAATACATTTTTTTAAAAGTGTGATGGTTTCCCATTGATCTCACTTCCTACCAAGATGTAATTAAAACATAAATGCGGAAATCAGAAAAAACTTGGAAGCAGCTGAACAGCAAGGCAGTCTGAGAGCAGCAAAGCTGAGGTCTCAAATAAAAACTATATATTTATGAGTGTATCTTTAGTACGCATCGATAAAGAATTTCAAAGCAAATTAGAAAGTTAGATACATGTTCCATCTAAAATTAATACACAAGTATTCAGGTGCAGGCTGCATTTTATAAGCTTCTTTTCAAAGGAATCCAGGGGAAATATATCAAGGACTTTATGAAGAGCAGTGTTGTATAATGGAAGTAGGCAGCTAAGGCAAAAAGCAAGGCTGGTAAAAGAGCTATTCCACCTTTTTCAGACACAAAATGGACTCCAGCTATAACGAGGAACTTTTCATCATTAATAATCATAATTTTGCAGATAAACATTTTTAGGAAACATGCACTCTAATTAATTTGAAACCTTTATCTTTCTGATTTTTCAGTCTACTCATTGGGCCTTTACTAAGTTCTAACCACTGATAAACTAATAGGCTTGATGAGCTTTAGCTCAGCAATTACCTTCTTATAGCCCAGTAACTACCTTCCACCATGGAAAATACTTGCTAAAGACTACATTTCCAACTGGAACAAATGCATTAGAAGATCACTTGTGTAGCTGGTAATTCTTGGGCAATTACAGAAAAGATCTAATGTCAAAAACATCCAGCCCCATAGAAGTCAAGATTCCAGGCCATTTTAACCCTTCTGATGAATTGTTTTAAGCTTATTTAATATTAATCTTTATACTGTCAGTAAATAGTGAAGCACTTCCTCTAAACCTCTAGTTAACATGGAGACTTGTGGACAGAGAAATGTCAATTCAGCAGAGTAAGAGGGGACACAATCATGGAAAACATTATTGTAATCTTACTTCAGCTCTCTTCAGCATCTCCCACTTATTAAGTATCTTCATGGCAAAAACTTTATCTGCATTTTTCAGTTTTACTACTGCAACCTGGAAAAGAGAAATGAAAGGTAAGTTACAAAAAGAAAATGCATACTGTTTTCATTTTTATGTAGCCTTGCAGTTTTGAAGGCTTTTTCCTGAGTGTTCTGGACACATTTTTACTGTGCAGACAATGCCACACAATACCATCAAGACAGAAACACCTCAATAGTATAGGAAAATTCAAAGTGTATTGTAAGCTTTCCTTATGTATCCCACTTACCCTACATATAATTTTTTCTAGGTGACCATCGGAGAAGAACTGGCATTTCTGCCCATCACACTTCTCGCTCTATCACAGTGACATGAAGCTCTCTCTGGCTCTATGCTTTATATTCCTGGACTTCAGTGCTACACACAAATTGAATCTCAGAGCCCTCAAGAAAAGGTAACAGTGAAGCAAATTCTAAATCAAGATAAACCATGTGTTTTTGGTTTTAGATACAAATAAAACGGTAGGTTTGCCATAAAACAACTTCCACTCTCGTTTCAAATAATGCACTAGATTTTCTTCAGAGGGAATGACTTCACATTTTTCCACCTGAAGTTCAATGAGCTCTTTATCACGTCTGTTGTAAGCAGCACGGAAACAGTAAAATGCACAATTTCTAGAGAAGTAAAACTTAACAAAACAAGCCTGCCCAGCTGCCCCTCCTCCCCTCATAGCTTCGGAAACATTAGATGCCATAGGCCTCTGCAATAATAAATTAACAAAGTTCACTGACACCATCCTTTTCTGAGAATATTAGTTTCGTTTAGCTATAATATAAGCTAACAGTATTTTTAGGAAAGAGGGAGGGAAGAAGTTTACACAAACTTGTTTTCACAGTTCAGGCTTCCCCAGGGTATGGAAAGCTCAGTGTCTTAACCAACACGGGTATGAAAGTGCCACAAAGTCAAAGCTGCTGATCAGAACTAGACCAGCATTATCATCCCTACTCTAGAAAACGTCAACAATCACTACATTCTAACAATCACTCTCCAACTATCCTGTTCTGCCTCTTCCCTTTCAAAGGAATCTTAAAACTAAAGCAGATAGAAATTTATTTCTGTGTGCATCTGGTTACAAACCAACATGCTGTCACACAGATTATCATCATCTTCTTCCTGCAGGCCAGCGACAAATAAAAATACGAAGGTTGAATCCTACATTCCTTTCACTTCTTTCATAATCAGTAAACCAGCTATGTGTGAAGACAGTGATAACAGGAAAGAAAATACAGGATCAGACAGTTTGAAGAAGGTGTCATGCAAACTTCTTTCAACCATCTTCAAATGTGTCATTAACTGCAACAGCTTCACAAACAAGGCAAAAGCGCAGGTTGAAGGCTTGCAGTAAGTACTCTGATGTCTAAACCAACATGTACCTCACAGTTCAGCTCCTGCCTAGCTATGGATTCACAGACCAAGCAGGTGTCACTTCCCATATGGGCATTATCAGCCCTGCCCTTGACACCACTGCCTTCCGGGGCTGCAGGGGGAGGGAGCGGCGGAGAGATAAAAAGAGAAGATAAGACAGAAAGGTACTATATTTATTTGTTTAAACTCGTTTATGGACTGAAATTTTTAAAGGTTACCTCACATGAGGTTCAAGTTTAGATTTAGAACCCATTAAGGAACTTTCAGATTTGAAAAACAAAAATGGATTACTACTTTTGCCTAAAATATAGCAATTTTAATTCATAAAGAATGTTTGTTCTGCTGTGCATGGTAACCCAAGACTGAGAATCACAATTTTTTTTTTTTGAGGGAAAGATGAATCCTCTGCAGTGATACATAGCCCAGAGAGTGGATTTGATCTTGATTATCCTTTTGCTTTACTAGCTAAATCTTAGTTAGAAGTTCTGGTAACATAACCTGGACAACAGGGACACACATCCCTGCTGATGCAGCCTGTGGTGTGAAGCTACAATGCAGCTGTGACCCAAAGACCTTTAAGGGTTTTGGGACTTTTGCAGGGAAAAATTAAAAGGCTGCTGCTCCGAAAGCTGAGCAGCTCCTGCTGCCCAGCATGGAAAGTAAGCTTTTCCCCACCATTATCCATTGGAGTAGAGGCAGCCAGAGGCATAAGACAATACAAGTATTTCAAGGCCAATTTCATTTCTTGACTGTAGCATGCTCAGTGCAAAGTTGTGTTATTCTGCAAAGGACTTGGTTATTGGAAGACACACAGTAAGTACTGCACAGCTGCCTAACTTTCCAGTCTTCTATTCAGCATTCACTTGGACACAACTGCAGGAGCTACAGCACTGCCTTTGGTGAAGATTTGGAACACAGGTCTTCTGTGGCATGAACAAGGGCTTGGTACCTTCTGCAAATGTGTAACAGCATTGAAGAGTGACTAAAGAACAAAAATAGACGTGTTTAGCAGCTGTGTTTACAATCAGCCTGAAGCTTTTAGTCTGTGAAAGCCATTAATGTTATTCTGTATCAATAATCACCACACACAAAAGACCACAGACATCATCACCATCTTTCTGCAACCACAGCATGTTTTTGGGGGTGTCTCAGTGCTTTATGAAAGTAAATTCTAAAATGCTCATTCCAAGACTGTGAAAGTAAAATCTGACACTTCAGCAATGAGTAGACTGATGTAGTTTCTAATTGTAACAAAAAAAAAATTCTGAATCATGATTACAAACCCAGGCAGTGTTTACATATACACAGAGTATTTACCACCTACACAAAGGCACAAATACACACAGAATTTTGTTTTGATCTTTTCCCTTCCCCAACGAAGCTGTCAAAACTGAAGAAAGAGTAATCATTCCCATCCTAGTGATCTTGAAGTGTCTTGCTACTGGAACTTCTTAAAATCAGACTTTCTAAAGGTTGGCGTTTTTAAAATTTTTTTTCCCCTGTGAGCAGCACCCCCCTCCCTCCCCCAAAAAAACCAAACTAAAAACCAAAACAACAAAAAAAAACCCACCACAAGATTGGTATGTGCTGATGTAAACATCTTGGGTTTAGTCAGATAGAAAGTTTTTTTCCCCAGTCTTCCAACCATTTTCCATATTTCCAACAAACAGCAGTCTAGTTTGGCATGCTATCAGACACCTTCTGCCCCAAGCTTGGCTATTTGTCTCTATGATATTTGTCTGCACTTTCCCTTTGCTTAAAAAGCAACAGCCTTATACAGAAAAAAACTAGAACAGAAGCTATTAAAGTTGAAAAAAAAATAAAGAAAAATAAGAACAATACAAGTAGAAAAGAAGATTCAGCACTGGTTTTCTTGTCCAGCAAGAACAAGCAGACAAGAAAGAATGACAAAAATAAGGAATAACTAGCTCATTCTGGAGCTACAAAATTCATCATCTTCAAAATACCAACAACATAACAACCTAATATTTGCTAGCATAAGCATGCACTGAATTTTTTTTTCAAAGTTATAATAGAATCAACTGAAAATTTTGTATGAGACAGGACTTTCACTAAACTGCACTTTTATACTGCTGAGGGATACCACTAAGAGCTGCTGCCTAGTCGCTTCACCTTTCCTAGCAGCATTTTTCAGCTCCCACGTTTCAAGTCTTTTTGTTTTGAGTTAGTTTTTCAAACCCTGATGCTCAAAGCCAGCACAATGAAACACTTGAAGTCCACATTATTAATTTCACTATGATAATCCTGCTCCTCCCCCAAGCAAAACATCTGTGTTTTCTATAGACAGCACTCTTACATGTAATTGTAAATAAGTAAATGTATGCATGCAGAGGGAAGGGGCACGTGAATAATTTGACAAAAAGGACGCCTTCTCAGAAGGCAGAAAAAAGGGAAAGGGGAAAAACAAAACTAGGAACAACGAACTCTAACAGTTATAAGCAGTAACTTGTTTAAACTACTTTTTTTGTCTGCATTAAACTTGTGAAAACAAAAAGGGAAATATTTCTTGACTATGCAAATTGAAGAAATTGAGTAGCGTAAAATCAAAATAAGAACAAGTCTGAGACTGTGCCAAAGAAAACTTGCACTAACTTTGTAGTCTAGAGAATTTCAGAATTGTGTTGATTCAGGAGACAAAAATTACCCCTCCCAGTAACCTAGAGCAACCTTGGTCTCATTTATAGTTTGCTGGAAAGAAAATACATTCTTTCAGATTTCTTAATCTGTCTCAATAAATACAAGTATTGTGCAATTTAATATTAATATAGGGGGGTTTTTTGTGGTTTAAGTAGCAGTAAAATTTGGTGGTCCTTTTTTCCATCTTGCTCAGATATTTACTGGTTATTTTACAGGAAAATTAGCAATTTTGTACAGAACTACTTTTCTTAGACAAATGTCTGTGTAGAACTTGTCTTTGCTAACCTAGCAAGACATATATCCTTCCAAATATTTATTAAGTCCTACTTTACGGACATAAAAACCCAAACATCTTCACTGAAAGAACTTCAGTTTTCCCCTTGCTGGAGAGTTTTACAATTAATAGAGTCATGCTATTTTCCTCAGATAAGGAATTAGAAAGAAACACTGTTCCTAGAAGAGAAGAACTAACCAATTACACAGACTGTCCCCAGAAGGGGATGGGGAAAGTTACATTCTCACTGTTCATGGGATGATTCACCACAAAGAACTTCCTGAGAAAGAACTATGGTTTCTTTGCGGTTTAGCTGCTGTGGAGTTTGATGCTGATTTAGCAGACAAGAATGACTTCTCTTAAAAACAGAATGCAAGGCAGGTTCCACGTATGATCCTTCTGACAAGAAGGCACCAACATCAGCAATTTCTCTTATATTTAAAACAATCTGTAAATGAACTCAGCTGCAACTCCTATGGTAGCACTGACCAAGGCTAATCTTTTAAGCAGAAGTGTTTACATCAAAATGGAGATTGCAACATTCTCTGTGGCAGAGGTTTAGTCTAAAGATAAATTATCCATGAGTAAGTTCAGCCATCAGTCTCCTTTATAAAGAAGTTTTACTCCAGATGGAGCAAACCCAAGAGTGATAAAGCAGCTAAATAAATACTACTTTTTTGTTATTTTTTCAGCTGCCCAATGATTATATTTGCACACAGAGATCAGAGTATGTAGTGGCACACACTACAGTGAAAATTCCTCTTCCTTAATACTACCTACAGGAGTCTGCTCTTCCACGATCACAGACTAGCAAAGACTCAAGATGCAAACATGTAAGTGAACCTGAGAACAACTACTCTCTGTCACATGCTAGAGCCTCCAGAAATCCTCTCCTACCAAAGAGAACTTCCATTTCCAAAGGCATTGAAGACTTTGATCAGAAAATCTTTTTCTTACTCTTTGGGTTTAAGCTCACATGTATTTTCAGGCAGTATGTAGTACCTCCTGCATAAGCTTTACACACTACCCACATCTGCAGAATATTTGGCTGTGAAAAACTCAAGGCACTATTGTACATTAGATTGCTCTTCCTACAGTGTACTGCATGTAAAACAAAGCTCATGCACCCAAAAGAATTAAGAAAAATGGGGCAGAACGCTAACACTTCAAAGTTTCCTCGACCTAGAGATCAACAGACTTGTCTGGCAACTTCAAATAACAGATAGCTTAATCAGAAGCAGCAAAAAATTGTATGGTTTGACAGCAGTAGGTGACTACTGAAAAAGAAAATAACATCTGCTGAAGTCCTAAAAAGAAATACAGGAAAAATATTCAAACATTCATTAAAATACGAAACTAAATGACAGGAAAAGAGAGACTTCTCTGTGTTGTTGGAATGTCAGTGTCAATATGTGGCTATTCAAGCTGCTGAAATCTACTTTCAGACTATATAGTTATTAGGAAAATTAGCAATTCTAAGATCTCTACACCATCAGTTACACACTGGACTCCACCTCCTGACTGTAATCAGTCTAACAAATGATTTATCCTCAGACAGTTGAAACATGGTCTCTTAATCCATGTGAGCCTGCCTGCTCTCAAAATTCACAAGACTTAAAAAGAGCTGTCAAGGAATGTATAAAACAAGATGTACTTGCACCAAATATTAGGTGGGCCTATAATATCGATGATGGCTAAATAATGTAAAAACTTCTATATCAATGTATTGTTATTAACTGTCTCTCCTCAGTGCTGCAGGTTTGCAAGAGAATTATCCAAACCCTTCCACCTCCTTCTCACACATACCTCCCCAAAGGCTCCTCGACCAATCACCTTCAGAATCTCAAAATCTTCTTTATGTAGTCGCATCTGTTTCACTTTAGATGTAAAAGGTTTGGCTGAAACAAAGGGAAAAAAAATGAATCATTAAAAAGCCCCAAAAAATAACCCACACAAAAATCAAAAAACAAGGTAACAGCAACACAAAAGAGATGCAATCAGAGGCTTAAAAACAAGGAAACATTTTGCTTATATACCTGTATATCCTAAAGTAATACAATGAAGTTTAAAGCTAGAAATAACAAAGTAAGAACTAAGTCAAAACTGCTGTGAGAAAAACGTTTATGAAGTAAGCTTGCTTTTGCCGTCTTTTAATTAAAAAAATAAATGGAGTCAAGCTGACTGTATTTTTCCACAGACTTTTGAGTTCACAGACATCCACTGCATCTGTGCTATATAATTCTGGTTGCAAAAGCAATGTATAATATAATGAGTTCACTCTGGACAATATTAATTTATTTGCCAATCAGCGAAACAATACTGTATTCAATCAAAAATGAAAATGTTGATGAATGGTAAGTGGAAGGGCAATATTGGCCTACACAATGTGTTATGCAATGTTTTTGAAAACTACTTCTTCAACACAGGGAACACTTAATAGTCAATACTTGGCTTTTGGAAGGAAGAACAGTTGCACTCAAGACATTATTAACACATTCAGTGAAAAAAACCCTGAATGTATTTTCAAGTTAAGCTTCATTTCCCTCTTCTTTTCCCCCTCTTTTTAAAATACATTAGAAAGCAGTAAGCAAAATAATGTATTGTATTCCAGACAGGTAAAACCCCCGGCAGTGTTTGCAGTGAAACAGTCTCAGGAGCACTATTCCACTCTTTCAGCCCCATTTAGCACTACAGCTGGTTCAGTACAGTCCTGGTTCATTAACACACGCTCTCTGCATGCACACAAACATCCAAGTTACTGGTAACTCTGCATCAAAACATACATAGGACAACTCTTCGTAAAAAAAAAAAAAAAGAAAAAAATATTTTGAAGTAATTTAGCAGAAAAACGAGTTCTTTGTAAAATTATTGTTTTAAAGGCACGTTCAATACTTTACACAAATGAAATCCTATTACTAAAACAGATACTTCAGTAAATATGGTTCATACAAGAAGGTCGTATAATCAGGACTGGGATGGGTCTCAGAAAAATTAATTCAATTTCTGGCCCAAAGGCAGTCTAGCTCAATGATCCCAAATAAGCAACCTGAGATACTTCACCCAGTTTCACATCTGTGAAAAGGGGACAGTATTTTTGTAACAGACAAGGTACTGACCATCACATTCCTGAATCACAAAACCCCCAAAAAAGCACACTGTAAACTTGCCATTTTACAAGGCCCATAAAAACCTTATTAGTTTATGCTTTCAGGGTACAGGGGCCCATCTATGTCCATTTCTCTCTCTACAGAGGGTGATGGAATGAGTGCAGCTTTATTTGCAGGGAAGAGTTGTAACAGGCATCGTACTGCAGAACTATTTGTTCAGAATAACATTTCTAAACAGAAATGGGGAACTGTTTTCAAAAGCTCTAAAAGCAAATGACCCTAGGTAAGAACCAAGTTAAACAAACCTAGACACATGTAAGAAACCGAATTTGGGTTCTCCTAAAATTCAGTATTTTCTCTTTCTAATGTTATGAAATAATCCTTGCTAAAATCCTATAATTCAATTTATAACTTCAGTATTAATTATGCAGCCCTTCAAGGCACTACAGCATCCTTGTCCAAATGCCTACTGCTTTCTTTTCTTTTCTCTTTTCTTTTCTTTTCCTTTCCTTTCTTTTTTCAGCAAAGCAATCTTATAAACTGAGTCAAGACAGAAGCTACCTGTAGTTTTGATACCTAAAAACCCCCAGAAAATGTTTTCATCCTAGTCCTTAAAGTAGCTTTCTAAACCACATCTGAACAACAATGATGCAAAAAAATGCAGGGATTTATGTTTACAGCACAGCTATACTAACATTCATAGTACAATAGATGAAACCCCTTAAAAATCTCAGTGGTTCCAAAGTCTGAACCTGGCCTCTTTTTTCTGAAATTTCTCAGATACCAGGAATTGATTCTCTCCCAGGAATTATATCTGCTCCAACTACAGGAACATCAGCATATGATTAAAAAACCCAGGGTTAGGTCCAAATAGTAAAGATGCAGCAATATAACACTGAGATTTCCACTGTGGTGCTACTTTTGCTTTACAATTATAATAACTTTATTCAAAACATTCAATTACAAAATTAAAATACAGGTTTAGTATTACATTTTAAGTGTTGCTAAAATGCAATTTAAACAAAAGTATATTACTCAAGTTCATGGATTCCCCAAACTTTCACTAATCTTTTATTCCTTTAAAGAAAGGTCTTGCAGTAGAAAAAGCAATAGGAAAATGTATTGCCTTACTTGGACAGCCTGAGCTGTGCTACCCTAAATGACTGAATACAAATATTAATACTACTGAGGAGAAGTAGTGAACAAATTAAAACAAGCCATTAGAGCCTTTTAACTTGAAAAACAACTGATTGAAAACAAACATGTAGTTCTCAACTTCAACATTTTTTGACCATTATAGGCCTGGCTAAAGTACAAGGCAAAATTTCTTGCTAACAAGCAACAGCATAGCTGTTTAAACCACAGTGCTCTTCCTCACTTTATATTGCAAGGAAAGGCCTGTCATTCTTTAATTATTACATTCTGAAATCTTCCAGGGTTCCCATAGGGACTCCGGAAAAATAAACATCACTGTAACTACTTCAGTAAAATAAAGATGACAAAAATAGATTTGGAGTAGGTTAAATGATTTGTAGTATCAGCTTTAGTGGAAAAGTTTGTAAAACCTCCCTCCTCTGTAACTTTTTTATCACCTCTAGCAGAGATGTCAATGCAGAGCCAAGCAGCTTTCAGAAGACAGAGCCCCAGGGGGGAAAAAAAAAAAAAAAAAAAAAAAAAAAAAAAAAAAAAAAAAAGGGAAAAAAGAAGAAGAATTGCCCTAGGAATGTACTCCAAATAGCTTGTTCCAAAAAAGGTCAATTTGCTTTATCATCAACGTTGTTTGTCTACTGTGCAAACATCTGCTGCTCTTGTGGCAACAGCAATGTTAAGTATAGAAAACTTGGCCTGGCCTGGGGTCTTGGAAGGCCTCTCCTCAGACAGCGTTTCATCCACGCAGCTTTCCAGACGAGGAGGTGAACAGGCAGACCTTTTGCAACCAGTTTGGCAGTGCCCTACAAGCCTTATTATAGAGAGAGCAAATGGTCAGGCCACGGAATGCTTTTCAAAATAGTGTGCTCCAAGGGGACCCTGAAAAGCAGATTTGCAGGAACACAGCCCTTATTTACACCCCCATCTCCCTAAAGAGAATCAGCACAAAGGTAACAGAAAACAGCACCCCCTTTTTCCGCAGGAGCTGCGGTTTCCTTTGTGGTTGATACGAGAGTGACACACTTTCTCTGCAGATTTTTGAGAGCAAGAGGCAGTATGGGCATTTCCTTTGGTGCTTCACTCAGCCTACAGAAATACACAGGGGGCACAGCTGATTTCTTACACACACACACATCCCTTTTCAAAGTTGCTAGCCATGTGTGATACAGATTAGGAAGCAGCAGTTGGCTGTGCCAAAGAGAACTCTTCCTCCTCCAAACAAGGGATAAGTGTGGGCAGCCTGGCCACTGCCTCCTCCTGCTGGTTTTCAACTCAACAAGAACTGGAAGTTCATCATATAAAACTTTCCAGTAAGTTCTCTATGGCCACATGTTAACAAGTCATACAAAATGTTCATGGAGACGGCTGCTCTGGAAAATATTCTATGTTATCAATCTCCATGGAGGAGATGGAGAGGTAAGACTTGACCTATAAAATCTGTTCTGCGAAAACACTTGGCCACTCCACCTGGCCACTACTTCCGATCTCACCCTGCCTGGGAAAACTGTGCCACCACCCTCTTGGCAAGATTCCTTGCACTTATTCAATCAATTACACAAGGTAAGGAAAAACAATCTCCCAATTCGCCCTCAGGGCAACCAATGTACTGATGCAGTAAACTAAGCTGCGTTTTCAAACAAGGTGAACCTGCCATGACTATTCTTTCAATTTATTTAAGTTCCTATGGGTCTTTCCCCACATTTCATGCTACAGCCATTCATTCCATTTATGCTATATTGCATACAAACAGTAAAATTCAGTAAAAGGAGAATACTACAAGTGTTAAAAATTTAGATTTTTTCCGGTTTAAATTTAACCAGAACTCCATCAGAAGTAACATGTTAAACACATAGAAAAACACTCAGGAGGAGCCTAGTTGCCAAGCCAGGCATGCAGAGGAACATATGTTCTACCCCCCGGCCCTGGAAAAGCAGGATTTTATTGTAATTACACAACCATCTAGCAGAAGAGAGGCAAAACAATGGGATCTGCACTAGTGACATTGAGCTTCAACAGTGTGTTAATCATATTTACAGTGGGGAAGCAGTTATTAGCATTACTTACAGCCTATATAATACTAAGGGGGGTATCTTTTAAAGTCTTGGAGATAAAAGACCACACCTTCTGAAGGGCTGACACAGGGATGGCAGTGACACAGTTGATAGCCCAATGCAGTTTAGTATTAGAATTA
Organism: Chamaea fasciata; assembly: GCF_029207755.1. Classification (NCBI taxonomy): domain Eukaryota; kingdom Metazoa; phylum Chordata; class Aves; order Passeriformes; family Sylviidae; genus Chamaea; species Chamaea fasciata. The sequence continues at coordinate 16,328,154 of NW_027094088.1, read as the reverse complement.
GAATTAGTATTAGAATTCTAATAGTAAATTAGTATTTATTATTAGAATTAATATAATTATTAAATTATAATTTAATACTCAAATTATTAGTATTAGAACCAAATGACATCAAAATAGTAAAATAGCTGTATTGGATGCTTTATTAGTAAAGTTAGCCTCATGTTCCTGCCTTGCTCATTCTCCCTCCAGCTCCAAGTTTCTGTCTGCAGAGCTTGGGCAGGGCTAGCCCTGGAATTCAGATTTTCCCAGGCTAACCCGCTGGCAGGTTCCTGCTTCCCCCTCACCTGCCAGTGGCCCCTACCCTCCCCAGCACATCAATGAAGGGAACCAGAGGTGCTGCAGGCATGGGTTGAAATAGAAACCAAGTGAGATGAAGATCATGTTGACTGTTAAAGAAAGTGGAGCAGACCTGAAGCAGCAATTGGGAATGTGTCCCCACAATCAATTTAAACAGAAAATAAAACATAACAGGACAGTGTTCAGGAATTCCTCTTGGTGTCTCGCAGATGCTGTATTTGCTTTAGGATAAACAAGTGGCTAACTCTGCTAAGACTGGAGACTGTATCCTTGACGGTCAGGTTGCAGTAAGATACCCATTTCTTACTTTGCAAATTACAATACACCCTTCCTTAGTGATCCAGGCATTCCACAGCCAACCCAGCCTACTGACCACTGCACTGCTCAATGTAAAATGCCATGTCAAGCCAAAGGTATAGAAATTAAAAACTGTACCCACTAGAATTGTCAACAACAATGGTGAAAGTTCACTCTGAAGGAAATAGATTGGGAAAGAAAACAACCACTACAGGAAACTAACCACTTTCAATTTCAAGACAAAATCCCCTTTGCTTCACTAGCTATAAGAATCTATTAAAATACACAAGAAGCTTCCCCATGCAAAGGAGAAAAAACACACAATCTAAGAGATTGTCATTTAACTGAATACCAGAAGGCTCTCTAATTTTTCCTAGTCCTGTCTATGGTGAAAAAAAATCCCCCAAAACTCAACCACCCCAACAAAAAACCCCATCACAATCCCAAAGCAGAATAACATATTGACATCTCTGTTTTTTAAAAGCGCTTTGCAATTTTGAAATTTCAGCTAAATTCCTGAAAGGAACTTAACAAGTGTTTCTACTTTACAGGCTTGATCCAAACCTAAGGTACTTATTTTCCATTGACTTCTATCAGCTGTGATTATGAAATGTGTAAATAGCATTTCTGAGTTAAGACAGACCATAACCAAAGCTTTCAAAAAACTCCAGAAAGGAGGTGTGAGAGAAAATCACTCCCAAAATAAACAGTATTTCTCGAAACAAAGGGGAAGGAATTGACAATCAGGAAGGCAGAGCGGCTTAAAGTATAATCTGAGAGGAGATGGAAAAGAAATCTCTCCTCTCCACCCACCTAAGGTTGGCAGAACAGCCAAAAAAGCTTTGTTGCAGTTTCTGCCAAGTCTCTGGAGGAAACTGGGGTGAAACACTGTAGTCAACAGCGATAGCAGCTGAACCACAGAACATTAGTCAAGACAACGTAAAAAATGAAAGCCACAAATACCCTTCTCAGTTTTAACAGTTAAGATTCAGTTTTCACTCCCTCAGAACATTTTTAACATGTTTTCCCTGATGAACAGTTAAGTGCCAGCATCTCGAAGTAAAAGTCAAGAATCTGGCATTTTTCAGGAATGAGAAGCATGTCCACAAATTCCTGTACTATAGTATAGACAGACCCAATACTCTGGATCCTACTGTGTTTGCATCAAGGTCAAGTAGAGACCATCCAGACATCTTTGGCTACAGATACCACAAAATATTCTTCAACGAGAACTTTGAAATCAGGGAGAAAAATAAAATACATTTCCCAAACATACTACAGCAGTTCTGGTTTTTCCTTCCCAGACTCAGACGAAAAATAATCCCTGTGTTCATGAAACACCCACTGCAGATCCGGACGACAGTTCCATACCACATCAAGATAGAGCCGTTATTTTTTTATATTACCATTCTTTCTCAACCCAAGAATTTCCGTAAACCACCCTGTGTTAAAATATTATTATACTAACAGCAAAGTGAAATATTGAACTTTAATTCATCCTGCTGTGGATTGGAATTCTAGAGCAAGACTAAGCTGGTTGGCTCCAAGACTCCTGTTCCACCTATTACAGAGGGTGGAAATGCTCTGGGAGCAAATTGAGAGCAGACAGGAAGAAAGTTTTGTGATATTTAAAAACCCTGAAAGGCTAAAACAAAGAAGGAAGAAGGTGGCCTTACACTTTATAAAGCAGAATGCTGCTTTGACACTGTCCCTCATGCTGTCCCAGAGCTGGAAACAAGTCAATTCAAATCACACTTCCCACAGTCAAGCTTAAACTTCACGTTCCCCAATGTCTGACAAATAACTCAGTATGCTGGTATTTGTCTGCCAAAAAATGCTGGACATTTCAGCTGTAAATAAAACTAACCAGACCTGTGTTTAGAATTACTAAATGATCTGAGAAATCAAAATAAATCAGGCATCAAAAATGAATACTTTTGGGAGAATTCTTAGTCCTTCAAAGCATTACTTTTTATTATGTAAAGCAGATATAACACCTTCTAGTCTGACTAGATTCTGGAAAAACAGCTGTTTGTGGAACACTGTGTTTGATGAATATCCGAGAAAAAAATCAAACATTGCGCAATAAACAGAGCATGCAACCACACTTCAGTGAAGGAAGGGGAAAAAAAGGAAAGAAAAGGGGAGAAAGAATGTGTCAAGTAACAGCACTCTACTCTGAAGACCAGCTACTGTTATAATCACAACTAAGGCCTGAAACATGTACTCTCAAAGCAGTTGTGGAAGTAACATAGACATGTTTTACCAGAAGAAAGCCAGCAACTTTAGTCCACTGAGGCCCTTGCTCAGCCTCCCAGGTATTTCACAGCACTGCAGAAGTCTCCATTTCTGAAGCTACAGAAAGAAGGGTTTTAAGGGATACTGCTTTACACTCCCTTCTCTTGCCTCCCCTTCACCCCAGGATTTTAATTAAAAGAAAATATCTATATAAAGCAAATATACTGAGGTCAGACATTTGATATTTTTTTTGCTGGTACTGAGAGTCTCATTACATTTTACATGAGCAATTAACATTACAAATTTTTGCTTTTGAGGAGAAAAAAAAAGCTGTAAAAGCTCTGCAAAACTTAAAGGACTTTTAATCTTTTTTAATTAGTTATAAGATATGATCTAATCCTTGTGAGAAGGAAGTGAGCAGACTCTCCACAAATCTCCTTCTCTAAAATAATTCATTTGTGTAGCTATATATTCTTAGCCAACACTTACACTTAGAACTTGTCAAAATGCACACCTGTCAAGTCTCACGCAGCACACAAATCATTTGAGTCCTTCTCTCACTCCTCCACCACAGTGCTTTTCCTCCCAAATTCTCTGCACATCCCTGCAGACACTTCCCACTAAGCTGAAAGGGCCTCAGAAGGACAGTAATACACCCAAATCCAAAACGGCAGGCAAATTCCACCTGAGGATGCCATTGGCAGGTGCCCACAGTATGAACATGAACCAACATACCTTGTTTCCCCTTTAAGAGCATGGCATAAACCTGCTCACAAGGCAGGTCATATACTGCAGGTGTCACTGACACTTGTTTGTATTTGCATTGCAACACAGCTCAAAAGCCCTAAGCAGAGCTAGTGAACTTGTATGCACACAATTACATTCCTACTTTGGCCCTTATAGACAATATTTGAAATGAAAATGTTATATGCAGTCCTGCATTCGTGACATTAAACTGAATTTCAAATATTAAAATAAAGTTAAAATTCAGAAAAGCAAAACCAACTTCAATATAATGTATGTCAAATGGAAATATTAAAAGCTATACTGAGTAGGAGAACTTGGTGTTTGAGAAGGATTTCTGCCTAGATTAAAATAAGATTCATCTCCACAACTGCTTTTTATTGAAATTTCGAGTTCCTACTCACAAAAGAAGAAAAAACACCTTCCCTATGTGACAGAAATTGTTCTACCTGGACAGCTTTAGCTCCTCTTCCACTCATACCTGGCACCATTTTAAAAGCCATCACCCTGTACTATTTGTACTGTAAGGACTGCAAAGTACTCATTTGCTTGCTCCTTGTATTTCAAGCTGGGTAATCCAATTGAACAGGTACAATACTGTCTGGTTCTTTAGCATTGACATAAGCATAAAACAACTTCAATGCAAAATTAGGTCATGTTTCAAGAACTGTTCTTAGTTTTGTGACATTTCAGGGAGTTACAACTCAAGAGCAGCCCTTTACTAAAGAAACCCCACTCCTTAAAGGTGTCCAAAGATCCTAGAACTTCAGCACTCTTCCAGAGTCATCTTAAAACGAATGCAATTAAAATTAAAAAATAATTTATCATTTGAAAGTTCAGTACCATTAGGATGTAAATTGCCTGTAATAAACTTGATTTGGCCCACTTGAGAATAAAGACCATATCATAAAGCTTAAGTACCTAACTGTGCACCAGATCCGGCACTCTATTTCTCAACCACAAACATTCTCACTTCCTTCCTGATTAAGTGATCACTGTAAAATAATGCTGATTAAGATATTTTTATTTTGACCGCACTTCACCTCATGGCAATTTTAATAATTTTATCTTCAATGCAGCTGAATCACTAAAACCTGTTGCTACTGCAAATCATCCCCATTAACACAAATCAAACTTTCAAGAGAATCTTCATTTTGAAGAAGACAAATATGTTTCCCAACACCTGTAACCAACCAATAATAAGCATCTTCTGTAAGCAGGAAGTTTCTACATAAACCACATTTGTCTGTGAGCACACATGCAGTGTCAAGAGATTATTTTTCACTTTGATCCACATCCTCTTTGTATCACCAAGGTTGCAGTAAAGAATAATTCTGGAATCTAGAGGATGGATTTAATTCTTTATGAAACCAAAGAGAAACTTGTGCTTATTTTTTAGTAAGTATCTCGGTTCTGGTTTTAGGCACCCTTAATGTTTATATTGTCTATACACAAAATGTTTTCAAACCACCCTTTCAGGGCGTATTGTTTCAAATTGTGCCTTTACAATTCCTAATGAATCAAGTGAAGGGATTCACTAATGGTGAACCTGAACTGACTTCTGTGCTACTGAGCATGTCACTTATTTCAGTATCCCCATCAATGACAAGTCAGAAATAAGAGAGACCTCAAATCCATGAACTCTTACATGCACACATTTGCAAGGCTGAGCCTGAATGAAGAGTCGTCTTTGAGTAATTTGAAAGAAGATACAATTATTTGGTTTTATTTATCAACTTAAGATCAAAAGAGGAGGCCACAAGTGAAAGTAACAGTCTTTCTGTAAAAGATTGATTGGTTCAGTTTCAAACTATAAACTAACCAAAAAGAACAATTAGGCTAAATACAAACTGTTCTTTATCTTCAAATTCTAGACATATTTTCAAAATTTTCCCTAAATACCGACAGGAAAGATGGTCTTATATGAATCTGATACACTGGAGAAGAAATGTTTTGCAAGTTGTGATCCTAAACACACAAAATATCCACTGAGTTCTGAAAATTCTTTGAATACTTCTACCCAAGTTTTATCTCAAAAGTCTTGTTTACTAGAAACTTAAAAGGAAAAGTCATGGCAAGACATAGCGCACACAAACAAGTTTGAGATAAGTAATGGGACAATAGGGAAGTTGGATACAGTTTCAGAAGAGTGCAGAATACAAATTCATTAATTTCTAAAAAATAGCAAATCTTAAGGAGAGAGTGATTCAGTTACCTCAGTAAATCAACTCCATTTCAGAAGAAGGTAACATTTTAGTTAGTGCTAATAATTTTTAAAAATTATCCATCTGGATACTTCATAAAAATATGCAAATGGAAACTGCACTCTAATAAAAATAGATTCCTGGGAATAAGACATTTTTCAAATATAAATCATAATTAAGTCATAAGCAAAATGACTGCTAGAAATTCATTACTCTTCACTCTGAAATTAGTTCAGTGACGATTCGGTCTATGAAAAAAGTACTTGCAGTGACATGAATTCACAGCTCATATTTTTACAAATGTCTTGTTCCAAAGACCACAAAGAAGTATGTTAAGAAGTAGTTCACAATAAAATAGAATACAAGCAAGCAAATGTTTATTTTTGGTATGGATAATTTATGTTCCACATGATATGACAAAACCCATTTTGCTAATTATTTCATCATCTTTCCCTGCTCAGTAAGAGTCCTCAGTTCAAACACCTGGTCATGACACTTCTTCTTCCTCCAGACTTAAGCAACATATTAAAGTAGGGACAGCTTAACAACGTTGTGAGAGATGGTCAAAACTTTTTCCAAATTCTGTGAATTTGTAATTCTTTTCATATGAAAACAGTATTTTTTAACCCATTTTGGCAATTGGGTCTAGTCTAGGTCAAAGCAAGATTACTTGCATTATAACCCAGTGCACTCCCTACCTATTACAAAAAACATGAGAAGTGTAACACTTCCCTTCCCACAGTCTGAACACTGGGGTTTTTCTCTGATCCCAAATCCTTAGTAAAGTGTGGCAACTCCTGCCCTCATTAACACCAATTTTTAGATTGTTAGTCTGTATTTACTCAGAACTCACCACAAAACATTCCTATTAGTTTTCGCTTGGTTTCACAACGTTGTTCATCCAAAAAAAAAAAAAGAAAAAAGTTAAGTTGCTCTTCTTGATATTTTCTAGTTATATCTTAGTAAATAAAACTGACTTCTGAAACTCATGTCAAACATAAGTGGAAAATGAGCATTCAAATGCAATACATGCAAGAATTCCAAATGCATTTTCCCCCAACAACTGACTGAACTTATCCACAACTGATGCCTTTTTATTCCTATCTATACAGACAACTTTCTACTCTATATCAATATTTCTTTCCACCCAAATCTTTCTCTGTTTATCATAAAAATGTAATATGCAACTGACTGCTTGAATATTCTCAATTTATCTCAAAGTGCATTCAAAAACCATCTGTACAGTAAAAAACACACACCTGGAAAACTGAATTCAGTCCGGATAGGATAACTACTGCAAACTACTTCAGCAATATTCATTTAGAGGAAATGGGCTGCTTATCTAGCTGCCAAAATGGAAAGGACTCTTTCATACAATAAGGTATTTTGGGATTATTTTCTTGCTATTTTTCAAATAATGATGGCATATAAATTAAAAATTTTATATCCAGCAGCTAATGGAAGGCCTGTGTTTACAATAGCCATTGTGTACACAGTCCAAAAAAAGCAAACAAACCAGAAGGGCAGAATGCAGTCCTTACAAAGAGCTGTAACAGAGGTGGTATTCAGAAACATTTGAGTTTCATCCTCTAGATTTACAACTGCTCTCAGACAGATGTGGGTTTATAATGAAATTAATAATTCTGACTAAGCATCATCACCACCAATAAAATCTGTTACAAATAAATATACATGACTTGCTGTCAGGAAGGTGACACAGACTGGAAAGAAGCATCGCTACTGCAGTCACAGCACATGTGTCTGCATCCAGTGACCTCATACCTTCACCCCTTCACCTGACTTGAATCAGATGAGACTCAGTGGAAGATGTTCCAAAGACAATTCACTTTTTGCACGCTCTGCAAAGGTAGGTGGGTTGCAGGAGAGACTCCTAAACCCACACAGCCCACAGCAGCACCCACCCTTACTCCCTAATCCCAAGGGACCACCCTGGGAGCCAGCCACGGGGGTGGGAGCAGACATGTGCTCACAAAGATTGTCACAAAACCTTTAACCTGGGGACTCCAGTCATGCACAAGGCACCATTGCCAAAAAATCAAATTTTATTACTCAGCTCTGCTCACAGAATTACTTCTGAGGGCTTGTTCTTTTCCCATTTTCTGGGGTTTTTTTAATCAAGAATCTGTGCCCAGACTCTTAGTGGAACCAGCAGATACCACAGCACGAATACCAAGTATTCTCTCCACATCTTTTAGCAAACAGATAAATACACAGATATTTTGCATAAAGTTTGGGCAACTCCAAAGGTCACAACTTTTCTGATCTACTATTTCTTCTGACATACATATATAGAAAAGATTGTCCTCAAGAAAGTGATGATCACAGGAAAGTGAGATCTCACTCTATAAAGCTGAGAAATCTTTTTCTAGAAACACAACATCCACAGAGTATTTCTGGAAACAGGAAAATAATTTAATACACATTAATTTTAGAAATTACATCAATAGATTTTCAAAATGTGTTTGGCCTAAATCCTCAGAAGAATGCAAACATTTAACTTCTATTGAAATCAACCAGACACCTGTGACAGCATAACTGTGAACTCCCATGCAAACTGCCAACTTCAGACACCAGAGAATTACAGAGTTGTGAAATTTAGCTGTGTGCACAACGGCTCTTTACAAAAGAAAGGAAAAGAAAAAACATTTCAGAGAATGCGAATCAAGTATTCCCTTGTATACTAGAAAGATGTCCAAGTCTATAAAAGGGGAATAATGAATATACACAACATACTCAACCACCTCACTTTTCTTTTTGTTACTACCTCATTTCAATTTTTACTTAATTTACATAGAGGGATAGACAAAACTATGATGAGAGGGAGCATCTTAATATGTTATATCTTAATAAATGTTCAATACATTCATTTTCTTGCTTTTAGTTGTGATTGTTTCCTGATTTAATAAAACAGTTATTTATATACATTTAACTACAAAGGTCTCACCTTCTAATGATAACATACTTTGAACTTTATATATAAAAAGTCTCTCACATATTAGAGTGAGTTTAGTTGTGTATGTTAACAATTACTACTTCTTCATGTCTTATTTCTGTAAAGTCCTGGAGTTAAGTTTAAAATGAAATTATTTCCTATAGTTTCTGAGTATTTCCAAGTATATCTCTCATACGTTTTCACCAAACATCAGCTTACCCACCTAACTTACAATGAAGTTGTTGGGATCTTCAATATCAAAACTCATCCAAAATCAAGATTTCTCAGATGTCTTCTAAAAGCCTTGCTAAAGTTCTTTCTACTGGAGTCAGGTACTGCATGTTCTAGTCATTAGTTTTCCCCAGTTGGGATCTTTTGTTCCCTCCCTGTGTTTTCTGCATCAGCCATGGTACAGTGCTTCCCGTCTATGTGTTAATCCACAAACGACCAATATTCGCCACAGAGATAAATCTTACTGCTTGCTCCCTTATAAATTTCAAATAATGAACCTCTCAGTACTATTTCAAATGTCAATAGAATCTCTGGCTCAACACAACAGCTAATTTAAATCAACTACTTCCGTGTGAGAAAGAATGGAAAATGCATTTGTTTTAACCCAATACCAGCACTTGATTTAATTCATGATCAAAGATGGTAGCACCAATATAATCAGAGTGAGTATAAAACCTGCAGAGATTAACTTTTCACCTATTTACATTCTGTTAAAGTAGTTCTTTACAACCCTCGGAATAAATGGATGCCTTACCCTTGAAATTCTTCTGGATCTCAAGAGGAATCCAGCTTGAGCTGGAGAAACTGTGACTGTCAGTAACTCAGGCTGCTAGCCATTGAAACAGACAACACTTGCTTTAGCTTCTCCTCACTCTCACCAGCTGGCAGTACAACCTGCCCAGGCTCCATCTGTTAAGATAACAGCTACTCATGCTGCAGTGTTTTCCCCAGTTACAATTATTTAAGTACATTTTAGAACAAATGTGAATTCAGTATCTGAGAAAGTTACTGGGCTGACGAGTACTTGCTGAAAGAAGGGCGGAGCAGGTTTCCCACAATGCACTGTCCAACGTGCCTGATCTGAGTGACATTCCTATAGACACAGGCATTTCAGCTTTTTGGGCTCAACCAAATCACACAGATCTCTGCAGATGCTAATAAAAAGATTAAATAAACAAGAAAATGCATTGGATACATACATCAGTCAGCAAGGCCTAATGAAATTTACTCCTAAAGGGCTTGAGGAAGTAAGGAAAGTAATTTCTGACTCATTAGATATTCTAGTCAAGAACACACAGAGAATGAACACAGCTCCAGAAGATCAAAAATGAACCAAAAAAAAGGACTTTTCATTTTTGAAAAATCTAAATTTCTCATCCAAATCCACCTCCTGAATATATCTGTCCTGCTGCCTGAAAGCACAGTGGCAGAATTCAAGCCTGACAGATGAGTGCCACTGCAGGATGTCAACAGGTCACTGAAATTAGCAGTCTAATCACCAGGGGACTAAAACCTGTACACTCCCCAGGTGAAAGTCAACCCATTAACTTCTTTCTAACCATGTACAGTGAAGAATAAGGGGTGGGCTGAAATTTGCTTACAGTGAGCTTAATCTCAGTAAGCAAATTGCACTCAAATCCTGCATTTAAAAGGAAGGAACAGTGACAAGGAAATTATGATACAAGTAAGTGAAGAGTTACAGACAAGCCTGCTCCTCCATCTATCCCCTTTCCATGACTGTCCATAGATAACAGCAAACAGTCTGTGTTAACTGAGCTATCAAAAAACTTATTTTTATAAATATATAGATATATGCATATATATATACAGATAGATATATGAGTGTGTACCTGCAAAACACAAATAAATATATTCTATACAAATATGTATATTCTGCTAAATGGAAATTTCCATAGGTAGGGCATGGCCTGTAGGTAACACCAGGTCTCTTAGACCAATTCCTTACCTCCAAACAAATCTCAACAAAAAGGATCACAAATGGAGTAAAAAAAAAAAGTCAAATTTAGATGCTTTCTTGAGTGGCACCATCTGTTTTCTATGGGAGATGAAGGGAACAGCTTGAAACCACCCAGTATCTGTTGGAGGGACAACACAGCAGAGCATAAGCAATCCAGGAGAATGCCAGAATGAGCTGATAATAACTTCCTTCTCCAATGATAGAGGAGACAAGAAGTGCTATTAATGGTGTTGGTGCTTAACCCCAGGCAGCAACCAAGACCTTTTTCTCACCAAGAAGGAAGGGCTGGTGGGGAATGTGAAGTTCAAGGGCACCCCTGGCTGCATGGACCATGAAATGTTGGTGTTCGAGATCATTTAAACAGTATTTAGATTTTTTTTTTAATAAGAAAAACTCTAAAAAGCCTTCTTCCAAAATGTTCCTTTCTCTCACAGAAGCACCTAAATCCTATGAATATATGCAATTGCATTGCCAGATGAAGATATTTATAAAAAAAGGTACAGAATCCTCTGCTAGAAAAGTAGTAAGGAAATAAAAAAACCCACAACAAAAGAACAGATGTCTCAGCAAATCTATAGAGGAGGGCAGCAGTCATGAATGTCCTCTGCTTTTTAAGGCCCCAGCTGAACCCAAGAACAGCGAAGGCAATACTGAAGCACTCTAAACAGACTTCACTCCCTCAGCCTGTACTGTGGTCTGCAGATTGAAGGAAGTGTAAGTTTATCCCAGACACATCCAAATTCTTGTGGCCCAGCCTCTGCAGATATGAGAACACCGCCAGAAGAATCAAAGAAAACCAACACCCAACCAATGTATTTCAACACCTGGCCCCAAACCCAGCAGAAAACAGTAGCCCTGATGTGCTGACAAAACAAGAAAAAAATTCTTCTGTGCCCAGTGTTACAACTGCTTGCTCTCTTCAGCAGACACCATCCCTGTGTTTCCACACTAGGTAGGAAGTATGCCTCACCTGCTGCAGAGCTACAGCAGAGATGAACTGAAAGAAAAATACCAGATTTTAGGATTTGGCAGGGTTTCTTTAAATATAGGTTTAGCTGGAAGTTGAAAATGTAAGCAGAAAGTAACAAAGACAACAGGATCACAACTAAACCAAGACCCCAAGTTTTTAACCAGATTCTAAAGGAAGCAGGAAATGGAGGTACAATAAGGCATCTTTTCTTGTAATGAAACATGCTGTATTTTTTCTGGACACCACAACTACAGTTTAATGTCACCACTTTAGTGATTTGTATCTCTTCTTAGAGGACCTGAAGTGCTGCAAGAGCATGTGGTGGTCAGGAAACACAGCATCAGTGGAGAACCTAGGAAGATATGGTAAAAGTGGACACAAAACAGCATTATAACACCATTATGCTGACCAGCATCAAACAAAACTCGAAATTACATTAGATGTATAACAATGTTTACACGGAAATCCAAAGTTGAGGCCCTTATGCTATGTCCAACTTTTAGAAGAATGTAAGACAAGTAACTCAGACTACATCCTTTGGGCTGTAAAACAACAATGGACATTGCCAAGTTCGAATCTCTTTACAACTGCAAACAAGCTTACTGTATCTGAAAGAAATAATTTTAGTATCTACTTAGTATTATCTTTTTTAGATTCAAAACGAGTCTAAGTTACATATTTTCTTGAAAGATTATGAATTATTTCTAAAAATATGACTAATTTAAATACCAAAGATTACAGATTTAAAGAAAATGTAAACATAACCGCCCAGACATCACATACAAGAATTTCCTAATTACTAGCAGTAAGTTTTATTTTATTCCAAAAACTGATCAGTACATTAGAGAATTGAACCTAAACCAACTTAGTGTACAAAAAGAAAATATCCCACTACGTGGTGGCTACAATCTATGAAGCGGTGTACATAAAAGCCATCAAAGAAAAAACATCAACTTCCTCATGCCTGAAGTCCCATATACTGTATTCACTATCTGCACTTAAAGAAAAAGTGCCTCATGGACGGAATATGGTGAACATATCCTTCTGCACAATTTCTTCTCAGCGACCATAAAATGTCTTCTGGGCTTGTTTTGTTTTTGTTGTTTCTTTGTGGTGGTGTTTTTTGGTTTTTTTCTGGGTTTTTTTTTTTTTTTGTTTTCTGGGGTTTTTTGTTTGTTTTGGGGGGGTTTTTTTGGTTTTTCTGGGGTTTTTTTAATTTATTTTAAGGAACTAAACTCTTAACTTCCCTCTTTGAAACACTGTGGTCATTGGACCTTTGATAAAGTGCAAAAGAGATATAAGGAAGCAGTCATGACTGATGTCACCAGGATGCCTTCCAGGGCATTTCCACTTATAATCTGCTTCATCTGCCACTTTTCCCACTACCTAAAGCCAGGTAGGGAGAAGGAAACATTACCATGACTTACTGGAGTTATGCAGGTTTATATGGTGATTTGTTTCCTAATTCTTTCCTTATCTAATATGGGTAGTAGATAATAATCTCCCCTGAATCCTGCTTCTGTGCCTCCAGGAAGTCTTGCTTTGCTCCCTATCCCACAAGTCCTGAAGTACATGTGACAGAGAAAACAAATTTTTGCCCCATGAATAATAATTTCTTTCACTGATCTAAGAAACAAACATTTTGTGCTTACTCAAAACTACAGAACAGCCATTTACCAACTTGCACATGGGGAAAATTATTATTTCCTGGCCAATTTTATTTGAGAAATACTTCAAATGCCATATTTACACGTGCACAGGCACACAAAGTTGTTGTCAAGATAACCGGCCTGAATTTTTCAGAAGCTGAGAGCAGGGTGGCAGCCAACATTTAGTTCTCACCTGATACTCTCAACAGAACCCCATGCACGTAGTCAAGCATAGGCAGTACACAAATTTTGAACTATTATTTCAAGATCACATTTTGACTTAAGGGAATAACATATTGGAATACGTGGATGGTTAAAAACATTTAAGTAAACAGATGACTGAACAATTTTAATAGAGAAAATCTAGATGTTTTGCATTTTAAAATGAACTCATGACACCAAAGAGCAAACCTGTGTTGTAAGAGAAATCTTACGTACTTCTGCCTCATTTGGAGGAGAGATTTTAACATGTATGTGTGCTGAGCAACAATGCAGTTATATTATTTTCCTGAAATCAAGAGTATATTCACCCAACTGAATTATTCATTGGCACAAAATCACAAGATAAAACACAAAGACACAATAGATGGGAAGAAAAAAACTTCCTGTTGCAAAAAAATTATTCATCTCTAAAAAGATGCATGAGGTCTTGTTGAGCTCATTATGTAAAAAACAGGATTTCTTCTTAAATTTACTCACGTAACACACACACCAGTATACACGTCCTTTCATTCATGAAACAAGAACATTTCACTCTATTTTTGAAAGCTAAATGGTTAAAGACATCACAGAAACAAGCCAGCTGCTATTTAATCAATAATAATAGGGGACTGTTATTGACATGATTGGCTGCATTTCCTTCCAGAGGAAATAGGAGGAAGGCCATTTAAAAAAAGAGTCAATTTCTTCATTTGCTTGCCACCTTCTTTCCTTTTAAGCAGTGTCTTCTGCTACTCTCTCCTTTTCAAAGTCACCTTATTTTCTATTTAGAAGTGCAAAAGAACTTGACAGCAAACATAACTAGGCTCGATAGCAACCAAGGTGGCAAATCTGTGACCGCCCTGCTCTCCTGCCTCCCAGCCCCACACGGGGCTGCTGCTGCTATTTATATCATTGTGTGCACACACAGTAAACACAGCTTTCAAATTTTGTTATGTTTAAAAAGGTGATAACCATTTCCTTGCTTCCAGCTCAACTTCTAAAATAGCTGTACCTTCTTCACAGCACAAATAATTAAAAATAGCTACTTGTCACATCACCATTTACTCCAATGATATGCATTTTAAAAGGCACTAGTCTAAAATCAGTCTCAAATGAAACACATACTAACTATGTTTTATGGCTTTTTAAATGTATTACTAAACATTCAGGACAGTCAATCCATCAATTAGGACTTTATTTACTTAAATCTTGATTAATTTTTTTAATGCTTTAATCCATAAATCACTGCAGAGATCATACAAGATAGAATCAAAAGAAATAATCAAGTATCAATTCAACCATTAAAGATATAAAACAGAATTAGATATTAATTTATTTTTATGTTGTCATGAAGAGATATAATATGCAAAGTTATGTATGAATATAAACAAAGAGCTAACCCTCCTGTTAGTACACTAGAGCAATGTAAATGCTTAGCACGGGTTATAAACAGAAGTTACCAAAAAAGTGAAGATGAAATACTGTATTTTCAATTGCCTTTTTCTAAATTAACCTCCTCTAATCTCAAATATATAGCTAAAATACCCAAATTCACATGCTGTAGACCTTTTTACCTTGAAAACATTTCTCCCAGGGTACTCTCCCCAGCTACAACCTTGACACTGTGAAGCTCCTTGGCTACAAAGGGTGAAATAAAGCAAGTGTCACCTCCAATGTAAAATACTCTGGAAAAAATTGCCTTCACAGCAGTAGCTTCCCCTTTCTCTTTCAAAGTTTCAAACCAAACTTGACAATAGTGAGACTGCCCCTAAAAGAACACTTAGACATAATCTAAACCATCTTTTCCCAGTACTGCCTGCAAGCAACACTCCAGAACTTGGGCCCAGGGAAAAAAAAAAAAAAAAAAAACAAAAAAAAAAAAACAAAACAAAAAAAAAAACCCACACAACAGAAAGAAGCCTCCACTAAGGAGTTAACCATTCTTCTATCGGAATGTGAAAGACTGTAGCTAATTCTGTCTAATAAATTCTGCTATTCTGTCCTAGGAAAAACTTAAATATAATACAAATAATATACTTTTCTTGATCTGGAGGCAGAAAAAAGACCATTAGATTTTATGCCCAGTGTCATTCTTGAATAAAGATGGCAGAATTTTGTATCCCTCCAGAAGAAGCTCAATTTTTTATTTTTTATTTATTTTATTTTATTTTATTTTATTTTTTTTTACTTCCTTCTACAGAATTAGCTGACATCAAGTGAAATTTTATTTGGAAGAAATGTTGCATAATCTACACCCGTCTAGAATAACCTCTTTTGGCCAAAGGGAAGTTAATGACAACAAATCCACACTTCATAACAGTTGCAATACCCACACAAAATAACAATTTGTGCACATATTAAGTATTACACAATTGAAAAACACTCTTCAACTAAGAAGTTATTTTGCATCTGAGATAGCTTACTACTCATACCCGCAGGAACACAACTACTTATGGGAGAGTTGTTCAGAACTCTACACATTCAAATAACCAAAAGAGAACACATCACTGATACACATGGAGACACCATCAGGTTTGGTAAATAAATAAAGTTACTATTTAATGAAAAGCATCAAAATCAGCTGGCTATTAAGACAGTGCTATATTGATGAGCCAGAACATCTGTTTTTGCCCCATGTAAATTTGGAGGATACCTGCCATGAAACCACTGCAGCAGTGTACAAACCAGAACCCTCTGCATTTGGATTTCTGACCTACAGCATCAGGCCAGCCCTAGCCACAAAGGTCCACAGTCACATAAGAAAAGCCAGGAGATGCCAGAAATTCAACCAGATAAGTCTACATTCAGCTGCCTTTATACACCAGGTATTCAAGACAGCATATAAATAAGAGAGAATTTAGCTTTCTATGTCTGTGTGTCTAAACTCAGCCTGTATGCTGCACACAACGATGCAGTAATCTCACATACAGGCAGTTGCAGAAGTCTTCAAGCCACCACAGCACAGAGCTTCTAATAACATTCCCCACTAACACTAGTGAAGATGCTCTGCTAGAATGAATCTGGCAGCACAGGACCCTCTGGTCTATACTGCAGCACACTGCAATATTTTCTTCTGACACTCAGGTTGGATGGGGCTCTGAGCAACTTGGTCTAGTCAAAGGCAGTTTCCATGCTGGGGCTTTGGAATAAGGTGATCTTTAAGAACCCTTACAACCCAAACTATTCTAAGATTCTATGGTCTGTACTGTCTTTGCAGCCCTTTTCAAAAATAGGCATGTTGTTCATACACCTCTGCATACTTCTCACTCTTACCTAATATACACTGTTGATCGCTGTGCAAATACAACTTCATTTTGCTCCCACTTCTACCCTCACAATATTTTCATTTGACAATCATATTAGCTAGATTTGAACAAACTAATTGAAACACCCATTTGTTAAAACAGCCTGATTCAGTCAGGAGAAATAGCTATTTACTGTTGTCAACAACAGGTCAACCTGAGGCAAATAAAAAGTTTAGCTAAACAGTTAATGTTTGGAATGTATACTGCTAAAATTTCATTTAGTGTTCTCGCTGAAAACAGCAACTTAACCTTCCTACAGTGATCAGAAGTGCATGTTCAGAACTGAGCAACATTTAAAAGAAATATGGGAAAGCTCCTGTTATACCTCAAGACCACATAAAACTCATTTTAAATACAGATACATCAAGGACTTAAACTGCTCAAAAAAGTTGCTTTAACTACTTGTTTCCTGGGGTTTCTTAATTATAATATGAATTGACCCCATGAAAGAACACTTCCAATAGGATGTTATTCCTTGGTTATTGTGAGGACTTCTCAGCTTCCTTCCTGTACTCTACAAGATCTCATGATTAAAGTTGGGTGGTTGACCTGGAAAATTCTGCCTCATGTGATAAGACATTAAATTTCAAAAAAGACACAATAGCTAAGCACACAAGCCTTCTTTCAAAAAAACACAAAGAACACAGAACTCTTTTTGAATAGGCTTTATTGCTGTATTAATAGTTGAAATGCAGAGCAGTCGAGGGAGCAAAGCTCTCTTTTCCTCATTTGAACTCACTCAACTGGCACAGGATTTCTTTCCCACTCTCCCAATCCCTTGGGTCCCTACAAATCAAGACCAAAACAGGACCCAGCTGTCTCAGCTTGTTGTTCAAGCCCATTCAATTACAGCTGGAAGGCGGAATATTTCCTGGCACAACTTTCCTCTGGGATCCTTACTCATGAGAACAAAACCTACAGACTTATCAGGTACATTCACCCACTGCTGGGTACTGGGCTTGTTAAATGTGCTTCCTACCCTCCAAAGTGAGTGCTTAAGTAGTTACCACTTAATTAAGCGCTAGCAAATGAATTAACATAAAAACATGAACAACAAAGAAACCACAATGATGTAGCTGTCCTGAGCACCAATGAGCATGAGGATCTTTCTGCCACTCCAAGTCCTGCAATCAAGCTCTATAATAAAGATACAGATAGGCCATTTGACTGTGCCAAGCTGGTGCGAAGCATGCACCAGATGAGCGGCTATCAGAGAATATACACACAAAGCAGTTGTGTTAAATTCGGGAATTCAGTGGGGAGTATTTCTTCGAACTTCAAAAATGTTGTAACGTCTCTGTTTGCTAGCTAGCCTTCTGTTGGAGGATTTAAAAATACACAAATAAAAAATATCCAGTAACACATGCTCCAGAATAGTCACAAAAATGTGATCTCTCTGTGAAAATACAAGAGAATACTAGCCAAGACCTCAAGCTAAGCAACAGCAATATGTGAAAAATATTTCCAAATACACATTAATTCCAGTTATTTGAGTCAAAATAGAGGATAAAAATTCAATCCTTAGCACTTTACTCCTATTTAGACTGCACCGAGTACTCACAAACAGAGCTGGGTATTACTCTCACTAACAGTCTTCAATATTTTTTTTTTTATTTTTAGTCATGAACACAAATTCTTGAAGGAGAAAAAAGATACACAAATTCTCCTGCCTTTTTGTTTCCATCACTTAGTCAGACAAGTCTTCTAAGGCACTACTCTTTGGCCTCTGGATTGTGGGCACTGCAAAAGTTCATAAGTAACTGAAAGAAACTCATGGATATCACAAACTTAAATGATCTGTACTAAAGTCCAAAGCTTCAGTAGAAAGTCTTTGTAAGTCCAAAGGGTAGAAATTTACTACTAAAGGATACCAAATACTGTTTATATTATCCCTATAATTAAGTCCTTTTGAAAACTCTAACGAGACAATCAATTTAAGGTCATTACTTTAAAATTCATTAAATGCAATGCCCCTGTTCAAATGCATGGCTTTGCAAGACACCAAAGCTTTCCTGCACACTGATTCAATATTTTAGCCTCACAATGCTTTGTTAATCCATATTGATAACAATGGTGGTACAGCAGAAAAACAATGCCACTCCTGACAACAGCATAAGTATTTGGTGCAATGTCTCCAGAGCTGATCCTCCCATAGAAGTTGACTACAGACATACCCCAACTATCTTTCTAAAGTGCTCAGAATCAAAACAAAACAAAACAAAAACAACAACAAAAAACCAACAACAACCAAACAGGTCAGGAAACCTAAATAATGAAGCCACAACACGGTTTAAAGTGTCTACAGCCTATCCACAGTATCTGATACCAGACAAATACTATAATTGTATTGTAATAAACTAGCACATGCAATATTTTTGTCCTAAAAATTAAAACAAACCAAGAACATTTGAAATACGAATGTTCAGAAATATGTCCTTTCCAGATACACGCTGACATCAATGCTCAATTACAGCTTAAACATCATCTGTATTAACCAAAATATCCCATGCTTTCTTTGTGTCTAGTATCCACTTTCCTTTACAATTTCCTCTTTGAATACTGATTAGCTTCGTTAGAATCTATGCTAATGAGGATATGTGAACAAATAAAAGCTGCACAAAACCGGGAAACCAGCTCAGGAGATTCAGCTTTGCACTGATCTGTCAGTATCACTTTTACAGGACTAGTAAAGCTCTACCTAAGAGCTGTTCCAGCTACCTCAGAAGATCATTGATACAGAATCCCATAACTCAGGATATAATTGATTCCCAAGCTGAAACCTCTCCTACTGCAATTTGCTCTGTAACACAACTCTCAGTGCTGCTGTCAGGATGCCTAAATGACCTTCAAGCAATATGAGCTGTGCATGGTACCCATACCATTTGTTTGGTACAAATATGATTTTAACAAACCGAGACAAAATATGATTATCACTAAAGGAAATCAGCATTAAGCACATTACATTTGGTATCTCATTTCAATTACACTTAGTACCTCAGCAACATACCCCTTTAAAAGGCCTCAAGTAATGTAACATTTGAAATTATAATTTATGTATGTATAGCACCCAGTAAGAAGCAAAAACGATTCATTAGCTCTGCAGCAGACAAAAAAAAAATCAAATTAGCTACACAGCTCTGAGTAAATAACAGCTGCAGTCTTTCAGGAAATGGTCAGCTGGTGTTAAAATTAGAGATGAATGCTGCTCCTGCAGACCATAATGGGCAATACTCTTCAAAGGCTCCAGACACCAACCATTGGATCAACAGTGAAAGAGATCCTCAGTTCTTCAACAAGGATGTTAATGGTCACAGAATGGTCACAAAAACTGTTCACTTAAGAAACTTGACTTACATCAATACTGCATGGACAAGAAAGAAATGAAGTTCAGCAACTAGATCATCTTATCAGTATTGCATGCTCACTGCACTCATTCTTCAGCCAGTATAAAATACATATCCATGTTCCAAACATGTATCTGATTATAAAATCCAGTTATCACTGAATGGGCTACAAAAGTTCATAGTGCTGAAGATTTTACAGCTGTAGCAGAAATCTGGAGATTTTACTTTTTTTAAAATCCTGCATGTTCTTAGTCATGCATCAAAGAAGGCCTCAGAACTTTAAATAAAATTTGAGGTAAGCCTCAGAAAGTCATGTTTTGCCTGAACACTGCTCTCTTGCAATTACTATGTATTACATAACTAAATAGCCCCAGTATCTGCAAACAACTGAGTTTCTCAGAAATAAAGCACAAATTAAGTAACACTAATATAGTACAAAATAATATTAACATCAAACAAAAGGCCAAAGTGCAAGAATGACAAGTTAATAAATTCCCAAAATGCAGTACCTTTCCCACAAAGCAGAGAAAAAAGGCAGGGGAGAAAAAAATCTAATAAAAAATGGCACAAGGCTATTAAACACAAAGGAACCAGTCCCTGGCTCCCCAGAGTGGCAGCACTATGCAAGACTCAAAAGAGAAACTTCTGCCTGCCTCTTGCCACTCTTCCCAAGGCTCTTCTCCTGACCTCTAAATTTCATACCTCGGCAAAGCCAGTGGGACAAACGACCTCCCAGCTGAGCCAGCAGGATGACTTACCTGGTCACTTTCCCAGTACTTTAATAGGAACCCACACATAAATGCAGTTGCACCGGCAGAATCAAGGACAAACAGCACAACATTATATTTTCAGAAGTGCTGGGTAACCATCACATCACTACTAAGTGCTACAACCTACAGCTTCTTCCAGGAAACATAATTTACAACCTCCAACCATCTTCACCTTGCATTTTAAACTCTGATTCAACTGATGACTGCAAACAACAAAAGACAATCTTCCCTTGCTTTGCAAACATCAAACTCACCTCATCGTAGACTGGGACATCTATAAGGAGAGCTGACAAGTTGCATTAGAGCAAAATCAAGTATAAAGTCTGTGTGATTGCACATTTATTTGCATAATAGACGACGTCAACCAGCAAACCCAAGCATATCTGGAGGAAAGAGTTTTGGTTTCCTGAGTATCTCCGTACACAAGGACTTGAAAGTGAATTATGTTTATGGAATGAAAAATGTTCAAACATGTAACAGGTGCGAAGCCTCAAAATAGTGTTATTTCAAACAGACACGAATACTTGAGACAAAAGAAGGGATCATTAGATTTGGCAACAGTCCATGAATACTGCTCTTTTAACCTTCAAAGTAGTTAATATCTATGATAACTTAGAGAAAAATCCCATGCAGAATCTTTTACCTTAAAAATTTTAAATGGTCAAAAATTCAGTTTAAAGTATTCTAAAATTACACATTCTGAGCAGTGTTCTGAACTGTCTACTGTGTATAATTGCTGCATGCTGCTGCCAGTAAACAAGACTGACTCTTTCTGTTAGGATATTAAAGATTAAGAGGGGAGAAGCAGTTTTTGATAAATATTGATATTCAGATTGATATATTACTTCAGGCAGTGACACTTCTTTTATATGTAAACTTTCTCAGCAGTTCTCAGTAAGAAAAAATTATGTATACAGTACATGTATGTTTCGCTCCAACACCATCCCCTTACCTCTGACAGCCTGTTCATCTTACTTGATGCAGTGTTGAACACTACAATACAAATTCCATTTTATACTGGTATTAAAATGATTTGATATAATTTCTGTCAAGCATTTGCATCTATGTAAGACCTTCTTTAATATTCATCTGTTTTTCTACTATATATTAATTTTATGTTTCCAATTCTAGAATTCAGACATTCAAATATGTATATATAACAATATCGATGTTGTATACCAAAAAGGAACTGACTTCACAATTAAAATGCTTGATCAACTACTTTTATACGCATGTAAGGTAGAAAACAGAATACATAAGCACCTGGAACATTACAGTTTGATCTGATAATAACATTTTTTCCACAAAATATTACTCTGAGTTTAGTAAAAGCCTGATCTTAAAGCTTTCTGAAGCTTTTCCAATGGCCTTTATATCATCAAAAACATAACAATAAAACTTTAAAAATGTAACATGCGCAACATAGCCAGTAATAAATCCCAGAGAATTATTGGATTTTTCCATGTAGCGAGCAGAGAAAAATCTTACTTCTTGTTGGAATTAAGAGTTTAAAGTATTTTTGGATGGTACCAGAAATTTGTGGAACTGTGTCTTAAAATTTTAATAAAGATCAAGTACTAAAGCATGTAAATGGTTTTTTAGACTATAAATACATACAGATATATATTTATCTGTGTGTATATATGTGTCTATATACACACCTACACACATACATATATTCATGAACAGAGTAAACCTGTATTTACATAGAATTAGATGAATAATTGAATTCAATGAACTAAAAAATACTACCTGCAGATTCTGCAGGGGTTTAGTCATGCGATATCATTAAGAGCTGTGTGTTGCATAATTAGGTACTACTTTCCTGGACAAGTCCTGGCACTACCTACAGATTTACACCAGTTAGAAAGAATGTTTCCAATATAAACATGTCCTTCACCTAGTTGATTTTCAGTATTTGCAAGACACTTAATTTGGAAAAATTTAAAAAAAGAAGTTTGTTTTAAAAAATCAAAACATTAACACCACTAAATATTGCTTAATATTGGAAACATGCTTAATTCCACATAATCTCACATACTCTACTCCTTAGGGTAATATAAATAGAAAACGTTTCCTTCTGGAAATTAAAATCCTGCAGCCTTAGTTGATGCTGGCAAATCAGCTGAAGCCATGCTTCCAACAGAACAGATTCCATTTCCCTGAAGAAAGCAAGTTGCTTTCTCATTACTAAGAAATATACTAAATTCCTTATTAATAACACACAGTTTACTATGTATCCCACATACAGACTGATTTACTGATTATTTGCATTGCTGCATCCCATACCACCAACAGGCTTACACTCAATGCTAAGCCTAGAAGGAAAATTAGCTGCTTGCTTAAAAACACTTGTTCTTGCTGAATGTTTTAAAGCAAACTATCTCCACAAAATTACTGAACATTTTTGACCACCTTATTATGTCTAGACTAATCACAAAAAAAAAAAAACAAAAAACCCAAAAAAAACCCCAGAAAAACCAACAACAACAAAAAAAATCATCATCTTTGATCAGAATGCTAGGGGACACATAGCATTTACAGCAGCTCAGAATAAATTTTTATTTAAAATCTTACACTTTTAGAAGTTGCCACAGTGCAAATTTGTTGTGAGGAAAACTGTTCACACTGACATAGTTCTGTATTTTCTATAGCTTCACTTTTCCATGTGCAAGCACTATGTAGAGGCAATTTTAAACCAGCATTATTTTCACAGAGGTGCTTCTACTACTTCAACTTGATCAGGTGAGTTAAGGTTCCACAGTACGTGCATGAACAATCAAAGCCAAAGGCAATTTTTCAAACTGTGTTTGAAAAAGAATTTTCTTTCATCTTTCAATACTGCATAAATGCAACACTCATTTAAGTTGAGGCTAAAATTCAGCTTAAAAACAAAGACTAAAAGTCTGCTTTAAAGCTACAGCGGTATTGCAGGTCTTCAGCCCACTTACGAAGATCACACTATGAACTGAAAAACAAAAAGGTACATTTAACAACTTTATTAATATAGAAGTCAACATGACCTCAGCCTCTTGATCTAAAATATTCTGCTGTACCAAATACTCTCAAAATATTTTATCCTAAATAGTGCTGAATAAAGTTTCTCATGATTTTAGGTACCTCCTGTTTATGCTCTTTCCCTCACAACTCCTCCCAATTCGTAGCATGTATGTGAATAAACTTATTTTCAGATCATTTGGATACAGTCTTCGAAACACTCACTCATGTAGTATATTGGAAGAGATTAGTAAATCTGGTTTAGGAATTCAGCTCAAATCTCATCCCATGTATAGCCAAGAACTGTTCGCTGTTTGCTCTCCACACCCACATCTATGCTTTGTGAACATCTTCTGAAGAATTGCTACAGACAGACACTCTGCCCTGCCAAGGAATGATTTCTCTTCCTTCCACCAGAGCTTTACTTCTACGCCTTTCATCTACTTAAACCCAACTTGCAACTGCTGAGAAAAAAGGTGTTTCCTCTTTGAATACAAATTAAGTGTTTAGAAGAAACCAATTTTATTAGTAACTTTGTTTCTGATACACATGTGAGGAAAAGAATTGCACTACTTCATATCTTCTCATGCTGCTATGGGTTTTTAGCGCTGCAAAATTTTGGGGTGGGTCATAGCAACTAAAAGGTACAAGAAATACAACGTAGATATTAATTCTTGCTGTTCTAGGTGACAAAACACCTAATGAGGCCATTTAAAAAGGATGGTATAGACTGGAAGAAAGTGTGCTTATTCAACATTTTTTCCCACTAACTAGTAAATCCTTAAATAACCCTGAAGGAGAGGGGATAGGAGAAGATTGGGAGAAGAGGTACTGTTTAGGAGTTTGGGTGTTTCCACCCTCCCACACTTGTACAGCATTATTGCTTCTATGTGCACTAGAAGAAACACAACAATAAATTGCTTCAGTTTAAATACTGAGCCAGATCTCCAGTTGACATAAACCAGCTCAGTTTCATCCATTTCCAAGGCTCATGCTTCGTGATCTCCTTTAAAGGTCATTATGGTCGTGGTTTTTGTTTGGGTTTCTTTTTGCTGGGTTACATTTAACTCCTCCTGTGACTACACAATATATGTTATAATTAGACTGGGATAGTCTTAAAACTTCTCTGAAATACTTTACACAAAGAGCAGATAATTCCCCAAAGTTTTAAGCTATGCTGGATGACAGGAATGCATTTAGCTATTTTGTCACTTAGAACTGCATAGAATCAAACATAAATTTTTGCTCTTTCTCCCTTATAACTTTTATTTTCCACAGAAGACTGCATAAAAACGTAGATGAAGTGCAATGTCAAAAAATATCTCTAATTGTTGCTGTGAAGCAAGTTCAAAGAAGAAATTTTGCCCCAAACCCCACACTGGACTAGTCTTATAGATAAATTTCATGGACACTTTGATGACCCAAGCAGGTTAGCACAGCCACCCACATTCCCACCTCTGGCCCAGACTTCTGAACCAGATAATTGGTCATCATAAATCCCTTTGCAAACAGCAGGCTTCTTCCCCAAATTTATTACTAATGACAACTGAAATTATTACATCACAGAATGCTCTTGATGCTTCAAGCAGGGAAGGAAATGAAGTGAATTCAGTCCAGATTCTGCAAAGTCATTCTCAATCATCTTTCAACAACTACTTTTTTTCAATTCTACTGCTACTCGTTGCAAGAGACACCGTACATACTGGCCTCTAAGAGAGAGAAAAAGAATTACAGGAACGGAATATAAATAAAAAGGAAACTGAAACTCCCATTAAATCAACTTCCATGCCTAGTATTGCTATCCCAATTTGTCCCTGCTGGTGTTGCCTCCTTCCCCTCTTTGTTCAAGTCTCCACACAACTTCCCAGGAGATGCAGTTCCTGAGGGGGCTTTGGAGGTATATTCTAACAATCAGTACTGAGGAACACTGCCGCAGCCATCCACATCTCATGCAACAGAGAGGGACCAACACCTGCACCAGGTCCAGACCCAGGACAGTGACACAAAAGCACAGGTTCCCAGGCAGGCTGGGTAAGCCCAGCTCCAAGGCTGTACACATCCAGTGAGCACACAAACACGAGCTGTACTGGATGGATAGCTGTTGCCCAGAACACAGGCGTTAAGGACTTCAAGGATATCATTACTTTGGGGGTGCTCACCTCAGCATTTCCTGTTCCCTCTTCCTCATCCTGGCTGGTTTTCCAGCCATCCTTCCGTTCTGCCAATCAGGCATGCCTCAGTCTGGAAAAACCAATGGCTTGCCTTGTGTTTGCCACAGTAATTCCCATTCACAGAGCCTGCTGTGCACACACACCACTAGGAGAGGAAAGATTTTTTTGAAACATTTTATCCTTCCTTTGACCTTTTATCTCAGGGATATATTATTTCCCATATTTATAAATTAACCAAGGCCTAACAGTAACTGCATGTGCAAGTAAGAAAGCAAATGCATTCTGATGAAATCTGTCTTTCCCTAGTTTTAGTTAATATGCTAATAAAGTCCTCTGAAGTACTTTCAAATGAAAAGGGAGATGGAAGGGGAAAATAATCTGCATTATATCTGAAGAACCACCTTCACATTACTTCCAATTTTTTTTTCAAGAGACTGACATCAAACAATGTTATTATTGTGCCTAATGTCACAGAAGAGCACATCCCAACTAAAAATTAATGAGGAACTTACATATTGCTACATCTTGGAAGTAAGGGCTTGAAAACAAGGTATAAACTACTCTCGACCAAAAATGAAAGTGTAGACTTGTTTAAATCAATTTAAACATGCTGTGTTCACAGGATGATTATACTTTCCTGACACAGCCTTACTTCATACAAGCATGAGGACTTGTGCAGCTGAACCAGTTCATGGAACACCAAGCAAGAAGTCCTAAATGACTTCATGCACCTCTTACCTTTTAAAGCCTCCAAATGTAGCATACGCATCCCGTTTCTTTTTTTCTTTCGTGCGTGTTAGCATTTGACGTTTAACTTTCATTTTGTTTGGAGTGACCTACGCTGCCAATTTTCACCCACTAATTCTCATCAGCAATATTATTTACTTTAAGTATTTTTTTCAAAAGATGCCTCAGCTCAAAAAAAGTTAGCCACTTTCTTCATACGTTGCAAAGAGCATCACCTTTTTAAAGTCAAAGTCCAATGCAGTCCTAAATCAAAGACAGTATTCTGCAAATACAAAGTTATTACCAAAAGCAAGCAGAGAACAAAACTGGTTAGACCACCGGATTTCCTGTGGTTGTATTGTTACTCTTCAGTCACATAATCAATTTAATGTGACTTCCTATGACAAAGAAGGAACTTTGTCATAGGAAACCAAGAGGAACTTACTCATCTGTCAACCAATACTAAAAAAAATCAGCAAGTCTCGGTGATATCATAGGCCACAAATAATCCACAAGTTTCTACAATGAACACTTAGGTTTAGTGAAAGCGGAAAACCGCAGAGATTAGAGGAACAATTGCAGATGAGCAAGGACTATGTGTTAACACAGCAACTGTGCTTTATTTCTGCCAGAAGTGACTTCTGCAGGCCATGAGGTGTAACATCAGGCGTCTTTCAGTTTAGGTGATTTGATTAATACACGTAGAATAAACAGAAATTATGTAATCTGTATGCTTGCAACCTGAAGATCTAATTTGATCTATACAAATAGCAAAGTAATACTAGCTGGTATCAAATTAGCAGCATACATAAATAATCCATAAAAATACGCCCTTTAGGACTTCACTCAATAATTATGAAATCTGAGATTTCAAACTAAAGAAAAATCAAGACCAATATACTGCAGATATCTTTGCCCTGTTCTCAATTACCACATAAGGTATAATGCAAAAATACAAGAGGCAGGAGGGAGGAAAAAACAGAATATGGAAATATTTTCCTGTAATCCCATGTATTAGTATGCAACCTACACAGGGCTGCAAATAGGTATCTGAAAAGACCAAGTTGGACACATTTTGAGCAGCTAGAAGTATCTAAAACACTGCGTGAAAGTAGTATTTACACACTGGGATACAAAAACTGTTGTGTTACCAAAACCTAATTTTAACAAAAATCAATAAACAAGCCTCTAGTAGAAGTGTCCTTGGATTGACTCCTTCCACCTCTCCATAAAACACACACTACTAGTCACACAAATAAACATCAGCACCATATTTTTTGCAACAATATTCCTACTGTTGAACTAATGCTATTTACTGCCTTTCAGAAACCAGACCCCCAAAATAAACAGCAAGTGAGCAATTTTGCTTACAGTAAATGAAGAGTTAAAAATAGTTCTGCCTCTGCAACTCACCCAGTAAATCAGCCTAAACAGTCTCATTCAATTTCACAGCTCATTACCTGGATTAGACAGTTAAAGCCCAGACCAGATGCATTCCATACAAGACAACACTTCCAAGTGTACTTAAAAATCCCCGCTCAATTTCAACATGACATATGTGGTGTCCATGCATTTTTTTTTTCCTTAGGATGGAAACCACCTTTAGATTTGTTTACAATTTGTTGTATTAGTTATCACCCAGAGAAAATCCATTAGTACAGACAGGTGGGGTTTTCAAATGACAGGTACTGACTACGGGTAAAGGGTTAAGCAAAGATAAGATGCAAACAACATTTCTGGTCAGAAATTTATTTCTGTTAACTATGTAAAGACAATACTTGCACCTAATCTGTACCACTGCCTTCAACAACATTCTTCTGAAAGAACATGGAATGTCACAATGTATTTGTGTAAAATACACAATGTATTTTATCTAAACCCAGACTAGATGACATTGATCTGGTATGATGTTATAGCACTCTGATTCACTAAAATTCCTTAACAGGCTCCAAAAGAAGCCCTTATCCAGCTTCCCTTTGGCAATAATCTTAATTAGGTTAGGATACAATAAGGAACTTCAGAAAACAAAAGGCAGAAAAAAACCACTGAAAATCCCTCATTGGCAAGGAAATGTACTGGATGACCTAATCCTAATAGACTTTTGCCATTTCTAATTTCTACAATTCAAGCAAAATGAAAAGGATGAGCGAAATCCCCGTAACAAACAAAATTAAACATAATTTACCTACTGGTAAGATTCTTTTGTATCGTTTAAGTAAGGAACACATGCAAGACTTCACATCCTCTACTGAAGTATTCTGTAACTATTCTGCTGAACTCAAGAAAGTCCATGAAAGCAGCTCATATACATATCTAAACTACTATGTTCTCTTATCAGCTCAGGTCTCAGCAGGATGTCATCTAGCTAACCATGAAAAATCAGTTTTGTATATTAAATTCTGTTAAATGGAATACAGATTTCAGTTTGGATAGGACTGCAAGTATATACAAAAAGACATGCCAGTGCCTTGAAACAACTTCCCTTCCTGCTCCCCTTGAAATTCTCCCTGAATTCTCTATCTACTACAGCTGTTTTCCTATTTCAATCAAATCTCAAATTTACCGCTGTTTGCCTTGTCCTTTTGGATCATTAAAAAGAGAAAGCCCTAAATCTCTCTATTTTTAATATACTTTCTGGGTAATAGCTATAAACTTTGCCATGATCCCAACTGAAGAGCTTATTTTAGTCCAAATTCAAAGAACAGTAGGAGCCTTGACCCAGATTCAGGAAAGCGTGTGGTTAAGTACATCCTTGCACTCAGGAAAGCACTTCATGATGTGAATAAAGGCAGCCACCGATTGATGCTCATTTACACCTTTCTTGAACCAATTTCTTTTAATTTATAACTTGGGACCTTTTCTTCCTCTTCCCTCTGACCACAAACCCAACCAAGGCAGAAGAAAACAACCTCTTCATTTTCTATGTTAACAGGATACAAGAATATCTGAAGATGGCTCTGTGCCAGAAACTACACTTGACAGCTGTTTCAGACCACGGCATAGCTCTCACATTTTCAACGTCTAGTGTTGACAGGGATTACTTAAAAACAACTGTACCAGAAGAAATTGTTCTGCAGCCTATTCCTCAGCAGGGTTTTCGTGAACACAGTAGTTGTCAGGGAAAGTGCTAATTTGTATTTCAAAACAATGATTCCAGTAAATACAGAAAACTCTTTTTTATAATTAACAATTCCAGAATACTTCTTTATCTCTAAGGACCTGTGGTGGAAAGGTAAGTTTGGCTTTCTGAGCATAAAAATTTTGCATCCATCATGAAGCAAGGATCACTAACTAGTGTACAAATCTAGAAGCTTTTCACATCCATTTTCAGCATTTCCTCATTTAAAATAGATAAAATTTAAAAGTCAATTACTGAGCAGGAGGAAGGAAGGACGATTTTGTGGTTGTTGTTGTTTTATAGTCTATGTACTTTGCCCTCAATGAGAAAAAACTAACTTCTGCCACAGCCAGTGCAAGCTAATTTTGACTAATTTGTGGGCAAACCAGCAACAGAGTTCACATGCCAAAAATCGGCCCTGAAGGGATTTAAATACAGCTGACATACTTCACAGAAAAACAGGAAATGGTCTAGTAGTTACTTAACACCTATCGGAACTATTGTTTGGTCTCAAATTGGTCAAGTGAAAAACTCCCTCACAAATCTGAAAAACAGAAAGCTAATGAAAAATCCACACATACCATCCTAAATTTTAAGTTATTTCTGTATCATAAATACCAGGTTAGAAAAACTATTTATGTCTGAGTCACAGTCAGGAAAAAAGTCTGACAAGCATGCAAATGGTCCTAGAGGTAGTATGGTTGGCTTAATATTTCCTCTGCTGTTGCTGTTCATCAGCAGGACACCCATAAAGGGACGAAGAGGATGAAAATGGCTCCGTACCTAATGACTGCACAGATACACAATCATCAGGTGCTGCTTGGGCCAGACAGAAGACAGCCTCTGAACACCACCAGTTGTATTGCTTGACACAAATCCAGTGCATGGCAAAGCAGCCCTCCAGACGCCGGCTCTGCCAGCAGCAGGGACCAGACAGGTGCATTTGAGAGTGTAACTGGATATAACAAACCCATCCGAGCATCAGGAGCTGAGGAAGCCTCGTCTCCAGGACTGCCCCACGCCTGCAGGAACGGAGGTGACAGTGGCAGATTGTTTGAATGTGCAGGTGGAGAAGGGACAGTGTTTGGTGACTACCAGCACTGGGTACATCCCCCCCCCTGCAGAAAGGCTGTTTACCTCCTCCAAGGAAAGGACAGCAAAGTGAACAGAAGGGCATCAGAGCCTGGACTCAACACCAAACCTTTGTTCTGGACAGATTTCAGCTCAGTGTGACAAAGTGAAGCCCATTCACAGCTCTAAAAATTAACTTTCATACTCTCACTCTGTCAGGCTGAAAGGAGTTACGACAAACTTTAATCTTAATAGGTAATGACCTAAGACCTAAAGGTTCAAAGTTGATTCCACAACAGATAAACAATTTTCAACTAGAACTGCAAGGCATCCAAAGGAGAGAGGGGGAAAAAAATCTTTCAATTACTTGAATTAGTAAAATAATTTTTTGTTACAATTCTACATCCAATTGCAATTCTAGTTTTGCTGCACTGTGGGCCAAGAAACAGGGCTGTGGGGAAAGCAGATAATTTAACACCAGGTAATTTCAGTGCTAGTCGTCTAGACCTACACTCTCCTACTTGCCTAATTATAAATTTATGAAGGGATCGTTAAACCACTGTAACAAAATCAACTTTAACCCAGATTCTTGACCACTCCTTAGCAATTGCACCCATTAAGGAGCATCGGGTGCCTGTGTGGAGAGGTCAGGAGTGGGGGCACTGCCCAGCCCCTCAGCCACAATGGTGGTGGCACCTGAGGGGAAGTGTGCAATGGAAGGGCAAAACACAAATTCAGAGAGAAGTGAGGGACAAAAAAAAAAAAAAAAAAAAAAAAAAAGAAAAAAAAAGAAAAAAAAAAAAAAAAAAGAGAGAAACAGCCCTTCCAGCACCTGGGGCAGGGAAGGAAGAAGCGAGGAGGTGCTGGGATTGCCCTGCAGCCATGGGGAGCAGACCACCATGAGCCCTTTCTAATACATACAAAAAATAGAAGAGAATTGAAATAAAGGCTTTGCCATACTGCAGTGTAAATACATGCATCCATCACAATATGCAAACAGGATTTTTGAAAGAAAGCCCAGCCATTTGGTGTCTTTACTGACCTTACATTAGCTTTGATTTAGAAAATAAGGTCAGTGGGCAGGCACTTCAGTTTCCTTTACATTAGGCTCATCAAACATCATACCACCACCAAAAACCCCACTCTTTTCTCTCTTTGGAAATAGCCATTCATTCAATATTATCTACTGATGCTGTGGCCCAGGCTTCCAAAACCAAAGACATCCATCAAAATGATCCCAAGTGAGTGAAACCTAAAACATTTAATTACTTCCTATCTGGACCCCCACCATCAAATTCCACTTGGCTGCAATCTGTTTATGGAAAGCTGTGCCTCCAGCATCCCATTTGCAATGCAAGAATAACTCCAGAAACCAAATTAAGCATGGCCATGCCTTCCTGAAAAGGAAACTGGTCAGGAACATGGAGCATTTGGAGTTAAATTTCACCACGATGGAATTACTTTTCTGAACTAAAAATAATACATATACTTTTAGCATTCCAACATCTTCCTCCAGTTTTTTATCCACCATTCAATTTCCAATACCAAAATATCTTCATAAATGACCCAGATTTTAATTCTTTACAGATTTTTTGATTGCAATCCTTCAGGAACAATGAAACAAGAAAACATATTAAAAAACCCAGCTGATAATCTGTCTTAAATGTGTATCTGTATTTTAAGAGTGAAAATCTCATTTTACCTGAATTAACTGGAGATCAGCAGTCATTACTATATAAAGTCTTACTTAATAACATCTATTTTTCACATTTAAGCACTTTATTTTTATGTTGGACCCTGCTTTGTTCTCACATAACTATCCATCTATCTGTACATGCCCAAAAGATTTCTAAAAAAAAACCCTACTAAAAAATCAATTTCTTCAACTGTTTCATTAGAAAGTGGCTACATGTGACAGAAAAACCATCTGTCTTGTCAGAACAGCTAGAAAACAGCAATTTATCTTAGAAACAATTTTAAAATGTTCCATTTAGTTAAGACAGCTTCCATGATACTGCAGTCAAATCTGAGCATGCAAAGTGACTTGTAAATATTATTAATTAGGTA
This sequence comes from Chamaea fasciata, assembly GCF_029207755.1. Classification (NCBI taxonomy): domain Eukaryota; kingdom Metazoa; phylum Chordata; class Aves; order Passeriformes; family Sylviidae; genus Chamaea; species Chamaea fasciata. The sequence goes on along the minus strand of NW_027094088.1, from coordinate 16,295,042 downwards.
ACGATTCAGTACTTGTAGAACTCAGAAGTTCTGTATAAGTTTAGTGAAGTAACTGCCTTTTGCATATAGACAAGAGCTAGAATAAATTCCATCCAAAAAACCACACATCACCTCTTCTCCACCACATGGCAATTGACATTTCCACTGTTTTTCAAAAACTTCATAGCTTAAGAATTTGAAATACTCAAATTTCATAGGTGCTCCTTAAAACAGTATTTTGTTTATAAAATATCAACGGGGACATGATCACTGCATCACATTGTTAAAACTGCATGAGAACAACAGTGAAGATAGCACAGAAGAAAGGCTGCAATTTGCCCTTACTTCAGAAGAAGTCAAAAATGAGGTGAATACCTCACACAGCTCATTGGAAACAGCAAAGTATGATTAGGAAGATTTTGATTTTGTCCTTAAGAACAGAAATTTTCAACTTGAAGGATTCTTTTCAGTACAAGATTTACTGTTTCCCCAAAAACGAAAATCAGTTAGGAAGTTCACAATAGTTACAAACATTGACTTCATCTGCACACATCAGAACATCACACGGACCATCCTCTAAAAGATGTGCCAAGACATTTGAACCATTTCAGATTCCTTTTGGATTCTGTCCCTGTTCCACTTCTCATATATTTACCAGAAATGGGCTCATACTAGAAAAATACCCCAAACCCATAACCAAAATATAGATAGTCTAAATATCTTCACTCAGGGTGGTAAGCATGGGTGTTATTTGTCGGTTAGATCCTTCTCATAGAACTAAGGAGGCAGCAACAATGCACAACATTTCTTATAAACCACTGATTAAAAGGTGATTTTTGTGCAGGTTAAAATAAATTAAACAGCTCTGATGCACAATACAGGCCTAGTTGTTCCATATGCATCTTGTTTAAATCACCCATGGACCTGGGGTACAGAGGCCATGACCTGGCCTCTCACTGTTTTCCCTGAGCATCACTCACTGGTTACTCCACAAATTCACTGGTTATAAAGATCCTTTGTGCCTCCAAGTCTATCAACAGAGAAAGGTAAGACAGAGATCCAGGTTAAACTCTTTACGTTTATGGCTTTTAATATTACACATTATATTTTACATAAATTATCCAAAGCCCATCAGATACTACAGTTCTGAGAAGCACTTATCAACTGCCACCCACACTCTGCAGCTAAAGAAGGGAGATAATAATTATCAGGTATATTGTTAGAATCAAACATGGGGACTGATACTGCCACAAAAAACTGCAGAAATAAAATATAAGGCTGTGCCAATTCCTTTCCACATTAGATAACCTTGATATGAAAAAAAACTAGCTACTCAAAATTCAAAGACCATCATTAAGAAGGTCCTGTAGACAATTTCCCTATGACCCTGCAAATCTACTGTCTAACTGAATGGAAGTACTGCTTTTTCAGGTTCCAGACTACTTTTAACAAAGCAGTCAGAAAATATGATCAGAAAAATCATATTCATTTGCCCATAAAGCCTGTCTTGAGTTTCCCTGTCTACATCTGCTACATGATTTGCATCATTCTGCACAAGTAGCCAAGTCCAGTCACCTTTTTGCCACCTCTATAATTACACCATAACCAGCTATATTTCCCCAGGGACAGCACCACTTCCACACTGAATACAAACAATGCCAGGAACTTCATCATGGATGATAGAGTATCCAACACTAGCATTAAGGCTCTATCTTTTTTTCATGTGCTTAAAAGAAAAATTTGAGATCTCCTTGGATAAAACCTATTACAAGGTGTGTAATAAATATGTGTGGGATGTACAAGCTTCCAAGCTTAGGGTCTGAAAAAGACAACAGTAATGACTCATCAGGAGTAAAGAAAACTTCAAATAAGACACAGTGCTGATGAAGAGTGACATGGGAACACTGTTGAAAGCATAACCTGCATCCTGTTTGTTTCCTTTCTCCAAAGAGCATGGAGGTAAGGATTTGGACATTGTTGAAGGTATTCTCTCTGCTACCTCTGTTGAAGGCTTTCATTCTCTATTCAGCAGTGTATGAATTTGAGCAAGTGTACCAGGGCTAGAAGTGCATCCATCAAGACAGAAAAAAAGGGCTCAAAATGCCCATTTCTCTGTCTAAAGGAAAGATCTTCCTATACCACATATGAAGCACAACGACAGTGGTGCACCTTTACATATATGATTAACTGAAAAGCAGCTTGCTTTGTTTTTGTTCTGTAACAGTTAGATTTTAAAAGGGGAAAGAATAAAAAGCAAAAGTTTGGATTTTGGAAAGACAATTATCGTTTTGCTGCTTCTTAATTTAACATTTGGAAAAGGATGTTCCTACTACAAAGCTGACCACAGGAGAAAGAAAACATAGTGCTCTTTTCCCAAAAATGGTGAAGCAGAAGCAATACAGAATGTCCTTTATCTCGGAGCCTGGATGTTGTGGTCTAGCCACAAGTGACTGGAACTGGAACTGAAACACTGCCTTCCCTGCTGGCTGAGGTACACTTAGACACTGAAACATGAGGCAGCTGTAGCTTCCCTGCAACAACCCCTCCCTCAAATGAACAAGGAAAAAAATACTTTGAACTATGGCTTTGGAGTCAGTCACCTTTGGGTGTTCAAGCTACAAAAGCATCAACCCCAAACACTGTATGAGGCAAACTGACAGCTGCACCACACAAAAGCTGAAGTGTGCTCTCCTAAAGGCTGAGAAAGCACATGCCAGAAAGTCTCTAATTCAGGCAGACAGGATCCCTCTCTGGATGCCTGTAAATACATTTACACACTCTCACTGAATCTATGGGAATCCTGAACATGTGCTCTAAAGTGCTCTTACTTCTTTAACACACAGACAATCTTATTTTAAGCACAGCACGCCCCCTCCTTAGCTTTCTACAAACCATAGTGACACTGAGACGAAGCCAAATGCAACTTGTCACCACTTCTTTTATATAGAGTTTTCCCTTTCCACATCTACCAGTAGCTCCATGACACCTCACTTTAATTCAGAAAAATCCTACTCATCTCTTCCAAAACAGTATCAGCTATGTTCAGCTCAACTACAGCTGCAACATTAAATGAAGTAAATGTACATGCCTCGTAATGTGCAATTAACAAAATATTATGTCAAAAACAGAACAAAAAGACAATTCAATGGAATGAAACTGGCATTGGACAACTATGTGTCAAAGAAAAAAAAAAAAAACAAAATAACAAGAAGGGGCTAAGACATCAGTGCTGAAGGAGATTAAAGCCTGGGCTGGTGACAAACTGGAGGGCATGGCCAGACAAATCATGACAGTCTGCAACTCTTCCAATATTCAGATAAGATATATTCAGGTAGTTCCCGAAAACAGTCCATCTTTTTTATTGTGCAACAAGACTTGTGACTTCTCAAAAAACTGTTAAATGTATTCTATGGCAAGAATACTGCCTTTCAAAACAGCCCTTGAAGAGCAGTCATCTTATGTCCTTTAAAAGAACAGGAATTGGCACATGATAAATTAAGGGCAAAGTAAGTCATCCAATATTAGCTGGTAATTTTAGAAATCCATATATGAACTTTATAGAGCACATAGCATTACATAGAGCTTTAGAGTTTAAAACAGAGCTCCAACTGATTTCAGTGACAGCTGAGAGTTCTCAGTATCTCTTCATATCAAACCACAGGAAGTCAACCAACTGATGCATATAGTGATGAATGCACAATACTAGCTACATACAAAATATGTGGTTAATATCCAGCATTACATGAAAAAAAAAAAAAAATCTGTAGCAGCCAGCAAAAGAATAAAATTCTCCACAGCATCATTCAATTCCCTTGTGAAAAAAAACCCAAACATTTTCCTTTCAGGCAAACCACAAATCCATCAACTAAGTAACAGCTTACTTTGACAGATGAGTCCCCAACAAAATATGACTAAAGTCTCCAGAGACCTACTGTCCTATGGGATATGCAGAACAGGTCAAGGGGGTGGGGGGGGAACAAGCAGGGAAAATATCACCATCATACAGCTACAGCTATTTTGGCTAAAACTATAAAAGATACTCACATATCCTTTGTTTCAGACTAGGAGGAATTCTCTGAGCTTTCAAGCAAACCCAGAATTAGCTCAAGCATTACACAGCCAAATTACTTTATAGATACACAAAGAACATAATGTAAACTTCTTCATAACACCAACACTTCCATTCCATGCTCTGTTCTCACACCATTAAAATCTGGTGTTGCATGGCTGGGAAAGAGTCAAATAAAAATCTCTTGTCCACTCAACAAGGTACAATTACACACTACATCTTGTTCACTTCTTAAGTCAGTTCTGCTGCAACTGCACACATACTTCACCCAACAATCAGTTCACTCCCCGCAGGCGCGCAGATGACAAACTGTGGAGCTGCACTGTAAATCTTTATCACTGAAATAGCACAAAAAATGCTCAACATCCAGCAAGCGTGGAAGGATTCAAAACCTCAGCGATACAAAATAAAAAAGCAGAACACAGTCATTACTTAGGCCTTGCGTTTCCTAATGACCAGTAGGACTGGCTTCTGATCTTAACAGAGATGTCTGAGATCAAGACATCTGCCGGACAGTGGGGATGCTTTCATGCATGACATAAACCCCTCAAATTCAGAAATTTGAGTCAAGGAGAAACAGTATCTCAGGCTAAACAGCTCAAAGATAATCCTTGTACATTGCTCAACTCGTATTGAATGTACAACACACTTGGAATAATTCTGAGAATTAGATAAGCAAGATTTGGTCCCACCTGTCCTGTTATCAAGTTGAAATCACTCAAAAGCAAAATACGTATCTCAGGGGAGCAGAGGCTTTAAGGTTCATGGTTAGGTCAGGACAAAACCCTAAGTTTTAAGGATGAGTCAGAACTCTCAGCAAACATGGGAAGGCAGCTCTGAACCACCATTTATTTGTTCTGTGCTTGTGCAGGAACTAAGCAGAGGCCGGTGCCCTCAACACGACCAGAAGGTCAGTGCTCTGCAGAACCACTGCAATGGCAACACATCAACATCTCTTTTCATGGTAAAGCTTCCTTCCTGAAACTACCAGGCTTGAAAGAAAAAGGAAAGAAAAACAATCACGTTGACTTTTCTTGTATTTGTCCTTCTCCCAAAACGGTAAGCAACATTAAAAAAAAAATACATACTTCAAGTTTCAAATCCTAACTACTCTTGTCAGCTAATAAGCTCCAAAATTATGCCCCATATGCAGTTAATGAAATCACAAGAACGAAACATGCCTCTTCTTTTCCACTGCAAACATCTGCAGTAACATTTTTGAGGAATTAAACCAACCCACAGGAAAATTATTATCATGCTTGGTGCAGGAAAGTACCTTAAAACAAAGATGTTGACTGTCTTAACAAAGTCTTGGAGATTTTTGTGTGTGGCCATTCAGTCACACTCACCAGTTAAAGGCACAAGCAAGAGGGGAAAAGCATTCAAAGGGATGAGTAAAGGAATTACTCTCCATTTAATCTGCAGCTCACCTACTACAGTACTGAGCTCACAAAATGGAAGTGACTTACTATACTAACCTACATAAAAGAAAGCTTCCTCTGTTACATGGAATTAAGAAGAGAAGGGGAAAAAGACTCAAGAACCTCCAGGAGAACATTAAATTCTTCTCTGCAGTTTGGGATTTAACTCAAGAAATCACCAATGTAAGTAACTTGCTTTATGTTCTTCCTTAGTATAGTTCAGAGAAGCAGAAACATTCATCAGCAGAATCATATAATGAATAAAAATATTCAGCAGGAGGTGGAATAACTACATTATTTTCAAGCAGGAAAACCACAAATGAGCTATTGCAGCTTTCCAGAACAAATACTGATGTAAGATCTGGTTTTGCACTACCTTGCACTTCATTTAGATGTCACTGTTCCATACAAATAAACAAAACAAATTTTAAAACCCACTACTGTTCTGTCTTTGATTTTACACAGGTGTGAATGACCGACCATTATTTCACATGCCATGTGGTCAGGCTGAAGTCTAATATTTGGTTAATAGCTTTTTTCAAGACAGCTCCCTTTAAATAATCAAAGAATTCATTAAAAGTTACTCTTTTCTATCCATGTGCTAATGAAGCCAAGACTAGACTAAAACCCCATATTCCACTGCCCACAGACTAGTAAGGAAACAAACTCCTTTTGGTAAGCCTACCACATCAGAGCACCAATTCACCGGTGACTTTCCACACCTGTAAAAGAAAGGAGACAAGTTTCTAAAGTCCTGCGGTACCACATCAAGAATAAGAACCCTAAATCACTTTCATTTTAGGAATATTCAAGGTACAACAGCAGAGCAGAGGAATAGTTATTCCTTCCCCTCGTCCAAAAGTATGCACAAGAGCTGGCTATGGCAGAAGGCCATGGAAGTCAAACTCCAACCCTTGCCACACTTTCTCTGAAGAACTCTGAGAGACTCAATGCCAGCTCCGATTCCTCTGTTCCTGGTATATCATAAAAAGCTACCTTGGGATGCTAGAAGAACTTTTGCATTTGAATTTGGCAGAGCAAAAAGCAAAAATTACAGCAATTTGTACAAAACGTTTTTGCACAAAGTAAACGCAAATTATAATGAGGCAGCAAAGTCACTCAGAAATACCCTTATTAAACAAACTGCCCCATAAATAACTTCTGATGCCAAGCATTATGTACTACATGAATTACACTGTGCCTCAGAAAGAGTTGCTATCTGCAAAGTAATAGCTCATGAATAGTTCTTGAATTTTTCTTTTGCAGTACTATATAAAAAAGAAAAATTCCGCATTTCTCTTCTGGTATGTCATGACTAAGCTGCTGTAAAAACAGACTGACCACTAACCAACCTCCAGGCACCCTACAGACCGTGCTCAGAAGTTCTTAGGCAGTAAACACCAAAACGAAATTAACGAAAAATGCAGAGTGTCCGTGTTTTTCTTGATGGAAGGCTGACTTTTACTCAGGACAGTTGCTTTAAAATCAGTTCCTCACAGGACAGATCAGAGTGCCAGTGGAAGCAGGCAGGAAGCAGATACTCAGATGTACCAGGCAGAAAAAAAGGAGGGGTAGGAAGGGGGAACTTCCACAGAAAGCAACAGTATTAAGGAACTGCCTACCTATACTGTCTTTTACACCTTAATTGATGATTAAGTACAAGGCTTTAAGAGAACCTGCCTCAACCTTCAATTAAAACTTTTTTGAGCAATACCTATGCAGGTACAGCTTTCTGGGAGGTAATTCCCAGCATTAGTTGGAGATAATAATCAAAGAGTTTCTGGTTATCTCTGTTGACGGCATATCTGATTTCCTGAAAGCATATGAAGTTTTATGGGTTAAGTTTCTACTGTAACAATGATCTGAATTTTGCAGCCTGACAGTCACTCGCTCCAACACCACGACCATGAGTATTTCTCCAAGTCCACTCAAGCTAAACCCTTACATGCAGCAGGAGACAGCGTAAATCTATTCCATAAATAGGAAATATGAGACAAGTTTTAAAAGTATGCATTTCAATTTATGTAAGACATTATGACATGCCAGGAAAACTTCCCTGAAATGCCAGTGGCATGCATATCATGGGGCTGCAGGAAAGATTTTGAAAAGGTGAGGTACTAACAAACCACCGTACGAGTTACATGATTAATTTTTATGAAGGTCCAAGTTCAACACACAAACAGTTGCTCAAAACACAATTCTGGCAAGCATCCACCTGACCACTGCAGAAAAGAGCACTTCCCTTCTGAGAAATAAAACAATTGCCACTGCTTCAAGTTGTACAATGCTGAAGGTACAGGAGGGAGGAGAGAGGACATCACAGCAACAAGATCACAGAAATAAGATTAGAAAGGGAACCCAAACAGTAGACTGAAAATTTACGCAAATAAATAAAGCCCTTAAGCACACAGAAGATACAAGCCACCCACACCTTCAGGAATTTTCACAACAAACAGTTCAAAAAACTTTGAAGAAAAAAAATTAAATTGGAAGGAACACAAACATAAACCTGGATCCTAGAAACTGTTTTTCCACTGATTTTTTATTTCACCTTCACAACACACAGCTGTGCCTCCATTTCTTTGCAGAGATATTTCATATGCTAATGACCAGGTACTTTCTCAAACAGGTTTTCAAGGCAATATATGCAAGTACCCAATATTACTGTAAATTATTTTCTCACCAGGAAAGCAATTGAAAGGAAAAAAAGTATATTTATAACCCTCACAACCAGGAAATAAACACACATTTTAAAAGCATACAATAAAATAAGTGAAGCAAAATAAAGAAAATATTCTCTCTTGACATCTAGAAAAAGCTACAGTAATTGAAGCATAGTTTTAAATTCTCGCCCTCAAATAGTTTGGCTTCCTTTAGAAGCTCAGCAGCAAATATGAACTGCTTTAGTATCATGAGGGCATCAGTGAATTATCATCATGCTTATCTCCATTAACCAAGAGCAAAATTAGGCTTAGAAATGCCGCCTTCTTCCTACCAGACAGAACAATTTTGGCTCATAGCTGTTAAAGACAATGCCTCTCACGTGACGAATCTATCTCCATTCAGATGTCTAAACTTTCTCAAATCTTGACACACCACCTGGGAAATGGCCTTTCAGTGGAGAGGCTGTTTTTCTCTCAAAGAGATAAAAGTACCAGGGAAAACAGCACCTAGGTCTTTAAGTGCCTGGCATAGAAAAATACGGTATGAGACAGACAGTAAGGCAAAGAGAGAGAAGACAATAAGAGCCTATTTGTCAAGGCTTATGTTTAAATTGTGAGTCTGAAAGTGACACCAAGCAGCACATTTACAGATTTCAACTATTCCAGTCTGACGGGAATACTCCGAGAAGGGCCATCAGGTAGTAGCAATGCAGCTCCTCTGCACTGTGTTTTACAAACACACACACACACGAAAGACCCCAAACCCCTGTGATAAGTTGTTATGCTTACTTCAAACATGCAGTTTGACCCTGCTTCTTTTGAAGATAATGAAAATTCTGCCCCAAGCTTTTAGGAGGGTGATGTGTGGGGGAGGTGTTATTAAAAACAATGATTAGCATACCAAAAAGAAATCCTTGTAGCTTTGCCAAAATTACCTAATTTACCATCTTCCATCTCCTGCAAACTTCCTCTGACACTTCCCATAGGAAATGGATTTGTACCCCTGATGCTGGAACCATGCTAAGAATGACCTTTGCACCCTGTCACTGCAAGAGTGATCTCATTTGCCAGGGACAGAACACGGAGAGAGCTGGAGAAGGTGCATTGGGAGAAAAACTGAAAATCTGAAGTAAAAGCAGCAACAAATAATAGCCTAATGTTAACAAAAGTGTCATGCAAATCTAGCAGTCATGAAGTTTTCTTTACTGCTTTAAGAATCAGTGGGATAAGATCAAAACTACTAAAGAAAATACTTGCCCCAAACACATGAATTAATTGGATCCAACCTCACCTGACAGTAACATTAGAGAAAATTGTTTCCTTTAACTGGAAAGGAAAAAAGATCCCCGAAAGATGGAAACCCTCTCTGAAGTGATGGAAACAAGACAAGAAACTTTATTTTAGAGACAGAACTATATGATTAATGCCTAGGTTTTAAAGTGTAAAATTTCATTTTGCTGATCATGACCTGTCATCAGTAAGAATTATCAATAAACATTCTACTCAAGGTAGACGGAGGAAAAAAAAATCACAAGGTCACATGAAATAAAATTATTCAAGTTTTGAATAATCATACCACACTTTGATGTAAACAAAAGATTTTAGTGCCACAAATTCAGCCTGGTTAAGAGCTGAAAGCATTGATGCCTTAGAACTAATCAATGGCCAGCAACATCTCAGGTAGAAACTTCTGTAATTTTAACTATGATCATACACATGGTTAAATACATTTACTGACAACATGAACTACACGACTAAGATAAAGCAAAATCTCTTTAGACTGGTTTGTTTCCTTATCAAGAAAATGTAAGGGTGAAATTAAAGCAAATTTTTAAGTACTAATATCAAGACTTTATTGGATGAGACTCCCTCCTATCAGTAGTGCCAAGGACCACAAAGCGAATGTAATATTGTCAGTAAGTTATACAAATTCCATTAAATGATCTTAGCTTTGGAGAAGAAGAATGCAAAAAATTCAAGAAGAATATAGCTGGACAGCAATTAATCAGCTCCTTGCCCCTGCTGCACACTTTTTTCTTTCCCAGAAAGTTGAAGCACTAGGTTACTACTGATAAGATCAGATGACATCTCTGCTAAATCACCCAGGAACAGACTTTTCAGGTGTTACCATGAGCTCCTGCAGCATATACTCAGCAGTGTAACCGCACAGATACTCACTGAGGTAGCTAAGAAGCTACACCACCAAAAGCAACGGGTTCCCAGATCATCTTCTCTGAAGTCAGTGTTACTCAAGGATGAAGCTAACAAAAAAATAACAACTTAATAAAATAATACACACCAGCTATGGTAATACACCCCGTATATAATTTTTTCTTGGTAATCTTAATTCTTAATAATGTTTCCATTTTCAGAGTGTAAACTATTATCCACAGAGATATTAAGTCATCCCTTACTTTCAGAAAAACCAGTAACACATAAGGGCATAGGCAGTACATTTTTTAGCCAGCCTACTTAGATCCAGAAAAACCCACTCGACTAATTTAATGTCAAGAATTAAATTATGACTTTTATAAAGATGCAGAAATTTAGAAGTACATATTTTGTTAACCAGAAGTGGCTGCTAGCTGTGACAGTGAAAACAAGTCAATACTGGAGATGGAATGATACAACAGCAAAATTATAATGGTCTTCTCTGCAAATTTCTGTTTGCATAGGAAGCAGTTTCTATAATTTCCTCTAACATATTAGTTGAGAGTGAAAACAAGTCTCTTTTGTGTCAGTCCCTATCAAAATTATAAAAGGATCTTTTAAAATAATCACAAAATAGTACATCATGTGTTTTCTAAAAGTTGGGAGAAATAAAAAGAAACTATTCCAAGTGTGTTAACATAAGAATCCTTGTCTTTCAGTTACAAAGTATACAAGGAAAACAGTGTAAAGACACTGAGTGATACCGTGCCAAATACCACAGAACACACAAGATTAACGCTTTCTTTTTGTAAGGAATTACCATCATCAAAATCAAACAGTTATTTTGAAGATCCCTCTTCATGACTGGAAACTTTCTCCTAGCAAAAAGAAAAATTCTGGATACTGGTACAGAAAAAAATGAGGCTCACTGAATTTCTACACCAAATACCTAAGAGAAGACCTCAAATTTTTTTTCAAATTTGTAGCTCGCATGCATGCTAGAGGGAATCTGAGAGGCAACCAGCCTGGAGCATAGGAGCTGTAGTAGGTGAAGCCATAGAAGCCTGGGCTGTCACAATCCCAGCCTCTTTCTTTTATACAAACACCACTACAGTATCTTCACAGAACCATACTGACAGATTTCAACGTGCTTTTGCAGGTTGGTTGTTAACTGGATTGTGTCCCTCTGCCCACACAAGCACCAGCAAAACAAAGATCAGTGGATTTAGCCACCTTTAAGACACCATCAAGTCAGCCCTCACCCAAGATAAAACCAGTGACCCGCAATCAAAATCTGACTTCTATTTCCTCCTCCTCCTCCTCTTGTTACTATGTGTCCTGCAAAACATTCAGACAACACAGTGGTCTATTTACAAAAGGCAGCGTGGTAAAGGTAAAAGATCTTCCATGAGCAAGAGCAGGAAATACCTTGGGACTGTGTTGTCCCCGTAGGACAAATGACATTCTCTCAAACCACTGGGCAGACAAAAGTAATTGTCGCCCTTCCTATCACTTTTTTTATTTTAGTTTCAGGTATTAAAATGATAAACCTATACTCTCACTTAAGTTTCATCCTGTTTAGACTACAGGAGTGGAAGAGATCACAACTTCTTACTCATAGCCAGAACAAACAGCCCAGGGCTCCAGTTCCACAAAACCTAACAAGGCAAAATGATTAACAATAGTAAATCAATTGATCTAATAAGAAATGTAGAGGGTATTTACAGGAAAACACTGTACAGATGCACGTGTGGGTAAGACCTGTGTGTATTTTTCACACAGGTGACAACTTTTTGCTACCATTCTCCACACACAATCTCTATATCATGAATCTGGCCAAGAAAATCATGAAAGCTTAGGATGACTAGGGAAAAACAGAAAAAAATACCAAACCAAATCCAGAAACTAAGATTCTCACTATGGGAAGACCAGACTGACACATGGATATCCACATCGTATTAGAAACATAAACTGAGATTTAGATAGGATGAAAAGCAACAGAATGGAAGCAAGGAAGAAATGCATGAGGTCTCAGCTGAGAAGGTAAGTTGCTTTGGAGTAACACTACGGAAAACACTGAGAAAGGAAAAGAGGAAGGACTCAGAAATGGAGACCTGTGGGCCCTCCGCCACATCCTCCTCCAAGCCTCAAACTGATACTGAAAGGAAACTGAACAAAAGACCAAAGAAGCATTGCTGTTCTAATCCCACAACATTTGAAGGGAATGCAATTACTGTAATTAACATCTACAAATGCTTTTTCCTCTCCCACTTGGAATGGCACACTAAACTCACTTCTTATTTCTACAAAAAAGCTAGCGTACATTTCCACTAAATTGCTGAACAAAATATATTTTTCCCTCAAAATGGCCTACAAAAATACCACAGTTCATAACATCTACAAGGTCCCCATAAAAAGCTTTTCAAAAAGTTGCCAAGAGAAGGTGCACTAAGTAGCTGATCCCTAAGAATAGAAGAAATCTGCAATATTGTGTAACAAAACTAATTGAAATCAAACTGGAAGTCTGGATACGGATAAGGAAGAATTATGAAACACAAAGTCATAGGAGGCTGGATATACCTCATGTGGATTTTATCCATGGTGACCACTAGTAAACCTAATTAGGCTGTATTACTAGAAATAAAGCAAACTGACCTGTCTGAATAGAAGATTTTTGCAGTTATTATGAAGCCTAATGTCATGTTTAAACTATGTGAAATAAAAATCTTGTCGTTAACAAAAGATTGCACATGACTGACCTAAATCACTTGCATTTTTTAAAGATTTTGGTCCACATTAGTTGCATTCCCAAGCTTAATGAGGATTTTAGAAAAATAACGTGTTGAGGTAAGTTAGACCAGAGTAGAACAAAATATTCCAGTTGTTTAGCCAAAAAAGAAAATCAAATTAAACAAGTACAAATGCTTATGGAAGGAATGCCTGCTTTGCCAAAAGATAAAACTTAAAGAGTCTAGAAACTGACCTTTTCTTTCAATCCTGCCTCAGCTATCCACTGCAGCTTTTTTAGTCAGGGTTTAGAGCTTGGCAGCAGGATCTAATTGCTTCTGGAAGTTTTCTGCACAAATGGAGACTGTAAATTTTTTACAGGATAAAAGCAATTAGGGATGCTAAGAATAGGTTAATATTTTTCAAAGACACATCCAGGATAATTTATAACAGTTCACTTTCAGAAAATAATATGGGGAAAATGATTTCCAGGATAATAGCCTACACCCACTTTGTATCTCAAAATCCTGTATTTGCTATTTATTAATAAGAAAATTTCAAAACAACACTGGTCTCTCCAGCCACAGGTATGACTCAGTAGTAAAATTATTGTTATTTGCTGCTGCTATTCAGGATTCAAACACTGATCTATGGCTGTAAGGTAGAGCTCCAAAAAGAAAGGTAGCTTCTACCCATCTGTGCAAAAAAAGTAGATATATATATATGTATTGTCTAAGAATTCAACTATATTGGAGCAATTAAGCTCATTGCTTCTGGAGCACAATATCCATGCTTTAGTTAACTGTGATATAATAATATGCTGCAGGTTATAAAAAAATGTCATTAAAGTCCAGGAGAGAAGAGCCAAAAGACTAGGAAGGAGTTTAATCAGGTACATACACACACAGCCTCATATCTGACACAGAGATTAAAAATTCAAACACACCTTCAGCACTACATTTTACAGTTATGATCTTACCATTAAAAAAAAAAAAAAAAAAAAGACAAAAAAAACCCACCAACCAAACCCAACAAACCCACTGGATGAACCCTTAAACATGATATGTCCTAGTAACAGGGAATTTTTTGTGTTGTCATGAGGTTTATAATGCCCACTGAGCAGACTAACTCATATAATTGTATTTCTCCATTTGTCCCCATTAGATCAAAGCATGCGAGGAATTTCTGTACAGAATAAAGGCATTTTTAAAATTCCTGGAAACTAAGTATTAGTCAGCTTTCTATCTAAGCAAGCCGTGCTCCTTTGCAACAAACAGGACAACACTGACAGAAGTCAGTCAACCTGAAGACACATACCCCAAATATGCCCCAAAATAAGCAGCCTTGGAGTGCTTCCAAACTTCCCCCACCCAACAGAACAAAAATAGCCAAAAAGAACACCCTTTAAACTTATTTCTACTTTAAATTAAGGATTTGTAAAAAAAAAAAAAGAAAAAAACCAAAACAAACAGTGTAATGAAAATGTGCAAAGAAACAAACATGTTACAATGGATTAATGCCTCACTCTGCTAGAAACTAATAAAAACAAGTAGAATTAACTGGATGGTCTCACAGTTCAGTTGATCACATCAGAACTGTTGATAAACTTACAGCAATTAGTTTACTGTGTTCAAGGAAAGAATCAAAACTGAAATATATGTGGGGGAAAAAATTACAATTCAAAAGGTATAGACCTTAAACACAGAGCTACCTAACACTAAAGCATGCATGGGCAACCATTCTTCTATGTATTTTCCTGCAAATACTATTTCCATCCTTTTCAAGTAATTTGGTGTAGAACTGCATCTGTATAAAAGATGTTTACACAATATTCTGAAACATAGAGATTTGAAGGTCGTTTCTATTTGAGAGTACTGAAGAACCTTCTTCTTTCACTCTAATCAATAAAAACCATTTAATTGTTGGCTGCAGCTGTGTAACAGAAACAACAGATTACATAAAATAAGCAGTGAAGTGTTATCATAAACTATGTCAGAAATTCATGTGTCAAGAATGCCACAAAGTCTTCTACATTGATGGAGCCCCATCAGTCCACATGGCTCAGCAGCAAGCAATAAAACAACTCGCATTTAAAAATGGGAATATGCCTAAGCACATTAAATGGCCTTGACAAGCAAGATGCTCATTCTTCCCCACAAAGAACTGAATAACTGGTTTTGCTCATGTCAGACCAGGAGGTATTGAAATTTTTCTGACTAGAATAAGAAGCTGATACCTTTTAGAATGCAATTAGGAAAAAAAAATATTTCTAATGGGTTGGAAAGTAGTGACCACCAAAGTCTACTTTAAAAAACAACCAAAATAACAAAACTTGAAAAAGTTTATTACTAAGTCTTTTACTGTCTGCTAAGAATAGGACCTAAATAAACATTTCTTTTTCAACGGTCTGTTTTAAAAACAAAATATAAGCAACTCACAGCTGAAAATGACTGTGATTTTGTTCAGGACCTATATAGCAATAAATAACAAAGAAGAGGTGCAGAAGCCTAGAGACAAGGTTTGATTTTCTTTTGTAACCAATATGCAAAAAAAAAACCTAGCTCAAAAAGGGGCTTACCATTTTTCTTAAGAAAAACCATGAGAGAGATCAGTAGAAGGTTAACACAGACAACCTCTCCACAACTCTGTCTCAAAAATTGGTTGTTTGGTGATAGAACCATTTTCAATATCCAGAACAGACGCTACACAACTGAATAACAAAAGTATGAGACCAATGATGACAGTCTAGTGTTTGACCATATCAGCACTGCACAAACACCACACATTTCAGTTCTACTAGAGATGAAATGAGAACAATTTAACCCATCTTCCAAAGCATTCTTAGGCAGGAAAAAACAAAAAACAAACAAAAAACCAAACCAAACAAAAACAACCACAAACTAAACAAAACCAACCAACCAAAAATTTTACTAAAGGACGGTTTACATTTTTCCAACTAGAGCATAGATTTAATCAAGTCACTGACCTCACCAGTACTGGTGTATTATTGGTGCCCTCCATCTTCCCTCAATTCATCGTCACACACTTTCAGATTTATTCTACCATCCTTTCAATATATCCTATATAACATTGTTCCAGTTTCTTTTTAAAAGCAATTCAAATTGGAGCCATTAGAAAGAATGTTTTCCCAGAATCAAAACATCTCCAAAGGCTTATTTTTACCACCATAGCTCTCTTTCAAGTTCACCTTATCAGCCTTTGTTACCTCCCTTACACTCTTGCGTCAGCATGGCAACTCACACACAAGTAGAAAAGAAAAAGCAAAGTGCTTGGAATTCTCAACAGCTTTTTCTGGTAAACTCCAGTTGCTATAATTAGACGAGTCCTTTTCTAAATCACAAATACAATTATCAATAGAGATAAAAATGAAAACTAGCATCAAATACATAGGACAAACCAAATCTAAATGTTCCAGTTTCTTCCTGTTATCTCAAAATGTGCCCTGATTTAACCCTCAGAACACAAACACAATGGCTGTTTCCATGGCTGTGTTAGCATATAAGAATACCTATGTAATATAAACAACAAAATCAAATCAACTTATTAACAAGTCACAAAACCAATACTGTATAAGAACAGGGAATGCAACTGTGTTTTCATTTAAAGCCAAAGATGGGATTTTAGAAGCAAATATTCATTATTCTGAATCATACAAAAGCTAACCTGACACTTCTAACCAGTCTAATGTCATTTCAAGCACCAAAGAAGACTGAAATCCTACAAAAATTTAAAACTCTGCTTCACATTCTAGAGACCTTACTTTCTCCACTTGCTGAGTTAAGCTTGCAGTATCAAATAAAAATAAGAACAATTAGTTCAGATCTCAATTCTTTTACCCTGATTCATTTAAAATAAGCTATAGTTCCAAATTACAAGTTAATAAAGTAGTCCTAAAAGATCTAAGTACTAGAACATGAAGCTTCTTAGTTCCCCTAAATATAGCAGCAGTCACATGGCTGTCATTAGCTCTTCCATGGTAGAATACCTCCTAAACCTTTCCCCCAAAAAATCAGATTGTGATTCAGTCTTACATGAAATAGAGCAGATAACATCTCAGACCAGAACAATCTGCATAAAAATACACATCCACGAATGCAACCTCAGCTCAAACCCTCCATAAAACCAAACAGTAACACCTCAAAACTACACTGCTGAAAAGCAAGAAAAAATTATTTGCTGCTCAACAGGATTCTGTGATCATTGAACAGCTGTTTATTAGCCTTTTGTTAAAATTAACAGACTATATAAATAAATCTTACTTACTTCTGGGAAGAATACTTTATTTTTAAAAAAGGTAGTTTAAGATGACAATCAGTTCTCAGGAGTAAATTTGTACTCTGCATTTTGTAAACACACAAACATACCAGAGCATACCAGTTCCCTGACCAGTTCCAATACCTTCAGATTGCACTCTACATAGTAATCGAGCAAATCTGTGGATATTGGCAGAAACTCACAAAATGCCAGCATCTAACTGACATCCACCAGTAGATATACCAAGCCCAAAGTTTTATTCGACTGATGGGAAAAATAAATTAATACACACTAGTTTATATGGTACATTCAAAACCAAGAGCGCTTGACATGCAGCAGCTTTCAGAACTCCCTGGTGTAAAATTTGTGCTATTTTTCCTGCTGTTCAAATAGAGAAACTGAAAAAAACTGAGCTGAAAGCACTTCAACACTGAGTCCTTTAGAGAGGTGTGGGCAGAGTCCGCGATTTCTGGCTGCAAGCCTTCCACTTCTGCCACTACTCAGCACATCTCTGACTTTAAAACCACATATAACCTCTTTCCAATCAACCACCGGCACTGCTTCTCCTTCTGGGGAGATACGAGAGATTATGATTATCAAAGCACAGGGTACCCTCAGTAACTGGAGGGTACCCGACCTGTCTAAGAGCCTGATTTTGCTAACTCCCTGATCCCAAGAGGAATGCCAAAGACCACCAGTTTCACTACAAAGGCTGGCCCTCAGAGGAGACACTCCTGGGAGTGTTTGCAGGATAAAGACATCATTCACACAGACACTTCCACCAGCAGGTAACAAGCAACCACTGGCTCTTCCACGTCACCTCACAAACCCTCCTGAAAAACCTCCCAGGGCAGAAGCCTGGACAGCAGAACTGGGAGCAGACACAGGACCATGGCAACTCAGCCCCGGGAACGGGAGCAACTGGTCTTCTCTGAAGCCTAAGAGTCCTGCTAAGGCACAGCTGGAGCATGAGAGTGGAAAAATAGCAGGAAAAATAGGCCAGCAAGAAACCTTATTCCAGTCCAGCCTTTCCAAAACAGTGTATTATTTCCATCAGCAGACGAGAAAGCTTATGACAGAAATATTCAGGTACTGTCAGAGCCTGGCAATGAGGTATTTACCCATCAAACAACCACCAGCAAACACACCAGCACCCAATACAATGGGTCCTAAACACACTGCTGCTCTGATCATCTAGATAAGGTTAACTTGGTTATTATTATTATTATTTACAGGGTATCAGCTGGCTAGATCCACTGCAGACTACACTAAGTTCCTGCATAGAAAATACCCTTGGAGCCATCATATTTTCCCAGTCTTTCACAGCTTCTGTATGCCAGTGACAGTTTTAGAGGGAAGACTCTTCAGAAGTACTTTTAATTACTATTTCCTCCTTAGCCAGAATGCATTAATTATAGCCTGTTCCTCCAGATAATAAGAAAACAAAAAACAGTGCAATATGAACACTACAAGAAACTTAATTACTGAGTCAGATGTCCTTTAGATGTCAGTATGACTACAGAGCGGAGCAGGAAAATAAAACACACACATATCAGCCTCAAGTTGTTAGATCAGTTATCAAAACAATGTCTTTCCTCAGCGACTTCATTCTGAAGAGCTCAAACACCTAATTAATCAAATGCCTGTTACGAGTTTCAAAAATATGCTTTTTTTAATAAAGGAGGCCTGCTGATGTATTTATTACAGAGCAAATGTGGTAAATGGTTCTGTATGCAAAAACAGAAGTGCAGCACGACTTTGAAGTTTGAAGGTCAGATACAGTAACCATTCTCATCAAGGTTCTTATGTCAGACTGCATCTTCTGGTTTACATCTGAGTTTAGGAGGAGGAAGAAAGAGAATTAAAAGAAAAAGAAATAGAGTCAACCAGTTCTGTGACAACTTAAGAAGAACTGGCACAATATCATTCACCTGCTTTCCTTTAAAAATCTACTAATACCCTATCTCCCACAAAATGAAAAAAGTCTGCCGGGGACACACAGACTTCCATTCTGCTTTTCAACTTTGATTTTCCTGATGAAAAAAACAATCTACTTAAGTCAGCAACAATTTTATATTAAAGAACCAAATGTCATCTTCTCCATCTTCACAGATGTTTCAAACCCTTTTCATTTCAGAAAGCTGAAGGATTTTCTTTATTCTAAAGCAGTATGGATACAACTGCAGAAGCAAATCAGAGGATTGTGCATTGATATTTTTCCAGACATCAGAGAAGTTATCCCTCACCATTCCATACTGCCAGCAACTTTAGGATACAAAACTCAACAGCTGGGCCTGAAGACAAACAAATATGCTCTGAATACAAGAGCCTGATCCATGTCAAAAAAGAAAAATAAAAAATATAAAGCATGTTTTACATGCATACCTCAAAGACAAAAAACCAAGAGATTTCTTTTGAACACCACCACCACGTTTAAATACAGCGAAACTGACAACACTTCCCAGTAAAACACTGAGTTATAAACAATCCCCTTTCACACATAAATAACAGAGACATTATACAAAGCAGACAGGAACATGGACGGATGTACACAAAATAAACACATTCAAACTTACCCCACTCCAGATACTCAAGGATGTTCTTCTCTCTTCTCAGAGGGGAATTATTACATTCATCATAAAGGCAGATGAGTATATCCAGCAAGGTTTCCACACTGAAGCATTGCCCATTAGTCTGTGTTGGCCCATCCAAAATAAACTGCTCCAACTGCTTCAAACGCACTTCTCCAGACATGGTTGTTTCAGTTTGCATTGGGGTTTCTTTTTTAATGATTATTATTACTTTGTCAGAAAAACAACAACAACAACAAAAAAAAACTTTTGAAGGTTTTGTCGTTTAAAAAGAAGTCAACAGTATTTTTAACAAGTGTCAAACTGTGGCAGTCCTTAATTGCCAGCCCACCTCAGTGATCCCAGCCTGAAACTAAACCCTTGGAGTTTCAGACACACACATACAGTGTGGATATCTGTACGCATGACATTTAAGAGAAGAAAATAGTTATCCTAAAAAAAAAAAAAAAAAAAAAAAATTTAACAGCCTCAGTAAGAAGTGGGGCAAAAACATATATGGGCATTCCTGATGCTTTAACAATAATAATTGTACTCAAATTCAACCGAGACTGCCTGACACCGATTTCACCGTGCGTGCACAGGCACACGCACTTATATATTTAAGAAGGTCTTCTCCTTCATTCCCAATGCAGATCATGCAGCGCGATCCTGCGAGGAGCCCCGCCGCAGCACCACGGGCTAACAGCCCCTCCGGTTCCGCTTCCCAGGACGGATGGGAAGGGAAAAACAGATGTATTTACGTATTTATGTAAGCGAAAGGCAGCAGAATCGAGGGCGCACACCGGCGGGGAGGGAGGGATGAGGGGCCGCGCAGCCCCGCCGCCCCCCGCCGCCTCCCCCGGCCCCGGCAGCGCCTCAGCGGCCACCGCGGGGTGGGGCGCAGCCCCCCCTCCTCAGGGCGCAGCCACGTCCTGCCCCGGGCAGCCTTTCCCTTCCTCCTCCTCCTCCTTACCGAGTCTCCTTTTAAGGCTTTTCAGTGATTCAAAAAAACTAAAGTCTTCATTGTCGCCCCCTTCTCCTCCGCTGCGCCAAGGGGCGGCGGGCGGGACGCGCGCCCCGACACACCGGCAAAAGCGCTCCGAGCCCTGTCAAATCCTTCCCATGGCTGCGGCGGCTGCTGCTGCTGCGGAGACGGCGCCCTCCTCCTCCTCCTCCTCCACCCGGTGCGCGTCCTGGGGCGGAGGGAAAGCGCCGGCGTCTCCGCTCCGGCCGCACGCTGCGGGCCGGGAGGCCCCGACGACAGCGGCAGCGGTGGTGGCTTCAGTCCCGGAGGCGCGATGGTGTCCCGGCTTCGCCCCCCCGGGCAAAGGGCATCCTCGGGCGGTGCGTGTGCGGGGTGTGTGTGTGTGTGTGCGTGCGCGGGGCGGCGGGGAGGGGTAGCGGCGGCGCCCTCCCTCCCCGGCTCGCTCCCTCCCTCCCTCCGCTTCCGCGCCCTCCTCTCCCCCGCCGCTCCCTCCCTCCCTCCCTCCTTCCTTCCCTCCCTCCCGCGGTCACACGCGGCAGCCGCCGCCGCCGCCGAGCGCGCAGCAGCCCAACATGGCGGCCGCGGCGGGGGGGCGCCGCCGCCGAGCGCCGCCGCAGCGCGGGGAGCCGAGCCCGGGGCCGCCGCTACTGATGGGATTGAGGGGAGGAGGGGATGCTGCAGCAGGGAATGCAGGGATACGGGCGGACCCAGGGATACGGGAGGGAGAGAGGGCGGGAGTGGGGAGGCCGCAGCGCAGCTCCCCGCAGGCTGTGGCCGCCCGGGCTGGGCGATCCCGGGCGGACCCGCCCGGCCGGCCGGGGATCCCTGCGGGCTTTGCCCCGAGCCGAGGGGAGCAGCCGCCGCCGTTCCCCGGCCCGGTTCCGCTCAACCGCCTCCCCGGCAATAAGGCCTTTGATTAAAAATCCCGGCCTGGTTATGGAGGCGGGCAGGGGGAGCAGCGCCTGCCTGGCCTATCAAGGGGATCAGGCGAGCTCCAGGTGCGGGCAGCCGGCTTCCTCACACTTCGGGGCCTCTAAAGCGTGACAGAAAATGCGTCGGCTCTTGGCGGTTCTGTCCCCGCTGGCGGAGCGCCTCCCCTCATCGAGGAGCCCGCCGTGCCACCAGAGTACACGCCGGGGAAAGAGGCTCCTTTCGCGGGCATTTCAAACCCATATCCTTTAAGAGAGCTGGAGGATATTCTTGTTGATCAACGTGTTTTATTTTAAGGCGGTACAGACTCAGCTGCAGAAGCACATCAGAGGATTTTGCGCTGATCTGTTTGCGGGCCGTCGGTGGGATGGAAAATGGCAGCTGCCCACCAGCACACCAGGGGCAGTTCTCCTGGCCAGAGGTGTCAGGGATGGGCTCTGGTGCTCGGGGCATTCAATGTCATCTCTGAGACAACGTGTAACTTCAGTTCGTCCTTCCTCAGAAGTCAGGTGAAAGGGGAGGAATGCCATACAGCCCTCAAAGGTCACCTCCTGTAGGTGAACTTAAGCATTCTTCTGAAGCCCACCAAGTCCTGCATCTTCTGGAGTTCAAGGGAAGGAAGAAGCTGAGGCATCTGCTTCCTCAGTTCAGTAACGAACAGATGACCCTCAACTGGGTCAAGCATGTATATAACTTTTTTTTAGAACTGGCCTTTTTACCAGCTGATATAAAACATCAACAGTCTTACATACCCAGTAAGATGTAATACACGTTATGATTAAAGTTCCATATGTTTGCGCAGAATCACTCAGCTGTATGTAAAGTCACTGGTGCGAAGCTAGAGAGGACAGTGACTCCCACTCTTTGCATTCAGAATGGCAGAGCAGACTCTTGGCAAATGAAGAAATGTGCAGAGAATTTAAAAGCTTTTTGTGCAAAAACTGCCCAAGAAATGTTAGAAACCACTACAACTGTAAGTGATCTTGTGATGGGTAGAAGACATGATTAAATTGAGGATTAAGCTAATAAGGAAGGGTTTCCTTCCTGTGCTGGGGTACACTGTTGGTATGAAAAGAGCCCTGTGCCAGTGTCCTTGACAGTGCTGGTCCTTGACTGCTGCAGTCACAGCAGTGCCTCTGTGGTAGAGGCCTGCTCCAAAGCTGTGGCACACAGGCAGTTTTACAGTGAGAGTAAGGCATTTCCTGCTGGCTCTCTGCTGAACTTGTGGAAATTGGGATTGAAGCTGGGGGTGGGGGATGCCTGATGACAGCAATAAAAATAAATTGCTATTGCAGGGGTAGGTGGCCCAGATCAGATAGCACTTCCTATTGGGGTTGGAGACACGTCATCCAAGTTCATCCTGAGCATAGATTAACCATTAATAGGGTTGCAGGGGGAAAATGGAGAAGACTAAGAGTTAAAGGGATGTTAGCTCCTTGGACTTTGGCACTGCTTGGTAGGGAAGGGAACTGAAGAACCAATGCCAGAGATATGATGGGTGTGGATATTTCAGTTATTTACTTAGGTTACTGTGTTTGCCTTAGCCAATTATAAAGTCTTTCCTTGTTTTAATTGCAGACCAAGTGTTTGCAAACAAGCATAGATACCCAGCAAAGGCAGTCACTTTCCCTATATTTCTGGTTTTAAAACAGCCCTTGTTTCTGCCAGCATCGCTTGACAAGTTTCACATCAAGCCAGTATTTACAGTGTTCTTTTTGGCCTGAGTGAGGCTACAGGTAAAACCTAAGCTGCAGTTGAACACAAAACCCAGGAATTTTTTGATCTCTTCTTGTTTAATAGCCTGTCCAGAAAGAAAAAAAAGGCATCCGCATAACAACTGGTGATACACCCACTGGGCTGTAGTCAGCTGTTGTGTCACAGAAGCTGCGAGGAACAGGTAACACCAATAAAGACTGGTGGCACTTCTATTGGCTGGGAATTATCTGTGTACCAGATGAGTAGTTCTCACAGTACACCCGTGGGATGGAGAAATATTTTCTCTGCCTTATAAGAAAGACTTTAGTCCAGAATATTTAGAAAGCCAACAAAGCAATTTAGTGTAACGCGCAGAAATTCCTCCTCTCTTGTACATTTTGTCACTAAGGCACCCTGTCCTAAAAATACACCCAAGCTGTGCAAATATACCCCAGTATTATTCATAATAATCATGTGTTTGTTTCACCCTGTTCTTGTTTTAATAATACCACAATAATATTTTCGTCTTATTGCTTAGCTTTACAAATGTTTACAGTACCTAAAACATAACTAATGATAATAAGGAATTTATATCTTAAAATAGGTTAAGCAAGCTGATAGCAGCAGAGGGAATAGTGTGGAATGAGGAGGATATGGTTGAAACAATGTAGTTTATATATTAATAACATATATGTTGAGTGTTTCAATAGTTATTGTTGGTATAGAAGAGTAAGCAGCCTTTTCTCTTCAGGGACAAAGGTTTGTTGTTTCTGATGAAGGATTGTGGATATCTATTTTTGGTGTGCAAACCCTTTCTGAAGTTGAGAAAGACCCCACATGCTTCCCAGCAGGTGAATAATGCTTGTGGCAGGTAGATCTACTACATGCCCAGGGATAAGTACTCAAGAATGGCATTTATGCGTTGACAAAATTTTGTATCCAGGCTTTTCTGTCCTCTAAAACTTCACTTTGGAGGCATATGCTGTTTGTACTGGTACAGCATTTCATCTCCCAAGCAAAAATTTTTAGTGTTCTGAAAAAACAGTGCCAGCACCCAATTTAACGGGTGTGTTTGTAGACATGGGGTAGTACTATTTGGAAAGGGGTCCTACAGCTGTTGCCTAAACTGTAGTAATAACTTAGTTTATTGGAAGAGATTGCAGGTAGCTGCAGATGGAGCGCACAGTGGTTGCACTCTAGGAGGACACTGAACACCAGCATGTGTGAATTGAGCAACACTTGTTCTATAATCTGTTTCACTGTAATTTCACATAAATCTTGCTGCTGGGGCAAACTTAATCCTAGTGAACAGAGATCTCTTCACTGAAAATGATGGCTGTTGTAGAACTTTAATTAGTCTCAATACCTATAATAATGCATTTAGCAACACACTTTAGTGTCTTTAAAGACTTGTAAATCTACTATTCTTTCCCTCTCTAACTGCCTTGCCAGACCTATTTCTCCTGTGAGGTCTACAGAAAAGTCCAACTACAAGCACTAAATGGTACCTGGCAAAATTGATGCTTAATATTTACCTAATCCCAAAACAATGATCATAAATGTGTATTTATATATAGGCATTGTAAATATGGAACTATCTTTCTCTTCCCTCATGCTTCTTTTATTGGTCTTTGGAGTCTTATTTATAGTCTTAACAATTTTCTGTGAATGGCTGAACAGAATAATTTTACCTCAGAGAGAAATTGCATCATGCTGATCTCACTACACTGGATCTGTACTGGCCTCATCCCCCTGGTTTTAGTCTTTATTTAAAACTAATGAGAATGTGGCCACCACCAGCATACAATTTTCTGTGAAGAATGAAGCAGGTTTGACCCTGCTGAAGTATCCAGGGGTGCTGTGCTCAGAACAGAAACAAGATAGCCTCTGTGATTAAAGAAGAGGAGAGGAAGTAATGGAATTACATTTCTGACTGTGTGAGATTGCTATAATTTGAATCCTGCTTTTATGATGCAGACTAGGAAGTGACCAAAGTCACGTCTCATTTTGACCTCCAAATAGGACCCTGTGTTTGCACTTTGACAATGCTGTTTCATCTCTCAATATGTTGTTTTCTTCCTGTGAAAGTGGGGCCAAGGCTCCCAAAGCTCTTAGGGCTGCTGTAAACTTTAATTAATGTCAGTGTAGCAGTCTGAGATTCTTCTTTTATTTTCCTTTCTTCAGTAACATAAATCTAGGACTGTTACTTTTTTTTTCCTCTCTTGTTTTTGTAGTCTGTAATTGTCTGCAACTTTTCAAGCCTTCAGTCCCTTCATAATCCAGTTCTTTCCTGTGGATTTCTCTGTCTTTGCTGATATTTTATTCCACTGTGTCCAGAATCTGTTATCTGTGTTATGCTGTCTTCAAAAGTTGAACTCTCCTCAAGATAATTCACCTCCTTAAATGAAGATATTTAATGACATATAACTCTTTGTCAGGTCAAGTTGTTTCTTAAACTGAAGAGTTCTGAGGAAGACCACATATTTACTTGTGAAACTGGATGGATGCAAATTTCTTTCACTGCCACACGAAATACAGATAATCCATTGATTCAAAATGGAAGTGGATGCATTTACATTATCTGGCTGATGCCTATACAAAACTAGTGTTACTCAACTTACAACAGCAATAACTCAGCACAAGAGCTACTTCTAAACCTACTCTCTTTGCAGTGGTTTGTGGTTTCTGTTGATCATAATCAAGGCTTTCAATGTCTGTTGCTTTAGAACCAATACCTCTTCTGCTGGTGAACACTCAATGCTGTGTTATGGACTTTTTTTTATTAAAAGGGCATACTTAGAGATTAACTCAGTGAGGATTTCACTGTGAAAGTGATTTTCAAAAAAGAGCTGCTACTGTCATGTATGTAACACTGATGGAAGGAATGAGGAATGAGGAAACTCGTGACTAGGAGGTCTGATTGGGTGAGGAAACAGGATGAAGTGAGGAAGAATGGGGTAGATGAAAGAGGGAGGGAACATGATGACTAATTTGGAAATCACATGGGGAGGAAGAGTGATTTATAAAGGGGAAGTCAAGGACCGGGAGTTTGGCAAGAAAGAGGGAGGGAAGCTTCTGAAGGGGGGGTGGGGGGAATATTTAGTTGTAAAACCCAGCAAATTCTGTACTTAGTTGAGAACAAGACCAGAAAGAGCCTAATTTGGAATGTGAACCCAAGGTGGATGGAACTGGATTAACTTAATGTCAGAGAAAGGCTTAGAGTGTTTAGTTCATTACAAAGAGAGTCCAAGAGATCACACACTGATCTTGATTTCTCCAAGACTGTGGAATTTTCAGATGAGAGGTCTGACCAATTCAGTTGTTGTTATAAAAAACTGTTTTGCTTGATTTGAATTTTAATGAAAGAATATTGATATATTGAAAACAGTGATGCCTCTATTTTATGTAGCTTATTCTTAACTTAAGAATTGCACAAATGGCATCAAAGATCTAAAATACATATTTCTTTGGGAGAATACATACAGATAATGACAACAGATGCGATTCAGACAGAAATCTGTTTTAATCAGAGGCAGGACGCTTAACGTGAAGAGAAATTTGCATCGTGGTCTGCAGATTGAAATCACAATATTGTGGTTTATCAACAGTTGGCATTTTGAGTTTGTTTGCTTAATTTTATTTGGAAGGAGAGGCAGCAAGCCCCACCTCTCCCTTCAGGGATTAAATTTCCAATCCGTCATCACATTTTTAGTAAGTGATGGCAGTAGCGCAGGTAACAATGACTAGAAACCAGCACTTCTGTTGTTTGCCAGTGCTACAATTCATAGATTGATTCCTTCTGCAGTGAAAACTAACAGAAAAAATGAAGTGCTCTGTAAAATTTGAGACACTTGTGGAAAACATTTGTTGTAAGTAAACGCCTCTTGCTACTCAGCAGGTAACTTCAGGTCGCCTCCCAAAGAGAAGAAAGTCTTGAAATCATGAAACCATGGAATGGTTGGGGTTGAAGGGACCTAAAAGATCGTCCAGTTCCAACCCCTCTGCCGTGGGCAGGGACACCTTCCACCACATTGCTCAAAGCCCCATCCAATCTGATCTTGAACACTTCCAGGGATGAGGCATCCACAGCTTTGTGCAACCTGTGCCAGTGCCTCAGCACTTTCATAGTGAGGAATTTCTTCCTAACATCTAATCTAACCAGTTTAAAATGTTATGTACTGTTCAGTAGTGATCCCACTAAAGCCAATGCCAAAAAAAGCCTCCTTGATCTCAGCAAGAGCGTAAGTGAACTCATAATTCCTTCTGAAACAAACAAAACTGTTTGAACTTAGTTTTATGAAAAATAGGAGTGGTTTATATCTTTGCACGATGTCAACCATTTTTCTTTGTAAACTGTCACTGCACAAATTAAGATATTTAATTATATGGAAAGGTTAGAAGTGTGATTATAAGTGGTTTTTGAGGTAGAGAAAGGCAAATATTTGTACTAGTTTAATCAAAAAGTGTGAACATAACACTGGCTCAGATCCTTGTGTGTGGATAGCACTGGGAATAATTGTCCTTCTGGGAGGAGGTGCTGGCCAGTGGTACAGCTTCGTTTTGTTGATAGTGCTGCCTGGGTGAATGGAACCTCCCTGAGCGAAGTGAGAGCAGATCTGCTGGCAGGAGTGCTCCCTACCTGCATCCGTGCAGGAGGGTGAGGTTAGCCTTGCATCACTTTGTCACTCTTTCAAGTAACCCAGCTCACCTCAGCTGAAATAAGCTGGGCCTTAATTAGATCTCCTTTAGTCATCAAAAGGAGGGGCAGCCTCCAGCATATGGGCAAAGACAAGCACCAGAGGTTGTATCATGGACAATAACCTCTCCCAGTAGGGCATGCACAGATCAGGAAAAGGACATTGCTCTACAGCCATAGTCATCCAGGGGACAAGTTTATGTGACAGTGAATTTTTCTTTAGGCAGGAATGTTGCTATGGATTAATTCAACTCAATCAATCAATAAAAGTGAAGACAAGGACTAAAAGTACTAATTAAAAGTAAATATTTCCAATCAGAGTAGTTTTAACAACTTGTAACTTGAAAGTAATTTGGCCGGTTTTCCTCAGTTTTTGCAGAAGTGACTAAAATAGACCTGGCAGGCTTCAGACTCAAGCTGCTTTCCAAGCCAAAGTTATAATGAAGGGATGGAAACAGGGTGCTAAAACAGAAGCTAGCTTCAGCCTTAACCATAGAGATGTTGCTGCCTCCCCTTAGCATCTCAAATTATGCCAAAACACACTGTAGGTGAATTAAAATCATTAAATGAAATGGAATGTTTCTAATACTTCAGTCAAGTAATGTCATAGAAACATATATCATAATACAGCTATAAGTCAAAACCTTTTCTTCCCCAGTTAGCTCAGAACACCAACAATTTCCATGTGTGGTGCATCAGGAGGAAGCAAGGTCCAGCTACATTCATCACCTGGAGTCCAGCATTTGCTGCCATAACTTTCTTGGCTTCCTCCTAAAACACAGGATTTTGTTTTGGAGGCCATGAAAATTGAGCTTCCAATTTTCCAATGGAATTTGGTAATGAAAAAAGATTTTTGAAGATGTTAAAAAAGATTTATATTTTTACAATGGAGAGTGATAGTCACAGTTAAGTTAAAAAAAAAAGATGTCGGCAGTTACCAGCTGTTCTTTTGGCTTTTCCAACAAAGTGAAGATTTTCTTCCTTGACTGAATAGTGAGGAAGTGGCGAGTGGATGTATAATTAGCTTCCAGCTATGGCTAGCACAGCTCTACACAGCAGCAATCCTACAGTCACTAATCTCACTGCTGTCTCCTACAGGAGGAGAAAATGAGCTGGGCTGAGGTCTCTGAACCTCATCCTCCCTCTGGTCAGGGACACTGACAGACCCAGGGTGCAGAGCTGCAGGATATTCAATTTATTCCTCCAGTTTGCTTCAAGGCGTTTCCTAGGACCTAATTTCCTCACCCTGCAGTAAAAGTGATAATAATAAAAAGGTCTATGATTCACAGTTGAAGCACTGTATCTTGCTTAAGTTAAACAAGTACATAAGTGCTCTGCTGAACTGGGGCCAAGGGTGGATTACTGAGAGAGCTGGGCAGTCTTCCCATCTCCAGCCAGTTCACCAAGTAGTCTCAGGCTAATCTTGGAGTTTTCTGGGACTTAGTTTCCTGCACATGCTTATCATAGGGTATCTATTCTGACTGGTAAAGATAAGGAGATAATGAGGGAACATTGAAAAACTTCAGAACACGGAAGAGGGAAAGTGCTGTAGAGAAAACAGGCTTCTGCATATTGGATATAAATTGCATGTTACATTCTCCTTATGACTTTTCTTTAGTTTCTGGATTCTATTCAGTATTCGTAAAAAAACATCAGGCAGCTTATTAACAGAGAGCCCACTTCCACTTTAAATGGCAAGAGAGTAGTCTGAGTCCCACCACAACCAGTGGAAGGAGATCCAGCACTGCATGCAACCAGCATTCCAGGGTGGCTCAAGCTGTGTTGCCTTCAAGCAGCCTCATCATCCTGGTGGCAGTGGCCTGCTGTAGGATGTGAATGCAGCAGATTTTGTTCAGGCTGTTGCCTTCATGCCATACAGCAGCCTCAAAAATTACCTCAGCCCTCTTTGGAATGGCTTATTAAAAGGGAAATGGAACAACATCTTTGTCAGTCAGTGCCTGACCTGCACTGGGAGAGTTTCTTCTGATCAGATATGGAGCTTTTAAGGCTGTTTTGCATTTCTCTGATTCCTACCTGGCAGAAAATGGCTAGAGAAAGGGCAAGAGTGTCACTGTGGAGAGCTTTTTATTGATATGGGAGAGGCCTGGTTGCCACATAATAGTTTGTAAGAACAGACTTTCCTTTTAACACTTTTTTCTACTTGGAAATTTATATTTAGTTTTGCAAAGTTAGAGCAAAATAGCTTAGTGTATTGAATTGCAAGAGAGCTATCCTAGTACATATGTTTACTGTATCTTTTGATACAGAGGAAATTAGCATTAAAAAAATCTTTACTAAGAATGGAGTGTGCCAGAATATTAGTTTTGCAGCATAACAAACAGACAGGAAAATATAAGCATGCTGATCCATCCTGTGCCAGTTAAGAGCTGAGGTAAGGTACTCTCCATTAACAACTGCTACCTGATGTTATAAACACAGTTGTGGAGATTTTAGTACCACATTACAGAATCGAGTGTGAAGCCAGAAAACACCAATGCTACTTTTTGTGGATTTTGACCTACAGTTCTGAAAGAGATTAAGCTCTTTTTTTTTTCAGTAAGAGGCCATATTTTGTTTATCCATAGATAAAGCAGCACTGTAGTATGCTTCTGCTTCCGTGACCTCCTCAAAACCTTTTTGCAGGCATTTCCTGATTCTCGAGTTCTGCAGATTTAGAACCAAAAAAGACAGAAGAACAGTGAGTATCAGCAATATTTCCTTTTTCTGTTATACACTCACGGATCAGTCCAGAAGGAATTAGTGCAGACCAAAATAACTATTTTTGCTCAGGTCCCCTTTCTGCAAGGACAGAATTCCCAAATTCTAATCTCACCCCCAATTTTGACTTGCTTTCTGTGCATATAAGGTGTGAGGTGACTGAGGCCAACATGCAGACAAAGGATACCCATGGGGAATGAGCTGTTTTCAACTCTCCCTGGATGACTGTGGATTTGAAGGCTAAATTTTTTACCTCTTTTGTGGTAAGTGAAGGGGAAAAATCCAGTCGACTAATACAAGAAATGGAGACACAGTCAATGAGGAGAGACTGTGGAAAGGGGGTTGTAACTAGGACGTATCTCCCATGTGGGTGGCTTTCAAGGCCCACCTTCTCTTCTTTACTGGGAATCCACAGGAGAACAAGCAATACAAGCCTATTCTGGTGATTTCCAGCCATGGAAAAGGTTTCCTGAGCTGTTTGCCAGTTGATATGACAGCCCATCTTTACCTGACCCAAGGCAGCAGGTGAGGAATTGGTAAAGTAAAAACTGTTCTTTATCATCTCCTCCAGGGTAGGATGTGTGGGAAAATCTTAATCCAGGATTTGCCAGTCCTTAGCTGAAAACAAACTGTTTAGAGAAGACTTAATTCAAGGGCAAATACTATGACAGAGCAAATCCAAAAGGTAGGTATGGTATTTAAGACAGTTGGAGGAAAAATCAGCAACACTATAAATGCAGGCAGTGCCCACTAAAGGCATTGTTCAGCTAGGATGGAGGTTGGTGCTGGAGCTGATAAAAAAAATATGATACATCCCTTACAGAAACAGCAATAAATTTTTTCACCAAATGATAAAAAACTTAAATGTGTGAATTACATCTAAGCAGACACTCCATCAAGAGCATAGAGTCTGTTGCTTAGAAAGAGAAAATACATAGTATGTAATTACAATATCACTGAAGACTACAGCTTATGTGTTTAGGTATGTCAGCTGTCCAGCTGCACTTAAGTATCTTTCAGTATATCCATTACATTTGCATATGATATATGTAAATTAATATGCCCTTGACTCATACCTATTTCTGCATGCATAGATGCAGTATGTATGTATATACATGTATACATACATAGGTATGATATAAGCATATATTCATTCAGAGCATTTTAATATAGTTAAAAAACACTGTGCCAAAAATGTACACCATCTGTTTTCAATCAAAATAGCCTATTTCAGAGGAAGGGAGTGTTGTCTGGTGATCAGAGCAGGGGAACTAAAGAGTCAGGACTCATGGATTCCGTTCCTGAATCTGCCAGGACTTGGCTGCAGTTTTGACAAGATCTGTGATTCCTGTGTACCCTGGTTTCCCCATTTGCAAAATGGAGCAGTATCTACTCCTAGCATGTTGCAGTGGAAAACATAATTAGTATATGCTTGGAAAAATACAGAAGTTCTTGTTACGTCATCATGGTATGTTTGAAGAGTGGAATTTAATTGAAAAATACAGTACAGGATTTGTTTTAGAGACATACATGGCAGTGGAGTGCATAATTACAGCTTAGTAGACACTTAGATTGCCTAATTTTTGAATGATAGTACCTGTAATAAAATTAATGGGGGGAAAATGGTGCTCAACACTTTATGTACCCAGCCAGTCCTGTAAAAGTTTTCACACTCTATTGAACAGGGTTTCCACGGTGACAGCTGTACACCAGTGAGTGAAATATGTGCTGTACCTAATTTTCATCCTGAAATAGGAAAATACAAGTGGGTATTGGGATTTTTCTGGCAGGTTCCATGCAGAGAAAGCCTAGCTCCATTGAAGACATTTACAATACTCCTATTAACATAACTAGGACAAGATTTCACCCCATCCACTTCCTTAGCTTCAGTGCATCCCTTTCAGGAATACAGCAGGGATTGAAATGCCCATCCCACAATGCTTCCTCTTGGGCATGCTGGCACTGTGGCGCAGGACATTGTCCTTCCCATGCTCGGTGGGTGGCACAGGGCTGGCCCCAGGTGGGTTTGGTGGGAGTGTGCCAAGTGTCACAGCGGACAGAACGCTGAGGGTGCTCCGTGCTCCTGTTCTCCCACCATCCTCAGCTGTCAGCTCTCACGCTCCTTTCCTTCCCCTGTAGTGGGCACATCTGTGGGGTGTCAAGGCTGCGCCTTGCCTCTGGAGAGAGAGATCAGAGGCACTTTCCATTGGGATGAGAAACACCATAGAGCAAATTCAACAAATGCAGCAGTTGCATATAGTGTTGGAGAGGAAAAGAAGCAGTGTTTGGATGTCAGGGTTTGCCTGGCTGCCAGTGCCAAAGCAGCAGTGAGAGAAATCATGTGTGCTGAACGCTGCTTATGTATGCTGCAAACTGAGGCATTCAAGTATGTGATAAGTATTTGATGTAAATATGAATGTATTTCAACATGTGTGTCTTTTTAACAAAGAGAAATGGGCTGAGCTTGTTTGGTTTGGATGTTTTTTGACAGCTGCTGTTCCCCAGGTTGCACCTCATATCTCAGTAGTGCTGTTGCTTAAGTGCAGCTTCAAAAGTACATTTAGGATCTTACCATGCACACATCTAAAATGAGCTAGTTACTTATCCAAGTGAGCTGGTACAGTGACATACATGATAAAGCAAGAAAAGGATAAGGCAATATGAATCTCACAGCTATTAAGTGGATTTACAGGTTTGTCATTCAAAGAAATACTTCTACCCAAATGAATGAGGACAATATGCAACATAAGGTTACATTGGAGACATGAGACAGTTGATTCAAACACCAGTTTTGGAGAATTGTATCTCCATGTCTGAGATCTTAAAAGCTATCATTGTTCTGTCTGTATCTGTAAACATATCTGATCTTTGGATCCCACCTGCTGCATTTTAAAGAAAGGGTGTATTCATGTAGTGCCCAGGAAATGCTTTGAAAATCCAGCTTTCAAGCCTCTTTCAAGCCTATGGAGAGTTTCCATCATATATATGAGAGTTTCCATCATAGATATGTGCCACCCTCATTTTCAGCTGCCTTTAGTCAGAGTGTTGGAGATAACAAACATGCTAACCAGGATAAACTCTTCCATTCTTGAGCTTCTGTTAAATGAGATTCCTCTCTAAAGAAGGTACAATTATCAGCCAAATGAGACAGCAGCTTCTAATTTCAGACTACCAGTGACACAAAGAAGCAACCAGGGAGAATGGAGAAAGGAAGGAGAGTAGGGCCTAGTGGGAGAGGACCAAGGATCTAAATTCTGCCTTTTCTTGATGGCAGTCTGTGCCTGGAGGGGAGAGGGAGATAATCTCTCATGTACAATAACTAGGAGTGGTTCATTCCATCAATTCATGCAATAGGTTCATACAAATGCTCCAGAGGCTCTTCTTATGCATAGACTTACATTTTGGGAAGAGAGAAGTTTTGCTCTTACGGCCCATTTGTTTTTCTGTCTCTCCACTGTGACTTCTAGCAGGGAGGCATGAAATAAGGGGGTATTGCCAAATGAGTATCAGCCAGTTCTGGGGCCAGGGCCAAGAGGCAGTGATAGGGAGCTCATGAAGAGTGCTGCCTCTTGGCATGCCCCACGTGGAGGGCAGTGAATTCCTGGGTCTGACCTTGAGCAGTCAGGAAGAGAATGGGGAGGCTGAGCCAGGCAGCCTAGCTCCCTGCAGAGGCCACAGCCCTGGTGCAGAGCAGGGCTTGCTGTAGGTTAGCAGTCACTTCCACCAAACCAGGGCAAACAGAGTCTGGCACAGCCTGGCTTAGAAGGCCTGCTGGGTTGCCCTGTTTTTGAGGACACTTGTCTGACCCAAATAATGAGTATTTTGCACATTGCCAAATGCACTGGACATGTCAACAAATTCATAAAAGTGTTTGGTTTACCACCAGACTGAAAAAATATTTAGAATCTGAAACACAATAAACTACAGATTTTTTTTCCCCTGCCATGCCAAAGAGTATGACTTTTAAATTATGTATCACTTCCTAAGCACAAAAATTGTTCTGCAGTCTGTCAGCTATGGTGTTCTCAGGAATTTATAACTGAAAAAACTTTATTTTGTTTTGTAATATCTTTTCACTATATTCAGGGATATATTCCTGACAGTGCCAAAAAGAGCCTCATGACTTCGCTTTATGCAGACTTCTCCTCAGAGGAGGAAAAGTGACAAGAATAACGTACTTAAATTCTTTATTCACATACGTTAGATGCAGTTTGTCAATGATTTTTTGACTCTGGAATTCTGCGGGTGTTCCAAGCTGTAAGGCAGCATTACCAGCACGTGAGTTGAGATGGATCATAGAAGGAGATGCTCTTTAACATGTTACATATAAATACTTCACACTGCCATTGCCATTCTTAGGCAGATGCTACACAGCGCAACGGTCTGACATAGCTAACAGCTGTTGTGTCATTGTTTGGAACATGAGGTCACCACAATACACCACAATATTTTCTTCTCAGGGATTGAATTGAGCTAGTATACATTGATCTTTTTTTCCAGTTCCTGCTGCTTTCTGTGTCAAGCTCTTTCTCACACATGAAGTGCAGAAACTGGCCTTGAGGTGAGCAGTGCCTGGTGCTACAAGCAAGCAGTAGTTTATGTGATTTGAGTCTCATGTGGGAATCAATATCCAGCTCCTGCTTTTTTTTCTATCCATTCCTCAGTGTCTGAACTGTGGCAAAATACATCTCAGGTGAGACAGAGGAAGACAGGGGCTTCTCTCTGTCAGACATGAAATGTCTGCTGTTATTACAAAGAAAATGGAACAATCTGCAATGAGAGTGCCGGCGCACTCCAAACCACAGCCCTCCTAGTTGTCTTCTTCCAAGTCTGATGGGGATCCAGATGCAAAGGAACTTTTCCAAAAAAACAGACCTTGGCTCTTAATGCTTCATGCTGCAGAAAATTATGCACTTTCTGAAATTCTTTCTTTGAGAACATTTGTTTTCCCGATGGTGTTACTTCATGGACTGTATTTACTTTTTCCATTTTGTTCATAGTTACCAGCGTGTCTATTTTCATAGTCGTGCTCTAGAAACAGAAGTTCCTTTCCCGCTCTCCACTAATCCTTGTAACCCTCACCAAAGGTAGGGGCAGAAGCCAAAGCTTAACACCTAATTTGGATAATGATTCCTGCCCACCATGTCCCTCCTCCCACATCACTCTCCCCCGTTATTACATTACTTATACAGAGTGAAGTGCTAACGGGTGCTTTCTAAATGCTTTGAAAAACTCCGTCATGAAAGAAGCAAAGTAAGAAAACAGAATGTTTGGCACCAGTAATGGAACACAAAACCTTTTACCTTCACCCATGGGTTTGAATCTAACCCAGCTCAGTAACAGCCCAAGTTGTTAACATGTCAGGGTGATGTGGTAGCCTGAAATAGTTCAAGTTCTTAGTCCATGTTATCAGGTTTGGGACACAGAACCCTGGACTCCATGCATGGTCTTGAATGTAATCCAGCTCTGTTCTTACTGTCAGGGTAGTGTGGTTGGCTGGCTAGAAACAGTCCATGCTTTTAGCCCATTTTCAAGCAGAAAAATTTCCCCATCAAAGAAACAGTCAGGACAAGTAGCTGCCCCATCACATTGGCCATCCAGGTGGCAGGGAATGGTGAAGGTTGGCATACTTTAAGAAGACAGTTCCATCTTTCCGAGCCACAGGGATTATGCTGCATGCGGCACCAAGAAGCACAGCAGCACCCCTGGAATTAATAAGAAGATTGGGACAAATGAACAGCATTTCCAGGAGATCCTAGCATTTGAAGACTATGTCCCTTAATGCTTTTTCTGTGGAATGTAATAGGAGGAATTTATTAAAGACCCTTGTCTTTTCTAAAGAAGCTGACTTCCTGAGCCTGTATTAGAGTTGTTACCCAACAAGCTGCTGTCTCCATCTATGACTAATGCTACTGTTCAGCACAAGTGTACCCTTTGGACAAGGCTGCTCTGGAGTATCTTTGCATGTGGGTTGCTTGGAACTCCCGCAGAAATGTGGAGGTTCAGATGTGTGTCTAAACACAGAGGAGTCCCAGGGCAGGGCAGAGCAAAGAGGGAAGCCCATTCCTCTACAGTGCTTTGGGCTCATCAAAGTAGTCTAGGAGCTCCCTGGCCCAAACAACACCAGTGCTGAGGATGGTCAAGGTCTCACAGAAAGGGCTTCAAACCAATGTGAAACACATCTCAAGCTTGGCTGTCAGAATGTTAGATTCACTTTATTTTGTTCTTCCAGCAAGAACTCTCTGTCAATAATAGATCTTTCTAGTCTAAGAATGTTCTAGTTGTATGTCAGTTTTACACAGCTTTTCTTTTTCCTATCCATCTTCTTTGCAATCATAGCACAGGCCTTCCCCAAAGAGTTTTATTGGTGAAGGAGTTCATACCAGCATTTTTGCCCCATTTGCAGCTACTTTACCATTGTCTAGAGCCAGAGTCAAAGCAGTGCAAGGGGAGGAATGGTTAATATGACCTTCATTTTAGCAGTCTTGGATGATGTCTTTC
Organism: Chamaea fasciata; assembly: GCF_029207755.1. Classification (NCBI taxonomy): domain Eukaryota; kingdom Metazoa; phylum Chordata; class Aves; order Passeriformes; family Sylviidae; genus Chamaea; species Chamaea fasciata. The sequence goes on along the minus strand of NW_027094088.1, from coordinate 16,257,662 downwards.
TCTTTCAAGGAGTAGCTACATAAAGATGTTCCTGAATGTCCTGCCTCCTGCATTAAGAGGCCTTGTACCTTACAGACCAATTCTCAGTCTCCTGTAGATTCTGTGGTATTCCCATGGAGTGTCTCTTTTTATGATGGGAGAACCCTAGTAAAGTCTTCATTTTGACCAGCTTTGCCACAGCTTACTCTCTGTGCGTGCTCTGTCCAGTTTGGTTGAAATTGTCTGCTGGATTAAAAATGGACATCCAAGCAAGGCACCTAGTCTGATTTCCCTTGTTCCTTTTACAGTAGACACTAAACCCAAGCTGGGACTGTAGAATTTTTCTTCAAAAGGACAGAACTTGGTTTCAGCTTCATGCCCCATATAATATATGTAGAGCAACTCAGGAGCAACTCCAATTAAACTAAATGTTTCCTCTACATAATGATCCTTTCACAACAGTAATTTATCAGTATTAACATTTAGAATTTATTTCCAGAACCCATGTTTTAAAGTATGATTAATCTTCAACAAGATTAAAATAATTGCTTGTAACATTTTAACTGACTTTTCCAGGTGACAAGAAATTTGTGAATGTCCAATTCCCATCAGAGTTTCAAAATGCACTCACTTACTGTTTCTACAAGTCCAAAACAATCTTAAATAATAAATGGAAAATGTCAGCACTAACATCTATCAGCACAGAAATCATCTTTAACAATGTCATTAGTCATGCCTTTAAACTTTTTCAGGAGATCTGGAAGCAGGGCTATTTATCACATGTGGAGTCCACATTTGCAAGATCTCTCAGTATTAGAACCATAGAAAGCAGTTTCTCTGCTGTATTTGAGGTTATGGCTCTGAGAGTTCAATCTTCCTTTATTTTGCAAACACTTTGGACTTTATATGTTTCTTTCCATCTCTCCCTGAGCAAGTTGTTATTCAAGTCTCCCAAAGCAGGATGTTCACATGGGACTGCTTTGGAAACCATATTTAAAGCACATTATCCTAATTCTTTATCAGCTTTCATGGGCAAGAGCTTGAAACATTTTTCTGTACTAGTTCTTTGAAAGCACAAATCTTGCTAGTCCTGAATTTTTATTATCTCTGATGCAACTGTACCCTTCAACTCTTATGCTATCAGTGAAGTGAGATTTTCCTTCCACCCTCTTGAGCTTCACAGGAGATAAAATCCCAGTCCGTTTTTATGTTAAGCCCTTGTACTGTTGTATTCTGCAGGACTGGGGGCAGAGGATGTAGGATTGTGGATTCTCCGTGGTCACCTCTGACTTCATGGAGTTGACATAATCCACAGTGCCTGCTGCTCTGTCTTGGGCAGAACTTTGATCAGCACATTTGCAGAGATAGCTGAATTTTGGTTTGACATCTTGCTGATCTCTGCTGGACTTTCAAAACTGTGTATGAGTCATAAACGATTCCCTCTAAGGTAAGCCTCACTGGTTTGGGAGCTATAAAAGAATCCTATAATTTTTAAAGGACAGAATTTTTCTTTCATTCTCTCTTCCTCTCCAGACACTCTCTCTGTTTATTTTTCATTCTGTCCCAAACCTTCTTTGTTTATATCTCACATTTTGGAAATATCTTTCTTCTCTTTCATCTAACTGCTCTTTTATTCCACACCATTTCTCTGGACAAGGCGAGCAAGATCTGGAAAGAATCAGACATTTACACTGATAATGTTCCAGCCGGATTAGCAAATGTTTGGAAAAGACCTCATGCTTTGGGCACCAACTTCTGTCTGATTGGGGTAAAACACTTCAATGACTGGGGTTATTGCTGGATAGAGACTTTTTTCCTTTATGGTATCTGGTGCTAGTTATTATAAAAGACAGATTGTTGGACTATGGATTGACACTGGGCTAGTCTTGTCTGGCAATTCTCATCTCTGTGTGAATGTCAATCCAGACACATTTCAGTCTAGAATGGGTGTTCTTTTCGATGCATACAGGATAAATAATGAGGTATACTCAGTAAAATTAATAGGCTGCAAGCAGGAACCGGTGATCTCTGTATCCATTGTCCTGTATACTTGCTGAACTGAATTCCCAGTTCCACTGGAAAAGAACGAGCCACAGACCTTTCCACATATTTTAAAATATATGTAATCACAAGCAGCAAATACTTAGCAGAATGCTTCAGTCATCTGGGTTGAGACACAAGACAGGGTTAAATTTAAAGCCCAGATGATGCACTTGCAGCTAACTTTTTGACCTCATTCTATATGTGGGTTCTCTCCATTGCAGAATCCATGTCATGAGGCTGAGAATGCCAATACACTTTTTAGATGGGGAGCTGATCCCTTAGGCACTTATCTAGCTGAACTGGAATAATTGCTTCCTTTCCTCTTGTATTGCTTCAAGGCATTCTTATATGTTGTGTCTTAGTGTTTCTGTTGACCAGAGCAGGAAGGCATACAGCAAGTTGCAGCCAGATTTCAGGGACTAAGCTGATTAACTCTGGTGAAGCTCTAATGCAAATCCCATCCCGTTTAATTCCTCAGCTCGCCTCCACACTGCATGGTATTCCCTCCACAGACACAGTCCTACATTATCAAGTGACAGAACACCACCAGCAACTTCACATAAATCTTGGAGAGCTTGGGGCTGCCAGTCACACCACACAGTTTTGAGGTGAAATTTCCATCTTAGCACAAGGGCCAAACAAATGACACGCGATGTTCAAGTTACTCAGAGCTTGGCACAGCAAAAAGAGTTCATGTTTTACAATAGGGAACTTACTGCGTGTGATTTCTTGGTCTGCTGAAGTGTGCTAACTGTGTTGTCTGGATAATGAATTAGTAATTATTGTAATATCAAGCATCTGCATGTTTATTTATGTTGATAGGTACACACCTATAACTACAGAAGTGTGCTCCAATGTAAAAGCTGGTCCGATTATGGTGGTGAGAATAATGTTGAACTGCTAGAGAAATAGAAATTATGGGATTTCTACTGTTTCCAGGGATGATAATCCTTTTCCTGTGAAGATCTTCTAAGATGGCAGTTAGCTGCTAACACAGTAAGGAGGAAAACATGACAGAAAAATTCCTGTTCTGCTGACATCTCTATGTACGTACACATCAATATAAATTAAATGAGAGTTTAGCTTCAAATTGTTAAAAGGTTGTTAGGCCCATGTTTAATAGAAAGACTGATGTTATAGTCTGATTTTGACAAGGGTCAGGTTAATACCAGCCAGCTGAATTCCACAGCCATTGGCACACTTCTGAGAGCTGCATTTTCACAAAGACAGTTTGACCTCATCCAATTTATACATTTGATCTAATGCACTGGAGGCCATCTAAAAATAGAGTTCAAGAGGGGAGGACGGATAATGCTCCTGAGCCACAGACCAACAAAAGCAGCTCTCCTTCTTCCATTCTCTTTTCTCTCTTTGTATGAAGCTTCAGCTCAAACTTTCTTACAGTAAAAATATTGCTTTTATCACAGATCCCCTCAGAATAGATAACTTCACTCTTAATAAGTCCAAAAGAAAATTTGTCAGCCCTTCATGAATTACCAGATGTTGGGAAAATGATGGTGTGTCATTTCCCTGAACAAACATTCTTGGCATTTATGCGTTTCCTCCCATATCTCTTTAAAAAATGATTGTGTGTAAATTTAGTGCTGACAAAACTGAGGGCCTGGGAGAAAATGGATTACTCACTCATTTGGTAATTTTACTTGGTCAAAGCATAGAATTTCTGCTTTCTGGGAAATTTGACACTGAGATATTACTTTTTATTCTGATTCAGAATATTAAAGCATAAGTATTACCACCAAGCAGAAAATCCAAAATGGCATTTAGATACCCCTTTATTTGAAAATTTCAAGGTGTAATGTTTCTTTCACAGTATTCTTAGTTTTCATTACATGGTGTGACCACTGATGGAAACTTGCTTTTAAATCAAGTGCCACTCCTATGTACTGGGCTAGGATACTTCAGATGGTTCATTCAGTACTAAAGAGTATCCAGCACTTTAGTATTGAAAATGTGTGGTTTTTAAAAAAGGTGTTAAAATAGCATACTTCATTTATTTGCAATCATATGCAATCCTTCAGTTAAATGCTAAGGTGTCAGTGGTAATGAGTCATTTATACTAGCATGGCTATTGAAATGAAATAATTTTAAAACCCCTTATTTTTAATATAAAATTTTTAAAATGTCAAAACAAACACGCTTCCTTTACTGCATTTCCCTAAGAATTCTAAGTGTAATCAATTTAACTTCCCAGGTAACAACATAGTAGCTCAGAAAATATTTTTACAATTAGAAAAAGTTACTTGAAATTTGTGTTTTGATAAAAAGATCAGGTAATTGTTATCCCTGTATTTCTAGAATTCTGTCTGCGTTCAAACAGATGGATGGTGGTTATGAAGGTTTATGTGTATTTGGTGTTTCCATTCATATAATTCTCACACAGTTATCTGCAAGATTACTTCTCTCAGTCTTGGTATTTTATTGATAATTTCCACAGTGAGATGAAACAATTAATTGACATGGATGATGGACTTCGTAAATATTCCTTGGGTATAGAACAGAGATATTAAAACATTGTCTATGAAATGAAAAATATACCCATGATTCACCTATATTGCAAAATGATTGAACAAAACTCCCTGGGAACCAATGTACCATTACCCTCTTTGGGAATGTCAGTCATTTTCCTCTCTGGGTTGTGATCCTGATTTGAAGAGGGGACAGAGCAGGAAAACCAGTGTGGCTCTGCCAGTTGAGCAATGTACTGGCAGAACCATCAGTTGTGAAGAGAATTTTTCTGTCTGGGCTGAAGGGGGTGTAACAGTGGCAGAAAGGAAGCAGAGCCAGGAGGGCAACTGATAGACATGGCTGTTTTTCATGTGTGGGGGAATTTCTCTGCCATGTGATTTTGCACACTGTGTAACTTCAAAAAGTTGTATGTCAGAGAGAACCCCAGCTCATGAGCCCACAACTGCCTCTAGTAAGTACTGGCACAGAAGAAAAATGAAAGTTAATGGACCATATTTTTTGTCCTCTGTTAAAAGTTACTGCACTGGTGTTTCCACGGGTAAAACCAAGGCTGCTGTACCTTTGCCAGTGTTTAAAATGTTCTCTTATATTTATGGTATCAATTTGGATTTATTTTCATTCATAAAATTGGTTTAAAAGAATACATTAGAGTAGAGCATTTATCCTTCATCTGAAGCGGAATCAGCGTTCTGGTGTGCTCATTGCATCTCGGAAATCCTTCGTGCCATCCTAACAGTGCCCTGCACTCATGCAATGGACGTGCTTGATGTGGGTCAATGGTTGGCAGGGGAGCGTGGCCATTCAGGTGTTGTCCTGATGCCATGTGGCACGTTTGGCAAGGAATTTACCACCTTTGGTGTACCATTTGTGCATGTTTGAAATAGGTTTTCTTGTCTTGTATAAGGGTATAATGATGTGTGGATGAGAGAGAATGTAACCAAACGAGCTGCCAGAAGTCTCTGTGCCCTGACGCTGTACTTCACATCCTGAACTCAGCAGTTGAACAGAGTCCAGCTGAAATACCACATTCACATTGTTTTCTACTTTGCACTTAGAAACGTCTTTTTCTTCCGTCCTCTTCCCATGCAGGCATTTCTTCCAGTGAGGTACCTGCGGGCAAACTCCCTTCATCAGTCTGTTGCCTGGTGACCTACAATGATCCGTTTGTCCACTGCAGTGTCCCAGACACTTGCATAGTGGCCCTTACAGTAAGTGTAAAGCGATGCTGCCCTCTCCTGTTCACTCTTGACCCGAACGATCTGCTTCCAGGCAAAGGCTGCAGATGTCTTTGTGACCACCTCGAGCTAAAGCGTAGCCAGGGGAAAAGGTCCACAGTTTAACTGTACTTTTATCAGTCTCTTAAAATCTGCATGGATAGCACACTATTGAAATGTTCTTGAAAATTTTATCCTTTGAAAATTCTATTCCTTGAAAATTTTCCCTTCCTAACATTCCTTCTCGCTCTCATTTCCCATCCCCCTTTATAGTCTCTGTTTACAATTGATTTTATTTTTTTTTTTAATCCACCTGTTCCTTAACAACCTCTTCTTCCCCCGAGCACTTTCTAAACACACTCCTCCTCTAGACCCAGTTAAAATAATGCAGGTTCTAATTGCAACAAACAGCTCATTAAAAATCAGGGAAGACAGTCGAAGCCTGGTTCCATTATTTGATCCCTGAAATAAGAGTTTGACACAATAATTGCTGCTAGCTCAGACAGCTCCCCAGAAGATCCCGTCAGGGAGCTAAACACCTCTTCAGGAGAAAGGGCAAACGTATGACAGCACCGAGGTCTAAAGAGACAAAATAACAATAATTTCGGTTTTCTATTGTTCTTGTTACCACCCCTCCTGTTCAATAACTTAAAATATTCACACAGCTCCTTTTAGGAACAATGCCTTTAACACTCATTCAAGTCATTATTGAATGCGTGTATAGTTCCCTCATGCTGAAACCAGATTTTCCAAACCATGGGCAGTGGGGGAAATTCAAAAGGATCACTGGAGGGCTAGGGAAAAAAAAAACCTTATTGTTAATTTAAGTGTTTAAATTACGATTTATTTAATATCAAAAGAAAACATAATTTTATTTCTATTGTTCTTTTTCGTAAGTTTTATGCTGACAGCATGTTATTTTTCCCAGGGTAAGGGCAATTGAGAAGTGGCTGTAAATACTGACTGCAAGCAGTTATACTAATCAGCCTTTAAATGCTGGTTGCAACTCACTCCCTGCACTACCAGGGAAAGTTCTGTGTGCTCCTCCTGTAATTACGGCCATTTCTCTCTCCTTTGCCCTGGAGGAGCTGAACTGCTCCTGCCATGGAAAGGTAATTAGCTATTTCCTGCCTAGGGACAGTCGAATGGAGATGGATGAGCTCAAAAGCCTTAAATACTCTCAGCACCAAACACTGCTGTTCTCCTCCTTGAACATCCACAACTCTTAGTGCTGCTGGATTAATGTTCTTGGGTTTCCTTGTTGTCACCCCTCTGGCACCTAGTGTGTCTAGGGACAGGTTCTCCAGTCAGGCTCTCCGTGTTCTCAGGTGGGGAACTCAGTGCTGCCAAGTGCAGAACATCTCTGCACAAGAGTTGAGGGTTGTCAGTTCACTGGGCTGAGAGTGTCAGCTCTTTGCAAACACTGGATTCATGTGTCCTGATGTCTGTGCTCATGTCTCACCGTGGGAGCACAGACCTATTTAAACCAGGGGGTTGGCTGTTGTCTCTCATGTAGCTCTTTTGAGGAACACAGTCCTCCATGTATTGTTCCACCCCAATAGCTACTGGATTTTGTTCCTTTAATACTAGTGTGTATTTTGATAAAATTTCTTCAGAATATCCCTGTTTCCTTTTCCTCTGTATTCACAAGTACCCCCAAAATCCCACACACTTCTGTCTGTTTAACAAAGAACTCAGATTTGCTTCCTGAGTTATGCACAGACACATCTTAAAATATCTTGCCAACTCATCTTTCATTCACCTGGAAGCCATATAAGAAGGCAGACTGCCTTGAGTACTCACTGTCATCTGTCAGCTCTCAAGGTGTTCATCAGGCTCACAGCACCCACGTCATTTGCAATCTTCATTTCGAGGCACGCCTGCAGGTCTTGTGATGTGCTGCGTTGGAAAACTTTTTGCTTACATCTGGAATCATTGTTCTTGACGTCTCAGATGGGGGTGAGAGGAAACCTTTATAAGGGGAAAAGGACAATGGAGCAAGATGTTAAGGCAGCTAGTTGGTCAATGAGTCACAGCTACTAAAAATTTGGCAGGAGCCACAAAGCAGCTAAATGTAACCAGTTCTAAAAGGCTCACAGGATGTCTCTTGCTCATGCACTCACACATGCAAACACAAAGTTTAGATGAGCAATTATTCCCTGCTCCTCATGCTCTTGAGATGAACTTGTAAGCAACTTGGGCATAGGATTTAATTTCTCCAGGAAGTATTTATTTTGCTTTCCTTAGCTGATTTCTAACCTCCATCACTTTGATGGAGGTTTCTGATGGTGTCTCAGGGCCTGACTTGCAGCCTGCTGAACCCAGTGTGAGTCTCTCCTTGGCGTTCAGTGGAGAGACCACAGATCAAGCCCTTAGCAGTCAGTTTGGGCCATATGTCCTGATGACTAAGAAGGTAGACGCTGACAGTGAAGAACAATAGCAGAGGAGGCACAAAAGGGGACTGTCTGTCTGATGCTGTATGATGGCGGCTAATGTTGATTGTGGCCTCTTGGTTTATTATATAGTTACTGCTGACATGGCAACAGCTTTGAAGAAAAGGTGAGAACTTGAACTCCCTAGAGAAAGAAGACCAGAGAGACAAAAAGATGTTGAAAAATAAGGGTCAGGAAGAGCAAAGATGAGCAGTTGTGAAGGGAAGTGAAAAGGGATGTGAGGAAACTGCAAAGGAAAAAAATTACTCGAAAGGGAAGGCAGGTTTTCATGCCCACTCCTATGGGTAAAATGCCAATAACGGCAAGTAACAACAACAACAATATACTTAAAAAAAGAGCATACAACTCAACCCATAAGTGAAAAAAAGACTTCTAAAAATTCTTGCAGTGGTACTGTAATAATGTAATATTGGTAGACAATTGTAACCAGAGAAAAAAATGTTTTTATGAGTCTCAGATCACCTACTCAAACTGGGAGGTGCCCGCTTGTGCCAACTGTGAATTTGGTCTCTGATTTTTGTAATATTTCAGATCCTTTGAAGGCTTTTTTAAAGAGGAAGTTCTTCAGTCCCCTTTCTACAAAATAAGAAGGTATAATCAAGGAATTATTCATTTCAAAACTGGATGAATAATACACTCTCAAATTCAAATGTTCTTTATTGTGAGCCTGAAAACCTTTTGTTCAAAATGTGTTACAGGTTGGCGAACAGGTTTTAAAAGACTAAATCTATTCCAAAACCATTGTGAATGGTTTTCTGGGAAGGAAAGATTATATATTACACTTGGTTCCTCTCCAAGATTTGTATGTCTTACATGAATACTCCTCTGTCTCCTTCTGTGGTGACATATCTGAGATCAATTATGCCAACAGTAAAGTCTGGAATTTTTATAGTCCAGCTCTTTACAAGCATCTTCATAGAAAAACTTATGAAGACTGAGGCATAGGAAAAGTCCAATAATCCTGGCCTGCTATCTTCATCATCTCCAGCCTTCTGTCTTTTCTCTTTACCCTCTCCAAGTGAAAACACTGGCTCACATAATACACATACTGCATTGAGGTGATTTAAATGGCCATCTGTATGTTTATCTGAGGCCTCTGTGAATGGGCAGCCTCATTTGTGCTTGTGTCATGGACGGATGGGCCAACACAAGTTCTGTTTGTGTAAGATAAATTCTCCTCTCCTGGCTTTATCTCTTTTGTTCATTCCTTTTGCACTCTCTCATTTTTCTTTCCTTTCCTCTCTGGGAGTCTATTCCTGCTGAAACTCACTTTCCTTATTTCTGTGGTTGGATCCTGATGCCTTTACTTTCCTTTTTTCTCTGCACATGCTTAGGAGAAATCTATGTGAAAAGTAATGCATTTTTAACCTGATTGTGGCTCTTCCTATAGGAGTGATGTTACTGACATTAGTGGGACTAATTGGAGAAAATAGTGTTATTCAGGACAAGGGAGTACCAGAAGTAGTTCCTTATTAATAACTTTTAAAGCCATGACTAGGGACTTGGAAGTTTTGAAGGCTGCCCTTAAGTTTATTTACTTTTTGCAATGATAAGAAGCAATGAATCTGTATTATTTGTCAATAATTAGTATCAACTTTGTGTCATCTCCCAGAACAATGAAGGAAGGCTTATGTGTTCATTGGATTGATGTGCTTACCTTTGGTTTTCGATTCTGAAAAACATGTTTATGGAGAGGACACTGAATCTGTCATACTTAGTTGCACTGAGTAGCACTTGACTGCTCAAATGCTCCTCCTGGGTGAACTAAGTATTTAATAAATTCCAAGGAACAGTGTTGTGCTTCACTGGCTGGGAAATTAGGAAGTGGAGAAGCAATTGTATTAGTCAGCACTAAGGGAAGTCACTATCAGGACTTCAAATCAAGACTTAAAGAAAGCAAATGTTAATTTAGACGAGTGGTGGGGTTTTGTCCCTGTAAGGAAATCACAAGAATGGTATGTTGGGTATCCAACATAATGTTGAATTTTCCATAGAGCTTTTGCTGCATTTAGTTCACTGCCTATCCCCAATGCTGTGTGCAACCTGAGTGCCCTACTGGATGCTTTCTGTTTGTTCCTCAACATTAGTATCAGCTTCAATGGGAATTTTGAATGTAGGTGAGGACATTAAAGAGATACATGAGTGATGGTTGAAAATCACCAAGAGTCAAACTATTACTCACTCATAAGTACTTTTGGAAGCCATCTGCAGAAATTGAGATAACAGAATCCAGTTTTCTCTTCTATCAAAGAGCATGTTCAGGAAGGGTGAGGGCTAAGGAAGGATACATTTGCTTTCAACAATAAGTTATTATCTCTGACTGAAATACACATGCAGCACACATGTGGAAGGAAGAGCAAGTGTAACAGTCTTTTACTTGGTAAAAAATGCATCTGTAAAACTTAAAAAGGATTCACCAGACTCACAGAAGGCATTGTACCCTACTGATAGCTTTTTACAACTGAATTTCAGTTCCAGCGTTCTGATTGCTTCAGCACAGCTATGGGAAAACATAACCCTGGTCCTAGGAATAGGAAGGAATGTCTATTTTTCATCCTCACATAATTGAAAACTGACTGAAAACAATTGGCAGGAATCTAAATATTCACATTTGGACAGACACCAAACATGGGAAATTTCAGGCTAAGGAAATTTTGGGGGGAAAATTATGAGGAAGTGCTTAAGAACTGGGTTTTTTCCTTTTTTCTTTTTTTTTTTTTCCTTTTTTTTTTTTTTTTTTTTGGTTTTATTTTGTTATTGTTGTTTTCTTCTTTTTAATGGTAATGGTGTTCCATTAGATATGACTCAATGTATAAGCTGTCCAACCATTTTTCCTAGTGCTTGTTCTTCAAATCCTGCATTTATTACTTAGTATAAAAGTAACAGACAGTGTATCTTTAAATAGAAATTGCATTCCTGTCAGCTTACCCAAAGCCCAAATATGGGGCAGAGTGTCAGAGAAAAACAGTAACATGAGGGATTCAGGGACTTGACAAGGTTACAGACTCTGCTTCTGCCTGATAAACAACTTAGACTGAGTTGTGCTTCCTGAACTTGTATCTCAGGACATAAAAGTAAGGGGGAAGTAACCCCTTTCTTGAGCAAGAGAGAGATCTAATGTAGGGTGAAGTGTGGGGTATCTGGAAAGCATAGGGTAACAAGGTATTAATATCCCATTTGTTTTGGTTTACTGCCACCTTGGGCTGAGGTTGATAAAGAAGCACATGGCTTCACTGGCAGAAAGATTTGGCTGTGTGCTGTAAACTATTATAAATATTACATGGTGTAGCTGAGGAGCCTACACTCCAAATGTAATCTAGTATGGCTCAAACACTGAAGAACCACTCCATAAAAATGGCACTTCTCTGTTCTGCACATCTGTTTCTTGCATGTATTTTGAGAGTCAGAGCTGCTTAAATAACATTTAAATGAGGGTTTTACTGTGGGGTTTTTTTTGAGAAAAAAACATCTGCAGAGCTCAGTAGAGCCAAGTCTACTTGGAAAGAGAACTTGCTCTTCTTCAGCATGACTTTTAACTGCAAGATCATTGCTGCTCTCCTTTATTTCTGTGTGTGTGCAGTGAAGATGTGAGGTCAGGAGGAAATGCCTTGTACTAGTTCAGGACTCGAGAGAAAGACAGAAGTTGCATCTGGGATCCTGCAAGCTGGTGTGAGCTGGTTTGGGCACAGTTCATTTCAGAGTACTCCCAAAGGAACTTCCTTCCATACTAAAATCCTGCCATCTTCTGCTGCTCAGCAGTGCTGGAGACCAGAGGCCAGCTATACCCTACATAGAACTGTCCCTCTGGGAATGTACTGCTGGCTGAGAGAACTGGTGTTACTCCAGTGCCACCCTTATGTTAACAGTACCCTTAGGAAAGCAGCAGCTGCCCAGCTTGTGAAATGCTGGGGTCCTCCTGCAGTGATAAACGTTAAATTAAAAGCCTCCAAGGAAGTATATCCATGCACCAATGGAGTACCATCAGGACTCTGTGCTGACCTTCTCCTTGCTAGCAATCCCATCTGGGCCCACATCTCTTCTCCCCCACCCCTGGGGGACCCCTTCCTTATCTTCTTCTTTCTTTGTTTCTTAGCCTCTGGGACTGGGATGCTTCCTGGCTAGCTCCATCCTTGTTAAGGGCAATCTTGGCTACTCCCACTGGTGGGAGATAGTCACACCCTTCAGAGTCTTGTAGCCAGAGAGCAGCTGTTCCTTTGACTCCCAGTGACCTTCCTTTCTCTTCCCTCCCTGTGGCCTGGCTGTTTTCACCGCACAGCTCACACCACAAGCAGCTTCCAATGTGCTGCTGTGATTTGAACTCAGGCAGCAGGAAAAAACTGACCATCCCGCGCCTGGTGGCTCACTGCACTGAGCCACCACATCAGCTGGAGTCTAGCTCCTTATTACATCCAGATGCACAAACAGTTTGCCTGCCAAGAGCATGCTTGGTGCTTTGTGAAACCCTATCACTGAGACGGATTAGTGGCGGGACTGCCAGGAGCGGCTTTCGGGAAAGGCATCAGGAGGGAGGGAAGCCTCGGTACGTGTGGTACATCCACCTCCTGACACGGGCTTGCTTCTGGAAACTGTCTTTCTGCTCAGAGGTAATTATAAGCACAGAAGGGGGAAAACAAAGGAAGAGAGGGAGGTTTGTTAAGTGGTTCCAGGTTATAAATCAAAGATCCACGAATCTGTTCCCTCTCCATAGTCTCACATCCAATACCCTTCATTTCTGTTCTTGGTGCTCTACTGTGCAACTCATTTCACTCTGGCTCCATAGTTCTGGGCAGTTCCTTTTCTTCTAGAGCAGCACAAGTCTTCTCTCATAGGTCCTGTTTTATAGTCCATGGTGCCTCCCACCTGTGCATCTTTCTGTGCTTCTCACTTTGCTGAGGAGGGACTCATCCTCCTCAAACCTTCACACTTATTCTGTTCCTATAGTGGCAGCTCAGATTAAAATTTAGAAAATGTTAATTGAATTTACAGTGTTAACTACCTGAAGAAAAGACTTAATTGCACTTGTCTGAGAAAAACTGATCAGCATTTTGGCATGAGACTTAAAAGGCTGTGGGAAGGAATCAAAAGTTGTTTTCTGTTCTCTGCATAAAAGGATAGTGGCTGTCATTTGTGCAAAGCTTTGCACACATGTAGGCCACACTGTGTGGGTTTCGCCGTGAATGAGAATCTGTGAAACAGAATCATTATTTCTGAATTTGCTTATACATATCTAGTGATTCAATCACTAAAGTTGTTGGATGCTCAGGTCTGGATCCCCATTTTGCTTGCAAATGGACGATAGCAGAACCCAGAGCTCAGATATGAATGCAACCAGTTTTCAGAATATTCAAAATGGGAATCTGCATACTAAAATGACTTCCATGATAGTTAAATCTTAGGCTAAGGACCATTATCTGTGCAAGAGCTTCCTTCTTCAGCAAAATAAGCTGCTCCTTCTTACTCAAGGCAAATGATCTGTTAAATCAGTAGGCTGAATTTTCCGTCTGGTTTCTGGCCACAAGGGGACAGACAGTAACTGTCACATAAAAACAACACTGTGTCCTTGGTGCATTAAGTACATCAAAGATGGCCAGAGCCTCAGTGTTAACTGTTTCTGAGCAGTCAGAAAAAACCAGTGTCCTAGGCAGTACCAATCAGATACAAAAATATATCTGCTGAATTAGCACAGCAGGTATCAGAGAAATAAAATACATATATACTTCAGATGCAGCGTAGGAAAAATGCTATAAATGTATAAGTGTTTATAGTTTAAAAATATACTTGATGTTAGGAGATTGAAGAAACATGTGAAGTGGCATACAGTGCCTGCCCCCAGAGGCTTTAGCCTGTTAAACTGCTTGGAGGAGAAGGCATGAAGACTTGATAGATCAGGGATAAAAAATGTGATTTTTAGGACCTGTTGCCTCATGTTCATAGATTCAGGTCCATAGTGCACTTAATGGCAGCCAGGTACTGCTCTCTGAGCACATTTTCTTTTTAACATCTTGTAGCACCATTGCTTGCAACTCTGAGTCATGAGAGATGATGGACCTCTGCCTCAGCACTGAAGGACCCATCCCCATCATGCTGCCTGTCTAGGTACTCTGCAGGCAAAGAGCTTCATCCACCCTCAAACACATCAGTCTAAGGCTCCATCTCCTTCATCACTCGAACTGGGCTGTTTTGACCTCTGAAGGGTTACTCTGTGCAGTCACAAGAAAACTCTCATAGTTGGTTTCAGAGTGATTGAGTTAATTTGGGTATTTCCTCATTCTTCCTTCTGAAGTTGATCAAAGAAAGATTATCTTCAGTGCTTCCTGCATCAGAAATACCACTATAGACACTTTATTTCATTTTCAGTGACCTTTTGTTTATATTTGTTTCATAAAGTACCAGACTCATTCTAGTACCAGACTAGGGCTATTAATTAGCACTAAATTCAGTAATTTTGGATCATTTTTGATGATTATCATCCTAAGAGTGGAATATGATCTGGTGCAGAAACTTGCTTTTATTTAGTCCTTGGGGGGGAAAAAAGTGCTTAACCAGGAGAAGTCAGCAGTAAACTGAAGGGAATAAAAATTGACCTTTCGTGACAAACTGTCTGAGTTTTCATGGCTTTCTCATGTCTTCATGCTGTGAGTAATGTAAGGAATGCCCCAGGCAGTGTCTGCAAGCTCTGATATTAAAAATAAAAACTTTATGTAAGCCAGTTACATTTTCCTCTGTCCACTTTTAGTTTGCTCATTCTCTCTCTCTCTCTCTCTCTCTCTCTCTTTTTCTTTTATACTCATTACAAGAAAGCAAATTCTGGAGATTATTCCCACGTAAAACACTTCCCCACATGGGTCTGTCAGTACTGCCAAGTCACTGATATAACATTCCACTGCTCCTAAGAGATCCATGAACACTCACTGATAGGAGCTTTTCAAGCTTCTCCAGTCTTACTAAAAAATAAGTTTTCATGTAACTTCTCACAGTTGTTAGACAGCTACAAAAGTCAGAAAAGCCCTTTCAGCTGACTGAGGGGAGATTTTTGAGCATCTCCTGCCATCTTGTGGGGTTGAGGAGAACATTCACTTTCCTTACTAATGATTTGAGATGTCAAAGCTTTCCTTGTGGCCCCCACTGACTAGCAAGCAAATGAGACACAGCCCATGGCAGTGCACCCTCTTCTACAGGAACAGGTTTGGGGGAAGCTACTGACTTTAATGAGGCTGCCCCAATCCTCTCCCAGTATGTGTGTGGCCAGGATGTCCAGTTATAGGTTTGTTATCTGGTCACTGTTAGAGGAAAGGATCAAAGTATGTGGGGGCTTCTCTTGCTGTCAGTTCATCTTGGGGGATATCCACAGTACCATCTGGGGAAAATCTGCACCAGTTTCACCTCTTTATCCATCAGAGTTTCCAGAGAGTTTGAGAAACTGAGTGTGGGGTTGGAAACCAAAGTCTCCTGCCCGCAACCCTAGCTCACCCCAGCTATGGCTGTGTGGGTGGCCTCAGGCACGGCTCTGAGCATAGAGAAAGAAGCCAATAATTTCTGAGTGATAGTCCCGTGTTTGTCCTTTCTTAAAACTTCCCACTGCAACGAGCAGCAGAGTTGCTCTGTGTAAATAAAGCAACTGGCAGTAAGTGAACCACACAGTCCTACAGAGCTGTTTGGCTGTGCAACAGCTAAAGCACAGCAAGGTTTGGATACCAGAGGCTGACCCAGGTAAATGCTCCTGTGCTTTAACAGTGGGAGGCTGCAAAAACACCACTGTGACTTGCTGTGACTCCTAAGTGAGTGGCAACAATATCTTCAGTGTAAGCAGTTTGTTTTCACACCCATGCACACCATCAGCCTTTTGTTCTCACTAGCTAAAGACAGCTGAAACAGAGTGTGCCTTTGTTTGCTTCAGGCTGCTTTGGTTGAGCTCTTCTGCAGGTTTTGGAATCGCTTTGGGGTGATTGATTCTGCTTTGTGAAAAATGTTCCTTTCACATTTTTGGTGTGTTTTTAAATTTGCTGTTTGAAGTTACAGTCAGACTGAATAGAGAGTGAGTCCTCACCAGGAAGAGGCTGTAATGGCTTTGGCAGATCAGGGGTCAGGACTCGTTTCAAGTAGGTTTCATTGGTAGTCTCTGACAGTGGGGAAGCCATGAGGTGTTGCTTGCCATCCCAGGCTTTGGAGAGGGATGTTCTTGTGGATGTAGATTTATCCATTAATTTTCCTGTCTATTACCTTCCATCTCTCTGGTTCCTAGACATAATATCCATAATATCAGTTAGTTCCTCTCTCCCTTTCTCTTTTTAACCTACATTCCTTCCTACCCTTTGTCCTTTGCTACCTCTCCAATTCCCATTATTTTCCATGGAAATAGACTCAAAGAATCTTTGCCACCTCCATCCCGGATTTTGTTGCCCAGGCTCTTTTTCCCAGTTTACATCCCAGACTTTATTTCCCATATTCTTGATTCAGGTCCTGCTGTAGAATAACACACATTCCTCCTCCATACTGATGATCACCTGGAGGGACAGACAAACTGCCACCTTGACTTCCCTTGCCCTTGATACGCTCAGGCTCAGAGATGCTGCAAACAGGGAGGTAGCACATGGAAAACACAGAAAAACTACTTCTGCCACATGGAGGCCTGGGCTGTGAGTTTGTGAGGATGGTATATAAACGTAGAGGACAGTAACACAAAGGATCTGTGAGATTTAGGCATGAGCAGTTGCTCTGGAGGGTGGCACAACCTGAGCAGGCAGAGGAATTGTGTGAATGCATGATCAAGAGGAAATTCCAGCCATTAGATGAAGCCATTAAACAGCTGTACTGAAGACGAACAGATTGCTTTCTTTCAAAGGCTTTGTATTTTGTGCACACATGGGCAGATTTTCTGGGGAACATGAGGTCCAGGTCAAATTTAGACTCTCCTCTTCATAGAAAATGCTTCTTTAGCTTTCCTCTAGTTCAAACCAGCTGTCCCCCACCCTCCCTGAAGAAAACAACTATCAACACTGTAATTTTTTTAACATGAAAGCCAACCCTTAGACTTATTTTAGAAATGCATGGATAGTTTTGATCGAACATTTCAAAATATTGGGGTGATAAGGCTAATTATTTTTAACTTAGTGTCGATATTTGCAGTCCAGCAGATTTGGTTGACAAATGCACAAGCAACTGAGATAGGTGCTTTGCACAGTTTTAAAAATAAGGAGTTCTGTTAACATTACTTATTTAAAAAAAAAAAATCTAGCTCTCTCAGAGCATGCATTCATTACCCTAGTGAAGTAACTGTGTAAATCCTTGCCATCTAACCTAAAGAAATCTTTTCCTGTCACCCAGAATTGCCAAATAGGAAGTCCTGCCTGTAGATTGCCTTGTTTTCAAGTAGTCTGTATTAGTTGGTGATATGATTATGATGTTTAAGAAAAATACACTGAGGAACTAGTGTCACAGTTCCTGCAGTAGCCAGAGATGTTTGTCCCTTACTGGAGTATCTCTCACTACAGAGAACCTGTGGCATATGTTGCCATGTTTTCACTCATGGAACCTGACAGGAACTGGAAATAGTTATTAGGCTGAGTGGTGCTTATGCAGTTTCTTTCTGTGAGCCTGATGTAATTTTAATCCTTCCTTTTGTCTCATTGCATGTTGCCTGCTTATTCCATCACTTTGTATCTTGGGACACCACAAGTCTCTGGAATCAGCTTGGTGGGATCTGTCATTCTAACTACTTAACCTGTCCTCTGCACACATATATTGGGGGAGACATAAGGGACACAAGTAATACTGACAACAGTCCTTAAAGTTATGACGTTTTTAATGCAGCATAGAAGATAATTGAAGTAAAAGAGAAACTAATCCCAAGGCTGCATGAATTCTCTGAATTCAATTAGACTTTCATGACATAGCTTGTTATATGTTGAGAAATTAAAAGGCATCCCAGGAAAAAAAAAAAAAGATGGCGTTTTAACAGATCAAGATAATGAATGGATCTAGATATAGGCAGAATTCTTTCCCGTCACTTCTTGATAAGCAGAGTCTCATCTTTTTTTTCTTTTAGGAGAAATTGCCAATATGACATATTAAACTATTGTAGATTTACAGAAGCATAAGCAGAGGAAATTTGAGCTTGAAATATTTGCCTAAAATAATGAAGATTTATGACTCTGTTGATAGTATTGACTCTTTCACATATAGATGCTAAAAGGGTCAGTTATTTTTCTGGCAAGTCTTGAAAAAGAATGTGTTATAAACTTAATGACTTAATTTTGCTTTATATGCCAGTAATGTAGGTGCTTTATGGACGATTTGATATCAAATACATAGTTTAGAGACAAAGAGGCTTTGAACCAAAATGCACACTCTTAGAGAGAGTCCGGATTTTAACTGTTTTTTTATTAAAAATATATGTTATCTCCCTTCCTTGGTTAGTTAGAAATTACCAAGGTTATCTCTGGTATCAGTAAGAAATATATAAATCTTGTTGAGAAAGAGAGATAAGAGACAGAAGGGAATTTAATCTGCCAGAGTCTCATATATTAACTAATCTTCTGTATGCGTATAAGGAAAAGATTCAAAATAGTTCAGATGTGTTGAGGAAAATGTGTTTTGAGAATTTAACCTTGGTGCAAATACATTACCATTTTTTTCTTGAATTTCCTCACCTTTTGTAAGTATTTGTCTCTGAATGTTTTTTGTCTTTTTTTGTTGTTGTTGTTTTTGTACGTAACAAACACATTTATTTGCAGTTTACATTAACCTGATTTGAACCTCAAGGTGGCTTCCTACTGGCAAAACATTTCCTTGTCCCAGAGTATGGTGAAGCTATGACACGGGTAACTGGGGGCTCAGTGTTAACGAGCACCTTCTGTCCTCAAAGAGGCTGTGTGGGTGTCTTGTGGGCTGGTGTCCTCAGCTCACTCAGGGATCAGAGAGAATCCCTGAATCTGAGAGTTCCTCTGGAATTTTCAGGAGTTGGATGTGTAGAAACTGCCTTCTTACTCAGAAGGGCCCATCCAATGATGTTTGATAGCTAGGATAAAAATTAAAATATTATGTTTTTGTAAATAGGAATGTTTTTAATGCAGGAGCTTTGTGATAGCTACACTGAAGAGAATAAAAGGGGTTTTTTTGGACACAATCAAATGTAGATTGCTTAACTGTAGCATTTGGCATTTTAGCAGTGGAGTACAGCAACTAATAAAAACTGCACTGTCATAAAGAGTGTTTAAAGGTTACCCCAAGGCTGGACAGGACACAGTAATTTTTCTTCCCCATTATACAGCTCATTCTGTTATTACTGCCTAGTAAAGGAATTCTTACAGTTTCCCAACCAGTAGGCCTGAGAAACTCTGACATGAGTTACTTTACAGGCTTTTTGAGGAGACTTTTTTGCGTGGTGACAGATGAGATCACATCTGTGATGCATCTGTTGTTCTTACTTCATCAAAATCCCAGTAAATCATGCCCTGGGTTTGAACAGGTTTGCAGCCTGTCAAAACAATTCAAAAACTCCAGGTGGAGACAAGGTAAAACAGGGGAGACACAAACCCTTACTGAAATGGACAGCTATAATAACAGCTCCTAGGGCTGTGACGTGTGGCAGTGTCTGCCAAATGTGCTGTGGGCCAGGAATTAAAACTCAGAAAAGAAGGAACACTAAGGAGAAAGAAGGCAGGAGGCAAAAAGCATCTCAGATGTACTGTCTGGAGATGAGGCAATGAGGCCACTGTGTTTAGCAGCAAAATGCAGACTCAGGTTAAGTTCTTCAGCTTGCCACAGGACTCTTAAGTGACCTTGGGAAAATAATTTAGTTTTTTATACCTCATTTTCAAACTCTTTTTCCATCTTGCCTATTTAAATTTCAGGCATCTAGGGCTGGGTCTATGTACATAGAGAATGGAGGGGCTTGTGATGAATTTATTGGAACATATTGATGTGACATGAATAATGCATTGGAATGATGCACCATCCTAATGACAGTTTACACAGGTTCCCTTCTTTCTGCAGGGAAGGTTAAATAACCTCTGTGGCAGTGATGGCTCTTTGAATTGCTGTGCTTTGCCTAAAGCTGCTCACCCAGTTTATGACAGGATTGCAGTGTCTACCCAGCTTGTAGGGTCAGACCAGTGCTTCCCAAATTAACTGAGCTGTCAGGTTTGAAAGAGTAATTCCCTGGAAACGTGTTTTTAAATGCAAGGCATAGCTGTGTGATCCTTCATATGAGAAAACAGAGGAATGATAAATTTCTACCACAGGAAAAGCTTTTCCTTTGGCTTAGACTCTCATCAGGATTCAATGCCTCTTGGGGGCTTATGGGATGGTTCAGGTATAATGTCTGCCCCTTCCCTGCCTCCCAACATATGCCATGACTGTCTTCACAAGTCTTAGGGTAAACATTTATTTTCTCAGACCCCAGGAGAAGGGAAAAAGGATCAGAGACATTTTTGCTGATCCTTTGATGTGGGGCAGTGGAGCAATGACAGGAACAGCAAATGAAGTGAGCACTTTAGTGTGCTCCTGACTGACAAAATGCTGGAATCAGAGCTGAGGCAAAGCATTCATATAAAAAATAATAAAAAAAAAAAAAAAGTAGAGAATGATAGGGAGACAGGAGGCTAAATAAGGCTTTTTTTTCTTCAGTGGTACTCTGAGGGCCTTGCCACAGATGGGCTGTGTTAGCAATAAACTGAGTAGTTAATAAATGCAGAGAAAAGAGAGGAGGAGGAGGGCTAGCTGGTGGATTCACCTGTAGCTGTTCTGGTATCTCCAGGTTTTGGTGGGAAGAGCTGTGGCATCTCTGGATGGAGGAGAGCTGTATTTAACCTCAGCTGGGATGGCTTTGCCATATGAGCAGTCTGGCAGCCCCTGAAGCTCCTTGGCTAGTGGAGTGCTGTGGCCACCATAGGTCCTGAGCACTTGCCGACAGCCTCCTGCTGAGGCAGGAGCAGCTGCCAGCAGGCTGGAGCCCTCTGCCTGCTCTGGGCAGGCTTTTGATGTCTGTGCATGTCCTTGTCTTTCTCCATTTAAAAGCACGCAAAAATCTCTGGTGCATTTTGAATGGTGCATCAGTAGATCAGTGCTTGCTCCAGCCCAGGGCTGGGCCCCACTGTTTCAGGTGGAGGTGTTGCTGTAGCACTTTGGGCAGTGTGCCCCCCCCTGCAATGGGGCCAGGGTCTCTGGCTGTCCCTGTTGGGAGCAGGGTGAGGGTGACAACCCTGGCACCTGGAGCTCTGCAGCCCTCTGTCACCTCTGCGCTGGAATGTCCCGGGAGCAGGGCTCCAGGAGGGGCTGCTGGAGGCAGTGGTTGCTTGAAGAGCCAGCCCAGTGGTTCCCACCAGCTTCCTCCCAGCGTGGTCTGCCTCCCTGCTGCAGGAATGAGGTGGGTCCTTGGACTCCTTCTTGGGAATCCTGCCAGGTTGGACTCCTACTAGTGTTGAGGAACTGGTCCTGTCAGAGGGATCTGTGTGTTCCCCTGCATGGAACAGCCCTGTGTGTAAAGAGGCAGGTGTGTCATGTCCTGGCTTTTAGTGGGATGGGGCAGAGCAATTTGAGGTGGTACATCCCCTCCCTGTGCTCAGGGTGCAGGTCCTGGGGACTCTGTTTTGCTGGCAGCCTGCTTGGTGTGACCTTACCATAAATTAGGTTCAAGGGCTTGAGTCTACACAAAGAGGTCTTAAGACAAAGGAGGGGAGACTGGTGTGCTCTGTAGCTCCCCTGGCTTGGCCTAAGCAAACAATCCTGGGCTGCTGCACCTGTGCCTTAGCCCACTGTAAGCAGGATCAAAGCCTCTTCCTCTGTGGCTGGTCATCCCTGGCTCTGGATGCTTGGAGTTTGAGCACTGCCAAAAGTTTGGCATCCCTGGGTTTGGTCAGAACTGCTGGTCCCCTCCTGCCTGTTGGGCAACTCTGGCAGCTACTGGTGAGTACAGGAAATTTAAAAGAACAGACCACATAGATACTGAAGTAGGAGAAATTTGCTAGTAGTTAGCATTTCCTGTCTTCAAAAGGCACTCCTGGTTTCACTGAATTAATCTGCCTATGATGTAACTTTTTCTCTCTTATACAGCACAAGCTTTTCACTGCTATCAAAGGGCAGTTAGCAACCAGGAGTCTCCTTTAGGAGCTAGAGTAAGATCTATTAGTTTCCCTTTGAGAATGAGAGCAACTG
This sequence comes from Chamaea fasciata, assembly GCF_029207755.1. Lineage (NCBI taxonomy): Eukaryota > Metazoa > Chordata > Aves > Passeriformes > Sylviidae > Chamaea > Chamaea fasciata. Next base: position 16,235,332 of record NW_027094088.1, on the reverse strand, counting down.
CAGTTGTGTTGTCTGAATCACAAAGCTTCCAGGAAAAGTGAAAGCCCCAGCCTGCCACCTCCAAAGATCATTAGTGAAATTTTTCTTTATTTCTGTGGGAATAGAAGAGTATCTGGGGCAATTAGCAGTATTGTAATGCAGCTCAGTGACTACAGAGGAGCTCTGATAGCTCTGCTCCTTTGTAATCAAAGATTAAGTTTTTTTAACCTTTGCTTCCCAAGTTCAGCTGAAGAAAAGCTGCCTGGTACATTGCCCAGGTATAATTTCTGTGGATACTCTGCAAAGCTCATTAAAATATGAGTTAGGGATTTCAATATTAATGTCATACTCCATCTGCCTACAGAAATGCAGTTATAGGATATGCCTTTGTGATAGGCTGGTGTAAGTAACACAGTGCAAACTCCTCCCCAAGGTTCCATGTGTGTGTGAAGCGTTTAGGAAATGTAACTGTGAAGTTATAAAAATCTCCTACGCATAATTGCTTCAAACTACAACCTACTGATAGACTAGTCCTGGAGGAAGTTAATTAGAAAATCTTTTGGCAATCTGCTCAGTTTAGTTCTGGTTCTACATCCTGCTAGGTCAAAGTGTCTGGCTGCTATTACTAATTGTCTTCTAAAAATGCTGGCATGTCTGAGGAACTGCATGTCGTGAATACCTGAGCCTTCACTGCAGGTTTTTTTACATATTATCTGATCAGATTTCACAGTTAGAGATGCAACTGGACTTACCTGCCTGGAAAAGTAGCGAGTGGGCTGAACTAAAGTTGGGAAATAGTAGGAATAATCTTGCTTGATTGGTTTGATCAAAAAACCAGAACAAATAAAACTAGAGGTTCCCCCCACAAAAAAGGCCTTAAGCTCACAACTTTGTTAGCAGTTCTGTGGTCTGACTTTCCGTGCTTCTTAAATTGAAGGAGGAAGTGGTGCCTGAAACAGCAGAGTATCCAAGAGCTACGGGACGTTCCTATGATCTTTCATCTTAGATATAAGGGGCAAAAGTGCTGCTTTTCGAAAAGTTTCCAACAAGTTGGAAAGCAAACTTTTTAGGCTGAGTGGGTAGTGTAGTCTGTACATTCTATATATGCATTCTTTACGATATCTAGTAAAAGAATCTGAAAGAGGTATGATCAGTGTAGAATAAATCCAAGATAGGACCTTGTTTTTCTGAATAGTATAGTCTGAAACTGGGCACACTTTGCTCTACTGAAGCAGCAACATGTGTTGGAAACCAGGCCTCTTGTGCTAGCTGCACAGAGCAGTTTTTGTCAGGAAAGTTTTTGATGGATGTGAGCTGCTGATTTCCACAGGCTAAGAAGCATTAGCACTGCCTCTGCAGTGAATATGGACCGAATGTTCACTGCATCCCATACATGAGCATCAGAAAGATGTCCTTGCCTTGGGCTTAGCTGAATTTCCTGGGGCAAGTAACTTGGAATTTAGGAGAACTTGAGTTGGGAAGGAAACTCCAGGGTACTGCAGAGAGGTGCCTTTACAGAGAGCACAATCTGCATCATCCGCACTGATGGGTGACAGACTGCAGGGATGTGCTTCCCTGATATTTCCAGTAAGGCTGCAGGAGCTAAGTACCTTAGTGAAGAAAATCTGTAATGTGACAAGGATAAAGATGTGTTTGCACATGTTTTGGTGTTGCAAAGTTAAATGACATGGGAAGCGAAGACCAGAACAAAAAAATTGTATAAACAGCTTTTGAAAGATAGTTAAATTGTCTTTTCAAGACAGAGGATTAAATGGCCCGAGAGAATTCAGGCAGTGTTTAGCCAGGGTAAATACTCACACTTGCTACTTCCCACAGCTTCCACTGGATGATAGATATTCACTTCAGAAGTACATAAGAACCAATTTTTCAGGGAATGCCTGTCTCAAAAATAGATTAGTGTGTCCAGGAAATTGTAGGTGTGACACTTGAACTTGCAGGAAAGTGTGACTAGAAGGTTTGAAAAACTCTTTATGGTGGAATACACTTCTGTCATGAAACAATCCAAGACTATGTGAAGTAGGAAGATATTCAATATCAGTTTAATTTTCTTTTGAAGGGCATTGTGTGCTTTCTCCCTTTCTTTTATCACTGATGTGAGAAACACATATAATGCTTTCCAAAAAGGAGAGCATATGCATATGTCCTCAGACATGACTAAATTAAGTGTTGTAAGGAATACTAAACTAGGTGATAACACTTTTCCTAGCAAGCTCTGCCCTGCAGGCATAAGGTAAGGCAACTGCTCTTTCATCAGAATGTGCTTTGTAGGCTCTCACTGCGTTTGAACAAGATCTTGGCTTTTGGGAGCACTCTTAAAAAGCTCTAATTTCAACATTTTCTATTTCTGCCATTTGTGATGAGGATTAGTGACATGGGTGTGCCTGTCATGAATAATCCTTAAGACAGTTGTGTGCTGTGGGAACAGTGAAATCCTTGGTGAATGTTTCAAAGTGCATGGGCTCCTCTCAGGTTGTGCCCTTCAAGTGGGGAAGAGGCTGCAAAGGTGTTGCAAGCTACAGCTGATAGATCATCTAGGTGTTTGCTACACAAGGCTGGATCAAGGTCATGATAATTCTTCAAATACTTGTCTCAAGACACCAGGTTACTTAAATCAGACTGTGTCTGCTGCTCTGTGATTGTGAAGGGAAAATATACACACCCCTGTAAAAATGCCCTCCTCACAGTGAGGTTGGGCTTTGAGGTGTCAGTCAGGTGGAGGCCACAGGAGTCATTTGCTGCTATTGCAGTGAATAACAAGAGGAAGCTGGTCAGGTAGTAATGAGTGCTTCCATGTGACTTATTAAAATGTAGCACTGATTATTTTTTGTAAATGATGGATTTGTAATCTAGAAAGATCTCATGTTAATGGACATCTCATGACATTATTAATGGAAGTGGTGAAAAAAGAACTAGTTTAAATTTCTTCTGTTTACTGTGGTCTCACCAAGTGAGTAAACATACCTTTGCAGGGTATTTCATTATCTGAGCTGGATATAAAATTGAGACCATTACTTGTAAAATCATCATTACTGGCTTGATGCCACTAGCAATTGTCTTCATTATAACTAGGGAATCAAGTGTCATCTGTAGGCTGCACTACAGGCACAAATTCTCATGGTACTCAGTCCAGAATAAACACAAGTGTGTTATTGATTACATCATTACCAGGATAAGCAAACTTAAGGATGTCAAACTTGTTATTGCCAGGGGGAGAATAAATTTTGAGCCTAACCACAAAGACCAAGGTTGGATTAATTGTCCAACCTAGAACCACAAAGCTTTATGTAGAACTTCTGAATGTTAAAATTCAATGAAAATCTTAGCAAGTATCTTGCTAATTGCACAGTCTTGCTGATTTTTATCAGCATTAAACTGAATAAACAGGAGAAGTCCATCACTGGTATAAATTTAGAAGGAGTAGTAAGAAAGAGGCACACATTTCTTTTCAGCAGCAGCAGCAAATCTTTTCAGATTCTTAATTGGTGTAAATCAAAGAGGATCATTTTGGGTTGGACATCTTTTCTGTTTAAAAGAAACTTCAAGGAGCAGAATTGCCAAAGACTAGAGAAGTGAAAGGTAAAATTTAACTGCAGTAAAGCGGGTTTAACTTTAGGTAAGGACTTTAGTTATCTTAGGTGAAATACCAAAATTTAAAGTGAAACATTAGCAGCTTAATTAAGTGCAAGATACTGGTTTTTACAAATGCTTTAGTTTTCATTCTGTTTTGTCTTTAAACCAGAGGCAAGTTAGCACTAGCCCTTGAAACTGTAGGAGAAATTTAATCAGCACCACTATTATGCAAATAATTTGGCAAGATAAAATGACAAATAATACCCTACAAAGCTTGTGCAATTGGTAGTCCCTGAAGCAATCTGTGTAACTGCTCACTCCTTGGTAAGGGACACCAAGCTTTTGCAGTTTTTGATTGAATGGACCTTTAGTAGTCTGAAATTAAACCTTCAAAAGGAGCGGAAGCACATGTGATGGGAATGTTTGAACTGATACATGGGCTGGATTTGTTTGTGCAGGACAATTCTTCCTGGATGACAGGTTTATTTTGGTAGAGTGTTCCTTGTGTCTCAAGCACTGTGTGGGGGGTAGGATGAGACTGGGGACTCCCTTTTCCCTGAGTTTGTGCATGCCAGGTGGTCCCCTGAGGAGGGCTCTAAAGGTAACAGCATTAAAAATGCTCTAAAAATTCCAGAGCAAGTGGACATACTGATATGTGGGAAGGTAAAGCTGTAACCAAAAATACTAGATGATCTTGGATAACACCTGAACAAGGTAATTATTTAGAAAGAGGAGGAATTTGCAGCAAAAGAGAGTAAAAAGCTCTAAATATAATCAGTGATTTCTCCTATGGTCTGTTGTTGCATCAGCTGAGAGAGTCTGGTAGAAAACTCTTCTTCCCTGACCACTATGCCCCAGAAGAGCAGGTGGGAACATTCCTAATTTTGCTCTGAAGTATTGCATTTGCTGTTTTCTAACAATTTAAGAAGGAACCTGGATTTTTCTTGTAAGAATCCAGAGTAAATGAAAATCAAGATCAAGCCCATCATTACCGGGTAAAAAGCTGTAATATCAATTCCAGCAAATTATTTTGAAGCAATAGAATTAGTTGGATGGTTTAGTCACTTAAAAGGGGCTTGGCCAAGACATTGTAGGAGTGGATTTGTGGATTTATTGTTTTTTATGCTGTGCTGTTTCTGATTCAATATGTGATCTAAGCATTTCTTTCAGTGTTTCAGCTTCCTTTGTGTGTAAAACTCCATGTAGTCATTATACAGGGTGTTGTGCCAATGCTTCTTAATGTTCACAGATTATTTTAGCTCTTTGTAACATAGAAACATGACGTTTCTTCACAGAAAAATATGTGGCCCAACACTAGTGACATGAAAAATGAATTAATGTTTCGTTTATGTTTGTAAAGCATAGATCAAATAAAATCAACCTTTAACTTTGAGAAAAGTAGACTTAAAGGAATTCTGCTATTTCCTACAGGCTCTTCTCAAATCATTAATATGCACATTGAAGATTTCAGATTTCTGATTTGAATTATAACTTTAATAATCAACTTTGGAAACCTAATTGGAAAGATATGGGATACATAAGTCCAGCTTCATAATTCTCTTGGGCATGTATACCCTATGAAGACCCAACTGAAAGCAGCAATTGGTGGTTTGAAGAAGCGGGTTTCTGTATGTGGAGTTTTAGGATTTTTTTTCAGGAAGCAATTCAGTTGACCAAAACTACCCTAGGAAGTGCTCTGATGGTTCCTCTGTGATGATCCTGTTCTAACAGCTGTGTACAGCTATAGCTTTGAAGTCTCTGCTGCAGGTGGCTTATATATGTCAGCTACTTCTGGGGTGTAACAGTATGAATAAATGCACGGAAGCCTTTTCGTTCTTGGTAATTCTGCAATTCTTTTTGGCAAGGAATTTTTCCTTACAATGTTTTCTTTGGCAAAATGTCAATATTCTTGTATGCACTCTTTCATCTGTAAGGTATAACTTTTGGCCTGTACCTGATAGGTAAATTGGGTTCCAGTAAGGTGGCTTTAAGTTTACTGTTCATATCCTATTAATTTCAAATCCACACTAAGAGGATACAAAAGGATTATGCTGCGAATGAGATGCCTCCTTTGGTTTTCCAATTTATAAACAGTTCTTGGGTATTTATGAGTACCTGTACAAACTTTCCAGAATGACACATTTGACAGTATACCATTGAGTAATTTGAGGCATCATATTATATGAGTGAGTCAGAGCAGAAATCTTACTTGCTTTGTTTCTGGTATACACTTTGAAGGACTGGTCTGTGACGTGCAGGATCCCACATCTGACTTTAAAGTTCCTTTGCCATGTCTGTTTCCCAGATAGGTTTTTCCATTGTGGGATTGCATAATTTACTTTGAAAGAGGAATGTGTTGTTTCCAAATTCTCCGTGCATCTCCAGTTAAGCTCCGTGGCACCTTTCACTCTGTTCCAGTGGATGTTGAGGTGGCACTCCAGCCCCCTGCTTTCCAGCAGCCAAGATAGCCAGCGTGGTTCATGGAGACTTAATATCTCCATCACGGACTTGGGCCATGCTGGCAATCCACAAACCTCACACACATTCCTTGCAGGGGTGGTGGTGGAGGGTTGGAGGTGCTGCCTCCCTCCTCAACAGCATGGGGACCTTGTTTGGAGGAGAAGGAAATAGGTGTGGCAGAAAAACTTACGACCAGCTAGAGACACACAAGGGAGGTGTCCAAGCATTCTATCAAGAAGAGTTCCCTGTTCCCTTTGAATTCCCACTGCACTGGTTTAACTGAACCATTTTGTGGTGTGGGCTGGGACAGAAGGGGAGGCTGTAACTGGGAAAGGTGTGCTTTATTAGAAGAAATTGTCTGGGGCTAGAGAAATCAGAGTTAACTCTGAATTTATCTTCTCTAATTGTATGTATATTGGAAAAGTTATGGAGGCTGGACCATACAGGTATGGATGCTTCATTTTGGGGTTGCCTGTCTAGCAGAGAAGTGACCTCAGGCATAAAGTTCACAAAATAAAATCTGAATAAAAAGCAAGAATCCCAGTCAGGGTCTGCTGCTGTTTTAGGCCTGAAAAGCTTTTTGTCATCAAGCTGCTTGCTCTAATGAATAGAAAAATAGTAAATTACTTTGGCCTGTAGAATTTTTTCTTTAGACTACTAAGAGGATGTAGAGTGGCAAGGAAACCAAAGGTAACCATTATTTGTTTGGCAGAGACCATCCCTCTTCCTCAGGTGAGAGGACAGCAGGAGCCTCTCAGTTTTCTACCTCCCCGGGGGAAACAAGGAACTCTATCTCTGCTGCTATTTCAACTTCTGTCTATGTCTCTGGAGCTCTCCACCTTGGTTTTGGTCCTGGCTTGTTGGGAATGTAGTTCTGGTACTTTTGTTAAAGGGTGCCGGATAAGAGGTACCACACAAGGTGAAATATGCCAGTTGCTACAGCTACTGTAGGTGGTAACTGAATTGTAAAAGTGGCCATACATAATTGCCAACTGCAGGACACTCAGGCTGGAGGAAGCCAGCTGGCTTGATCCTGGAATGCAGGAACACAGCTCCAAGGAGAACCCACTCATCCACACCAAGGAGCCAATGACTATCCCACTAGGCAGATGATGCTCTTTTCTGCAACCAAGTCTCCTCTACAGTGAGGTCAGAAATAGGAGGTGCAGAGGAGCATTACATAGCTAAGGATGGAGGTCTGCTGTCTCCACTCTCAAGGAAGTCAAGAAGAGAAATTAATCCAGTCTTTGATTCAATGGACCAAGTCTAATTGGAGCCTGGGGTGATACTCTGCTTGATAGATATACCTGTGGATTCTTCATCCTGATGATCATGTTCTTGGCCAGTTTCCTGGATTCCTAAGCTGCTTAGGAAATACTGCAGGGCTCAGATATTAAGGTTGGAGTTGGTTAGGTAAATCCTTTAAGCTGATCATAGAAGCCTAGGTGAGGAATGCATAGTTGAGTCAGAAAAGCTGACTGGGGGCTGTAACTTGTTTTGTTATGGGAAAAAGCACTGGCAACAGAAAGACTTTAACTGAGGTTAAAAGCGCAGATATGAGGAAGGGCTTAAAATTTTTTTCCAGATACTGAAGACTAAGAATCAAAAGAGGAAAACAATGGACTAATCAGTACAGGCAATGGAGAAGTGCTGAACAGATAATATGGTACAGGTTCACTTTGCACCAAATGGAAGAAGCTTGGAACGAGGAAACTAAAGTTACCAGCTGAGGAAAAAAGTGCAGAGAATCTATCAAAATCCTGTGTGTGTTACGAACACTGCTTATTTCAAAAAATGTTTGATTTTCTTCATGGAAGACGAACCAGCTGACAATAAAAGAATGGAAGTTAATTCCAGTGACTGCAGTCATGAAACATTTTCTGAGGTGAGTTCAGTGTCATAGGAGCAGGACAGAAAACAGCAGAATCAAATGTCTAAATAAGATATTAAACGTAAGTATCTGGTTACTCAGATACTTAGGTGTCTAAATTTTTGCTGTTTAAACATGCTGATCAAAGAGCTGCTTCTGCAGTCAGTCTTTTTTTTTTTTTAACAGTGTATGCCTTTTGTATGTTCACAACACACCTGAATACATGTGCTTGCATCATGGTTTTAGCCTATCTGGACAGGTTTTGGCTGCTGTTACACTGCCTTAAGAATGCCCAGCAGTAATCAAAAGGGAAAGGAAATTTTTGTTGATAAAATGTGAACAGTGAGATGCACCAGCAAAAAAATCAAGCCACAACACCTTAATGAACACAAGTTTGAAAAAGTCAATTAGAAGACGTTGCTCTGTTTAACGTGGTCCTTGGAAAGCACAGCCCAGGAAAAGGAGATTAAATGAGGGACAGACATTCAAGAAATCTCAGGAAGACTGTATGAAGGGAGCAGTAAGCCAGCCTTGAGTCATTAAACTGCAGAGCAGAAGTAGGCAACTGAATAGGGGACAAATACAAGGAAGGAAAATATGTCATCACATTTCCAGACAAAAACTGAAACAGAGGGGTCATCACCCTTCTGTTGGCAGCATGGTCAGAAGTTGAGGCAGCAGTGATCCACTGTGGAGTGTGATTCTGTGGTCTAGCATTGCTTCTGCACTCAAGACATGGGCTGAAGAGTCTGAAACACATGGCACGAGTCCTGAATCAATTTGGGTTTTCAGTGGAGATACACAAGATTTTGGCATAGATACTGTAGTCAGATGAGTTCAAGAAATTCCTTAAGGGGAGTCACTGTCAAAACCTATTTATTATTATTCTGCTTATATACTTCAAAGGAACTTTTGAAGTCACAGTTCTGTATGAATCAAAGACAAAGTGGATTCTGAGTAAAAGCTCAACTGAAGGCAGTAAGAGTCATGGTCTTAATTATTATGGAAGAGATAGATGAATCTTAATATTTCCTTTTTTCATTCCTTCAGCTTTTAGTCTATCACAGTCTTTCCTTTTTTGCACCTGGATGTTCTGTGGTGCTAAATGGGAAACTCAAAATACCTGGTCATAATCATAGATGAGATGTCTGACTGTGTGAACACTGTAACCCCTGCTTAGCTTAGTCTGTGGACATATTTATACAGAAAGTCTCCTGTTGAACTTGCGTGCATTCAACTCAGTGTAGCACTGCCTCCAAGAGTGCTGTAAAATCAGTTTTCCTCTTATGGAACTGCTTGACCCAGACTGAATGCCATGCTACTTAAGGCTTAAAATACAGAATATGGCATCAAGTAAGTGCCCTCTGACATCCCAGTGGGAAAAAAGCACTAGACCTCTATTAACTTCATAAGTCACTTGGTATCTCTTCATCAGAGCATTGTCCTCTTTTCAAAGAATGTTGTCTGCCTGTGCTTTTCCAGCTATGGGGTTTGTCCCAATTAAAGTAGGTGTCATCCAGAGTGAATTCTCTTTTAACTTGAGGAAAGGGAGTTACAATGCATTGGCATAACTTGGCAACCAGATTTTCATTCACTCTCACTTCTGTACCTTGAAGGTGCTTATTTAAAATACTGTGGGTGATGTGGGATAAACAGATCAACAGCTTAATAGTTCTGATGTGTGCAATGATCTTCATACTTACTTAACATGGAAAGGGTAAAAAAAAAGAGAAATGTTAAATTTGGTCTTGAATTTTTTCATTGGGAGTCAGTGCAGAGGGTTATAAAATCTCACCAAGCAAGAGTGACAAGAACTTGCTTTCTCCAGGCAAGAAAATGAATATTTTCCTCACTATATTCAAATGACTAAGTAGCATACATAGTCTATGAGTCTTCTGAGTCTTCTTAATGGATGAGAGAAAGGCTGTGAATGGATGAAAAAACTGTCAGGATGGCTGGGCCCAGTGAGTAGTGGTGAAAGGAGTTAAATCCAGCCCCGTCACAAGTGGTGTTTCCAGGGCTCAGCACTGGAGCCAGTCTTTTTAATATCTTTATCAATGATCTGGAAGAGGGGATTGAGTGCATCCTCAGCCAGTTTGCAGGTGACACCAAGCAAGGTGGGAGTGTTGATCTTCTGGGGGGTAGGAAGTCTCTACAAAGAGATCTGGACAGGTTGGATTGCTGGGCTGAGGCTGGCTTTATAGATTAAATAAGGTGAAGTGCCAGTCCTGCATTTGGGTCACAACAACCCCAGGCATCACTACAGGCTGGGTGCAGAGTGGCTGGAAATCTGCCTGGTGAAAAAGGACCTGGGAATACTGGTTGATAGTGGCTGAATGTGAGCTGGCAGTGTGCCCAGGTGGCCAAGAAAGCCAATGGCATCCTGGTCTGCATCAGAAAGTGTGGCCAGCAGGACCAGGGCAGTGACTGTCCCTCTGTATTTGGTACTGGGGAGGCCACACCTCAAAACCTGTGTTAGTTCTAGGCCTCTCACTACAGGAAACACACTGAGGGGCTGGAGAGACTCCAGAGAAGGGCAGTGGAGCTGGGGAAGAGTCTGGGACACAAGTCTCATGAGGAACAGCTGAGGGAGATGGGGTTGTTCAGCCTGGAGAAAAGGAGGCTAAGGGGAAACCTTACTGTTCTCTACAACTACCTGAAAGAGAGGCTGTAGCCAGGTGGGGGTCAGCCTCTTTTCCTGACACAGGACAGGAGGAAATGGCCTCAAGTTGCACCAAGAAGGTTTAGATTTGATGAATTTCTTTCATGAAAAGTGTTATCAAGCCCTGAAACAGGTTGCCCAGGGAGGTGGTTGAGTCACTGTCCTTGGAGGTATTTAAAATATCTGTGGATGTGGAATTCAGAGCCATGGTTTAGTGGTAGACTTGACACTGCTGGGTTAACAGTTGGACTTGATGATCTTGGAAGTCTTTTCCAGCCTAAACAATTCTATGATTTGTAGTTGTAATTAGTCAGTCATGATTGTTTGGAAACCTTTTGTGTTGTGGGAAGCACTTGTAGAAGTTTGCATTATCAATACATCAGGAACAATTTGCAGAAATCATTTGTGGAGAATTTTTTTAAAATAGGAAGCTTACAGGAAAACTGTCGTTTTCTTACCAGAATATAAATTGAAGGGGAAAAAAGAAGGTTATATCATTAATTTATCCTAATTTATCTAGATTGTCAGATTTTGTATAATTTTTACAATGGAGTAAATAGAATAAGCAACTATTGTTGTGTTGTCTTTCTTTGTTGAAGTTCGACATTAGTAATGCTGTGTGGCAGAATGTCAATGAGTAATTTGCAAAATATTTTTATTTTTCTCCAGTGTAGGATTTTCACATTTTAAATCTAATTTACATTATGCTATATCTATTTTCCCTATGTTTTCCATTTCATGTATAAAAAGTAGAAGAGGCCCATCAGCTTGCTGAGGTGTATTCTGGGTGTCCCAATGTAGCATGTCTCAATTGCATAAATGAATTTTGTAATCTTTTGCTCTGTTGCTTGCACAAAGTGGATTAAGTTAATTATTTATAGCTTGTCAGGGAAGCTTTTGAAGTGTCCTGTGCAGTGCAGAAGTTGTGTTGCACAGGAAACCATCCTACTCTGCCTTGTCAGTCTGGGCAGGGCCAGAAGACTTTTTAATTGATAGCTGAAATAATTTAGCCATCTTTTTCTTTTTCCTAAAGAATCTATTGTATTTGTCCCATCAAATAATTTTTCTCTGCTCACTTTTTTTTTTTTTTTTCCCTGAAATTTAATTATTTTTGTTAATTTTCCCTTTAAAAGTGTCTCTGGTCTTCCCTAGCCATTTCTCTCTCTAGCCCCTGGTTGTTTCAGCTTTTGGTGGTTACGTTACCTACATGTCTCTCTCATGGCCCTTCTCAGAAGAGCAGGTGCTCCCAGGCTGGACATGAGTCCATGTCAAGCTGGGAAGAGCAGCCACTAGACTGAGGCAGGGGTCACAGAGGGTCACATCCCACCAGCAGTGGGATGCCTGGGCTTTTTGCAGGTCCTCTCTTCTTTTAATGTTTGCTTGTGAGAACATTCACTGCATTTAAGCTGGTCTGCACCATGTTTTAGCCTGGAGCAGTGCTGGTAATCCCTGTCCCAGTGCTGGTGTCCTGCTGAAGGCTGAGGAGTGACCAGAGCAAGGCAGGCATGAAAAATACCCTGCTGGTGCCCTGTTAGCCATCCCTGCCTGCCCTCACTGGGAGCAGCACCCAGGCACTGCCTGCCAGGCCCTTGACCTCCCCTCCAGTCCTGGCACTGACCAGCCCTGGGATCCTCTCCCTCTCCTCACCCAATAGGGGCCTGCTTTTTGTTAAGTCACTGCTGAGCCAAGCTTTTCATAAACAAGCAGACCCTAATCATGAAAGCTCTAAAATTGTTTTCCCCTTTCATTTATCCTGAACATCATGTTACCTTTCTGCATCCAAGACTCCCCTGATGTTAATTTAGGGAAGTGATCAGGGACAATTATGGTTTTTTTTCTTACAAGGAATGCTGACATGAAACTGGTCAGGTTAGGAGACCTGAGAAACTCAAAGCATGGGAAAATCTAAAACCAAAGAGGTGCCCCAAAACTGGTGGGTACTTAATTTTATCTGTGTATTTTTTATGAGTTGTTTTATTTATCAATTGGTTTTTATTGAACCATTCCATTTATATTTTAGAAGACTGAAGCATTCCTTGAGAGTCTGTACTCACTAGAGCTCTTCTACCAAATAAGATATAATAGACATATTGGAGTTGTGATAAGAGAATATGCTTTGAACTCTCTAAACTCTTCTGCCCTTGGAAATTCACTGGATTATGCACTGCGGAATAAGCTACTTTATAGTTGTTTCTTCTTCCGGAAAATGAAACAAAACACTCTTCCAGGAAAATTAGAAATATTTTTGTTATTCTTCAAGCTTATGTTGTTTTTGTGCCTCTCAGGTCAGTGTGGAAAAACAGTCTAATATGTTTACTTTTGCTTAATTGATCTTACTTTGGCTTTGCATATTTTTTTTTTTCTGGGGCATCAGTCCTGAGAACTGTAAACAAAGTGAAGATATGTACAGGTTCTGGGTCCAGATTCTAGTCTCAGTGAAAACAGTGGGTGGTTGCTAACTAGGTGGAATTATTCAGAAAGCTTTTGATGTTTATTTAACTTCTCTCCCACTGAGTGTAGTGAGAAAAGAGCTCAGCACTGAGTACTCTCAAACATTTCACCCTTAGTGTCATCACTGTTTGTCCTGCTGTTTGGGCAGGCTATCCAGCGTTTTACTGCGGTAATTTCTTTTCTAAGGTGAAACTAGCTTTTTTGTCCACATAGAATTGAGAAGTGTAATGTGTGTAACAGGCTGGTTTTCTAAGAATCTTCCTTTTGTAAGGATGGCTTTGTACGCTTTAAAGAATGTAAAAGGTAGATATAAAATAACAATGTCTCTTTCCTTGTCTAAGTATTTGTTCTATTAATAGAAAAGTCAAGACTACTCAATACATAACTCCAGTAGATGGATCAAAGTGGGGGTCTGAAGGCCAGCTTGGTTAAGGTCTTAATTTTGTAAAGGAAGAGGCAAGTATAAGAAACAGCACCAGCCTTTGAAGAATAAAAAACAGGTTCAGGAGCAGTGTCTAGTGAAAACCTGTCTACCAGCACATTTAGCTGTTTCTAGAATAATAATCATCACATCTCTAACTGGCTGCCACTCCTTGATCTTATGGGTCTTCTGCTAGTTTGTGGTTCTTCCCCTGTACTGCAGCTGCTCTGTCTAAAGGGCTAGTGGCAGTGAAAGGAATAACAGACTGGGGCCTTGTTCCTCATCTTTGCTCACCAGCAATGTAAATGTGGCTGACAGCAATAACCTTCTGAATTAAGGAGATTAAATCAGAGCAAGTAAATACCAGGAACAAACATTTACTGGCCAGTGCAACAGATCAATTCACTAAAATAAAGATCTTTCTGCCATGCACGGCTGTGATATAGGATGATGTGATGATGGAAAACAGAGGGTATTTCAGATGACCATTGAAGTTTCCTCAGGATGTGGGTATTTGGTATCAATAGCTTGGTGTTGATGATGCTGGAATCCTGTCAGTTTTACCTGCGGTATTTCAGCTTTCAGTGCTGGCTACCGTTTGCATCCTTGTGCTTAACATTCCGTAAGACACGGAATTTGCAGGAGGTTGAATGTTACAGGCTCCACACTTGTGCCTTCTAAAAGCTATTATCTGCTGCAGTAATTACCACCATAAAAATAGTAAGAAAAGAACTAGGTCTTTCCTCTGGGCCATCTTAGCCCCCCCTTTTTTTCTGAAGCTTTTGTTGTAGATCACAAGCTTTATGACACAGAAATTAAATTATCTCCCTTGTATCTCAAGTATTGTATTGTGGTGATAAACCAAATTATATTTTAGGACCACTGTGCAGCTTCTCTGGGACAGAAATGCTTTTATATATGTAATTCAATTAAGATTGGAACCATTATGATCTTCAAGGGGAGATGGATTTGAAGTTCTGAATTCCACTCCACTGTGGTTTTGTTTATATAGAATAGCTTATACTGTGTTCAAGGGAATAAAACCTTTTTTGTGTGTGTGTTGTCTTTAACCAAGTGAGCAGTGTTGGCTCCCTTAACCATTTAACTTGAGCTGCTCTTCTAGAGCTGATTTCTCTCCAGGAAGGATCACCGAAAAACCATTGCAAAGAAATCACAGATTTACTCAGCAGATGCCAGACAGGTGTGATTGGACATTCCTTTATCACTATCAATAGAGAAAACAGAACAGGAAACAATTAGCAGTCTGTTATCAATTTCTGCAGTCCCAACCTTGTTAACCCTTTGGACACAACTTCCCTTGTCCTTCTGGGAGAAGGAAATCTGAGAATTTCTGTATACACACATCTTTATCTTACTCTTTTGCCATTTTTCTCGAGTATATTTCTAAGCTGCTTGGTTAAAGCCCATCTTGTCATCTTAATTTAACAAGGTTGTTAATCATGTTTACATCAACATACATCAGCATTCTCCCAAAAGTACACATATATCTGTACTCTAGTGAGGTTTCTTCATTAGTCATGCTGGGTCTTCTCTTGCAACAGCCTGTAATTATTTTGTCAGTGAATATCAAAAGCTCACAGTGCCTACTTGAATGATGAAAAGTAACCTCCTGCCAACCCAAGAAAACTATCAGCCCTACCTTTTGTTCTCATACATAATAATAGTGCATATAAAATGACAGTGGGGGAAGCCTTTTTTATTAGAAAAGGAAGCCACTCCAATTCAGAAGGTAGATGAAAACTTTGTGGTATCTGTCATCAGGTATAAAGGGCAGTCATGGTACAGGATCAGAAATATTTGAGATCTGCAAGTTCATTGTGCAAGTATTTGAAGAAGCACAATGGAAGTAATATATTAATCTCTCATTTAACTGGTTTCCAATGGAATTCTTGAAAAGTGGAAGTAACTTATTCTTCATGAATTAGAAAGCTTCAGAAATGATGGTGTAGGGCTTCTGTTCAGTGTCCTTAAATGTTCACACTTGGGTATATCGCTGAAAACAACGAGTCTGACTATGAGGTACATCTGAAAATAATCCAGGCAATTAAAAATATATCTTCTGAGCAGTCAGGCAGTCAAAGACACAATTTAGATGTACATCATTACAGCTTTTCTACATACAGTCAGCTTGCTTCCCTGTCCATTCTTAATAAACTAAATTTGATGCTATGAAGGCTCTTTTACTTGGAGACTGTAGGATATCAGGAACATGACTTGACAAAATCTGTCTTGTGGACACTAGGTAGAATTGGAGGAGAAAAACAAGATTTGAAGTAATTTAAGTTTCAACTTCTGCAGTATGTGCTTAAGATATTATCCACTTTGTGGGCGGTTCAATTTTAAGTTTTTAAGCAGTTCATTTTTTTTCATGCGCTGCTTCTCTTGGAAGGGCATTCCTCAATGTTACTGCTATAATGTGTATGGCTTTTCTAATTTTCACCTTAAATGATGCATGCTGTGTTTATAGCAACTGCTCTTTAGCCAGGACTGTCTTTGTCTTTCCTGCCTGATGTTTATGGTCTGTTACTACTGTTTAGTGGAAAATTATTTAGAATGAATTTGTTTTGAAGAGAAATCAAGAGAGTCTGAGGGTTATGAGCTGACCATGATGGCTGCAGTTTGAGACAACTGGTCAGTTTTAGTGATGATGATGGCATCTGCTCTGCTGCACTATGGTAATAACAAAACTCTCCTGAAAGTCTGTGTGGGACTGACTTGCCACGCTTGTCCAGTCTAGACTGGCCATCTTAATGGCAGGAACTAGAAGGAAATCATAGTACAAGATACTAAGATGTGCAGGTCTCTGTTTAGGCAGGGGTTGTGGAGAGAGGCAGCCTGTTTCTTAGGCAGACTTACGCAGCTGGGAGATGCTCACAAGCTTTTGGCATACAAATCCCTCCTAGACACAACAGTCAAATATTTGGTTAATTCATGAAAACCTTTTTGGTTCTTTGTTAGCAGAAGCTAGAAGCTATGAAGGATTTCTTGTCTTTTGAATGAACTGCCCATCAAAATACTGGATTCTGGAATGAGAAAAGGATTACCAGTGAGATACACAGGGCAGCCAGAGGATTTGTGCAGATGCCCAGGCGGGTTCAGGACAGTATATGAAATAGAAATTTACTTCATATAGCTGGTATCAGAGTTTTGACAAGAAGCCTCATGCTAGACAGCATCCAGTGTATAGATGAGAGAGAAATAGGTATTACCGTCTGCCAAACAAAATTAATTTATAGCTTCACAAGGGCAGAACAAAACAAGCAAGGCTGACTTCTGGGTAGAGATCCTCTCCTGTGAAGAAAAGCAGTGGAAAGTTAGCTATGCATGGCTATGGTATGGGAACTAGTTTTTACTTAGTTAATCTGGCCCAGAAGCTCCTACTTGCTTGTGCAGGGATCTTGGAATATCATGGCATTTTCACATGCCAGAGGCAGTGCTTTAGCAGCTGTTCAGAGGAATAAAGAGCTCCATGTGGTTCTTGCAGCTGCTTCCCTCCCCTTTTGTCCTTGAAATTCCCACTGGAGACAATGCTTCCACCTGTGACAGGGGCAACAGCCAGTGTCTGCAAGTGAACTCTGGCTCCTTCTGGGACAGAGTTATAATGTTTAAATACAAAAGATGCTCCTAAAATGTCAACAGATGAAGAGGGAGAGAGAGAGAGAGAAAGAAAAGAAAGAAAGAAAAGAAAAAAAAGATTTTATTGAGTTAGATTATCAGGACAGGTATAGGAAGTTTCTCTCACATGATGCCTGGAAGCAGGTAAAAGACAACTGATAGGTGTCAAGTTTAGGGCTGCTGAAGACAAGGAACACACATTAACAAGCCTGCTTGAAAAGAAGTTGCTTTTCAGGTCAGATATCTGAAACATCCTTTGTTTGGGCCACTGGAAGTAGGCAATGGAAGAAACACTGAATGAATTGAAACAAGTCATGCTTTCCTAATTGTTGTGGAGAATAGTGATAACCAGGACTCCTCAACAGAAGGCTGAATTGGCTAACCTTGCTCATTTCTTGCTCTCATAGGAAGACAGGTGGTAGGACAAAGAAAAGACCTATAATTAAACTCCACCCATCTTCAAAAGCAGGTGAAGAGATCATAATTCATGCAATAAATCTGGACAATTAGACAATATTTGTACAATTAGAAGCTGAACACTGAATGATTAGTGATTCATGAATAATGAGGTAGCATCCACTCACAAACCTCAATGAGGAAATCAAATTTATGTTTGCTTTGTGACGATGATCTTTCTCAAATCTCTATCTGTAACTAGAAAGGAATTTAGATACTCAATAGGAAAGTGCATGAACATAATTTTTTTTTTTTTTAATTTCTGAGAAATGCCTTTGAAAAAATGTGCAGTACCTTACTTTCATAATCATATGGTGATTTTATGTGGATATTTTTTGGGTTTTGGTGTTTGGTTGGGGGTTTTTGGAGTGTTTTGTTATTGCAGAGTATTAAGCTTACTGTCTGTATTAGGATCCCAAATGGTTTTGTTTCTTTGAGCTCTTTTTGGAGACTTTGGCAATAAAGGATGAATGTCCCTATCCAGTAAGATAAAAGGCCCACTTCTTTCAGGAACCTGTCTTCACCAGCAGCTGATAGGTGATGCCAAAGAGAAGAACAAACATCCTCAGGCAACACACTCTGTCTTTACACTCAATCTTTAATCATTACTCTATGATGTTTTGGGTTTTTTTAAACTCATGCAGATCACAGTCAGAACAAAAACCACAACCACCAATAGCTGAAGGGATTTTTATAAAGTAAGAGATGGTGTGTACAGCTGTAATTAACCTTGTATGCCCTCATGGCCGACCCTGATAAAGCAGGTGGAGACTTCTTGAGATCCCTGAAGAGTGTCCAGTGTGTACTCCCACAAAAAATATACAAGCCAACAGGAGAGGGATCACCAGAACTAAAGCAAATAGGTTGTTTCCACTTCAGGGGAAAGACTCTGTCCACAGTGGTTTAGCAACAGTGGCTCCGGAGGAGCAGTGGGCACACAGAGTGAGTGTGCAGACACTGGAAGCTTGATACAGGTGGTATTGCATTCAAGCATTTACTTGAACTCTGCTTTCCTTTGTATTTGCTTTAAAAATTGCGCCTCATAAATCCCTTCATAGAATTCTCTTCAGACCCATCTGTACTTTTCTTGTTTCCTGGAAGAGGAACATGAGAACAGAGCAATAAATCTTCTCACTTCTGTTTGTTTTAAATCTTCTCCTTTATTACCCCTGGCATTGTTTCCTTGTTGTACTTTAATCCCTTTACCTAATTCTGGCAGTAAACTCCTGGCAGAAATGGTGTTTCCATAAATTTCACTGTATTTGTTGAGCTACACATGTGTTCATCTGTAGAACAGATTATTATTATTATTATTATGATGATGATGATGATGATGATTGCAACAGCCAGGTCAGCAGGATTAACTAGTCAGAATGAGGAAAGTCAACTACTTTTTAAAAAAATATGTATTCTTGACTAATATCAACTGCTTTCTGAGCTCTTTAGTGAGTGAATGAGACTGCAAGGAATTTTCAACTTCTAAAACATTCCCATCTCAGAGTCATGAATGGGCAAAAGGATGATTTCTAAAATGGGAAACCTGCTAGACTTTATCTGACTGGTAAGTCAGAATATTTTGTCTCATAAGTAATCTTTGTTTGAGGAAAGTTTTCCATTTTAGCTCCATTAAAGGAGTTCTGTGTTGAGGGTTTTGTGAGTTGGCTTCTTTTAACTTTCACTTTCTTTTCTCTGATTTTTGGTAATCCTCTGTTCTGTTTCAGATCAGGTGGGATTTCAAAAAATGGACAAGAGATTTCAATAGCACACGCTTTCATGCTCCAGAGTTATTTAGAGCTCTAGGAAAATTCCTGTTCTGTATGTCTTGGTTCTCTGCCTTTGAAATGGGTATAGCAATAGACAATCTCATCAGGGTGGTGAGAGAAGGAGTGAACTTGGTGTTGTGTGGCCAGTGACTCTGTCGAGATGAGGTCTGAAGTTTTAAAATACTATCTAATCTACGTATAGAGATCGTGATCATGGTTGTATTTATCTTCATTTTTGTCTTATGTATATAGTAGGTTGATGGATCAAATTCCTATGAAGGAATACCATAAGGTGCTGTTTAATGATTTAGCAGAAAGCAATAGTTTACCTATAATGTTACCACCAAGGCTAGCCAAAAATTTGAGTATGGGCTTCCTTGAAAAAGTGATGACAAGACTGCAAATGTTCTTTAAACCCAAGAGCTGCATCATACATTATGGAAAACACAGATTAGGAAACTAAACAAGTTTAATTTTGGTGTTAATGCTGTAATGGCTAGTTGCTTTAAGATTGCTGTAATAACACGTTACTTGTGGTTATATGTAGTAATTGTTATTTGAAATATTACAAAACTATTAATGAGTAGTAATCTTGTGTACACTAATTTTGACATTGAAGCTTGCTACGTGAGGGTAGTGCTTGTGTAAATTTTGCACATAAATAAAAAGCAACAGAGCTTAAGATTACTTGGAGAAAAGTGTTTTTTCTAGTACTCTGACATTGCAAAGTGGGAGGTGTCGGACAATAGGTGTCAGCACTGGTTCAGCTACACTACACACAACTTCACTGAAAACCTAGATTAAGGCAGCTGGTGTTAAGCACAAGTTTGCTGTGAACTCTACTTTCAGCAAACTGAAATGCCAGTAAAGAAGGCTGAAACAGTGTTTGACACTTGTTATAAAATAGCTGTTCTAGGGTATAGCCTGGGAAACAGAATAAATGAGACAGAAGATGAAAGCTGGTAAAAAGGATGTATGTTCTGTAGTCACTGTGAAATCTTTCCATAATACTGAAGGAAAGACTGTTTCTGAAAATTGTAATTTAATTAGGTTTTGTGATCTCATGAATTATTCAGAGAGGTTCCTGAGACAAAGACTTTGATATAGTGCTTTCCCAGGGATTTTCAAGAAATAATAAAAAAACCTAATCAAAACTTATTGAAAATGAAGAAGGAAAGCAAAATCATAAGAATCAGCAAGGAGCAGACAGGATAAGGAACAGTGCTAGGAAACTTCCTTGAGACTTTGGAACTGTGCTGTTTTGTGGTGGAATTTTAAACTGGATCTAGCAGTTTGGATATCCGGTTCATTAAATGAGTGCATGTCATATGCAGGGGCCTGTGGATGATTCTGCCAACACCTTTGGAAGAAAAAAAAAAGGAAGGCTTCACACAAAATGTGTGGTTGTGTAATGGAGAAGCCAGAAGAAACCACCACCAGGGAAATGGAAGAAAAAAATCCTTGATTTTCCTCTGTTTCACTGGCCACGTGCACCTAGGAACCTGTATGTAAGGATTAAGCAAAACAGGTAAGACTAAATGCTTTAAGAGCCCAGTGTAAACATTATGGTCTGAGTCCTGCACTTCTTTTGAGGTGCTGGACCAGAGTGCCCGTTCTCTAGAATTGCTTTTATGTGGACAAACACATACCTGTTTAAATTATGTCCTCCCACGAAGAGGGTGCTGTAGCTTTAAAACCGCAAGCAAAAATAGAGAAATAGTCTTGCAGTTAGTTTACCAGCAGATGTGCACATATCAAGAAGTTTTTAAAATAAGCAAGTGCTGTCATTAGAGACCTCTGTGTGGTGAATGCCAGGTGGATGGCTGTGCACAGAACAAGGTAAACAGCTTTTTCGTGTCAATATTTGGTACAGGATAGCTGGGAGAACCACCCCCCACCCCAAAGTTTGCATTGCATTGCAAAACCCTGTGAATTCCTTGCTAGCAGCCGTGTCAGTGGCACACGGCAATGCCCCAAGCCTGGCAGCATAATCTAAAGGGAATGTAGCTGAATTGTGATCCTCTGTATAAAAGGGGGCGGGTCACTCTGCTCGTTCCAGCTCCTTTTCTGTCATTAGGGCTGCAGAAGCACCAACCAAACACAGCTGGCACGCCTCTTCATGGCCTCTTATATAATATGAGGTTTCACAGGGCACTGATGTAGAAATAAAGTCAAACATTGAGGCAGACTCATATTACTTGTGGTGTGGCTGGTGCTCACTTGTGGGGAGTAGGGCTGCTCTCACAGGGGTGGTCTGTGGCCCTGTTTGAGTGAAGTCTGGGAGGTGTGCAGGATGGCTCCAAACGAGGCACGGGATGAACTTGTTTTCTTTGTGAATGGTAAAAAGGTAAGGAAGATTCCAGCTTTCTCTCCGGCTTGCTCCTGGATTGTGGTTTGATTACTTACTTTTCTAGTTATCTCCTTCCTCCTCTGAAGTTTTCTGATAAGAACACATATTCCATGGCTTTTGAATATTAAATTGTGAATACTACATATTGCTTTGCTAAATGGCTTTTTCTCTTCTTTGACTTTACCTTGTGAATTATTCAGAGAGTAACACAATTACATAATATTCCTTTCACATTTTAGATTTGTCGGCAATAATTTATTACAATTCTGAAGTAACGACTTTTAAATAAGTGTGCACTGCTTAATATAGGCATTTCTACTAGAAATAATTTCAATACTTACAACTGATCTGGAAAATTTAACTCAAATGGAAGCATCCATATATAATTCATATGCTCAATAACTAATTCTAACATCTGATTTTTGAAAGGGATTTAGAAAAATGTTTATTCCATTTCCATTTAAGAAGCTAGAAAACTCTTCCAAATGAAAGTCCATTAACTTATACTGATTCCTGACAATAACCTTAGGAGTGACTGTGTCTCGCAGGAGGCTGGGGTGCTCATTGCACATGATGGACATATTTGAACAGTTTGTCCCCGAGCCCCCATTCCTCAGTTTGGACTTTGCCTGGCTGTGAATGCAGCCTGGCCTCTTTGAAGGCTTGTAAACAGTCAAAGCTGACTCTTTGACCACCCTACCAAGTTAATTCTGTTTCTGAGCTGCCTTACCCACCTTCCCCTTGCCTAGACACTTGGGCAAGGGAACTTGTGCCAAAGCAGCTTCCTGCTGGGAAGCCTGGGGAGGGGAGAGGGCTGCATATCCACTCGTGTGGAACCAAAAGTTTGCAAACCTTCCCTGTGCACCACTTAGGGGGAAATCGTGTGGTGTACTAAGTTTGGACTAGACAATTCACTTTTTTATCCCTTGAAGGATCACACAATACTCTCAGTTTGTTAAAAAGCTTTGTGCCCTGCCTTACAGACTGGCACAGGACTAATATCCATTTTGCTTTTGTTGGTCTTTCATGGTAGTTTAATCAAGTGTAAATGTTGACGAGAGTGTGGCTACAATTAGGGATTTTAGTTATAAATTTGTATTCCAAATCAAATTGGAATTAGACTTTTCCAAGGTACTAGTGGATTCAGTATGAATGTTTTGTTTTATTGAAATATTAACAGTTTACTGAAGAACGAAGTTTATCTAGTGTGCAGTAAAAGTTAGTCATAGAGCTGTTAAGTGTAATACTGATGTAGAGCCGAGGTTTGGTTCTCAGGTTTTATAGAGAAGGATGACAACTAAAGCTTTGTTCACACAGACCAGTAGTGGTTCATATGTGTTAATTGGCGTATCAGCCATTCATTGTTTCTCGAAAGAGATGAAAACTTGAAACTCCAAGTTAATTGTAACTTGCTAATTGAGTCTGTTAATTGAAATTGTGGCACAGGATGGTCTGTGAATTTTATCTGTTTAATTTTCTGCTGTGGTGGTCAGCAGGTGGCACGCCATCAACTTGTCTTCGTGCTCTGTGAAGTTTTAGAGGGTAAACATGGAGCTCTTTAGATCTTGCATTAGGAGGTTGCCACAAATGTGTTGGGCAATCCAGACCCTGATACAAGCCAAGTGTCCTGTCTTGTTTGATTTTTTTTTTTTCCTGGTATGCCCTAATGAAAGAGAATTGTAGTTCTGGTGCCAGATCAGCTGAGGTTCAGAACCACTAGGCCTCTCATGGTTGGTATGAAGAGTTCATAAACTAATTCCTGCATGCAGTTACAAGTGGTGCTTCAGCACTGGCTGGTGCTCAGTTCTTACAAGAGCACTGCTCTGTGTAAACTGTTAGAAAACTCCTTCTTCCTGGAGAAAACTTTTTGTCTAACACATAAAAATGTCTGTTAGTCAAAGCCCAGAGCTGGCCCTGTGGGACTCTCTTTTTATGCACATGGGATGAGGCAGAGAAGGGGAGAAATGACAGCCCAGGCCCTGAAGGCCATCAGCAGAGAACAACCTGCTCATCTTGGATCTTCTGTCTGTCCTTGCTGTGTCCTGCACACAATAAACCTGCTTTGAGTGACACTGGCCTTGTAGCATTTCAGCAATTTTTATGGAACTGCTGTTCCTGTTTACAAAAGCCATCTCTCAAAGCTCACAGTGTGCATGTGTAAAGGGGTTTATCATAGTGTGATCTTAGCAGCTTGGCTAAAAAAAAACCCACCAAGGGATGATTTATATTACCAATGGTGCCAAGTCATTTAAATGTCAAAGCTCTCTCAGCATCCTTTCCCCCTGCCTCATGGAGCAGGCAGTTCTGCAGTTCCATTAAAGGAGCAGGTTTCACTTGCTTCTACCCAGAGCCTCCAGTGGCTTTTTTTTTTTTTCTTCTTCTTTGTGTGTGTTGCTGAAGTGGCTCAAGTTACAACCCCACCAAATGCAGGTTTAGGAGCGAGAATTGGGCTCATGGGGCACTCTGCCCAGTGGCAGTGTATGTGAAGTTTGTTGGGACATGGCTACACGTGAAAGGTTATGTCATGGAAGGAGTGGTGACAAGTGCCTGGAAGTGCAGTTCTGCTGGAGCAGCAGGTAGCAAGAGGGGAAGTGGAGAGGTAGGCATTAATATCTTCTCTCTGGTGTCCAGTGGTAGGACCTGAGGAAAGAGCATCCATCAGGGGAGGTTAGGAAAAGGTTTTTCACCCAGAGGGTGGTTGGGCACTGGGACAGGTTCCTCAGGGCAGTGGTCACAGCACCAAGCCTGACAGACTTCAGAAAGTATTCGGATAGCTCTCTCAGGCACCTGGTGTGATTCTTGGGGTGTCCTGTGCAGGCCCAGAAGCTGAGCTTTGATGGTTTTAGTGAGTCCCTTCCAAATCAGTGTATTCTATGATTCTAAGTTAGGATATGGCTCTATCTGTCGGGGGCCCTGATTAAATATTCCAGTTGGTTCACTGTGATAACATGGCCAGTGGGAAAGGTTACTGCTGTGTGGATTCATGACAGCTTGACATTGCAAATGGGCCACTGACATTCTGTCACTGTACAAAACCACATGATAAGGGAGGGTTTGTAAGATAGGGACATGGCATGGATTGCAGCAAATTCTCTCTTGCATTAGCCCAGTCTGCACTGTTGTCAAGGAAAAGTCTCCTTGGAACAGCTGAGCATACTTTACATTCAGGACTGTTTATTTTAAACACCTGTTTACTTCACTGGGCATAAAGCTTGGCACACAACTAACTCAAAGTTATCTTAATAGTCTGCCTAGACTAGAATGCAAATCAGCATGCTCAATTTAAAGCTAATCGTGGCAACTTCTTTTCCTTGGCTGACAAGTCTTTCTCATGCATATGTAGCATGTAATTTTAGTTTAAACACGTGTAGTCAATATTTCTATTCTGAATGCTAAAGGAGGATCTATGCTGGAAGCCACATTAGACCTCTTACAGCTTTCAGAGTCTGTGGGTATTTGATTGCTGATGGGACCAGCTAAAATACAGGATTTTTCTGAGCTTGTGAACCTCTGGGTTCTACATAAACAGTGACTTACAAGCTTTCAGTGTGCTGGTTTAAAGCAGAACAAAATGTTCTCATGACCAATAGCAAATTTACATTGTGTGGTTAATATTCATACCCTAGGGGACCTTTACATGGTCCCTAGGGGACCTTTACATGTGACTGGTCTGACCTGCAGTGTGGCAGTCTAGTTAAAACCTTTCGCTTTCTCTTCTTGCAACTTACTGAGTGACCAGGGATTAGTGATTGAATGGGAGCTTGTCCTTCAGGAAAGAGTCTGCTTCTCATTCGTAGACCCCAACTGATGGAAAGCTTAGAATGTTGTTTGGTTAACTAGAAACGTTTGTTTTCTCTTTCTGTTCCTCTGTTTACCTTGTCGAACTACTGTTCTCTTAAACTGATAAATCTCTAACTTTCTGGGAATAATAATTTAAATAAGATGCTTTATGTTGAAAAGGCAAAGTTATCTGAATTAGTGAGAGGCAGGTAGAGAACCTGGAAAAAAAAATTGAAATCAAAATTTTGTACATAAAATTATGGGAAGTGAGCTCAACATTTCTCTGAACTAGACCATGCTCTCTAAAGATGTAAAGAACTGCTTCAGAACCTGCTCTGTATGGTACTTAAAAGCACAAAGAACTGCAGGGGCAGACTAGGCTCCCTGCTGAGGTGGATCTGAGTATTTAAAATTCCTAGAATCAGTAGGCAAACAGACATGTAATACAAACACAGCAGTACAGAGTAAATTTGTTGAGAGTCATTGACTGTCTGTCATTTTCAACAATGTTTCTTTCTGCATTTGATTAATAATTAAGCTACCAAATGCGGTAAAATCCAGTTTTAAATTGTCAAAATGTGGTTGTCAGTGTGATATACCTGCAATAGGACATTTGATTTAAAAAACCAAAATAAAAAAATTACCAAACACTAAAAACCAGTAACCTACCAAAAGAGAAATGTTTCTTTAACTGCAGTATCTAAGTTTTCTGATCCTGCAACCATAGAAGGCAATGGATGTAATTCAGGTTCTTTCTGTACAAGGACACTGGGGAAGGTGAGCAGGAACTGTGATATTGAGCTGTGAATCATATTGTACTGAGCATCAGACAAGACATGTTATTCCCACCCACGGGGTTTGAAAATATTTTAAGAACAAATCACTGCAGGTGATTGCAACAAACCACTGGAGGAATGATACGTTGGAGGACAAACCAACATCAACAAAAATGAGCAAAAGGCAAGAGCAACAAAAAATTTTAACTCTGTGCCCAGCAAGAGAGACTTATCAGCAAACATTCTCCCACCGGGAATCTGAAGTGAAGACAAATGACTCCTTGATCTCTGATGTGTGAGATTTGTGTTAATCCAGAATGTTCTCCAAACTCTTACCCGTTATCTCCCTTAGGTCCCTAGTCTCGGCCAGAATTGCAGACATATGGCTCCAGTGGAGTCGTTTGAAGTGACTGAAGTAGCAATGCAGGGCTGTTGGCTAGAACAGAGTAAGGGTGTGGATTGTCTGGGACATGGTGGGAGACACTTTCTGATAAGGTTGAGCAAAGCTTTGGCTTTGGGACTTCACACTTTCTTACATCACTGAAAGTACATGGAGATGAGTGGTTAAGGGAAAGATGAAGGACTAGGCCTGTCTTGTATTTCTTGCTTCCTGAAAAGAAGCCAGTGGGTCAAACTTTATTTGCTTGGTTTGAGTACATAACTGAGCGCTTCTTGGACTCTTTCAAGAAAACCTCTTGAGACATTTTCTTTGATATAAGCACAGAATAGTCTTTAACTGTTCTGAAGTTTCTTCTCTGTACCTGGCTATCGTGGAAGCTGCTTTGGAAGGGTTTGCAATGGACATTGGCACAGACATGAGGAAGAAACTCAGCATGGCAGTGACAGTGGGAGTTGCTGGGGCAGGCGTTTTGCCTGTGGAATGGCTCTGAAAGGCCATTTGTCCACTCACAGTCGCAGGGATGTTTGGAATTCCCTACTCATTTCTGTTTGTCAAGCTGCTGCAGAGGGACATAACCAGATGATCATGGAAGAGCCACTGCATACTTTTATTTTTTTCTATGCATCCAGGACGTGAGGGAACAGGGGCACTCTGCTCTGAGTAGCAGCAATAAGTGCTGCATGATCTACAATATGACATTCCCAAACTAGAATTCCTGTAGATCATCCTCAGTGCAGGAATGAGATGTGCAAAAAGTGACCAGTTTTGTTTTGCAATTTTATCAGTTAATTCTAAAAAGGTGAACTCAAACAGGAAGTATGAACCTTATCTCTGTAGAATTACCCTGTTACGTGTCAAAGGCATAAAACTGAAGAAGAACAGAGCTTGTAAAAATTTCTTATCAGTGAAAAAAAAAGTAAAAAATACTTGCACAAATGACCCCTGTTTCAATTTGCCCTTCAAACTAGGAGTGATTGATTTAAATAAATTGTAATTATTGTACTTAGGACTTGCATAAAATAAGAGCCAGGAATATGATTATATTCTGGCACACAGCAAATTTGGAAAAGTTTCTTGACAGTTTATGAATTACAGAAAAAGGGGAAGACAAGCCCTGTGGCCATTTGGAGGCAAGAGCACAACCTTGGTTTTTGACCACTGGGCAGAGGTTAAAGTATAACATTTAATGGTTATTTTATGTCTAATGGATAACTTCTAATAGTGTGGTTTATTAATAGGATGGAGGTGGCTCAAAATATGCAGCAAAAATTTCTCCTTTCTTGTAATTTTGTATTCCCACATTTAGAATGGCCACTATTGTAATACTGATTGATTTAATATAACTAGGGGAGAAGGAGAAACTTCAGAGGATTGATACTTGCTGTCCATCCTGCTGCACCTGTGTTGTCACATTACAATTTCCACTACTGAGTTTTTCTCTCCGCAAAATCTATTACTGATGCTCTTTCTGTCATTCTGTTTATCTGATTTTTTCCTGTCTCTTCTAATAGTAAAAGAAGGGACAGAGTTCAGTTATTCAGGGTCAGTAAAGATGAGACACCATTTGGGACATGTCAGGATCCAAAGATCTGAATACAAAACACAGTTCTTTCTCTTCTCACTGCTAAGTTTGTTTGCTGTTTTTGATGAAGGGTTTTTTTAGATTTGGTTCAGTGTGCCGTGACTGAAAAACTCAGATGTAAAAACTTCACTCTGACACAATAAATTCAAGGAAATGTGTCTGCATGCGTAACCAACATTGCGGAAATAATCAGTCATTTTGGTCCCTGCTTTGGAAAAGAAGTTGCAGAAAGACAAAACTTTCCCCTTGCAACTAACTTACCTGTGTTGTAAAACATTTTGTGTTTATCAGTATCTTTCTGTTCTTGCAGGTGGTAGAAAAAGATGTGGACCCAGAAACAACCCTGCTAACTTATCTACGAAGAAAATGTATCCAGTGTCAGAAAAAAACTGCAGAAGGCTTTAAATGCCTACAGCATTTCATAATTGTTTACTGTTCTGTCACTTCAGTACTGGACAGAACTTCTGCACAGAGTACAAGGGGGGGGGGGGGGGTTGCTTTGCATTGTCTGGTATTTCTTGCTAGCAAAGACTGCAGCTGCTATTCCAGGCTTAAACAATAACAAATTTCAAACTATATCCTTTAAATGATTTATTAATACTTTAAAGGAAAAAGTTGTAATTTTGCAGAATTGTATTATGATGGAAAGGAAGCAATAATGAGATGGCAATAAAATTGAAGGAAATTTAAGTTTGTTCCACAGAAATCATAAAGAGTTTTCTGGCCAAAACATCGTATTGGCTAGCTAATATCCCATAAATTGATAATTCAGTGCTGTTTATCCGATGACCCAGGGGGGCAGGCTCAGAGGCAGGGGGTCCCCCATGTACCATGGGCATGTTTGTGTGACCAGATGCAAGCAGTCATGTTTCACCCCTGTTTGAAACTGGTCAACAAGTGAGTCAGAACAGCTTCAGGAGCTGAGTAGCTATTGCTGTGATGACCAGGCTGGCTGTACCAGGTCTAGTTCTGTAGGTAGTGTCATTCCATGTTTTCTGAGTTTTTGTCTGGCCAGCTGGGTGTGTACATCTGCCAAACCATTCATAGCTGTGTTGGTGTATCCATACCATGCTGCTGTGTTCCATTTGTCTGGGAGCTGAAGGAAGTACAGGGACATGAATCACACTCCTCTTTGAGGTTTCCAACAGAACTATCAGCAACTCTATTTATCTGAATATACCATAGATGTATAAAGGTCAAGAGGAAATGTAAGTGGCATGACTCTTGTGCCTAGGTGTGCCTGTCTTACCACTAGAACTTTTAAGTCTAATCTTGTTGATAGCTAATGTAAATAGCTTTGTAAAGAGAGAATCTGAACTCTTCAAAACCTGCTGATGTTCTACATGAGCATTCTGGTTAACTTGCTTTGTAGATGTCTGGTTAGGGTCAGACAAATACTTGGAGAAACATGCTTTATTGAGGCTGGTTAGCACTGTTGTCAAGAGAAACATCAGCTAGCATAGGAAAACAGTATTTCTGCTCAAGGAGGCACGTGATTGTATGAGAAGCAGTGGTGGCTTTAAGGGCATGGTTTAGTGGTGGACTTGGCAGCATCATGTTTATGGTTGGACTTGGTGATCTTAAAGATCTTTTCCAAGATCTTCCTAACAGATTCTATGATTCTCTAGAAATGGTCAGTGCCATACTGTTTGCAGTGAAGTCAAGATGAATTGAGATCCCTCTATCAGGTCTCTTGCTTTTCCAAAGGCTCTGTGATGTAGGGAAAGGCACTGATTATCTCAATTTGATGTGTCCATTGCCAATGAAATCAGCTAATTTTTACCCCACCAAAAGTCTCTCAACATTGGCCAATCCTCTTTGCAATAAATAATAGTGTCTAATGACCTTCTAATGAGTGAAGGAATCTAAGCAGAAGTGACTCAAAGTATTCTCTTCTGAACTCCCTTTGCAGAACATTTGATGTAATTCCTGATTTTAAAGCATGACCATGAGCTCAGCAGTCTGTGGAAGAATCTGCTTAAGCCAGGCCATACACTCTGTGAGCTCCCAGGTGTCTGTGCAGGGGTACTGTGCATCTCCATGAGTTCTGGCTCTCAGTGTCTCCCTCCTATGGTTTTATGGGACCCATGCTCCTGGGGAGTGTGCCTGGCTGGTTTTGTCCCTATCACCCTATCAATTTGCAAGCCATCAGAAATGGGATGGCCAGACCATGACTTTTGAGATGCAGGTAGTTTGTGAACAGTTCAAATGCAGCTCCCAGCCAGTGCTAAACTGTGTAACTTGTAGCCCTGAGTGACTGCCTGCCCTGCCTTGGAGCCTTCTGGGTGTTAGGAGTCACCAGGTGTAGGAAGAAGTCAAGCCCCACCAGTAAGAGGTGCTGACAGAGGATGTCACTGTGTGGCTCAGGGATGTGGCTGCATGCCTGAACAGCTCCTGCTCAGCAATTACCAATGCTTTGTCTCCCTTATGTCATTTCCTTTTCTGAGTAATGGAAAGTGGGCACTGTTGCAGTTGAGGGTATTTTTTTGTTTATTTCTAGGAGTGAGTTGGAGTGTGGGCTGTGTCCTTATGAGGGGTTTGGGTGTTGATCTCCATAGTTACATGCCAGCTTTTGAAAGTTTGCTTATGTTAAATTATTAAGCAGAAGAAATGAGTGCTTTGTTTCCAGCAAGAACTTGTTGCTCAGCCTTGATTGACAACTTGAGCAGGTTTCTGCCAACATTTTTTGTGTTTTCCTTAATTCCTCTTCTCTCAGTGGGCCTGTGTGGAACCAAACTAGGCTGTGGAGAAGGTGGATGTGGTGCTTGCACTGTTATGATATCGAAGTATGATCCCTTTCGGAAGAAAATCCTGTATCCTTTGCAATCTGAACTCTGCAGCAGAGAAATAAAATGGGGACAGATCCAGGTTCCTGACATACCAGACATGGTACTATTTTTTAAAAAAAAGTTATATAATGAATGTTTCTGCCAAAACATGTTTTTTTCACTTTCAGAACATAAGCTCAGAAGGCTAAGATAAGAAAGTATTTTTCTTAAAGCATTGCACAATGCTGATAGGGAGTTATTTCTTTGTGCCCTGCAATATCTGATTCTAATGTAACTTCTTCCTGTGAGAATCCATATAATGATTATTGTGATAAAATCCTTATTGTATTATATCAATAATCTTGTTTCTGTATGCCAGCAGATATTAAATTTTTTCTCTACTTGTACTGTAATCTTCAGAATTATTTCCTGAGACAAAATTTCCACCTGTTCTCACTTTAATTAAGTGAAAGGGGAAACAATGGAATCAAACAAAAAGGGGAATGCAGAGAGAGAGAGGATGAGATAGAGAGATGGGCCCCAGTTTAGTTTTACTGTGGGGAACAGAAAACACTGAAATCTTTAATATATTTGGAATAATGCTTGGTGATACTATAACTTGGATCCTCTGAATGGTTCTGCTTAATAGCATGGCCATGAATAACATATCTGTAGGGTCATTACTCTGTCTTCATAGAAATGAGATAAAATAGCTAGTTCTTATACGAGTTTTGGCAACATCATTCTCTTTTACCTTCAGTCTAGACTTTCCCCCCATGTTTACCACCTAGAAGCAGCTTTCTAGCTGAAAGACTGAGAACTCCAGGCTCTTATGTAACTTTGCAAGCATCCAGCTGCATCTTGGTATTTGTAGTCTGCCCTTAAAATTAGGTATATGGGTTCTGTGTCTTAACATGCATCTTAAGGATGTTTAAAGTTGCTGTATCTAGGTGAAATCCTATGGTATGTGCCCAGTTCAAACTGCAAGGGAAGTTGATTAGAACTTTGGGTGACTGGGTGGTGTAGGATTTGGCTTGTAGTTAATTCTTGTATCACATCTATTTACATGCTCCTGTTGTGTCCACTGCTAGAGCTTCTGAGTATTTTCACTGCTCCTGTTCCCTTTTTCCTTTGCTGAGCAGCAGTGTCAAATGAAATTACCTTAATGTACTGTTTTAGCCACCATACTGCCAATGCTTGTCTCTTCCCTGTCTGTGCCCTGCATCACGTGGCTGTAACTACTGTTGAAGGCATAGGAAACACAAAATCCAGGCTGCACCCAGCCCAGGTAAGCTAATAATACTGGTAACTTTAAAACCCTCTATGCATGTTTTCTTATGCTAATTAAAGGTGTTCCAGGACACTGGGACCTCCACTATAGTGCCAAAGCCACAAAGCTGAGTCTTCACATGAGCAATCCATACTTGCATGCATGGCTAAGTAACAGAATCAAACTCCTGAGGCAATGATACAGCTCTGTTCTGCCCCTAACAATTTAACTGATGTTGTCCTGGCTGAATTACCAATGCTTTTTTTCCTCAGGCTGCATGGCTGTATGTGGTCCACATCCTGGTCTGGGAAGGCTGTTGTTGTGGGGAAAGCCAATATAATGACCTGGAGCTAGGAAATCTGAGATAGGTTTGGGCTCTCCTATATGGCTTTCCACGAATGACTTTGGTTTCTGATCTTGCATAGTTAGGAACCTTCCCTGCAGTAGTGAAGTGAGGTTTGGTTCAGCGATGCTTCAGGAGTCTCAAAGTATTCTTGGTGAGAAGGAGTGACAGGAATGTGCATCCTTGCTCTTCTAGCAAGGTGTTACAATGCAGCCTTGTCTCTCTTTGTCAGGGAGCTGCCCTTAAGGTAAACCGTAATTCATCCCAGTTTGCACAGTGGATAGGACTTGTGCCAGTATCTGAGGGAGTAAACAACAAAGTTAGAAAGAAGTTTGATGTGTGTGAATGGATGGCAGCCAGTCTGACCTTTGTTTGTCTTCTTTTCTCTCCTCCTGCCTGAAGATTCCGACAGCTAAATTTTGAAATTCAAACTCAGGTCTAGGCAGGTAGACCCAAACCTTCCTAGCATAGTAAATCTGAAGAACTCCTGATCCCCTTGGAATCTTCTAGTGGCCTTCAGTCATATTTTCAGTTCTAAGCCAAGGTGCAAACTTTTCAGGCTGCCCACTTCTTTGAAGGATGTCTCACAGATTAATTGACAGAGAACATCTGGTGATAATCTTAGCTCCTCTGTGACACTGGGTTTTGCTTTTAACAGAAGTGTAATAGAAACAAGCACTGCAATGAACTCACCTTGATATTACAGGCTAATCGTGGTTTTCACTTTCTCTCAGGAGAGAATAGCAAAAAGTCATGGGTCCCAATGTGGCTTTTGCACTCCAGGCATTGTCATGTCCATGTACACATTGCTTCGGAACAACCCCGAGCCCCACATGGAGGACATCGAAGATGCTTTCCAAGGTAATATTCACAGCCCTGCAGGGGTGCAGCCTGTTCTGCTTTTATTATATCTGCTTCACCCAAGTGGGATGGAGGTGCACCATTATTTAATGCATTTTGTTAAAAACAGCTGATGGTTGTGAGGTTAAGAAATAGCTTTTCCACTCAGAGACTGGCCAGGTGCTGTGAAGTGGACGCCATAGTTCATAAGCAGGGTCAAGTGGCCTCAGTCTGGGATTAGGAACCCACTAATCTTAACAACAGACCAAAAACTAGCCTGTCCTTGAGGGCCTAAAAAGTGTCCTTGTTTATTCATTGCTGTCACAAGAGCCTGCAGAGGTGACAGAGAACATGTCCTCAAGCCAAGGACCAAGACAGAAACATGCAGTGATGGAGTGGGGCAGAATCCAACTGTGTA
Organism: Chamaea fasciata; assembly: GCF_029207755.1. Lineage (NCBI taxonomy): Eukaryota > Metazoa > Chordata > Aves > Passeriformes > Sylviidae > Chamaea > Chamaea fasciata. Next base: position 16,201,516 of record NW_027094088.1, on the reverse strand, counting down.
AATCCTGTGAGAGGCTGCTGTTGTTACTGAGGTTAGAGTCATTACTGTGCTTCCAGCAGTGATCTGAGAGGAATGATGATGCTGGAGAAAGCAATCTCTGTGTAATTCAGGAGACAGACTAGTTGGTATACTAATTAGACTCATACAATTGAGATAAATGAATACTGAATAAGACAGATTGAATTTGTTCTAAATGAATTTCAGTTTAAATTTCAACAAAAAGGGATGGTAGGGTTGTTGCAAGACTCCTGATAAAATTTTTCTCCTCCCAGTTTTTTCATTAGCTGTATCAAGATTTGACAAGCTTTTGTGAGAAACAATAGAATATTCTAAAAGAAGAGAAATTTTTAACCAAAAGACACTAAATCCTTATCCTTTTGCTCTGGCAATGCAGGAAACTTGTGTCGGTGTACAGGCTACAGACCCATTCTGGAAGGATACAGGACATTTGCCAAAGTAAGTGGCTTCAGATGATGTTTTAAAAAAACCTGGAAAGTTGTCTTTCTCTCTGTTACTGAAATACGCCATGAACTCAAATGGGGGCAGAAGGAAATGTATGTGCTCCAAAAACCCAGCTCCAGCTCTTGACCTCTTTGTATGTGATTCATGCATTAATTCAGATAGAGCAAACCCTTTACTCTCTCCATTTGCTGGGACACTTGAATAAGATCCATCTGATGGTCCCGTTTTGGATCACAGGTAATCAGACTCTGTAATTCTTTTCTGTAAGTCTCAGAAAACTCGCCCTCTCTGCATAACACAGCTTGCAGCTGATCCTGATGTGGACAAAGTGTAAAGGTATGGTGCACTGGTAGGGACACACAGTGGAGGAATCTAGTCAGGAATTTGCTTTTTTGAAAGATCAGCTGCAGAGCAGGAATAGCTCTGGAAAGAAGTCAAAATCACTATTTTATAGTTCTTTCCCAGAATTCTGCTGGTTTGGGTGCAGTATGAAGCTTTGCCATAAATTTTCTCTAGTCCCTTTGTACCTGAAAGAGCGCTGGAGGCTGTGAAGAAGAGTAGATCATTATGTACTTCAGTGATTACCAGCCACTTTTGGGTCTACACTGGTATTAAGTATCAAAAGGAAAGAATTTATAGTGATGCCAATTAATTTCATTTTATTATCCAGAATTGCAATCAACAAAGGAGAATACAAGCAGGAGTGAGATCCATTACAAATGGTTGATAAACGAGGTTGATAAAAGCCTGCTTGGATTTCCAACAGGCTTTCCACAGTGTCTCACCAAAGGCTTTTAAAGACAATAGGGGTTAGAAGGGAAGATCTCTGTATGGATGAAAGATTGGTTAAAAGGCAGTACAGGAAAAATGGTATATTTTTGCAGAGAAGTTCTTCTGGGACCTGTGCTGGGAAGCAAGGCTGTTGCACCTATCTCTAAATGTGGTTTAAAAGAGTGTAAGGATATGAGAAAGTAAGCTAACAGATATCAAGTTAGTCTGGGTAGTGAAGGCAGGAATTGGCTTTGAGGAATTTCTGAAGGATTTTATGAACCTGAGAGACTGGAGAATAGAATGGAGTACAAAACAGAAAACACTTCCATGGCTCTTTCTACACTTGAGTACTCTGTGCAGTTCTGCTCCTCTCATCTCTAACAGGGTATAGCAGAATAGAAGATGATTCAGAGAACTGGAACAACGATCACATCTGGGACAACCTGACTTCCATACAGAGAAGTACTGAGGGCACCTCAGCCTCAGAAAAAGAGATGCCAGGGAGAGGAAGGGAGTCTACATAGCACACACAGTGGTCTCTGCTGACCTCTGATAGAGATAACAAAATTGAGGTTAGCAGGTGGAATGTGAACAGGCATCTGCTATTTCCTGCCTCTCCCAGTAAAAGAGCATGTCAAGAAATGAAACTAATGGGAGTCAGATTGAAAACTAAGGCAGGTGGTCTGCCTGGTGGTAGCGTACTGGTATTGTATTGTATGTGCTCGCCCCTTTCAGTCTTCTCTGGGTGTCTTGTCACATCTCCAAAGATAACGGTTGAATGGTTAGAATAGTTCCAAACCAGAACAAGAGGTTTATCAGTACAGTGGGCATGACACTGCAGGATATTGCCTTCCACTGGCAAGAGGAACACCTACTTGGTGGCACCTTTCTTCTGCTTTGGATATTTCTCTCAACAGGGGATCAAACCTACTTCATTTTCTTGGAATATGCATTTTTTCTCAGAACAGTTTCTGTTCCCACAGGACATGAATTGCTGTGGCAGAGTTGCCAATGGCACTGGATGCTGTCGTAGTGGGAGGGAAAAAACCATGGTAAGCTGAATGTTACAATCTGTAACCTCAATTTGCAATATAGCACTGGAGTTTTGATGCATTAGTTAGCCGTCTCTCTTGCTCTGCTGTGTTGCAGATACTTAGAGCTCTCTGAGCTGTTTTTATTGTCTGTCTCTTGGAAGATGCTGGGACTGTGTATGTCCTGATTAGCATGAATGGCCATCATGACATGGGTTTTAAAACAGTGATGTTCCTTCTGAGTCTGCAAGGTCCAACCCTTCTGTGAAATAGCATGGTGACAACTGTAAGCAATGTTTCACCAACATCTGGAGCGTTGAAGTGATACATCTTTCTGTGAAAACAGGTCTAAATTCCCCACCGTGATCTTTACCAAATTTTGCCGTCCAGTGATGAATGAAGTAATTTCCTCTGTGTTCCAAAACTGTACGATTGGAATCTTTTGGAATATCTGGAGGGAAAAAAGTTAATCACGTTGTATGTACCAGTCTAGGTACAAAACAAACAAAGGAATGGAAAGAAGAAATTGGCACATAAGGTAGTGTGAGTATAAAATGAACTTAAGAAACAGAGACTGTAATAAAATTCATTAACAGAAATTTCCAGGGAATTTCTGTGGATTGTTTTTTAGGAAGCATCCAGTGTTGCATGGAAAACTCCAACAATTAAGACTGCTTGGAGTCTCCTTTCTTTCAAGCATGAAAAATGTTACTGCAAATTTCTGAAATCCGGGCATTGATGAAATTCTGTAAAAATTGCAATGTTCTGACTTTGTTTAGAACAGCTGAAATGTGCTTGTTTCTTCTTCAGAATGGGGGCTGCTGTGGAGGAAAAGCCAATGGTCCGGGCTGCTGCATGAATGGAAAAGAAGACAGTGTGGTAAGGTGCCTCTCAACTGGTAGTTTTTCCTTTATTTCTGATGTTCTGAAGTCTTCGATCTGGCTCACTGTATGCCCAAGCCCAGTGCTTTTATTTTAGTAATATTTATTGGAAGCAATTTAGACTAATTTATATTTTATGGTCAGAAAAGCATACCTCACAAAAGGTATATTTGATGCGATTTAACATGCCAATGTGAAAGGGATGTCACTTTTGGTTGACAAAAATATATTAGTGTGTTCAGGGTTGAGGGTTCTGACTAGACATGCAGGGGAATCAGAAAAATATAACTGAAGAACCTTAAATGCTGAATCAGGTGACATAATTTTGCTGTGTTTGCCATATTTTGCTCTATGAAATAGTAACAGGGATTTGAGTAGAAAGAGGAATGAGTTATGGTTGTATGTGGAGAGCTTTCTCCTCAGTCACTAGCCATTTGCATTTTCTCTGTCATAGACAATGACATCCTCCAGCCTGTTCAATTCTTCTGAGTTCCAGCCATTGGATCCCACACAGGAGCCAATCTTCCCACCAGAGTTAATGGTAAGTTCAAAGAAATAGCAGTGATTTGTTGGTTTAGTTATTCTGTACAAGGTTTGAGTGACTCGGTCCCGAGGAAATGGCAGGGCAAAAATGGCTGCTAATGAAAGAAAAGGTATGGGTGTGAATCCTTCCCTGTTTTATAAAACAGAGGGTGTTTCAGCCAGGGTGGGTTAGAAGAAATATTCAAGCCAGGTGCCTGCTCCAGCTGTTTGCCTTTCTTTCTGGTTTTCACCATATGTGTCTCTGCTCTTGGGTTGCCTTCCTTTCCAGTCACTGCCTGCCCAGGGGTGGAACAGTAGCTAAAAGCCAAATGTCAATTTACTAGGTCAGATGGGAACTTCTACATCAAATACAGATATATCTGAGCTTGTGTTCCTGTGTTCCCTTTATATTGTAGGAAGAGAAGTAGGAACTACAGGATGTAGCTGAACACGTATCTCAAATAGTTGTCTTTTCAAAAAACTTCCCTCACCGTAGTGGGAGTAAAAGTTGGGTGGCTCACAATGACATTAAAAGTTAGTTGAGATTAGTTTCTCTCCATGTTTCATTTCTGTCTTTTTTGGGGATCCTCCCCCTTAAGCCATGTGTCCCAGCCAGAAATCTAATCCAGCACATGACGCATTTACAGCTTTCTTCATATTTCAGAACTAAAATTCAGTAATGAATTCTGCTGCTGTGTAAAGCTTAAATGTGTCATGAGCTACAGCATGAGTAGGTTCTCTTAGACCATAGCATAAGACAGCATATTCAGCTTGAGAGAGGGCTCCTCTCTTTCTTCTCCAAGGTGTTCTCCTGCCCAAGGGGTGATCTCATGTTTTCTGCAGTCACTGGATGAAGTAGTTAAAAAGGGAGTTAGAACCTGGCATAGCAGGTAATTGCAATTCATGAGTTCTAAAGACTGACATTTTTGGATTGAGATGAGAATGGAAAGCCCATTGAAGCAACTGTAGCCAGGGGCATGTGCCAGAACCTTGGTCAGATGGAGCTTGCCGGCACAGATCTTGCTAGGGAGATGTGGCAGCAGGATGCACCTGGCAGTGTCAGGAAGGGAGAACTTCTGTCAGCATGAGAAAGACTTTCATCACTGCTAGCAGAAGGATGGGGAATGACAAACTGCCAACAACAGTGTGGATATCCCAGCCCCCTGTCAGTAACTCGGCTGAGACGGAGCCCAGCGTGGCACAGGCATGGGCAGTATGTGAGCAGGGATTCTTGGCTTGATGTAGGAGCTGAGCTCTGTCTGAATTCCCTTCTGCAGACTCAGAGTAACAAACAGCAGAAGCAGATGTGTTTCAAAGGCGAGCGTGTGATGTGGATCCAGCCCACAACTCTCAATGAACTGGTGGCTCTCAAATCCCAGTACCCCAATGCCAAACTTGTTGTGGGGAACACAGAAGTGGGTAAGAGAAAGAGCTGATGCTTATTATGAACAGTTGGAAAACCTTCCATTAAGTATTTTGTGAGAACAGTGCAAATGGAAACCTTTTTCATGGGATTCCTTTTAAAAAGCTATTTATTTTCAAGTTGTATGTTCGAACAGATTTTCTTCTCAGGTAGATTAATCTCACAGTGAATGTTTTTCTCCATTCTTTGCTGGGTCAGGTGAAAAAGAATGCTAATCCAGATCTCCGAGCCTTTGTACTATTTTGCAGAATTTTGAGAAGAAGAGAGTGACGCAGCATAAAATGTCCCCATAAACAAATTAATTCAGTTGCGAAAGCTGCATTTTGAAGGACTTTTCAGTGAGAAAACTCTCAAGACTTGAAAGCTTACTGCCTTCTCACACCAAATAGATACCTTTGCAAACATAAGTGCTGAGGAGGAGCGTTCAGGCATATTTAGTAATTCTGCTGTCTTGAGCAATTGGTTCATGAAATAATCACTAAATGTTGTAGGGTTTATTGTATTAATTTTTCTTTCCTGAAGGATTATGTGCAACAGTAGCCATGTCACACAAGTACCAAACAGTGTCTTTTCCTTAAGGTATTGAGATGAGATTAAAGAACTTGCTGTATCCAGTGATAATAGCACCAGCATGGATCCCTGAAATGAATGCTGTTCAGCACACTGAAACAGGTGAGCAAAAAAGAGGCAGAACGCCTGTGAGGTGAGTGGAGATTCCTTGAAATAAGAAAGAGGGTGTGAAGGAAAATCCCCAGATCAAAGATTGTTTTCTGTATGCATTATACCTTTCCCATGCAGGAAATCAAGTGAGTGATGTGTAAAAAAGTGAGCTGGGGATGTTTAGCCTGGAGAAAAGGAGGTTCAGGGGTGACCTTATCACTTTTCACAGCTCCCTGAAAGGAGGGTGTAGCAAGGTGGGGGTCAGTCACTTTTCCCAGGTAACAAGTGACAGGACCAGAGGAAACTGCCGCGAGCTGTGCCAGAAGATGTTCAGATTGACATCAGGAAGAATTTCTTCACTTGAAAGCATGGTCTAGCACTGGACTGGGCTGCCCATGGAGGTAGTGGAGGGAGTCACCACCCCTGGAAGTGTTCAAGAAATGACAGGACGTGATGTTTTGTACTGTGGTTTAGCTGATATGGTGGTGTTCAGTCAGAGGCTGGACTCAGTGATCTTTGGAGGTCTTTTCCAACCTTAACTATTCTGTAGTTCTATTGCCCTTAGCTTTGTGATGGAAGTGGGTCAACCTTACAAATAGAAGTACCTAGGACAATTAGGTGTATATGGCCCAGTGTCTGGTAGGATATTTAAAGTGTGGAAACTGAAAAGGAGTTGGAGTTCACTTCTCAAATGACAAACTAAAACTTATAGGAGGCCAATATTGGTAATAATACACAGATGGAAAAAGGTGGTGTGTTACTGTCATGTGGGAGATAGCACCAGCATGAGCTGTGCTTTAAAGGTGAATTTTATTCTGAGGGTGTGATGTTTACATGAAGTGCATTCTAAATAGTCTGGTGTAACTGAAGGTCTAATTGAACTCAGCGGCATCTAAGCTTTGCAGACACAGTAACTGTCCGTCTGTACCTCAGAATTTTGGAGAACAACAATTCTTTTCCTTTGTTTGTTTACAGGGGTCACCATTGGTGCTGCCTGTACCCTGAAGTCAGTAGAGGAGGTGATGAGAAAAGCGGTGGCAGACCTTCCTGCATACAAAACAGAGATCTTCCAGGCTGTCCTGGAGCAGCTGCGCTGGTTTGCGGGGCCACAGATCAGGAATGTTGCTGTAAGTGACTTGGGAGCACCAGGGCTGCAGTTGAAAGCTTCAGTCTGAGGAGCTGCCCTGCCTCATGCATTGTTCGTGTGCCCTGTGGATCGCACAGGAGAGCGTTTGCAAACTTCGGGAAAGAAACCAGCACACAAAAATCAACCCCAGAAAGTGATGGGGTCTCAGCTGGTGTCTCTGCTGCACTGATGTCACACATCTAGCAAGAAAGGGAAACACAGCAGTTGTCCAGGTCTTTCGTTGCTGTTATCACCAAGTGGCGGGAACTGTAGTGACATCTGACTAATTTAACAAAAAAGGTATTTAGAATGCTGGACAAACTTCAAAGAAGCAGGTGTGTGTATTATTGCCATGACAACTTGGGCAGTCATAGTGTTAATGTATCAGATCTGGCAAAATTTCCTCTAGTTTTAAAGGGGAAGGTGCGTTCAAATTCAGTGTGCTCTAAGAAAAAAATACCAAGCAAGCAGTTAAACCAACCTACCGAACAAGAACTTTTGTTCCACGAGACACTGTACCATACATTTGTTTTGGAGCCAAAAACCTTGGTTCCTGATTGTTACTGAAAATATCCTTTTTAGTTTCATGTATCCTCCCTTAATAGCAGAAACAGTGATTGAATTTTGGCATGGTTGTGCATATGAAGTTTGAGCATAAGGTGGTCTTGATGCATTAACAAGACACTATTCTAAATCTGTTTCAGGCAAATGTTAATATTGTCTGAGACATCATCTGATTTCATGGGGTTTGGGTTTTTCCAATTAATTAAAGGCCAAAAATTGCTTAGATTTTTAATGTTTATCTGATGCATTATTTTCACTCTAGGCTATTGGTGGGAACATAATGACAGCCAGCCCAATTTCTGACTTAAATCCTGTGTTAATGGCAAGTGGAAGCAAACTGACTTTGGTATCAAAAGGTAAGTTACAATTCCCTGTGGCACTGAGGGGAGTGGGATAGTCAGCAGTCCTCTGCCATGGATTGTTAGGTCAGGCCAGAACTTGAAAGTGGAAATTAACATTATTAGTCTGAGTCTTCAGTGTTTTCACACTTTTTGAGGCTAAAGTCCTAAAGCTAGACCTAAGGTTGGCTTCCTAAAGAATTTTGAACTTCTGTGCCAGATGAAATCTCTGGTACTGTGCATATACTTACAGACACGTCCTTGTGAAGAGCTGGTTGAAGATGTATACTAATGAAAAATAATAGGCATGAAAGAGTTTCTGTCACTATCACACTTTAATCCTTCTGGTTTATTCAGATAAAGACTAAAACTTGTTTCTTTTTCTAAGAAAAAAGCCAAGCATCTCAGTTTTTATTTATTCTTGGGATTTTTTTTTAAAATAGGATCCTTGAAGTAAGTGGACCGTCTGATCAGTGGACTGAGTGCTAGTTTGTGTGCAGGCTATGGAAAGGAGAAAGAGGGGGATTTCATTAGAGCATTGGAAACTGGCTGACCTGGAAGCTAAACTTTAATTGGATAAAGAGGGAAGGAACTTTGATCAGTTCCTGTACAAAGAAAATTTAGTATGTAGGCAGAAGCTGTCTTAGATTCCATAAATACCAAAGTAAATCTGAGAAATATTTTCCTGATTTTCCACAAAGAGAGTGGAAAAATGAAATCAGATATCATATCAAGAGTGATTTGCGTGGTTTGAAGGCTTTTGCACACATACTATTGCCATTCTTCATTTATTCACCATTGATGTCCCTTTGCTCTACAGAGGGCAAAAGGACTGTCACGATGGATGAGAAGTTTTTCACTGGCTACAGAAAGACAATAGTTAAGCCTGAAGAAATACTTCTCTCTGTTGAGATACCCTACAGCAAAAAGGTAAGCTTGTAAGAAAAACTTCACTGATTGTGGAGATAAAATGCTGTTATTTGAATGTTGTTTTCACAGTTAAGCACCTTTTTCCTGACCGACCCCCAAATACTTACATAATCCCAAGTGGACCAGGAAGCAAGTGAATTACTTGGAGAAAATCCAGCAGCACACTATTTTTCACAAGCAAAGGGAGCCAGGCTATATGATAAATATACTAAGCCCAAGAATTTTTCTAGTGCAAGGAAGAGAAATTTCACTTTATTATCTGAAGCTTTTTGAGTGCATTTGGTAATGATGAACTGTCACAGTTATGTTCCCAGAGGTAGAAGTTCTGCTTGAAAAGTAGAACAGAAAAGATTTTAGTAATTTCTGATGTAGAGTGAAGTTAATGTGCCAAAGATTCCTGCTTAATTTCTGTGAGCTGAAATGGGAAAAGAAATGGGGAAAAGTCTGTATGGATAAAAGGGAAGCTCAGTTTCTACATTCTTGTCTTGCAAGATGTAAACCACAAAGACAGACTATTAGGGCATTTTGGCCATGTGGACTTCCAGCTTCAAATGAGGCTGCACAACTTTCTTTGAATGGAACAACGAGTGCTTCTCTGCTGTAGCAGCATAAACCACAACTGATTCAGTGTCTAAGAAGTAAAACTCTCCTTTTTCCTTTAGGGCTGACAACATCAGACTGTAATTTTATGCTTGTGAAGGTACTTACCTTCTTAGGGCTTGTGGTTCCAAGTCATAAGATGCAAGGATTTGCAGCATGGTGATGTATTTTCTTTATAAATGGAAAACAGTGATTTACTTGAAATGCCATTGTATTATGGGAGAGAACTAATAAATCCCTTGTCTATCCTCTCAAATTTTTCTATTTAGCTACTAAAGGAACAAAACTATTTTATTTATGGTGGTTTTCCCATCTATTTCTGAGTGATCCTTCTTTGGTCTTGTGATAAAAGCATCACTTTTTGCCAAAATGAGAAACACACTTGAGGTTGCCAGTGGAAAACACAGTATTTCTCCGTTCACGTGTCTCATGGCAATTTCACAAAACAAACAAATGTTTACAAGCAGGGGCAGTGGCTTCAGCCCTAGGTTATATGCAGCTCGTTGATCTGCAAAACTAAAGCAGCTTTTGAACTCTCAGCTTCATGGTTTCTTGGCTAATATTTGCTCACAACTAAGGAGGCTGAAGTTCTTCAGGGCATGTCTGAAGGTGCTGGCATGTAGCAGGCAAAGTTTTCTGCAACTCTGATTTCCTCATGAATGAAAGCAGGGCTGTTTCAGCACTTAGCTAAGCAGAATATTTTGGTTTATCCTTGTTTGAAACTGATGTTATGTCTTGCATTCATGTATCTTGCAACACTAAGGGTAAGACTGGCCAAACTACAGAAAGAATTAACACGCTCTGTTGTTTGCCAAGAGACCCAGGCAGGCATGTGATGTGATAGTTCACTTACCTACACTCCTAGTGAGGAAAGATCATGAGTGCCTTTTCTCCCACAAGACTCTGAATGAAGAAAATTAAGGTGTCTTTTGAGGAGTGAAGGCAATATTGCCCTCTTGCTGCAATCATGTTATTGGAAATCTCTTGCTTGTACAATAAGATAAGAGGCTGCTTTTTCTCCTCTTTGAAAGCTAATTGTTTTAACAAGCAGAGTGGCAGAATGTCCTCATTGGAAGGATGCTATTGATGTTCCTCTCCTATTGTCTGCTTGCTGCTGAGTAATTATTTGAATTCAGGAAATGAAGCACACCCTTCAGTTATATCTCCAGTAACAAGTCCTTGTTGCACAAAAGGGACCTCTTGTGAAACTGTTGTCATTGTCAACAGGAGAGAAATTGTTATATGCAATAATGAAAGAATTGCTGTCCACTTCAGATTAGAAGTAATTAATGAAGCACACTGCTGTTCTGTGTGGAGTCACTTGGCTGAGCTATTAGAGAAGAAACTTGTTAGAAAACTCTCCAGAAAGGCAGTGCGAAGACAACAGATCTGATTCTTCTCTTAGTCTGCAGGGTGCTTGAACAGCAATTTGTCCTCACGTGCAGTACAGGCAAGAGGACTGACCATGCTGAGACTCCAGGGTGTCACCATTACATGGTGCATCCTGGTAGAGTGTTAGTCTCATATTTACAGCCACTCTTGGTAAGAGAGCTACTGAGTTTTGTGCATTGTAGCTGCTGATGCATTTACAAGAATTTCCTCGCTCTGTGGGAGACCAGGATAGTAACTGAGAATTCTATTTCCAGTAACAGATTAAATTTTCTTTTATTAGTTAGTCTGGTCTACTCGAAAACTGAGAGACATTTGTGATTACTGATTTCAACTCTTGCAGATTTCAAAGACTTCTGAATGGAAGGGGTTTAGGATACTGATTAGACTTCCAGCTTAGCAGCCTGGGAGGAAGAAAAACCTGCTGAGAAACTGTAATTTTGTTTATGCACAAACGATTTGTCTTGGTTCTTCCTCTTGAGATGTGGAAAAATGTGACAGGTATGAGCAGATCTCTGTCAAAGCTTGTTTCCCCCACAGTCCCAGGCTTGGTTACAACCACTAAACTGATACACTAGAATTAATCATTGAATTATGTGAAAATAAACAGTGGTGCCTGAACAAACATGTCCTGCTTGGCCCTGCACAATGAATCAACCAGATGCTGTTCCCTGGAATAGCTCATGCACACAGAGATAGGTAAACAGTTTGTCTACATTTACACTCCAAAGCATGCCAAGGTAGGGAATAAAGAAATATTTTCCTGTCTTCCAGGGTGAATACTTCTCAGCTTTCAAGCAGGCTTCCCGTCGTGAGGATGATATTGCTATTGTGACCTGTGGGATGAGAGTCCTCTTCCAAGATGGCACAAGCAGAGTGGAGGAGATAAAACTAAGCTATGGAGGAATGGCTCCTACCACTGTCCTGGCACTAAAAACTTGCAAGGAACTCACTGGCAGGTATGGATTTTTCTATGATAAAAAGACTGTCTAATGGAACTGTGCTGATTTTTACAGGAGCAGTTTAAATATCTAAAACACCCTAAATCCTCTCTGAAAGTACACCAAAGGAGAAAGGGGAAGAAATATAGTTAGGCTTCTGCAGAAGTGTATTTTGTGTAATGCCTTGCTTCCTCCAATATGCCTTACCCTCAAAGATCCATGTCATTTTCTCATTCAGAGAGCCATTTTCTTGCCAAATTTGCTCATCAATTGAAGTGGACAGAAGCTGGATGTGTTCATGACCTACAAAACTCTGTTCATTTCAAATTGGACAGAAAGATCAGTGCTTTTACCATGTAATAGCTTTGCCATATCTTTAGGAGAGGTAACATGAGCCCAAGATGAGAGCAAAGCACATGTGCTAGGAACAGATAGAACTGGTGGCTATTGCTTGACAGTTCTGGGAACAGCATGAAGCTGTGTCAGGGGAGGTTTAGGTTGGATATCAGGGAAAAGTTTTTCACCCAGAGGGTGGCTGGGCACTGGAACAGGCTCCCCAGGGCAGTGGTCTCAGCACCAAGCCTGACAGAGCTCAAAAAGTGTTTGGACAACAATCTCAGGCACATGTACTGATTCTTGGGGTGTCCTGTGCAAGGCCAGGAGCTGGACTCGATGATCCTGATGGGCCCCTTCCAGTTCAGCATATTCTGTGATTGTCAAAAGAGTTAGTCTGCCCTGGTGAATTTAGGTCTGAACAAGGCCTGTCACCTCTGTTCCCTTGCAGAGACTGGAATGATAAGCTGCTGCAGGATGCCTGCCGCTTACTGTCGGGCGAGATGGATCTGTCTCCTTCTGCTCCTGGCGGCATGGTGGATTTCCGACGCACACTCACCCTCAGCTTCTTCTTCAAGTTCTACCTGACAGTCCTGCAGAAACTGAGCAAGAGTGGCACTGTGAGTGCTCCTTGGGAAGGCAGATTTGGGGAAGGAGAATGTCTTTGTGCTACCTTGCTGGGGAAAGGCACAGGGAGGGTTCAGATTTGAGCAGAGTCCCACCTGATAACAATCCATGCTGCAATAGCTGCCAGAACTACTCTACTGCTTGCATAACAGTGACTTGTGTATCTTCCCACTTGCTTTCTTGTGGCACCCTCACCTTGTGGTGGAAGGGTGTAGCTCTGTGGGTTCACAGGATGATTTCTGGACTTCTCCCATTTGCTGCATTACAAGTGGTCTTGTGGCTCTGTGGTTATTCTTGGCACAGAGCCTGAGCCTTGTTTGCCTTTAACTCAGTAGGTTATGGATTACCTTAAGTGGGAGATGGAGAATGGAAAATATCCTGAGCTACTGGGGAAAGTGAGAAAGGAAGGGACGGTGATTTTCTTGAATATGTCTCTGGCAGAAAACTATGTGTGAGCCCGTCCCTTCAAACTACCTCAGTGCTACAGAGTTGTTTCACAAAGATCCCATTGCAAATGCCCAGCTCTTCCAAGTAAGTAGCACCTTTCCCAAGTAAGTAGCAGTGTTGGCATGACAGAGATGCAGGTTTTTTTGTAGCTCAAACTGTGCTTCTTATCTTCTTGTCTCCTTGAGTATGGTCATCACATAAACTTTCATAATGCCATGCATGAAGCTTGTATTTGGGTCTCAATCCTTTCCTCACTTTAGGATACTATTCTTTCCTATCATTGCCCAAGACTGCTGCTGAGAGCCTTATAAAAATCACTTTTCCTCCTGTAGCCAGCTCTGTATCCAAACTGAAATTCCCTTTCTGCTTTCCCCAGTTATAGCCTGCCTTTCTTGGCATCTCTCAGGCTTCATACTTGGGATGTATCTTCTTTCTTATTTCTCTGTTAGTGACCTATTCTCTTCAGCTTTGAGTGTTCAGTTTCAGAACTTGAACCTTCTTATGCAAGATATGAAATCAAACCCTTCCCTTCCACAGCAATTTCAAAACCCAAACTCCTTTCACTTCATTCCCTACAGCTCCCCTCTGTGCAGCCACATCTTGTGGCATCTTGTTTGCCTTCCTTTCACACAGGACTGAGGCCCCATCCCATGCCCCATTCACTAGAATGTCTCACAGTGCCTTTTGCTCTCCCATCAATGCTTCCATCCCCTTCCAACCAAGCCAGTAGTAGTCAGCCATGTGTTTTACTCCAGGAAGTGCCCAAGGGGCAGGCTGTGGAAGATATGGTGGGCAGGCCTCTGGTGCATGTTTCAGCAGCCAAACAAACCAGTGGAGAAGCTGTGTACTGCGATGACGTCCCTCACTATGAGAACGAGCTGTACCTAACGCTGGTGACCAGCACTAAGGCCCACGCAAAGATCCTGTAAGTGTTGCTTCTGAGTTCCAAATGTTGGAAGCATCCAGTGCCTGGTGGCTTAGAAAACATCAATCTGTCAGGGTGTGGGTGAGGGAAAGGGTTTTGCTTAGGTGGGAGCTCCAGTTCCTTGCACATTGTTACACGGAGGCGAGCTCTGTGTGTGTGACAGCTGCCTTGCAAGTCTGTGTCTGTGGGAATGTGAGTGAACCAACACCTAACTTTGTGCTTCATCAAAGCCCAAAAGCTTTCAGCCTAGGCCAAACTTTTTGCATTTCCCATCTCTTATACTCAGGCATGCAGGATTAAAAAGGAGCAGGGTAGGAGAACATCACAGAGGCTGAGGTGTCATTTCAGTCACTCACCGGAGCATGTAGCTTGAAGACTCTCTTTCAATCTGCCTGAAAAATTAGGTTGTAAGATGCAGTTCTACCAGCTCTCCTGCTGCTGAGTTACCTGTGTGTAATGGGTTTTGCCTTGCATGGTGCTTACCTGCACTGGCTGTGATCAAGCCCTCTGCACAAAAGTCATTTGTGAATTGGCTTCAGCTATGAGGTGTAGCCCTGTTTGTACTTGGCTGTAGCAAGGTGGACAGGTCAGTATTTGGAAGTGCAGCTGTCTCAGAAAACATCTTGTCCATCCAGGGCATGACTGGTACCTAATTTATAACAATAGCAAATAACCAACTCCTAAAGGCCAATCCTGGCAGGTAATGCCATCTACATTCTCATGTGAATTTTAATGCTGTCATATTGCAGGACTGACTGTGCCCACAAACCCAAATTTTGTTTATATGGTGGTGGCTCTGCAGGCTCTCATCTGCCCTCAGCTGCTTTGATGTGGGACACTGTGTTGCATTGGCTTCTCAACAGGCTTGCAATGTGCTGTTCATTCCTTAGGCAATACTTCCTGCCTAGTCAGGCTTCCTGTCCAGAGCTTTCCTGTTGTGGCACGGGCAGCATGGTGGTCATGGATGCACAGATGTAGTAGTTGACTCCCAGGTTATGAAAGAAACTGCTCTGTCGTCATAGTTAATTCTTATGTGTTGCAATGTACAATGCAGACATTTAAGTGTTGTTACTACCCCCAGGGCAGATGGGGAGATAGAGAAGGCATCGCATCCATGCTTGTGACCACAACATGCAGTGTTTTCTAGAAGTTGTTGTACACATTTTCTTGCATTTATGTTGTGTACACATATTTCAGGTTGGGAGCCTGTAACATTCTGTAGAGGAAGTAGTAGAATATTTAATCAGGGGACAAAAGTATCTCAACCTATGATTTTGGCAGTCAAAATATTCACTCTGACAACTTCCACTTCATCCAAGTCAGATTTTGAGCACAAAGTGTAAATCAGACACTATCTGCCTCTGCATCTGTAACTAAGGGAGAGTGTTGGGCGTTGTTTCTGAGCTACTGCTGCAGAAACACAGGCAAGAGAACTTTCCAAAGAAAAATAGCATTTTGAGTTCCTGCTGTCCAAGGGTTCATGTGGGAAAGTTAATTCATACATTTAATGTCTTTTTTAAAAAGTCTGTGGCTCACTGGGATGTAGTAACATCTGCTTTCAGGCACAGTTTATATCAAAGTTTCAGGAACTTAAACAAGTTGCTGAAAAAAATGCAGCAATTTACAGAAGGCAATAAATTATTCAGTCAGCAAAATCAAAACCACAGCTCTTCTATTCACAACTGTTTCTCTGTAAAGCCAATGTACAGAATATTGCAAAAGGAACCTGAAAATCTTTTGTAATATGTTTTTTTCCTAAGTTCTATATATAAAAATTAAATTATGTTGCCCTTTTTTAGTTATTTCATCACTTAGTTTTAAATCTATATATGATTGAAGCAGACAAGCATTTTGGTTAGATAATTCCTTTGCTGATTACCAAAGAAAGCCTTTCATGAAGGTTTTTGTCTTTTTGAGCATCACTTCTTTTGCATCCTCCTAAAAACCCTGAAGCTTCCTTATGATTGATCCTCAGCAATTTCTCCCTGACTCACCCATGGCAGATGATACATGTCTGCACTAAAATTTCGTATTTATCCATAGACAGGGAATTCTTGCCTTCATGGCAAGAATCATGGCAGCTAGGAAGACAGTGGAGTCTTCCCGGAGTAACACCAACTTGTCATCAAAGAATCTTTAGTACATGTGGCAATTGGATCAAGTTCAGATATGTCTTAGGGGAAAGATGTATGACATAGTCCAAAGAAGCAGGCTGGTGATTGGTCTCACAGTCAGGATTAATATTTTCATATAGATCCCAAATTATTTTAGTCTCATATGTTATGCTTTCGTTCACAGTCTCACGTGATATTTACGTGGCATAGCCAAACTTGCGGAAATCAGGCCTGAATTTGTATTGGAATTTCATAATTGCTTACACAAAGAAAAAATGAAAAATAACACTGTCTCTCCTCCTTTCCTTAGTTCTGTAGATGCATCTGAAGCTCAGAGTGTTCCTGGGTTTGTGTGTTTCGTCTCTGCCAAGGATGTTCCTGGCAGTAACATCACTGGCATTGCTAATGATGAGACTGTCTTTGCTAAGGATGTGGTATGTAGCTAAAAATGGCCTTTTTCAATCATGCTGCTCAGGAGATAACATTTCTAATACTGTCCAGTCAAGTCCTCTACCTTAAACAGAGATAATTCTAACTGCACTGGGGTCAATATAAATCTTGGTGCCAAATTCAATAAGGCCCTTTCCCCTGTGCCGCTCTCCTCTGTGTTATCCCCACAATTCTCCTCTATGCTGCAGCCCCCTGGGACAGGCTCACTCACTCAGTTGCCGTCCAAATTTGCTTGTGATTATTTTCTCTGGGCTGATTTTTAATAGACTGGTCTGAACAAACTGCATAGAAGGAATAGATAAAGAGAATTATCATGAGTCTCTCGTCACTGCAAACACACACCCCAAATGATGGTGGATCCCAATCTTGCCTGTAGGTCACCTGTGTGGGTCATATCATCGGTGCAGTCCTTGCAGACACACAGGAACATTCCAGGAGAGCAGCTAAAGCTGTGAAGATTAAGTATGAAGAACTTAAACCTATTGTCACAATTCAGGTAAGATGGCTCAGTTCTGCATCTGCAGTTGGCTTGGGAGCCCCTGATGTCTAGTTCTGTTTTCACACGTGGGGTTACTTAACCCCACGTTTTGTTTGTGGGTGCAGCAGGATATGGATAGAAGGAATAATTTGTGTATTGACATATAAAGAAGGTGCATCTTTGGTGCCCTATTGATTTAGAGTACATTAACTTTTTCTGTGCTATTTAAAGCTGAAACAAATAAACCAAGCTCAGGGAGATAATATTGTGCTCAACAGAAATTTGTTTAAATGAACAAGGTTACTGTGAGTTACATTCTTACCCACAGAGGCTTGCTTTTAATATTCTCTGGTGTGACCCTGCTGGCTTCATTGATATCCATTCCCTCTTCATTCTCTCATTTATAACAAGCAATAATAAGGTGTGAAAATATCTTTTCTAGCTCTGTCACTGCACTGCTTCTCTGTGATTTCTGCAGACCACTTGTCTAGTTTCTAAGCTGGATGAAATTCATTTTCAGGAGTTCACTCCGTGCTGTGAACTGTATGGACACAGTCTTTAAGTGACTTTTCTCAAAGCTGAAGAAATTCATGTCCAAATGCATGATCATTTCATGCTTTTTTTTTTTTTTAAACTAGAAAATTTGTTCACAAGATTTCATTATGAGACAATAAAAGAAAATGATAGTACACAGCTTTCATTTCTAGAAATAAGAAAAATGTACGAAGCCATTTTTAGCAGAGAATTAGAAACATAGGATTCTAATGAAATGTTTTTAATAGTCAGTATTTCATACCATGTATTTTTTAATTTGAATTCTATTCATGTAAGTAGAAACAGTCTGTGCACTGTCTTGTACAGACATTGGTACTGTCATCTAAGGACAGACTTTCGGTTGTTTGCGTCATTTGTGGATTAACAAACAATGTGTGAGACCTTTGCCTTTTGTGAGGCTTCTAGTTGTTTATTCAACCAGGGAACATGAGAGTGGAGCCAAAAACGTGCTGGTTTTTTTTGGTTTTGTTGTTTGATATTTAGTGGGGGTATTTTTCATTTTGGAAAGCTTCAGTTGTGGCAAAAGGAAAATGCCTTTGTTAAACTTCCCTTAGAAACATGATTGTATATTAGCTCAGAAGTGAACTACTTCTGCACTTCCTATCTGAGAGATTTTGTTTTCTCTTTCTCTCTCTTTCTTTAATTTTTTTTAAAATTTTTTTTTCCTTTCCTCCCACCTTATGGGCTACAGACAAGAGTTAATATAAGTTGTAAGTTATAGCTCTGGTTGTTACAGCCCTTGAGGTTCTGGGTCCACAATGTAAAACGAGTCACAAGGAGTACCTTAGATTGTCCAATTATGGTGTTGGCTATGAAATTGCTTTGTTGCCAAAAGTTATTTTGTATCACTTCTGGTCAAGCCTCTTGGCTACTACCATGGAAACTGTCTGATAAGTTTTTGTGTTTTTTATCTTGGATATTTCTTCTTCGGTTAGAGGAAGGTTTGATTTCATTCCACTTAGACAAAAATGTCATTGTGTTGTTCTGTTTCCTAGGAAGCCATTGAGAAACAATCTTTCTTTAAGGATATAAAGAGGATTAATAAGGGAGATGTGAAGAAAGGATTTGAAGAATCTGATCACATTTTGGAAGGTGAGAATAAGCATTAATAATTCTTTTGAAATAGTATAGTTTTTGACAAAAGAAGTCAAGCTCGTTTTTATGCATATGAGATAGAGAGTAAGGCTTGCAGGACTAAATTAATTTCATATAAAGTTTCAGACTGATATACATATTTTATTGTTTCGAACAGATCTGGGTGCTCCCAGCTGTGCCCCCAGAAAACACTCTTTTTTCAATGAAAATATACATTTTTCTTGAGTAAATATTCTGAGCAAAAAAGTGGGTTTTTTCTTTCCTGAAAGTTTTCCCTGTCCAGATATTCTGGTCTAAATCTTATAGATAGCAAATTTCCTTTAATCTGGTGTATGGCTGTATCTTTAGCAAATGGGACACAATGAACAGATCAGGGCCAAGACTAAGAAAGGAGGTTGTTTCTGACATTTAATTGTGTGTAGCATGACTGGAAATTGTACCCTCAGCACTCCCAGATAAGATGTCCTGGGAAAGAGCCACATGCAGTGATAGAGAATTGATTCCCAGTTAGATCATCTTGAGGCATTTTGGGTTTCTATTTTTGTTCTCCTGTTTCAAAGTTTGTAACCTTGTATTTTATCTACTCAGCTAGACTACACTTGATTTATTTTTATTCTTATCTCAGTGGTGTTATTGAGGCAGTCTTGAAAGGCACCAAATACTACATCTTGAGGGATGCTGGATCAATGGTATGGTGTGCAGGCTTACTTTTGAAATGCCAGCCACTTGTGTTTCAGAATGAAGATTTCTAGAAAGTGGAAAGGAAGCATTGTCTGGATTTTTTATTGTGTTTTGTTGTTTTGAGTTTATTTTTTGTTGTTTTTTAAACATTGAACCAGAAGTGTCAGTTTTAGAGCTAGTGATATCCAGTGCTGGGCAAAGCAAAGGGTTGTCAGTTAACACATGTATAAAAGGCAGCAGATTGAAGACAACATGTGATGGGAGACACCTTATAACACCAGGGATGTCCTTTTTATGGGACATTTCTTTCAATTTTCTAGGAGAGATGTACCTTGGTGGTCAGGAGCATTTCTACCTGGAAACTCACTGTACTTTGGCTGTGCCAAAGGGAGAAGATGGTGAGATGGAACTCTTTGTGTCGACCCAAAACCCAATGAAGACACAGGTACTTCTCATTAACCTGATGCCTAAAAGGCATTTGTTTCTCAGTTTCAGACTAGATGAATGGTTGTTTCATAGTTGTTCTTATTTTATTCTTCAATTAAAAAAACACATAGGCCTGGAGTTGGGTATGGGATCTAAAGTCTTTATGCATCCTGCTGGAGTCCTGAATCTCCTTCCAGGTGACAGAGATATTTCTGTTGGCAACCCATCTTTGTTAAGAGACGTTGCTTAGTCCTTTCTGGAGAGGGTCCCAGCTGCTCAGGAGACACGATGTTTGAGTGGCACATCAGAAAAAGAGGTGGTGAAACCACTGGCTGTGCCCCAACTCTCCCATTCCATGGGATAGGCTACTGGCACCATGGGGTGTCCTTGGCCTGTTTACTGGCTCACCAAGACTGTCCAAAGATCTCTCAATGAAGTGAGGGTGGTATCGATGTCAAACCCCATGCTAAATGAGATCTGTGTCTTAGTAACCTCATCTTGTATCAATCTTTTCCTGAATGTGGCCCTGTGTGCTGCAGCACTGTGCCTTTTTCCCTGAGAGATCACACGCTGGGCTTCCCCTCAGAGATCAGATGCTGGGCTTATTGGCTCCAATTGCATCAAATCTGATATTTGCACTGCTGAAATGGTTTCAGGAAGGCAATGTGCTGGCATCTAGTTCTTAATACCAGCTGAGCTCCCTACATGTCCTGTTGTTTTGTTTGTCTTTAGGAGTTTGCTGCTAATGCACTGGGAGTGCCTTCAAATCGGGTTGTGGTTCGAGTTAAAAGAATGGGAGGAGGATTTGGAGGAAAAGAGACTAGGAGTACTATTTTGACATCTGTAGTGGCTGTTGCAGCCTTCAAGTAAGTTTGGGTGTGGGAAAAGGATTTTTTTTCCTTCAGACTGTCCCAGGTTGCCTCTTTGTGGAGCACCATTTGGGCTGGAGCACTTTCAATATTCTGCTTGTCTTCTTACTGTACAACTTTTATAGCAAGCTTGGGATTTTCCAAAGGAGGTGCCTAATGGGTTCTTAACTGATAGGAGGGATTGAACCTGCCCAGAGGGACTAAGTTTATGCAGGAGTGTCAGCTTTTTAATAGGAAAGGGGGAAAAACCTGTCTATTCTTTACTCCTTTGATGCTCTGAAAACTTTTTTATCTCAAATTATTTGCCTCTCCCTCTCACTTCACTCCAAACATCTAGCACCAGCCACATTATTTTTTTTTGTTTAAGAGAATCTCTTCCTTGTTCAAAAGTCTACTACATCAGTCTTGCATCATTATTTGTCTGCTCTTCTGCAAACTCCCTCTTTGGATTTTTCCCTAGGAATGGTGGCAGCCCTTGGAACCCACGCTTTTCAAACCCCTAAAAGCTCAGGGAATGAACCTAGGTTGCCACCCTTTGTGAAGAGTAGATTGGAAATGTGGTCCTGGTTTCTGGAGTTTTGCTGTGGGCTCATGTTCAGCTGTGCAGGTTTTGGGTGAACATGGCCTCTGAGATGCCATTTCTGATGTGCCTGTACCTTGCCCTTCCCAGTACTACCCTTGCTGACAGTGCTAGAGGGATCTTGCAACACAGCAGCAGGTTTGATATGATGCCTTTGGACGAAACAGCCATATGAAACTATGTTTTTAAATTGACTTAATTTTTTTCTGTTCTGAGCAAACAACCTGCATTCTCTAATTAATCAGTAATATATTTGCATTCTTTACTTGTCTTTATCTCTGCCAGTCAAACCACCCTTTGACGTCCTGGAGGTTACAAAATAAACATCTATGACATTTACTAGATACTTGTACAACCTGAAGACAGGCAGGGGGAAGGCAAAATTGTTAGAAAATTAAGAGCAAATTCTACTCTCCCCCTTGTTTCCCTCCTTGATAAAAAATAAGCAAATAAAAAATAAGGTCAAGTTGAAGGCTAGTTAGTACTTTACTTCACGTTATTATATAATTCCTATGGCATTGTCTCTTTCAAAGCCAAGAGAGTGCCTTGAGGAATAATCTGGAAAACAGTGATTGCTCAGTTATTAGCATCTATCTCTATTAGAAATTATCATTTTTTTAAATACAAGAGTCTTTGCAAGAATTTTCACAAACAGGTCCCAGCTTTGGAGATGTTTTTTACTCAGTCTTGTCATTTTCTTAAGAGTAAGATATGTAAACCAAGCAGTTTACCCTTAACTGTCCATTGCCACCCTAGAAAGACAAATAGACGAGTCTTGTTCTGCAGAAACTGTGTTGTGCACTTCAGGCTTTGCCTAAAAAACTGTGTTCTCTAACAGAACTGGCCGTGCAGTGAGGTGCATGCTGGATCGAGATGAGGACATGCTGATAAGTGGGGGGAGACACCCCTTCCTGGGGAGGTACAAGGTATGCACACACGTGAGAAGAATCCATGTGGTCTCACTGCTGTCCCCTGAGACATCAGAGAGTAGTAAAAAAAATAATGTGAAAAAATGTTTCACTGCTGATCTCCCCTGCTGCAAATAGGCCAGGTCAGATGGCCTGTAGCATTTTTCCTGTTAAAGTGCTTCAGAAGTCATTCTGGCTTGGATGGTTCCCTTCTTGTGACCTCAGCATAAATAATTCTGTCTTCCTTGCCACCAAGACTTTGCCCCTGCTGACAATCATATTGCTTTTGGAGGTTCGCCCATTCCTTTAAAGCACCCTTTACACAGCAATGCACTTTGTTAACTTCCTTTCTGCTTCAATCGCCCTCCAACTGCTGCTGCTTTTGAAAGCAAAAACCTGTTAAGGAAATTGTGGCTGTGATAAGTGGCCAGCACTTAATTTAGAGGAGTTCTCTGGAGCAAGATTGACACATGCACAAACCCTTTACTGGAGAACTCCCTCAGCTCCTGGCTGTGCGTGCACTGGGGGCAATCAGTCCTCTCTGCCTGTGCGAGATCCATTCAGTTTTTGGAGGCTAGCACAAACCAGAACATTTTGTAGAAAACTGACTACTGAGGAGACACTCTCTTGACAGGTTGGTTTCATGAAGAATGGGAAAGTCAAGAGTCTGGAGGTGTCATACTACAGCAATGGGGGAAACTCTGTAGACCTCTCTCATGGTGTAAGTAAAATTTTCTGGTGGTTAATTAAGCGGAAGGTGTGTTTCTATGCAACCTTCTGCTCTGCCTTCAGAGAGCTGTTGCCTACAACATTGCATGCACATGCAGCTTTCGACATGACTGAAAACAGATTTTGAAGGCCTTTTGGAGCTTCTACAAATGCTCTGTGAGCCAACTGACCTGCCTTGGCATGTGCCACATAAATTTAATGGATGCTGTAATAACTCAGATTGAGCAAAGCAGTCAAGAATGTTTGCTTTGCATTACAGAGGGCTGTGATGGAAAAGTTGTTCCACAATGCAAGGTGACTGATAAATCCACAGTGCTGAGGAAAGATAGTTCCTTGGAAAAGGAAGCATCCCAATCAATAGGCGGATCAGGGCAGGGTGCCTAAAGCAACAAGCTTGTAAAGGAGTGGCTAAAGCCAACACTGTGCTCACAAGCAGTAAGGACAAAAAATGGGCCCAACTTCTGAGTTTGTCTCCAAGAAGTTTTGCACTGATGAGTAAAAAACTCTCCTTTTCTGTCATGTGAGTGACTAACTCAATAGCCTAGTGTCACTCAGGTTTATTCTAGCTCACTTTGTCCAGTCCACGAAGTCTTGAATAATTTTCTGCAGAAATGGATCCCTTCCCATAGGAAAGGACTGCAAGAGCTCTCTACCATAACCCCATTTGATGCTGGTAATGTGGCTGGTGCTGGGCAGAGCAGAACGACAGGCAAGTGTCTTTGCATAAGCTGAGGGCCTGGTTGAGAGCACATCTATGTAATTGTCTTTTTGACAGTGTCTGAATCAGGGGACTGGAAAGTGCTCCGTGTAGAAATAAGGATGGGTTGTGTGTAATGTCCTCTCTGTGCTGCTGCTGGAAGTGAAGTCTGGAAACACAAGTCAGAAAGAAGCTTTGGCCCTTTCCTGATGTGGACAATAAGTGGACAAAAATCTCAAATCTTGCAGTTCAGTAGTTACTGAAAATCTTTATTTCATATGTTTGCCCTTACTGCCATAGCCCAGTGCTGAGTCATTTGATGTCAGAAAGACTTCTTTTCCAGTAACAGATTATTCAATATAATGAAAAGAAAACACTGTTTCTTCCAGGCAGGTAATGGGATTTACTTACAGTTTGTCTCAGCATGAGCTCAGGGCCAAAAAGGGACTTTGAAGCTCAATCTGTCCCAGAGCCATAAGTGTCAACAGAGAAGTGTGCTTATTGTCCTGTCCTTCAGGAGGACACCACTTGACATTCCATTGCACATGGGAGGCAGTTCTAGCTGCACTTCAGTGCTCATTCAGCTATGTTGACTGCAGCACTGCAGGGTGCAAGAGAAAGTGCTGATTGTTGTAAATTAGCTTCAGAGCTTCCAGTCTGGTTTTGGCACTGGTGAGAAGTCTGACATCCAATCCATGTAAAATATGCCCATTCTTTTTCTTCACCAGGTAATGGACAGAGCCCTGTTACACTTGGATAACTCCTACAACATCCCCAATGTCAGCAGCGTGGGCATTGTTTGCAAGACCAACTTGCCTTCCAACACAGCCTTCCGTGGCTTTGGAGGGCCCCAGGGAATGATGATTGCTGAGTGCTGGATGAGTGACCTTGCTCGGAAGTGTGGCCTGCCACCTGAGGAGGTACAGACCCACTGACACCTTTCCAGGGTGGTGCTGCCTTTGAACAAGCTCTGAGAGATGCATCAGCCACATGAAATTTTTAAGCATAAGAACTTTTTTTTGTGGAGCTCCTAGCAGGATCTCAAATATGTGTGACAGATACATTCTAGCATGGATTATCTTCTGTTTAATTAAATTCCTTGGTAGCCTCAATTTTGTAACATCTGCTTTAAGGATAGACATTAAAAGAAGAAAGTCCAAAGGCACTAGGTACCTTAATCTTACTGACAATGTGCTTTAAATCCCAATCTCTGAAAATGTCCACCTTTAATGTCATAGTTCATGTTTTCCCATAAACAGATATATGCTTGTTAATTGTTTTTCTCCTTGGCTCTTTGTAGAAAGAGCCAAGGAGTAAAATTAGAAACCAACACACTTTAGATCTCATCCCTCCTTGTCTGAAGCATTAAACTTGGCCTGTCCTTTCTACGTCTCTTTGGGAAGGTGCGGAAGCTCAATCTCTACCACGAAGGAGACACAACTCATTTTAACCAAAAGCTGGAGGGATTTACTCTACGAAGATGCTGGGATGAATGTTTGTCCAGCTCCAGCTATCACGCCAGGAAGAAACTGATTGAAGAATTCAACAAGTAGGTGCTCTGGAGTTGTCTTGTCACTGGCTGCACCTGTTGCCTACCAACTTCTGAAGTTCTCTTAGCAACTCGAGTGATGTGAAATCACACCTTATATTTGCAGACTGACTTCTAAGTATTTCTCTTTTTGAAATCCCTTCGTGCTCACTGTCAGAGGAGCTGGTAGTATCAGTGAGCTGGTAGCATAAATAAGGCCAGAATCAGACCTAACATGATGTTATTTTGTAAGTGAAATGTAGCAAAGAAGAGGGAGCCTGCTAAGTCCAGCTAGGATTTTCACATGACTATCAAGGCACTCTGTTCATGCTTTCCTCTGCCTTACAGACATTTTAGTTGGCTTGTATATGACAACTGACCACTTAATAGTATGGATAACTGCTTCTATAATGCTTGCAAAAAGCATCTTCAGTTGGAACTTCTTCTTGTTAGAAGACACAAAGAAAGCCTTTCTTTAATATAAATTAGTGATTAACTCTGTCTATATCATAGTCAGGTATTTAATTTCTATTTGATGCACAGTCACAGGGAGGCACAGTGTTGATTTATGATAAAAGGCTCATGGGTATACAAATAATGTTCTTTCATTGCAGGCAGAACCGCTGGAAAAAGAGAGGGATGAGCATCATTCCTACCAAATTTGGCATCAGTTTCACTGTCCCATTTCTCAACCAGGTCTGTAAATGTCATTTGCCCTTTCACTAGAGAAGCTGGATTTATGCTGCCTCCCCCGAGCCCTCCTCCATTTGTATCAAACTGGAACTTCTTGAAGAAGTAGTAAATTAGTTAAGAAAGAGCACACATTTTTCAAGGCAAAATGAGCATCACAACAGTTACCAGTATGTACTGTCCAAAAGATACCACAATATAGCTACATTTCCATGGTACTGTGTTAGGTTGATTTCCCTGCCTTTCCCAATAGTAGAAACACTGCTCCTGTGTTTGAGCTGATTTGATGGACTGTCACTAGTGTTGGAAAGTTGAGGCAAAGGGTGCATCTGTGTTTCACTGGGACAGGATTGGATTATTTCACCTGTTTTCTCAGCTGAAAATACTGACTGGGGTTTATGTCATTGGGACTTCTAGTGAGTTGGTGAGACTAAATCAAACCTACCTCAAGTGTAAACACTTGGCTTTAGTTGCATCAAAGAACAACCTTAGTCTAGTTCTGAATGAATTCTCTCTGTATTCTGCTAAGTACTCCACTAGTTAATTTATGATGATTAATGTTCCCTGTTGTAGGCTGGAGCTCTGGTCCATGTGTATACAGATGGCTCTGTGTTACTTACACATGGGGGGACTGAGATGGGTCAAGGACTTCACACCAAAATGATCCAGGTAATAATGAGTTTGGGCTTAACTGAGTAAGACATCTTTTCAGGACAATTACACTCTCCCTACAGTATTGCCTCAGACACCTTGACACCTCCTCTGTGTGCATGCAGAGAGTAACAAATCAGGACTAATTCCTTTTCATTGTTTGAGCAGCAGTGCTAGATTTCCAGAGTATTATCACAACTGAGTATTACAATTAGATTCTTCATCATCTTAAATCTCATTATGTAAATAATGCAGGTTATGCTTACAGTTTAACTTCTCTGCAATTTCAGTTCACCTCATAAAGGTACAGTTTACATCCATTTTATACAAAAATTAGTTGTACTGAAAACATATATATCTGCATATGCAAGTGCCTTTGTAGTTAAAAAGGCTTAAGGGAGCAACATTCCTTTGGCAGGAAAATGAAAGGAAAATATCATAGGGCTTTTGATCTTCTGTTTCTTTTAACTGTTGAGAGAAGAATTTAGTCTCATAATAGTGAAGGGAATGTCTGTCATTGTGGTAAAAGTGTATGTGTTCACACACATTCAGTCTGTGAAATGCAAATATAACAATGGTTTGGCTAGTTCCCAGTCCCTGGAACAACTCAGTCTGCAAGAAAAATGAAGTTTATGGTGGGAGAGGGTAGAAGTTGCAATGTGGATCCTGGCAGTGCAAGCAATGACTGACAATGCTCATGGATAAGAAGTGCTGTTTGTTTACCAGTTGTTTACCTTTGCTCCACAGGTTGCTAGCAGGGCTCTGGGAGTCCCCACCTCCAAAATTTACATCAGTGAGACCAGCACAAACACTGTCCCCAATACCTCCCCGACAGCCGCTTCAGTCAGCGCGGACATCAATGGAATGGCCGTCCACGTATGGAAGTTATTTAAAGGAGGGGGTTACAAGGGAGGGCTCCAGGGCATGAAAAGTTGTCCTGTATTTATCCATTGCTTAAGGAAAACAACCATCAAAAGGCAGTCTAAGGATGCCTCATAACTTTACCTGGTATAGCTACCAGTGGCATTAGATTGTGAATGACTGTATTTTTTCAAGTTATTCAAAACTCCTTCAAGTCCTTTGGTAGTTCTAAAAATAGAGTATTTGAGATTGCTTAAAATGAGCACAACAAAGCATCCATTTAAATAGCCAGCTTCTAAGAAATTAATTCAGCCTTATCTATAACATATGTATTTTGCTGCATGTGTTAATAGCAAATGGTTTGAGAGCTGTGCTCCACAAGCTCTAAGTGTTGATCAGCTCAGAGCAAATGTTCTGGTGTAGCAATGGCATGGTCATGGCTGTCTGCCGTGGTGGAGTTACCAATGCATGTATTTGCAGAGTATGTGATTTTTTCATTTTAAAAGAAGAAATTAGTACTGGCCATTCTCAGTTTAAAAGAAAAGGGGAAGTGAAACCTGCCAACTAAAATCATCAGGCGGGTTTTATTCTCTGCACAACTTATCTGAGTAGGTTGAATTTTGGGAAAAAATTTTTTGTTCTTTCAATGTTAAAGGATCATCTTGTAAGCTGCTCTGAGCTGTCCTGTAGAGATGGGGTACCGACAAAGTTAGTGTATAAATGACTGGACTTCTTATATTTTGTCATGGTCCAGAAAGTTCTGTGCTGAATTTGGGATTCCTTTTTGCCATCAGCACAGCCAATCTCCTTTAAAATCCTTTTCAGGC
This sequence comes from Chamaea fasciata, assembly GCF_029207755.1. NCBI lineage: Eukaryota > Metazoa > Chordata > Aves > Passeriformes > Sylviidae > Chamaea > Chamaea fasciata. Next base: position 16,173,407 of record NW_027094088.1, on the reverse strand, counting down.
AACATTTCTCCCTATGTAGCAAGACATTCACGCTTGTGAACTTTGTTCCTTTTTATGATTTGCCAAAGTCCTAAAGGCAATATTGGTTTAAATAGATGGTTATTTGAAACTCTTATGGGACTTTTAATGCCATAAGGTAGCTATTCAAATCTTAAAATATTTCTTCTTACTCTCTTTTAGAATGCATGTCAGACTATCTTAAAAAGACTTGAGCCAATCAAACAGTCTAATCCCAAAGGATCCTGGGAAGATTGGGTAAGCTGTTTGTATGTGTCATGAGACAAGTGGACATTGTCAGAGATTGTTTTAGTTGGCAAATCACGTGTGCAGGTGTGTCCTTCAGGCCTTCTGCATGTTTCTAGCATAGATTTGAGCAAAGACCATGAAACACAAACATGGCACTGATTTCCAAGTAATTAAAGCTTGCAAGAGGTCATCCCCAAGACATCAGTTATTACTAATCCTGAGATTTCTCCAAATTTTGGGGCCTGCCTATGACAAACTTCATCAGACAAAAGGCTTGAGTGGTTACATATATCTTTGTAGTCAGGCTACAGTCTTGTAGAGAAGGAAACCTGATTTTTAATGAATGGATTCTGTAGCATGGACAGCTCTTGTTCAGCTGCCATTCAGCCCCTGTAGTGCTCCTTGTCTGCAATATCTCTGTCCCCTCAATGAGAAGAGATGGATGGGCTGTAAGGCTCTCTTCAGATCCAAGCTCTGCTCTTCATCTGAGGAGTTTTGACTTTGTGATTCTTAAGGCAGGATAGAATTTCCCTCGCTGAAGTTAAGATGACCTGTCAATTCAACCTTTGTCTCTGAGGCTAAAAGTTTAACTGTAGCTGAGAGAGACAAACAAAAGCAGGTCTCATTCTCTGCCAATGGTTCAAGTTCTGCCCTTGGCACCTGACGGAGCTATTTGGGGAAGCAGCTGCAATCATGATGTTGGCAGTGCTGGAGTTAGGTAGAGTGACACCTGTCTGTCACTGGAGATTTTCTACTTGAGGCCTCCTGGAAATGTTTTTGTGCAGTTATTTTGACAGGTCTGATTGTACGTTTTACTGTTTCAAACTCTTGTTTATGTTGCCAGATTAAAACTGCCTATGAGAGCTGTGTCAGCCTGTCAGCCACAGGATTTTATAGGTGAGTGAAAATTCACACTGCAGAGGCACTGACTTGGTTGCATGGATTGCAGGGAAATTCTGGGAGGATTTACAGCCCCCAAATTAAAATTTGCTCTAAATTAAAGCTGCATTCCCTTTCCTACCTCCAAGTGGTAAACTGAGATTAACAATCTCCTGGCTGGGGAGAATCGATTCCTGATGGAGCACAGCTCTCAGGACAGGTAAACCTGGAGTAGATCTGACTTCATTCCAGCTGACCTTCGTTTGAAGAAGCATAAATGAAATCAGAGCTTTGCCTGGGGCTCTGCTCTTGGGTCAGCCTTGTGACCTGGTTTTGCACTAGAACCGCCATGAGGGATAAGAGGGGACAAGGATTGTCCTTGAGGAAAATCCTGTCTCTTGCGGCATGAGCAGACACCAGTGTTTCCAGCACTGTTCTCCCACTTCATACTGTTGCTGGACCCTGTGTAGCTCTGAAATGAGGCACTTCTCTTAGTCAGCTTTACTGCTGGAGGAAAGCAGAGATCCATCATCTTTAAGGCAGAGAGGTTGACATTAATAAGTAAACCCAGTGTTGAGAAGAACCTATTTAGGGCTAAAATACACTAAGTATTAATTTCTTTTGCATCTCTGACGTGTATTTTTTTTCACTTAATCAAGTGACTTATCAGTATTTTAATAAACCAGTTTTCAGATAAAGTATAAGGTGTCAGATGCAAAATTTGCAGTGAACTGTGCTTAAAATCAGTTCTAAGCTTAAGAGAGTTTTTGCTTCAGCTTGACTATGTTCTGAAATTTATTGGCCTTAAAGAAACATTCACTTGCACTATAAAAGCAAAGGATTTTTATACTGGATTGGTAGATAATAGTCATCACAAACCCTGAGATTTATGGGCAAGTAATGATGGCTTAAAGAGTTTGATAATTTCAATTGAGTTTTGGAATACAGAGCAGATTTAGCAGACATCTATTTATAGTTGTTACAGTTTTAATTTCTGCATCAGCTTGACAGAAGGAATGAAACAAAAGAGAATAAGGATTTTGATAAGCAGAAATGTAGTTGTATATGGTTTTCTTCACAGAATGAAATGTGGTTTTGTTTCTCTTTGTATCAAGAATTCCAGATGTTGGCTACAACTTTGAAAAGAATGAAGGGAAACCATTCTCTTACTTCAGTTATGGAGTTGCCTGCTCTGAGGTTGAGATAGATTGCCTGACAGGTGACCACAAGGTAAGGGGTCAGCAGTGAAACAGCCCTCCGTGTTTTGGTGACAGGAACATTCACAGAGACTCAGAACAAATACTGGGTGTCAGCCCATTCCTGGCTCTGTCATTGGTCTGGTGTGACCTTCAGCAAATTTCTTAACTCCTCTGTTCCACAGTGCAGCAATCCGTAAACTGTAATAAAACAATAATTATCTCCCCTGCGGGGATTTGGGGCTTAATTAATGATTGCAAAAGTTATTGGATTTGCTTGAGTAAGAGATAGCAGCACTGTGTTGGCACAAAAGTACAGAAACATCCTGGAATTGAGTTAATTATTAAAAAATAATACTGAAGACTTGTGGAAAGAAAGAAAGAAAGAAAGTAAAGAAGAAAAATAATTAATCAGGATCTGACCTAGTTGGTTATGCTCAGCTACAGACCACTGATACCAGCATCTTGGAATTAATATTAACCAGGTCCATTGGACCTCTGGAGAAAACTGCAGTGAGTTCCTTTGAGTTACTATTGGAGTGAACTCAGATTAAAAGTCAGAATGAAAAGTTCAGCTGAGATAAGATGATATGGGTTAGTGTTTGGATACTCCTCACACGAGACCATGGTGGACCATTTCCAGAGATGGGTGTTGATTTACCCTTTCGTCCTGTTTTTCAGAACATTCGCACAGACATTGTTATGGATGTTGGTACCAGTCTGAACCCAGCCATAGATATAGGACAGGTAAATGAAAAAGAATTGCTGTTTCCATCATATCAAAGCAATCACACTGCTCTCAGATTTTTCTATTTATTATCCCTCTCCAGGCTGTGCCTTTGTAAACACCACCTTTTTAAATTGGCACAGAATTACATAGGGAAATATTCTGTTAGGGTTTGGGGATTTTTGGCTTGAATAATAAGACTACAGGATATTGTCCAGTCACCACCCCACTGATGTGTTTCAGGCTAAATCCCACACCTGATATTTATACTTCTGCCTGTCAATATTCAATTTATTTAATTTAGTCAAAATTCTCCTGTGACTAAAGAGTTAAGGTGGCAGATTCTGTCCTCCAGCTGCTGCTATGTAGAATTCTCAATAGGAAGTTGGACCGGTCACTTATCTCACAAAGTCCTTAGGCAGGCACAAGATTACTTCAAAATTTTACGCAGTAATAATCACAATATCTCTTAGCTGATAAAGGTAATAAACACAGGGTTGTTTGCCAGACCAACAGATGAATTGTTGGACGTATGCTTACCTAGCCATCTTACCTTGCTGGCTAACTCTAGATGTTGATATGGTGTAACCCCAATGAAACTGCTCCAGGATTTGGGGTGAGAGAGGAGCATGAGTTGCAAAGCTCTGCTATAGCTAAAATGAAATTTCCTTGAAAGTGGCATTTTTTCTGAAAGAGATTTTTTTTTTGGAAGTGTCCAAGGTGAGAAAGAGATTTTATGTCTTTGCAGTCTGTCGCTTTAGATTTGGGATTTAAGAGATGGGCTAAATGGAGCCTGCCAAAGGGGTCTTCAATTCCTGTATCCTTCCATTAATTGCTGTGGAGGATCTGGGGGCACAGGAGAGAAAGGATGTGGCATGAATGCAGAAATTCAAGTGCATAGAGATGGGTCAATGAATGCTTATGCCAAATCTTTAGACTGCTCTGGCTGTCCTATATCTCAGTGGGCACAGAGAGCACAGCTGCTTTCTGCAGAGTTGTTCAAGAACATCCTTCTCTCATAATCTTTTTTCTCCTAAAATTTACAGTAGAAAAAAAATGGAAAGAAGTTTTTTAGTACTTAAATGGATATGGGAGTGTTTTTGCAGGTGTCTGCACAGCCGACCTGATAATTTGCAGCACTTAGGAAAGCATTTATACTGAAATAGAAAGCATAAAATACTTGGTCTTTAGACATTCCATCTTTAGTCCTTTTAGTCTGCTTGTCCTTTGATATATCAGCAAGTTGAACTCATTCAGTGTTCACCTGCCTGGGAAGAAATCAATATTTTATCATTGATTTTTTTTTTTTTTCTGTTGCTTCATCAGAAAATTCCTGTCCAGTCTTTACAAAAAATCTGTTTGCGTGTATTTGTAAATCGCTTCACCTGCCGGGGAAATGCAGCCACATTTATGTGGGAACACAGGAATTGTGCAAAGATTGTGCTCAGCAGAAGGGACAAGGGTTTAGAGATAAAAAGCAGGATCTGTGTCAGGTGGGGAGGGTTGAAAACCCTGGTGGATGTTGTCACTGTTTGTCCTTGTGCAGGGAAGAACAACAACAACAAAGAGAATGTAACCTTGTTTGGATGTGTTTGTAGATAGAAGGAGCCTTCGTGCAGGGCATTGGGCTCTTCACCATGGAGGAGCTGCGCTACTCTCCTGAAGGGAACTTGTACACTCGAGGGCCTGGCATGTACAAAATCCCAGCATTTGGAGACATCCCAACAGAATTCAACGTGTCCCTTCTCCGTGACTGCCCCAACAGCAAGGCAGTTTACTCATCCAAGGTATGCCTGTGAGGTCTGTGGGCCTCTTACTGCCCCACAACACTGTGAAGCTGAGTGGGATAAAGTCATGATCCTGTGTGTCTAAACAGTTCATCTCATTATGCTGTGGTTACTCTGACATCAGGATGTTTTTCCGTTTTTCTGTTTCTTATCAGAAATGTGTGTACTCCCCTTTCTAGTTAGGAAGACCTGAAATAACCTGCACATTGCTGCCCTGATTGTCCATTGGACAGAACTGAAATGGCTTTGCTGTGTGAGAAAGCTTGTGTTTTCTTCCTGTTTCTTTCTTAAATGGACTGAGGGTTGATTTACCTCAGTGTTTCCTCACTGATCACACCAAGCACACTGGAGGCTGTTTTAGCATCATGTTTCCTCACTGAGCACATCTGGTAGACTGAGGTTCGCATCTGGAGGGCAAAGGCTCACTCTTGCTTGTGCTCTATCTAGGCTGTGGGAGAGCCCCCTCTGTTCCTGTCTGCCTCAGTGTTTTATGCCATTAAAGATGCCATCTACTCAGCGAGGAAGGACTCTGGCCTGACGGAGGCGTTCAGGCTGGACAGCCCTGCCACCCCAGAGAGGATCCGCAATGCCTGTGTGGACATCTTCACCAAACTGGTAACAGTCCCTGGCCTCACAGTCTGCTCCCTGGCCAGCCTGCCCCATGGGGAGTGTGCCTGGAAGTCACAGGGCCCCGGGGCTGGGATTAGGGCAGGATGGGGAGGCGTTGTCCCTGCTCCAGTAGATGGGTTTTGTTTCATGGGTGTTATCCTTCATTTAATGTGCCATCAGCTGAGAGCCAAATCCACAGCCCAGCACTGCTAGGGCTCCCACTGCATGAAGGGCTGCTGTACAGTATCTCTAAAGTTCAGTTCATTCCATTCTCCAAGTGTTGTGTGTGGAACAAAGGCACTGACTCCTTGTCCTGATGCTCCTGACTATCTCTCAGAGAATCATCGCATATGGAGAGGGCCACGGTGTGATTTAGTGGTGTCCCTCAGCAAGGGAGGGGGAGAAAAGTGTTCCTTCAAGTCCTCCCTTCTTCTGAATGTTATGGCCACACGAGTCTCCTTAAGGCTGTGGATTTGATCTGAAGGAGCGCAGGAGTTGTCCCTGCCACTGGCTTCTCATGGGCTGCTCTGTCATAGTGTTGTCACAGGGCTCCGTAGTAGTCAACCATCAGGCCTCTAACAGAAGTGCCATGAGACAGACATCTCTGTGTTTGGAAAAACTGGGATAGGAGCTCCTATCTTCATGTGTACAAAGTCCCCCACCTGAAAAGCAGCACTGTGGGACATGGTGAACCCTGGACAGGACCCTCATTTGTTGCCAATTCAAATATCTTTTTCTCTTTACAGTGCCCTTCTGCTGAGCCAGGGACCTTTAAGCCATGGTGTGTGCGTGTGTAGGAAGAAGGTTTGAGGAGCAAACTCTGCTGAAACTAAGCTTACACCAGAGGAACCACAAGGCAGTAGGACTATAATGGAGAAAAAAAAAAAACAACAACCTGTGTCCATGTGGCTCATCCACTGATTCACAGAGCTTTCACAATTAATTGTCCAATCATTGTTTTCTCTATGAGAGGGAATTGCTGCCAGATTATAGCTGTGATGTAAATTCAAAAGAAGAGTAAGTTGAAGGTGATGTTACCCAGGTGTAATTGAAAAAATCTTACAGGTTTCATATAAAATTGCTGCAAGGATGCTTCTTACCAGCCAATGAGAAATTGCAGGGTGGTTATTTCTTCTTTTTCCTGCTATGGGGAAAAGATGTATCACCTTGTAATGCTATGCCAAGAAGGATTTAAATGGGTTGAGCCCAGACATAGAGTCCTCTAGCTGAGATGGGGGAAGGTGTAAGAGGTGCTGAGGGCTGGACGCTGTTATGTCATCTTTACACACAAAGTCAGCTGTATCCTAGAGGGAGATGAGCAGGATTTTTGATGCTGGCTAATGAAGATGGTCTTACCTGCGTAACAAAAGTGTTTTAGAGGAAAAGGTTAAAATGTGGCCAATAACTGATTTACCTCAAGATTAATGACTGTTGCTTTGTCTGCACCTGGGCTTTAATGAGATTTCAGTTCAAGTGCTACCTTGTCTTCTCTGATTAAAAAATAAAAACTAAATATACCAAGAGTACTTCCAGCAAGATGCTGCTTTGTTTTACACATACTTGTCCCATCCCACACCTCCACATCTCTCCCCATCCTTTAAACAGGAAAGGACATCAGAGACCTTGGAGTAACAGAGAGATCTGCTCATCGATGTTCCCAAGGCAATTTATACCAGCCTAAGCAAGGGGCACGAGGAGGTTGGGCACAGCTGGGGATTAGCTGGCTCTGGGTGCCCTCTAGGGTCAATCCCTTGCTGTCATGGCCTTGCCTTCTTTTCAAGAGGGTTCTTAGTTTTGCTGAATGTAAGAGACTGGGTACATTTTGCTACAGGGACTGCTTGTCTAAAAATGTGCTTCCTATGTGATGATCTGGTGTCATCTGGATTGAATATATTTTTCATGTTGGATTTAGTGCTGGGCATCCCTCCTTACAGGTTTTGTCACTGTCAGATTCAACACTGGATCACGTTATCTCTAGATGGTGTCAGCCACATACTGTGCCTACTTATCATTTGCAAAGTTTTATCTGTTTTTCTGGCTTACTGCTTTATGAAAATGTCCTTTTTCTCTTTTTGCACTCCCAGAGCCATCAAAAACATATGGTGCAAGAGGATGTAACTCCTTATATAAAATTTTGCTCATATACAAACTTCTTAAAATTGGCCTTCATCTTAGGACTGGACAATGTATGCTCAGTGTGAAATATTTTTTAAGCACTCCAGGGTATATTTCTTGGAAAGGTGTAGATTTATTTCTCAACTTGAAATATTATGGATCTACCATCTCGAAGAAGGGAATTTGTATATGTGAATTGCAGGAAGTATTTTGTGCCTGTTTGACTTGCTATGTAATTGTTTTATTAATTGAAATATGATATTGGTGTTTCTTAAGCTCTGAGGTACTGGGCAAGAACACATTTTTGCTTTCTCCTGAAAGTCGGTAATATGTAAAAAAATCTCTTAGAGAAGAAAACATGATAATTCATGTGCAAGAACAGCTATTGGAGCCTGTGTGTCCACATTCTTGGGCGTCCAGGGAAGGATGCAAAAAAAAAGTCTGTAAAATTGGTATCAGCTGTTTATGTGAATTCCACCTAGTGGGATTGCTGGATGTAATCATTCAGACCAGGATGAGAAGAAATACAAAGGTAAAAATGTGTGTTAAAGCAGAGCATGGAGACACAGGCAGAGTAGGATACCAAGGAGTTCCCAGTGTCATCCCAGGCGAAAGTTGCCAGGGTTCACAATAGGCCTGTGATAGTCCTGGGAGATGTTGGGATGTCACCAGCAAGATGAATAAGTGCTCTTTCTCCTCCTGGTTTTGGCATTTTCATCATTTCAGGATGGGTTTGTGTCTCACACAGTCACAGTGACTGCCTGGTCAGGTGAAATTTTTTTAAATTAGATGTATCAAGTCTCTGTTTTGCTCTTTGCTTTGTGAGTTAATTGGAAGCACATTTGCCAAGTTCTGTCTACATGCAGTGGTCAGAGAAGGCTGTTCAGGGCAGACCTGTGGAGCCAGTTTTCTGCAGCATCAGTGAGCCACTCTTTCCCAGGCAGCAGCCCTGGCCCTCATGCCCAGCCCAGCCTGGGGCCCTCTTGATACCCAGCTGATGGAGAGAAGAAACACTTCTCTATTGGGGTGCACTGGAATTGAATGTAAATTATATCAAACACCTGGGGAGGGCAATGGTATAAAATCAGGGTGGCAAAGTAATGACAGCAACTGATTGTCAGGGTGTAGGGAAAAGGAGCTTGGAGGCTAATAGGAATTTACAGAAAGATCAGTGTACCACTGTGCTGTGGGACTCGAAGGAACATGAAGCTGAGGTTTTCGTATCACTTCTCAATCTCTGAGCGTTTCATACATTGCTTTCCTGTGGAACTAAATGCCAGGCACCTTAGGAAAGGACTGGGACCCACTGGGGAGGGCCGGCAGGAAGAGAAGATCCCTGACAATGGGATGTGCTCTGCACTACAAAGCTGTAGAGGAGCAGCTCTCCTGCCCTGAGTGCCCAACGCTGTCCCCTGCCAGGTGCTGTGTCCCATCTCCTCACACAACATCTCTCTGTGTGGGGTCTCAGCTCACTGTCACTGGAGGGAAAGCTACTCATGAAGAGAAAAATGTTCCTTTTCTAGTACTTTCCAGTGAAATGGAACATGGATACAAGACTAATTTAACGGCATATAATTGGAAATTTGCTGCTTTTCTTCTTCCTGAAGTCTATCCTCAGAAGAGGAACTATGCCATCTTGCTAGACTGTAAAGTACTGCGCACAATAACGGCCCTTAAATAGTAATTACTGCGGCTGGACAGTTTGTGGGAGTGTGAAAGGAGCCCAGCTGATCTGATGTTTTAATGCCATTAATTGCATGGCCGTCTGTGAGAGAGGGAGGCCAAGATTTTGGTAATTGTTTTAGGTCAGTTGTAATCAACAGTTTTTATTAACATGCTTTAACGAGCACTGTCAAATTGATATCATGAATGTATGTGGAATTCTCTGTGAATGTCACAACATTGCAAAATAAAGCTGCTAAATACTCTTTAAAAAAGTAAGCTATGGTCAGAATGTGTCAGGATCTGAAATCCAGACAACTTCAGCTCATGCTTGGTGTTTGTTTGACAAAGATGGACCCTTCCCAGGGGCTGTGAGTCAGATCAGCTCAGTGACCAAGGCTGGGAGAGGGCGGGTGATTGCTCCGTGCTGCCCAGCTGGATGAAGCCGTGAGCCAGCTGGAGAGACTGGGCCTCTGTCTGGCCACGCTGGCAGCCAAGTCCAAGAGAAAGCAGACTCAGTCCTTGTGCTTCTCTGCCAGCAGGAGCTTGTAGTAGCCACATCCTGTTTTCCATAGCAGCACAGTGATGCATTCTGATGCTTCTGGGCACTTCTAGAGGGCCCACCAGTTGCTGACAGAAGGTGGGAGGCAGTCTGTCTGGTGCTGTGGCTATGCTTGGTCCGCACTGGCACTTCCTTGTGTCAGGGCTAGTGCACCAAGCTGAACGCTGGCCTAGGCCCCTTGGAGTCAGCCCTGGAAGGAGGGGAACCGAACTCAAAACCTGTGAATGGAACCAGCACTGGGTCCCATCCCCAGGGCCCACTTGAGCCCAGACCCATAGGAGGTGAGTATGTAAAACAGGAGCAGTTCACACGCAACAGAAAATGATGGGCCAGGCTTGACCCTCCCTGAGCATGAAAAGGTTGGGAACATTGCCAGTGGTTCCCCAGCAGGGTGTGCCACCCTGTGTCATATCTCAGTCTCCAGGAGACATGCTCCTTTGGGAGCACTTCTTATCTGCATGGGAAGATTTGTCATGAAGAAGCCATTGCCAAACCTCTTGGCCCAAAATGGAGCTCAGAAAAGGCAATGTCAGTGCGGGCACAGCACGTGATGCTGCTGTGGTTTGCAGCAGGTCCAACCCACCCTACCCCAACTGTTGGGTTTATCCCGTCACAGTTCAGGTCACGCAGTTTTCCACGTCCCACGGCCACAAGTTTCCCTAGTGCCTGCTCTTGTCACATTTAAACACGATTCAACTGCATTGATCCCCCATCCCTGGCAGTGGTCTGTCTCAGCTCTGACAAATCTTTTGGACTGTGGCATGAAAAACCTCACTGCAAGCAGCTGGGAAGCAAAGCCCTGTCAGTATCTTGAAGCACTGGCCTTTGGATTAACGCTCCCTGAAACAGTTCCTCCGTGGGGGCTATTTCTCCCAGGTCTCTGTGGTGCTGGGGTGGTCTGACAGGAAACTGCTAGAAAATGGGAAAGCAGCAAGGTCCCAGCGGTAGAAATGAGACAGCTGTTTCCTCTGCTGGGCAGACAGCTCGCTGAACATCTGCTCTGACAACCACCTGTAGGTCCACTGCACCTGGCTGTCGGTGAGCCTGGGGAGGAGGCTGCCCGCAGGCAGCCCAGCCCGGCGCAGCAGGTGGCCCAGCTCCTGCCTGAGGAAGCCGAACATCACCACGTAGTCATACTGGATGAGGCATGGCCGGCACAGGCTGACCAGTGGTTTCCAAGCCACGCTGCTGTTGTGCATTCCACTGTCTAGGACTTCCTGGACGAAGCTGCTGAAGGATGGGCTGATGCCCATGCCCTGCAGGAACGTGGCGATCAGCCTGTGGAAAGGGTCCCTGACAAAGAGCACTTTGGTGTAAGACCCCAGCATGGCCTTTCTCTCCGTCTGGTTGAATCTGCTCAGCCATGACTCCCTAGTGTGCAGCCGGCGGTAGGGGAGCGGCACTGGCAGCGTCACATTTTCCTCCTCTAGCTTCTCCAAAAGCTGATGCCATTCCTCCACCCCTGTTGATGGCACTTGGCAGTACAGGAGGTCCATCTTGGTGTTCACCCTCAAACTCGGGAGCAGGGTGGCTTTCTCATCCCAGCTGTTTGGCACTGTGGTGAATTTGCCTGCCTGGTGGCAGAAAGCTCTCAGCCTCCTTTTCCTGAGCTGCTGGACGTGAAGGAAGGTGTCCAGTGTCAAAGTGAAGCCCTCCTCTGCCTCAAGGGCCAGGTCACCTGGGTAACAGCATTTGGAGATGGGGGTGAGGAAAGAACACAGTGCCTCAAGTCAGACCCTGAGCACACAGTGCTGTTGCAGGCTCTTCTCCAGCTATTCCAGTGTGGAAAGGATTCAGCGTGGACAAAGATGGGTAGGAGAGGGGAGACCAGCCCTGTCTGGCAAAGAGCTTGGCTTTGCTGGAAAATGGGGTTTTGTCCCCATGACCATGGGGACACCCAGACCCCTCTTTCCACAAATCACCATGCCTGAGGACTGATCTCAACCACAGATTTATTCCATGGGCCCAGTTCTCCACTAAATCATAATTTTTGCTTTTAACTCCTTGCTTGCAACTGAACATCACAGAGGTGAGTTTACCAAAGAGTCTAAAATATTTTGAGAGACCAGGCAGTAGTGAATTGGTTTGCAGCTACAAATACATGATATCCTGCAAACCCTTTTGCAACTGTTAATAGGTTAACATCAGCTATCAAGTATATATGAAAGTTAGGGATTATTCTTAATGGCTCAGGGTGATTTAGGGACCCAAATGACATCATTTCTTGCATCACTCCCATATGTAATTTTTTTCTCTTGTAGATAAAAAGGCAAAAGCAAATAAAAAGTAAAAAGCAAAGAGAAGGGAGACGTCAACAAAGCAAATATAAAAGGCAAAAGCGAATACAAAGACTCTATAAGAGTGAGTTTAATTTCTCAAATTTCCGCTTTGCTTTTTTCTTTTTGTCTTCTTATTTTTGATGTGAAAAGGCCAGAGTGGGTTTGAATGTGGAAGATTAATGCCTGCCTTGTTAGTTTATTTTCTTTAGCAGCAGCACATCTGCCTTGTTTGCTCAGTTCAGGCATCTGGCAGCCCTGGGGAGACAGTTTGATGGTTTGTTCTGGGTCCTCGGGAAGTTAAATATTTGGGAAGGTTCTTGTACAGAGCAGCACAGTTAAAAGCAGAGAAGCACAGTTAAAATTAGGCAAAGGACATCAGGAACACAGGAAGAAACGCAGTGGTGCCTGAAGCTATCCGAAGCTGCTCTTTGACTCACCCAGCCCCAGAAGGACAATGTGCAAAATCTAGCAATGACTTTGCCCTGGAATGATGAGAACTGGAGGGGAAGGATGCATTTTTTAGGAAAGAAATGCAATAATCCCCAATGTCCCTGCTCCCTCCTGCATTCCCAACAGCATTTCACAACAAAACAAAAGTTTTCCTAACGAAAGTTTTGGGAGTTACCCCCAGCAGCCTGACACCCGTTTCCCCCGCCACACCTGAGATCAATGACCCCACTAAGGATATAAAGCTGCAGGGCCCCACAGCAAAGGCTTTCTCCACAAACACCGTGCCAGGGGCATTTTCTGTCCTGTCGGCAGTTTGCCCACGTAGACCCTCTGGAAGAAGCTCCGGGTCACTTCCCCCGTGGCACAGAAGGGCTGCTGGACATGCAGAAGCGCCCTGGTGACCAGGCCTTACCTCCGTGGCTGCGGGCCGGGGTCTGGAGCAGCAGCCTCCAGCCGAGGAAGGCGGCGATGGCCAGGGCGGCCGAGAGGCCGAGGCGGGGAAGGAAGCGCATTTCTGGGGTGTGCTGGGCGCCGAGTGCTGGAGAGCGGCTCGGGACCCGAGGGAAGGGTGCTGGGGAACCTCCTGTGTTTATTTAAACACACCCAGCCAGAGCTGGGTTAAAGTACTGTTTGGGCAGCAGCTCGGCTCGGGGCAGGGGAGCAGCCTGAGGCACAGCGGGTGAGATTTCGAGGCAGAATCTGCCTTTTCATTCAGAGTCTGTGCCATGCCAGATGACAGAGCTGTGAGGAGCGGGCCCTGCAGCCCCGCTTCTGTGCAGGGTCCTGCAGAGCCGCCTGGGCAAAGACGTCCCTGGCCCCCCGACGCTCCCTGTCCTCCGCTGCTTTTGGCACGGAGTGAGGCGCCGCTCGGGAACGGCGCTGTGGGGAGGGACGGCACCGCGCCGGGGCAGGCAAGTGCTGGCCCACGGCTCCCGCCGCTGTGCTGCTGGGGGTGTTTTAAGCCAGAAGCTGTGGCGGGGGAGGTGACAGGGCACAGCCGGCGTCATGTGGCAGGTCCACGATGAGCCACGGACTGGAAGGGCTGAACCGCTGTTTGTCTCCTTCTGCTGTTTAAAATCTGGGACCGGGCAGTGCAGCGGCCTCAATATATTAAAAAAAAAAAAAAAGGGGGGGGGTGGGTAGGATGAGCTCCCATGCAGGCAGGTAGACGTGCTGCTCCTTCCCCCCCGGCCGAGGCGGGAACCCCAGCTCGGGAGCTCCTGCGGGCCGTGTCGGCTCTCCCAGGACAGCCGTGCCTTTCCCGGCAGAGGGTGCTCTGTGCCCGGGCCAGCCCTGCCCGCCGCTGCTGCAGGCGAGGGGGGGACGCGGGCTCTGCCAGCCCTGTCCCGCTGCGGCTCGGGGGATCAACCTCACAGCTGCCCTGGACACATTTGAGCCTTTTAAAGCCTTTCTACAGCCAGCAGGAGGTGTTTCATCCAGGTCTTGTGGCTAGACCCTGCTGTACGTGTCCCTGCAACCTGCCCCCGAAATCTGGGAGAATCCCGATACAGCCGCAGCTGGGGATGCTCGAGGGCGGGTGTGAATGGCCATAATTTGTTTATACGTTTCAGCAGGGACTATCCCAACCACAGCCCCAGACAGCAGAAGCACAGCTGCCATGGGTAGGGAGGAATGCAGCTGATTTTTATTTTACAGTCATAAAGTGAAAGCAAAGAGACATTCTCTGCCTGAGAGCAAAAAGAAATAGTGGAAAACCCCCTTTGCTTTGCATTGCAAGGAAACTGAACTTCCCAAGTTACATCAGGGTTTCATCTCTCCTCCGTCTAACTTGTATCTGCCATTTAAATGGTGATCATTTAAATTATTTTTTTCTTGCCCCCCCGGGATTTATTTTTAATTATTTTTTTTTTCTTTTTTTTTTTTTTTTTTTTGGGGGGGTGGTGGTGACAAGTTTTCTCAAGTGTCTGTAGACACTGACTGAAACTCACTGCTGGGCTTCCTCTGTTCGCCTTCCATCCACCACTTAGCAACAGCCAGCAAGGCTGAGATTGCAGTTCTTGGACTGAAAGGCTTCCTGTTCTACACTTGTAGGGATCCTGCAGCCTTTTTGGGCACAGAGGCTGAGTCAAGTGTGGAAATGCATTCACATCCTACTATTTAATGCAATTACACAGGGGAATTAGTTGGGGAATTCATATGAAGCTTCCCATAAATTAGGAAAACCCTCACTGCCATGCATGTGAGAAAAATTCTCTTTTTCTTTACACCAGCAGTAGGTTTGCCTGAATAAGGTTTTCCAGATTTTTTCCCACCAGTATCTTGAACAATATGGCCTTGGGCTCGCTTTTTCTCCTCACAGGACACAAACCCTTTGCAGATATTCTTGTAGGTTAATAAACATCCTCCTCTTCAGCCTTCCCACATTCCTCCCACTTCCAAATTTTGCAAAGTATTGTCTGCTGTGACCATGACCCGCGGGCACTGATGTGGTGGTTCCCCCCCTTGTTCCTCCTCATGCCTGCCTTGTGGGAATGTGAACTTTGCAAAGTGATGGCAAACACTGCCTCATTTGGCGAGGGATGTTTTTACACTGCAAGGAAAGGAAGAGCAGAGAGGAAACCTTCTTATCCCTCTTCTTGTTTGGAAACTTGCGTATGACATCTGTGTTTTGCAAGGAAATTTGGGCCCATCTCTCAGCAGAAATCTGGGAGCAGTTGGATGAGGAATAAAGTTCCCTGCTCCCAGAGCATCATGTCATGTGGAAAGTCTCTGGTCTTTGGGAAGGATGGTCCTGAGAGCAGGGCTGCCAGGCTACTGGCTGGGGCTGCATTGCACTGAGTGGACGAGGATTCCTTGAAATCAACCTAAAAAGTCAAGGGTGGGTCAACTAGTGGAAAACCTTGGCTGCCCAGCTTGCTTTGAGGGTGGGGCACACATCCCACCACACACCCACAGGGCTATCTTACTCTCAGGGATGAGGTTTAGCACTTCAGTGCATGAGCTGGAGCCTATGTATAAGCATCAGCTCCTTCAGTCTTAAGGTCATTTCCAAATTTGGCCAACTCAGCTGTTTTCTGGTGGGATTTGGGATTTTCTTAACTCTAGCTCCTGCCAGATGTGCATGAGCCGATCTGCCCAGCACTGAGTCCATCTCCTCCAGTGCTTGCATTCAGCACTGCCACTGTTAGCAGTGGATTTGGAAGGTGGATCTTTGTCCTTGTGCATTGGACAGGGAGCACCAGGCTGGCTTTGGGCAGACAGGGAGAAGCCAAAAGCCACAGGGACTGCCCCAGGCAGCAGCATCCTGGGACTGAGCAGCACTGGACCAGAAATAGTTATGCAATGTGGAAAGGAAGGGAAAGCAAGTTCCCATTGCACCCAAGGAGTGGAGCAGGTAGGACAATGTTTTTGGAGTGGTTGTACAACTCTGGCGCTTCCTGTTTTCCCGTGGGCAGGAGCTGTGATTGTCACTTCTTATTCAGCTCCTCATCCTGGGAGGAAGACAGCATCGGGCTGTCCAGGGGCAGCAGGATGTTTATGTGGCAGGCTGAGTCAAGGTGCTGCTTTTAATACACCCCAGAGCAGTCATTGGGGGAAATGTACATTTTAGATTTCTGGTTTTTTTAAAGGCTCACGAGCATCCGAAGTGCTTTGCAATTGCCATTGAGCTGTGTGGCTGACTGCCAGCACTGAGTGTCATTGTTTTCTAAGGCTATTACACAAGGATTTTACAGGGTGTCATGAACCACTGGTAATTTAGGGAGGATTCGTCTAATTAGTGATGCTGTATTGAGAGGCTTTGCTTAATTACTCCATAAGCTGTTAAAATTTGCATTGTCTCAGCCAGGCCCACATCAACCAGAGCACCTAATGGTGGTGGAGAGAGGATGAGGCAGCCATGCAGCTTCTGCCATGTGCCCACCCAGAGGAGCCCTCTCTCCCTGCTTTCTTAAGGATACGGGTATTTTCCTGGAAGGGGGAACCAAGGGATTCAACAAGACTCGACATTTTAAAAAATATGGGGATTGTAGCCATTATCTCTCTACAGTAGCAGATGGGAATCCCATGGGAAAAAATACCCTGTGTCTGGATCTGTGTATGCAGAGGAAGGATGTTCATGGGCCATCACATCCATCCCATCACTTACCATGAGACCAGCAGCCATCCATCCCATTGCCTCAATCCCATCACTTGCCATGGGACTAGCAGCCATCACCTCCATCCCAGTATCTCCTCATGGAGCTTTGTGGTGCCATCTGAACAGCACAGGATCTTTTACCATCGAGTGTTTCTCCTACCAAATCTGTCTTGCTTTGTGTTCTGGCCTTCCTCTCTCTTTAGCCCTGCATGGGAGAAACCCAGAGTGCTCCCAGACAAACCAGGCAGTGCCCGTGCATGTGTGGTGATTTGGAAAATCTAGTCCTTCAGCTTTTCTTTCTCATTTATTTTTTTAATGTGAATTTTATTTCATGCAGACAGCTCTGCTCTTTGGAGTGTTCTTCCCTTTGGGACCCAAGAAGAGAGGGATCCTGAAAGAGCCCTCAGGAGCCACTTATCCACCCCACCAACATGGGGACAAAGCCTCTGCTCAGCCCCCAGCTTCACAGAGGAGGGAGAGTTTTTACTTGGGTGGCCCCAGTGGCACTGTTGGGGGCAGCACAGAGAAGACTGGGGTCTGAAACATCTGAAAATCTCCTGAAAAAGAGCTGGTGGTAGTGAAAAACAGGATGGTGGGAAAGAAAACCTCTGTTGTAAAACATCACTTGCTGGAACCAGACTGATCTCCTGCCGCAGTCCCTGATGGGAAGGGGAGGTGTGGGCTGGGAGGAGATGGGCAAAGGAAGAGGGGATCTCCTGGGATTTGGGGTTGCATCTCCCATGGGTCCTCTTTTCCTGAGCCACAGCTCAGTCACTGCAAAATGTGTTCCCCAGGCTCCACAGCCTGTGCCTGCCCCGTTTTTTGCAGGGGAGAGAAGCACTTTTGCTTTGTTTACAGCAGCATTTCCCCCTTTTTGTGTCATTTTTGTGCTGCTGCCTGATCAGGTGAGGAAAGCTCTCACCCGTGTTGCTGAACATGGGGGAGTGGATTCTCAGGCAGCTTTTGACCCAGGGACTGCCTTCTGCTGATGCTCCTGAAAGCTGAGCTTGTCTGAGGGTGCACCCAGACATCTGCGCACTGCTCCTGGCATCTCCCAGGGGAGTGCTGCCCCATGACACTGCAGGCTATCACATTTTCTTGGTTGCTGGTTGTTTCCATTACTCATACAGCAACTCTTTAAATATTCATAGATCTCTTGACTGGTTTTTAGTGGCTTGTGGAGGAGGCGGTGGCGGCAGGGCTCGCTGGGGCTACCTCCACACCTGGTTTAGTAGGATGCTATTTCTGATGAGCAGTATTTTTGGGAACCCTGGAGCCTACGGCCCTGACTCCAGACCAGAAGTGGCAGGGGGAAAAGGGTTTAAGGTCTGTTTGTTTTACTTTTTTGTCCAGACAATAAGCCGGCAAATACTCCCAGGTTGTTTATATTTGGATAAGGCTGCTCTGTCCTGTGAAAGGAAAATGACACATCTACTACTTCTCCTGGGTAGAAATGGTGCGGGACAAACGGACTCCTGGTGTGGCTGCTAGAAGCCTCTTGATGCCACTTCTGGAATGCGCAGGATGGCATTGGCACCATGGTCCAGATGGGGAGGGCATGGCAGGGATAGAAATGCCTGTTTTTTCTCTCCTGGTGACATTAGTTTGGGGCCAGATGCACAGGAAGGGCAGAGCTTGGTCCCCAGTGCCAGCCCCACATTGCTGCCTCCTTCTCCCCCACTGGGATTTGGAGCTGTGGACACTGGGAAGTAGCCTCATCAGACTTCCCATCCAACCAATTGTTTCTGGAGTCTGTGGGATGTGAAGCACAAACTGAAATTCTGTTTTCCTGTGTTTTTCCCAGAAGCTCAGCCCCTCCTGGCATGGCACTTCATGGGGAAAAGACACGAGGCATCAAGGTTTGGCTGCAGGGCTTTGGGCTGGCTCTGCTCAGCTCCCACCACCCCTAACCAGAGCATCAGATGCCTGTCCCCCTGCAGGGACACCCAGCTGGTCATGCCTGTGTCCCCCATCTGTTCTGGCTCTCTCACACCTTCCTGCAATGAATGGGATTTAGCAGCTGCAAACTGCTAAAAGGACTGACAGC
The DNA here is from genome assembly GCF_029207755.1 of Chamaea fasciata. Classification (NCBI taxonomy): domain Eukaryota; kingdom Metazoa; phylum Chordata; class Aves; order Passeriformes; family Sylviidae; genus Chamaea; species Chamaea fasciata. The sequence goes on along the minus strand of NW_027094088.1, from coordinate 16,154,749 downwards.
AACTCCCGGACAGAGCCAGTGAGGATCAGTGTCCAGCCCCATCCCGGGACTGGCAGAGCCTCCTGCCTCAACACGAGCCCTGTCTGAGCACAAGTGAGCACAGGATTCATTTGGGGTACACCACAGACAGTGTGCCCCTTGTCCTGAGGCTGGGTCTTATGGATTTTGGAGCCTTCTGCCATTGTCCAGCTGCACGGAGCAGAGGGATACTCTACCTTCATCTCCTCTATTCCAACCCTCCCCTGCAAACCAAATGAATACCTGAGGGGTTTTCACGGGAGCTGAGCAACCCATCATGGAAAGTCAAAACATGAAGATTTCAAAAACTACCCCAAAACACTTTTTTTCTTTTTAAATTTATTTGTTAAATCACTCACTTACAGAAAGCACCACCTGCTTGTCCCATAGGGAGAGGTCAGGCAACGGGAAGAACAAGTGAGCTCGAGGCACCATGGCCCTGCAACAGATCAGGGAAGAGGAATTTTTTTGGCTCACAGCACCTTGGCAGCTCCTGGGGTGGCTCTGCTGGCTTCACCTTGGGGCAGGTGTTGTGAGAAAGTGCCAGGAACTCGCAGCTCCACTGCAATCTGTAACTCCAGCTGGGTCCAACACCCCCTTTCTTGATGTCAAAATTGGTCAGATTTTTTTTTTTTTAATTTCCTCTGGGTTATTTTTTACCTAAAAGTGAAGAAAAGAGAAACTTCTCTTCCTACTGTTTTTTTTTTTCCCCAGAGCTTTTGGAAGAAGTGAGAGGGGAAGTGGCTTTCCTCCTTCATTCAAAGTTGGCAAATGCAGCCAAAACTTTCCTCCTACTCCAATTATTGTACTTCTATTAGTAAATCCTGTCTGTCTGTAAATTGGGCATTTCTGCATTTATTTTCATTCTGTGGAAATAACCAGTCCCTACCCTCTTCTCTCTGATGTTTTTCTCCCCATACATGCTGAGGTTCATTTGATTTAAGTATTTCCAAACAGGCTGCAGACAAGAAAAGCACCTTCTTGTCAACTGCAGCACCACATTTCCGCAGAACAAAAATATGATGTAATGAATGAAAAGGGCTGGAAACACTGAAAAACCACTTAAAAAGAAAAAATTTGCAAATGAGCAAATCACCATCATTTTACACACAGCCACAATTAAAGAAGCAGCAGATCTGGGAGTTGAGGCAGTTTTGGTCTGAAAGAGCCCAGAGGATTTCAGCTCTGCTTCCTAGTCCAGGGCTTAAAATGCAGCAGCTGTTAAAAGTCATGCTCTGGTGCTCCACCTGCCCCGAGTGCTGAATTCAAAATCCGGCAATGAAACTCTGAGCTGGCAGGCCGGGAAAGCTGTGAAATGTAGGACCAGGGACCCCTGTGCCTGAAGGAAAGACCCAGGAGGGGTGAACACCTCTTTCACTCCAACAGGCTTCTGACTCTGTGAGCCTTCATCTTCCCCTACACCTATTTCCTGTGAATGCCAGGTGTGGGAACAAACTGCATTTTGGGAGTGTTTTGGAAACAGATTTCAGATGCACCATTGCTAACTCTTACCTAGGACCTGGCAGCAGGTGTTGCCTTTGGGAGCTTCTGACCCCAACTGGTTGTTGCATCCTGGTTGAGCATCCTCAGCTTCATCATCCTGATGAAGATGGAGACAAAGATGAATGATGGAGAGGTGGCTCCCTTGGGTAAAGCACCTTCAGGCAGGCATCAGCCTCTTGCTTCAGCCTCTGAGGGAGGGCAAGCCAGCAGGGAAGAGATGGAAATATTCTGTAGAATCCATGCCATGTGGATGTGATCCTTAGAGACATGGCTTAGTGGTGGCATTGGCAGTGGCAGATTAATTGTTGGACTCCATGTTCTTAGAGGTCTTTTTCAACACAGATGATTCAACAACACTTTGTCAGTGCTGAGTGCTGGGATCAGTGTGGGAGTGTGGGAGCCCATGGGGTTTAACTGGAGCAGAGCACTGAAATGCCCCTGAGACCTGGCTCTAGGGTACTCCTGAGGCTTTTTTTGGAGTCTTGGCTGGTGGTTTGGTGTTGCTCCAGCACATTCCCTTACTGCATCTGCAGCTGCCCCTTTGCAGAAGGCCATGCTGGTGTCCCCCAAGAGCTTCCAGTGCCAGCTGCTTCTATAAATACCCCTGGTATAAATTCAGAGAGCTCTGTCCCTGGCAGGATCAGTCCTGCCTCTGATCACAGCGTTGTAGGGTGCCAGGCTGGAAACTCACAGGCTGTAGAGCACTGCCACAAGAGAAACAGCTCTTAATGCCTTGTTAGAAAGCTTACATTTCCCTTTTCCATTGATTAATAAAAGTGATGCAGTGTCTCTGGTACTTCAACATTTCCATTCCCTTGGTATTATGTAAGTCAAATATTTCAACTTTTGTACCAGGACAAATCAATTTTAGAAAGCCAGCTAAGGCCTGTGTGCATGCCAAAGTGTTGCAGCTCCATGGCAATGAGCCTGGGAGCTGGGCTGAGATGCCCATGTGTGGGTCAGACCTGTGGTTGAACTTACCCTGTTTCATGGAAGAGTCAGCATGAAGTTTCCCATGGTTGCAGAACACATCCTTCCATTCTGAAGACTTGAGTTTCCCCAGTGCAGACAGTTCTTGCCCCCTGTCCCGGGCAATAGCAGCAGTGCTGTTTCTCAGGCTGACCTTAAGGGACATTTCTTTACTGGGCTGCCCTTGCCCAGACTGATTTTCTGAATCTTTTCACATGGTGAACTCAAGTCCCTGGAAACAGCCCCGTTGGATCCAAACCCATGAGAGGAGGAGGGAAGCCTCTCCAGCCTGTGCCTCTCTGACAGCTCCCTCCAATGTTAAAGGGTGTCTTGGGGATGGGCTGCAGCCAGAGCTGCTTTCAGTCCTGACAGCCACATTTTTGACATCCACTGCCCCACTGATAGAATCAAGATTTATTCTTAAAAGGAAAAAAAATGCACTTTTCCTCTTTGCAAGGAAAACTCTCACTCCCTTTTGCTCGCTTGCCAACAAGAACGGCTTGCTGGGGGTTGAGGGAAACTTCTGCTCAGCACTAGGCAAATGCATGAATTCCTTTTCATGTTCCTCCTGGCAAATCTCCTTTTAGCACTTCAGGACTTTTCCCCTGGTCACAGAGAAAAGCAGGCGAGGAGAAAATAAGAGCTGGCGGGCAGCAGAGCCCTTGGCAGTGCTCTTGCTTTCCTAGTGACCCTGGTGGCTTTGGAATAAGTTTTTTGGGGGGTGTGTGTGCGTGTGTGTGTATCCCCCCAGGGCAGACAAAGCTGAGATGAGTGATGCTTTTTCATTACAGGAGACTCACAATTATTGGCAATCGGGCTCGAAACAGCCTGTCCTGAAATTGTGCCACTCCCGTGTCCTGCAGAGCGCAGGCAGAGGTGGGGAGCTGCCCCTCATCCACAGGTGCTGCTCCTCCCTGCAGCTCCAGGGGCTGCTGGGGAGCGTGGGTGTGCTGGGGAATGTGGGAGCTGTGTCATGGGGGAGTGGGAAGGGTGGGAGGAATGACTGTTCTGTGCTTATATTTATCTTCTGGTTGATGACCAGGCTCACAAAGCAGGATACGCCTCCCCGGAGCCTGGCAAACTGACAAAAATCTACCTGGGAAGGATGCAAACTCAAACCCCCCCTACTATAAATATGCAGGCAAATAGAGATTTTCCAAAACAGAGCTCCGGAATGCTAAACTTGGTGGTGATTCATCGAAGGAGGGGGGCACAGCCACTTTATTTTTTTCCCTGAAGGCGAGCAGGAACAATGTAAATCCCGAATGTTATCCCAGCTACCCCCTCAGCTGGGCTGCTGTGCTTTGAAGCACCCATCCATAACCCCGTAGGCACCGGCTTCCCAAGAAGGCAAACCTGCCGCAAAAACAGGAATCCCTTATCGGGCAGCAGGAAATCCTATTTTTACATGAAGTTCAGAATAAAAATAAAAGGGAAATATATGCTCTGTGGATGCAGGCCAAAATTAAACCTAGAGCTTCTCCCCTGATGGCTGGCTCCTGCCGCTCCCTGGATTGAGAATCTGACAGTGAACAAGAAGGATCCTGCTGTCCCTGGCTGCTCTCAGTGGGATCTGCTCTGCTCTGCTCTGCTCTGGGGCTTTTTTCCTCTCAGTGAACTCTATGAGTGTGGCTTAAATAAATCAATCACCTTGGATCAGTGCTGTGGCCAAGGCCTGTGCCCTGGGCAAGCATGAAGAGGTTCCTTTGCCTCTTCTTCATGATTTGGCTCCTTAACATTTCTGAGGAAAATCCTTCAGTTTCTGACTGCCCTGTCAGCTTCACTGCCCTATGCCCAGCCCAGGCCTTTCTCTGACCAAAATTTCTGCATCCAGGTGGTACCACAAGATGTACTGATGCATCATGAGGGTTTCCAGCTTTGGGTCTGCTCCCCCACAGGGGATGAACTGGCACATCTGGTCTGGATTTGAGCATTGCTTTACAAAACTCTCTGGGATCTGTAGTAATGAAATAAACCCTAAGCCACAATCCCCAAACCTCTTCTTTTCCTGCAGTCCAACACTGAAAAGTGACTGCAAAAACTAGACTGTGGTGGTGTGTTTTCATTACCACTGTGATTTGTACAACAAATGCAGCTCGTTTGCAGCCATGCTTTTGTTCTGCGACATGCCAGGCCTTTGCCAGCTGAAGCCACGCTCAGAGCTTTCCTCTGGGCTGCACCAGCTTCACCAGTTCCGTGCACAGGGTGGCACTGGGAAAAATCCCACAGGGACAGTGAAGGTGGCCCTGATGGCACTTGGTCAGCATTTCTGTAAGGCAGCTCATTTCAGAGTTCCCTGTGTTGGACCTCGGACCAAAAGGCCTTTTGCTTGGCTTCCAAAGAGCAATTAAACTGGATCTAGAAAAGTCACTGGGTAAAATGAATCATGATGTGCAGATCTCTTGTCTGACCATCCTGACATTTGATATGTGTGTGTGTACATATATATATATGTGTGTGTGTGTTCAATCTACCTCCTGTCTGCTTTTTTTTCTGCAACAAAGGTTCACTCTGAGCCTTGGCTGCAAAATATATTGTAAAAAGTTGTTTGCTTGGAATAAGTATTTGAGGGCATTTTGAACCTCCATCAGGAGAGCAAATCCCAGTGAATATTGCACAGAGCAGCCTGAGTTAGCCAGACTCATGACTTGTCATTTGCATAGGAGTTTGAGAGCAGAAGTTCTTTCACCTGAGCTTTTCCTACTTAGTGAAATTACAGGAAGGTTTGAAGGGTGGATAGAGAATGGTAGTGTTGGGTTGCTGCTGAGAGCCAGGTTGTCTAGAGGGAATGGCCCCTGGAGAACAGGCAGGAAAATTGGAGAAGGAGGGTGAATGAAGAGAAAGCATTTGGATGCTCTTGAGTATCTGGGGCTAGGGGGAGCTGTCCGGGTTGTCTCAGATGTGCCACTTTTAGAAGATGGTTTTTTGGTTTTGGGAGAAGGTAGAGTTGCAGCATTCACCACTGCTCCTGTTTGTGGCTGGCCTGGACAGTTGCATGTCTTGAAGTTTAATGTTGCAACATTGTTTGCTTTTCTTCTCATGCACTGAAAGGGGTGTATGTGGAGAGCCCCTCTCAGCCTTGCCAGCTAATGTGAGCAAACAATTAAATTGTTTTGGGCAGCCCTGTGTGTGAATGAATGCATATGGCTTGCATGCAGTGGAAAGTGAATGTCTGAAAGCCCCCCAGAGATGCAGGTCTGTGATCTCTGCTCCGTTGTGTAAGTGCCTCCCACTTCTGCCGTTTACCGTAAGATGAAGTGATGAAATTTGGCTTAAAGGAGAAGTGATGTGAAATCGTGCCCAGTCTGATTTGGAAGAAAACACTCACTGCTCTTCCTCCACAGGGTGCAATCTAGTTTGAACTTCACCATTTAAAATTATTTTGCTGATTCTTAAAAGGTTTTGTGCTGTAAAACACCACCTTGCTGTTTGGCCCCTTTGCAATCACCGTAAAAACTGTCCAGGCTGCTCCGGTTATGGAGAAGCTGGGGGGCTCTAGTCTGGCCCTTGTCCTTCCCTGTTGGTAGGGGCTACATACTAGAGGACAAATAGAGCATTTAAAGTTTTTATTTAATTTCCTGCAGTGGACTATATTTGCTGGCTCTTCCCCTTTCAATGAGAGGTGATTTTAGGGGATTAAATGTTAAAATTCTGTGTAGTACTGTGGTGCTCCCGGGGGATATCATGTATCTGTATTTGATGTTATATCAAGCCTGTGCAATGATTTTTCTCTTATCTCTGAAAAAGAGAGGCATGTGGGGCCAGTGAAGAGAAAGGTACCTGTGAACATCTTTGGGGTCATGTATGTGAATTCTCTGCTAAAGTCCCTTGGATAAGAGGCTTCCTGAGGAAGGACAGCACCTACAGGGAAGGGGTGAAAGAGAGGTATTCCTTTATTTGATACAGTCTTTTTGTCCCAGATATTGAACTTATGGTCTGACCCCAGAAATTGGGAACAGCGGGTCCAGGAACTGCCCTGAGGTATAGAGTGGGGGACTCCAGGACCCCATGGCTGCTGCAAACACAGGCTGCTACCAACACAAAGTGTCAGGTGAGCTCACTGGGGACTTTGGGGTTTCAGATGCAAATCTGTGTCCGAGGTCCCTCACCTGACACAGGGCAGGTTGGCCCTAAGCAGAATGAGCTGCCCATCTGGTAACTCTCCGCAGGCATGCACAGATGCCCAGAGGTGACAGGGGTCATGCCACCACAGTGAGAGGGGTAAACGCAGAACTTGTGTCCCTGGAGATTTTGGGGTTTTTTTTTTGCCTGTGATAGAAACTGTGAGCATTGCCAGAGTGCAAAATGCAGAACTTGAGAGGCAAGAGCACAGGGCAGGACTAAAGGTGAGCTCCAAGGCCAGTCCATCATCCTGAGGCGGGGAAGGACTCCATGTGCTTCTCCCACCTGCTGTCTCAGCTGGTGCACTTGAGTTTCTTGAACCGGGTCCTCATTTCACATTCAGCAAAAGAGAACAAATTTTGCAACACAACACGTTTAGGGGAGGAGGGGGAAAAAAATCTGTCAGTCCTTCCTTTCTGAGATGTTTTAAGAGTCAAATTTTTATCAGAGGGAAAAAAACCCAACCCAAGACTCAAAACAGGAAACTCTTATCAGCTTGCCAGGAAGCTCTATTGCTTTGTGGAAGTGTTACCCTACGGTCATTGCTACTTTCAGTAGCTGTTTGTGAGTAATTTATGGGCGTCAATCTTCCATGCAAGGAGGGGAGAGGCCCTAAAGCTGGAAGAAGTAGTGGTAGGAATAGAGGGTGGAGGGGAAATACCAAGGAACAGGATTTGTATTATCTCACTACATATATTTACAATGATAAGATTTTCATTGTCTTCTATGGTAAATTATGATCCTGTTTTTGTTCTGTATTTGGATCAGGAAAAAGCAAACCAGTGTCTTCAAAAAATGCACAGGCTTAGTGGTCAGTGACTGTTATTCAGCAGAAGTAATCGAGGGACTTGGGGTAATACGTAACTTCTTGGCAGGGGAATTTCTAAATTATTGCCTTATGGAGTTCTGTGTGCTTGAATTCTAAATGTATGCAGGTGTCTTTGTGTAAATCATGTAAAAATTTATCTAAAACCCATTAAAACCTGTCAGAGGGGGTTGTCTGATTCTCTTTTGTGTCCCAGTTTTGGTGTGCCCATCTCCAACACAGAGCACTTGTTCATCTCCAGAATAATTTCTTTAAAAACAGTGTTCCTGCAAAGTGTCTTTGGATTTAAAAATAAAGAAACAGTGTTATGCAGTGTATTAAGATGTATCTGAAAACTCTGTGTGTATGCACTTTTTGTAGAGAGAACAGGAGCTCATACCCCAAACCTGCCAGGTTGAACAGTTCTGGCTCCTGGCCCAGTGTTTCTTTTTATTTTGCCTTTTTGTGCCCTGGTGTGTCTTGTGCATTATGGATTGCTGAACAGGATCGCTCCTGTAGTCACCCAGCACAATGGGGATCTTTCCACCAGAGTCATTTTGTGTCCCCAAGCTGTATGGAGCAGGCATGATGTGGAGAAGGAAGTGCAATGCTGCTGCCAGGTTATCGTGTTTGTCACGTTGAATGCTGACTAAAGTGCTTGTTTATCTCTTAGTTTGTGCTGGCAAATCTCTTTTGCTTAAAAATAAGCATTAAACTTTCGTCTGGAAAGCTGGGCTTCTGGGCCATGAAGAGAAAAGATGATTTCTGAGTGCATAACCCATGACCAAATTCTTAAAGGCATTTTGGCAGCAGGGCTGTGCAGAGGAGCTGGGATATGTCCTGGGTGAGTTCACTGTGCACCACCAGTGATGCAGAGCTCATTTCCATGGGCTCTGGCCTTGCATTTAGGAACACATCATGGTGTGACCAGGCTTTGGGAATCTGAGGACTGATGCTTTTTTGGGGCAGGAATGCATTACTTGGCGTGTCTTGGGCTGCCCTGTGGCAGGAGGAGTCCCTGTGAAACCAACATCAGAGAGGTGAATCATCTCCACGCTTCCCTCTCACCACAGACAGTGAGCACACTTTGAAACCTGGCCATGCTTATAGGCTTTTGGGCTGACATCCCTCTCTTAAACAGATCTTTAAAATACAAAAATTCACCCTTTTTCTTTTTTCACCCTCCAGTTTTTAAATGATGGTCTTAAACACAGAGCACTCTGTGTCCCACTCTTCTGGGAAATGAGGTTGTTCCATGATTGCATCAAGTCTTTGGCCAAGCATTGTTGATACACAGAAGTACAGCATCCTGACTGCAGTGGTGTGTGAACCCATTCTTCTCCTTTAATATGCACTTATCTTTCTAATAGGGCATTGGAAAACATTTCTCTGAAACCCAGTAACCAGTGGCCTTTCTTACTCATTGGACTACATTCAGTGTTTGCACTAGCACTTCATTAGGAAGTAAATAGCTATTTGCTGGGCCTGTAAAAAAATCACTCTTCCTCTGCTTGTACCTTATCTCCTCTTCCTGGACAAAAGTCAAGAGCCTCTTTCCCCCCACCCCTTCCCTCTTGGATATACAATTGAATACAAATGATCCAAGCAGTATGATATGCCAGGTATTTTGCACACTCATCTCTGGGGAGCTGATAACAGCAGCCTGTCTCTCTGGAAACAGCTTCTTGGCTGCTCACTCCTGCTGGAGTCAGCAGCTTCTTGCAGGGCCAGGAGGTGCGCGCCTCCCTTGTCCTTCCAGAGAAGGACTTTGGAGCAGGTGATGAGGTTGCATCTGATGCCTTGAGGTGCCTCACGAGTAATTAATGCTGTACACTCATTGACACATTTGGTGGCAGAATTGCAAACTTCCAGCCAGGCTGGTAGGGTCCTTGAAAAGCATTTCCTTAGCTAGAGGGGGAAGGATGAGCTGCCTTCTGACCAGCTCTGGAGATGATGGGAAGCCAGGTGGGAAGATGGTCTGAACTTCGTCTTTTCCCAGGAGGTCTTCCGGTGGCCAAGGTGAGCCCACCAGCCCTGTTTTGTCCCAACTTTGGCAGCCTTTCCATGTAAATCACAGTTCTGACATTCGCATGGCAGTGAGAATCTGGCTGAGTAAATTTCCTTCGGGAACAAGGGAAAGGGCTGGAGCCCTGGAGGCGCGTGGCTCTCGGCAGGGCTGCGCCAGCTTTTGTTCCCCTCTGTCCTCCTGAAAGGCAGCCAGGCCGCCTTTATTTCTGTGAAATGGAGTGAAATGAGTGAGGCGACCCATCGGAAGCAGATCGTTAGAAATATTAGTGACCTTAAGTGATCTCTCCAGGGCTGGGAGAGGAGCAGGCAGAAAGGACATCGTGTCCTCCTTTGTCACAGCAGCAGTTTATCATCCATGCTCTGCAGGGCTTGTTTGTCTCCCTTGTGAAGGAGACATCCATGTTTCCTGCTGTGGCAGAGGAGCTTTCTCCAGGAGGGCTGGACAGGCCCTCCACAGAGGCACCGCCTGGTTTCAGCAAGCTCTGCCCTGGTTGTATAGACACAGCACCTTGGGCAACTTCTAGCAGGTTCCCCACGTCCTCCAGTCCTATCTCTCAACCCTTGGGACCCCCTTTTGCACCCTTGTCAGCCTCTGTTGAGGGCTCTGCTGGGAAGTCACCTCTGCTGTGTTGCTGGGACCTTGAATGTTTTCTTCCAGAGGCTACAGAACAAGAAACAACACTCTTGCCTGTCTAGGAAGGCTTTTGGGGTGTCATCATAAGCACTTTTCTTTCCTCCCTCCCACAGTGCAGGCTGGATGAAGATTTGTACTTCCCCAAAGCCCTTGTGGGAGAGGAAGGACAAAGAGTGGCCTTGAGAAGTGAAAAGTCTGAGAAAAGCCACAACCGAGCCCAAGACTGCTCCTTCCAGGTTCTCAAGAGAGATGTGAAACTCTTCCCCTGGCTCTGTACTGAAATGCTAGCAAAGCCTGAGATCATGTGGTGCTTCTGGGGTTTGATTCGGCTGTGTAGAGGATGGAGGGGGAGGAAAAAGCTGTTCAAGCCTAAGCTTTGCCACTTCATAGGCAACATGTGGTCTCTTTTCTGAGCTGCTCTGCTGAAGCGCTGTGCTTGAAGCTTGGCAGTCCTCTGTCCTCAAAGATACGGGGAACAGAGCTCCTGAGGCTGGGAAAATACTGCAGGGAAAGGGCTGGAGCAATTCAATCAGAAAAGCATTGCTGCCATCCCTCACTGCCTCATCAGTCTATTCCTGTAAGTATTTACAGGAGGGAAAGAACCCCAAACTGTGCAAAAACCCCACCCCCATAAAGGTCTCATGGTTGCACAGACAGCTGTGGGACTGTCAGGTCCATGGACTATGGTTTGGTTGCTGTGGGGCTGTGTGTTTGAGGCGTGCAGTCCCTTGTGTTCACAGCACTGCTGTATGTGGTGGCTACAGCTGGTGAGGTAGAGTGCTCACCTAGAGAGCTGGTTGCTGGGTATGACATGTACTGCCTGCTTTGGGCTGAAGCAGGTTTGAACTAGGCCTTAAAAACCAGGTCCCAATGTGTCACCAGTACTTTAACACGGGGTTTCTTAATTAATGCTTCCCGTGAGACTTGGGGTTGACATTCACTGCTTGCATGACTCTTTTTCTAAAGATCTCTGCTCCGGTACATGTGAGACATCTCTGGGCAGTAAAACTTTCTTGATTGTTCTTCCAGTCACTGGATTTTCTATTGCCCCTGAGCAGCCTGTAAAGCTCTAGATTAGCAGTAAATGGCAACCCGTAGACCACCTCCTTTCCCCTTCCAAGGCTGCTTAATTTCAGGAGGAAGAGTGAAGCCTTGCTTAGCTGAGAAGGAAGAAGAGCTTTAGGTGTGCTTTGCCATTTTATGTTGGTGGCTGCTGGTGGGACCTGGGGAAAATGCCACCAGTTCTTTTTATAGTTCAGTTTGCAAGCTGTAATTTCTTGGCAGAGAAGATGATCGTTGGTCTGTTTTTATCCCTTTGGCATGATGAGTCATCAAAGATGATATTAATTAGAGAACTAATCTTCCTTAGTGGCAAATGGTGCAATTCTCTAGTTTGCCAAGGGTTTGTTCCATGCTAGAACTGGACTGAGGGCTGCTAGTTAGTTGGTATGGAAGCTTAAGCTGCTTATCACCTTTCTGTTCATGCAGAAGAATTGAAATTCGCAACTGGGCATATAAAGGAACTCTTTACTGAGGGATTGAATATTGAAAATTTTAATGAGGAACAATTCTGCTTCTGAAAACTAAACATACCTGTGAGCTGCCACCTTGGACTGCAGCTACACTGCAGTTCTGATACAACTGGGGATGCCTGTGCTGTGGGACATGGAAGCTTTAAACATGGTAGGATGCAGGAAATTCCTCCTGGCCTGTTTTGTGAATGGCTTAAACATGGGTAGGCAGACAGGCAGCAAACCCTTCATTTTGATACCTTTCCACTGCCTTCAGGAAAAATGCTGCTGAAACTCTGCCTGAAAACTCAGGGTTGAAGGAGGTCAGAAAATGGCCAGAGAGCTTTCCCTGGGAGCTGTGCTTCTTACTAGCCTCTGTGCTGCCGTTGCCTTATAAGGAGCTTCTGCGATCCTCATCTTGCTAATAAATGTGTAGAGTGGTGGGTGAAAGCTGTTCAGAGAGAGCTGGCATTTGCTTGCAGGGAACTTGTGTGGCATAAGGAGAGGAATTCCACGCACACGCCCTTTGTTTGCGCAATGGCCCAGGCAAGGAGGGCAATCTAATCCCAGGCCTATAAATACCTCCCCCATTCACGTCTCCTGCAGGCAATAAGGGAGGCCTCGCTGACGGCTGTTTACAGGACACGTAAGCAGCTGGAGAGGAGCCCATTTTAAACCTAGCAACTCGTGCAGTGTTTGACAGTGAAGGGTTCAGTGGAGCGGGCACGCCGTGGAGGACGTGTGCTGTACTCGGCAGGGATTTCTCTCCCTTCAGGCCCCCAGGAATTGTTTCAAAGATCTGCTTTAAATACTGGATTTGTTACTCTATCAGCAGTGCCTAGAGGAGCTGGAAAGTTAGACAGCGATTGACTTGCCTGCACTAGCCTTGAACTTCTTAGCATGTTGAGATTCCAAACTAAGCCTCGTTTTTCCCCCACCCTTGGAGAGACTAGGAAGAGGAGGGAAAGGCTCATAGGCACAAGGAAGGAAAGGGAAAGACCAGAAAATAATAGATGCTATGCTACATTATGAAAACTCCACAAAAATCAGTTGGATGTTACCCGTCAAGCTGCGCCTCTGGTGTAATTAATTCAGTGCTGTTCTCCATGAGTGTTCCCACCCATCTGTCAGGCTTTGAAGGATTTGAGGACTTCTGCATCTAGGAAGGGCTTAAATAGTCTGTCGTGTCCCCTGATTTACCAAAGCCTGAATGTGAAGGCACGGCTTCTCTCTGTGTAATAAAAGAAACATGAGACTAACAACAGCAGAGGTGGAAACTATCAATGATGTAAGAGGTGTAGCCTGTTCTTCTAGAGGAGCTTGTCTGTGGTTCCAGCTGTGCTTGCAGGAACACCGTCCCTCTCTGTAAGGTCAAACAACCCATAACTTTTGCTCACTAACCAAAGGCTGCTGTCATATGGACAAAGAATTAAGGCATAATAAGGAGAGCAACTTAAACAAACAGTTTCCAGACTTAAATCTAAATTCCATTGTTGTATGAAGTTTGTGTTGGAACTTAAGGTGATGGAAAAACTGATTCTAACCTTTTCTGTTTGATTAAAAATCCATTTGAACTTCAGCATGCTGGCTAAATTCCAGCTCTCAGAAGTAATTGCCTTTTGCTAAACTACACACCTCCTGTGAAACATTATTCAGTGAACTTAGTGTAATTATTATCCTTCCCTTCAAATAAATGGTTGTATAGCACTGTTGATCTAATCTGCCCGTCATGTTCCACAGTAGAATTTCATTTTCAAAAAACTCATATCTTAGCCCATACAGCATGTAGGTACAGATGTTTCTGCTCTAGATCCTTCCAGAGACCAAATGCAGTTCCTACTTAGAAGTGTTAAAAAAAAAAAAAAATACATTTTGTTCTCCTGACCTTGTGAAAGCTCTTCTGTGTGAGGATGGGTAGAGAAGGACATGAGAGGATCAGAGAAGTGAGTGGTAGTGTTATGTTCACATGACAAAATCATGACAAAATCCCCCGCCCACAGACAGAGCAAATGAATCGGTTCCTCTGTATAACCTCTTGGGGAAATCTTGTTCGGTAATTGAGAACTGCTCTTGGAAAAAGGAAGCACTGTGGGACACAGATAACTGCCTTTGGAGTGTGGCTCTGTGAACTGGCAGGAACATGCACTGGCTGGAAGCCTGCATGCTGTGCCCGGAGTCCTGGTGGGCTTGGGAAATCACATCCTTCCACAGATGTGGGAAACAATACAGGTGGCTGGGATTGCCCAGGGAGTTGTAACTTGGAAGGGAAAAGGAAAAAAACAAAACGGGGGTGTGCATTTGCAGGTGCTGTTTGGAAAGGGGATGGAGAAATACATGCACCTTCCCATGGCCATAGTGGAAAGACAGGATTCCGTGTGTTTTTATACAGAGAATGTCAGGGTGTTGAAGGTTTGATGTGGGTTTTTGGTGTTCTAGTGGAATATTGTTTGATTGTTGTTTTTCTTAAATTTCCTGAAGAGCCTAGCAAAAGCGAAATGTGCTGGATAAAGGTATCAGACTAGAGAGGACTGTTCATAACCTGCCTCTGTGGAAACACAGCCTCCCTAGCAGCTGTCCTGTTCCCTCTCCTGCCCTGCTGGCAGACCCTGGTGCAATCCTATAAAGTAATGGGGTGTGTGTGTGAGTGGAGTGGTGGTGTGGAATTTTCCTCTCTCCCCACGAGTGGGGAAGCTGTGCTCTGACAGTGCCAAATGGTTCCTGAGGGGTGTTGAGAGCAAACCCCCACCCAGCACTTGACCTGTGTGGGCAGAGCTCTCTGTGCCACTGTCCTGCTGGCCCTTCTGGGTGAATCCTGCGGGAACATCCTGGAGAGGAGCACAGTGTACAGAGCAGGCAGGAGCTGTGGAATGTGCTGGCATCCCCCAGCCATGGTGTAGGGGTAACTGCTGCTACCAGCAACACAGGAAATCTGTTTCCCGTGTAACAGTAAGTCCTTCTTTGAGATTAGCCTAAAGCACAACTGCAGTCAGGCACTGAAAACTAACCTGCTACCTACAACAGGCCAGTGGTTTGGCTTGTGAACTCGTATGCACAAACTATCAGGCACAAATGTGCCCTGAAAGCTGTTTGATTGCTGTTACAATGAATTTTTGCCTACCTGAACACCTCGCTGGAATATACATGGAAGAAAGGACTGCTAGACCTCACCTTCTGCCACCCCCTTTTAGAGAACCAGTAACGTTTTGCTTTTTAAGGAGTTAAAACTCAGCATGACATGATTGGCACAAGCAGTGTGCTGTATGAGTGGCCATCAGACAGTTGTGCCCACACAGAGGCAGAGTTGATTCACGGTGCTCTGCTCAGCTGGAGTCTGATGGATGCAAATTCCTCAGGAAGACCTGGACAACCTTAGCAGATGTGTACTGTGATGACAGTTAAACTGGGGGTTACTGGGCAGCTGAACTGGAATGACAGAGTTTGCTGGCTTTTTCCTCAATTTACATTTACTGCTTTTGCTCTCCACCCTGTGATTTCCTCTCACCCCTCTCTCATCTTGTACAGATGCTAAATGGAAACTCTGCCAACTACTACAGCTCACACCCTCTCTCCAAGTGCTTCCCCAGGACTATTCCTAACTGCTCTCCCGGTCTTACTCCATGCCTCTCACTGTCCCACTCTGGGAATAACTATCACTGTCAGGAACATCTACAGAAAAGAAAGAATGAAGACAGAAGTAGAATTAGTGGGATTTAAGTAGAATTAGTAGGATTTAAGACTGAATTTTTTTGCATCCTTTCCAGATCTTGATAAATTTGTAGCATTCTCATCTGTGACTGGCAGGAAGAAACTCCTTCAATATATTCTTTTCTACTGAAATGTGGTTGTTACCTCTCCCCTGCATTGAACAAGGTGAATCACGGGTACAATTCCTCTTGCTTTGGCAAGTACGAAGCTTGTGATTAGACTGCCAAGAGAGAAAGATGTTGCAGATGTCAATTCAGCAGTGCACACCCGAGTCCAGCTGGGCTGATCTGTACATGCACGTTTCGGAATGTGCATAAGGATAATCTCCTCCCTTTGTTGCACTTAGAAATAAGCTTTTTTTTTTTTTCTTTTCAGCTGCATTTCATTTTGCTATATAAAGAAGTAGACAGATCTGGCCTTTCTTTTTTAATAATGTCTTAGGACCAGGGTACAAAAAAGGTTAATGCATTAATTTTTAAGACAAGTGATAAATGTACTGCAATAAGCACATCCTACATACACAGAATATATTTCTCTATATAATATGAACACAAGAGATATAAAATAAGTTATACTTATCTTGGTTTTTCATCACAGTAGGAGCTCAGCTTATATAAAGTGACAACAGGATTGGAACAACACATTGCTCCAAAGCAACAACAAAAACCAGAAGAGTGTGCGCACACGTGTGTGTTTAGGCAATGAAATAGGAAATTGAGGGATTTCTGCTAAAATTGGGTCTTGAAAACAAAAATCTCATAGAGCATGAAAGAAGTGGGGAAGGTCTCTTGGCTCAGAGTAGAAGTTTTGGAGGGGATCAAGTGTTACTGTGTGGTGAGTAGAGTATGTGAAGGCTGACATCTTGGCTAGGTTTGTGGAGGCACAGAGCAGAGCAAGCTCTGCCCAGTGCCCCTCTGTGTTCTGCCCTTGTGATGGATCCACCTGACAGTGTGGGGTTTGTATCTGTACAGTGAGAATGGGGCCTCATGGCTTTAACTGTGCACTATGAGAGCAAACACGTCACTTCACAGGAATCACAGACACCACAACTGTTTGAGGAGCAAACACTACCCACTGGCTGTGAAATGCTGGGTGAGCCTGGAAGCGGTATTCCTCCCTTCCAACCCACCTGATGTCCACCTCTAGGGCCCCCTCCCTCTGCTTCCCTTGGGGTGTGGTTCTCTTGGCCACGTCTGCAGAACAAATCTCCCGTCGGGGATTGAATGGGAGGTAGCAATGGTTGGGAACTCTGAGTGCCTGTCCCACAGTGAACAATGAGGAACTCCAGCTGCCCAGTTCAGAGCTCTTTCAGATTTTTATTGATGTATTTTTCTTTAAGGACAGGGGAACGTTCGTAAAATTTGCATCTTAACGGTCAATCAAGCTTCCTAAAGTTCTTAACTCTGGGGTTTAGTATCTAGTCTTTTAGTGTGGGCTTATGTTAATTAAGAAATGCTCTTTATTTTGGCCAATAGCTTGAAGACCTTGTGGTTTCTCTTAGTCTCCTGAATTTTGCAAGACCCATTAAAAGGCAGAAGGTGCAGCCAAAGCTCAGGAGTGATACTGGCAGTTAGCAGATTTCTATTAGTGCCTATTCCACTCTCCAAAAATGCAGCCCACTTCAGGTTTTCTTCTACTCTTCTTAACAGAGTCTCCTAGTTTGCAACATCCTTTCTTTACCTTCATATTTACAGACTACACATTAGAAAGCAGGGACAGTACACTGAAAGAGTTAATTGCATATTACCATGAAGGATTGGACATTTTTGTTCTGCTTTAGATTTTGTTCTTCATACAGCAAAGTAGGTATAAATCCAAACGTGATCTCACATCTAAACGTATAATTTAAGTAAACATGTTTTTCTAGATCTTTTATTTTCCCCTTCCCTATCCCTCTCCCCTGTAACCTTCCTTTCACTCTGTTATTTTCCTTTTGGATGGAGGGAGGAGATGGGAAGGGAGCTCATTTGGCAGCTCATGACCCTCCAACTTGACTTTAATGAGATGATTCGCCAAGGCAAACTCCTCATCATCCAGCATGCCATCTTTGTCGATGTCAGCCAGTTTCCAGATCTTGCCCAGCACGGTGTTGGGCAGCTTAGACCTTACCATCTCCTTCTTGGCATTGGCACCAGTTATTTTACCATCGACAGGCGAGAGCGTGTAGAAGATCTCGTCGTACATGGGCTTGTCCCTGGCCACCACCCACTCGGCGTCGTCGATCCCTTCTCCGGCGCCCTCTCCGTAGCCGTGGCCAAAGGGCCCGTGCAGGGTGCCCTCGAAGGCTCCTCCCTTCACCATCTGGGTCGGCCGCTGCGACTCTTCCTGGCGGACCAGCACCATGAGCTGGGCGATGTCATTGGCCAGCATGTCTTCCACGGTCTCCAGCAGCTTGCTCTTCAGAGGCTGGAACTTGCTAAAATCCTGGGCTTGCAACTGATCCTTAAAACGGGACAACACAGCAAGAGGTGAGTGACACGGCCGTGTATGGTGAGTAATGGTGTACAGTGGGATGCATGCCTGCTGCTTGGCTCACAGAACCCTGCTACTGCAGAGGACTGGGGAGCCTGGCATTCCTTCCTGACAGCCCTGCTTTCAGCATAGGATGGCATCTCCCTGGCCAGCCTTGTTTAATCCCCTTTAAAGTCCTCCGGAAAATGACCAAATAGTTCAAGGCAAACTGGTTGTGTGCTCTTACTACACCCTCCAGCCAGTGCCCTACATTCCCTCTCCCTTCTGCACTCTGGGAAGGAGATGCCACGTGGCAAAGGACCATTGTACTCATCACTATGCAGTGCATCTTTGACATGCCATCAAGACAGTAGCACATGTGTAGGAGGTGGTGAGCATGTCTTTACAGCATGCCTCAGATTCTGTAATTTCACAGCTAAGCTAAAGAGCTTCGAGTAGGGCCTGCAGAGAGCTTTCTTCTAGCTGCAAAATGACCTACAGCTTTATCTTTCACCTTCTACTCATTAACGCCACACTATCCACTGCTACTGGATTGATACAGGTTTTTTTAAACACAGTGAATACAGGTTTTTTTTAACAAGCAGCGAATGAGATTTTCTACTGGATACACCCCATAGATCTCATTCCCAAAATCTTAGGGAAGATATATTTTCCAAAAGAAAAAGAAATAGGCAAATGCTGTTTTCCATAGGTAACCAGTAGCAACCCCAACAGCAAGAACTCAGAACAGGTTTCTGCTTGGACTGAAGCCACGCAGCAATGCAGCATTGTCCAGCATTGCTTGAATGCACAATACAAGGCTCTGATCCAAGGTCCTTAGAAGTTTCTGACTTGCATGAACACTGGGCCAGGTCTCCAGTCTGCAGAACAGAAAACCTGCTTCTCTGCTTAAAATAGAAAAGGGGTTGTAAGTTTTCAGACCTTCCTTTCTCTCTTTCTAGAAACAAAAAGTGACATACAAGACAAATATAGCTCTTGAGGAATGTGGCATATGTAGCCTTTTCAGGACATTTATTATAAGTGAATAGTATGCTTAGGCCTGAAAAAATCTGCAAATGGAACCTGGAATTAAAAATAAAGAAACACAGAAGAAATCATTTGATGTAAAGTGCTATTCAGGCAAAGATATGAGAAATTATTGTGAAGCTATAATGCTTCACATGAGCTCTTGGTGTAATAAGTGCTCATGCCCAAATATAGTCTGCCCATATTTTAAGGCACATTTCAACATTACAGCAGGCTTTTCCCACAGGTGGCAACAATCAATGTCAGCAGGGCTCTGTTGTATTCCCTGCAGTTACTCTAATGCTATTTCCTTGGATGTTTGCCAGGATGCCACTGCTTACCTGCATCTTTCTCAGATTAGGGAAGTCTCCCGGAGAGATCTGATGCTCCCGTTCAATCCGGGCATAAATATCTCCCAAGTTGTTAACAAGTTCTTTCTTTTTATTGTCTTTCCCAAACATTGAGGGCATTTCCTTCTTTAGGGAACTGATGATGTAGGCATGGACCTGAAGGGAATTAATTTGGAATGAAGGCAAATGTTAAACAGCACATCAGAAAATTCTTCCCAGGAGTGTCTGTGCCTAGGACTCAACTCCATCTTGTCCCACTCTGAAGAGCGAGCTCAGCTCCTCAGCTTGCCTGGACCTATGGATTTATATTCCAGTGCTAGACGCTCAGCTGTGTGCTCTGGCTGTGCTGAGACAAGGTGAAAACAAGGTGTAGTCCTGAGCATACAGACGGTGACATTCATGTGAACTTTCTGGAGGGAGTGGTGGGGTTATTTTTCTTCCACTGGGCATGGCCTCCAAGGGAACAGTCCCTTTCCAGTCCAACTATACAGGTTCCGTGTTTTAGTATGAATACGAGTCCTTAACTTATGCAACATTCTGGCTTTTTTTTTTAAATGGTGAACCAAGCACTTCTTCTTGAAATGAAGACCCTTGTACTGAAAGCTTTTGAGGGATCTTTTGATCTCTTTTCTCAATTGATGTGGTGCTCTTTCCTGTATTTTTAGGGGCTTCTTTCAGTTTATTTCAAATACTCAGGGATACTACAGGCTGATTTATCGCTTGTGTGTCTCCACCTCCTCTGCATCCATCTAAGCCAGGTATCTCTCTTGGCTAAGAAAGTTTAAAGCAAGACCGAGAGCTTATTAATTCCCTTGGTGTATGATTCTGATATACTGAACTGGCCTAATTCTCAAGTTGCTACCATAGCGCAATTGCTTTCCAGATCCCTTCAAGTGCTACCTGCTTTGATCTGTAGTTATCTTCCTCATTCTGGCCTGCCATGATTAACACACCAAACAAAGAAGTCGTTTTCTTCCTGTCGGAGTCCAGAGGAATGCCCTGGACTCCGACACTTCCCATACTGGCATAGGGCTCATATGCTGGGCCTGAGTTAAATGGGATGAAAAAAGAGTAGGATCCACCAGCTCTGCAAGCTGAACTGGCCAAAACCACTTCTCCCCAGGCTGCATGCTGCAGGCAGCCAAACCGAATGCTCGGGACTTCTATGCCAACACCTACCTTGGCCAGCCGTGCTCGCTTGATGAGGTCGTTCAACTTCCTCAGGGCTGCATTGCGGGGCAGGCTCTGGATATCCCTGAACAGGTCCTGCTCCTCTGCCTCAAACAGCTTGCGATTGTCGGGGATGAGCAACGGATGGGACCAGAAGGAGCCGATGTAGACTCTGATGACCTCGGGAGTGTTGACAATCTTTCCCAGGGACCACATGAGGGCACCGTACACCCGCATTAGCTGCTGAGTCTCGATCTGGTCGGCCTTGTTGAGAACTACTCTCATCTTGTCCTCATGGTTCTTCAGGGCCTTGATGACCTCAGAGAATTCATCAGAGATGTCCAACTTGTGAGCATCAAAGAGGAGAATGATGCGGTCAACCCGCTCTGCGAACCACTCCAGTACAGCAGCGAAGTCATAACCTGCAAGGGGGGAGGAAGAGCAGAGATGCAGCAAACATGGGAGTAGAGAGCCCACTTGCTGTACTCAAATTGTATCTGTACCTAACTGAGGGTAAGCTTGCAAAGAAGTGGCTTTCCCAGTAGTGCAGGTAGCTTGGTAAGGAGATGAGGCACTGTCCTTCACGTGGAAATGTCACAGCACACAGTTAAGGACAGCTCTTGTCTGGTCTCCACATTAAGAGATCACCCAAAGAAGTCTTGAACTTGTGCCCCAGATCTTCATCCAAATGCACATCAAGGAGCAACTGCTGTATTCAAACACCAATTGCAGAAGTCTTGTATGTGGCAACAAGAGCGGTCTAATTTGTGAATGACTGGCCATCAGCATAGCCTACAAAGCCTGTAGAAAGCTGGGTAATGGCAACACTTGCACCCAGACTGGTTTGAGATGTGTATCTCCACTGCTTAACAAATCTCAGGTCTTGTCTAGCTGTGCAAGACTAACTTTGTCCCATCCAATTCAAAATCCAACATTCAAATAACCTTCCTTACCAGAGTAATCATCCTGTCATATCTGCTGCTTGTGCACAAAGCCAAATGATTTGTGCTCACTTAGCCAAGAGCTTGAGGCTCAGAAGACAGCATTGCTGTGAACACCAGAGGCAGACACAGGCCAGGAACAGTGGGTTCAAATTTCATGTGCCTCAGGACTAAAGATAATGGATTCAGTGTCAGACTGAGTCCACCTCTAAGCAGTACAGGGCATGATAAATAGTGTGTGGAAAACTCCCTAAAACAACAGTGATGACAGCAACAAAATTACCTTTTTTTCCCAGCTCTGTGGCCTTTTTTTATCCTTCTTTAAAGTCCTGGTGAGAGACTGGTTGGTTCTCTCCCTGTGCTCTGTCAGGCTCTCCTATGCTATGCAACATTTGGGGTTATCTGAGTCACCAGAGTGCTGCACTTTGTTAAGGGAAATCAGGACAGAGCAAATGCTATTTGCATTCAAATCCTTTAATATACTATTTCAATCTTGGCTTTCATGAATAAATACATGATAATTAGTTTGGTGTTTTTCCTCCTGCTCCCCTTTCTTTTTCTTCCTTTTTTCCTTCTGTCCCCTCTAAAACCTAGAGGGCAACCAGTGCATCCCAATCATTAGACTGGAATGACAGAAGGAAGGATAGCTGAGCTCTGATCTCGCTTTTGCCTGCTGGCCTTTTCTTCCATGACTAAGCAAACTGGAGTGAAATCCTGGCTCAGATGTCAGGAGTAGAGCCTGTGTGAACTTTCCCTTCAGCTGGATAAATTGGTATTAACTTTTTGCCACTGAGAACTTTTATACAACTTCAAAGTATTATTACTGGGGTTACTGGGCCATGTTCTGCTTTGGTCAATTACAGTTTGCTCCTTACAGGAAAAGTGGGTGGCAGAGTGTGGGTGTGTGAGGTGTGGGTGTGTTCTTGGATGCGGACACTTTGCCCTGCTCTATTCCATGGGATCTACAGAAATCTCAAATGAAAGACAGATGTTTGTCCCACGAGTGTCCCTCTGCTCACTAGGACACAGGTGTCTCCTCTAACAAGAGCAAGCAATGCTGGGCCCTGGCTCTTTGCTTAGCTATGTTTGATGCTGAAAACTTCAGAGAATTCAGGATCAGTATGAGCGTTGACAGAGACCCGCTGAGCATTCAATATATTATTTTGATAGCTGCGTGTCTTGCTCAGTCCGTGTGTCTGACCTCAAACAGTCACAAGTCAGTTTTTTAAAATTGCTCGCTTTCAGATATTAACAGCCTTTTTAACCTTAGGTGTTAACCTCAGCTTTTTAACCTCAGGTGTTCTTGCTGCAGGGAGCTCTACTCCACTGCCCTAATTGCAAATCTGCTGCAAAGATCAGCATGCTGACTCCTTCTTAGCCTGTTCTGGGGGCAGTGGCAGCAGGGCAAATTCGATGCTGATACCTCACTTCACTTGGCCTGGGTTCAGGCTGTCAGCTGTCCCTCTGCAGGCAGATCAATGGATGTGCAAACAGGGACCTCCCATGCCCCCTCAAACTTTGCTAAACAGTGGATACACAGACTTTATGTTCACTTCTGCCAGGGCTGGAAGTCATCTCGCATGGCAGGACAGTTTATTCTTCATATGCAGAGCTACACAGCTTGCTTTTTCATCATGGAAGTAGTGAGTCAGGATGACTTTATTTGGAGATGTTTGTGCATTTAATCTTGTCAAATCTTGCGGATTGGGATATCTTCTTCTCAAGCTGGCACGTGTTTGAATTGTACCATAGCTACTTTGTCCAGTATTTTTCTTGAGAGAATCAAGCGGAAAACAGTCATGCTCTCTAGGCTCCTTGACAATGCTATAGTGATGTCACAGATCATGTGGATGGTTTCCCTCTGACAGTAGAGAACAGTCACTGTTAGGCTCTCTGTTGTGTTAATAGGGAATAAGTTGGGGAGAGTGTCTGCACCTGACACTTAGTCCACATTGCAGGGATTTAGTAAAAGTGGAAACTGATTACTTAAAAGAAGGGAGGTGTGGAAAAAAAGTGTAATTGTAGTTTTGGTATTAACTGAGGACTTGGGAGACTGACTTTAGCCTGAGTCTCGAGGTGTGTCCAAAACTATCTTTAGGAGCTTAGCTCTCATGATTTTTATCCTGTATCAAGCCTGCATCCACAGTAGCACTTAGAAGGTATCTATTTCCTGAGCCACTCTTTCCTATTAACAAAAATAAATCTTGCTCTACCCAGCAAGAAAAGGAAATTAATATCTGCTCAGACCCTTTGTGTATTCCCAGCTGCTACAGTAACATACAATGAGTCTTGAATGTCCCTGTGGACTTCATTAAATGTCTAGATTGATTAGCGGACTTTCTTTCCTGGCTTCTTTGCTTGTTCAGAGATATTCTCCCGACAGCTGTCCTGCACATCTCCATTAAAGAGAGAACAACGCCCTGGAGAGTAACGTTTGTTGTTGACTGCTCTGATACATCACCATGGACTCATTTACATCCCATCCTGGGACAAAAGCCCAACCCACACCCTCGCCTTGTATGTCCCACTTGCTCTGGCGCTGGGGACCCCTCCTGTTGATGCCCAGCTGAACAAAAACAAGTCTTGTGTGTGCAGTGCTACTGATTACAGCTGCATTCCTCTGTATGGAGGTACTTGGCAGGAAAAACAAGGTCTAAGTGTATGTATTCTGTTCATAAGTGATGGAACACCATACAGGGAAAGAGAGAAAAATTATCCCGAGTGCTGTAAAGCTCCTTAACACGCAGCATGACGTAGGACAGAGCTCTGTTTACAACTATCCACTCGGAATCACTGACTGTGGTGATGTTTTCACACACAGTGCCTAGAGAATTGCTACAGACGTGATTCACGGGCTTGACTTTTTAGTCTTGCTTTTAATGTATAATAGAGTAAATTGTTACTAAAGCATTTGGATGGCAGGATGACAGTGTAAATGGCTAAGGGCAGGCTGTTAATAGAGGTCTTAGATTAATATTTTAATGTTTAGTTTGGAGCTTTCATTTTTGAAGGGCTCTTCAATGGCACAGAGAACTTGGGGCATTTTGCCTGGCTCCAGCCAGAGCTGGAGGCGTTCAACACCTGAAAACATGAGGCTTATTCTGTAACTAAATTTAAACATTATAATCTCGCTTTGGTTACTTCCCTCCTGGACTATTTTTCATTTTACAGATACACCAGGCCTGCCTCTTTCTTCTGGCAGTTTAATGCTGTGTGAGCTTAGACCAAGAACTGATCTTCATCTGCAGTCAAATTAGGAGTTTTCCTGCTGTCCCTTGCTCATTCCACTGCAAATGCGTTATGTATCCCTACGCCTCCCTGTGTTGTAGGGTGTTGCTAAGGCTCTCACAAAAGCAGGCAGTCACTATCTCTGCTTTGGCAGTGTTTCAGGGGTGGGTGAAGCTGTCCACGGAACTCAGCACGGTTTTATTGTGAACTTACAGGGCAGTAGGGAAGCCATCTGCTTGCCAAAGCTGCATTAATGCAAAACCATTATCACAGGGATGCTCAGACAGAACTGTAAAGGGAAGAATTTGCTGTTCAGTAATTCCTGTCTGTTGTACTTGCATCCCTGTTGAAAAGTATGCTGCTTATTTAAACATTCTCTAACATCACTGATGCAGTTTCTTTCACAACCTCCAGATAAGGTCAACGTGAAGAGAAAATGAATCCAAATCATACAGTACTAGGAGGACAAGATGAACACAGTAACGATTTTATTCCATCAGATGTTTTTT
Source organism: Chamaea fasciata (assembly GCF_029207755.1). Classification (NCBI taxonomy): domain Eukaryota; kingdom Metazoa; phylum Chordata; class Aves; order Passeriformes; family Sylviidae; genus Chamaea; species Chamaea fasciata. The sequence continues at coordinate 16,129,779 of NW_027094088.1, read as the reverse complement.
TCCTGGGACAGGTTTCCTTCTGACAGCATTCAAAGGACTTAACACAAAGCTGACAAGTCAGCAGGACTGTCAGTGGGTTCAGCCCGCAGAGAAAATGATCATCTTGCAGACACCCTGCCATCTAGACTCCATAAAGCAGGCTAGCCTAATGAATTCTTGTCTGTGTCTGGCACCATGCATTTCACCAAGACCTGGCAGGATTATGCAATTACATTCTGCCAAGTCAGATCAGGCATGATACAGTCTTTATGCTGACTGTGGGAAGATGGATGATACCTGACCCAGCATAAAATCTGCCTGGCTGTAAGATTTTAAAGCCAATTTAAACCAGGATGGAATGGGCAAGGAGTTCAGCATTTCTCACCACGTAGTGACACTAGTTGTTGGTTTATGTTTGGTTGGTTTGTTTGTGCTATTTTTTTTGACTGGTAGCAAGCAAAATACTGATTTCCTGTCTTGTGGAACCATAGCCACAGGTCCTGTGGTAGTGGAGTTCAGGTGGGGTTGATTGGAAACATATCAAGAAGTGCTGAAAACCCCAAAGCTGCTGCTTTGCACCAGACAGCTCACAGCTTGCTGTTAATACTGCTGTAAATTGTGTTGCTGCTTTTAGCAATTCACCTCTTTCCTGCTGAGTTTTAGTCACTGGGAGCTTCCTTCTCATCTTTCTAAAGCTGGTGTTATCTAGAGATGAACAATTTACCAGACTGTGCCACTCTGTAAGGCAGAGTTCTATGGCAGTGTCTGTATTTGTCAAGTGGGAGACTGTCTCTGATTGTCCGAGGACAACATCCCAAGAAGGGACAGCTGACACCCAGAACACTGACTGCCCAGAGAGGGAACAGCTCATGGGAGATGAAATGAAATGAATGCAGATTCCAGGGAGCTTATGACTTAAATTTTTATAATTGAGTAAGAGGGTTTTGGGGCTTAGTTTAACTGGTCACAGCAATGTCCTGTCTGAAAGCCCTTCAGAGTCCAGGGAAGAAAACTTATGGTCACTGCAAAACAAGCAGGCAGCCCACACTGGAGGGGAAGAATGTGCCAGGAGGGGCAGGTGTCACCTAAATGTGACAGATGGCTGTGAGCAAAGGAGAAGAAAGGTCAGAAGAGGAAAAGGAGGTGCGGGAGGGGGAAGTGACACATCCCTTTGAGGACACACAAAGTGAGTGGGAAGCTGGGCTGGGTGGCTGTTATGAGACCCAGAGAGTAATGGTGTTCTACAGAGAGAAGGGTGCTGGGTAAGAGTATCAGGGAGGAAACAGCTGGGATTGTGTGGAAGAACAGTGATTTGAGCCAGTTTCCCTCAAAGAGAGGAGCTGGTGGTGCCAGCAAGGACGACAGAAGGGATGATGAAAAGCAAGGGATGGGTACTGGATAACACCTCACTGCAGCTCATCCTAAAACACCTTTGTAAAAAGCTGCCATACTCCTCTCTGGAAATGGCTGCCTTCCAAGGGAATATAAAGAGATTCCTGTAATGCCTATCTGTGGGTGTGTTGGGGAGTACACAGAAGGCCTTTGGGATGAAAAGATTTCTTTGAATGTCGCATGCCCTAATTTCTAGAGCAGGCCCAGCTTGCCAATCACTTCTGCCTGTGCCTATACTCAAAGAAATAATCTGTCCTGGAGCTGGTGATTCAGAGCACCGGGAGCTACATCCTCCTGCCAGTGCTCCACATTTCCTCCTCCTCCTCCATACCAAGAACTAATGGAAACATTAAATACGTTTGGGAAGCTTTAAGGTTTCCAAAGCAAAGGCAAAAGGACTCAAAGCACAGCAGATCTCTGTTCTCAGCTAGCAACAATGCTAACATTTACATTAAGCAGTACCTGGAGTGCCAGACTGCGTGGCCTTTTGCTTTCGTGTTGTTTAGTGCAAGGGCTTCAGGGCGGGGAAGAGACTGGGAGCCTGATGGGGCCCTCACTTTGTCACTGGGAAGTGAACAAAACCTCACGGGGGACATTCAAGTCAGGTGGAGCAAAACTGGGAAGAACACTGTCCAGAGCAAAGCTTCCCTGTAATAGCCTGTTTAGCTCCTGTGTACACAGTCAGAACTTGTCCCATCTACAAGTTTATATCTTTGCCTCTTGTGACAGATGGGCCTGAGCGTTACCCGGTACTTGGGCCAATCCTGAAAACAGTTTCTAGCCAGATTTTGAGACCTCAGAAGGCACCTGAATACAGGCCAAGTTTTCCAGAGAAGTCAGTGCATAGCAGTGTTGATGTGTAGCTGGGATTCCAAGGAAAATTTTTTACTATAGCATCCAAACAAAAACTGAATTCTCCTGTACTCATACTTTAAATTTCAGGAGAAATCATGTTTGAAAAACTGGCCTGAAATGGCCACGTGACTGATAGCTCGCAGTGACCAGGAAACACATTCCTTCTCCATTGTTACTCAGGATGCTGAAAGAATGCATGATGGGCATAAATAATGCACATTGATGAGATGCTGATGGCATGACCATCTTCCCTCAATGCAATAGATACTTAGAATATTTCTGGAGTGCACAGTGCACAACAGATGGACAAGCTGCACAGCTGTTCTATAAGTCAGACTTGTTTAGTAACACAAATTAAATGCCTGCTGTATGCTAACAGGACTACAAAAAAGCACAGCCCTTTCTATCTGTGCAGCCATTTACTCTTCTTCTTTTGTGTTACTTTTTTTTGCTCTTACAGTTCTGGAATTGCAAATTATATCAGTATTTCCAGCCCTAATCATGAAGACAGTCTCTCTCTCCCTCAACACCAAACAAAATAATGATTTGGCTTTCTTAAACCCCAAATATAATCTGGGCCTTTTATTTGCATGCTGCTTTCAGGTCAGAAGAATTAGGTTCATGGTTTCACGTATTTCTGGAAACAAAAATGAGAACTGTGCAGATTTTCTGCTCATTTTTCTGTTGCTTTTAAGAGGAAGTGCAGAACAGTGTGCCTGTAAGAGCAGAGCATTTCAGTGGAACAGTATGTGTTTTGTGAGACTGTGATAAAATCAGGCAGGTTGGCAGGGCAGCTGTCATGGAGGTGAACTGGAAAGTCAAAACTAACCAGTGCACTCTTACCCTCCCAGGCAGAGTGAAATACAGAATATAAGCAAACATCACCAGTGGGGAGTATTACAGCAAATATTTGAAATGCTTCCCTTTTAGAGGCTTTCAGGGTGGATGCCTTTAGTTTGTATCATGCTGTTGCTAGCACACGTGACAAAGCTTCTCAGAAAAAATATTTTTTGTTGCCATTGTACCCTAAACAGCATTGCATGAAGTGGGAGAACATCAATTCCCTTGGTGTTTGCCTTTCCCTTCCAAGCATGGCTATTTGAGACACAGCCAGGCTGAGAGCTCTGCACTGCCCAAGACTGTTGCTATTAGCATTTTTCTTCTTGCTGTCAGACTGGTGAGTGACTAAGTGTCCCTGGTGCTGAAGCTGCCGGTCATTTGGGAATTCCACTTTCCCAGGAGAAGGGCGAGGCTGGTGCGTAGGGTTTTTTCCCTTGGTTATGGGATGCTTAGGGCTGCACTGAAGCCAGCAGAATGGAACTGGGTGGAAGGCTGAGAAAATGCTGGAATAGTGTATACTGGAAAGAAAGTCAATGAGGAATGACACTGCCAGTCCTTACCTCCTGGCTAGGACCTTGTGGTCACTGCTAACACAGGAAAGGGAGAAGGCAGCATATAGAGAGTGAATATGAAGTAAGTGTTCAGGATATTTACAGGAAGTACTATCCCAAAAGAAGGATCAAATACAGCTTGGCCAAGGCAGACTTGGATCTGCTCTGCTGCTCAGGGCAGATGTAGGTCGAGACAGATGGGCAGCAGAGCATGCAAGGCTCAGCCCCCAGGGATGGCACAGCCACTGAAGTGTATGAGTTCCTGTTGCCAGGTGGCTCCATCAGCAGGACAGACTGTACAAGGTGATGAATTATGAGGAAGTCCTCACTCCTGTCCTGGCTCTGAATGACACGATCTGTGGCCCTTCCCTCTGTCCTCATTTATTTCAGTACAGTCATCCCCTCCTCATTTTCCCTCTCAGTGGGCTGGCCTGAGCTCGTTATGTGACACCAGGACAGTGCTTTGCAAGTGGGTGGCATTTGTATCATTATCAAATTGTCAAAGCAGACAAGACTGTGCTGATCTGGTACAAACACCTCCCCTATGGGCATCTCTGCGGCCTCATGCTCCCCTAGAAACAATAAATAACAAAAAGGACACAAAGCAAGGGACAAGGCAAGGCAAACATTAGTTCTTTAAACGTGAGCACAGATTCATGCCCCAGTCTGTAAAAAAGATCAGAAGAGAAATGGCTGGCTTCCAGGCAAGGATAATACAGAAGCAGTGAAGGACAGGATGCTTTGGGCCAGGACATCCTGGAAACATTTCCCACCAAGTCTGTAAATGACACCTGTGCCTCCCTAAGGAGTCTGGCTACCACACCTGTGACACCATGGGTGCCCACCACAAAGCAGTGCATGAGTCAGGAGCTCAGTAGGTCAAATCAGGCAGCTCCTTGGCTACACTTTTTATGAGAGCTTGAGAGCAGCAGCAGCTGCTGTGTCAGTGCTGGTGATGTCACTGCATGTCAAAGGGAATGTGCATTTCAGCTATGACAGACTGCATCATCCTCAATTGCTTGATAGGCCTAAACCTGCAGCTCTGCTACTGGGAAACTTCATGGGCTGCTCTGTGGGGGAAGGGGGCTCTTTATGGTCATGCAGTCCTGGAAGAAAGCCAGTGCAGAGCTTTGTTTCCTGGGATTATACAGCATTCCTTGGAGCAAAGCTTGGTAGTCATTTGCAAAGCCCTGCTGCTGGCTGCAGGAGACTGAGTGCTGCTAACACTAACACCAGCACCCTGTGCTCGTGCACACTCTGGCTGTGAAGGGACTGTCAGATCTGTCATCTTTAACAGCAGCAAGGCACTGAATTTAATTCAGAGTTGAGTTCAGACAGGTGAAAAACTTCAGAACCTGGACTTGGCCCCTGAATCAATCCTTTAAACCCTGTTCCCTTGCTCCTGCTCTTTGAAACATAGATGCAATAAAAGGAACAGCTACTGCTTTGAAATTCAGGGGTATAAGGTGGCTCTCATGGATTGCTAAGCATTGACAGCATGGTATTCTGCTAAGCTGACACTGTATAGATTAACTAATGCTCCTGACGTCTAATGGGGAAGGAGACGGACTTGTGATGTTCCCACTGAGAGGAATTTCCTATTTTTAGAAATGCTGCTGGTTCTCATGGGATGGGCAGGCTGGGAAAGCCTGCCACATCTTTTACATTTTTACCTTCCCCCTCCAATTTATGACAGAATGCTGCTTCACTATCTACTCTCTTTCCTGACATTGCATGCCAGGTACCCCAGTCTGAGGGTCTTGGAACCCTACTACTAGCAATGGGGGTAAGAAAAGCATTCCTCCTCCAAGCAGTTAGGAAACTTCAATGTCTCTTGGAAAACCTCTGTAAGACTCCCTCAAGTATTGCTTCATTCCCAAGTGAAATATGAGCAGGCTGGGAAGGTATAGAAGAAGCAGAAGAATTTTGTTGTGTCAGCATTTTTAGCCCTGTCTTGTTTTCTGCCTAGACCATGTTACTGCTCTATCTGCCTCCAAAACCAACCTGCTAATGAGATCAGCTGGCTTGTAAGCTTGGTGGCAAAGGTGTCAGCCTCACCACTTTTTCCTGTTCCTCTTCCATGGGAGCTGGGAGGTGAATACTCTCTTTCAAACACCTAGAGATAAGCTCAAGCCAATGCCAGGAAGCAGCGCTTCCTAAACACAGGCCCCTCAGCCTCTTTTGACTCTTCCTGCTCCATGTAGACAGAAATTGCTGGAGTTGTCCTAGTCTCAACAAAGCCATATTGACCTAAGCCAGATGAAGATCTTGTCCTGTATCTATTGCAAGGTCATCTGGCCTGGCCTGCATGGCCACTTTCAGTCTGTCCCAGATGTAAATGGTGACAAAGAGACATCCCACCTACACTGCACTTTTAACTGCTGTGACTAGATCAGTTGACAGGTCGTGACAGCCCCCTTGTCTGGCTGGAGATACAGCAGAGCAGATTCCTGGGATGGCAGGATGATCAGGAGATGGCTGTACACTGTCTAGAGTTGCCTCCTGGCAAAAGGTTCGAATATGTCATGGCACTGTAGTCACAGGGCCAATGTGCCAATTTCCTGCTCTAAGTGGACTTAATTGCACTGGGGGCAGAGAGGTTGTCCAGGAAGAACCTGTTCCACATGCTGAGACAGGCCTCCAGTTCTACAAACATGTGTAGCGTGCAATAATGTACAGAATTGGGACTCCCCTTTAGCCTCCTCAGCTGTTTCCAAATGTTTGCAGAGGCATTACTGGCTTGGGTTAAAGTACACCAGTGACCTTTGTAACAGTGCACGGCTGTGTTATAAGCATGTTCTGGCATTGCTGGTATTTATTAGAGTAGCTGCAAGAAGTATAGAATTTCTTAGGTTAGAAAAGATCTTTAAGATCATTGAATCCAACTGTAAACTGAGCACTGGCCTCAGCCCATTGATCTGTCCCATCCACTCAATTCCCTCTGCAGAGCCTTCCTACCCTCCAGCCCAGAATGGTGTCACCTGCAGACTGGCTGAGGGTGCTCTCAATCCCCTTGTCCAGATCATTGATTAAGACATTAAACACGACTGGTTCCAGTGCTGAGCCCTGGGGAACACCACATGTGACTGACAGGCTTCCAACTGGATTTAACTTCTTTCACCAACACTCTTAGCCTGGTCATCCAGCCAGTTTTTCACATAGGGAAGAGTGCACCCATCCAAGCCATGAGCAGCCAGTTTCTCCAGGACAATGTGAGGGAAACAGGGTCATATGGCTTTACTAAAGTTTAGACAGGCAATATCCTCAGCCTTCCCCCATCCAGGAAATGCGTCACCTTGTGACAGCAGGAGATCAGGCTGGTCAAGCAGGACCTGCCTTTCATAAGCTTGTGTTGCCTGATCCACAATGATGATCAGTTCTACGACCTTTGCCAGCACCAAGGTCAGACTGACAGGCTCTAGAATGGGGCACCAAGACCCACTGGAAAGCTGACAGAGAAATTTTTGCAGAAGAAGCAGCAAGAAGTGCCAGCGTATTTTGCAGGAGGGTATTTTTAGTTCTGTAAACAACTGAAAAGTAGGAAAATCTTGCAATACATGTCAGCATTTGAATTAGTGAGGAGATTTGGAAAAGGGGCTTGAAATTGGTCCCTTTTGACTCACCTATACCTTCTTCTATTTTTTTTTTTTAAATAACAAAAATACTTCCTCCTAAGCAAGATTCCTTCACTGTGATAATTCCACAGGAGAAGTGGTTGCTTTCAGTGGCTATTTTTGACTGGAAAATGTCTACACCACATAATACAATTTTTTTTTTATCTCCGTAACACTTTCTGCTGAAGGGAGGAATGCTTGCACAGCATATTTTTCAACCTTCTCATGAAGCTGGCACACCTTGAAATTTCTGATCCCCTAGCAGTGCAGACGCCCACACTGAAAAAGGTTAATGTGAGGGGTTTTTTGTGAACTGTAGCTGTGCTTTATTGACACTTCTTTGCTAGCTAAGGTTCTTGTGGTGGAAAATCCCAGCAAAACAAACAAGACCTGGCTCCAAGCAAGGTGGCTGCTCAATTAAAAGAAAAAAGAAAGTTTCCAAGAAAAATTTCAATGCAAAAGTGTCATAGAACTTGGAAAGTCATGAGTCATCTGAAATCTTATGGGGCTGAGCATGGAAATATGGGAAAGGCCTCAGCACTTTGGGGTAGAGCCTGTGCTGCTGAAACTCAGCTGTGCACTGTTAACAGGCAGTGTGCATGAGAACTGATCTCTAAACTGAATGCTGAGATTACTGCACTTGGCTTTCTTCCAATGAAATGGTGCATAGCTTCCAGCTTTATCTAAGGAACCTTCCAGAAAGGAAAGCTATGGCACGTTACAGAGCAAGAAGGTGACTACAAAGGTTAGGTTTTAAGTATAAAGATGTTGCCACTTCAGATGATGAGTTTGAGAGTGACCTCAGAAGTTCACTAGGAGACTATGCTATTCCTCAGTTCCAGTTACTGGATCTGTAGTTACAGAACAAGGGGAAATAGCTTTAAACTGAAAAAGGGTCGACTTATATTGGATATTGAGGAGAAATTCCTTACAGTGAGGGTGGTGAGGCACGGGCACAGCTTCCCTTGAGAAGCTGTGGATGCCCCATACCTGGAAGTATCCAAGGCCAGGTTGGATGGGGCTTTGAGCACCTAGAGGAGGGTGTCCCTATCTATGGCAGGGGGTTGGAACCAGAGGATCTTCAACGTCCCTTCAAACCCAAACTACTCTAGGATTTTATGATTTAGTGTCCACAGGCTTTCCAGATTCCCCACTGCAATGCTGAACTTGAGTGACAATGGTTCTTAAACCCAATCCAGTCCTGCACTAGATTTAGGAAGCCTGGCCAGTGCAAGAAACCAGGTTGATTACAGTGGGGGCCTTGGCTATGGATCATCAGTAAGCTACTGAAAGCAGTTGTTTCTGCAAAGCAGATAGGTATTATTTGACTGACAGAAATCTCTTCTGTGGGGGAATACTGGACTGTGACACAGGTACTGCTGACCTTGTCAGCAGCCTTCCCTGAAAACATTTAAATTCTCTGCAGGAGATTAATCATGTCCCTTTGGTCTCTATTTGCAAAGTCATGCTGTAGCTCTGAGAGGCTCCTACCAGTGCTTTTATCCACAGCTTGTCTAGTTTAAAGTGAAAATCATATAGAGTTCCTTTGGTTTTCATTACTGTCACTTAGAAGAGAATTGAACTTGGGACTTACCTCTGCTAATTCTCTGCTTTTCTCCAGAAAGGATTCCTGGTGTATCAATGACACTGATGCTTTCTAATACGGGATTAGGTAGCTGGGCACAGACGAACCTGTGTGGAAAATAAATGTGTTTAAAAAAAAAAAAGGCAAACCAGTCATGATGTGCTGTACATCACAGGCAGCATGGGACATGTCAGACTCTGATCTCTCAAGTCTTTGGTTGGAGCTTGGAGCTACTGTTACATAAAAAAATGAGAAAGAAACTAGAACTAAGCACTTGTCTCAATTTTGCTGCCTCTGGAACATGGGTCTCAGTCATGACCTATGAAAGGTTTTTTATACGGGCCTCCAAATTGTGAATTATGAAAACATTTAGGTTTTCATTTATGTGCTGTTTAGATTTTAACAAGAAGTGGTATTTGTTTTTCTTTGGTTAAGCATTCCTCTGTAGAGTCCTGAACTCAAGTGAACTGAAATAACTTGCTTTAAAAAAAAAAAAAATCAGCAATTCTGTAGGACTTTTGTTCTCTTTCAAATTTGGTCTTAAACACACAAAAAGTGTGCTATTATTGCACCATGGAAGTAGTAAAGCATAGGCAGCATGAGATCTGAAGAGGTTGCTCAGTCTATCCTCCTGCCTCAAGGCAGGATCAATCAGGTTATTTGTCTAGATGTTCTTCAAATCCATAACAATGTAGATTCACCAACATTTGCTGTGAGTCTACTCCATTACTTAATAACCTTTACTGTAAATCCTCTTTTTTAATGTCTAATCTAAATTTCATATGCTATAATGCCCCTCAGTCATGAACACAGTAGATGTGGAAAATTACTTATTTTTCTGCTCTTGTCACAGTGTACACTATTGTCATCCTGCTCCCCTCAGTCCTCTATAGAAAACAGTTCTGTGATTGTTTTTTTCTTTTGCCTATCTCTTCCAGTTCTCTCTAGCTGCCTTTCCAGCTCATTTCTAAATCCCTGAAGATGCTTTGGGTCCTCTCAAACTGCTCCACATATTTCTTCCGGCAGGATGCCACAAGCTGAAGTACTCCAGCCACGGCCCTGTTAGTGGTGAGCAGAGTGGATGGATTGCTCCTTATCTCTTAGAGCTGACAGTCCTGTTTATACATCTCAGTGACATGTTTGCTTTTTTAACAGCACTACAACACTGTTAACTCACATTCATTTTGTAATTCACTGCTCCCCCCTCTGCAGCTCCATTTATGTGTAACTGCTCTTAGCTAGTTGTTCCCCATCCTGTATCTATGCAAATCACTGCCTAAGAAGAGTCACTTGTGCTTTGTGGGCTGCAGCTCATCTATTTGAGCTGCTAGTAACAGCAAAGGACAGTAAAAGCCTGTCTGCTTCCACAGCTCCTAGCATTTCATGGATAGCCTTTTTGGGATGGCATTCCACACAGCCCTAAGTGTGTGTGTGTGTACATATGCATATTAATAGGGTGGTGTGACATCCAGACACAAAAAACCTGTTCCTGTGGGAGGAGGCAGAGCCACAGAGGATGGGGGTTGGCACGAGGACCACTCAGTGCAGTCAAGGCAGATGGGGCCCTGCAGTAATCTCTGATGAGCGTCTGGCTCAGCAGAAGCCCCTGCACTGCTGAATTCTGCCAGGCTATGCCACAACCCAATTGTTCTACTCCCCTGTGTTCTACTCTGCTATGGCTCCAAGAAGATTCTGGTAAGAGTGAATCCTCATGGGTTAAAGAGTGTCACCTCCCCTAAGCTGGCAGCTATTTCAGACCACATATTACAGCTTCCCACATCCCCAGCTTGGCAGGTGGCAACAGGGAGCATTTCTGAATGTGTAATACCTCACATCAAAGAGTGGGACTGGCTTGATTATCCTGTTGAATGCCAGGCACAGCAACAGAGAACAAAAGGCTCAGGAGGTCATGTTATTCCCTTGTCCTGCCAACCCAGGTTTGCTCTTCATTGTTACAGCCCTGAGTATTCCTTGTGCTGTAATATTAAATGGGGCAGGGGGATTTTCCACCAGTTTCTCTAGGAAAAGTACTCCACAGGAGATTTCAGATAGAAGGTCAGAGGCCAGCATGAGTGAGTGCATTCTGGCTCTTTTGGCAAAGGTAAGGCTGCTGCCCTCCTGTTGTCCCAGCAGAACTGCAGGACCTCAGCGAGCTCGACCTAATTCAGTCTGGGGCCATACGAAGGGAACAACAGTGGTGCCAAACTAGAGTTTCACTACCTCCACAGGCAGAGCATAGGGCTGAGGGAGCAACATGTTATCTACCTCTCCTGCTGTTCACAACACAAAAACAGGACTGACTCCACATTAGCTTCCCAAAAGAAGACTTTGGGAATGGGGGAATTCTTGCAACCTAGTCAATGTGATACAAAAGTAATGGGTGAGATTCCTGATTTTGCTCCAGGCATTTGGCGCCAAACAAATCTTCCTGACAACAAGATGCACCTTCCCATCTCTCTGGAATCTTCCCAGAGATGGGGTTTGGCCAGCAGAGTTGGAGAAAGGAAAACAAACCCTTCTCTCAATGCCCAGGAACAACCTGGGGCAAGAAAGAGCAGACAAGAGACAGGATTCTGCAGACCTGCTATCCTCATTTCAGCCCTGGGCAGCCCTAACTCCGAGGTATGTGCAGGTGCTCCATCTCCTGGGAATGAAGGGAGGGAGGATACAGGCTCTGAGGAGCACAATTTGCTTATCTACCAACCCATTCCTGACTGTACTAGTTTTCCCTTGCTTCCTGGAAAGCAGGAGATCCCAGTCTCTGCCGGGGAGGAAGTCCCAGCAAAGGGTGGATGCTCACTCCTGGAGCAGCAGGCTCTGCAGCCCATGGGACACAGTGCTGTGGGCTGCCACCTCTCAGCCAAGACCAGCTTGGCCTGTGTGAATGCTACTGCCTCATGCTGCTCTGTTCCTTTCCACTGATGGGCAGTCAAGTCTTTAACCATCCATGGGCAGAGCACCCATGGCCACTCTTATCTCAGCTTAGAGGTGTGGCCCCTGGAGATTAGCTCCCTTCTGCAAATTTCTTGCTCACAGCCTCCTAGCTGAGATCAGGGCCTTGGCATATATATAGCAGCAGCAAGGTATGTGCAAGGCAGAGATAGCTCTGCTTGTTCCTAGCCAAGCCCACTGGAGAAGTGTGGGTGGCTTGATCTGGTCCAGTGGGTGCACCAGGACTTACATCTGCTAAATTTTTGGCCCTCTGAGTCAACTCTTGCATGTGTTTAATTTCCTAATTAGGTGGGCATCAGCATCTGCATTTTCAGCATGTGATGCACACCCAGCTGAGCCAGTCCCCCTTAGTGTATCTCCTTTGTCAGTTTAGAAATCATTATCCCCCCTTTTTTTCATGTCAGCAAGAGAAAGGTGTCATTAGCTGCTGTGGCTACTCCTTGCATTGCTAGAAGGACTGCACTTATGCTGCTGCTGAATCACTGCTGTGTCCCTCTGCCCGGCTGTCTGCACAGGCACAGGCTTGACTCTTCAGGAGAAGGAAGAGTAGAAGCAGCATAACAAGGGCACAGCATGATACAGTGAACTGGGTTAATGCATGCAGAGATCCCTTGCTGTAACAGGAGCAAATTGCATTCAAGAAACATCCATCAGGCTAGTTCAGAAGTGTTTGCTTTTTTGCCCCCCATGCCTGGCCTAATGTTCCTTCTCTGCAGTGAACTATCTGCCAGCTGTGGCTGTTCTTGGCTATCAGCTGAGCTGTTCTGAATTATGTCCTCTTCATACACGCTCTGCACTCCAGGCAAGAGGCCTGTTATTCTCTCAGGACAAATAACCATTCTGCCCTGGTGTAGGGAGCGGGCAGTCACCTGACCTAACCTGGTCAGGTGCAGATGTTCTGGGCCCTATGGAACAACAAAAACTTCTCCAAGTCTCTCTGGTGCAGGACCATGTTGATGTATTTCAATGATGCTCCTGTGCAGTGATCAGATACTGCTTCCTGTCACCCTGAGGTACTGTGAGACTCTCCACACAGCAGTGACTCCAGCTAGGAGTGACCAGCTAGATCCCTCTCCTGCCAGCAAGTTTCCCCTCATGCTTCTCTGCAGGCCCCTTCCCTGCCTCCTACAGCCTACTCCAGCACTCCAGTTGTCAGTGCTGGTAGGAGATACTGCACCCTCTGGACAGCCATTCTCTAAGCTTGGAAGATCGAACGGGAGCCAGAGCCCAGCCCAGCTTTCCTGGCTGTTTGGCTGAGCAGCTGCCATGTTTCCAGTGTCTCCCACACCATATTAAGGGCAGGCCTCGATGGTGGGTGTAGTCAGTTTGTTGCCTTTTGCAGCACAGTTTGTGCTCATCTAGGATATGGGTGTGTGCTGCTGGCTTCCTGCAAGGCCTAGATCCAAAACCTCCCTATGCTTGGGCTGGGTCTAAGGGATGGAAAGGTTATATTCCTCATGTCAGAGCCGCTGTCCAAACGCCCTACTACTCTTTTCTACAGGAAACACATTAGAGTGGTCATAATAGGTATAAGGCATGGAAATGGAGAGAGCCTGGTTTTGATTACAAATGGAAGAAGCTAGAAATACTGAAGCAGGGGACAAGAAATGTAATGAATGTAATATCTCCCTCTAGTCTCCTGTAGGATAAGCTTAGGCTGTGATGTCATTTTTGTTTAGTTTGATCAAGTAAAATGCAGGTTTGTCACACTTGAATTTATCAGCCCTTCAGCAACTGACTTATGGTGCATCTGGTAGGACTGGACTGGCTTTGCATCAGCCATGTGGATGGGAGAAAAAGAAGTGCCTTACTCCTTTACATTACTTGCTGTGCTGCTCATAAGATTCTAAGTTTACTCCACAGAACAAGAGAGTTTTTGAGTACTGACCTGTTCAAAAAGGCATTGCCAAAGGCGTTGAGTTTCCTGAACGGTTTTTTGGGATCCACCACCAACGCGTTTCCAGGAACGATTCCTTCCACATCTCCTTGCATAACTGCTATAAAGGAGTCAGTTGTAGGCTCTGGTCCAATCCTCATCCCTGGGAAATCCTGCTCCAGCAGGTACCTGTAAGTGAAAAAACAGGGTGTGGGCATGAGACATGAGTGGCTAAGTCCTAAATGAGTTGTACTGAAGATTGCAGTTCAATTATGAAGCTTAAGAGCATGCATCCTTCTGAGACTATTTTTAGCACTGTCACTGAATTGTTTGATAAATGCCTCGGTAGCTTTTCTACTTAGGATCTCAACACTGAAAGCTCATTTAAGGTGGATTAAGAAATTGAGATGATTATAGCTGCTAGGAAGAGATTCTCATCACATTGCATCATCATTTTGTGTACTTCAATCCTCAAGACATTTGGAGCAGATTTAGCACAGCAAAGTAAAAACAGCAGTTCACTGCAATCACAGAGTTAATCCTGAAACCCTACTGGCTCTTGGTGTCAATATCAATTACTTCACTGCTGCTTGTTTCAGCAGACTCATTCAACTAATGTTCTTAGCCCCCAGTCCAAATCAGTTGCTTAAATGCCAACCTCCCCTGCACTTGACTGAAGTCTCAGTCTCTGTCCTTGTGCGCTTCTGAAATGCAGCCACAGGTCTGCACTACAAACTGCTCGAGCATACTGAGCACTACACACGTGGGTGGGGGAGTATATCCCAAGCTACATATCAAGCTAGACAGCACAGTAAATACAGCATCCCTTATTATTTCCTGAAAGTAGTTTGGCAAATTTCGGGGAAAGATAGTCACCCATAGGGTTGTAGGGCTTTGAATAGGATGCTGGCAGCATATCCTACCTGACCCTGCCAAATTCAGGGTGGGTCAATGGTGTATGCACGGGACAGTTCCCTTTGGCTCTCGAAGGTGCCAAATGCCACCAGAGGTCAGGCCTGTGTCTGTGTGTGTAGAAAACCACCTGCTGGGCCTGTGCTTTTGAAAACTAAGACCATTTTGTCCATGTGGTTTGCAGAAGGTGGCTAGAACTGGTCTAGCCCTTAGTATGGGATGGTGTCAGAGGTGACAAGTGCTAAGCTCTGGCTAGTTACATGAAGAATAAAATGACTACCAGACTGTGGAAATGAGTATAAGGTAGCTAGCACTACCTCTTCTATTGCTTTGACCTAATCCTCAGTAGGTAGAAAGATAATTTCAGAATTGCTGGGATGTTAGAAGTAGCTTACGGGGATGTGGAAAAGGAACTAGGAGAAGGACTGGAGATTTTTTTTGTGATTGAGACTGATATGTCCAAGCACCAGAACTGGTTCACTCAGGTGAGTCTAAGTGAGGGACGTCCCTGTGTGAGGGACTATAGGACTGCTGGCATGAAGGTTTGTGATAACTTTTTAGGGGTTCCTGCTTTCACTGTCATTTTAACATAGGTAATCACTATCCAGTATTTAAGGAGCAACAACAACAACAAAAAAACTGTGCAGGCTATTTATTGATACCATGTCAGCAAATGTGTCTTCAGTTCCCAATGGCAAGGCCAAATCAGCTGGATCCAGAGGTAAAAGAACAAGGACAAATCACTGATACTTATATAGCTTGGTACACACTCACTGCAACAAGAATACCTCCACAAATGATATCCATAATTCCCTTAGGAGAGGACCACACCTCTTTTACTGGTGTATTATCATGTATTTTCTTGCATCTTTTGTCCAACGTGATTTCGAAGTCCCATGCTCACCAGAAGGCCACCAGAAGTGACTCTTCCTTACTGCAAACCTCTGAGATGCAACAGCAGCTGTTGAGCAGCTCCTAAAAGACCTGAAATAGTCCAGGAAGAGAGCAGCCCTCTGACCTCCTATACTAGGGTGGATATATCCTATTTATTTATCTAAACCTTATGTAGGGGTTTCCCAAACTTTCCTGTAAAAGAGGGTAATTACTTAAGAAAAGCAGGCTGCTCTGGCAGCCACAGTAACTCCTCTCTAGTTTGAAGCACCTGAGAACAAGGAGGGGTTACTTCTCTCCCACCAAGGGCTCTCTAGACTATCATATGAATGTTCTTGGCTCAATGCCTTGGGAAGCTCTTTACACTGCACAACTATTTGCTGGGTTAGAAGCCACTTGGTCAGATCTGGAAACTAAGCTTGTACCTCCTAGATGGCAATTCAAACACTAGCCCCTGACGGACACTGCTGTCAAGCCAGTGGCTTTGCACAGATGGGAATTCACTGAATCCATAGAAATAAATCTTTGCATTTTCCCCATGCAAATACTAGGGAGAAAAGAAAGGCAGTGTTACCAGCTGTCAAATACAACAAGTGAAGGGCTTTTTAGAAAGGCCCCTTACTCCCAATGTCAGGTTGCAGCCTTGCTGTAACAACCACCTTTTTTTTAGTGGCTTGAAATGCACGTGTAATATGACAATTTTTGGGCAAAAGTAAAAAATAGTTGAGGGGGGGGAGTTGTTTGTTATTTATAGACAAAGCTTCCCAGAAAATCTAACCAAAAGTCCTATGTGTAATAGCAACACTCCTCCAGACAGCCTGCTTGAAAGAATTTTATCACAGCTCCACTCAGCTAACATTTCAAAGCATTTCTGTGTTTATTTCTTGTGTAAGACTTAAAAAAACCAACCAAAAAAAAAATCCCAACAAAAGCACAAAAGAAGTAGCTACCCACCAATGTTACTGACTTATGTGCAACAAGTGGTAGGAAACCAGAGAGATGAAGATTTGTACTGCCCACTATCACAGCATCTATTTTAAGTGAAGCCTCTCTGGGAGATTTGGGTACATTGTGCAGCAGGGTGTCAGCCACACAAGAATCTCACTGTGCAAAGGACAAACACAAGGGGTTGTATTGACACTGCCCGATGGGGGGAAGGCACTTCTGCCCAGCAGTGACACAGCCTGCCCTGGCTGCCACAGGCATGCTAGAGAACACATGCAGTTGTCACATTTGTGGGGATTTCTGGGAGAGAAGGGCAAACAATAGCCGTGGAAAACACCAACCACCAGCAAGCTATTTCCTCTGCCAGTGCTGCAAGCCTTAAGCTGAGCTGCTGAACACCATCAAAGGCTTGGGGGGGTGACCTCCAGCCAGGTTAGGGAAGTCTGTGGAGTACCCCAGACAGGAGTGGAACAGTTTTTTTACAACCAATCTGTTTTCAGAGAAGTGTCTGGAGTCGGAATGTGGCTGGAAGCATCATCCTGTTTGCCTCTTTCAGGCCTGCTCCTGGGAAGGGCCAGGGCAGGAAAGCTGCATTAGCACCAGCCCAGGCTGGGGTCGCCTTTCCCAGGTGAATTTGGAGATGTGTAAGGAGAGCCAAAGGATGTGGGGGGAAGGGGCTGCCTGCCCGTGATGAGTCATGCAGGAGCCCTGCAGGACGCAGCTGAGTGAGGCAGCAGAGGTGATGCCGAGCGGCAGCGGGAAGAAGGGCAGAGCGGGAGGAAATGGTGACAACGGCCTGATGCGGCACAGATGAAAGGCTCGGGGCCGCACGCGGAGGTCACACCAGAGCTCGGCGGGTAGCCACTGACAGTGTGGAGAGGCCAGGACGTGTAAACGATTAGCTGCAGGAGGAAGGGGTGGCTGCACAAGAAAAGCAAGCAATGTTGACAGTTAGTAGGGCTCTGGCAGGGTTGTTTATTTTATTAGCAGGATGGCTGGACTTGAGCCAGGATTATTTTTAGGAATGACCAAGGAACCTAAGTTAATTAGGAGAGTAATGTTCTATCCTGTCCTCCCACCCTCTTACAGGAAACAGAAAAAGCAATAACGTGGACAGTTTTCTGTTGGATAGACTGGTCTCATAAATGCAGGCTCCAGTGAGATCCTGCAGTGGCTGTCAGATATTCCCAGGCAGAGGTGTTGCCTTGCCCTAACCAGCACCGACTTTCAGCCCCCAGCTTTGTGGAAAAGCATCAGCCAAATATATGCTGAGGAGAGAAATGGGAGTGAGCACAAAGAGATGATACAGCAGGAAGCAGGAATGGAAAAGCTGCATAGCAATGCTACCTACATCCTTCACATAGCACAGAAAGGCTCAGCTCTGTGTCCCTGCAAGTAGAAGAGGAACAGCCTGGTTACACTGTAAACAAGTCATGCTCTGGTCTCACTTCACTGGCTTTGACCAACACAACTCACCTCCCTGTTCCCTGCTTCAGCCTCTGAAACAGGAATGTTTCTCCCTGCTGACCTTGACTGCCTTTATTCTGCCATCAGCTCCTGACAAGAGAACAGCCTCACTGCAAGATGCTGCAGCTTAAGTGCTTCAGAGCCTTGCATATCTTCCATGTTTCACCTCGGATTCCCAAAACAAGGCAAGAGGTTTGGAAGACAGACATTCCTTAAGGAGGTGACTAAGGGTATTTTTTTTTTTTTGGTAAGGTGTCATGGAATCCAGGTAAACTGGGACTGAGTTCATTCCACATGATTGTTTAGTGGCATGAAGTCATCGCCCTAAATTGCATGGCAGTACATGCAGTACATGCAAGCAGGATGCAATTTAAGAGTGGAATTGATACGTAAGGGCAACCCTAATAATCCCCCTCCTGATAAGATTGTGGATGGAATGTCCAGAGGCTGTTTCTTGCTCCACTCTACTGCTAAGACATAATGGTTGTCAACCCTCCCACTTCCTCCCCCCAGCCCCCTTTAACTCCTCCCTGCTCTCAGCTTTAGCTCCCACTTGCCTTCCCACAATAACTCTGGATGCTAATCTGGTGCTTATCCCAGCTCTTTAACGAGCAGTGTCTCCAAGCCCATGCTGGAAGCCTGTCACGAGCAACACGAGGTTTTCTGGCCTTTGACTGGGAACACACGGGAGTAACAGACTCTCACATTTCTCCTACTGTTAGAGACCCTGGGGTTCCACCAAAGTTTTCAACTTTCACCTTCTTAAGACACTATGTTAAACAGAAGACTCTGCCTTTCTGGAAGGTCCATTTGGCGCTCCTGTGAAGCAGAAGCTCCCAAAGCTCCTGGTCACTTCTGCCTGACCATCATCTCTGTGTAGGCTCATCCCAGCCCTGTGCCCAAAGAAAACTGGGAGGATACAAGCATGAGTGAAAAGCAGTTGTCAGGGAGGCTTAGGTCCACTTGCTGACCAGCAAAGAGGTTGTTGCTGCCATCCCACATGAACAAAAAAATCTTCTTTTGCCTGGAACATGCTCTGGGCACCCAAACTTCCTGAAAGAGAAGCTGAGGCTTACAGGAAAAGGACTTCACTGAACAGAGAGGGGCAAAGGCAGGAAGTCTCTGTTAACAGCATGCAGGTGAGACTGCAGGGAAACACTGATGCTGGCAATCCAGAGAAAAGAATTAGGGAGAGATGCTTTGGTTAGACAGCCTTAGCAGTAATTCAGCAAATCCTCGTGTTCAGGCTCTGAGTGTCTGAAACCCAGAGGATAAAAAAAGCTTTACAAATAGGTTTGGTACCAAATCACAGAACAAAGATCTGGGGTAAACCAGGCAGTTGGGCTAGTTACCCTGTTTTTCAGAATTGTAACTCCCCTTGCAAACGTGTAAAATGCTCATTTGAGTCTTTTGCATCCTTCACCATCCACCTGATCTGCTCATATGAGAAAATTTAACTCTTAAACTTTGTTTCTCAGGTACATGCCAAGCTGGCAGAAATGCATTCTGTTCTTGGCTCTCGACCAGGAAATTTAGCAGCAGGAATATAACAGCACATTAAAAAAAAAAAAAAAAGCCCCTGCATTTCTCAAGGTCATTCCTTTAGAGGTATAGTCAATTTGATTCACCTTTCTCTACTCTCTGCAGTTCCCTCCTTCACCAAGAAATACTGGTAGAACAAAGGGCTGGCTGCCTGTGGCTCGTGTCCAGATTTACACTGGGGCAATTCCACAGATTTCAACACAGCCACACCAGAGAAAGGCTGGAATTTAACACTTAGCTTATGAATCACATAGGAAACATGGACAGCGCAGCTTCAGCTATGATCCCAAGGGAAAGGCTGCTGCAAGTTGAACTAGCAGCATAGCTGAACAGAGATCTCTGCAACCAAGTCCAGCTGGAAAAGTTTAACCCTCTCTGGGACAGTTTCACATCATCGAAATGAAAGTGTTGCTTGCAGTTGCTCTTTCTTTAGAGTTCGAAAGGAACTTGCTGCTCCCAGTATCTCGGCCGAGCAGGACAGAGTTAAAACAGGGCTTTACTTCTGGAGCCCTGAAGAGGGGCAGGTCTCTCTGTACATAGGCACACATGCTTCCAAGTGGGTTCTGAGTATTGTCTCTGGGACAGTGCAGAAAAAGACAGACGCAAGCGTGTAACAGCGATTACTGCAAACTGAAGCACCCCCTTTAAAGCTGCCTCACCACTCAAAAGCCACAGCAAATTGAAAAGAATGGCCACTACAAGGGTCAGCCTGGGCAGTGCAGGCACGGAATGCTCCGCGCGAGGCTTCCCAAAGGCTCTGCACTTTGAACGGCCCGGAGGGCCCCAGTGACTCACACTCCACACTCCTGTCCTGCCTGCGCTCCTCAGCCCTGCCCTGGGCTACTTTTTGCCACGTCGGTGTTTGATGGTACATCGCACACCACCCTGAGCTTGCGAAGGAATGCTCCGCGTTTGAGCGGAGGTGACTTTTCAATGAAAAGCTGTTGAAGGGAGAAGAAGGGGATAACAGAAAGGGGATCAAGGCACAGCACAGGTAGCAGAGACACGTTCTGCCCCACCCCAGTGCCCGGGCGTTGAGGGTGCAGGCAGCAGGATTTTACCTGATGAAGGTGGTTTTCCCAGTGGAGTACTGCCCCACGAGGAGCACCATGGGCTTGTTGTCGAAGT
Organism: Chamaea fasciata; assembly: GCF_029207755.1. Taxonomy (NCBI): domain Eukaryota; kingdom Metazoa; phylum Chordata; class Aves; order Passeriformes; family Sylviidae; genus Chamaea; species Chamaea fasciata. The sequence goes on along the minus strand of NW_027094088.1, from coordinate 16,109,250 downwards.
CGGCATCCTCCAGGGCGGGCGAGTGGAACTCGTGGAACTTGTAGTGTTCTTCCAGCGGCAGCAGCTTGGTCTTGTAAAGCTTCTTCAGGCCGTCGCTGACGGTCTGGAACACCTCCGGGTCCTTCCGCCGACGGTCGTCGGTGCCCAGCCAGCTGAACATCTTGTGGCCTCCTGACGCCAGCTCCGCGGCGACCACCGGGGCTGGGCTGGGCTGGGCTGGGCTGGCTGCGAGCGCGGGCTACCCGCGCATCCCCCTCAGGCCGGGCGGGCCTCACTCCGCTCCAGCGCCCACCCGCGGGGGCCGCCCGCCCTCACGCCACCTGCGCCGGCGATTTCAGCCAGAAAGCAGTCCCCGCGGGAGGCTGAAGGAGCGGCTCGTCCGCGCAGCCCCGGCCCAGCGGCACCGGCGGGCGCCGCCTCCCCTCACGCCGCCGGCTCCCGGCGTGGGCATGGCGCGGAGGCCCGGCCCTCCAGGAAAGGGGCGGGCGCCGGAAGCCGGCCGTTCCTGGCAGGCGCCGCCCGTTCTCCCCGGCGGGTGAAGCCGCGCCGGGCGCCGCCATGTTGAACAGCGGGGAGAGGGCCGGGCGCCGCCGCGCCCCCTGGGGGCCGTTGGAGGGATTTTCACCCCGGCCGCCATTTTGTTTCCTTTCTCGCCTCGCTTCGAAATAGACCTGAAAAAATCCACTGAAGAGAGCCGTGCGAGTGCAAATCTGAGAGGGAGCCGGCTGTTCCTGAGCACTGCCGGCCTCATCTGGGTCTCCAGCCTATCACAGCATGGGTCAGGTTGGAAGAGACCACAGTGGGTCATCTTGCCCAACCTCCCTGCTCAAGCAGGGTCATCCCAGAGCACAAATGGCACAGGATTGTGTCCAGATGGTTGTGGAATACTCCAGTGAGGGACACTCCGCAGCCTTTCTGGGAAATATGGGTCTTTGTGTGGTCATCTGCGCAATAAAAAAGTTCTTTCTCATACTCAGGTAGAATTTCCTGTGCATCCGTTTATGCCCGTTGCCTCTTGTCTATTGTCTGGCACCCCTAAGAAGAGCCTGGCTTGACATCCCCGTGACAGCCCCACTTTAGATATTTATACACACTGATGAGGTGTGCTCTCAGTTGTCTTTTGCCTCTCATTCTTTCCTCACCTCAGCGATTGGGCTGCACTGCTGCCCCTCACTTCGTGAGGCTCGCAGCTGTGGCTGTGCCTGGAGGAGTTCTCCATCTAAGCAGGTAAGACGGACAAATTATCTACTGTTCCAAATTCTTTATTCCTCCAGCAATGAGGGATAGCAGGACAGCTGCAGAGGTTTGTCAACAAGTAGCTTGAGGATCAGCATGTCTTTGGGGCTGGCCATCAGCTCTGCTCTCCTTGTCTCAACTGCGCAGCTGGGATAAAGCAGATTTTTTTCCCCTAAAATATCTCCTAAAAGCTTTTTCACTTTAGTCTATCCCACGGGTCCAAAAATGTGGCAAGAGGCAGTTTTGGAAGCAGTCCTGCCATGTGGCAGTTCCTGCCCTTTCCCAGCCATTTACAACCGGGAGGAGCCCAGACCTCACATAAGCAGAGGCAGCTCTGCATTAAAACCTTTTTTTCTTTCTTTTCCCACAGGAGGGGTACACATGGAGACTGTTGGTCCTGTGTGCCTGAACAATGATCCAGGCCCATTTCTGTGCCTTCTACTGCAGGACAAGACATTTTCCTTGTTCCCATTGAGTGATCCCAGGCACTTGTTTGCCCTCTGGCATGGCCTGACCCAGGAGGTGCAGGCAGTGACTCTGGGGACCAGTTTTCTTTTTCTGGAAGAACATAGCGGGCTGACTGTATTTTCTGAAGATCAGACTCCCCTGCTTTCCTGCCAGTGCCTAGAGCTGAATGTGGAACTGATGTTTTGAAGCCTCCTTAAGACCAATTTCCCTCATTTCTTTAGTTTTATAAATAGAGGCTTTTGGCTTTAAGAATTTGATGACTCCTTTCCAGTGAAAACTCCTGAAAATGAAAGGCCACATAGAATTCAACATGTTTTGGCAAGAATTACTCATTTTGTAGGAAACAACTTGCTTTCATCTTCTAGATAGTTCTGCCATTTAAGGGCTGTGCTCCTCCGATGGCGCTCTGGCATTTCTACAGCTATATATGGAGTCTCTTTGGTGCTTGCTTGTGTTATCCTCGGAGCTGAGTAAAGGCCAGGAAGCCTTTGATTGTAAATCTCCCCAGGCCACCTTGGTGCCCTTCCTGAATGCAGCGAATGGGGAGCAAAGCAAGGTTTCTGTTGTGCAGGCTGTGGGAGCTGACTGCCACAGGTATGGCAGAAGCACAATTGTTCCCCATTTCAAGGTGAGGATATTAATCATTAAACTGCACAAATCATAAATATGCATACCCAATGGCTAAATGGCAAAACAAAAATAAAACGACTTTGCCTTGGCTGAAGAGAAAGGAACAATCCACGTTTCCTGTGGATTTGTTATGTCCAGGGCAGATCACAACAAAACTTGTCAGTCTTTATAGAATTTCTGTCTAGAGGTATCTCACGAACATTGCAGATTTTTATTTATTTTTCAATCTGTTTTCTTAGCCATATGAGACTGACTTTCTCAACATCTTTACCTTGAGATACAGTGCCTGCCAAAAACAAAAGGAAGTAAAATTAGGAAAGGAAGTTTACAGTATAATTAGATTTTTCCTTCTGCTGGAACCAAACTGAAAGTTTTCATCTGTTTTTTGTTTTTTATTCCTTTTCATTTCTTAATCAGAGGTGTTTTAATGGATGGCTTTCTGTTGGATAGATTGGTCTTATGGTGCAATCTTTAGTAAGTTGGGGGGTTTTTTAGTAATTCATATTTTTAAAATGTAGAAGCTCTCCCTTGATTGCCTTGCACAGAAGCCACTCTACTGCAGTGCTCAGAACGTACCTCTGTCTGATTCTGGTGGGGGTCTGCTACAGTCCTCTACTATAGAATTTGTCTTTATCTTTAAAGATGTGATGGATTTAACTTTCATTTCTGTAGTTTCTCAGTCGTGTCCTTACTGTTGGTAACAGGACTGGCAGTCACTTAGCTTGATACTTGCCTTGACCAGGAAAGAGGGGCTTGCTGGAAAAGATCCACTTTGCTGCAAGTCAGTGAGGCTGAGCTAAGTCATGCAGTATTTGCACACAAAATGAAACCTAGGGTTTTGGGGGCAAAACACAATGTTGTATAACTGAAACTTGTAAAATGGTGACAAATATGTTTGCTTATCTGCAGCCTTAGGGTTGGACAAGTTTACTTCCTACAAAAGATCATCTGAAGATGGGGATATTGAAGTCACAGAATCTGAAAAGATGTGGTGACTCAGACCACAACATGTCAACAGTTTCAAGAAGCTTGTGGGAGCAGTGTAGTTCAGTAAAATTAACTTCCTGCCAGTGCAGTTACTGCCATTGTTTGTCCATTGCCAAGTACGAAACCTGAGGAGACAGTGTCAAAAGTTCAGGTGCTGATGGGTTAAACAGGGAATAACTAGGGTTGTGGGAAGGGAAAGGAAAGAAGGGAGAGGAAGGCACAGCAGGCCCCCAGAATTAAACCAAATACACTAATTTTATAAGTCAGGGAGGGAGAGTTTCCTCTGGTTCAGCTGGATCAAAATTCTCAACTGCCTGCTGGTGCCATATGGCCTATGTGGAGACATAAAATTGTCTCCAGCATAGTCTGTTCTTTCCTCACTCATTACTTTGCCTTTGCAACTCCGAAAGCTGCTGCCTTCCTCTCCTGCCCTTGCTGCTCCTTCATATTCCTCTGAAATATTTCCCATTACCTTTCTCCTACCACTTTTGGGGTGTCTGGAACACACACACACACACACACACACACACACACACACACACACACACACACGCACACACACACACACACACAGAGTCCTTTTCCCTACCCTCCCTATACTGCTCTTAGCCCCTCATTGCCTGAGGTGGTAGGAGGTGCTAGTACCCAGAAGTGCCACCAAAAAGGGGGAATGTGAAGCTGGATAATGTACATCCAGTGAGTGGGAAGCATTCTTGCTTCCAGAGAGCTCCCTCCTTAGATCTGTTTGGCAGAAAAAGATGTTTGTATTGCCCACAGGGGACCTGACTGATGGGATGTCTGTAATAATGCTGGAAAGAAAAATCCTCTGAGCCCTTCGCCATCCTTGCAGTGCAGAAGCTTGGTCTATAACTCTTGAATGATTTTATCTTTCTCTGCCATAGGACATACAGGTCTATCAAACTTACATGAATGTTCTTTGTAGAAATTCATATGATAACTGATTGACAAAGTGTCACGTCCCCGTCTGTTCTGAGAAAATAATGGGGCGTTAGAGAGTATTTCCTCGCTGAACTTTTTGTTACCTGAAAGCAGAAATCCTGTTAAAACGTATTAAGACACAGTCGAACATATCTTCCTGTTCTACCTTGTCAGTGATTTATGGAGAGACCTAGAGTTTAGTGCTTTGAATAATTGAGTGACAAACTAAACAAGGAAACTGAAGCACTGGGTGACTCAAGAGGTAGCCTGCATGGTGGGCTGACCTGTTCTTTCATGTCTTCCGTGGAATGTGTTGCATTGAGATCTCCTGAAATTTTCTGTTATTACTCAATATGCTTTTTTTCCCCGCCTCCTGCTTCTACCACGGTGTTTGATAGGTTAGGACAGGCTCTTGGGGTTACGTATACCAGGCATATATATACATGCATGTAAATACACACATAGGGAGAGATAACAAATATACCATTTATGAGCAGCAGGCATCACTAGCTGTGAGAACACACCTGGAGAAGGTAGGACATCGAATGCCAAGTGCTGTGTAAAGGGATTTGGTGCTGGCATTTAGCAGTTATATTTGGCTAGCACAGAATTAGGATTTTCCAGGAGTTTGAAGGGAGTGTAACACTGTCACTGTGTTAAGATGAAGCTGTCCTCTGGGATCAGAGGGAGGTATTAGTTACATAATGCAGTAGCTGCTGCTGTGCTGTTCTCTGGAGGTGTGGAAGGGAAAGGCAAAAAGTTTGTATCAGCAAATGTGGGAAGGATGGGTGTGATGTAAAGCAGCTACGAGCCACATCAGCTATCCGGCATGTCACAGCTCCAACGCTTCTGCCTGCCAAGTGGTTGGCTATACAGGCTGGTGTTTTAGCTAACCCAGATTTTGTGCACCCTTGTTCTCTCACTTTTGCTGTTTAGAGTTGGTTTGGCTGCTACTTGATCACTAAGCATTCTGTGGAGATCAAAAATTTCTCTGGCATTCGCAGAGTTATGTTTAGTCAGAATTTCTAATGATTGGGATGCTTATGAATAGGATGTTGTAACCTTAAGTGCTAAAGTACAGATCTTGAGTAAATGGGATTTTCATATATCCACTGATTTTGATGTAGCTTGGACAATTTCCACAGCAAAGGATATGTATTTTTAAATCTCAGCCTCAGGAGTCTTTAGAAGTGAATCTTTGGTTAGAGAGGCATTGCTTGAAGTTCTGAAAGCCATCAAGACATTTTGGATACAGACTTTTTTGTTAAGATCAGTAGAAGCAGGTTCACTGCTTGACCTTGAAAATCTCAGCACCAGAAGGTGTTCATCAACCTTTGGGCCAATAATCTAAGCACAGGAAATACAGGGAAAGGTCATCCACCTGTGTTTATATTCATTCCTTTAGAGAGAAAACATAGTTCAGTGCTTCTTTTCAGGATATTTCTATTTGCTTTAAAAGCCCACAGGAAGAGCCGGAGTCAGTGTTGAGGGTTTTTTTCTGAAATACAGTACTCTGTTTAATCAAAGACTAGAGGCTGTACCTGCATGTGATGTTTTTATACTGTTTGTTTAGAGACTAATAAAGATTAACAAAGCCTAATATACTCTCACTATCCTTTTGACTAATGACTACTAATTTCTGTAGCTAATGTTCTGCTGTATTACATGAATGGTTGTAAAAGATGGCCCTGTATCATTTGTTCTGCTCACCCTAAAATTTATTATTTTGCATGCAAACATTTACTACTCTGTTTCACACAATCAGGAGCAGCTCCTCAGCCCAGATTTGGATTGTCTTTGTTAAATCAGAAGCTGAGCTGAGCTTTGTCATCCCCACATTTAACCCTCAAACTGCCCGCTGTCCAAGTGTTGGCCGAGGTAGATCCTCTCATAGAGTGAGTAAGAGACTCTCAGAGAATTAATTCATGGTCCAGTTACTTTTACAAAAAGTGAAGGATTTTCCATGGATTTTTCAGCTTCTCATTTCAAGATTTAGGGATGAGGCATTTAAGATCTTGTGAAAGCTCAGTGGAGATCATAGGATGCTATGATCTGCATCCTATGCAGTGGAAGGACTTAGATCAGATGGTAAATATGCTAACTTGGGGAATGTGCAAAGAATAGAGAATCAAATCCATTTAACCTACTGGCTCAAGGCATCCCTCTAAAGCTTTTTACCTCTGTATGCTATACTTGGCTGCTTTCCCTTAGAAATTTTAATTGCTGGGAGAGACATGCACACACTCTGCTCCACCTGTGGAGGACTGATTCAGTCTGGCTCAGTACCACTGGTGAATGGAGTACAGGAATACCTTGGCTAGTCATGTACAGCTGTATCTGGTGCCTGTTCATACACAGGGCTGTGGCTGGACAGCAGGCAGAAGGTTAAACACAAGGTGGAACACTTGCTGTCTGAGAAGTGACTGTTCATGACACGTAAAATGCTTCATTGCATCTTTTGTTCAAAGATTTCCCGGTAATTTGGAAAAGACTTTAAAACAACACACAGTCAAGTTCAGCTGGGAGGTTTTCAAAACACACAAAGTAGCATCACTGACTCAACACACACTGTTACACTCAGGGGAGATGGCTGAATTTCTTGAAAATAAGGCTACATATTCATGTGATTTAAACCTTCATTTTTGAAAGCATTGGTTTTTTCATACTATCTTTTGGTTTCAAGACCTGTATATAAAATTCAGTTCTTTTTCAAATAAATGCCAGACTGAAGCGAGAACTGGTGGAAAGTTAAATTAATTTTATCAGGCACTGTGCATATTCTGCACACCCAAAAACCAAGTCTTAAATATTTGTTCTTCACTGTAGCTCAAAGTGTGCCAATTGCTCTCCACTTTTTTCCTGGGGAGCAGCAGAATGAGAAATTCTTCTTCATATATGTTTTGTCTGCCTATGTAAAGTGCAGCTGGTCTCCAGGCTGTTTTCTTCCTTTGTTTTTTTCTTAAATCTATCTCTGTCTGTTGCTCATGTTGTTGCAGCCATGAAGGCCAGTGGCTGTAAAAAGGGAAGGTTTGGGGGGAGAGACAGCATTTTTCATCTGGAGAAAAAGTAAGCAAGTTGTTAGGCGCTTAAATTCAGCTCTGAAATATCTACTGTACAACAAATGAAAATTGGATTTTCATTTCCAGCATTATCTTTTGAAGATTTTTTCTTGGTTGCCCTTTGCTGTCAAGCTTTGTGGATCACTTGTAGAGTGGGTTTATAACAAATGAGGGCTCTGTGTGGTTGACCAGTACAATCTGTGGTTGGTTGTTTTCTCACAGGGATGGCTGCTGACCTTCAGCTTCGATGGGAGTAACAATCAACTGGTGCCTTACTGAGACCAGTGTCCTTGGATGCCTGGGGCAGGGATTTTGAGTCTCAAAGAGCCTCCTCGGTGGGGGAGGCTTCCAAATACTGTATCATTACTGCATGTGAACCATTTCTTAAACTTTGCATCCCAGTTAATTTTTTTTCAGTCCGCACTGTACCAACTGATGGTGATCACCTTGTTAGCACTGATGGAAGTGATTTGCCTACTGAGATTTTAGTCATGATTTCTCCCGGCAAGGGGTGGTATAGATGTTTAACATGGCTGCTGATATTAAAAAAAAAGCCTAGGACATCACTCTTTGGTGTTTTTAGTGGGGGGATGAGAAACATCTGTCTTGAATGTTACAAGGAAAAACATACCTCAGCATGAATTTCATGTGTGAATCTGTGGTATTCAGAAAGATGGAATGTGAACTCTTGGGGAAGATCATATCATTCTCCAAAATGAGACAAAAAGGGGAAAATAGCTATCATAGGAGTGTGAGTCTTGGCTTTCTAAAACCTAATGTATTCCATTTTTCTGTTAGCCTTTGGTTGATCTTGCTTTTTTTTTTTTAATTTGGGAGGGGAAATAACTTCATGCCACAAGGTGATTGAATAAAGACTGTCATTCATGTTGCAGCACGTTATAAAAATATTCTGGGGAGCCTAAAATAGTCCAGAGAGAGACATAGAATAGCCATGTGTATGGCTTCAAAGCTGTAGTAAAAGTCAGTGGGGTCACTTGTTCTGATTTCACTCAGATCTACAGTAATATTAAAGCCTTGAAAATGCAGTGATAAGTGCTCGGTTAGAATTGGGTGAGCCCCCACTTCTCCTAGGAATGCCACTGTTCCTACACACCCCTGCTGACTAAGAAGAAAATTTTAAAAGCCAGGATTAAATTTACTTTTTATACTTATTTTAACTATCAGGAATTCTTCTGAAAGACACACCTCCTCTGAGAAAACCAAGAGTTTCCAGCAGAACTGTGCAGTGTGAGATCCCTCCAGAATCCTCAGTGGGAAAAAAATTATCCTGGTGTTACTGGAGACATCAGCATGCCTTTTCTGCTGTGCTTGAAAAAAAAGAAGTCACCTGTGCCTTTAGGCAGGAGTATCTTTCAAAAACATACCCCTCCTATCCAGCAGAGCTACCAGGCTTTGCTGGAGTCGTGCTTGAAGAACAAACGCTTGTTCACAGATGATACCTTCCCTGCTCACATCAGCTCCATTGGAACAGGAGCGCTGCTAAAGAAACTGCCCCAAAATTTACAGTGGAAGAGGCCACACGTAAGTGACTTTCAGTCAGTACTGTGTGTAAGAGGATGATTGCAGATAATAGCCAGCAAATAGTTTTAGCATTGAACGGACTACTCTTAGACTTTAATTTAGGTGTACTTTATTGTCTTCGGGGATTACATTTATTTCATCAGTTGTCGTTTTGGAAGCTGGGGTACATGGATTCTCATGATTGCCTTTGAAGCACTTGCTGCCCAAAATCATAACCAGCCTTGTTCAGTTTATATCCAGTAACATTTGGAGCAGGCAGAGAGAGGAGGTGAAGGGAGCAGGGAGAGTTGGTTTCCTTGGAGCTCACAGCTACAGTGATCGCACTATGATTCTGTGGTGGCAGGTGAGCTCCTTCTGTCCAGAGTTCAAGATCATGACCTGTTAAAAGATTTCTGAGTTTATAGACAGTTCTTAGCCATGACCCCTCTGTCCCGTGGACCTCATACTGTTATGATGCTGGAAGCTGCTGCTTTCCCAGACAGGGCAGGTGCCTTATCCTCTTGCTGGGCTGTGGGGTTTTTTTTTCTTTTTCTCCTTTTTTTTTCCCCCCCTGCTTGACTGGTTAGTCTATTGTACTTGGAGTAATCTTTCCCCGGCTCTCAAGACTGAACTTCTATCATAACGAGCGACTGAGCATCAGTCTGTGAGTTTTTAGTTTTCGGGTCTTTGTTTACTACTTGCGCTCACATTTCCAAGGCCTTTGCTGGAATTCCAGGCTTAAACTGAACATCACAACAAGAGACACCGAGGTGCAAGGGCTGGTAACAAAGCATGTTCTCATAACAAAAGGGTAAATAACAAGTGTGGGAGGCCGGGACAGGGGCCTGGCACAGTTAGATAAGGCCTGTTACTAGTAATGCCAGTTCTGCTCTTACTGAGCCACTGAGCAATGTACAGAATTATGTAAAAATTTCAGGATTCCTTTGTCTGTAGGGAATTCTGCCAGGTAATACCAGATAGCTTCTGCCAGCCAAGTTATTTCTAGCTGTCCTATTGTGAGATTGTGGCAGTTTGACAAATTGTCATATTTTGTGAGATATAAATGATTTCCCAGAAGGATCGAGTTTCTGCAAAAAAAAAGGTCAGCATGAGTCCTCGCCTCTACAAAGTCCTTCAAGTGTCTCTCCACCCCTCAGAAATTGGAATGGACTTGAAACCTCCTCTGTCTCTCAGTGGGCTATTCTGTTGCTCTGCTATGATAGTTGAGGTGCCATGTGTAGGTCCAGGAGTTGGACTTGATGATCCTGATGGGTCCCTTCCAACTCAGCATATTCTGTGATTCTATGATTCTAAAACTACCTCGTGAAGAAGGCAGCTGTTTGCTCTGGATGCCAAACTTTCTGAGCAAAGACTCTCTGAGAATCCTTCTGTCCCTGTGCTACAGAGGAGATGCTGAGATTCTGCCATACAGCCTGCAGGCTTGTAGCTTGCTGCATCTATGACTGATGGCCTGCAAACTTAACACCCAAACTCACCAAGGGCAGGGCTTGGTGCCTAATTACTGTGACTGCCTTCTGAGGGTTTGCTGTTTCTTCGCTACTGCCTGCAGGGGAAGCCAGCAGTGTGAAACTTAGCTTGAGCAATTTCTGGGCCATTCGAGTGAAATGTAATTTTGACACTTAGGTTATTAATTTAACACCAGAGGCAGTTTCGAAGGGGAAAAAAATCGCCACATTACTTCTCTCTGTACAATTATTCACAAACCTATTCTTGTCACAGCAACAAGAATTCTGTAGCAGCCATCAGTCTGTAGCTCAATTGTCAGTCAAGCTATGGAGATGTCAGCCAGGTTGGGTGAAAGTTTGAAGAGTTATGCTCTGCCCTCATAACCTCTTTTGGCTGACACTTGTGTGGAGGAGCAGGACTGGCAGGTCTGGAGGGTTGTCTTCTCAGCATGGTGTCCATGGAAAGCCATGGTGATGCATCTGAGCACCAGTGACTTATGCTGGAGACCAAATTCAATGTAGACCAAGCACAAATGTGTGCTCAGGCAGGTGTCAGGTTAGCCAGAGCACATAACAATAGATTTACACCTGAGCCAGAACAATGTCTGCTGGGACAAAGGACTCCCAGTATTTTAAAAGTCTTAACTTTCAAGCTAAATCAGCTCATGTTACTGGCTTAACTCTCTCATTCTCTCTTTTTTTTTTTTTTTTTTAATTTCTTTTTTTCTTCATTTTGTGCTTCCCAGGCTTTGCACAGAAGTCCCATATTTTATGCTGCAAACAGAAAGCAGCTTGATCTCTGCCAAGGACTGGTGGGTAAGGAAACTCCTTTGTATAAATATCTAAGTATTTTACACAAGATAACATTTTGCATGGAAGTTTGAATGTATAAAACTTGGCATGGTAATAGAAGGTATCAATATTCTCTCTCCACTTGGCATGGTGTGGATGAAGCAATCATTTACTGGCATAGGCTCAGTAAATAAGCTGGCAAGCTTAGAGGTGGGATTTGAGGCATGAGAGGTGTCTCCACAAGCTGAAATCACCACTGTGTGTTGTTTCTGCCCATACTAATAGGAAGTGATCCTAGCTCTTACTGGTCTGTGGTGTTGCTGCTTGACAATTGAACAGAGACCACAGAAGGACTTCATATTTGTACCTAATGCTCAGTGTGAGTGTTTTCACTTCTCAGCCTTACAATTAGAAAAATAACTTTTTGCCTGTGTTGCCTAAAATAAAAGACTATATTACCATCTGAAAAACAGGTAGAGGTGGGACTAAATTAGTTTTTAAGTGCCTTATGTCCCTAAAACCAAAGTTTGCTAAGTACAGTCTTGCATGTGAGATGCACTGGAAAATATTTTCTTTTCTGAAAAGTGAATGTTTTCAAAGAAAAATGGAAAAGTTTTTTTAATGGTGTGCCTTTATAGAGAACAGAAAAAACCCCACACAATGTTGGTAAAACACGGAACGTTTCCATTGACAGTTACTGCTTGCTAAATTTCTTATTTAAACAAGCAGTACCCAAATGAAAAGATCATGAGAGAACAATTATAAACCAATCATGGTTAAGTAAAGAACATGTCTGGATCATCTAATTTTGTGTGTATGATTTGTTATAATTGTAAAGACATAAGCACAACAAGCTCTTCTGCTGGAATCTTGGTGGTGTTGCTGAACTTGGCTGAGAGCTCTCACTTTTCAGCCAACTGCATGTGTCCGTTTGTCTTGGCACAGAGAACTGCTGGTTCCTGGCAGCCCTGGAAGCCCTGACATTCCACCAGGACATCTTGGCTGCAGTTGTGCCACAAAACCAGAGCTTTGAGAGGAAATACGCGGGCATTTTCCACTTCCAGGTACAGCTGCTCCCCCAGATTGCAGGAGATCCTCAGATATCCTCTGCTGTGTTTTGTGTCACACCCGTAGATAATTTGTACGTGGTTCCCTTTGGCCAGGAGCAACTGGCCAGAGGGTATCCCAGTCTGGAGAGGAGCCCATCACCCCTCCCACCAAATAGTGCAGGCAGTGAATCAACTACAAGCCACTGAGGAAACACCTCTGCTTGGCTGTTCTCTCCAGCTGTGTCCTACCCATATTTTAACGCAGACAAAACTCTTTTTCAAGAGTGGCAACAGTCAGCAGGACCTGACCACATCAGTTCCAGTCTTCTAGCCCTTTTTTTGTACCTCTTGGCACAACTCTACAGTTAGGAATTCCCCAGAAATCTACCTGTGGCTAATTTCCCGTTTACTCTTTTTACACCTGATACATGCTTTGTTTTCTCCTGTGGCCGGGTGGGGCTGAGCAGCTGGCCCTGTGGGTGAGTCAGCAAATCCCACTGACCCACAGCAGCTTGTTCGGTGCCCACAGCTAGGCTACGTTGCCTTTCCTGTTTTTCCAAGGGGAGGTCCCCTCCAAGGGAAACATCAGCTCATTCCTTTCCCCTGACAGTTCTGGCACTTCGGGGAATGGATTGACGTGGTGGTTGATGATCGCCTGCCGGTGAATGAGGCGGGGGAGCTGCTCTTTGTTTCCTCGGTGGATAAGAATGTGTTTTGGGGAGCCCTTCTGGAGAAGGCATATGCTAAGTAAGTGACTCATTTCAAGTTATGCAAATAGTCTCTCTGAAATATGTTGCTTGGTGCCTACACAGTTTGTTCTTGTTTATAAATGCATCTCCTAGGCCTTGCTACATTTGGAGTGTAGTGGATGGCTCTCATCCTTCTATTATTACACATAAAAGCTGCCATTGCAGTAGCTATTATCAAACCAGGCCCTTGAGTTTAAATCCAAGGATTTGGGTGTGAAAACAGCCTTATTGTGGGGGGTTGTCCTCTGAGTGTTATCATTGTTTGGAGTGTATTGGCTGAGGCTGATGCCTTCCTTGTAAATACTACAGAGGAGTGGAACACCATAGATAGATATTTTCCAATGTAAATGATTTCCAAAGTCTCCTTTAATGTATTATCAGTGTGAGAAACCTCCAAGGATTTTCATTCTGGAGGTCTGCTGAAGCACTGAACTTTGTTTTGGTAGATGTTTTTGCTCTCAGGTCCCTGAAACTGAGGCATGTCTTGAGTCATATGGCAGGGTGAGAACAGTGGCTTCTCTCCAGAGTGTTTTGTCTACAGTAGTAGTATCAGCACAAAGAAGAAAGCAGCAAGGCCTAACTGATGGAGTTTGTTAATATTTGGCTGGAATAATCTTTGCAGAGCAGGGAAAAATACTCTAGTTAACATTGAGAGAAAGATCACACAAAGGTGAGAATGTTCAGTTATTTTCATTTGGTGTTGGTGTTAGTGTTAGAATGAGAAGACTGGGCCAAGTTGCACTGGAGTGATAAAGAAAATCAGATTGGAGACTGAACTCTCAAGACAGTGTCTCTCAAGGAACTATGTCTTAGATACAGCACAGTGCCTGGTGATAAATTCAGGCAGCATTCTCTAAGGCAGAGTTATCAAAGAGTTGTGATGGGCATGTTCTTGTTACAGTGCAGTCACAGATGACAGCAAATGAAGAGTCCCTTTCAGACTGTGGTCAATCTTGGAGGCAATTTTGTAGATTCTCCTCTTCCCAATAGCCAAAAATTCCCTTAAAATTAAACATTAGTTACAGCCTTCCTTTTGCTTTTTGCGCACTTTTTTAATGTTTTCATTGGCAAGCTGTTCTCAACCTGTCATCTGTGACTATAACCCAGAGAATATATTGATGTCTTTTTTTCCTAGGCTCTATGGCTCCTATGAAGATCTGCAGATTGGGCAAGTTTCAGAAGCCTTGGTGGATTTTACAGGGGGTGTCAATACAAGGATCAAGCTTGCAGAAGCTCCTCCTGCTCTGTGGGATATCCTGACAAGAGCCACCTATGGCAGATCTCTCATGGGCTGTCAGACACACTTAGGGGTGAGGCTTGGAGTGACATCAAACCGCTTTACAGCTAAAAACTTTTCCAGACCCATTTCCCTCTGCTCAGCTGGTCATTGTGACTCAAAGTGTATCAAAGCTGCTACACCTGGCTTTCTGTAGAAGTCATGGATTGATGGATGGATTGATCTGCTCATGGATTGATTCCCTGATGCTCTCAGCTCCCTATTGTTATGTATAGGAACTGGTTTATCTATTAAAAAAAATGTATTAAATAGAGACCTACTGCATTTTCCCATTTTTATTAAATAAATTTTCCATTTTTACAGATGGTGCAGTGAGGTAGAGACACACATGGAATAAAGTTATAGCTAAGGTAGAGAGCTGGGTCGTTCAGAATATGAAGTTTTGGCTTCCAAGCTTTATGCTACCACCTCAGCTCTTGGGAAACTCTGCTTTTCTGAAAATCAAAACCTAACCTCCTGGACTTCCTTTAAGCGAGGTGGTCACTAGCCAAAGATCCACAATTTACAAAGGGCCATTAACAATCAACCTTCCAATTCCAAGCATACTGCAAAACTTGGCTCTTAGGAGCTTCCGTTTATTTATTTATTTCATTTTCAGTTCTCCATTTGCTTTGAAAGCCATTGCTTATAGGAGTACAGGTCTCTGGTATTGCTCTATGAGTAGGGGTAGAATAAAAGGTTTATTTTCCTTCTGTTTCTCTTTCTTGTATGCAGACAACAAAGGTCCTGAAGAATGGGCTTGTTGCTGGCCATGCCTACACAGTAACTGGTATTAGAAAGGTAAGACCAGCCCAAGTGTCCTGGGTCCAGGTTAATTTGGATATTAGCAATTTTTATTGCACTCACAGGTTCAACCATTGATCAGAGCAACTATAGTATCTTCTCCGCAATACTCTTTTTGTAGTCTAAGGCTAAAAGAGACTGTGGGCTTTGTTAAGATTCATGTTTTAAGTGTGTCCATTTTAATTTTGAGGCCCTGATGTGAAGGACAATTGTTATGGATCAGTGTATCTCTAAGGGTGGGAATGATTCACAGGGCTCTGCTGAGACCATCACATCACCTAGAAATGCATCTTAGCTGTTAAGAATGAAAGGACTGGCCTTTGGGGCTGCTGGGAGGATGTGCTGAAACTTGGGGATGTGCTTTTTACTTGGGCTAAAAAGCCTTCCTCTGAAGCCAGTGGAGAGGCCATAGAGAAATAAGGATGTAAAGGCCAAAATATGAAAAACTGCAGATGGAAATGTGAGTCGGGGTGGAGTAAGGGAACTGAATTGTGCTCCTGTGCAGACAGTGCAGGGGGACCCCACTAATCTGCAGAACAATTGCTGGGAATCTTCTTAGGATATTTGTCTAGAGGTAAAGGACTTGAAATAATACGTCCTAAGGAGTGGGAGCTTTTTCCTCCTGAGTTTGTGGACGACTGTCTTGTCCAGCTTCAAGAGGAGGTTGACAAGGATAGCAAAGACTGTGTAGAGCTTTTGACATTTTGGTGAAAGTATGTTCATACCTGTAGCAAGAGATACTAGGAAGGGCAGAAGAGATGAGCTGGATGAGGGACATCTGTGTCTCCCACAGGAGGAGCAGGAGTTTATGTGTGGAGGTTTTCAACAATGTGTCTGTCAGTCTGGCTCCTCTGATGAGATGGAGAGCCAGGCAGTCCAGAGGAACTGATCAAGCATGTGGAAACAGCGTGGAGTCAGCTGTTGTGCTGTGTGCTGCCAACAAAGCCCCTGATTGGCCTGGCTCCCTCTCCTCCCACCATGACATCCCAGTTCAGGAGGCATTAGTCTGTGTGGTCATCCGGGGGCGGGGGCTGCATTGTGCTGTGCCATTGCACTGGGGTGGGCTTGGCTTTCACTCGAGTACAAGATGCGCAGATGTTGGAAAGGAAGAGGAATGTACAGTCAAGACTTTAGATTAGGAATCTGTCATGTCTCTGGTTTCAGTTTAGAATGTAAGATGAAGCACCTTAATTTCTTTGTTGCTGGCATTCAGAGTTGCATGTTCAAAGATTTTTATAATCATACTTGCTGGCATCTATGAGAACGAACAAAATCTTGTTAATATGTGACATAGTACAATGATATAAACCAGGTGAGAGCTGTTGAGACCTTGGTAAGCACAATGTTTCTGTTTTCTGCAGGTGACCTGTCAATATGGACCAGAAAACCTAGTGAGACTGAGAAATCCTTGGGGGAAAATTGAATGGAAAGGAGACTGGAGTGACAGGTGAGTTTAAAAAAGGGAAGGTGTGACACTTAGTGGAGGAAAGGTTTCTTGGAGGAAAGATGCTGCCATCTTCAGGCATGAACTAATGTTGAGGGCAGCAGTAAGGGAACAGTAAGACACAGACGTGGTGTCAAAGCAATGACTCCATAGATTTATGTGTCTCCAACAGACAGTGCTGCTGTAGCTGGCCTCACTTCACACATGCAGCCTCAATCAGATCAGTTCTACTTTTCCTTTCACTAAATGCCAGAGGAAACATAATATGAGCATAAGATGCTGACCACCTTGCTGTGATCTGGAGAGCATGCAAAGGGACAGACAGCTGTGCAGGAGGCTCTAAAAAAACCCCATGTTTCAGGACACAGTCATTTATCACAGGAAGGCTCAGGAAAAATCTTCCACAGGCTGCAAGGTGTTGGAATTGGGTAAGTAGGAAGGAGTCCTCTGTCCTGGCTGCTCAGGGAAATACAGTTGGGCATGAAATCAGAGGAAGCAACTAGTGAGGTAAATGGACTCTATATTTGTATCTACCTGATTTTTATTTTTTTTTAATTGGGACCCATGAAAGACAGTGGTTTGCATTCTAGACCATGGGCAACTGTAAACTTCTATCCTGTTCCTCTTCGAAGTGAAGCCTGTTTCTTGCTTCCAAGCTTCACTTCATTCCCTGCACAGGCTGTTTGCTGGGGCCTGGGGCATAGAAAGGAGGGAAGAGCACGGAGGTCATTGGGAACGTGAATGGCTTTCACCTTGTCTGCAGAGCAGTAACTTCTCTGATGCATGTCTGTCACATAATGACAACACACCAGCTGTTCTGTTGAAGAGCATAATGAGCAACATACTGCAGGCCTGCCTTTGAAACGACTCCCAGCTGCCTCTTGTGCTGTCCTAGTCATTCATTCATTATGCCAAACACTCTTCCTATTATGTCTCCTTTGACAGAAAATTAACCAACAAAGCAGGTCTAGATTTTTATATTTTAAGTACTTGGAAGCTGCCTGTTCAAGTGAAGGGGCTGGCTGACGGAAACAGAACATTTCTGGCTTCTGCTGGAGAAAACTGGAGCTGTGTAGCTACATCTCATGGGACCTAGGGTGGTCATGGAGAGTCTTGTGTGGCTGAAGGCATAGTGGGGGATAAGCATGGACAGATGTAGAAACAGGGATTTGAGCTCCTTTTATAGAGGAAGGTTATGTCTTCTGCCTTGACACATTTCATGTGGCCACATTTCATTAGTCACCTCCATGTTTTTCCCCTTAGCTCGTACAAGTGGGAGCTGCTGAGCCCGAAGGAGAAGATTTTGCTGAGGAAAAAGAAGGAGGATGGGGAATTCTGGTAATAGCACAGTCTTGCTTCTCCCCTCTCTGCCAGTAGCCCTGGGGCTGCACCCAGAGCTGAAGCAGCACATTGTCACTTAGGCCAAGGCACAGGTGATGAGCTTTATAGCAGTGCTCCTCTCGGCTTGATCCTGTGAGGAGCAGTGACTGTGCAGACATGGGATGCACTGTTCTTCAATGCAGGAGTGAGGAAGAAGCAGGACATTGATATGTCTCCTGGGGCTGCTGGAGATAAAGGGCAGCCCCAGGAGCTTTTGTCCTACCTGTTTTTTAGCTTCGAGAAGCTCTTGTATGCCTGTTTGTCTGCGGTTTCTCCACAGCTTTTGCCACGAGGTGGCAATGTTGCCGCCCCTGTCATTTCACTGCACTCCCTTTGCTGGCAAGATTATTTTATTCTCTGTTCTGCTATCCTTTGCTGAAGTTTTAGTCGTGCATTAGCTACTCCTAGATGCTGCTGTGGAAGCAGACGCTCTCTTCTTTACTGCCTAATAAAATATGAGCATTACCATATGTAACACAGAATGGTGTGTTTTTGAAGTTCCTGCTCCCTTTTCATTTTATGAGCCATATGGACTAAACTAAACTGCTGACAAGATGTCTCTTGGCACTCTTTTCCTAGGATGTCTCTGCGAGATTTTAAGATTCATTTTGTAGATCTGGTGATCTGTAAATTAACTCCAGACCTGATGAGCCAGGAAGATGGGAAAAAGTGGATGTACTCCTTGAAGAGTGGGAGATGGGTTAAAGGAAGTACAGCAGGAGGAAGTCTGGGATTCTGTAATGGTGAGGGGTGCTCTTTTGCATAACTCTGACTTTAGATGCTGTGCTGACTCAGTTAACAGCTCCTTATAACCTCTTAACATAAAATTGATAACACAAGCATGTGCTTCCTGTTTAAGCCTCCTCACAAACATCAGAAATAAGCAGCTGAAGAGCTTTGACTGGCTTCTGCTTTCACACAAGATGCACTGCTTGCAAACATAGGGCAGTGGGCTGATTATAGCATGAAATAAACTTTAGGATCCTAGGATCAATTTGCCAGCACTGATCTGCTCTAGGGCATTAAACTTGTCTGTTAAAATTTGCACCCTCAGCACCTCCAGCGAGTGTGTTTTAAGTAAAATGAATCAAACAGTCAGAGGCTCAGCTCTTTTGGAAGCAGAGCAGGTGGAGTTTAAAGTCAGCTAGCCCATACACCAGGGGTGAGAGAGGAATAGTGATACATTTATAAACAAAATGAGCTCTCAGCTGCATGTAAGCAGAACTGTAGTTCCTTGTTCCTGGGTCTTTCTCCTATCTTAAATATTAGTTGCACTGCTAAACTTGTAAACTGCACCTTAAAATCAAATTCCTGTGGGGTCTGGAGATCCAGTCAACCTGTGATCTATTCAGTCCAATGCCAGGCATCACGTGAGAAGCTGACAATCAATTTTGTGATGGAAAATGACATCAAAATGTTTTTCTTTTTTTACGTAGGCAACTTTTGGATGAACCCTCAGTACTGGCTGAATGTGTTGCCAGTTGAAGACAGTAAGAAAAGCCCAAGTACGTGCAATGTGGTTATATCCCTCATGCAGAAACACAGCACCAAACACCGGAACCGAGCCCCTCACCTTTTCATTGGATTTTTACTCTATAAGGTGAAGGTGCAAAGAATTGCTTTGATTTTCTTGCTCTCACCAAACAGAAGTCTTCCAGCCCCTGTAGACTGTGGTGCTCTGCAGGCCAAGAGTTTTTGTTGTGTGCAGGGTGATTTCTGCTCTTTCCTCCTGCCTGTGCCCAGTCTCCTCACACATCAGGGCTAGGCTTTCTCATGCTCTGTGCCCCCCTTGCTGCCTCTCCTGCATGCTGTGTGTCACCCTGCACAGGTGATTTATTTTGCCGCCTCTGAGGTTATGTGCAATAGCTGGAAGAGGGTGCCAGGAGTCCTCTTACTTTGGGACAGGAAGAGCTCTGGCCTCAGGTTATTTCCAACCATGGTAGAATTGTGCCTAAAAAGTGTTCCTAGTATGATGTGGCAGCTGCTCATGTGTTCATACTGCTAGCTCCCTCTGTATCCAGAGGTGAATGGATATCACTAGATATCCTACCTTCAGCAGAGTTTCCTACTTTCAGTTCTCTGCTTATCTGAGTACCTTGAGAGCCACTCTTCCCCCTTGAACAGAGCCACAGGTCTTGTTGCTGCTGTGAGCTTGTACAGTTATGGAGAGGTGACTGTGGAGAAGGGTTTTTGGGTGGAGGGACTGAGGTTTCTGAAGGCTAAGACCCCATATAGATGTATGTAGCTGCTCTGCTTTCCAGGAATGACTTGGCTGTGTTTTGTGAGACACACAAGTCCTGACTGATAGATGCTCTCTTTCTTTTCTTCCTGCAGGTGGGCCTACAGGTGAGTCCCCACTGCTGGCTCTTGTCTGGATGACCTGGGTTGGTGCAGCATTAAGACAATGCTGAATGTGGTGTGTTTGCCTTTGTTCCTTGGCTGACAGTGAATGACAGTATTTGAATTCAGTGAGGCACCACAGAAAGGCACTACTAATGCAGAACCATCCTCTGACTCTACTGAAAAGCTGCCATGTCAGGAGAGCTCATTGGCATTGAGAGGGGGCATTAGTTGTTCAGCTTCTGTCCTGGGTCTTCAAAGGTATTAGAAGTAGCATCAACCTTTACCTGATGAGCACTTCATCCCTGCTGCAGCTGTGGGATGGTGCCCCAATTCTTGGCTGTGTTGTGGGAGTCAGAGCTGCCTTTCTGCTGCCTTCCAGTCTTGGCATGAGGTGGGAAAACAGCCTGTGCCCCATACAACTCAAAGATCTCCTAGGGAGCTCAGGTTCCTGGCTGTCTGATGGTACAGTGTTTTCAGCTTCTTCAAGTCAGCTGTGTTTCTAACATTTTCTTTATCCAAGAGCCTTTGGGACCTAAGAAAGGGCCCTGGAAGTTAAATCTTTATGTAAGTCCCGATTTTGGCCCTGACCTCAGAGGGCTATTTAAAACAGGGAAATTTTTAGCTCATTTTGTCTTTAAAGGGGATATCTTCAACTCTGTTACTGCTGAAATGAGAGTACACCTCTTAAATGAGAACTTGGGCTGGGAAAGAACGAGTTTGGGTATATGATTAGGGTAGCACAATTGTGCTCCTAGTTACTGTAGACCCAGCTGGTAACCATGAGATAAGATGCTGCTCCTTCTTGACTTAAATATCTTGGGCACTAGCAGGGTTACCTTCAAGATAAACGTTCTGGCAGAGGGGGTCTGAGTGTGGCCTTAGCACACCTGAGTGGGAATGGTGGCAGCCAGGACTTCAATTTCAGGTTTGTAGTGGTTGCCAAGATCAATATGAAGAGATGGCAAGATGAGAGCATCTAAGGTATTGGAACTGCTGTCAACAGAGTATTGACTGGAATATAAAACTTTGAATTTAACATAAGGGGCATGTGGAGGAGTAACCCTGAACCCTTCATAAGAAAGATTGCTCTATTAGTAAGAAAAATACTGGCAAAGGAAGAGGAATAGCATCTTCCCATGAGGCTGCAGAGTAAAATAGCTAAATGTTTTGAGGAACAGCCAAGATCAGAAGGTGACAGTAGTTTTAGCTAGCAGGATTATTTATTGGGCTTGTGTGCTGGGCACTCAGTGGCATTAAAATTAGTTCCATGTTGCCTGAATCAACACTTTATCCATCATCCTGTGGCAGAAAAGGGCCTGCAGAGCAAAGAGAGCCAGACAGATCAAGGACACTTGCATGAAGTCAGGACAAGGGCTTAGGTTGCTCCTGCAGTATGCTCAGATCACTGGTGTTCTGAAAAATCCTCTGCTACCAGATGCCTAGTGCAAAGGACAAGCTGGGTACAAAGTATGCGGTCCCTGTGGGAAAAGGGGTGTTCTGGCTAGTGAAGGGCATTGTCTAGAGCAGTTCCTGCCTGCAGTCATTTTGGCCCATATGGCAAAGACTTCTGCAGAAGCCACATTGACAGGAACAGCTTCTCATCCCCAGTTCTTGCTGCTGTTCCTTACAAGTAGTGTAAGTGTAAGGTTTTTATGTAAGCTGCAGGAAGTCCAGTCTTTTGTCATATTAGTATTGAGCAAGGGTGCTACATAGTGAGAACTGCCATGTCTGGGGAAGAGACTGAGTCCTTTGTGCTCTGTTACCTGTTGTAGAACAGGCTGAGATGTGAAGGCAGGTCGGCTGTGCCCTGCTTGTGAATCTTCCACGTGCCTTTTGTCTGTGTGTTCAGCTGGAGCAGAACACCATTCTCTTACCTTCCTTCCCTGAACAGCACCAGGAGAGCAACAGAAAGCTGCCCCCAGGTTTCTTCACCCGACATCAGCCCGTGAACAAGAACCAGGTTTTCCTTGATGAGCGGGAAGTGACTCACGACTTCCATCTGGAGCCTTGTGTCTACGTGATTGTCCCATGCACCCTGGAGCCTCAGCAGGAGTCCGAGTTCATCCTGCGGGTCTTTTCCAGGAAGCACATTCTTCGGTGAGATGGTGCTGCCCCTCTGCCAGTACCTAATTCCCTGGGAAAGTCTGGTGTTTCTAGTCTAATAGGGGCAGCATAAAGACTTAATTCTGCAAAAAGTAGCACAATCCCTTTCAGAGAGGCTGGCTCTGGATTTCTCCTGCCATAGGATTTTCAGTGGTTGAAGCACTGTTTTTTGCCTTACCCTTTAAAAAAGGTCTGAGATAGGCCCACACAATCGTTGCAGTGTGCTCATGTTTGAGACTGTGAGAAGGATAAGAGCTTTTTAGCTCCATTTTTTTGCCAGGAACTCCCTGCTGGCAGTGCTAGGATGGTTGCTTATACAGAAATGGTGCTTTGGATACTTCAAATGCCAGCAGCTTTTGGGATCCTCTATGGATGAGGCCTTGCCTTACTGCAGCTGTAACACCATAAAATAAAACACACAGCAAGAGCAGGTTGGAGCCCCCTCCGGGAAAGGGGAATGACACCTGTGGTGAGACAAACACACAACTCTGAGATCTGTCCTTAATGTGTCTGCTTTTTTGCATCTCCAGGGAAATGGGTGGGAACACAAGCTTCACCCTCTCTAAGGTGAGTGGGTGTGGTGGGAGTGGGAGGTCTGTGGTTTAATCTACAGCTCTGAATGTTGGGTTTTTACTGTTGCTCTGCCCTGGAGGAGAGGCTGAGTGAGAATGTCAATGCTTGTGTTGCAGCACGTGAAAGCACAGATAAGGTTTATAGACGGAATCCTTTGGACCAAGGGGGCAGATGCAATCAAATGTGGGGGACAGGCAAAACTTTAGGCAGTTTAGTTGTCCTTTTTGCAAACATCTCTTAATGACACCATCTTGCTTGCTCTGCAGTCTTTCCTGTTCATGGTTCTTTTGGATCCTCATGGTCCATTCTTGCAATTCTCCCTGTCCTTTTCAAGCCTTAAATATTTTGGAGACATTATGGGACCTTAGCAGTACTATTCCCATGCAATGGTCTAAAGGTTATTTCCAAAAGAGCTAGTCTCAGTGGCAGTGCATGTACATCTGCAGCTTCTGCTAGAGAATTTATAGCAAAGACTGTTCCCCTGGCATAAAAAGGGCCTTTCCTTCTTTCATCTCCTCTGTTAGGCTGTATAAAGGAGAACACAGAGCCTTCTCTCTTCTTGGCACAGAGTGAGCCCCATGCTTTGCACAGCTTGGGGTGGGGTGTGGGGAATCTTTCTCCCCACTAAGTGTTATCTGAGTATTTCTCTCCAAGAAATAGAAGTTCTGTGATGTAGGGAAGTATTTTAGCAGTGGGCTGTGTTAGTGGTGTAACACCAATTGCAGTGGTGGGCAGAGGGTGGAAAGGGCAGGGGATGGAATGCCATTCTGGGGAAGCATCTTTAATAACTTGGTTGACAGTATTTTTCTTCTGTAAGTTCATGTTTTTTTTATGCCTTCAAAGGAAATTGTTGATAGGTATGAAGGCAAGATTTGGGAGGATTTCTTCACAAAGCATTTTGAACAGGTAATGGCTTGCATGAGTAAACTCCTCCAGAGCTGTTATGTAACTCTGTGAAAGTAAAAGCATATGGATGTTCAGGGGTGGTCTGTGGATGTGTGGGGAGCAGAGAGGGGCAATGGAGAGGAGGTTGGACTCTGTGTACAGTGATGATCCACGCAGCAAATTTGCCTGTGAAGCTTAGCCATGTGACAGCATTGAGACAGGCACACTCCTCTGCACAACAAATGCCTGGAACTTAATGTGAATGTGACAGCATCAAGAGGCTCGAGATATTAGCAAACTGATGGGCAGAAAGTCCAGAAACAAATGCTAAAGGATTGAGCAGGGATGTACCCTCTAAGATCACTTTTCCAACAGGGAAACAGCAGAATGGACTACAGAAGCTGATCAGGCTCACATGCTCTCCCTAAACATTAATTCCTGTTGCCTATATCAGGAACAAAGTGATGGGCTGTGTGGATCCATCCTACCCTTTGGGGCATTCTTACATTCACTGGGGAAAGTTACCTATTAGAGAACACCCCTGAAATACTGAACCTTGTCTCATACATACTTCATCACAGTTGGATGGCAACTAACCTGCTTTGAGAGGTGAAATAGATATTGGGTGTCCTATCATCTTTCCCCCCTAATTTTCCTAGTGAAATATGATCCTTACTGTGAAAGATTATTTTTAGTGATTTCTCTGGCCTAATTTGGGATGGAGTTGACCATCAGGGATCCCACTGTCTGTGGTGAGGGATGCAAGTGTTTCACCTTTCAGAAGAGGTCACTGCATTTATTTAGCATCATACCCTGTATTTGGCAAACACAATTTCACAAAAACAACTTTGCACTTTTAATAGGAATATTTTGAAGGAAGCTGTTACTAAAACCAAGGAATGCTTTCACTTTTTGCCCCTTGTTCAAGAATTTGGTTTTGAGGATGGTGTGGCTTTGATGTCCTAGAAATTGCCACATACTGTGAAGTGCTGGTCCTTTACTGTTGGGATGTCCAAGTACACACAGAGGCAGTTACTGCCATTTCTGAAGGCTTTACCCTGGCATGTCTCAATGATCTGAAAGCTTCTAGAAAATCTGTAAACTTTAGTATGACAAGGGGGAGGGAGAGTCTCTGCTTTGAAAAGTTTGGGGAGGAGTATTCCAAAGTTTCCTTTTTGTTGTTGTTGTTGTTGTTATTATTGTTGTTGTTTGTAAATGATAAAAGGGGAATGTTTGAGGCAGGTCTCTTGACAGTGTGCTTGATGGGACAGATGGCACCAGGGCTGAAAGTTTAACGGTCTGCATCCTCACTCAGTGGAAATTTGCACTACTGCATTGATCTGTGTGGAGCCCTGAAAACTTAGCCCAGAGCACACTGCAGCTCTTGCAGGCTCAGAATCTTGTCATATTCAAAGGGAGTCTTTTCTATTGATTTCCACAGTGGCTGGAGTGGGGCCAGAAAAGCAGAGAATGAAGATGGGACATGCAGGGAAAACAAAAGAGGGAGAAAAGTGATTTAATACTTAGGGGAAAAAAAATTAAAATTCTCTTCTATATCACAGAATCCTGAAATAAATGCTGTTCAGCTCCAGAGAATCTTGAATAATATATCTTGGAGAAGTAAGTGCTGAGAAATAATGTTTCTGTAAAATAAGCCCTCTCAGATAAAAGCCTTGGCTCCTGTATCTGTGTCTTGAATTCTGGGAAGAGAAGCTGGCTTCAGTCTGACTGAACTGACTCTTCTGATGCCATGTTAGATTTCCAGAGCAAAAGGATTTGCTGAGGTGTGAATCAACATGGCAGAAATGTTATAAGCAGAGCTAATCTTGTTTGAATTTCAACAACTGAAAGAATGAGGGGGGAGAACAGGCATGGATGCAGATTCTTAACTTGGCCTCCAAACCCAGCTTGGCCTCAGCTTTGCTCCTGAAACTGTATCTCATCTCACCCTTTGTCACTGCAGCAGTCTCATCAGCACCAAACTAGAAGATGTGGAAAGCCTGGTCTGTAGGAATTTGTGTGGTGGAGGAGGGTCTTGTTTTCACTTGCATGTGCCTGGGCAATGCTGCTGTTTCTGTTTACTCTTCCCTGCTGTGCATGCATAGGGTTGCTCCTTGCTCTGTGTTTGGGGGACAGGATGAGGTGCAGGTGGCCCCTGTAACCCATGCTTGTGAGAGCCAGGTGAGCCCTGACCTTGTCTCTCTCATGTGTGACAACCTCTCTGTGAGGGCAGCCCAGAGCAGTCCACAGGCTCATAATTTGGTCTTTGGTAAGAAATAACACTACCTGGACAGCAGTGAGGCATTGCAGTGCCTGTTTTCTCTGAACAATGACAATGAAATTACAGATGTAATGATGAATCCAGATTTTCTTCCCAGTTTCTTCACTGGTAACAATCAATATGCAACACAGAAAATACTCTGTCCAGCTATTACAGGCAGCAGTGAAGATGATCAAGAGACTAATGTGATGCCTTTTCCACTTAAACTGAATTTGATATTACTCTCTTTTCTACAAAGTTGGACAAGGATAATTCTGTCTGTGATAATTGTGAACTGACCCACCAGGCACTGTCTTATCTGTGAGAAAAGTATATTGTACAGGGAGTCCTTACTTTTCATAAGTTATTGATTTTAAGACAACAATTTAGAAATCTTTACAGAACTTGATTCATATTTACTAAACAGGGAATTACAATATGAAATTTATTAAAGCATCTTGATTTCCTGCAGAGAAGGGATTGGTGAGTTATGATTCTGTCCCTTTCTCGGTGGAAGGTACAGACCAAATGTAATCATGATTTGCAGTGGGATTAGAGCCTATTTCTCTTATTCTTCATGTAACTTATGTATGAACCAGGAATGCTAAGCTTTGAGGCAGCATCATGTTTTCAGCAGTGCCTGTACTTTTAATTATATTAACAGAGCTGGCAGTGTGTCTGTGAAAGAGAGAGAGATGCTTAGTACAAGGGTTTCAATTAATCTGCAGTGCTGTTCCCCAAAGCTCTTCAGGTCAAGTGACTTTGCTCAAGGTCATGCAGTAAATTCTGTTTGGGATTAGAGCTTTGGATGTCCTTTTCCTTCCATTTTCTCTAATAGCTGGAGATAGTATACCATATTTCATTCTATATTACATGCCTGCAGGGAACTCATATTGGATTTTCTGAGACTAGTAGAATCCATCCTGTTGCCTCATATTTTTATCATCATAAATGATACATCTTCTCAAGTGGGTGTAAAGTTTCACAAAGGCTTTGGGGCCTGAGCCCTCTCAAGTAAGGGGGAATTTCGTGAGTGGACATTTTTCTGGGAGATATCCAATGACTCCCCAAAACAATTGTTGTTTTTCTTTTCTCTCCAGATTTCCAGAGTTTTCGCCTGAATTTCAGTCTGGATTCCTGCCAGGGTATCTTGGCACTCCTGGATGTATCCTTGTCATGAGTGATACTTCTGACTCATATAATACTTTACCCCAGAGCATTATTTCTTAGGCCAGCCTGGGTGTTACTGTGATTTCTTTACCACCAGGGCATGGCCCTGCTTATTGAACTTCTCACCCTCCATAATAACAGTTCAGCTGTGACAGAATGGAGCTGGTTTGGGAAAGGGTTGATTCCTGCCGCTTCTGAAATCAGCAGCCAGGTTTCCATTGACTTTAGTGGGAGGAAGATCAAGCCGATAAATAGGCATGTGGAATAAGAAATCATTATCCTTGTATTATAATTGCATGGATGTTAGAGTGGCTGCAAGTTTTTTGGTTGTTTGGGGTTTTGGTTTGGGGTTTTTTTTGGGTTGGTTTTTTTTTTTTTTCATTTTTTAAATATATGTAATGGGTGCTTTCTAATGTTTCATTGAGATGTTTTGACCTTAATTCTCCCACTAAGCTGAATGCCACTGGCACACTGAGTATCCAGGAGTTCAGAGTCCTGTGGAAAAGGCTGATTTTCTATTTGGTATGACAGTAATTTCTATACCCCCTTTGAGTATCTCCCTGCTTACAATGTCACCTGTTGGGTTTTGGGTGGTTTGGTTTGTTTAAAAGTACTCCCTCACCCCACAGGAAGTTTTCCAGAAGAAAGACACCAACAGATCAGGAAAGCTTGACCTTGTGGAACTGCATGCAGCTGTACAGGACTCAGGTGAGCCCACAGCATATTTTGGCAAGTCTCATCTTCTTGTTCATGAAAGCTGAAAAAAAAATCACAGAGCTGGGAAACATCTTGATAACTCTGTGTAGAGCCCAGGAGAAGTGGAAAACATTATCATTTGCATGGCCTTGGCCATCTTTTCTTCCTTCTTTTGGTGGGTAAACACATCTGAAAAATATTTTGCCATGGGATCGGCTGCCCACTCTTTTCTCAGTGTGGTCTCACACTGAGAGTTGTCTGAAACAGAAGTGTCTGCCTATTTCAGACCCAATTTTTAAATCCCTTCCTGTGTGTTGCTAATTGAATTTTATAAGATTTTGTGGGGTTGTGGGGATGCAGGAGGCTAGATCTAGCTCCTGTTAAATTCCTGCCTCTGCTGAATACGACAGCTCAGGGACCAAATCTGGAAGTGTGGGACTTGCACCGAGGCTGTATTGGTGCCAGACTTCACCAGTGCAGTGTCTGAGGC
This sequence comes from Chamaea fasciata, assembly GCF_029207755.1. Classification (NCBI taxonomy): domain Eukaryota; kingdom Metazoa; phylum Chordata; class Aves; order Passeriformes; family Sylviidae; genus Chamaea; species Chamaea fasciata. The sequence continues at coordinate 16,080,930 of NW_027094088.1, read as the reverse complement.
TTGATCTACAAATGGAAGATGATACATATGGGTCCAAATGCCGGACCGAGCTCTGTTGCTATTGCTGGGTATTGTGTGGGTGCTGGAGCTCAGTCTTGTAGCTTCTTTTGCATGTTTACACCTTAAATATCATTCCTCTTTTTGGTGCATGTTCACCCAGTACATCTGAGTCAGTGAAAACACAGTGAGAAACCCAGGCAGACCTCTGCTAAAGCAAACTAAAATCCCAGGCCATGAATAGAGAATGCTTTTGTTCCTTGCAAATGTTGCTGCTGCTTGACATCGGGACTGATGCTTTCTGTATGAGCTTTCTCTGGATTTTCTTTTTCATCTCCTTTCCTACCCTCTTGGGAATATTGCTCTTAAACCCGGCTGCTGCTATTACTGTCATATCCCATGAGCAAAAGAGGCCTGTTTGTATTTTTTCCCAACTCTGGAAGGACTTTAAGTATAGGGGAGGAGACCTGAGCCCTTTTAAATTTGAAGAAGGTATCTTCATGTAGAGATCTCATTTGGCCTGGCCAATATTTGATTACCTTAGGCCAGGCTTGAAAAACAAAGCTGCTGGTAGAGAAGGGATGAAGACTACTCAGTTGTGCCATCTCATTCTGTTTTCCTTTTTTTCTCTCCTATTTTATGTAGGCATTTCACTCAGCAATGAAGTCTGTAATTTGATGGCAATCAGATATGGTGACCCTGACTTACAAATCAGTTTTGAGAGCTTTGTTTGCTTCATGCTTCGAGTGGAGATCATGGGAGGTGAGGCTGGTGCTCCATGTCTGGCCAGGCGAGCTGGGCTGCCAGCTGAGCCATGGCTCCTCTGATGGTGTTCCCACTAGCAGTGGTAAGGTCAAAAATTGCAGGACTGGATTTCTGAATAAAGCAAGAGTAATCAGTTTAAAGCAAGGAAGAGATACAGAGGAAGCCAAACTCTCTCTTAGCTCCCCACCAGTCCCTTCCTACAGACATCCAAGCTGTACATATCAGAGAGATTAAGCTCTCTGCCCATTTGCACCTGCCTCTTGTAGGAAGAGGTAGGCAAATTGCAGATGAAAACTACTTGTTTTCCGTGAAGAAGACAGCCTTGAAATACACCTTTTCCAGGAAGAAGAAAGCTCTGAAATAGTCTTTGGTGCACTGCAATTTGATGATGAGGCAGCTGATATTCAAATCATGCTGTAGATACTTAGCACATGTCTCATAATTGTGGTGGGTAAAAGGTTGGGACCACCAGCATTTTGAGGTTTTACAGATCGATGGGCAGACAGTAACATGCCTGACTTTATTCAGCTGCTCCAAGTGTTCCAGCCTTTAGGGATCTCCCAGGGACAGAACAGAGAAGCTCACATGCACTTGAGAATGGCCTAAAAACTCTGCCTTTGGAGCTTTTCCCCAGACAATGCCTTGGTGATCTCTTGGCTGTCAAATTAATGCTCCTCATTTACTTCTTTTGCAGAGGCCTTTCGCAACTTAACACAAGATGGCAAAGGGATATATCTCCGGGAATCTGAGGTAAAGCCCATTCCCTGACTGTCAGATGCAGGCCACTTTGTTGCACATGGCACTGCATGTTTTATTCTGTAGCCTTGGAAAAGGTATCTTCAACTCACCTCTTACAGGGCAGGTCACAAACAACAAGGAGGTTCAGGCTTCTAAGTCTTCTGCTTTATTATGGCTTCTGTTTCTTCTGGAGGCAGAATATCTCCAATGCCCCATAGTCCAGACCAGGTGAGAGTACTGCAGAGCTCTCACAGGGGTGGATTATTTCAACCCCCCTTCCATATTTTTTTACAGTGGATGATGATGACACTTTATTCCTGAAGCAATGCTGTAGAGGAGGAGACAACCAGACCTGTACCAGGACAAGGAAGACTGCCTTGTTTCAGCTTTTTACTTCATATGAAAAGTCTTTCCCTCAAGCAGACTTAACCTGATGACCACAGATTTGGTGAACTGAAGTTTTGCTAATTAATGTATTTATTTTGAGTCCTATTTCACTTCAGACAACCCTACTGAGGAAAGACCACTGGATACCAACCACCACAAGTGCACAGTGTGACACCCCAGAGCATGGTAGCTGAGTTGTTGGGGTCCCCTGCGTCATGCTGATGTAATGCTGCTGTTACAGGCACAATTGTGGCAGTGCCCGGAGGCTGTGCTTGGTGATGGGGCTCTTGAGTCTGGCAGGGAAATGGCCCCTGTCCTAAGTAGCTTGTCACCTGATAGGGGGATCCCAGTTCTGTGGCTGCTAGCCCATGGTAGAGAGCTGGAATCTGTGTGCTTCTGGGATAGAGGGGGTCGAGACTCACAGAATGTATGAACACTGTTCCCTAGCCCTGACTTGGAAAGGTGATTTACAAGCATTCAAACCATCTCTTTTGCTTTTGTAAGTTAACATAGCCCTATTGAAATGACCCTAATTTGATTTGATGAAGTGATGAGCTGAGCTTCCAGCTGTTTGTTGTATGATGATTGTGTATTTATTTCAGAAAGGCAGTGGGTTTTCTCTGCAGATTGAAAAGTACAGTACAGTGAAAAGTAAACATCCCATATTAAGTCACCAGAGACTGGCAGGGAATGAATGTTCTCAATAGGGTGATACAGGAGCTGTCTCATAAAACATTTGCATATTTATTTAATACAGGGTGAGAGAGTGTGTGTGTGTGTACTTCTAAAGGATGCGGGTAAATGTAGGTTGTAGCTAATTAAATAGTGTGACCTGGGTGTGTAGCTGTGAACAGCGTTAGAGAACATGGTATAAGTGGGACTAGTCATGTCAAAATCCACGAGAGAGTTACTTGATACATCTGTCTATAGGACACTTTTGCACTTTCTTACCATTCTTTTTTTTTTTGGGGGGGGGGGCTGGAAATTTCTAATAGTGCTAAGTGCTTGTTACAGGTTGCTGCTTTGATTTTTTTTTTCTTTTTTTCCTTTTTGCATTTCTGCAGACAGCTCAATTGAGGCTCTTTTACAGTGCACAGCCTAGTCTGAGTCTGGGTGCTAAATGAAACAGAGCTCCAATGGAAGTGAACATATAATGAAAGCCCATACTCTTAATACCTTTGTAGGAAGGAGTTATATTAAGCTTGAATAGGCAGCCTTCCCTCTGGCTTTTTGTGACTTTTTAGGTGCTTAATCTCATAAATATTTTTTCAGAGTGCATGTGAGATTCAGGAATGAGGTGGACTGTGGATAGGAAAGTAAACATGGGCACGACTGAGCTCAGGGATGTGCTTACCACTGCACTGAGGCCTGAGCAATACCATAAGCATATTTATAGAGGAACTCCTTTGCATATAAGTGTTCCCAGTCAGGAGGCATTAAACAGTAAAAACAACAGCATGCACTTTATTCCCCAGAACAGTCTGTTTCTAAGCCATATCATTTTCATCCTGTTTTTATGAGAAAACTGTTAGAACCAGATAAATAGATGGCTGTGTTGGTACTTGTTTATTACAGATGATATATCTATCATCTATTGGGAGAAACCTACTGTGGAGTCACAGGGCTGAGGTCTGTAAAGCAGAGCAGGTTGGAGGGAGCAAGGACACACCCAGGGCCTCTGGAGCAGCCGAGGGCTCCGTGTCCTGCTGGGCTCCTGAGGAGGCTCCATCAGCAGCTCCCCTCTCAATGCACGTCTCTGTTTCCTTTTGTGACTCGCAGCTGAACATGATGGTGCGAACTAAATTAGCCTGATTTAATTTGCACTCAACTCAGCAGGGGATGTTATAAACACTGATTTACTGTGTGCAGGAGCAGTGCTGGAAGAACCAAAAATGTTGGTTGAGGGAGCGTAGGTCCCGCTTTTCTCAGCATTTTTGGGAAGGATAGTCCCTGGCACCCACGGAAATGTCCAGGGGGATCTGTGTGGGTGCAGAGTGTTCACAGCAGGCTCTGTTGGACATGATGGGAGGGAAATCTGTCAATCCCGACTGGGTTTTTTGCAGATTTAAGGCTGGGAGTGTGCTGGACGTAGCTCCACCACAGGCTGTGTGCAAAACTGGTGCAGGACACCCAGTTTCAAATTGCAGTTCATTTTAATGTTGTACACATTGGTTTTTTCTATCAGATTTTGTACTTATTTACTTCACATCTCTTTAATGCAGAGCAATGTAATTGCAGGGAGATTATTTTGCTATTGATTACTTGATCCAGGAAAGAAACAGAATTCATCCATGCCATGAATCACTAAGCATTTGCAGCAATAAACTTTATTGAGCCATGTGACTTGCTGTTACAGAATTGTAAAGAATGCTTTACTGGAATGATTATACCAAACCATGTACAATTCAAACTGAATTATCTGGCTCACAATAAAATGGTTTTGGCAAGGTCACCTACTTGGACACTGTGAAGCTTTTATATTGCTAACAGAAGAATGTTTTCTGGGCAATTCTGAAGATATATTACTCCTCATTTACAATGGGCATTGTGAAAAAATGGTCTGAAATGCTGCTGAAGGATGCATTCGTTTGTAACCACAGCATTTACAGGGATGCTGAGCTTTGCAGTGGGTGGTATTGCTCTAGCAGAAATGAAAGAAAAGTGGGACTGTGGCTTGAGACTAGTATTGCTAATAAAAGTCCTTTTTTGAAAAAGGCAGGTGCGAGAATAGCAAATAATGTCTGGAGTGGGAAGAGTAGATGGATGGTGAGGTATACTGTAACAATAAGGCTGAGATGAAATTGAAAGGAACTAATCAACCCTTTGCAAACAAAGTCTTCAGCTAGAGCTTATTGCTGCAAATATACACACACACAACTGGAAGTATTTCCTGTTTCCTGGATATAGTTGGTGCACATGTTGAGGGTGCAGTTGGGGTGCAGAAGATACCGGTCAGCCTCACTGCTCACATACATTCTGCATGGTCAGGGCTTCTGTCTAGATAGCAACAGGACAGGCTTTACTTTCAAGCCTAACAGGATTCCAAAAGATCTACAACTTACAGGAATGACAAGCACAGCTGGAGAGGTTGTGGCTGCAGTGAAGAGCTGTGGCAGTTTCAGGCAAAAGGAGAAGACCTGTCCTCTGGGGACAAGTAACCACAAGGCAAATCACCCCAAGATCATGGGGCTCTTGCCCTTAGGCAGCTAGGGATGACCACCTTAGAGATAGCAAGCTGGCCCAGGTTTGAGATAGGCAGAAATACTCAATCTGTGAGTTTCTTTCTGGGTAATCAATTAAATGCCGTTGAGACACTGCAGTGTAATTCTCTGTTTGAAAATCTTGCCTTTTACCAGTTTTATGGTGGGGCCACCAGGATTTTTGCCTTACCTAAAAGTATATTGCAGTCCTTTGCTGGGAGGTATTCTGTTCATGCAAGTGGCTGCTACACTATCATAGCTGTCCAAGCTGTGTCAGCAGACTTTGATCACACCACAAGATGCCCTCTGTGGAATGAATACTGTTGCTTTGGTTTTGATTATTAAGCAGTACATGTAATCCTAACTTCATGACCCACCAGTGGACCTCTAAAGGGCAAGTTGTCATTGGACTGGCACCATAAAAATGAGAACTTTTGAAGCTTTTGGAAGGAAAAGCCTGTTTCTAGGGGCAGGTGGCACCTGAACACTGTCCACTGAGCAGAGGGTGCAAAGTCTCCCACTAGTGCAGATCTTTGCACAGGGCAGTGATGGGAGTGAAGAGACAACCTGAGGACATGGAGTCAAAGCCACTGCTAAATCCAAGTGTCCACCAGTCCTCAGTCACCCCTCTCCAATTCTACAACCCCACCAGGAGACTCAATTCAGACAATGGAATTTCAAAATTTACAAACCTAAAGTCTTACTTTATTTCCTCTGTGACCTGTTCCGGTCAGTCTTTCATGAAGGGCTGTGGAGACTTTTCTCCTAAAGTTAGTCCTGCTAGACTCTGGTCCAATGTGAAAGAGGGTGAAAAGCAGGAGTGTGATACAAAGGTATGATGTTTACATCCAGATTCAGAAAATTGAAGGGTAAAAATCCCCTTTGTTATTATTTACAGTGCCACAGTGCTGAGGGGAGAAAGATCAGGTCCCCAGGGTGATGGCTACTAGAGCCAGACAGAAGAGCAGGATTTGCTGTTTACTTTGAAAAGAAGTACTTCTGCAGTTCCCAGGGGAGTGATGTGTGTTCAGCCTGGGGCTTTGTTAAGAGATAAGATTTGACCCGGCCTCAGCCTCCTGAAGTCCTCCTCCCTTTGCATACCACAGCATTGCTGCTCTGTAATCCTACTGCTGGGAACTGGATTTTTCCTATAAGCGATGCTTCTTTCTTGTTGGCATCCAGGAGCTCAAGTTATGACCCCATCCCAAGGTTTGGGGCTTGGCAGGAAGGCATTGATCTCTGAGTAGTTCTTCTGCACCTCTCTCTCGGCACATACACCCCCACATATTCCTGTGAACCTCATGTCACCTTCCTTAAAACTGTTGCAATGCTGTGCTGAAAAAGAAGGCAAAAAAAATCTTTTTTTTTTCTCCCCTGCTCAGGGAGCAGCTCCTTGCAGAATGAAATGCTAACGAGTGCCTTTGCCTTTCCTTCCTGCTGTGTCTTACACTGAATTAGACCTGAAAAGCAGTATCACCATGCTTGAAGTTCAATTTATCAGTGCAGTCAGGATTGATTTGTTACACTACCTATTCTGGGGAAATGAATGTCTCCATCGCGCTCCCTTCCAGTGCAGGCAGACCTTTGTTTTGCTCACATCAGCCATGTAATGTAGGAAGCTGACATTCCACAGATAAAGGAAAAAACCTACAAAATCCTGACTAATTCTACCCAGCCTGGCAGTGCCAGAGTGATGCCACTTGCAAAGGACACATTTGGCATTGTGGTGTCTGCAGATACCAGGCAGAAGTGCTCTCTACCTGGGCTTATCTGCTACTTTTTTGTTATTGAATAAGTGTTTAATGCCATAAGTGTCCTAGAAAATTATTCTTGGGTGAATTACATGTCCCCATTATCACTGTAAATGTTATAGCTGGACTATTGTGCTGATCCTTGGAACTCAAATTCACAGGAAGAGTCAGGCTGAAAACTAACGTGGTTTCTGTACAAATTTTCAGCTGTTATGTGAGACAAGAAAAATGGACTTTGCTACTCCTGTTGAGGAGGAAAATTTTCACTCATAATCTAGCACAGGGCATCTCCATTAAGAGAGCAGCAATTATAAATCCAGTTTTCTCTTGCAGCACATTTTGATGGAATATTTGCAATGAACCACATACAAATATGGGAATTTCATTTTCAGATTCAAAAGACCCAAAATGTGATTGTTATGAAGTGTCACAATTTTAAAAGACCCTTTTTTTCTCCCCCCTAACTTGCCATGCATACATCAAACATGGAGGGAAGGGTGAAGAGCTAAGCACCCTGAAGAACCATGCAGAGCCCTTCATGCTCCTGGAAATGTGGCTACAAGAAGAATGTCTATAGCTGGTGCTCATTAAGCGGGGTAAAATGAAAGAGATAGTTGCTCTAAAGTAGCTTTTTTTTCTTTAGGTAAAAGCAGAATTTCTTTCTCATAAATATGCTGCAGCTAGACATAAATGACTTATTGCTTGAAAGCAGCTCTGCACTGCTGAAGAGCTGGAGCATAAAAGTGAGAAATTTGGTCTTAAGCTACCCTGAGTGGGTGCTTTTTGCCTGGCTGCTGGCAGCTTTTTGCCTGGGCTGAGACTGCTGAGGGCTCCTGTCTCTGCAGCTAAATGCTGATCTTCCAGAGGATGCAGGAGTGGCATTATGTCTGTTACACAGCCTCCCCCTTTCCACAGCCCTCTTCAAAGCCAAAGAGTTAGTTTTAGAATACTGCTTCAGAAACTGGGGCCGTGCTTGCTCTGTAAGTCTTTGGGTACAGCCCCCTATTAATGGAGTCGGTGTTTTTTATGCTCCTTCGGAGTACCCATCCTGTTGACCCTTCTCTGCAGCTTGGGTGTTTATTGTAATTTACTGTGTTTCCTTTTAAAAGGAAAAAAGAAAACAATGCCAACATCACCTACTCTTCCTAGCTGCTCCTTGATTTCATATCTCAGCAGAGTTATAGCCCTAGTCTTAAAAACTGCCTCCTACTCTTAGGGCATAGGTACGCATATAGCAAAAGGCTAACACAGAAGGCTGAGGTGTTCGTCCTGATCCTCTGGCCAACATTGACTCAAGCTGTTCATTAGCTCCAGCTCTGCAAACTGATGTCTGAAGTCCTGCAGGAACTGGCTCATGTTGGATGACGTGTCCCAGCACTGGGGCGTGACTGCATCCAGAAGGGGTGTGGCACAGGCCATTGGAAATCTTTTTTTAACTTGCAGCAGTGCTTGTCTCAGAGCCCTTTTCTGAAAACCAGGTAGTGTCCATGCTGAATGCACACAAGTTGTGCACAACTTCTACCTTTCAGCTGAGGCTGGGGAAATATCTGCATGATGTTAAGATGCTCACCCCCAGGGACTCTGACTCCTGGCCTCCCAGCACTCACAGGGAAATACAGACAAGAGAAACAACCCTGAGCATCTCCAAAGTAGTTTGATCTGAAGGGCTTATTATTTTTGAAAAGCTGAGCTGAACATTACTGAGAACTCAATTTCTATTTCAGCTTGCTTTTCTACTTGTGCAGGGTAGAGTGTGGGAGCAAGGCTTGGGCACTTCACAGCCTCTTCCGTATGGATCAATATTTTCCAATGTGCACAAGTTTCCAAGAGTTTAAACCGCTGAGTTTTGCAGAACTTTAATTGTATCAAATGCAAAAACGAAAGGGATACTCTATCAAACCAACACATAGCTAAGCACATAAAGAATTCAGGGTATGAATTAACAGAAAATAATTCATATGCTGCAGGAATAAACTGCTGAGTCCAGTAGAAGAAACTCACATTTTTTCTTCATTTTTATTTTAATTTTTATGGTTTACAAGTACTTGGAAATACAAAATGGCATGAGAAGTTTGGTGGAAACACCATGTGGAGGTGCCATTCCTCAATACTACTCTTGAAATTATGAAAAATGTTGCAATAAATCCGTAGAACATCAAAGAACTACTATCAGTTCTGACCACCTGATGGAGCTGAAGGAAGCTCAGAAGTCCACATTACTTTGCTGAATTAAGGTGCCAGAACCTGAGTTAGACACAGCTGTTACTGAAGAGCTTACTATGAGAGGAAATAAGCCCTTCCTGCTGTGAGGCAGACATTCTTGCTTTCTCAAATTATTTAGAACAACTAGAAGCAACAGATCCCCCGGTGGCCCATGCTGCTACATATGCCTGGAAGTTAGGATCAGTTGAGAATGTTTCTCCTCAATGACCTGGCATATAGAATCATAGAATAATTTCTGTTGGAAAGAACTTTTAAAGGTCATCCAGCCCAACTCTTATGCAGTAAGCAGGAGTATCTTCAACTAGACCAGATTACTCAGTGCCTCATCCAACCTGGCTTTGAATGTTTCCAGGGACAGGACATCTGCCACCTCTCTGGGCAACGTGTTCATGTGATTCACCATCTTCAGTGGAAAAAAATGTCTTCCTTATATCTAGTCTAAATCTTACCCTCATTCAGTTTAAAGCCATTCCCCCTTGTCTTATCACTACCTGCTCATGTAAAAAATCCCTCTCCAGCTTTCTTGCTTGCTCCCTCAAGATACTGGAAGGTGCCCTAAGGTCTCCATGGAGCCTTCTCTCCTCCAGGCTGAACAACACCAGCTCTCTCAGCCTGTCTTTGTGGGAGAGGTGCTCCAGCCCTTTGAGCATCTTCATGGTCTCCTCTGGACTCACTCTGACAGATCCACATCCTTCTTATGTTGGGAGTTCCAAGGCTGGTTCAGTACTCCAAGTGGAATCTCACAAGAGCAGAGTCTCACAAATAGAGGGAGAGGATCCCCTCCCTGGACTCGCTGGCTTTGCTTCCTTTGATGCAGCCCAGGATGTGGTTGGCAATATATGAAGAGCTGCCTTGAGTTAACAAAACCCAGAGAGAAGGTCTCCTGATTGTTGGTAAAGCTGCCTTCCTAAGAGGTTTGTGCTGGGTCCAGGAGCTGAGCTGGCTGTTTTGCAGGGCTGAACAGCAGGGTGAAGGTCCTGCAGCGTCAGCTGAGGCTGCCTTTCTGCTCTTTGTGTTAAGTCAGTGTTTTTCCTTTGGTGAATAACCCTGGCCTGGGGATTGCTGTGGTGAGGGATGAGGCTGTTCTGAAGTTAACAGGAGGTGGTTGCAGTGGAGTCAAGCCCTTCTGCATTGCTTGGGTAGCAGAGTGAAAGTACTCCATGGGTGAGCAGGCCATGAGGTGGCACAGCAGGTGGGAGGTGGGCGCACAGTGCCTCCATCAGTAGCCCAGCTCTTGGGGGCTGCCAAGGATATGCTCACCTGCCCTATTGCCCCCAAAATGAGGCTACTCCTGGGTGCTTCTGGACTGTGCAGGGACAGCCAGCCTGGGACCTGAGCCCCTCCTTGCATTCAGCACATGGAGGAGGGAAATTAAAGGAGTCATCCTTCCAAGTCAGGTTTTTTGTATAGCTCTTCAAACCTAGAAACCACTCCTTTTTCTCCTGGCACTAGGCTCAGCTGGCTGAAACAAAGATTAAAAGCCTGGATTCCACTAAAGATTCTTCAGTGGCAGCCCAAACAGGCTCCCTAGGGACGATTAACTATCCCCTGCACTGAGGGGAGTTTGAGCTTTAGCAAAATGGACTGATGAGAAAAACATAGGTAGTACTGCAAAGATGAATTTGATAAAGGTGGGCAGAGCACAGTGGAGGCATGAAAGGCTGGTTAAGTGTTCGCTTTTATGTATAGCTGAGTTCTAGGTCTTTAGACAAGACTTAATCTTTTCTACAAACAAATAACACATTCATTTACATGAATAATCCACATTTCTTATGCAAATCATTTCCCTGCTGCTATTTCTACTGAGAATAATATTCAGTATAATTACCACATTTATTTAGTGAATCTATTTACACAGGATAGCTCTCTGTCCATGAACGCTCTTCACCAGAGAGGCCCAAAGAGCAACAAGGGAGGCCAAGCTGCCAGTCATGTGTGCCCTGTGCTTTCTATTTTTGTTCCCATGAAGCATTCTGGGACCGTTTGAGATGTCTGGGCAAGAGCAGAAGGATGCCAGCATCCTGTCTCCATCCCAGGGAGAGCACCTGCTGCTAATGGAAGGCAGCTCTCCCCTGCTCACCAGCCTGCTGTTTGAGCTCCAGCTAACCATAATGAGGCAAGGCACTTTGAATAATAACTTTCCTTTGGGTATAAGGCTATCTTAATTTTTTGTGTGTTTAAGTTGGTAATTGCCACAGAGTTTGAAAATCTTCCAGGTTTTACCACTCTTAATTATGTTCTCATGCATATGCATCCCCTGCTTGTGCGCTCATTACTGCGAGGAGATCAGAACCCCGAACGTTGGAGCAGTTCCCTCCAATTATCTTCCATATGCAGAAGTTCCTGTGAAATACCTCTCCTGCATGGGATGGCCCAAACTATTTGGAGAACATCTTGCTGCCCAGAGCTCATGTTGCTCTAGGTGGCAAAATCAAGATGTGTTTCATCCCTCTCATGTCTCACCCAGGCTGCTCCTGTCTGGGATGTCTCCTTGCTTGTAGCACCAGCCGTTGAAATACTTGTTCAGGGGAAGTTATTAAGGTGTCCTAATGGGAAATATTTCAAGTTTCTAGGGCCCTGATTGCCTCTTTACCTGCTCTTTTTGCATCTATTGATCGTTCTGGTTCAACAAGGCCCTCTGGGACTAACAAACTCTAACAGGTTTGAATGCATTCATGAGGTTCTATGCGGGGAAAGAAAAATAATGCTGTTGGGCTTCTGACTTGTTCTTGCTCAATAACAGCAAAACAAATGTGTGCAATTAAACATTACTTTGTTTTCTAAACAGCAGCCTTGAAATTTTGCCCTGCTAGTGGGGGAATCAAGCTGCTGCTTTGCTGTCTAACCAGCAGCAATGATTTGGTGATGGGAAAGATGTTCATCCACCTAAGCACGTTCAGGGTGGAATACCATTCCCTTGTGGGTAGGCAGGATTTCTAGCACCGTGTGTGTTCTTGTGTAGGAGATCACAGTGGATCGTATGAAAAGATCAACATGGAGCAAGCACAGACATTGACATTACTCACTCTTTTTGTACAGAGTAACTGCTTGTTAAGTATTTTTCAGGGAGCTGTGGGGTTCGTTGTTAGCCCCTTGGAGCTTTGGTACTGAGAGAGGGAGGTTGCATGTCAAATAGAAGTCACTGTCTTTATGCTTAAAGCACTGGATTGTATATGAAGAAATGTCTATTCCTAGACACTTCACCTAAATAATAGGATTAAAATCTTAAGAATTAAGGTGATGTGTGGCTCCCTGACTCCAGTTATTGTATCCCTCAGGAGCAGGGAGAGATAAACAGTCAGGAATTTTTTTCTATGAAAAATTTTATAGGAGGAAGATGAGGGTAAAACTTTCCACCCAGCTGTGAAAACCCTCCTTCTCCAAAAGTGCCTGGTGCAATATTACATATTGCCAGCTGTGTTAATAGATGCCTAGATCCCAGTTGGCATTGGGCCACACTTACATATCCCAGAAATAGAGATTTAATTCTGAAGTCTGCTTAACACCTGCACACAAAAGGACAGAGGCATTAAAGGTGCTTTAAGGACAAAGCTTTATTTTAGCTAATGTGTTCTTTCACCCATCACATGACTTGTTCTTTATTCTGTTAAGTGTCACCTGTCCAAACCACAATTATGGGCTTCAGTGTGTCTGAGAGACATAGTCCTGCAGCTGGCTGAAAGGGACTGATTTAGCATATTCAAAGCAACAAAAGGGTTTGGTCTGAATTCTGGCATGGTTCTCTGCTTTTAGAGATGGATGTGGGGGAATGTGTGTGTGAATGCAGGCAGGAGCACAGCTCCTTGGGAGGCAGGTGAGCAGCTTTGCTTCCCCTTGAAGTCCCAGCAGCACTGGGGTCCCTCAGGAGCACGTGTTTTACCAGAGCTGTGCTGAGAACTGCAGGGTGCCCAGGACCTCACAGGCTCAGCTGCTGCTGGAAAAGATTCACCTGCCCTGTGCTCTGTTTATTGATTGTTGGCTGCAACTTGACCCATAAAACTCTCTGCTGCCTTTGGTCTCAAATGCTCTTTTTTGGCCATTTGCAGTGCCTGCCACTGGTTGCTCGTGCAGTGACCTGGGGCTAGGCAGCTTACCCCATCAAAATACTGAAAAAAACAGGCTATCGGAGCAGCAGTGCTCATCCAGGAGCTTTTTTCAGAAAATGGGAGCATCAGGAGAGACTGATAAGCATCAGAGACATCTGGGGACAGACAGTATCCAGAAGACTTTATTGTAGCAATAAAGCCCAGAGGCAGGGCTGGTCAAGAGCAACCAGTGAACAGTATTGAAGGTGGTTTCAGTGGAAGAGCACTGTTCAAGGGAACTGTACTAAAATGTCCCTTAGTCACACACTGAAGTCAATGTGTCTCCCTTCAAATCTCCCTTTGCTTTTCCCCTTGTTCCCACACTTGCTTGGATTGGAATCATTGGCCACCTGGAAATGCTGTGAGTAAAGGCTGCATCTAGTCCAGAAAAACCTGTGCTCCAGCAAATGAAGACAAGGACTGGGGACCATGTGAATTAAACACAAGTATGCAAGTGGGTGCACAACTGCATTTGATTGCAGTTGCTGGAGATGGAAATACCTTGAGGTAAGCAAGAATTCCTCCGAGCCTTCCTCCAGTTTTACTAAAGAGAAGTCTTTGCAGTTGTTCTAATGGTGAGGGAGCTCAGCGCTGCCTCATCCATCAGTGCCACAGACACTAGCCTGGAGGTGGGAGTCTGACTTGTAGGAACTGCAGGCAAATGTATGGGTGTGTGCTCTTGCCCATCGACTCGGGAAGCAGCTTCTGTTGCTGCAGCTGACTTGATGAGAGCTTCAATTAACAAATGCTATTAAAGTAGCTCTCCTCTTTATTTTATTTTTTTTTAATGCATAGCATTTCCTGACAGCTTAAACATTTAATTAACTGGAGATGCCATCATGGAAAGTTTGCTAGAGAAGAATGCTTGCGGTTTAATTAAAAGGAAAAAAAATCCTTTAGAGGTACTGGAAGAGATGTGCTTGCAACACTGATAGTGGCAAAGAGCCTGCAGGAACTCCTGTATTTTCCTTTCTGAGTGCAGCAGTAGGTGAGGAGGTGCACAACGATATTATCACCTGAGAGGAGAAGGTGAGTGTTTCACAGCTTCATATTTGACCCTCCCATTTAAGCTGCAGATGTAGGACAAGCTACAGTTCTGTAACTTCAGTAAGGGAGAGGAGACAGCAAATACAAAGTTTTGAGTTTGTTTTTTTTTAATACTTGCAATTCTTCTGGTATTAGGTCAGAGCTCTCTCTAACATTTTTCTCCAAGGAAACACAGGGAGAACATTTTTCATATTAGCACTGGTCTGGTTGTTTTATCTTCCATTACAGCACAAAAACAAAGGCAGATCTTACCTGCCACAGAAACGTGGAATAGTGTTCACATTATCTTCAACAGCCATCATGGAACCTGTTTTTTGAGATGGCAGGGTACTGCCTGAGGTGGCAGAGAGCCTTTACTGCCCTCACAACACTGAGGGCTGTGTGAGATGGCAGCTGTGGGTAGGAACCACCAGCTCAGCACACCACACTTGCACCCCTGCAGCAGCTTTCCATGGGCCCACAGCATGGTGGTGTCAAGTGCTGCAGAGCTGGGGACCCCCATGGCAAAGCAACAACCTCCTTGCTCCTGTGCAAAGGACTTCTGCCCTTCCTCTCCTCACACTGACCAAGTGATCTGGAGGCTTTTTGAACAGCTACAGGTCAGAAAAGGGAACTTTGTTCCAGTATTAAATATAAGCCTGGAAGTCACTGACAGGACTGTTCACATTTGAAGCACAGCTCCACCCATGGAGGGGCATCAGATGGTGCTGAGTCATCTCTGGGAGCAGGCTGGGGCTGTGGGGTGGTGCTGGGCCAGGGGCATGTGCTGGCTTGCTGCCCTGGAGCCTCTGCACCCAGGTTGGCACCTCTGCTGCTGGTGATGAAGGACAGCTGGGCTCCTGCTGAAACACGCCAATGCTCAGCACTTGCCAAAACAGCTATTTGGGAGCAGCTTGTTGTGCTCACCCTCCTCTCCTGGCCCTGTCCTCAGTGTGCTTAAATTCAGCAAGTGTAGTACATCCTCTGCCAGGGCTGGGAGAGAAGCTTCTGAATGAGCCTCTTCCCCCAAGCCTGGTACCACTGAATGAAATCCAGCACCCTGTATAGCCTCTTACCCTGATGACCCTTTCAAACGCTGATCTCTTATTTTCTGCAAACAAATACAGTCTTTCTGATATATGTGCTACTGCAAACAGCATCTCTTAATGGGGATGCTGCACGGCTGCCATGAACAGCATCGAGTGCTGGGCCACCCCAGGCCACTGACTGAACCAGATCTTCCCCTGGCAGTGGAGCTCTCTGTCCTAGAAGTCCCTTTCAATCCAGAGCTCGGTGGGGCTCCTCCATCTTACAATAACCTCCCATGTTCAGTTGAGACTCCTCAGTATCCCCAAGTTGGGGGTGGATTTTGATCCTTTCCTCTGATCACTTCTTGACTGTATCTGTTTTTAAGCCCCTTTCAACTTTCTGAGAAAAAACTGCAAAGTATTTGTGGTCCTTTTGGAAAAGAAACACTCTGTGAATGGAGTCTCAGATGTGAACTGAACTCAAACCCAAGAGTATTCCTAGTAAAAACTGCACTGAAGCAGTGTCCAGCTGGTTTGTAGACCCAGTGAGATTAGATTCCCTTGAAATGTGCTTTACAGATGCCCTTGAAACAGGAAGGAGAGCTACTTTCCCTTTTCACCCGTTCCTCAAAGGACCCTGAAGGGCCATCGTCTGAAGCTGTGATTGTGAAGAGTCTCCCTCCCACTCAGAAATAATGTCCCATTTTTGCTTTCATGAAACAATTATGTTCATCAGCTTTTCAATGCTGATACCAACAAATGCCAGCCACCCATTTCCTAGTCTGTCTCTGGCTGTACTGCCTGTAAATTTTGCTGTGTTGGAAACAGGTAATATGTTATGGACCTCACTTGTGAAGCAGCTGAGATTGGCAGATGAAAAATAAGAAAGATAGGAAAGATATGGGTCAATAACAGAAGAATTTTTTTTTATTGCCATGTTTTTAATGGAATTGCAGTAGGATTTTTATACAAGTCTCTGAAAGTCTATGACTTCAAATAACTTTGAACCTCCAGATTTGTATTCTTGCCTTATTCTCGTTTAAATAGCCGTTAGCATCATCTGCTTGATATATTATCTGTCCCAGCACACAGGCACACTGTCAGGAGGAATATATTTCGTTGGGAACGACACATTGCTAGAGCTCCTCGAGTCTCCTGCCTCCACATGGGACACCTGCACAGAGCAGGGATTTGCAGTGTCCCCTCCTGGCTGGAATGGTGCCAGTGCCAGCCGGGAAGCATTGGGCCTTTGCCCGTTCTCTGCCGGGCACAGCGAGTTATCCATCACAGCACCGAGCCCTGCCAGTGAAGCTTTCCCTCAGCAGAGGGAGTTGTTTCTCAAGGTAATAAGAAAGCATTATCTGATTGCATTTTTGTCAGGTATGTCCTATTTATTACCTTACCTGTAATCTAATTTGTAATGTATTTCCTTCATATTTTCTCTACTTCCCCTCTGTATTTTGTAATAGCTTCCCCTGAAAGTCTGACCTACAAAAAATACATGGTTTTAAATCCAGCTTTGAATGATAACACCCTCCAGGTGCCTTTATCTGGAAAAACTCTCCTAGCACAGAGGGAGGTCTTGTAGGAAAAACTCAGCACCCTCTGCAAATGTGTTGGGGGAACACTTTAACAGCAGCCAAGGTCACTTTGTCCCAGGCAGGAAAACACCCGTAGCTATTTTCTACTCATGGCAAGGTGATATTTTGGTCAGAAAGCCATTCCTGATCCAAAGGAGGTATATGAGAGGTAGCAACCAGTCTGTCCTAACAGCAGGGATGAGCATGAGGCAAGAAGACAACTATAAGCCATAGTAATAACTACCACTGATGTGCCTCAGCTGCTGAAAGCTGCTCAGGTGTTTTACCTTGGCTGTCCGGAAAAAGCTTAAGGCAACAGTTTGGGGGACAGAACAGCACCTGTAGGTCCCAACTAGGTTGGGTAGAGATGGCTCATGGTGGCAGAGATGAAGTGTGATGGTCCAGCTACCCTGAACATAGGGTTGAGGAAGGTTAATTGGCATAACAAATGATGCACACCGTGGGAACGGGTTGGTGTGGGCTTCCCATGTGACATCAGGTTGGCCGCTCCCCAGGGCATGAGGATTTTCTGCCCCTTTCCCACCTGGTTAGTTCTGGTCCTGCCTGGCTGTAAAACAAAGTTCAAACTAACTCCTGCTGGGCCTGGATTTCTTTATTCTGGTAAAGGTGTTTCAAAGTCACACGGCTTTAAAACAAAGAAAGAGCAATGTCCCTTTTTGTGGATGCTAATGAAATTTTTATCTGGGCATCTTTCTGTGAACGTTGGGCCTGAGAGGCATGGATTATGTTAGGGAGAAGGGCTTATTGAGCCCTGGAAATAAATCAGAGGAGGACAGAGGATGAAGATTGCAAATGATAAATTAGCAAGTGACAGAAAACAACTGCAGGAAATAATAAAGCCAGGAGGAGTATGTGGGAAATGCATAGGAGAGGTTGTTTAGAACATGTGCATTGGACTTTCCAGCATTTGACATCTTATCTCTATTTCATTCCATATGTTACTTTATGCATGGATTCCTGTTTTTATGGGGTTTGTTCTATAGTTTTTGTACTAACATGAATGACTCACATCTGCTCCAATACTTAATGTATTCTCTAATGTCTTCTGCAAAGGTTTGCTCAGCTCATGTAATACTTGTCAGTGGCAAGATCAGAAGAGCAGCGTCAGGCAGGTTAGCAGGGGTAGCTGGGTGAGACAGCTCTTTTCTGAAGTCCTACTCCGTAGCTGTGTTAGGTTTTTTTTCCCCCTCAGCAAGGTCTGTAATTCCCACTTTGACTGCCCTGTGTGGACAGGCTTGCTGGGCTGGAGCTGTGTATGGAGCCAGCAAGGAACACCCCATGGGACAGGGATGACGGCTGAGGGCCATCTTGGCAGGACCATGGCCCGGCACTAAGCTGCTGCCGGAATACCAACAGCTGATGATTATGATTTTATTTTTTAAGTGTTCTTGACAGCTCTGGAGACACACATCTTCTCTTCCAAATCCAGTAATTAAATTCCACCTACCTGAATTTCCCCTGCTGTTTCAATTGGTTAAATTAATCTTCCCATCATGTCTGAGCCTCCTCTGTGTGTTGTTGAACGGTGGCCTCCCCTCGCCCCGCTGTCGGGCGGGGACCGGGACCGACCCGGGCCAAACTCGCAGCGGCGCTGCCCAGCCCCGCGCATCCCTTCGCCTGCAAGTGGCCCGGACTCCCTCACGGAGGCAGGGCAAAGGGATGGGCATCCCCGGTTACACACAGGCGCCCCCGCACCCCTCCGTGTCCCCGTCTCCGGGGTTGCCTCCCTGTCAGCGCGGAGCGGGCAGGACAGCGGCTCTACGGGCACCAGCCCGGCTGCCGGCGCGCCGCACCTTTCCCCGGCGAGCGGCTCTGGCTCCAGCCCCCCTCCTCCCGGCGCCTCCTCCTCCTCCCGTTCCTCCTCCCCTCCCCTCCCCTGCAGAGCATGCACAGCCCGGGACTCGCTTCGCCGGCTCCGAGGCGGGCGGGCGAGACCCTCCTCCCCGCCAGCCCCGCTCCCGCTGCCCCCCGAGCCGCCCGCGGCTCCCCCCCACCGTCTCCCGCTGCCCCCGCCGGACTTTTCCCTCCTCCCGAGGATGAGGCGGCCGACGCGGCGGCTGGTGCTGTCTCTGCTGGGGGTGCTCTGGCTTGCCGCCCTTCTCCTCTTCTTCTTTGGGGCGCGGAGGAAGTTGGAGGCGGCGGAGCCCGAGGGACACACGCCGGAGGTAAGGAAGGGGCGGCGGGGCCGCGGCTGCTCCGGCGGGACTTGGGCGCGATGCCGCCGCCGCCCGGGGAAGAAGTTCCCGGCGGTTTTCGGGAGCCCCAACCCCATCGCGTTCCCCTTCAAGTTTGGTATCGGACGTGTGCCTTTGCGGGGGGGACGCTGGGACCCTTTCCGTACCGCCCGGTCTTGGTTTCCCCCCTCACCTCCCTCTGCTCGGTCTCGGGCAGCGGCAGCCCCAGCCGCCCCCCCGCCTCGCTTCACCGGGGGCTGCGGCCGTCGGGGCTGCCCCGGCCGCGGGTGCCGCCGGCGGTACCGGCCCTTTGTCCCGCCGCCAGCTTGGAGCATCCCAGGCTCCCGGGCCTGGGGAGCGGTGCGCCCGAGGAAACGAAACGCGTGGTTCGTGTCACAGGTAGGGGACCGGCGACTCCTTTCCCCGTGGGGCACGCCGTGCTCCCGAGCTCTGCCCTAAAGGAGAAGGGCTCGATCCTGCCCGGGCGGAAAGCAGAGGGGAGCGGACTTGGGTCGTTCGTGTTTGGCGTTCGCGGGCTGGGCGAGCTCGGTTAAAGCGCCGGGGCTTTTCGGGGCTGGTTGTGGTGGAAGAGCAGGCACGGGCAGGATGCTGCTTCCCTGGGAGCCCCAGCCGGGCTGGGAGGAGGGTACCCGTGCAATCGCGACTTTCTGTGTTGTGTCTGAGTCCCTGGAGTGACAGCACGGCAGAGATGTGAGGAGCATCTCGCTCCACACAGGGAGTGAATCCGAGGAGTTTCACTGCCCAAACGAAAAGCAGGGGAGCTGCGAGCAGCTTCGGCTGAACGGGGTCCCGTGTCCTCTCCTCGGCTGGGAGCGGCTGGGGTTTCACTGAGGGTTAACTTTCCAAAGGACATGGATTAGATGCTGCTTAGCTGTACTGTTGTAAATCTTGAATTAATTAATCCGTGTTAGAGCCCAGCTCCTGAAAATACACCAAGATTAGGGTTATTGTGGCAGAGGGAGGGTGTGAGCCCTCAGCCCCTTTTTTTGTATCAGTGACACCCAGCAGTGTTTGGCCCGCAATGTACGACAGCTTTTCATGTTCACCACATCTTTGCAGAGTCTCATATATGTGTCTGTCACCTCAGCAACTGAATTAACGACCTGATTGGAAAAATAGAAGTCAGAACTCATAAAGCTTACTTTGATTTTTTCATCCTGAGGAATTATTGGTTTTCCATGTTTTTTTAAATAAAAATGATTGAGGAGGTTTCTTCAGGCTTTTGTAAATCTTTCAATCCTAGAAGAAGGGAATGAATCTGTGTGACTTCAGGCCCCAAAAAGAAATAATTATCTATAAATTTATTTATTTATTTAAGCGGGGGAAGGCAATAAATAAGTCACTGAAAGCAGAGTTAGAAGACAAGAGCTTTCTTAACCAGAACTGTGCTTTGGTGTCAGAACTGTATTTGTAAAAATTGCAAAAAAAGGCCTCCCCTGTTTGACAGGGGCCACTGTAATCTCCTTGAAATGAACCTTGCTTCTCACATAGCACCAGCCGCCGCTGAATTGCTGCCATTTTGCAGCCCATTTTGGCTTTCTGCACCTGACATTCTGCTTTCTGCTCCCCACCTCTGGGTGTAGGTTGCTGATGCTGCTTGGCTCCCACAGCAGGTGAAGGGAACTTCTTCCACACAGGATCCGTCCCCACGTTTTGAAGCTGCCACTGCCAAGTTGCCATAACTCCAGCCATCTGACTGCTTAAATTGCCTCTCCTTCATTTCTTCTGAATTTTCTATCCAAACAGTTGAATCCCCTTGAGATCTATAGAGTGCAGATTGTTTCTTATTTTTTAATGCATTGCATTTTTTGGCTTCGGAAACTGCTTTGGCTGCTGTATGGCTTATAAGCTGCTTATGAGCGTGGGGATGTGGTGTCACTTCAGTTAGCACTTCTGAACGGCTGCAGAGCTGACTGGGGTACCAGAGACAGGAATGCTGTGGGCCAGAGAGGAGCCTGGTGCTGTGTGCTGTTGCCCTGGCCAGTGGGACTGGCTGCCACTGATGAAAACTTGAGCAGTTAAGGGTTGTCCTCCCAAATCCTTTGAGAAACAAGAGGATGTGCTGGATTGCTAACAGCAGCTCAAACATTGTAAGACAGCTACTGAGCAGAAATGGAGCAAATCCACATAAACTTTCCTGGCAGCATTTTCCAACCTGTTCCCTCCCCCTTCTCTCCCAGCTGAGCTGTATTTCTGTGGGCATGGGCACACCATGTATCATGCCTCGTGTAGGTTTAACCTTTAGACCTTTCCAGTTAGGCTCCAGCTGGTAACGCTGCCTCCTGCCCCGTGCCTGTCCCCGGCAGGGCTCCCGGCACACAGGGATGCTGGAAGGCCGCCGTGCCCGAGCTCCCTGGCTGGCTGTGGCACATTGGTGCCCTGGTAAGAGCCAACAGCGGAGCTGCTGCTCATGGAGCTGCTGTCCTCGACTCCATGGATGCCCATCAATCGCTGTTATTTTGGTCTGCACCTCGCCCCTTGCTTTACCCTGAATCCTGAGCCAGGTCCGGGCCTCAGCTTCCCAAAGGAAGGCTGGTGATATTTTTCTTGCAGCTGGAGGATCCTGTTTTGGGGTGGGCTCCGAGGCAGGACCTTGATGTGAGGGGTCTGATGCAGTCTTTGAGTCTTTGCCCAAAACATGCTGCTGGCTTGGCATCTCAAGAACATGGTGAAGGCAGGCATTCAGGGCAGGTCCTGCAGCAGTAGCTGAGCTTTCCTGAGCTGCTCATGCCCAAAGAGGTGGGTGCAGCAGTCTCTTGTAATCAACTTGGCTTCACTTCCCCCTGTAATTTTTCCCCTGCAGTCCCTCTCTGTGGATCTCTCGCTGCTGCCCAGTGGCAGGCAGGTGGAGGGTGCCCCTTCTTGCCAGCCCTTGCTTCCCTCAGTCCCTGTCACCTCCTTTCCCTCCTCCTCCCTGCTGCCTGCTGCCGCTGGTGGTACATGCCAGGGCAGCAGGAGCAGGTTGAGGCTGGATTTTAGGGTGTGGGACTCCCTCCTGGCCGTGAGGTGTAGCAACCTTGCAGGGCTGGTAGGGTGTGGAAGAAAAGAATTGGCTGTGTTTAGGACCATGAAGTTGTTCCTGGGACAACTTCGCCGGTCCCTCCGGTGCTGTTTTTACCGCTCTTGCTTGGGGTTTGGGGGTTGTTTTTTCTCTCTTTTCCAAGAGGCAGATCAAGCCCTATTAGTGCCGTAAGTAACGCTCGCCCTTTCGCTGCCCTTTATGCAGTGAGTCCTGTGACTTGGCTGGGAAGAGGAGCCGTAGTAGTGTGCCTGCCCCTGCCAGGAAGCTTTACCCGTCCGGGTGCCTGGTTAGCAGCCGTGGACTCAGCCTGCAGGGAAGCCGAGCCTGATGGATGGGGCTGAAAGGACATGGGGCTGGCTGGGGTCACGGATTCGCTAGGACTCGTCGATGCCTCTTTCCTTCCCTGCCTTTTGGCGGAGGATTTCGAAACACTTTGCAAGCTTTAATTAGTTCCAGCCTGTCCTCCTTGTCCCGGCAGTTTTCCAGCTGGATAAACCCAGGACCCGGAGAGGCTAATTGAACTTTGTATCCTTCTGTCTCTGGTGAACTCTGGAGGAACTGGAATCGTTTTATCCCCTTGGAAAATCGGGCTGCTAGTGACCCCACCTGAAGTCACCCAGGGAGGCAGTGGTGGGGGCTTGGCATGTGCTGCAGAAATCAGGGCTCATGGCCCCATGCTACTGCATGACATCTCCCCTGCCTCCCTCTGATCCATCCCACTGCTCTGCTTTGAGGGGGGGTACATGTAAACTAATAACTTAATTACATTAAGGAATAATGAGGGGAACTGATACGCGGGATTAATTACAAGCAAAATCCCAAATTAATTGTTAGGAGTTCTTGTAGCTGGCTCTGCAGCAATGCTTTGCTGGTGTGTTGGCTCCTGTGTTCTGTGCCAGGCTGTGGCTGTATGGCCCTGGGGGATGCTAATGAAGGAGCAGGAGATGAATAGGTGGGTGACAGGCCCTTGGTCATCTCACTTCCTGCACCTGTATCAGACTACAGTGGCTGTATGGCAGAGCCCTGCAGCAGGGAGGGGTTTTCAGGGGTCTGGGCTCCTGTACTCCGGGCCAGCAGTGTGTGCAGGAGGGGCAGGAAAATAGTTTTTGTTTGGTTTGGGATTTTATTTCCCTTCATTCCTTCCTGCATGCTAGCTTGCTCCCTCTGATGAGTGGCTGAAGCACAGCTGACAGCCTCTGGTGGGAAAGCGGGTCTGTGACGGGCTTGACTGCAGGGGAAAAGCTACAGAGGAAAAGTTTCCTTTATTAAAAAAGTGACCTATTCTACTTGACTTGTACTAGTGTTTGCAATGCAACGTCTCCTTTCTGAGTGTGCTCAAATGTAGCTGGGGAATGGCTCCTGGGAGATATGGAGAAGCTCAGCATCCTCACTGCCTGCTCCAGGTGTTCCAGGGTGCTCAGCACCCTGCAGGGTCAGACCTCAGTGCAAAGGGACCCTTGGCAGCTTTGTGCTTATGTGCCTTGCACCAGCCTGTGCTTCCTTCTGCATCATCGCCATCTAGAAAGCCTCAGCACCTGGAGCTCAGCTGACAGTCTCCAGATACTAAATTCCTGTCAGTTTTATTGCAGCAGAGCCACTTAACAGATTAAAATAACTGTGTATCCTGCAAAAATTCAGATCTTGACAATTAAGGGATTGAAGTGGTGAAGCTGTTGGGAACAAAAAAAAAAAAAAAAAAAGCGTCAGAGTGTTTGTTACTCAGGAAGCTTGTATTTACTGGGACTTGGGACATGGATAGGTCCAGGATGTGAGAGAAGGGGAAACTTACTTCATGCTTTCTTGGTGAAATCCCACTCTGAACTCTCTAGGAGCAAGACCAGCTTTCTAGGATGTGCAGAGCTTTGCTTGTGAAGGAGCTGTGATGGAATCCAATTCCTCTCACACTTGCTTGTGCATTTAGTGCTGGATAAAACAGAAAACCGTGCCCAAGCTGCCCTCATCTGTGGGATCAGGCAGGACAGGTCTGGTGGAGCAGGGGTGAGGTGAGGAAGTCACCTGGGTTACTAAACCAGCTGTGGACAAATGGAGCAGCCTGTCTGGTGCACCTCATTTAATTAACCTGCCCGCTGCGCATTACAGTGCTCCCTGGGATACCTGTGAAGCAATAACCAGTCAATGAAAACCTTCCTAATTTTTCACTGGTAATTGCAGTGAATGAATTTTGCCTCCATTATATTCTGTTGGAGCTCTGTGTTGCAGCTGTGACTGATGGGGGCATAAATATTGATTGAACAAGACCTGTTTGCTTTGCAAAACAGTGAGCATTGGAATGTACAGGTGCCTTTTTTAGCTTGGTGCTTTTAAAAGAAGTATTGGGGGGGAAGGAGAGGAGGCAAGGATTCTGCTTCTCTCCTGGTAAGAGTATAAATAAATTTCTGTGCAGGTGGTATGTGTTTTGTTGACAAGAACTGTTGAGCACCAGAAGAAGGAAAATACTTTTTATTGTGCTCTGGAAAGATAAAAAGAGTTGGAAGAGTCCTGCTGCTTCGCTCTGAAGGGGTGTTAGAGGTGGTGATGTTCTGAGGGTGGGTTGGAGTCAGGAGTGTCATGGCTTCTTCTGTCAGGGTCCCTGTGGAGCACGCTGCACGTGGAATTGCTCCAGGCTGCGGCATCCTTTTCCAGCTGGTATGACATGGTTTGGCATTATCCTCTCCTTGGTAACAGGGAAGGGCTCAAGCCCTTGCTGCTGGGTGTTTAGGACCACTCAGCTCTGGCTCACAACCTGGAACCCTTGGTGACGTTTAGGGTGGGCTTGACAAAAAGGATCCCTACTTCCCCCTACTTTTGAGCAGAGAAGTCTCCAAAATCAGCTCTGTGTCTGGATGCCAAAGGCTTCAGAGACACAGCACATATGTTGAAGTGTCTCCGTGCTTGAGAACCATGTTGACTGTCAGGGAAGATGTTTTGTCCTATTTATCCTTTCACCACCTCAGATATGCACAGAGTTGGATTGTTTACTCAAGAACTCACTGTTTTCTCCTCGCTTTTCCTTTCCTTGATAAGAAAGCATCATCCTGATTTATTTTGATGGGCTCATGGCCCAGGGCCTGTCTTGGCTGGGTTTACTTCTTGCTCTGCTGAGACATCTCTTGTCCCTGGCTCTGCAACGTGACCTGTGCCTCCCCACGGGCAGGGGACTCTGCACATGGGATGGCTGCAGGGTGAGAGCTATAAATGGGAATGTTGTGCCTGGGGAAGGCAGGTCCAGGGAGCATTCTGTGGTACTATGGCTAGAAATTTTCTGTGCTTTCTGAAGCTGAGAGGTTGGTTTTATGTGTAGAGACCAGGTCAGAGTGTGGAGGGCACACTCTGCTGAGCTGCTGTAGCTCCCCAGGTGTGAGCTGGGTGAGTTCCAGGATAGGAAGGGCACTGCCAGGAGATGCAGCCTTGCAAATAACACTGTCTTGTAATCCCTCATGAATGCAGGTGCAGTGTTATTGTCCCAAGCTGACAAATCCCCGGGAAACTGAACATTGGGGCTTTGTGTGCCCAGTGTTTCTCCTGGGTCCATGGATGTGTGTGTTCTGTGTGCACAGCTCACAGAATGCCACTTTGGTACCTCCGGGTGTGTTCTCTGTGCTGTGATCTCTTTGCCAGTGGGAGAAGCAATCTTGGAAGAAGTTGTGGAAATGCAAAAGCAACGTACTCCGCCTGGGAGAGCCTCATCTGTGAGGGCAGGCCAGCGTTTGGTGCAATAAAACCAATTAAGGGGAACGTATCTGCGGAGAAAACAGAAGTAGGATCTGTTTAAGGAAGATGTTTGCGTGAAGGAGTAATTACGTGCAGCCTAACGACAAAGGGTGCAGCGGATTGACTATTAATTGGAGTAGCAGGAGCAGGAGATTGCTGGCGTTAGCTGTGTGTTTCTTGCTGGCTTCCTCCTGTTTAAAGAAGGAAAGGGTGAGGAGCAGATGATGGGGGGGAGTTTGCTCTCAATCCACTTTCCCGTGCAATGAAAAAGCCATTTCTCCCCCTTTCTCTCGCAGCAAAATGTTCAGATTTTGCCAGTGACACTTAGTGCAGTTGCTTACTAAGCTGCAATTAAATTGATTTCCCACCCTCTTTACCCTTTTTGGTTCCAGAATCTCAGCAGGAATTAGTGTTACAGGAAGAGTAAGCCAAGGAGGAGATTTTAGCCCCATCTTCTGCTCATCTAAATCAGTATTGCTCCACTCTTCGTATGTATTTCCAGGGGAGCTGGGAAAGTGAGGCTGCCTAGGTATAGGTTTTCCCATTTAGCTGCTGCTGCGGTGGGAAGGGCAGCTCTAGGTCAGGCTGGATCAGTTCGTAGGGTACCTGGAAAGTCTGCTGTGGGATGAGATTGGGTGTCCTGGGAGTGGCTGACAATCTGGGTGCCAGTGGCACAGAGTTGCTGGCATGGGTTGCAGGAGGACTGTTTCTCATCCTTAACGTGTGCCTTTGGAAAATGATCAGTGGTGACAAGTTCAGCAGGAGTTCACTCCTTTGTTCATGGAGGCAACATTAGTTGTACTGATAGTTTGCCTCAGTCCTGATGTTTGGAAACCCCTAATGAGCCTTGGTTAACTCTTTCTGCAGCCCGAGGGAGTGAGAGGTGTGGTGGTCCTTTGTGAGTCACTGAAGAGGTGTTCGAGTAAGGGATGATGTGCCAGTGTCACTTCCTCATGGGGGGACAAGGTGACATGCTGGATGGGGGACTGTCCCCAGACAGCAGGTGTGCAGATGGGTGGTGACACTGGGAGGGTGTGGCAGGGCTTGTGTCCCCCGCCAAACCCTGCCTTGCTGCACATAGGCAGAAATTAGGGATGATTTACTGCAAAGCAGCTTGAGCTCCAGCTTTGTGATATTATTTGGAGGAGCAAGTGAGCTAATGATTGCATCTCATCTCGGAAAGTACTGCGGGAAGTGCAGTGCCAGGAGAGAATTGATTCAGAAGCAAAACAGGTTCATTTTCAGATCAGGCTGAAAGACAAGGGAAAGAGAGATTCTCCTTTATTTGTTTTCTTATTTTTTTTAACTTTTGGGTTTTTTTCCCCCTCCATCTCAAGTGAGACTGTAGGTCTTAGCCTTTCCCTCCTTGGTTTTCTTGTGGAAACAGCAGCAATAAACCTGATTGGAAAGTGATGCGAGGAGAGCAGGGTTCATGCGGTGCAAAAACAAATGAGCTATGAAATCACCCTCTATTCTCTAAACATTATTCACAGAGCCAGGAAAATTGAGACGGATGATTCTTTTTCTTTTGGAGCCACTGAAGGAGTAAGTCCAAAGGATGTGATTTGGCCTATGCCAGGAGAGAAAGGCTGCTTTGTCCTGGCTTTCCAAATAGCTTTGCCTGCATTTAGACACACACCATTTCCTCCTCAAGGACCACCGTCGGCATCCGCCAGATACAACTACACCTCATAACCCATTATGGAGACACACGGCTCGCAAATAAGACATGAATATGTTCAGTGGTGCAGGCCTTGGCTGCAGCCCCCCCGGGCTGGATGGAGTTTGTGCATGTCTTTTCTTGCTTGTGTGTTGAATTTTTAGTTGCCTGTTTTTAGGTGAGATGGAGAAAAGATGAGAGGGAGGGGTTACAGGTGTGAGCAGACTCACTTTCAATGGCTGGCTTAGTTCTTCTTACAAAACAGTGATTTTTTAAAAAGGTATTTTTATTTAAATTACTTTTTTTGTCTGGGTCTAGGTAATCTGCTTTACCCAGTGGGTTGATTCAGGATCGTTCAGGATGAAATAATATCCTCTGATATCCTTTGGGATCTGCCTTGGGGGATATTTGAGATGCAGCCCTTTGCACTTTGACCTTGCCTAGATGAAATGTGAAACTCGGGGTCTGGTTGGGCAAAGCGGGTGGTTTTTCCAGTGGGGTGGACAGTGGGAAGACTTGGAGCTGCTGGAGCTCTTGTGTGGGAGCCAAGCTGGGAAGGGGACTTTTGTAGCATGGTCCTGCCTTCAACAGGAATGGAGCTGGATGGAGAAGGAGCAGGGAGGAGTCGTGGCATTCATACTGCCCATTGCATTTTCCTGGTGCCATAATACAGTGTAATTTGGAGAGAGGCAGACTCAAACATGCATTACCCAGCCATCTGCTGCTGCCACTGGGATCCAAATGGATGAATATATGCATAGTGCTTGTGGTTAAACCATGTACAATGTGTAGGCTGCATATGTGTAGGTTTTCTCTCGGTGGTACAGCAAAACGCTTTGTGAAGAAGAACCTCCTGTCCTGCCCTCCCATCCTGCAGGACGATCTTTGGTTTAAGTCTCTTCAGAGAAAAAAGAACCAACCTCTCTGCAGCCCTTGGGGATGTGCCCTCAGCCCAGCAGTGTGCTGGCAGCCATGTCTGCTGGCCATGGCATGAGAGGAGCTGATTCTGGGGTGGAGACCCCTGGCAGAGGTGGTGTGTGAAGGGTTTGGTCAGGAGCACAAGAAATGGTGAGAAAGTGAAATATCTGAAATTTGAAATTAGACTTGCAAGTGACAAAAACGGGAATCGAATGATGAGAGAAGTGTTACGTTACTTGGTGACATGGCCTGTGTTAGTGCGCCTGGGCGTGGATGTGTCTCCTGAGCAGGGACCTCCTGGATGCACCTGTGCACTCAGGAAATACAGTGTTTCCAGAAATCAAACAGAAAATATAAACACAAATCACAATCACCTCACAATCTTGTGAGGTGAGAGTGAGCTCCAGCAGGCATCTGAATGCCAGGGAAGGTCATTCAGATGTTGTTCTTCAGCCGAGGCATGGCAGTATTCAGCAAGGTGAGGACACCTTCCCTCCTGAAGGCAATGTCAGCAAAGGAAAGTCAGTTTCAATTTGGCCTTTGCAGGCAGAAGCTCTGCTCGCATGGGGGGAACAGCAGGAAATCGTGTTGGTGCTTTAGGGCATCAGCTGCTGGGAGGTGGAGAGTGGTCAACCTTCCCCAACAGGCACAAGAGGTGTTCTGGAAAATGGGATTTCCTTGCCCTTGGTGCCTTACTGCATCCTTGGGAGCACAGCTCTTGCTGCCATCATTGTGGCCAAATCCTGACTCTGTGAATGAAATAGAAGTTTCATTCATAGAAGTGAAGCACATCTCTGCTGTGTAACCAAACCTTTGCACATCTTCTGTTTACCCAGAGTGTCGTGCTGGACCAGCAGCCGTAGCACTGGGGCAGAGCTTGTGCAGCAGCAGGTGCTGGCCCAGCACGGGGATTTGCCCATGTGATAGCTGGAAATTAACTCATTAGATAAAGTAATTTGCACCTTTTAATCTCGGTGATTCCTGTGTGTGGGCACCTGTATTTAGGAGAAGAGCTTATTCTGCTTCAGTTAATTTTATATCAATATAAGCTGAATAATTAAAGGTGTGAATGAAAGGCCAGGTAGCTAATTCCCTTCCCTCTGGTGCACAGGCTGCACTGAGAGGACCTGGAAGAGGGAGCTCCTGGCAGTGCAGATGTTAGTCCAGCCAAAACAGCCAAACAGTTATGAGTTTCTATATGTAAATATCAACTGGGATCAATCAATTTTTGGTGCTGATCTCCTCATATTGATCTTGGTTTGTGGATTGGCACCAGCTGTGTGTGTGGCTTTGGGCAACCCAGCATTTCTCTGTCTGAATGAGGCTTGGCTCTCAAGATGTTGTCCTCATCATCAGGCAGAACCAGCAGCCATTACTGCATCTGAGAGATAAAGCAGATAAATTCACACTTTTTCCCCCTTGTTTCTGGAAGCTGTGTTTCAAGTCCACAGGGCAGGAATGGCTGTGTTTCACAGGTGTTTCATTGCAGTAGGATGCTGTGGATAACTGCTGTAGATAACTGCCTCAAAATCACAGAGAACTTTTCAGAATTGTATTAATCCAATGAAAGAGTAAAAACTTTCAAAGCATATAAGCTGGGGACATTTCTTCTTTGAGAACAAACTAATGCTTGACCTAAAAACTATTATGTATCTCAAGTCCTGAGGCATGGCTAAACTCATGCCATGCTCAGGATTTTTTCTCTCTCCCCAGTAATACTTTCCCAGTGCATCAGACAGGTACAGGAGATTAATTTGCTCAAGCTCTTAATGCTTGCTCCATGTTACAGGGACCCAAATTCCACAAGAGGGGGGATTTCACTGAAGGAGGCTCTCAAGCCACCCAGCTCATCCTGGTGCGTGCTTAAGGGCTTTTGCCACATGGGATTTGGTTTGGAGAGAACGGGGGAGCCAGCGCTCACTTTTCTGTAAGCAGGGCTGGTTTCAGTGCTGTAAAGAGCATGGGGAGGTTTGATAACCCAGCAGCATAGTTCAGTACCTTCCCTCGTGCTGCCTGGCTGTGTTCTTGCAAGGAGCCACAGTGTGATTACAAGGGCTGTTAAATGTCCTTAATA
The DNA here is from genome assembly GCF_029207755.1 of Chamaea fasciata. NCBI lineage: Eukaryota > Metazoa > Chordata > Aves > Passeriformes > Sylviidae > Chamaea > Chamaea fasciata. The sequence goes on along the minus strand of NW_027094088.1, from coordinate 16,050,549 downwards.
TTCACGCTGTTGGAGGGAGCATTACTCCTGCCAGCTCTGCTGTCTGCTGCTGTTTGCAGTTGCATTGCATTGATGATTAAATCACCAATGCCACAGTGAGTAGTGTGTGAAGCCCCTCCAGTCAGGAGATGCAAAGGCAGAGTTAAATCCCTCCTGTTTGTCCACTTTTTTTTTTTTTTCTGTCTCTTAACAACATTTTTTTAGGCAAGCAAAGCACGGTGGAACAGTTTTGAGCCATGAAACAAGATGGGAAATGAACCCCTTGCAGTGAGGTTAAGAGAACAGGGCATGGGCACTGTGAGGGCTCAGGGCAGCCCATGCTTGATGCAGCAGTGCTTTGCATGCTTCTTCTTGTCCTCTTTTCAGGCGTAGATGGGAGAAGCAGCAAACTGAGTAATATATATTTGTGTATATACACTGGTACGTACTTGGTGGTGCAGCAGGGCAGGGAGTGCCAGGGGGGCTGTGATTGTGGTGAATGGAGGCTTTTGGAGCTGAAGCTAGGGGCTCTTTGTTGTGAGAGAGCCCTTTTGCATCCTAACCTCTTCTGGGCGCTCAGAGGAGCTGCTCCCACTTGGTGTTGGGTTTGGAGAGTGTTTGTTCCCCATCATGTGTGCGCCAATGCCACAGCTCCCATGCTTCCTTGTCTGGCACTGGGATGCAGCTATTTCTCCAACAAAGCCTTGTCCCTCATGTGCAGCTTCAGCTGCCTCAGGCAATTTTCAGTATGCCAGGTATTTTAGGGAAAAGAGCCAAAAGCAGATTCTTGGCACCCTGTTCCACTTGTTGGTCTGCTCTGCATCCCTCTCTGTCCCCCAGGGCTATGTTCGCACTTCTTGTGTGCCTTCCAACCTGAGGTACGCAAACAGGTGGCTTTTCTTTGAGGTGTCCCCACATTTCCTCTTTGGCCCAAAATATACAGTGTCCATCCAGCCATAAACACTTTGATTTTGTTTATGGGGCCCAAGGCCTAGGAACTTCAGCGGTTGTTTGGGAGAGAAGTACTGAGATGAGCATCCTCAGCTGCAGGGAAGTGCTGGGGACTTCCCCAAGGCCAGTTCCTGGCAGCACTGCAGCAGCCCCCCTTTTCTGCACAGGTATTGCCGTGGGGAAGGCTGGCACCTCCACAAATGACTTGTTTCCATGGCCTGCCCTGCCGGGGTGTGGGTGAGGAGCCCTGACAGGGTGGCCATTAGCGGAGCTGTTGGGCAATCACTCCCCGTCGGTTTGAGTTAGGGAGAGCAGGTGCCGGGGACGCCTGGCTGGGCGCTGGCACGAGCTGCGCTCAGGGTTCGCCGAGCCTCCATTGATTTCTAGGCTTGTCACACTGTTCATTAGGAGAGGGAGAGCAAATGAGGGGCCCAGCAGAAGTGCTCCAAGTCGATCCTGATGGAGTAGGTTTCTCTGCTGCCTGCTGCCGGGCAAAAATAAATTCTCACCCAAGTCTTCTCTGCTTGTAGAGTCTGCAGCCTCGAACCTCCTGTGTTCCAGAAGCGTCTGGCAGGATCTGTCCATCTGCCCTGGCACTGTCCTGTCCTTGCAGATTTGCTGTATGGAGAAGGGAGTGCAGAAAGTTGTGCTGCTGGTGCTTTTGCTTGTGGGATGATTTTGTTCCCTGTCCCTCCCTCTTGTCCTTCCAGGTTCCTGCTGCTGGGTCCCTGTTGCTTGCTGAGTTTGCTGTGTCTCTTTTTCATGCTGGAGCTGCATTGATCGAGGCAGTAAATCAGCTGGCTGGTGCTGTGGATATAAATGATGGATGTAATGAACCAAGGGGGAGAAGAGGGAAAGGAAAAAAAAAAAGGAGGGGGAAATAGAAGGAAAAATTGGGAAGAAAATAGCGTACTCAACAATGAATGGACTATGAGATGAAATATCTACCTTGGCCAAGGACCCTCAGCACAGCAGCATGGTCCTAGCAAAGGCTGGAGGTGCTGCGAGGGAACTTGCTGGGGGAGGAAATGGGGGTTCCTGTGCAAGCAGAGCTGTGCTGGCACCCCACCTTCTCCCCGCACTTGCTGACAGCAGCTAATGGATGGTGGAGATAAGGATGGAAGCTGGTATCCGCTGCGTGGGCCGTGCCACAGGGCTGGATAGAGGGCACCAAATGGAGCTAAATCATAGGCCAATTTATAGTCTTTCCGGCTACAGCTGCAGGGAAGGTTTGAGATACTATTGTTTGAATGTCTCTGCAGCTCTTAAGGTTGCAACCCTTTCATTTGCTTTCTGCCTTAGCTGGGTTTCCTTTTTTTTTTTTTTAGTTTGAAAATGCTTTCCTGCTGGTGAAAGGCTGAAAGCCCCCAAGGCTTAAGCCTTCTACCGATTTCAGCAGTTTCTAGGTCCTTGAGCTGCCTACACTCTGTCCCTCAGCCCTGGCCCATGCTTTGGGGATGTAGAAGGAAGTTTGGAGCTGAGTCAGTGTCATCTCCACCAGTGGGTTGTTATCCAGCTGAACAGAGCCTGGCAGCTCCCCATGGGCCACAAACCAGATGTTATGTGGCAGTGATTTAAAGTCTCCGTCATTTAGAGACAAATCAGTGATAATGAGTCTCTTTTTATAGAGAGGGACTTTGAGATTTAATGGCAGACACTGTGTATAATTAGCTACTTCGCTAACTTTAGCAAAATCTTAGCCAAATTAACTAAAAATGGGCTAAATTCAGCTAAAATCATTGGAGAACTGTCAGTCTGGATGGGGGAAAGAAATTGAAGGGGAAGCTGAAGCGTTAGTGGCAGTGATGAAGTTGTTAACAGAGTTGGTAGTTCAGGCACGTACCCCTGCCTTGGGTATGCTGCTGAGTTTGGAGTGTTTCGTTGGGACAGGTCCTAGGTTGGAAGAAATTAAGGTGGATGGTGGGAAGTTATTTGCAGGAAGATGTGAGTAATTTCGTTGTGGACCTCACTGCTGCCAGGCTTTTGTGGCGTGAAGCACTTGATGGCTGGCAGCAGGATTCAATGCCTTCATGGTAACCCTCAGCCACAGCTTTTGTAAGAGGAGGAAAAAGATATGGGGGGAAAAATGTATCTCATGACTCGGGATGATATCTTGAGGGCAGAAAAACGGGGCAGAGCATCACTCCTAGGGGAGCTGTGTGTAGCTGCCAGTGCAGAGAGGCCTGCACCTTCCTGCCCTGTATGGGAGGTAAGGTGCTTGGTTGGAAACGATTTGTTGTATGAGGTTGGGTATGGAGAAAAACCAGGACTATTGTAGTCCCGTGCCCTTGGAAGTGAAATACAAGGAAGGAGTGATTAAGAAAAGCCTCTGAAGTGGCTGAAGGGGAAGGTGAAAGAGGGTAAGATGGGATCCAATTCTGTGAGCCTGGCTGTTGGCCAGGAGGATGTGGTGAACTTCTGCTGTGTGCTTCGGGATCTGTCATGACCAGGAGCACTTAAGAGCTATTTTTCCTCCAGCAGAGCTACATCTTTCTGCAGATGTTAAGTTGACAAAAACAAGATGGATTGTTGCAGAGGTACAAAGGGCTTGGATGTACATTTTTCCCTTTATCCCAATTTACGTTCGAGACAGTTGTAAGCCCCATGGAAAATTATCCCTGGTAGAGGATCCCGTGATGTGCTAGTGGCTTTCTGGCCTTTGGCTTTTCCCAGAGACAGTTCCAGTGGACTAACCGAGGGTGTCAGTGTTACTGGCTAGCAGTGGTGGAACCAGTCCGTGGGGTCTCCATCTCCTCCTCCATTAGCTAGTGAGCTTATGGATCAGGAGGGACTGGAGTTGTGGTTTTGTGGTCTGCGCATGCTTGAGCTGGCTCTTACCTGCCCAGCTTTTTTCAGCCCTTGGAGCTGGCAGTCATTTTATCCGAGTCATTTTTTCCTAGTGGTGCAGAGTCAGGAGGGCACGTGCCAGGGGAGGCCGTGTGAAAGCAGCCCTGCCTGCAGCAGGGGGGCTGGGAACCACAAAGTGCGACCTAAGGCAAACCCCGGAGCCTGCACTCCTGGGAGGTGAGAAGGGAATGCAGAGCTGTGCAGAGTGGTGCAGGGGTTTGCTCAGCATTCCCAACTGGCTTCTGGGACAGGAATTGCTGTGAAGTTTTCAGGATAGTGGTCTTGGAAGAAATGTGTAGAGGCAGAAATCTGAATAATCACTCAGTTTGCAGACTGTTCTGATAAACTGATGGCTTCAGGAGTGACAAACAGGTCGTACAGTTTTTGTGCTTGCTCTGGAAAAAAACAACCCCTAAATCCCAAAAACCAACCTTGCCATTTAACGTGGTGGGTAGGGCAAGGAAGAAATACATCTCTGTTTCATTCACTTTCATTGAATATGTTGTCAGGAGCCATTGTTTAATTTAGGGATTCATTTTTCCTCTCTGGAAACCCTCCACTGACAGCAGTCCCTGTGCTGGCTGGGCGGACTCTGGCAGGGGGTTTGCCAGTGCTGGCAGTGTACAGCGTGTGGGGGAATGTGAAACACAGTTTCAGTTCAGCAGCACCTGTGCTGGGCAGGGTGGCTGGTGTCCCATCCTAACCTTGATCCTAGTTTTCCTCCTGCAGTTCCAGCAGGCATGTGGGGCAGCTGGGACAGCTCTCAAAAGCCAGTGTTGTTCTTTTGGTTTTGTGGGTAATAACAAGCTGCCATGGGAAATAGCAGTTTCTTTTAAAGCAATCTTCTCTATGAAAGTCCCCTTGAATTTAATGAAGACTTAGAAAGTTGTTCCTGCAATTTTTACGCTGGCATATAGATATCCATAAAAGAGCCCTCCCGTAAATGGAACAGAGAGGAAACCATTCATTTTAGCGTCTATGCATTTATGGATTGATTTTTACAGAATCCTATTAGTTTCACTGCCAGTAAATGGCATGAGGACTCTATTTCAAACCAGACAATGTCAAGATATAGAGGTGGGCATTAAATATCATCCCACCTGTTGCTGTTCAGCTGTGCTGTGTGTGTCTGAGCAGAATTTAATGGCAGAGGCCAGCAATGCCAAGTCAATCTCTTCCAGTTCTTTGCTTAGTAAAATCATTAGGAGCCATGATAACGTAAGAGGCTGGCCTTATATTGTTTCAAGAGCCCATTAAATACATCTAATCATTTCTGTGCAATGCTTTCTTAAAAGCAAAGGAACACTCTCCTGGAGCTGTTCCTTGGTGCTGCTTTTGAGAAAAGAATGATTTATAAAACTCCTCTTAAATAAACAAGTTAGATACAATGAAAAAAAGACTTCAACCCCATAAGCCATGAACTATAACTCTTCCCTTAAATGCAGACGATTTCTAGATCTGTTTTTTGTCCCCCTCTGTCAGGTAGAGGACAAAATGTTCTCTCCCAACCCAGAGGGTTGCTGACAGCCCAGCTCTACCTGCCCATTTTACTCTCTTCCTTCATGTGATGTTTGAGCTGCTGACAGCCAGATGGTTTCACAAACAGCCACCTCTCTTTGGGCCAAGAGTAGCTCACCTTCCAGTGTCGTTAGCCGGCTCTCAGATTATTACAAATGAAAACATGCTATTAGTGTAATTTCTACTTCCCCCCTCTCTGTTTAGGCTCCCTGTGTTGTGCACCCCACTTGATTTTTGGCGGTGTGATGCTTTGATTTCTGTTGGTGCATGGCTTTACTCTTCAATTTCAATTCCAGTTGCATTTGGTTTGCAGAATGTGGGGACTTTGCAATTAAAACCAAAACTGAGCTGCACTGAGCCACACACGCAAGTGGAGCAGGAAAAGCAAAAGGCTGACACTTTGAGTGTGGCACAGCAAGTAGGGGATATTTCTTAGCCATGGCCATGCCGGTCTCCTGCTTGGGCAAAGCAAATCTGTGATGCTGTACTGGACTGTTTAGAAAAGGCAAAGTAATGTGAAAGTCATGTATGTGTATATCCATATGTGTATTTTCCTATATATAGGTTTTCTTGTAGCTGAGAGGGAAGGGATTGTTGCCAAGTTCGGTGGTGTAGCCTCATATGCCCTGTGCTCCTTAGGGAGTTTATGCTGCTAGTTCTCAGCCATCTGATCACAGGCACAAAAATGTCCTTCAGAGTTGTTTCTCCTGTTTTACCTCTGTGGGCTGACCAGGTCACCCCTGCGTTGATGCTGTTGCTGCAGTGGAGTCTTGGAGGATGTCACTTCAGAAAGAGAAAACGACCTTTTTGAGAGTCAGATAAAAGGAGAAGGATGTTAATAAAGGACCCTGAGCTTATCCTCTCCCTGGCTGCTAGCCTACTGCTCACATCCTTTGTCCACTGTATCTTGCGGGCTGTGGAAGTAGAGACCTGTCAGGATGGACACTGGTGCCCCAAATCCACATTGTTCCCCTGCCCACAGCAGGCACCTGCCAGCACAGCCTTGCTTGGAGTGTTTTCCTGCCTCAGTGTTGGGGGTTGGTTTCTAGGGTTGGAAGAGCTCGTGGCCCTTTCCTCCCTGGGCAGCCTTGGGCTTCTCTGTCAGAGTGAGCGTAGAGCTCGGCTGCCCTGCTGCCTGTGGGCTGGTGAAACTCATGGTGAGCCAGCTCAGCTCTGAGCTCTCAAAAGTGCTGCAGATGCTTTGAGTTTGCCCTTTTTGACGTGTGTAATTTCTGAGTGCAGCAGATGCTGGGAGCCGTGTTTGGTGTGGGTTTGTGCCAGGGCACCTTTAAATTGCAGGGCTGGGCTCCTGGCAATAATAGGATTTGGCTGTAACATCTGTAGCCTAAATTTCATCCTGTCCAAAGGCTTCTGAGACTAGCTGGAGCTGGATTTTTAAATTTAATTTAATTTAATTTTTTTAAGCTTGAATTGGACTGTACCCAAAGAACTGCCACATACACCTGCAGCTCTGGGATAGCCCAACGTCTGGGCTAACAGCTTATAGTGCGTTCCCAGTGGATTTACATCCCATGGAGAATTTCAGGGTCTCTGTGGGCCGAGCAATCACTGTTCCACACTTTGTCTGTCCCATCAGGACATGGAGAAAGGATGGGGAGGCCTGGGTGAGGCTGTGCTGTGCTGGGGAGGTACAGAGCAGCACACCCTGCAGTCACCTCACTGCTCTGTGCTTCCCAGTGGGAGGGCTGGCAGTGTGGCCTATAAGCATGGCAAAAGCTCCCTTTGCCATTTACTTCACCCAGTCTGATGGTGGAAGGCAGCTCCCTGGGTAAGGCTGTAATGAAAGTTATGCTCAAAGCAGGGCTAAAATCCCATTTCTTTTGCCCTTTAATTATTTAATTTATTTTCTATATTTAATGTGCTTCATGAGTCAACTGATTTTTCATGATTTTTTTTCCTCAAATATTTATCTGTGTTGGCGGAGGGAACATTTTAAAATGAGCTTCTCAGAACTTGCCCTAGATGCCCTAGTGTTTCTTCTGGCTGCTTCTGCTACAGAGTGGTTACTTACTCCACATTTCCCACGTTTTCCCTGCTGCTTCCAGTACAGATAAAAATGTTAAATCAAAACACAATGAAGGATTTTAATTTTATTCCCCGTCTTCACCACTTGGGAAATAAAGGGCTGGTGGGCTTAGTCTGGTGCTGGCAGCTGAGCCCTGCTCCAGTAGTGCTGGCTGCCCGTTCCTGTTTGGCATTGCTGAAGCTGGGCAGGAGTGAGGGATAAGCCACAGTGAGCCTGCTGGAGCTCAGCTGTGACATGTGAAATAGCAGAGCCTCTGCCAAAAGCCCTGTGGAGGGGAACGCCATCTTGTCCTGGTGTACCAGGATCCTGGTACCTTTCAGCAGCCTGGATTCATATTTTAGAATAATAAGGCTTTTGCTGCTTTTTGCTCCCTGCCATCTTGAAAAGGTGGAAATGGTGCACGGTGAGGGACACAAGGTGATGGTTTCTCAGCAAAAAGTAGCCTTGGGCTACTTAGGCTGGGATGGAGAAGTGGGCTTGTGCTGCAGATCTAAAAAGTCATTAATGGCAGACAAATGGTGGATAGGAAGTAGCTCCTGTCTCTTTCTGGACAAAATCTGGGATCATCAAAGAAAGCTGGCAGGGCAGGTTCTCTGTGCTGGGTTACAAGCTGCTTGTGGAGCCTCATGCAACTGCATCTTCTGGGTGCTGAAAGCCTGGCTGGGTTCTGCAGTGACTGGACAGGACACATGGGGGAAAAAGGTCTGGACAGGTGTTAAATGAGATCTTCCTTTTCCTCTGCTCCTCTGAACACCACCTTCCTCCGCTCAGCAGTTTTAGAGCTGGGTGATCCAGTTGAGCGCCCTGCCAGTGCAGGCAGCTGGGTAGATGTTTCTGGTGCCTATCTAGGACAGGGAGGAGGCTGCATCCCTGCTGGGATGCTGTGCATCCTGCTCAGGAGCTTAAAGCAGTGCTTCCCGGGGCCAGAACACAGCACAGACCATTAGTCTTGCTGAGTACAGCTATGATTGTGCTTAGTGCTGCCTTCCTATCTCTCCTGGCTGAACCGTAGAGCACTTTGCAATGATTAATTCAGCATGAGACACTTAAGTGAGCATTATTGCCCCGTGTTAAAGCAGACATAAAGGTCGCTGGCAGACCAGGAGCAGAAACTTTCTGCCATACAGATGTTCACCAGCCTAGACGTCTGTAGCCACCAGAACGTCCTGCTGGCCTTCTTTTGTCTCAGTGCTTTTTAAAGTTTATTTTGTTGCCCTTGAGATGTTGTTCCTTTTGCTGCAAAAAAAAAGGGGGATGCATTCAGATGCTGGGCTGTACCCAGTAGTTTGGGATTAAAACTCTTTTTGACTGCATAGATGAAAAGTCTTGGCTTGTGTAACCGGTTATTTCTGGTGCATCTCTCCAGGCGTCTGCCTCGATGTGGGCAGCAGCAGCATATGCTGCCGGCTGTGGAGGGACCAGTCCTGTCACCATCTGTATGCAGGCTTGCTGGGGCAGTGGCGAGTGTTGCTGCTGGGGATCTGTGTCCCTGCCTTTCCCTGGGCTGTGCATGAGCCAGGGGCGGGTCATGCAGCTTAGAGCTGGGAGCCTGTGGTGCTGTGTCCAGAGATCTTCACATCTCATGAGACTTTTTTCTCCTTCAGGCTCTAGTGAGGGTATAAAGATTATGAAAGCTCTCAGATGGAGCTTGTGCTCTGAAGGTGCCTTTACAACAGTAAATCAAATGTAAAAGCAGCCAGGTGGGTTTTTTTACAGCCATCAGGACCAGTGCTGGTTGAGATGTCTCATACACAGCTGACCGGACCTCTACACTGGCTGCTGTGTTTTTGGGAAAGATCATGGAGTAGCATGTCTGGTGCTTAGCACATCTTCTCTATCCACATGGTTTCTGCTCTTCCCTGAGGTGGCATGGCTTTTGCTTGCTCCAGCATGCCTCTCAAAGCCTGATTGTACCCCCACGCATCTTCTCCTTTACATTTGAAGACACACTGTGACTGGTGCCAAGGGTTGGGGTAGTGAGGGGAGATTGAGACAGGCCTGGAGCTAGAAGAGGAGAGCTGGAGTGTGTAGGAAGGGATGGAGAAAGACCTATGAGAAAAAAACAAGCCCAGTGGATGCCTAACATTAAGAGAAGCAGCATGACCGATTTGGGGCTTGCCTTGTGCTTTCAGGACCATCCAGACAACAGAAGGTTGTGTTTCGTCTCTGGTTACACAGGCCCAGCAGGGGTGGTGTGAGACGCTTCCCTCCAGCGGCATGAGCCTCCTTTGCAGTTTCTATTCCCCTGGTTTCTACCAGGAAACCCAGCTGGAGACATGGCTGTTCAGCAAGGGGATTCCCTTCCCCTGCACCTGTGGCCCATCAGGCACTATATATCCAAACCTGTGAGCAGAGAAACTGCATTAGCCTGGTCTCAGCCATTTAGCCATATCCCTCCTTTCCTCACCTGGCCAGAGGTTGACAGCATCTTGTTTCCCTCCGGCTGGAAAGACTGGCTCCTCATTTCCTTGCAGCTGCTGCCAGCAGTGAACACGACCTCGTTTGTATTATCCCGTGTCTGATCCCACCTAATTCTTAATGCAGCTCTGCAGGGAAGGAGAGCGTGTTGCTGCTGGAGCAAGAGGGATCAAAGGCGTGTGGGTTGGGATGTGGCCTGGATGGGTGGTGGGGCTGCCTAAATATGGGTTCAGCCTCTGCTCTCCATTCCTTGTATCGTGTGGGGGACTTCCCTCTCCTCCCATGGCTTTCTGAGGGCAGGGAGCTTTGCCTGCAGCCGATACTGCACAGCTCCTGGTGGAGCTGATGTGTCCACCCAGCATGAGATGCTCTCTGTGGAGGCGAGCGTGGGGCTGTTCCAGAGCTGACTCTTTGGGTTTGGAAGTCCTGAAGCTGTTGCCTATCAACTTGTTTCTGGTAGTTGGGTTGACAAGGTGGTGACACCTCTGTGCTTCCTAGGCTGATAAGTGGAACACGTGTTGTCTTGCCACCCAGCTGTGCTGCAAGAATCTGTACTGTGCCCACGACCATTGCCACTGTCCAAGTCTGATGCTGCCAAAGCATGAAGGCCCAAGAGATTTAGGCAGCTTATTTCTGCCTGGATTTGAGCTTTGCTGCTGGCTTGAACTGTGATTGCTCTGCTTTCCCACATGCATCTCGGGACAAAATGTCATCTACAGGCCTGCCCTGGTTCTGCATGGAAGGGGATGAGGTCTGGGGGTTTGAGACACTGAGATGTGTGGCAGGGTTTGTTGCCTCCACAATGTGTGGAATTGTGGAGCTTAACGGGTGCATGCCATGAGCCATACTGCCTGAGTGGAGGAAATCTCTTCCTGCATCGGACAAGGGGACTGGTCCAAGCCCAAGCAGGAGCTGCCCACCAAGACATCCATACTGTGTTTTCATGACTGAGGACTCCAAAAATGCTCTTTTCCTTATTGCAGTGAAACATGTGTTTGTATGTGAGAGAGGGAATCAGTGCCAAATGTAGATTTTTTTCTTTTCTGATAATAACAGCAAAGCTCAGTGCTGGTTCCTGGTTTCCATCCAGATCTCCATGCTCTTGAATGTTTTGAGTTTGGTGCATCAGGAGACTTAGCATGGGTTTGGTTTTTATGATGTCCGTGCTGTGGCTTCTATGCCCAAATGTGGCTCTGCTCAGGGTTTTCCTATGCAAGTAGCAGGGCTGTGCTGCTGAAGGATGGCCAGAGCCTGAAGATCTGCCTGTGATCTGCCTGGCCAGGCCATGCCAGCCATGTCCTGCTTCTGTTTTTCCCCATCCTCAGCCAAGCCAGCATCAACCCAAGGCACAGCACTTGAGGCTCCCGCAGCGCCTGTGCTCATGGCTGGCTGGAACCCACACTCCTTCCCCAGCAGGCATGATTATTTTCTAACTTGCCATACCTTCCTAGGGTGCATTTCTCACTAACTGGCGCTGATTTTTTTATTTCTATTACTGAGCTGAGATAGAGGAAGGCTGGGCTGACACATATGCTCTAAATTATGCTGCTGTATCTCCAGCGCTGTCAGTCACAGTGCGCCCAGGCCCGGGATCTTGCAGACACTCCCAGCAGCAGGTACCTAAGGATCAAAGGTTTAGATCTGTTCTTGCTGTCACAAATGTTTTATATCTAGTTTCTCCTTGAGGGGAGTTGGGGGAGGATGGGCTGGTACATCTGAGGAGAACACGCACCCGGGAGCATCGTTGCTGTGACCTGAGCTTCATCTCCCTGTGCCTGTGTGTTGAGGACCAGCTCTGGGCTACAGAAACACCTTCCTCTGCAAAATATGTGTGTTGAGGACATGGCTCACCAGTGCTTTTTGACAGGGGGATGGTGTCTGACAGGCAGGCACTGGCAGGTCCTGAGCTCCAGCTGAGCCCTGGGAGTTTGCCCCATAGGTCAGTACGCCACAGCCTCTGGTGCCCCTGCATCCTCCTACATCATGTGAGTTAGGGCAGCTGTCATGTTTCCTGGTGATGCTTTTAAATCTATTGGAGAAGTCGTGCTTTAACCAGGAATTTCTCCACTGCTACCACGATAGCTGCTTGGTACGGTTTGGACTGGGCTGGGCTGCAGCACATCACTAGATGGTGAACATATGGCAGGAAGGCTCTCTATTAGGGCTTGGGGCATTTTGGTTAGTCACCAGGAAGGATTTTCCTCTGCTCTTCCTACTCTGCTAAGGGTAAGGGGTGGGAAAAGGGGAAAAAAAAAGCCCTTGTACTGGAGCTGCTCAGTACAGGTGATGCTCCCGCCCAGTGGGAACCTTGTGACTTAATTGTAGGAGCAGGGAGGCTGAGGTATGGCTGGAGGGAGTCCAGGGCTTTTCCAGAACTGGAAATGAAGTGCAGAAGTGGGGAGTTTGGTCTGACAGCATTTCTTGTCCTTGCTGAGCTCCTTCCTTGGTGCAGGTTGTGCCTTGGTGCTGTCTTGGTACATCTCTGCTCCCCAAAGCAGTTAGCTGTCAGAGGGACGGGGAAGGGGGAAGCTGGTGGCTACTCAGAGGCAGCTAAAGCCACACATGTAACTGTCCTGTGTGTTTGCAATTATTGCATTTTCCTTTAATACCGATTTTTATAATATATGTGATTTTTTATAACCTTTCCCTCCCTTGGAGATGCTTCACATTCATATGCTGCTGTTCCCATCACCCCTCGTTGCTGACTGGCTTGGAAGGGTGGCTGCTCAGAGAAGGATAGTAGCATTAGTTTCTAAAGCTGTGTAAAGATCCTCATGGAAGCAATTACCAGATGGATTACCCCTGGCTTTGCTGCTGTGAAAAGGCCATGTTGGGTCGAGGATGCTGACTATATTAACAGCAGGATCCCTTCCTTCTTGGGAGGAGTGGTTGGGATTAACCTCCTGATTTTTAAAGGGCTGGGTTCAAAGCAGGACGTTCAGAGCAGGGATCCGGCTGGCTGGCTCCTTTGTTCTTCCCTCCCTGTTCCCTTTTCTCTTTCCTTTCCCCTGATGTGCCCTGTCCTGGGCTGTCCTCTGGCACGTGGGAACCACAGCTCCACGGGGAAGGGGAAGACCTTCCCTGACCTCTGAGATACTCAAGCTCTGTGGTTTGGTAGGAGTTTTGGCTGTTATGCAGGAGGAGGAGCAAAGCTCAGCTGGAGACTGAGTACAGCTATGGGCTCCTAAGTACTAAATCATCTGCTGCTCCTCCTGGAGCCTGGGAAGGCTGGTTCGACCTTCATGGCTGGGAAGCAGCTCATGTCTGTCCTGAAAGGCACAGAAGGAAAACAAAACACTGTCTGTCCATGTAGGAACTCCCTTTTGCCACTTTATTTACCCACCATGGCTCTGGGCCCTTCTTAATATATTTGACCTCTGGTGATCCTGGGAATGTGCTGAATCTGGCTGGTGTGGGGGCATCCATTGCCTTAATTTCTTTCCTAATTAATGCCCTTTGTAATTGCTGACAGCCTTTGGGGAGCAGCTCTTGCACTCACCCACACACCGGCCATGCAGCCAGCAGAGGATGGCGCTGAGTGGTGACAGTGGGCTGGGGAGGGACTGCCTGTGGTGCACCAGCTAAGGTGGCACCATGGCCCCAAAGATGCTCTTTTGCATCTCCTGGGACCCTGGTGAGCCCGGAGAGGGTTGCTGAGGGGATCCCCTCTGGCAGGGGGAAAAGGCATTTTTGGGAATTAGCAGGTGGAGAATGATGGAGAGAGCCCGGGGGAGCTGTGGGTATCCCACTGCTGATGGGAGTAGCAGTGGGAGTACTGGTGGGGGACTGCTCCCATCAGCTCAGGGGAGCTGGCTTGGGAATTGACACTCAACTCATTGTGGGGCTGCTGCTGGTCTAGATGTTTTCCACTTATTTTGCTTTTTTTTAAAACTGAAATCTTAAAAAATAAAAATATCTGTGAAAGCAGAGACCCTTAAAACTTATTTTGTCTGTTTTACCATCCAGAATTACCATTTGTAAACCCATTAGAAGGACTCACAGGTGCCAGTGGACTTGGACTGGCACTGCTCATCCTTTTCTTGGGGCTGTGGGAAAACGCAGAGGACCATATTTTGATAGGAACTTGGGGAGACTGATGCAGCACAAGCAGTTGAACTGAGAAGTCCTGCAATATCCCAGGAGAGCTGTGGGCAGCGGTAGGAGGGAATGACCAAAAATCCTCTCCATCCTTCTGCTTGACTCCGAGCACAGACAGAGCTGGGTCTTCTCTTTTGTCCAGTCAGCAGCTTGGTTTGTGCTGACCTCCTAAATATTCAGCTCATTATACACTGCAACGTATAAATAAAACAGAAGCAGGCAGCAATATTCTCCAGGAGGATTTAATCGGCTTCCTTTCCTTTTTAATTATACAGGATTTGTCTCCATGTGTCAGGCTATCCTATGGGCTAATTTATAATTTTAAAGAGTTAAGATCTGTGTTCTTTATGTAGTGAGACTCTTATGTACACACCTGATTTTAGGTCCAAGATGAAAGACCATCTTTCCAGGTGGAAATCCAAGGAATTTTGTTGCTGGATGTTGTTTCTAGAGGTCAGTGTCCTGGATCCTGCATTCCTTTCCATCATCACAGAGAGGCAGGAGGTTCTTCACTATGATGGAGATGGTGAGGGTCACTATGGGAATTCCTGCGATCTGTCTGGGGCATGTGATGCTGGCTGCTAGCTTGCATTGCCTGTCCCTCTGTAGAGGCAGGATGGTGGCTTGGTGCTACAGCCAGTGGATAGGAGCACTGTCCACATATGGAGCTCTGGCTCTTGCTGCCTGCTGGAGATGTGGATATATTTTAACCTGGCACCGCTACCAGTGCAGCAGTTGCTTGCTGTTGAGTGTGGTGTGAACTCTGGGCTGACTTGTTTTTTCCTAAGGGAAGCCCTTGAAACAAAATTTGGCTTTTCATCAAAGCAATGAATCTGTCATCTTTCCCTCTGTGCAGCTTGGAGTCCCCTGCTCCTGATTTGTGAATAAATTCCCCATTTTGGTGGCTGCCCTGGTCATCCATTTTAAAATTAAAGCCTTGGTGCCCTTACTGGAAAAAGCATCAGTAATTCTCCAGTGGCTTTTCATACTGTTATATTTGGCTGGAGACTTCAGCAGATTTAAGCCTCTGGAGGGTGTTTCAGACCATGTATATTGTTTACCACAGATACACACAAGAAGATATGCAAATTGCTGGTTCTATCTGTGATTGACTTAATGGAGGCCCAGATTCCTTAGCCCTGGGTCAGCTGCTTGCACTGACTCAGTGGCCAACAACCTGAGCTGATGCCAGTTGAGTGTAGGGATGATAAGAGGAAGATGCTGAAGAGCCTTCTCCAAGGCCTTGAGGGGGATGTTTCCATCCAGGCTGTAGCTGCAGCTGTACTTTGTGAGGGTCAAGTCTTCTTCCATGGCCCCTTTCCAGCCTTTGTTACTCCTGTTGCCTGATGTAGTAGGTGCCTTGATTGCATAAATGTGGTAAATGTGTGTGTGCACAACGGGAGAGATCCAGGCTCTGCACACACAGGAGTGGATGTTAGAGGGGTGGTGAGCAGCAAGGGCAGAAAATATGGGGACAGTGTGATCTTGGCCTCAGGGCCAAGTGAGAAAGTGGGACACTGAAAGGTCCTCAGGGACTTGTTCTCCCTGCCAAGCCAGCAGAGGAGGAGGAGATGCTCCAACCTTTGAAGATGGAGCAGAATGCCTGTGGATGTGCACGAGCAGGAAAGGGTCAGTGGCAATGAGAAGCTTGATGGTGAATGCTCAAAACTTCTCCAGGGACCCCAGCTGCAGGGCAGGCTTTGCTGGAGAAGTGCTTTGCTTTAATTAGGTATCTGTATTAATATTTTATTTGATTTTTCTTTTGTTTTGTGCTTTTTTCCACTAAAGTGGGGGTCAGAACAGACTCAAATCTGAAGCTTTTCCTTGAGAGACATAAAAAGTCTCCTCCAAGCAGGGGGAGGTACTCGTCCTCCTTGGAGCAGGGTGGGGTCCTGGATCTGCTATGTGTCCCCATGGGAGCTGCCGCCAAGGTACTCATGCATGTGTGCCCAGGTTCCAGTGCAGGAGGAAGAGGAGTTTCACAGCCCTCAAATAAATGAACTGGAGCTAAAATCTCCATGGGTCAGAAAACTAGTTAGGGCAGATCATGGCCGGGGCCCAGAGCTACCTCCCTTCCCAGTGTGTGGTTTGTGTCAGCACAAAGCAGAGGCACTGAGCCAGTGAAGCACTTAAGCAAGTACTTAACTTCAAGCATTTAAACAGGGATTTCTGTCCCCGTTCCAACAAATGCCTAGAGTCACTTAAGTTTGTATTTAAGTGCTTGATTGGCTCAGGGATTGTGCAGTTTGGGGAAGGAGGGTAAGAGAAGGGGGGTGACTTCCAGGCTTGGTACAGGTTTGGTGCTGAATGGTACCTGATGTACTGGAGGATGTGATGCAGGATGAGTACAAAGCCTGTTTTCCAAAGACCCACAGCCTGCTTTTGGCTCCACCACATCCACTTTGGATGGGGCAAAGACTGGCCATGGTGCTGCCTGTCTCCCCCTTGTATCCTGGGGCTGAGGCCATCGGGATGCACAGCACTACTCACTCAGGGCTGAGTTGAGGCACTGGGCTCTGAGGTTGACAAGACTACACCAAAACTTGACTGAAGGATCTTATACCTCTGTGCTCCATCTGGGTTATTCAGGGATGAGGACAAAGGCAGTCTGATGCTGTCCCACTTCTTTTCCCTCTGGTGCTGCTGACCCTCTTAAGTGCATACATTGGCACCGGGAGACGAGGAGGGATGAGCCCTGTCCTGTTTGAAGTATTATAATCCTTTCAGATGGCATTAGCGCCTGGGCCAGCAGCAGCTCTATAATTGAACCTCCTGTTTGCAGGAGCCCCGTGCTTCAGTGAGACTTCTAAATCTCATTTGTATAATGCCTGGTTGCAGTTCCTGCTGAAAGATTGCCCTCTGCCTCCTGTGCCCCCAAGCCTGCTGAGCACAAAGATGTCCTCGCTGGCAGAGGAGTGACAGAGCGTGACCAGGCAGCAGCATGCTGCATGGCATCTGAGTTTCCAGAACTTTCACGTGTTTATTGGAGCTTTTGATAGGCTGATGTGATTTTTTATTTCCCCCTCCCCTCCTGTTTTTTAATGCCTGAGTCCCAGGGAATGGGCTCAGTGGCAAGTGCTCAGTCAGGTATTATGTAGGGATGAGATTTTCCAGGGAAAGCTGGGTTTGAGGGGAATTGAGGTAGAGGCACATTTGGCTGCTCCTAGACTCCTTTGGGGTCATCTTTGCACCTGCACAGGCAGAACCCGTTTTCTGGCCAAATGGGTTCCCTGGAAAACTGTCAGCTCTGCCAGCCTCCTGGACTGGCTTGGGTTTGCTGCCTCCTGAAAGGATGCTCATGGCACTGGTCCAATTCACTCTGGTCTGAAGGCAGAACTCAGCAGCTCCCAAAGGAAAACGGCTTTTATTTTAGCAAAGGCTTAAGTTCTCTGTGTTAAAACAGTGCCACTAAAGAAGAAAGTGGATCAGAATCTCCCTTTGGCTCGCACTGCCCACTGCCCTTGTCTTGCTGGGCAGCTGGAGGCAGTCCCTGGGGACCGGCGTGCCCTGCCTGTCCCCAGTCACTGCCGGCTCCTCTTGGGAGGTTTTTCATCTGACGTGCCCTTTCAGTGCTGAGCTGCCTCTGGGTGGCCAGGGTGCTGCCACAGCTGCCCCTTCCCTGCCCAGTGTCCAGCCTGGCCTGGCCTCCCGTGCCATGCTGTGCCGGGAGGGGTGTCGGGGGCTGCCTGCCCTGCCGGGGATGCCGCGGGCCCACAGCAGAGGCAGCCGACTGGGCTGCTTGTTCCTCCTCCCCGCTCCAGCGATCCCTGCTGTACTGTAATCACACAATTATTATGCCATTAAAATGTCATATTCGCAGAAATCCACATAAACAAGGCATTAGCAGTTGCCAGAAAATTGTAGTTTTACTGCTAATGACCCATTTTCCCCCCGCAGCACCACTCCTTTTTTTCTTAAATATTATTTTTTCTCTTCTTTGTTTCTTTGGTATTTTTTCATTTTGTTTTGTTTTGTTTCTGAGCTGTGATTTAAGAGACAGATGACGAATTACGTCTTTGCACTGAGAGGCTTTTAATCTTTAATGTACAGTTACAGTGAAAAGCTGCCTCTGTGCTTGCTCTGGGCTGTGTGCCCTAAGCCAACGAGGGTGATGGGTGGTTTTGGAGGAGATGCCTTTAGTGGGTCATTTTTTGGGGGGTGCTTTACTGAAATGGCAGAGAAAGCGCTTGGTGAGCCCTGCTCTTGCCTGAGTGCTGGTGTGTGATGGAAGCTTCTCTACACTGTAAGTTTTGTCAGTGTCTTTTTGTGGGTGTCCATCTCGTTGACCACCCCTGGGGACCCCCCAGTGTGGTGTTCTAAGAGGCAAGGCTTGTTTGCCAAGAGCAGACAGCCACCCCTTGGCTACATTTTTCTTCTCTTTCCTTCAGGCTCATTGACTCTCTGGAACTCTTTTAAGCGTTGACTGTGTTTCCTATAATTAATACCAGTCATTAAACTGCAGTGTTGAAAGAGAAATTACCTAATTCCACAAAAAAAATATGAAAATTTATTGCCAGTACGTGAGAGAAAATGAATAGGAAACTTGGAGAGATGAGCCCTGTAGAAGATAAATAGAAAGGCAAGTGGAGTATTGACTTGATCCTTTTCTAGTGCTGGGTAATTTGGCCTCTAAAGTGAGTTAGATCATAATAAATTAAATTTAGATTTCTGCACATCAGTTAAATAACTCCCAAGACAGAATTCTGATGTGAGGCAGAGGTGATAATACATTGTGGAAATATTATAATGAAGACCTTATCTGGTAACCTGTAACCAGTGTGCTGTCCCTGGGTGAGCAAAGGGGATTTCTCCTGATGCTTTAACTCTCATTCCCTGTCTTGGATCAGGTGCAGGTGAGAAACAGGTGAGTCCCTGTGTGCAGGTTGGTGAGGTCTCCTGCCTCCTGCTCACACAGCTGGGAGCTTTTCATGCTTTTCTTTTCTGCTTTGAGCAGGTATGTTTTGCAGAGGTCAGTGTGTACCTGTGTCTGAGCTGGGCATTCTGCTCCAATTTCAGTTAGCCTTTTGGGGAGGCTTGGGATGGAAAGAACACCCAGAAGGTTTGAACGGATGAGGTAGATAAAAAGCAAATAACCAACCCCCAGTATCTACCTCTGGCTGAGAAAGTGAACCCGATCCCTGGTCTTGTTTTGTGGCCAAATAGGGATTAAAATAACTCTTTAATCTCTGGCATCTTGTTACTGTTGATCTCAGGTGTGTATTTAATTGCCCAATATTTAGTATCCATCCCACTGATAGGTTTCCTCAGCCCAAAAAGGAGAACGTGGGTGAATCGAGGTGGGCTGGTGTCTTTCAGGTGGAGATTGTGCAGGAGTATTAATTAGTCACTGCAGAGTGAACCAGGAATGCAACCCTGGAATGAAAGGTATATCCAGAGCAGGATGAGAGGTGAATACTGTGGGCTAAGGCACTGGTATTTTCCATTTCCATAAGGTACATTTACTGTTGGGACCGCATCCCTGGTAACAGGACATTAGTGGAGTTAGATGGATGGTGGGAAAATGCCATCCGGGACCCTGGAGGACCCTGCCATGGGCCAAACCCTGCTTCTGCTGCCTGGCCAGAGCATTGCTGCCCTTGCTGCGGGTGCAGAAGCTCCAGTTTTCTTGAGGGAGTCCACCAGCCCTTCCACCTGAGCCATCAGATTCTTGCCCAGCTGCACCCTTCTAGCTGATTGAAGGCTGTTGGGTGTAACAGACATCACAAAAACCAAAACAACATATATACACACATCTTAACAGCCTTAAGTGCTGTGTGGACACTTTTGAAAGCCATTTGTCTTCTTATTAAGTTTGATAAAACCAACTTTTATTTTTCTTCACAGCATTAAAATTTAGGGACTGCAGCTCTGGTGGTTGTTTCAGCAGCGCCAGGCCTCCTGGGGTCATCGTGAAATCTTATAAACATCAGGCTGTCGGTGGCTCCGCGATGCAATCGCCTCACTTTCCCCTGATCTTTTACTGCGGTGCTAAATCATGTTTTGCAAGATGCCTTAGAAAAAAACCAGCATAAGCAGCATTTATCACCCTGTGCACGTCAGCCCTCCCGAAAGTCCATGGACTGGTTATGTGCGTCCTCCTTGTAAAACTCCTGCAGGGACCTTACTGGTTTCATAACTTTCTCCCAGCCTTGAATAACTTTATTCCAGTCCTGAATAACTTCCTCTCAGTATTGCTGGTAACTCAGGGTTTTTTCCTGATCTTCTCGCACTGGGGTAGGTGCTGGAGGAGGTCCTGAGCAGGCCATGAGGTCACACCGGGGGGAATGAATACAACCCTGTGTCTGGAAACGCCTGCATCCCTGGAAATTTGTTGCCTGTTTGGGAGTGCTCATGTCACTGTAACCCAGAGCAAAGTGGGGAATCTGTGGCTGGAAGTACCTGGCTTGCTCCTGTAGTGGTTCACTTGCAGAAGCCAGTGCTCCCTTCTCCCCTTCCTGTGACTACAAAAAATGCACTGCCAGATCCAAGTAAAATCAATTATGGGATAAAAATCACCCTTTTGAAAAGCTTCATTTTGCACTATTAGGAGGCAAAATCGGCTTTGAGATGGTGTGAGCTGGGGAGGGGGGGAAAAAATGAAAAGCAGAAGAAAAGATCAATTATTGGATAAGATCACAATTTTCTTTAGGGCTGAGATGTCTGTAAATGTTTGCATCTCTCAGTGTTACAGGTAGGCTGAGATCAAAGAGGTTGTGCTGCTGTAGTGATGAGATCTTATCGGCTCTGTTTTGTGCTGGCTGCCTCAGACACTGCCAAAGCATGGTTAAACCCCTGACAGCTTCTGCTGCTCAGGGATGCTTAAACCCTGACAGCACCGAGCCACCAAGAAAGGCTAAAACCCCCAAAGGTTGTTGAAGCTTCTGAGTAACCCCGAAATGCAGCTCTTCCATCCTTCTGAAGTGGGGGGGACCACACAGGTACATGCTTCTCTGCTCTTCTCCCTGTGGTGGGGCTGAAGTCCTCAGTGGGAGACACGTGGTGGCAAAGATGGACTGAAATTGGGCTGGGAGCATGATGGCTCCTTTCTTCCAGGGTCCTATTGCTGGAGCTGGGGCTAGGATTTGGCTGCGGAAATGTGGGGTTACTCCTTTCCTACCTGAAAGGCTATTGGGTCACGTGATGTAGAATACCTTTGTTTTTTGCCTGGAGAGAAATTAAAACCCTTACAAAACGTTTGTGCTCTTATGTTTTCTTGAGACGGTGCTGCTTGAGAAGGGAATCCACCAGAGACCTGAATTTGGTTTCAAATTAGTAGTTTTAATTCAAATTGGCATGCTCTCTTTGACATGTTGTTTCAGGACTCAAGGACGAAAAATAAACCCTGAAGACCTCCTGGGACTCCTGGTTAGCCTGCTCTTGCCATGCTTGCCCGAGCTGCAGGGCTGACTGACCTCCGGCGGGGCTTGGGAGGACCTCTGGAGCGGGAACAGGTGTCCTGCGGTCTCTCCTCTCTCTAACGGGGCTGACTTTGTGCGCGCAGGAACCGGACGTGGACTGGGACGACCTTTGGGATCAGTTTGAAGAGCGGAGGTACCTGAGTGCCCGGAGGTGGAAGGGCGGCGAGGACCCGTACCGGCTCCATGCCTTTAACCAGCGGGAGAGCGAGAGGATCCCCAGTGACCGCGCTGTCCGCGACACCCGCCATCACAGGTTCTGCCTCCCCTGGCTCCTCCTCAGCTTCCTCACCAAACCTCATGGCATGGGGGCATAGTCCTGTGCCCCTTCAGGGCTGTGCCTTTGGGCTGCCAGTGGGTGCTCTTGGGACTGGGTCTGCTGGGGTTGTGTTTCTGGGATTGAGTCTTTCCCTTTGCTTGATTTCTTGGCATGTCTGGAAGTCTTAAACCTGTTAATTGAAACAGTATAAATTATTCCAGGTCCATAGGGGAAGAAAGGAGAGGCCTTTATTTTCCCTTCAGAAAATTAATGGGTTTGCAAGAGTGAGTCTCAGAGATGGGCAAAGTCTTCACTGGTGCTGGGAATTCTTGCTCTGTTGACAATGCAGTGAAGTGAAGCAAGGGGGGTAAA
Source organism: Chamaea fasciata (assembly GCF_029207755.1). Classification (NCBI taxonomy): domain Eukaryota; kingdom Metazoa; phylum Chordata; class Aves; order Passeriformes; family Sylviidae; genus Chamaea; species Chamaea fasciata. The sequence goes on along the minus strand of NW_027094088.1, from coordinate 16,028,645 downwards.
ATAACTGTTGAGTGTTGAAATTGCTCTGCAGAGAGAGGAGTGGGAAATAAGGGGTAATTGCTCAGTAAGGAGGAGAGAAGGGTAAAGGCTTGTTGGGTTACTAGCTGCTCCAGCACCACTGAGGTTAAAAATACCCTTTGGTGCCCAAAGGAGCTCTTGGGAAAGGCAGGGAGGATTGCAGCAGCAGTTGCCTTGTAGACAGCGCTGCACTCCCTTGTCAGTGTGAGAACTCACACCAGTGGGGTGGGAGTTTTGGTGCACCCTTACTTGCTGAGGTCTCAGCTGTAATCTCCCTCTGGTTGTCTTTTCAAACTCACCGAGGAAGAGCTGCCCTTCCTGCTGAAGGTCAGTGGGGTTAATTGTTAGTTTGCTGGATGGGGTGATGCAAGGATGTTCCAGTGGTGAAGGAAGAGCTCCCAAGGTCCCCTCAATGCAGTTTTCCTCCTTGTCATATGAGGATGCAGCATATGCTTGGCCCCTGCTGTTGGTCACCCGTCCACAGCTGGTGCAGGCTCTTTCTATGGAGCTGTGCCTGGCATTATGTCCCAACTTGCTGGCAGCCGCTGTCTCCACTGCCTTGTCCTGGGAGCCCTTTTGGGGAAGTCCTGCTCTGGTGGGAGCTGTGCTGGACCCAGCCACGGCACCCTGCTGCCCCTGCTGCAGCTTGCTCCCAGGTCAGAGTGACTGCACTCCTGGCATCTGACCCAACTCTGAACTTCCCATATTCGAGTTCAAATGCAGCACTTAGGCTGAAATGCTGAAACAGCACCAGTTCCCCAGCCCTGTAGGAAGCAATGTGCTTATTTATTTATTTAGCTTCTTTTTGTTGTGAGGACCAGATGCTCCTTTCTCCAGAGAGGAGCTGTCAGCCCTGACGGACGCCTGTTATAGCTGAGCAGAGAGCGAATGTGCTATTCCTGGAGAGAATTAATGCCAGGGATATTAACCATCTGCCCTATTAAAAGGGAAGATTGGCTCGGTTGCCCCTTGCCTACCCTTGCTGTGCGGTGGCAGCCACCTTTTTTCTGGGCGGGCAGATGTGGCAATGAGTGCTCCTGTGAAAGAAAAGGAGCTTCTCATTAAGGAGGAAGTGAGGGCACAGCACGTGGGAGGGGCTGGGGCTAATTTAATTTGTTTCCAATTTCCTTAACCTGGTAATTGGATTCTGATTTATTGAATATGCCTGAAGAACACTGCGGATGATGCACCATTAACCAAGCATTAGAGTGGCCACAGAGGAAATGGGGCTGCTGGCAGATCTGGGGGAGGCAGGTGCTGATGGGGAGGATGGAGGAGGGAGAAGGACCTAGGGTTGGTGGTTGAGGGAGAGAGGAAAGTGCAGAGCTGAGCCCTTCCTGGAAAAATAATTCTTTCTTACAGCACAGGTGTCCTGGGAGCTGCTGCAGGTGATGCTCAGGCCCTGCCATGCAGCCTGAAAGCTGGCGTTGATCTGTGCAGCAGAAGCATGTGGGAAAGCATGAATAAGCATGGCCTGCTCTTGGAGCAGGGAGAAATTTCTGATAGCTGTGCAAGAACATATAAAGGGAATCCAGCTTGGAGTTGACTAGATGCCCTTCTGGGAAGGGGAGAGCAGGGTTGTGTGGACCAGGATGTTGTGAGAGAAAGGACACCCACAGTGCTCATGCTGCATGTCCTCCTGGAGGCTGTGTTTAGAGGCTTGGTTTCAGTGGACAACCTGGATTAAGCTGCTCAGTGAACCCAGAGAGTGAGGCCTCAATTTTACTCCAGCTGACTTTGGGGCAATTCAGGACCCCACACTAGGGGGTACCACTGTGCCAAGAAGCTCCTGCCCAGCTTGTGCAAGTGTTCAGGAGGCTTAGGAGAGGGTCGCATCCATCACTGCAGCTTGTTGCCATTGCAGCTTCTCCTTCAGCCTCTCACTGAGATGTTGTACTCTGCTCTGTGGCATGGTTTCCAGTGTGGTGGTTCTCCATCCTTCACTGCCTCTGTACTGACATGTGAGATGCACAGACCTGCAGACCATGGTAATGCCCAGAGACCCATGCATTGTGTCCTAATCCTAGGGACTGGGATGTGGGAATGCTGCTCCGTACAGCTTCTCTGTGGGGTGTTTTTCATTAGGATGGTTGCAGAAAGTTTCCTGGTGTTTTCCCGGCTAATCCAGCCAAGCACCTGGATTTGCCAGTGATAGCTGAATATACAAAATCTGGCAAGGACTGAGCAGCAAGCTCCTTGCCAGGAGGTCATGGAGAGGGCAAATACTTTCAATGGGATGGGATGTGTCACTGACAGCCAGTTGCTTAGCAATGTTTGCTGGATTGATTTTGTTTTTAAATTGCAGCCAGTGGAATAGTTTCAGATGGAGAGGAATTGCAGTGTTCCAAGAAATCAGAGCAGGAGAAATCATGGTGGCTCTCTTTGTCTGCCTCTGGCTTGTGCAGGGCTGTGAACTTCACCTTGGTTTGTGAGTGATTTCAGCCAGGGAACTGTCATGCTTTCTGTGCACTGCCTTGTGTCACCTGGCCTGGGAGCTCTCACAGCTGGAGTATTGTTCCTGGTGACCTCCTTGTGTTTTGCTGCCATTAACTCCATTCCTGGTTGCACATTGAGTTGGATCCTTGGACCTTGGACCACATACAGGACTGCCTTTCTCTAAGGAGAAGACCTTGGATGGTCCTCTGGTGGTGTATCCCATGCCCACCGGAAGTCAAGGTTAAAACGTCTCTGTAATTGCTTCAGCAGACTGGACCTGGAGCTTGGTGGCATTTGGTCCAGACCGTGCACAGCCAGCTCATGCCTCCAGAGTGGATGGCTAGTCCCCCTTCACCACGGTAGCCACATGGACTTGGAATTACCTCATCCCCATATCCCACCTCCTACAACTCCCACCAGCAAACTGTGGGACCAAAACGGCAGTGAGTCAGTGCCAGGCGTGAGCACGGGCTGGGGGGGAGAGAAGCTGAGTTTTCCAATATTGCTCAGCGGCTTGGAAAGCTGACAGGGAGGATGTGTCGCCCCCAGCCAGAAGAATTTGCCGTGATGGCTCCTGGGCTTTTTCCATCTGTGGCAGACAGTTCCTGGGGAGGCTGGTGCTCACCACGGCAGTGCTCCATATGCTGCTTGGGCTGACCTCCGCCTCCCAGCGCTCCGCTGGGTTTGATGGATGTGCAGATGCTGTTGTGGCTGCCAGGCTCGGCTGGGACGGCACCGGCCGGAGCGGGGGCTTGCGCTGGCTGAGGGCGGCAAAGCACAGAGGGGGAATCGGGGACAAGGAGAGGAGATGAGAGGCTGGAGGGGAGGGGAGAGCCTCCAGCAGACTTCTCCAGCTATTGCAAATCATGTCAGCCAGCTTCGGGCATCTCACAGTGTCTGTTTTTTCCTCTGTTTGTCCTGCTTTTTACTTCAGCAGTGCTGGTACATGTTTAGTAGTGCCGTCTCAAGAGCTGATAAAGCAAGAAGGTTGAGGATGGAGCCCTCTCAAATTCTAGCATAAGAATCTGAATTTTTGAAGTTCCCTCCTTCCCCAAGTCACAAGTGCTTTGCAAGAGGTCCTACCTACCCTACAGTTGCTTAGGGGCGTGTTTGTGTATGTGTGTGTGTGAGATTGAGAAAGCAGCTGCTAAGATCAGGTTGTGATTCAAACACGAGGCTGGCAGGGATGCTGCAGGCATGAAGATGAGGCCTTGCATTGTCTGCTGCAGGTGAGAGCATCCTGGCAGCCCAGGAGCCAGGTCCTGCCAACCTGTGCCTCCTAAAAAAGCTCTGCTATTATACTGTGTCCTATTCTCATTGAGGAGAGCAGCACACACTCGTAAGATTTCCTCCAGAGTTCTTTTCTTAAATCCCTGTGCTAAGGCAGCTGGAGAGTGTCCCTTGCGTAGGAAGGCCACTTAGGACTGATTGCTCTGCTCATGTGGACTGTTTGTGAAGGGATGGGAAGATGCAGGTGATGCCTGTGAGGTTTCCCTAAGGCAGAGAGCTGCTGTCTTGCATTCTCAAGGTCCAGAAATGTCAGGGTTTCAGCACTCCAGCAGGAGCATTACACACTGCAGTGCTGTTTTGACCCATTAATTTCAGCTTGCATCCTGAGGGTGCAAAGCTTGCACATTCCACATTGTGGTGGAGCAGCTGTGGTTGGGATAGGCAAAAATACCTGGCTGTGCTGAGTGTGGGGGTGACTGGGAAGAGCAGGTGGTCGTGAGGGTCACCTCTGCTGGGTGTGGTACCTGTGTACACGGGCGCCTGGGGCTGAGCGTGGCTCTCTGCCCTTCCCTGTGTCCCACTTGGACAGGGCTGGCACATGGCCCACGGGAGCGCATGTTGGCATCCCTGTGCAGATGACAAAAGGGCAGGTGTGGCACATGCAGGCTTTGGAGTGGCTCTGTTTTTGGGTGGGTTGATGATTGCCACCCAAGTGCTGAGAATATGGAGATATCTCCTTGGGAATGAGGAGTCAAAGGGGAGAAAGGTAGGTTTTGACAGCATTGCCTTTGGTTTGGCATGTTTATGATGCCCTTGGATTTCTCACATTGCCTTGTTTTCTTCCAATTTCCTTTACCTCCAGACCAAAACTATTTTGAGGTTGTTCTTGAGGTGAACACTGGGTCTCAGCAGCCAGAAATGCATTTTTTGCCCCACATAGGGATTTAAGCATCTTACCTTTCTTGCCTGCTTTCTTGAGAGACCCCAAAGGAGGAACTTAAATGTCTCAAGGACAAACATGTATGGAAAAGCCCAGGCAGGAGAGAGTGGGGGCTCTGCTCTGCTGACCTCAGTGGTACTTGAACATTAGACCTGCAGAGGCAGGTAAGTCCCATGGGTCCCTACCAGGTGACCAAACCCACTTGAATTTGAGGGAAGGTTTGTAGGGACCTAGATGGACCTTGCACAGCTGAGAGCAGAACCAAACCTATAGATTTTTGATAACTTCCTGTTATCTTTCACTTTGCTGACTCCGTACATTTCTTACTTTGGTCTCTGGGCTGTAGCTGGGCTAATCCACTTTCCTGTGTAATGCAGACTAAGTCCTGGGGGATTATTATTTTTAAAATGTGCTTATTCCAGCAGTGTCTCATGAGTTGCTGACTCGGGTGTGCTGTGTGGTAGACTGGGGCAAGAGGTGGTGTGGGCAGAGATGGTTGTGCTTGTGGTCTCCCTGTGTCTGATGCTGTTGGGCGCATCTGCTTGGGGCAGAGGGGTGGTGGGGCAGAGGGGCCTTTGGTGCAGTGTAGATGGATGGACCCCTGGCCATGAGGTTGGATGAAGGAGGGAGCCAGGTGAGGAGGATGAGGGAGAGGGAGTGCTCAGATGCTGCCACATCTCTGGACCTGGCATTGGTGAAAGATGAAGGAAGTGTCCTCGTGTGGCCAGGTGTCTGTGCTGCTGGCTTTGGTCTGTCCTGTACCCTCTAGTGTGGGTGCTTCCCCATGAGAAGTGCATGATGCCCTGAGGGGAGAAGGGTGGCAGCGCCCTGTGTGAGCTTGGGGTGGCTGGGTGTAAGAGGGTACAGGTATCTTCTGGCTTTTGGGGCTCATTATTACCTGCTGGGTGCCTGTCAGCAATGTCCTGAAGAGATTTTCTGTCGTTTGATCTGTTATTCCAGCTGTTACTCTGTTTTCTGGGCAGAGCCAGGGTATTTGTAATTTCATTGCAAAATAAGATTTATCACATTTAAGGAAGATTCTGTATGTGCATGGGCTGTCCCTGGATCTTTTGCCTGCAAAGCATTTTGGGGCTGAAACAGCTGGATAAGAGGAGATTTGGGATACCCCTGCCTTTGGTCTTGATTTCCTTATTTCTAGTGACAGCAAGAGCAGAACACTACCCTGCAGGTGAGCAGGTACACAAATCAGTGGTGGAAAACACATTTTACACAAAAGTATTTCCATTAGGAAGCAACATGATGGCTTTTTCTCCTTGCGTACCAGATCCCAAGAGGTTAGCTCTCAGCACTGTGTTTTTCCTTCACCTCCTTAGCCTGAGATCTCTTGGGATGAAGATATGAGAACAATCCTTCAGGTAGAGTAAGGGCTGGCTTGTCACTTTGGGATAAAATAGAACTGCCTGCATTGGTCAAGGTCTTGGTTTCTGCCTTTGATCAGATGGTTTTTGTGGCCTAAATCTCAAACTTTAGTGCTGATGTGGAGTACTCACCTCACACAGTGGCATTTGTACTTGGTTTTTTGGGTGAATTTGGACTTGAAACTGCAAGGGGGGTTGAGGAACTGTTGTGTGATCAAAACAAAGATTGTTTTCAGGTAGCACAGAGAACAAGGAGTATTGAGATTGGCAATTCTTGGCAGCTAAGCAAGGAAAGCAGGACAGCTATTAATCAGAAACTGGCACTTCATAAAATCATAAAATGATTTAGGCTGGAAGAGACCACAGGTCGTCTCTGATCCAGCTTCCTGCTCCAAGTTGGGTCAGCTCTGTAATCAGCCCAGGTTTGTCTCAGTGCAAAAGCAATGAGCCCACTGGGACTCCTGCCTCTCAGGCTTGCCCCGATATTTTGTAAAAGCTGATCTACTTTAAAACCCCTGGTTGCAGCACAGGAAATTTGTAGTTCTTTCCCCCTAGCCACCTGTATTTGTGAAACAAGCTTTGAAGTTGCTTGGGGTGCTGTCATCTCCTCTTTTGGTGTTCATCACTTTTGGGTGATTCACTTAACTACGACGCTCATGTATCTTCCCTGGCTTAACATTGCAAGGCTTTGCCAGTGGTGGGATTGAGACAGGCTTGAGAAAACTTGGTCAAAGACAAAACTCCCATGGAGTCTCCACTTCATTATGTTGCCTAAAAGTGGAGAAAAGTACTCACTGGACCATTTTAGCATTGTAAAAATCCAGTATTTCACATTTTCTTGCTTCTGCTGGAGTTGGTATCTGGTACAACTGTGGGAATACCTGTCTTAAGGTGCCTCTTTCTGCCAGTTGTACCTTCTGTTCCTGGAGAGTTCATGCAAAAGTGTGATGGGTCTCTCTGGGAACTCACCAGCTGTGAACTGAGCTGGACATGTGCAGTCCTGGGAAATAGCTGGTGAGTGTCCAAGTCCCCATACTGGGAGTATCTGGCCACCCCCGTGTCTGTGACATTTGCTGCCCTGCGTTTTTGTCTGGTGGAGGTGGACCATCATCTCAGCTGACCTGATGGCTTCTGAGGCAGGGCCCGGTGGCTTCAGGGGTAAAAGTCGATGAACGCAATGATCTTTTTTCAAATATCTTTCTATGTAATGTCCTCTTTTGAAGCTTTCTGGGTTTGGATTTTTTTGAATGTGGTAGGGGAAGAAAGAGTAGATGGGAAGGATCTGCATGAAATGGGATTATCGTGGGTTTGAGCTCTGAGGGAGGTTGCATTCCCTGGGGATGGCTGCCCATGTGTGAGCTGGGATCTATCCTTGGCCAGCGCTCCTGGCTAGACCATCATCCCAACATTCACTTTTCCTGAAGAGCCTGTTCTTCCCTCCTTGGACGTGAGGTGGCTTGTGCCATTGCCCATGTTGGATCTTCCCGTGCCTTTCCTGGGAGTTGGTGTGCTCCCTGGGCATCATGGATACCCAAACCACCCTGTGTGACTTCACAAACTTCTGTGGAAAGGAGAGAGACTTTCAGGCACTGAGATCCCAATCTAAACCCAGATGCCTGAGGCAGCCTGTGGTACTGTTCTGTGCCCTCCAAGGCCTGCCTAATCACTCCCTGGAGCTGGAGGTGGTGGGTTGGGTCACTTAGCATTGCCTCCTTGGCAGGGACACAGGGTCATTGTCACCAACAGTCTAACTGCATCCCAGGAAAAGGAGCTCCTGCCACCCTCTTGGTTTCAGGTGTGCTATGTTTTCCTCACCCTGGCAGTACAGTGGCTCCACTCAGGTTTTTGGAGCACAGCTCAACTGATCCCAGGTTGTGAAATGTGCCCTGGAGTCATGGGCTCTGACTCTGGGTGTTGGCTGTCACCAGGGGGCAGGAGCTGAGGTGAAGTGAGATGCTGCAGTTTTGTATCTTGAGGGTCTGCCTAGAGGAAAGGCAGGCTGAGGAGCTTTCATTAAAAATGGTTCTGGGGGAATGCTGGGGCCAGGGGAGGCTGGTGTTTCTCCAGGAGCAGGATTGACTGTGTTTTGATTGTGACTGCTGTAGGGAGGTGGCAGATGTGACAGTGGTTGTTCTGCAGTGGTGGATTTTCAGTGCTACTCCTCCCCTCTTCTTTTTCTTGCATGAGAAGGATGAGGGTAACTTGAGAAGCAGCTGAGGTGTGAGCTAGGCTCTCTGAGGAGCTGATGAAGTGTATAGGTGTGTGCTGGGGATGCAGGAGGATGTGCCAGTAGAGTGATTGTGTTACTCTTTTTTTTTTTCTGGAGGGCAAAGCTACTGCCATCTGAATGGGCTGTGCGAGGAGTGTGAGTTATGGCACTTGTCTGCACAGCGAGCAGAAACTATTCCTGAGCTGTATTCTTGGCCAAAAAATGTCTGTAGGCCAAAGGGGATTGGCAGGGTGGGTATTGGGGGAGTCTGTAGGGACTTGGTGTCGGAGTCTGGCTGCTGGCAGTGGGGATGACTGGACTGTTCCAGAAAACAACATGGTATAATACTAAATTTCTTACTGCTGAGTTTTGTTTATCCAAGTTGTCCCCCCTCCCAGCCCCTCAGTGCTTTGCTGGGTGGGAAGAGCATCTATGGAGCAGGCATCCTCCCAAGGAGAATCTGAGGAGCTCACAGGGGAGCAGGCACAGCTTCCATCCCAGCTGTCCCTTCCCTGAAGAACACCTTTGTTTTGTGTTCCTTGCCAAAAATTGTGGTTTCAGAGAGGAAAAAAAGCTGAGAACTTCCCCCTCCCCCCCTGCTCCAGGTGATGTATTTCTTTCCCCTAAGTCATTTTGGCTTTGTTTCCCTGTGAGACAGCTTTGATTTCATTTTGGAAATTCCCCACTCAACCGTCCACTGCATTTTGCCAAGAAAAATGCATGCACAAAACAGTTCTGGGTCGATCTGAAATGACCCTTCCCTCATCCTTTTTACGCCTCTCCATTTTCCCTGCTTGCATCCCAGCCCTGTAGAGAGATGTTGTGCACTGTGCTGAGGACTTCTGTGCAAGCACTGGGGGAACTTTCCTCTGCACAGTCCCTGTGGGAATTTGCTTCAGTCGTTGGTTCCCCCATGAGAACAGGTTTGGTTTTGGGAAGGATGAATTAGAAGAGCCTATGGGATTTCCCTTTTGTTGTGCATACTGGGACGCTGGAGCAATAAGGGAAGAGAGTGCCTGGGGAGAAGGGATTGGGACTGGTGCTCTGGTGTCAGTGCTCTTGGCTGTCACAGTGCCTTGGTTTAAAGCATCTCTGCACCAGGGGGCATGGAATGGACAAGAAGAATGTGTACAGCCTTTGAAGAGAGGGGTTTGCCTCTGTTAATATTCTGTGGCAGGTTGGTTTGTGTGGAGGAGTAACTGCTGGTGAGATGCACTGTTAGCCCAGGGTTGAGCCGCTGTCTATCCATCAATACGTCATGTCTCTCTCCAGCCTCCAGTCTCTTGCTCAGTCCCTTGGGAAATGGCAGAGCTGCTACTGCCAGGGCTAATTATTCCTCAAGACAGAAGACATGTGATAAAATATTAACCTTTTTCAAAAACAGAGCCCCAGTTAATTAGCTCCACTTTTGTGACACGTTCACCCAGAGATAAAAGCTCGTTCCCCAGATACCTGTCTGTGGAGCAATGATCTTTCTGCATGTCCCTGTCATGATGGGGGACACAGAGGAGTGAGAGCTGGGAATTTAATAAAAGACAGTGACCTGCCAGTCACTGTGCCCTGAGGACATACTGCTCCATTTCAAGGTGAGCAATGCCTGGGTATGGGCACTGCTGCTTTTGTTCAAGAGCCTGAAGCTGGAAAGAGAGACAGAGTGGGTGGCAGGATCCACCTCGCTCTCTACACCTGGGCTGTGTCTGTGTTGTCAGTGCCACATCTCTGGAGCTTGAGTTTGGGGGCTGTGTGGGTAGATAGGGCTCAGTAGAGCTGAGTGAATAACAGTGTTTCAGTTCTTTGGTTATTTAAGAGAAAGAAAAGCCAGGAGACAGCAATTTCAGGATAAACCAAAAGCAAAGCTGTTGGTGAATCTAAAAGTAAGAAGACAGGGAAACTTTAAGCCAAAGGGATCTGTTTTTCTCATCCTGAAAAGGGAAAAAATTCATTTAGATCTCAAATGTTTTTGACGCTTTAGTCATTTTAAAATGACAAGCTGTATTTAAAAGCAAGTGATTTTGTGTATCAGATGAAAAGCGCACATTGGGCTCCTGAGGAACAAACGATGTGCTGGAGTGGAAGTGATGCTGCAACGTGCGTTGGCGGGTGCAGGAACCACTGATGGGAGGCAGTCACTGCACCAGGGAGAGGCTTCTTCCCAGTGGAGGGAGGTATGGGGGTCTCTGGCAGACCAGGATTGTCTGCAGACCCAGCCGTGGCTCTCGGGGTGGTTGTGCCAACATCAGTCAGTCCATGGGGGCACAGGATTTCCTTTTTCAACTCCAGGTGCCTCCTTCCCTGCAACGGAATGAAAGGACCCATGGGTTTTTATAGGGAAGAGAAAACCTTGCCTGTCTCAGTGCCTTCAGAGGGTGCACCCACCTGAACCATACCAGGGCCCAGTGATGTTTTTGTGGTGGCCATCCCTTCATCACCAAGTGCTTCAGCATTCCCAGGGTGCCACTGATCACCCTCTGCTAGAACCATCCTCTGCCTTTGACTGCTGTAACATATTGACCACTTGTCTTATGGTTATTATGTGCCATTGATTACTTTGATAACTTGCTCCAAGTAATTCTGACAGAATGAAGTTGTTTGTTTAACTCTCGTGCTTGTCTCGCTGTTTCTATTGACTTAATATGTTTATGTAGGCTGAAATCAAAGTCAAGTTTTAGTAAATAATGGAACTAATTCTCCGAGACTCACTCCTGTTGATAATTAAGGCCATGAGTCAGTTTCCTCCATCAAACTCTTGTTTGTTTTTTTCTGTTAGCCAGCACCTTAAAGTCTTACTCCATCAGCTGCAGCAAAAAGGCATTTTGTTTTGGGGCCATTTAGGTGGATTTCTGCTGTGAGCACTGCAGATCCCTACGTGCTGGAAGTGGTTTTGAGCTATCACAGTACGGAGCTGGGTTTGTGCTTCCCCAACTGTGACCACGGAGGCGTTGTGAGGATGGGGACTTTCCCTGCTTTGATTTGCCACATGGTGCCAGGAAGCTCTTGTCAGAAATCATCCTCCCTAAAGAATCTTTACATCCAGGGTTCCAACCTTCTGAAATGTAATTTCAGGTTTTCCTGGCTTCTAAAGATGTTTAATAATGGATTGGTGGTTTTCCACAAAGGTACAAGGTACCAGATTGTGCTTTTACTTCCACCAAGTGAAAAACTTTGCCATCAGCTCTGATATTCCAGTAAAACTGGCATCAGTTTAAAATTCTACTGAATTGTGCTGGTTTTGTTTTCTTCTTTGCACTTTTGTTGGCTCCATTTTTTCTTTTTTCCTCAGTTCTGAGGAAGGAAGGGTGGAGGGAGTCAAGAAGCAAGACAGACCCTGAGTCTGTGTGGAGGGCCCTAGAAGTCTGAATTATTCATGAGCTGCTTTGAAAATCAAGACACACAATCTGGTTTAACTTGTTTTTAAAGGCAGCCATGCTATTCTTCCCTTTCCTTCTTAGTAAATTCTCCCTTTTTTCCATCCCCTTTTCCGAAGACAAAAATCCAGCAAATTTTTAATGAATTATAAATGCATCTTCTCATCAGTTTTGAGGTTCACAGGCAGCAGAACGTCATGTGCACAGAAGGTTATTTTTGCCTTCTTGCATTTCCCCTTTTCTTCAAATTTAGTCGTTTGATTAATTTTTTAGATATCTATCTAGCAGGGAAAAGAAAGAGACTGAAAGAGGCAGTGAGTTAGAGGAAAAATTAATTGCATGCTAGCCAAATTCAGCACTGCTTGAAGTTCCAGAAGCTGTGTAGGAAAATGTCCTTCTTGGTCAACCCAAGGGGACTGATCTCAAGTCAGCCAGTGGTTAAGTAGCACCAATTTGCAGGACTCTACTCTTTTGTGCATTTTCTGGTATTTTTGTGGGGAAAGTGCAGACTTGGACAGGTTCCTCTGGACATGTAATCTACAGCCAGAACTGATTCACTTTCCCAGCAGATTTTTTCTGATGGCCTTCTTTACAATTTTATCAAATTACATCTCGTTCAAGCCTGCTGAAGAATTCCTTGTTAGCTCTGGTGCCAACCACAAGTGAGTATTTGTTGCAGATGTGCCTCCTTACCCTTGGCGAAGCCTTTGTATACTCCAAAGTCATCTTCCTCAACCAAGTATTCCTCTCTTTGGATCACCACTGTTTCTCCCAGCCCCAGCAGCATCTGTTGCATGCCACCCTAGGGATTTTTTCAGCCCCTTTTTGGGAATGCAAACCTGAGGCACATGCCAGTCCAGCACAGAGAAATCCTACTGACCTTTCTCAAGGGTATCTTTTCACTTTGGCAAGCCAAACTTGAGCTGGCGTTCCTGCAATCATGTGGCACTGCCAGCTGACATCTGACTCCGCGTCCTTTCTTCTTTCCTTCTGGCACGGCTGCTTTCTGGACTGTTGAGCCTTCCAGCTGTGTTTTCAGCCTCTCTTTGCTCTGGTGTTTCAGTAGCACCAACCTGCCCACAGCCATGGCCAGCCCAAGGTGGATCTGCAGGACCAGGTTAGGCACAAGAGGGTCTGTAGCTGATGGCAGTTCCTGCAGCCACTGCTTTTCCTGTTGTGCTGTGAAAGTCACATCTGTGCTCTGAGCTGCCACGTTCATGCTCAGATTGTGGTGTATCCTGGTGGAGCTTAGAGACAACACCAGAGGGAATCCCAGAGCTTTCTCAGTAGGTCTTTGTGCCAGACCTGACCCCACGTGCAGGATGTGCCAGCAAGTTGTCTCACTGCTGTGCCCTGGTGAGGCCCTGAGTGCCGTGGTGGTGCTGGAAATGCACAGACCATGGCCAGCCCTCTGTTTGGCAGCTTCTTCCTAATTGATGAGGGGCAAAACATACCCAGAGGAGGAGCAGGAGATGCTGGCACAACTTGGGAAGGCAAAGGAGCATTTTGAAAGTCTCTCAGAGCTGAGTGAAAAAATATTTTGAGGCTGCATGCAGGAGGGGTGGCTTGGGGAGAGCCAAGAAGAACCAGTGGTGTTGATGGGAGGTGAATGCCATGAAGATCACTTGACCCCTCTCTGTGCTCAGATCAAGCAAATTCTGAATTGTTGTGTCCCATTTATACCGTTGTATGAGAGTGATGTGTTGACTTTGGCTTGAACAGCACTTCTTGGATTTTCCATCTCTGGAGGTCATCAAGTAATGATTTTTGGAAAGGTAATCTGCAGTCAGGCACAAGTCACTGGACTTAATGCATGGATAACTGAGAAATGCAGAAATATCTGGGAGAAATGCCAGAGGCTGTGTTGCCCAGAGGTCAGGTGAGGTGGTGCATGGTCCTGTCCAACCGTAAGCTCTATGAACTTACTAGATTCCATGTGAGTTGGCATTTACATTGTTTTGTAGCTCTAAATCAAACCATATCCAGGGTTCCTATTTTTCGAGTATTTGCATAGAAATCTCCTAGGTTAGTTACTGGGAAGAAATTCTTTACTGTGAGGGTGATGAGGCACTGGAACAGGTTGCCCAGAGAAGCTGTGGAATGCCACATCCCTGGAGGTGTTCAAGTGTTGGATGGGATTTAGAGGAACATGGTCTAGTGCAAGGTGTCCCTTCCCAAGGCAGGGAGATGGAGCTAGATGATCTCTAAGGTCCCTTCCAACCCAAACCATTCTATGTGTTTATGATTTATGAATTTTGCTTCAGCTCGAAGACAGGGTTTAGACACAATAGTTTTCCACTGTTGTGTATGCCACCCAGAGAGGTGTGACCAAGGTGCCTGCATGTCCTGCCATCCATCCCTACAGGTGTGCAGTGCCTGGGTATGTTTGCTGTTGGCCAGCACAGCTGGAGCTCTAATATTTTCCTTACCACTGACAACTCTTTCCTTGCCTATGGTGGGTAGTGGCTTCCTCTCTCACTAGGGTGGTAATTTCCATTTTCCTCCATGGGAGTAATTCTTCACACCTTGGGGAATGTTTCTGTAATCAGTGTGGTTTGTCCATCAGGGGTGGTGTGAACCCATCCTGTTGGTGATGGCAGGTCCCTGTCCTCTGGGCTGATGGGAGAGTCCTGTGGCTACAGAGTGCAGACAAACCCAAATACCCTTATGTTGGATATGTGGTGATGAGACTGCTCTCCCCTGTGTTTCCAAGGAGAAGAGAGGAGCCAGGATGGAAGTGAAAGATGGTATAGCTCTGCCTGATGCAGCTGGCTGTTTGAAATAGGTATGTGGAGAGTGCTTTGGAAGTGATGAGTTGTGTTGAGGAAAAGTTTGGACTTCATGGAGAATGTTAAAAATTCAAAGCTGAGTTGTTGGCAAGTGATGGCTGTTGAAGTAGAGCAGAGGAATGAGCAGAAGCCTGGCAGGGGGAATCCAGGGGAGTGAGATGAGGTTGATCATTCATTGAAGGAAGTTAATGAGGCACAGGGGTGGGTGAATGTAAGAGGTGGATTTTGAGAGACAGCACAGTGCTGTGGGCATGTGATGTGCCCTTGGATGAGCCTGGGGGCACCAGAAGAGGCTGTGGAACAGGGTCCATCTCTGTTCACGCTGTTAATCTTTACCATTGTGCTGTGCAGCTGTGGTGGCGAGGTGGTCTTTGGTGTGGTGAGGGGCACTGTGAGTGAAGTTTGCCATTTTAAATGTAAAATGGGTTCAGATTCCCTGGGAATGGGCATGTGCTGCCCTGTCAGGAGGATCTCTAAGGATGCAGAGGCAGCTGAGTGCGGAAGCCACCAGTCTGCAATACCACTCCGCTCACCAGCCGCACAAGGGCTGAAGAAACTCAAGGAAAATATCTTGAGAAAGGGACTTTGGAGACTTGGGGGCAATTCTGGAGTGTCCAAAGTTTGGGACTTTGCAGGAGGGCTTTGAAATTCCTACAGTGAGTGCAGGGCTCTGGATGTCTGCTCCATGTCTCCACAAACAGGCACTGCATAATTTATTCCTGAGCTGTTAACAGCACTTTGGGAACATGGAGATGAGACGTGCTGCTCTGTCCAACCTGAAAGACATATGACAGACAACCAGTCCAGGCTGGGATTTTCCAAGGCTGATTCCTAAGGTGTTTGTAGCCAGACTACCTCTTTCAGGACTTTCTGATTCTGAAATTATTTCCATTTTGAAAAAAAAAAAAAAAAACAAACCAACCCTTAATCAAAAAGTGACTCTTCCCATCAAATGACGTTTGGCTTCTTGCACGAGGAAATAAGAATTGTCTCCGTCTGGATGCTCTCCCTGGGGTTTTTAGGGCAGGCCAGTCTGGCTTCTATCTTTTTTTACCCCACCCAGATACTGGGAAGCTGCAGAGCAGCCTGGCAGCATTCCTGCTTGCACTTGCTGTGCTAGGATTGCTCCCCAGTCCTGCTGCAAGGTTTCAAAGCATCAAACTTTAATTGGCTTTAGCCAGTGAGTTTCAACACACTGCAAACAAGAGCAGTGCAGTTCTTACTTCTTTTTTTCCTTTTTTTTTTCCCCCTTTTTTTTTTCTATCTAAAAACCTCAAATTTTCATTGGTTTAGTGAAAATGTTGTGGGTGTTGTTTTTGGTTTTGTTTTGTTTTTTTGTTGGCAATTGGGTGACCTGTGAAATACCATCAGCAGCACAAAACGTTTATCCAGTGACAGCCTGAGGTAGCACAGGCAGCTTTTAGCGGGTTTATTTTCATTATTACAGCAATTTTAGGGCTGCATGCTGCAATTTTCACTTGCAGTGAGGTATTAAATTGAAATTACCCCAGATGTAATTGTCACACAAAATAATTCTGGACATGCTGGATTTAATGCTTTTCCATGCTGTGGTTTTTATTACCCAAGTAAGTGCCAAAAAAAGACACTTGTAGTCAACAACTTAAACCGAAATCTGCCTTCTGGGGACCCAGGATGTTTAGCTGCAGTTACACTGGGGAAGGAAGCAGTGCGGGGAGAAAAAGGGACCAAGTGGAGGAAACTTTGGGAGGACTCCTGAAAGAAGAACCCAGGGATAAAATCCTGGGCAAGGACAGAGTCAGGGTCATAAAGCACCCAGGAGGAGGAGGAGCCCGGGAAGATACAGCAGCTCTGCCGCAACCTTTGCAGGCAGTTTTTGGAGAGGCAAGTCCCAGCTGTGATGTAAGTGCTGGTCACAGAGGCAAAGTGAGGCTGGAGCTCCATAGCAGCATCATTCCTGTCCTTGGGATATGACAAGCCTCGCTAGACAGAAGCCAGGGGTGAGTTGCAGCTCTGGAGGTGCCCACGTGTGACATTGGAGCTTTTCCCACAGGCACACTGCCTGGTTGGGCCAGTCTGGTGCGTTGACATCTGGAGTTTTAAAAGCAAGTCGTTGCTCAGGAGGAGCCTCACTCAACCAGCCTGCAGCAGCCCCAGCACTCCCAGCCGTGGGAGGCACAGACACACCCAGCTCCTGCTTTATTTACCAGCTCCTTGGCTGTTGTAATAGCGTAAGTAAAGTATTGATGACTTCGTATTTTCCACTCTCGCTCATTCTTTTCCAGAAATAGCTTCCCTTGTTTGCTCCACAGAACCCTGCTGGAAGTGGGTGGAAGGACACGCATCTGGGAGCGGTGTATAAATAGCACAGGGAGAGCAGTTGCCATAGTCTGTCCCTGCAGCTCCGCAGAGCAAACGGGAGCTGAGCTGAGCATGGCAACACTGAGCAGCAGCAGTTTGGGATGGCTCGGCTGAAGCGGGGTACTGGGGGATGCAAGGGGCTGCAGTGACCCAGAGATGCAGCTCAGGGCATGACCTGGTGCTGTTTCATAATTCAGAGAGCCCCTGTCTTCAGCATCCCTGAGATGCAATTTTGATGGATGAGGGTGTTGTCGCACAGGGCAATGTTGCTGAACTTTCTCCTGCATATGGAATAGCTGTGTGACTTTGCGTCCTTTGGGGATGGACCCAGAATTAGAATTGGCTCGAAGGTGAATTTCTGGTGTGGATGACTGTGCTGAAAGAACAGGGGAGTAATGAGAAACCTGATTTTGGTCAAGTTCAAGCAGGATTTGGAAAGGGGTTTGAGTGAAACAATGAGAGAAAGCAGCAACTAATTCAGCGTGAGCTTGCAAATATTTTGTCCCACCCAAGATGCCATTTTTTCCTTATCTTTGGAATTGTTTCTCCTGTTGTGCAATCTTGTTCACTTTGTAAATAATCAGAAATGCAATTTCAAAATTAAAATATGGAAAACATTAAAAATAATATCTGGAGCATTTGGGCATTTAAAAGGTGCAACATGCTGTTCTGAATAGCATAAACCAGCAGTATGTGGCTGCTCTTATGTGCTTTCTCCTCTCTACACCCAAGTGAACTTTTCTGTCTGTTTTAACTTCACCTTGGAGCTCCTGTGGTCCAGAACTTTGCAGGAGCAGACTGATGGTTTGTTGGAAGAGTGGTTGCTCAGTGCTCTTTCCTGCTGCATTTGAGGATGGTAGTGGTAGCACCTGGACAGTGAAACAAGAGCAGACAAGCAGCATGTGGATGGGAAGGGACAGGATGGCTGTGATGGAGAGCTACTGTTGTGTCATCCTAAGACCATCTTAAGGGACTGATAGGGATCTGGAAAGGGCAGCATGGTATCTGGATTTTCTAAGCTGGGAATATATTGGTGTCGGTCTATAAAAGCCACAAATTTAATCAGCTAAAGGTCAAAGTAATTACAGAGTCTGTGACATTTCCTCCTGGGAAGGAGACAGCAGGGGCTGTGGTTGCAGCTGTGGGTTTTTGTCTTCTGAAGGCTGGCTTGGAAAGTTTTAAATCCCAATCTTCCCTGTAGCCTGGTTATGCAATTAAGACAGAATTAATAAAGAAACAATCAATTTAGAAACAAGGCTTGGCTTACCTTGCAGCTTTACTTCCCACTTGGCTGGTGGGAATTGCTTCCTCAGGAAGCTGGGAGTGAGGCGTGTCTGAGCTGCAACTGCAGGGATGCTCTTACTCTACTGGTGCCATGAGCCAGGGGGATGAGAGAAGCACGGGTGGGTAGCTGGGAAGCACTGGTTAGAGAAAAGAGCTACCAGCTGGGTGCCTCCCTTCTCATCCCTTCCCAGTAATGACAGTTAAGTTCTTTCCTGCTTTAATCCTTGGTGACTTACTTGGCAGTTTCTGGACTCCTTCAGAAATGATTCACACAGAAAAAGTCTTATTTATTTATTTATTTGTAATAGTGGCTGGAGACTATTTACTGATGGACTGTGCTGCCTGTGTTGATGAAGTAAGCTCTCTCTTTGAATTCCAGCACCTGAACGGCCTTTCCTGCTTTCTCCCTCCCCAGGTGTACAACTTTGCACTACAGCCAGGACCTCCCGCCCACCAGCGTGGTCATCACGTTCCACAACGAGGCCAGGTCTACCCTGCTAAGGACAATTCGGAGGTAAGAGCTCCTGGGGATCTCTTAAAAGAGGATTAGTGGGCCAGTGATCATCATGAATAAAGGCAGAATCTGTTTGCACCCACCACAGCAATAGGACCAGACCTGCCAGCTGTGGTCTCAAGTGGTGACTGAGAGAAATTAGCATGAAAGTTGCTCTCTGAGAAGTAGGTGTTACAGTGGGATACTTGGGAAAGTGAGGAGCCATGCTCCCTTTGCAGGGTCTAGCATGGGAAACTCTTGAGGGATCGTCAGCAGATTAGACAGTCTGGGCTAAGAGCTTTCATATCCAGCTGGGTATGAGTGCTCAGCTGTAGTTTGTCCCAGCCCTCTAGGGACAGCTATCATTCTATGGATATCTGCTCCACTGCTGCTGTTTGAGCTTCTCCAGTGCCCCATCGAGTGCCAGAAAGGCTTGCTAATTGAGAAGCCCTAATGACACACATGCAAACCAGATTTTCAAGGATGGTTTCTGTACTCCCGCAGCGACACGGTGGAGCACTCTGGGCATGTGGCCATTCCTTCATTTGTCGGTTTGTTCTTGGCTGTGTTTTGCTGTCGTGGATAGACTGAAGGCTTCATTTTCACTGCAGGCTTTTGAAATCTCTGTTTAATCCAAATGTGTGCCTTCAATCTGCAGGTTCTCTTGTGGGGAGATCTGGTGAGGTGTATCCTGGTCTAGGCTGGTGGGTTCCTCTATAGCAAGCCTGGGTGTGCTGTGCTCTGTGCCAGTAGTGCTTTGCAGCTGCATCTCATGTGTGCTTAGTGAAGGTCTGTGCCCTGCTGCAAGTCTTGTTTTTTAAACCCTGGCATCCCCAGGGACCCTTTGCCATTGCTGGTGCTGGTCAGACTGGGGCTGCTGGTTAGGGGGAGGCTTCAGCTGTGCCCTGTTCACTGTCATGTCTTTGCTGAGCTTTTCTCTCAGCATCTTTCCTCAGGTGAGCATATCCAGGGCCACAAGTGAGTTTGGCAGTCCTGAAATTGAATTCCTGCTCTGCTTTATGGTTCCATGCCCAATCCTGTCTCCTTGCTTCACACTCAGTAATCTGTCACTGCTTTCTCTCTCTGAGGTGTGTGGATTTTTGGTGACACTGATGCTTGGTGCTGTGTGCCACCTCCTTGATCCTGGACCTTCTCTTTTGTCTTTACAGTGCCTTGCATGAGTTTGCCATTCCCCAGAACCAGCTGTATTTGTAACAGAGGTGGCAAGTGCAGTCCTCTAGCCCCTGAGATATAGGGGGCTTATAACATGTGAAGTGCAGGGGTGGATTTTAATCGCATTTCTCCCCAGAACTCAGTACCTAACTGTCCTGCCAGGTGTGATCATGAGTGATGTTGTCACATGAGAAATGTTAGACCCATGGTACAGTTCTTGGGCCTGGGTCCCCCATATCTGCCTTCATTAGAGAACTGTTTACTGCAGTGATGGCAAGGTTAGAAATAAAGGTACATTGAATTTTTACTTCTTCCTCTGGCTGATTGTCCTTTGAAGTTTCTTATTTCCAGCATAGAAAGACTTTCTTCCTTGTTCCTCTTTTTTTTCTTTGCTTGGCATGATTAATTGGCTTTACTGCCTTCCTGACCTGGTTGTGTGTGATTTTCACCACAGCTTTTCCCCTTTGCCTTCCTGACCTGGTTGTGTGTGATTTTCACCACAGCTTTTCCCCTTTGCACTGCTCCTCCTCACTTATGGGTCCTGGCAATTCCAGTGCTCACGTTTTATCTGTGGGGAGGTTTTCCCCAGCTCTGGGGACTCTTCTGAGCCCTCTTCCATGTAGGTTCATCCCAACACGTTCAGAGCCCCACATAGCATGACACTGAGCTGCTCCCCAGAGGCAAGCCTAGGCAGTGAGGAACTGAGATGACAGCCTTGTGTCCCTATCTCCTCTGCCTTTCCCTGGGCTGAGACCCTGAACTCTCCTGAGCTGACCTTCTTTTTTCTGGTCCCCATGATTTGGAGGTGCCTTTTGACAGCAGGGTTCATAGTTTTCCTCCTGGATCCAGTGCCTAGAGGCTTGCTTTGATGCAACCAAGCCTCGGGATACCAATCCTTGGTGGCAAGCTGGTGACATGGCTCCTGCTCTGTTCCTCTTTAGATGTGGTTGTGCACGTATTACCATCTCCCTGCCTCTTTTTAGACCCAGCTGAGGGCTCATCTGCCTCTTTGGCCTCTGTAGGTTAATTTGCTGTGCCTTCTGACTGCTTGGGGCCTTTTCCCTCTTGCTTGCCAAATACTCAGTTTAATTAGATCTTCCAGATGACTCCATCCCACAGTGGCTATAACAACATGGATCATTTTCCTTGGCCATTCAAAACAAACTCTGTCCTCCTGACAGTGCTTTGTGCCTTTTGGGACAGTCTGTGGCCAACTGCTTTGAGCATCGTGGTGGGTAAATTTGGCACCTCTTCTACCCTGCTCTCCCCAGTACATGTCCACAGTGGTATAACCCAGGGGACAGATGGACAGATTGAGGAATAGGTGATTTCTCTATAGCTGGTGGAAGATCTGAGTTGCAAACCTGGTTTCCTGAGTTCCAGTATTGTTAAATTTTCCAGCCTCATTGAAGAATCAATGTTAATCGCCCTGTCAGGAGCAAGAAACAGGACAAAGGGACATTTCTTGGCTTGTCCAAAGCCATAGGTGGTGGGGCACTGTCTTGGTTTAGATGGACAGGTGTCTGCCAGGGAAGATTGGAGTCTCCCTTGGAATGTAAGCCCCTGCCCTCCTTTTCCAAATTATTATGAATTTGCAATTAAAAGGCCGTCAGGCAAAGATTTTGGGAATAGGTATAGCAGTTCTTTACTAGGGATATAAAAATACAAATGTTGTAGCACAGAAGAATAAGCAAGCAAACAAACAAACAAGAAATCCTAGAAAACCCTGACAGAGTCAGAAATACAGCCTGATGCCCTGTTGATCAGGGTGTTGGAAGCAGTCCAAAGTAAGCCCTCCTGGAGTGGCAGATGTGGTTCTGTTGGAGTAGAGATGGTCCCATCGTAAAAGGGTCCAGTAATGGTGAGATGGGTCCGGTCTTCCTCCAGGAATCTGGTGGAAAAACTGGACAACTGGTGTCACTTGTGGCGCTTTTTTATCTAGGTGAAGATGGTTTGGCTCCTCCTCCCTGGGTAGAGCATCTCACAATGAGATGATGTAATGTGTCATGTGAGCTTTAATGGTCCATTAGCAGAAGATATTTCCATGGGGGTAGTGGAACAATGAACAGAGATAAGCAACATTGCACCATCTGATAAGCGACACTGACTCATTTGGGCAGAGATAAGCAACACTGCTCCACCCAGTTTCAGCAGATGGAATAGAATAACATTTATTTTTTTTCGGTTACAAAACTCAAGACAGGCACTGAACCTGCAAAAGGGGCACTTCCTACAGGACGCTATGTGAACACTGAGGAGTGGCAGAGGGAAGTGCTGCTGAGTGCAGCAGGGGAGGGAATCGCCTCTTGCAGAAGTGACCAGGTACCTGATGAGCAGAGGGGATTTTGCTGTTCCTGTGGTTTTCTGGGATGCTTGAGAGCCTCAATGCTCCACAAGTGCTGAGGCTGACCTGTGTTGCAGGCTCAGTGTGTTTCAGGCTCTTGGTAGGAAGCAGCAACACGTGGCCTTCCACGGCACCCCTTACTTATCCAGGTCACGTTGGGACTGCTTGGGACGGTTCGTTTATGGATATTTTGTGTTGTCAGAGTTATTGAGAGAAGCTGGTGGATTGTGCTGAATAATGAATTCATTTAAAAGTTTCATGATTTTTTCTCTGACCATTTGGCAGCTGGAAGTAAAGCACGGGAAAAAAAAAGAAAAAGTAAATTTACCAAGGGTCCACATCTCTGGAAATGGCAAGGTCAGCATTTATAAATGCATGTGTAATTGTGCTTGTGAATATGTACAGCTGTCCAGGGAGTAGGGGATGGGTGTCGTGAGAAGAGGAAATAGAAGATAGGAGAAGAGGCCAGAAAGGAGGAGATGGTCAATAGCAAAGTAGCTCTGGAGATTTTTTTAAGGTTTTTTTTACAGTGCAGATGGTGAAGAAAGTATCATTGGGTTGTTTCAACCACTGACTTTTCAACAAGTTCCTTATCCCTGTGTGGTTCAGTTTCACATATTTCAAGCTCCAGGGCTCAGTGCCTAAAGAACGGTGAGAGTCTCCAACAGTGCATGAGGTGGGACCATGTGAGTAAACCCAAGATGGGAAGGCAGGAGCAAGGATTAAAATAAGCACTACAGAAGCATTTAAAATAAAAAATAAAACCTCACCAAAACAACATTTTCTTCTTTCCTGTCTTTCCATCCTGTACTAGCCTGGATTTAGCAAGGGAGTCCTAATCCTGTCATGTGGATGACCTGCGGGGCAGATGGTGAGACAGTCCCATTTACTCTGCTGAGTGGTTTTTATTTATTTATTCTTCAAACTTGCAGCTGGGGAGCTAAGGGCAGGAACAAGAAAACTTAAATTATTTACCTCTTGCTGACAAACCAAAACACGTCCTTTGGCAGGAGTCCTGATGCAAATGCTGTGAATACCACATCAAATATTTAGATCATTAATTAGCAGAGTGAGTATCATGCCTTTCATTTTCCAGTGCTCATAGGTGAGAGAAGTGATGTGCTGGGCAGCCAGCACCTCTCACCTTCCCCTTGTGCCACTGCCTTGTCTGCATCCAGACACATCTGGGAGAGGGAGGTGACAAAGCCTCCTTGCTTAGGCACCGTATAGAGTCTGTGCCATAACTGAAATGAGCCTGATTAAAGAAGCAAAAACAAGCCAGGTGTTGCACAGAAACTGTATAATTAGCACTTTGTGCTGACTATTTTTTCATTTCTTTTTTTCTTTTCTGCTTTTTGCTTAAACCCTGGACTTTTTTTTTCTCTTAATTTGCTAATCATCTCTCGCGGTGACTGAGTACACAGCCCTCTGTGTGCTCTTACCTTTTGATGTTAACATAAGAGAACTCTTGAATTTCAAAGAGCTTGGTGGGTATTTGAAAGAATAAAATGCAAAAGCCGCAGTGTAATCAAAGCTCATTATGGTTATTCTTGGTGTGATGTCTTTCTTCCTACATAATTAGCTATTTGGGGTTGTTGAAGCAGTTCATTTTGGTGGGTATTTTCTCTCCATACTCTGTCTGATTTCAATAATTGTGACCTTTGGCCCTTTTCATACTTCATTATCTTCCCAAAGGTGTTTTTTCCCTCCCAACAAGTCCTAATATGTTGCCATGGAGAGAATTAACAGGTTAATGAGTTCTCAAGGATGGGTGTCCACAGTCACATCTCTAAAGCAAGTGGGTGATGACCAAAACCACACTGACTTGGTCAGAAGATCTGAATTCCTTCCCACAAACATTTTCCATGTCTTACATGATCTGAGTGACTTTTGCACTGGTGTTCATTTGGAGTTGAAATTGCTGGATCCAGTGCTTACCTCTGGGTAGGTAGAAAAAGATCCCAACAAATTCTTGAGTAGGATTTGAAGAAGAGGGACCTTCCAATGAAAATTTAAGGTGAAATTCTCCATGGCTATGTCTGCATAAGGTAAATAAATTGGAACAAAAAAAAAAATTCAGCGTCGTCTTTTGAAGATAATTCAGCAGCAAACCTGTTCTTGTTAGGTTGAGTAAGCACTTTCTGGACTGGAGGCATGAGCTTTCATTTTGATGGTAACAGGTCTTTTGGCAATTTAAAGGAGAAAATGTTGTGATCTTTGGCTCAGCAGAACTTGAAAACTGTTTTGATTTGTTCAGATATGCCCATCATTGCAGTATATATCTACCTATGTTTGATTTCAGAGAAGAAAAATCTATAATAACAGAGGGACTTCAAAGTACTATAATATTGTCTTCTGATTTTACCCATATAAAAGGAAAAAAAAAGCCATGCACAGACATAAAGAAAGGAAAGTATTAAAAAAAAAATCAAAGCTGAGCAGAGGCACAATAATAGAAAAGCCAGCTTTGAATTTTTAAAAGTGCTTTTATGGTCTATCTGAAAAAAAAAAAAATCCACAAAAACCCAAAAACCATACTGTTGAAAATGTGGAGGATTTGATGCCTCTTTTTCCCATCCTCCCTGAGGAGTGCTGCAGGAGGGCTGCTTATATTCTGTGTTTGCAGCATCATGTGTGTGCTGTTATGTGGTTAATAGAGCCCCAGGCAGAAAATGCATTGGAGACACGAATTTGGCTTTGCTGGGCGTCTCTCTGTGGCTGCATTGAGTGACCCTTGGTTTAGCAGCAGTTTCGAGGCTTGCTGGGGCCTGTGCACTGACTTGCAGGGGCAATAATGAGCTGAAAGTGAGCTGAAAGCAGTGGACAGCAGGTCCCACAGAGCCAACCATTGGACTGCCCTCACCAGGATGAGTTGTTCACTCGAATTTGGGAAAAGTGTTGTGTGCTGAGTGAGTCCCACAAGGGATTTGACGGGAGAAGGCTGTGATGGTACAGGTGAGGGCATGCTGTGCCACCCGCAGTGGTGTCTGTCATTAACCTCATGGAAGGATGACGGTTTATGGAGCCAGAGGAGACCTTGGAGATGTCCTTCCCTGGTGGGTCAGCATGCTGGCCTTTTCCCCTTTGCTCTGGTCAGTCCCACAGATGGCCCCTGTTGGCATTCAGAGGTCATCTTCCCTGATTTATGGGGTGTCAAGCCCAGGCAGAGTTGGCAGCAAGCTACTTAACCTGGGAACAGTGGGAACCTGCACCTCTCCCCAGCCCAGGGTCTTGGAAATGGTCCATTTTCTTCCCTAAAATGTGCTCTGGCAGGAGATCCTCTAAGGCACTGAGTACTGCTTAGAGCCCAGGCCTGAGCCTACACAGCCCAGTGCCACGGTTTTGGTTGAGTTGGTCTGGCTGTTACCAGCAAAAGCAGAATCAGTCTCTTTCCGGCCACCTTCCCACAAAGTGAAGCCCTGCACTGCATTTCTGGCAGCCAGATCTACAGGGGAGACGAGGCAGAGGCAGGCCTTGAATGTTCCAAGTTTCCCACTGCCTCTCCCCCTCCTGCTCTCGGTGGGTTATTTATTTATTTTGCTGGCTTTTTTACAAGCCTGCTCCTTTCCTGGAGGTTGCACAGAGTTAGGTTTCCAGGCAATCAGCACTTGTTAAATATTCCACTGAGCATGATATTGCTCTCCTGTCTCTGTCTACTGATGCTCGGCTACGGTAATTTGCTGAACTCAGCTCTGGCGTACGGGGATTTCTAAAAAATAACAAGCCTATTAATAACAATAATTAAAAAACACTTGACAGGTGGAAACAGCACATCTAAATTGTTCCGTGTGCCCCAGTGGGAGGAGGGGCGCTGAGCCACTTTTTCCCAGTACTTCATTCAGGCTGTGGGTGTTGGAGAGGTATTGTTTAACTCTGCTTGGTGCAAGCCAAAGTGTTGGAGTGGCCGCAGCAGCTCCAGACTGTTGCTTAGGGGACAGTGGCTTTCTCTTCCTTCAAACCTTAGCATGCATGGCATCTGGAGTGGGGGAAAAGAATGGCTTTTCCCATGATCCTGAAACTGGAAGAGGCAGGGATTGTCTTTCCAGAGAAAGTAATTCTTGGAAGTGATTTTTGAGGAGCTCCACAAGGGAGGTGCTAGGCTTACCCACTCTGGTCTGGTGGAAAACCCCCTTTTTTGAGGATTTCTGCCCAGGGAAAAGAAAAACCAGCATGGGGAAGGATTCATAATATATGGAAGAAATTCTTTTCTGTGACTTGTCAGAGAAGTTGGATGTGTCCATTTACTTGAAGTGTTCAAGACCAGGTTGGATGGGGCACTGAGGACCCTGGTCTAGTGGAAGTTATCCCTTTCGTGCACTGGGATTGGAACTAGATGATCTTTAAGGTCCCTTCCAACCCAAATCATTTTCTGATTCTATGATTCTATATCAAGCATCTGCCTTGGGATGTATGCCTTCCAAAAAAACCTAGTTCAACTGTTTCTCTCTGCAGGGTTGTAATTCCAGCACCTGGAGGGGAGGGAGTACACCAGTGCAGGCAGAAGGCATCTGGCAAAGGGGAACCCCCTGGGTGGGGTGGGCATTTTTTGACAGGTGTCTGAGTGTCTCCCAGGTCCCCTGGGGCTTTTGCCCTTTGTAGCTGTCCTTACTGTGGTCTGGGTGAGGGATATGGTTTTTCCAGACTTCCAGGTGTGTTTTTTTGCCAGAGTTTTGGGAGCTTGAGAAACTGGGAAAACCTGTTAATGAGGATCTGCCAGGGGATCAGTGGCTGCAAGATTGTTAGGTAGTTGGGTGACTGCCCTCCTGTGCCAGTGGGAGGTCTGAAGACCTGAAATTTGAGGGGATTTTAAATCCTTTGTGGAAAAGGAACCATGCTCAGGATGGAGTCAAAGAGGCATAAATGCTGTAAAAGCCTGTAAAACCTGACTGGCATTATCAAAGCCGGACTTAGGAGGCTTTTGGGATGGCTCTGGGGCTTCTGCTTCAAGCAGACAGCATTCACCCTTTGTTGGAGCAGGATTTTAAGCATGTGTAATGGCAACTGGAACTCCATGTCTCACATGTCAGGCTGACTTCTGCACGGCTGTTTATTTGGAGATGAAATTGCTGGAATCAGCGCTACCAATCTATGACCTCTGCACATGGGAGAGAAAGGGAAAGAACAGGTCTAGATTTTTTAATAATAACAATAATAACCCTTGGTGGCATAATTAAGGGAAAATTGTGGCTTTGTGCCACATCTCACAGTGTCTGTCCACACGGGGGGAGCTGTGAACCACATCCTCCAGCCTCTCTCTTTCATTACCTAGGTGGGCTCCAACCCTGCTCTTATCCTCTCGGCAGCCTCCAAAACACAATCAGCTCGTGGATAAAAACAGGAGTTGTCCTGCCACAGCTGTGAGCTGTGTAAAGATGGGTTTCAGCTGGGTAATTTTCTCTGTGTTGGCCCTTCTGTTGCTGGACACCATATCATTAGTCCCAGAGGAGGTGGAGAGGTGACAGCAGCTTTGCTGCAAGCCCAGTTAGGAATCTTGGTGCAATTTGGGGGAAAAAAAGCACCACTTTTTCCTGGCTTTATGTGGGGCTCTGCTTTTTCTCACAAAGGTGAGAAGGGTGAATCTCAGCTATTTCCTATGAATACAGAGCACTTAGCTCCTAGATCAGGCTACAGGGAGTTGATAGCCCGGCACAGTAGATTACTGGGGGTGGTTTCTGGGTTCTTATCTAGTGTATCCTTTCTGGAAATCCAAGCCTGGTCTTCCGTGCTTTGGCATGGGGTCAGTTCCTCGGTTTTTCTGCTCCATTTGCTGAGTTGTTAAGTTGGTCAAGCACTGTCATGGATTTTCTCTCTTCATTCCTTAGCGTGCTGAACCGCACCCCAGTGCACCTCGTCCATGAAATCATACTCGTGGATGACTTCAGTGATGACCGTAAGTGACTCTTTCCCTGTTTAAAAAAAAGGGCCAAAAAGCCTGTGAGAGACTGGGATTAGCACTGAAACAGGGGAGAGTTCGCTGGAGTGGAAGGAAATTTAAAGCTCTCTAGCTGTGAAGAGCAAACTCTGCTGTGCTGGGTTTGCATCACCACATTTAGAATTCAAATTCCAGATGATCCAACCTCTTCTCACGAAAATAATGCAAGAAAAGCGCTTGGCAAATTGTTTTTATGCCCAGCAGATGTGAATCCAATCCTTACACAGCTGTACCACACCACGGCCGTGGTGTGTTTGATCTGGCTTTTAGCTGCAGCCAGGAGCATTTCTGGGTCGACACCACTGAAATTCCACAGGACAGTGGCAGTCTGATTCTCTTGACCCTATGTATATGTTCTGCATACGTTTATGTAGGTGGTCAGCAGCTCTTGATATTTTTTTTTCCCACCCATGGAAAGAGGATTCCCTGCATGGGTTTCCCATTTCTGAGGTGTACCATAAGTAGCGCTGTACACCACACAAACAGCCCACATCCTCCTGCTGTTCCCTCCCAGTTAATAGCATGACTTAAGGGAAATCAATAGCTCTGGTATCCAGTAGAAGGTAACTGAAACCCCAGGGGCTCCCAGGGAACCACCCCAGCTAAAGACCTTGCCTAGTGTGATGGGAAAGTTGAAGATCCAAGTGCTCAAGAATACTGTCTCAGGTATAAAAAGGATGATAAACTGGCTGAGTGGTCTGTGGCACTTATATTTCAAGGAGCTGCAAAATAAAGCTGTTTACTTGGAAACGTGAAAACAAAGCCAGATAGGTTTCTTTTAAAAAATGGATCTAGGCTTTGCTCTTGGATGTTATAAATAGGTACTGCCTCGGAAAGCATTAGGAACAGATTTCACACAAGACCCACTTCTTGGCATGGACACCTCCCTGGGAAGTTGCTGAAGCTAGGGGAAGGAGCTGCTGTGATTATGGTGAGCCCTGGAGCAGCTCCAGCACACAGGGCAGGCAGGCTGGGTGAGTCTGGGAACTGGCAGAACGGCTGTGACAGGGAAGAGGGGCAGGTGCAGGGACTTGAGCTGCCCTGGAGAGTGGCAAAGCAGGATTTTTGGAGGGTGGAGGAAGTAAATACAAGGTATTTGGCTAAATAGGCAAAGCACTTGCCTTCCTGGAAGGAGGCAGGTTTGTCGGAACACAGCTCCATTGTGCCAGCATGCCAAGTGCTGTGAGCCAGGGAGGAAGAGCAGGGCTGGGTTTAAATCATCCCAGGGCTCCAGAGGGGAGCCTGTGTCCTGTGTAACTTAGGGCAGCCCCTCTGCTACTTAGTGCTTCTCAGCTATCTGACATCTTTGCTGTGATAGTCTGAGCCTGCTGGCATCTGCTCTGCATGCATTTACATAAAATACATGCATTTGCATAATACACTACACACACGGTCAGTTTTTTCCCCTGCAACCCACCCTGAGCAATTAGTGCTTTTATCTCATGCCCAGTTGTGTCTCGTTTCTCACCTCTCTCTGCCTGCTGACTTGTTACTCATTGGGATGCAGTTCTTCAGCACCTGAGTTCCCACTATCCCCAGCAGATTTTCATTGTGAGTCTGTAGCCAAGACCTGCCCCTTCTGCTCCCCTGTTCCAGCTCTGTTCCTGAATTGTTAAGGGTGTGGGTACGGTGATCTCTTGCTGACAGAGATTTCTGGAGCAGGTGAAAGTGCTTGAGGGGGGTGTGTGGGTTCAGGGGTTGGGCAGAGGGGATGGGGCACTCACCTCTGTGTTTATAGTGCTGAGGAAGAGGAGGCAGAAGGGTGAGAGCCATGAAAGGGTTGTGGAGGTCATAGTGTGGGTGTGTAGAGGTGCAGGGGGCTGTGATGGGTACACTTGACATCTTCCTCCACTTTGCTGGGAGAAATTCAGGTGAGGAGAGATCCTAAGGCTGCGTGTTGGGTTGCAGGACCTCCCCTGCTCAGGTGTAGGTGGCTGTCAGGCCTTTCTGCCCCATAGTCTTCTTGCCCAGGGTGTGAGGAGCCCCCAGCTGCTCCACAGGGCTCTCTTTGAGTACCCCTTTCTCCTTGCTGAAGGCTCCAGGCCACCACAGGAAGCTCCTGCCCTGCCAGGCAGACACGCATCAACAGCTTGTGCGTTGCTTTGCAGCTACCAAAAATAGTCATTTGCATTAATGTGCAAAAATTTAGATTCTGACCTGAACCACAACTTTTCTATGCTGATTTTAGAGCATAATTCAGCTGCTCTCAGTGTAAATCTGCTGAATTTACACTAGTTTTATGAAAACTGCTGCTGTGCCAGGCCCAATTTATGCTCCATGAGCTGAGGGGTAAGGCTGTTGTGCCTTTGTAAGGCAGCAGTGCTATTGCCCTAACAAGCCATCAACCGGTCCAGGACAGGGTCCTGTCCCTGCTCCCAGTTTATCCTAGGAGTCCCAATTTCTGCTGCCAGAGCCACGGTGGGGGCTGAGGGTGATGTGTCCCTCCTTTGTGTCTCCCAAGCTGATGACTGCCGCTTGCTGGGCCAGCTCCCCAAGGTGAAGTGCTTGCGGAATGGACGGCGGGAAGGTAAGAGCTGCCTGCCCACAGCCCACGTGGGAAACACAGGGTTTGGGAGGTGTGAGACTGATGGAACCAGGGAAAACCTCCATGGAGTGATCAACAAGGAGGTCAATGACTGCTGGGAATAAGGGAGGCCCTGATAAAAGAAAATGTGATAAAGAGCTGGGATTTGAAATGGATCTCCCCTCTCTCACTGAAAAAGATGGCACTATTAAGATATCCAGTGAGGCTCAGCTGTAGCTTATTAGCCAGAAAATTAGAACAGGCAAAACAAAGCCCCGGGTCTTATTTGTAAAGATGTTTGCTCTAATGAAAGAGAGAAGATCTGCTCCTGCTGCTTCTGTGGGATTTTTTTTTTTTTAATAATTAGTTATATTTGAGAGATTAGGAAGGGCTATATGGAGGATGAATCCATGTCCTACTGGGCTGGTTCT
The DNA here is from genome assembly GCF_029207755.1 of Chamaea fasciata. Classification (NCBI taxonomy): domain Eukaryota; kingdom Metazoa; phylum Chordata; class Aves; order Passeriformes; family Sylviidae; genus Chamaea; species Chamaea fasciata. The sequence goes on along the minus strand of NW_027094088.1, from coordinate 15,997,758 downwards.
GGCAACTTTTTGAGACATCTTCCCATTCCCCATGGCCTGAATGTGTGTTTCAAATCCTGGCTTGCAGTGTTAGGATAACTAAAATCAAGTAAGTTTTTTGATGCTGCATATCCAAGGTGTGCATCCAGGTCAGTGTTGGGTTGAGGAGACAAGGGGAGAAGGTTCTTTTCTCTGTGGATTCTTTCTGCAGAGGGTCTCAGCTCTGCAGATCTGGTGACAGGGTGGCATCAGGCCCCATGGGCGTAAGAGACATTCCTGCTTTGGCAGGAGATTATTAAGGGAGATCTTCATAAACCTGCACCTCCTTCTCACCTTCCTCCCCTGTGTTATGGGGGTATGTGTGCTCATCTGCAGCAGCTGATAGACCTGCAGTTATTGGTGCTCTATAAATCAGTCACAATGTGGGAACTCAACCTTACCTTGCAGAGTGCATCACTTAAACTGTATCCCCCAGGAGCTGCCAGGATTTGGGAAGGCCAGGGGTGTGTGAAGAAGAACGTATCTATGCATAAGATCTTAGGAGTCACAGGGAGAGATACAGGGACAAGTCTGCATTGCAGGAGGAGACCTTGGAAAATGCTGGGTGCTCCAGGCTTTGTTCACGTGTTCCCTCTCCTCCTCTCAGAGGCTTTTCCTTAACCCCTTTCCCCTAGGGTATTTTAGTATGAAAGTCAGTGACTTCCTGCGTGAACCTGATGTATGGCTGCTCTCTGAAATCATGTCTCCATCTGCCCGTACGTCCCCTTGTATTGACACTGTTTCTCCTTCATAAAGAAGTTCTGCTCCCCTTGAGTCACCTGTGTCTTCTCTTGTTTGCCAACAAACCATCTCCTTTCTTATGCCATGGTTCCCTTGAGCATCTGCTGCAGGTGAGAGAAGTGTTGGAAAACTGGTTAACCTGCATTGGTAGGAACAGGGCATCTTTAAGAGCAGTGATCTTTCCAAAGAGTCTAGTGTGAAATCCATGTGTGCAGCTGCTTTCCATGACCTCACTCTTTCCATTTTTCTTTCTCACAAATGCATGAAGCAGTCCACTCCCATCTCCAAATGATTCCAAATTCAACATCATAGCCCTGATAAGTCAAGCACCATGAAAAGTCAACCCTCTTGGTGAAAAATGTATTGCCATTGAGCAGATCAGTAGTGCTCCCAGGTTGGGGGAGAGATCTGGGGGTCACTGGGACACAGAAGGGGTCACAGTAGGAAAAAGTTGGTAGTCTGAGAAAAGCTTAATTCTGGCACAGGGTGTTCCCACCCTCAACTCCTCTGTCCCATTCTGCACTGCCTCACATTTGTGTTAGATTTGTTGCCTGGAGAGGGTCACGAAAGCATTTTGAGTCATGTTTTGTCCCAGAAGGTGACAGCAGAACTAATTGTGCAAACTATATATTGGCATAAATGCCACAAATCAGTAACCTTGGTTGAGCCATTTATTTCTTTGGTGATCTTAGGAAATGCTTGTCGTACCTTGCAGCACTGGAAAGGAGACAATGAACCTGGACCATGTTTTATCTGGGTGGGGTTTAGGCAGGTTAGAACCCAGGAGAAGAGTGGAGGAGGCTGGGGATGTTAGCCAGCCATCTGGGCAGCAGCTGACACAGTGCGTCCCTGAACAGGTCTGATCCGGTCCCGAATCCGAGGGGCAGATGTGGCAAAAGCAGGTGTCCTGACCTTCCTGGACAGTCACTGCGAGGTGAATAAGGACTGGCTGCTCCCTCTGCTGCAGAGGATCAAAGAGGTGAGTGCTCCTGAGAGACCCGAGTCACCCTCAGGGGATGCATCCTTGATGTCCCTCTCCTCTTCCTCAGTGGGCATGACCATCCAACTATCACCAGCTGCATGCAAGCATCCAAGTAAGGGGTACAAAGTGGCCTTTTCTGGCCTTCCTCCACCCAGCAGGCAGGTGGGGTGTCTGTGCGACTGGGGGAACATGTGGGTGGGTGGGACGGGGTGTCTCCCAGGGCAGTGAGACTCTAACTGTCAAGCACAGGTTGAGTGGTGATAGGGGAATACGTGGGCAGTGCTCCAGCAGAGATTTTAATTAGGCTCATGTAGAATGCTCCGTGATGATGATTTAAGGGAGTGACGGCTCCTTGAATAGGGGCCGAATTTAATTTCATGCAAATTAAGCGCTAATAAATTGATTTAATAGGATTTAAATTCTGCTGATTTCGGAGCAGACAATGACACCCGCCTTTCTCTGGCGGCGACTCTCTTGCCAGACGTGCACACAGAGGCTGCTGGCGCCTTGTCACTCGAGTCAGGGGAGCTCTGGCTCCTGATGGCTAGTGTTAATTACTCAGCAATTTTATAACTACTGAGTTGTATTGACATAAGGGGCTGCTTAGGAGCAAGGGCAGGCTGAGGTGGTAGGTCATGGAAAAACCTGCCTGGCTGGTGTTCACAGTGCCCCTCACCTAAGGTGTCTTGCTTTTCACACCTGCAGATGAGATAGCTGTGATGGCTGGGCTGTGCATCCCTTCTGTGTGTCAGTGATGGGACAGCTCCAGGTCAGGTCCCTTCACATGAGCGAGTGCAGTGGGTGCTGCTGGCACTCGTAGCACAGCCAGGGCTGGAGACGTCCCAACCTCAGTTTGCAGGCTGGGCCACAGAGCTGCTGATAGATGGCAATGTAATGAAAACGGTCTTTTCATACCATTGATCATGGCTCTGCTAGTTATGAGAACACATGCTGTGATATCCCACTGGAGCCTCAGAGCTGGCCTGTCCAGGGTGGGATTCACTGCTAAACTTTACAGCATCACTTATTCCTCTGGGCTCTTTAAAGGCAGGCATTCCTTGCTTTTTGCCAAAGCCCTGCTTGTACTTCAAGTGGGGAATATCCAGAGCAATTTTCTCTTTCCCAAGCAGGGCTTTTGATGTGTTTTGTCAGAAGGGCAGTGAAGGCAGCAGGAAGGGGGCTGGCAGATCTGCTTTCCCACACAGCTCCAGGACGGTGCCCCATGTCTGGCACCCGTAGGGTAGGTGAGTGTGAATGCCATGTGCAGCATCCCCAAAGGAGTTTCAATGCCTTATGGTCTGAATGCAGCATCAAGCACACATATCACCTCTGTGAACTCTTCTGGATTGAATCTTTCCCCAGCTGGGAGTAAGGCAGTCTGTAAGCTTGCAGTGCTGCTCATGCTGCCCTGACCTTGCCCAGTATCTTGCAGCCTCAGGCAGCAGGGGAGGTGTACTACAAAGAGTGTTGAGGAACCTGCAAAGCCAGAGGGGTCCCGCTTGCCTGCTTTTTAACTGCTCACAGAAGATGCGGGATGAGGGCAGAGTCCTCAGTCTCCTTTCAGGCCCACCGTACCCATCCTTGCCAGCAGGGTTAAGGTATTGATCAGTGAAGTGTATGAAATGTTACTGCTGCCACCTTCAGGCTGTGCTCAAGAGATGGGCTCCCTGTCCAACTGCTCCATGAGGATCAGCTGCCTAGGGAGAGCATTTCCTCACTCTGTTGCTCCCAGGAACAGTCTGTTTTGAGCTAATGTGGTTTAAGTTCCAAGCAAATGAGCGGTGAATGCCTCAAAGCACACCCATCACTTTTGCCATCACAGCCCAACCACCCTGCCCGTTGCTTCTCTTATTTTCTCAGCCAGAGCAGCTGTTCCTGCCACTTTCCATGGTGGGAAGTGCCAGAGCCCATGTGTGCCATCATGCACCCGTGTGGTGATGCCATTCATGTTCCACCTCGAGTTTTCCCAGCAGATGATGGTTTTCCCCTCGAGGCTAGTGTTCACTGGTGGGCGTGGGCACCACATAACCAGCGTATGGATTTGGAAACAAGCAGGAAGAGCAAGTAATGGAGTGTGGAGGAAAGAGAGAAGTCTGGGTGATCTCAGCCCTGTGCCTGGGAGTGTGCCTGTCTCAGGGAGCAGCAGTGATGGTCAGTGTCTCGCACCAGCATGTTTGCAAACGCGTGGTTAACAGTGTGGACCTGGGCTCTTATTTTTACTTGGGGAACAATTATCTGTAAAGCCATTAATGATGCATTTCAACTGAGTAACTTTTTTAAAAATGTCATTATCCATCCGGAGGTATTTTTACAGTCTGACTCAACAAGCTTGCCCCAAAACTGGATTTGCAAACAGAACTGGGATGAACCAATGAATGGTGACCCCCTACTCCCAGTTCAAATATCCCCAGTCTGATGCTTTCCTGGGAAAAAGGAGACGCATGAGGGGCAGCCTGCCTAATCTTTGCATAATCCCGCTGTGGGGCCAGAGGAGCAACTGTGGCCCTTTTGTTGATCATTACAAGGTCAGGATGTAAACGCTCGGTCATGCTGCAGCCAAGGTCCTTCTCGAAGGCTGAAATATATCTGTTATCTGTCATTTTCAGAGTTTTTTCCTGTTGATTTAGATCCATACATTGGTGTGTTTGAGAAGTGCATTGCAGAAATGAATTCTCAGGTTTGTGAGAGAGAATTGAAGGTTTGGGTGTTTTTAATATTAGCATGCCCTGGTATGAGTGGGTATCAAAAAAACCCAGAAAGATGAAGCTGCCTATAATAAGATCTGGTGCTCAGCCCAAAATAAATCATAGCAACAGCGCTGTGCTCTTGAGCATGCCGTGCTTTTCTTTTGAGGGTCAGAGAGACCTTCCTGAAAGCTGAGTAAATATAAATGTTCCCAGGACATGGCAGGGAAAGTGAGGCAGGGAGAAGACAGCACTGCTCAAGGTTAGCTTTTTGCAGTAGTGCACTCAGCCCAGATGTGAAGGGGATTTTCTTATGAGAAGCTGTGCCATGCAGTGAGTAGCAGTGGCATTGAAATTGAGGGTGTGTCAGCTAACTAGAAGTGCTCACCAGTTAGATGCTTGAGGGGAAGGTTTTAAATGAGTGGATGCAATCCTTTCCTTGCAATGCTCAGCACACAAAGCAGATGCTTTGCTTAAAACCTTCCCCCTAGCCTCAGGCAATGAAAGGATGCTTGGCTGTACTGAGCTGTGGCAGTTTGTGGGGCACTGTGCAGCAGCCACGATGGATTTGGTGGGTTTGAAAGGCTCATCGTACTTGGATGTGGCTTGTGGTTCCCCGTGCTGTACAGAGGTGCAGCAGACCTTGCCCTTTCAGTGAGATGTTTAACTCACAGAAAGTGATGGTGAGACCCCTGGCTTGACCCTGTTATGGAAATACAAAGTATTTGTCATGCTCAGTTGGAAAATCAGCTCTGGTCCAGCTCCTACCTCATGGCCTTTGGTTGCTTCTTCTGCAGCTGCATTTGAATACTTCTTTGTCAGGACTAATTTCTAAAACAAAGTCTTTCCCCAGTGAGAGAGCAAGCCCGAGTGTGCTCAAATGCTTTCCTTTGTATAGCTGTGAAAAACAATTTGATCTGGTGAGGGTAAAACCTTGAAGTTTGAGCTATAATTGGAGTTTGGGATTTTTGAAAAGAGAAAGAGAGATAAGAGACCAGTGAAAGCTGTCAGAGTCTCTTCCTCCTGTAGATATTTTTGTTCATAACTGTTTGTATAATCTCTTTGCCCATAACAAGATGTTAATTAAATCACCACCAAGTATTTTGAATAAATCAGGTCTTTCTTTTTTAACCCTTTCATACCTTTGGCAAAACTAACTGTACTACTGCCATAGTTGGTGCATTTTAAAAAAATACCCATATTTAAGCTATTTGGCTGTGTTTTTCCTCTGTCATTTCAATTGCCTGTTTGTCACTTGACTTCTGAAATCCAGTTAAAAGTATTTAAGGGATGTGAAAGGGGACTATTTTGGTGAATTTGCAAAAGGCAGAAGGAGCTTTGCCTACAGCCCAGCTGGATGCCAAGTTACAGGCACAGTCTGATGAGGAGTAGGTAGTGAGGGGCACTTGTCCTTGGCAAAACTGAATGACACCAGTGTTTCCAGCCACTTGGTGTCTCCAGGAGTTTGGAGTCCCTTGCCCAGTTTGAATGGTGTCATCTGAAGTTATGGGTGTTTTTGCATCTGCTTTGCAGGATCCCACCCGAGTGGTCAGTCCCGTTATTGACATCATCAACCTGGACACTTTTGCCTACGTGGCAGCTTCCTCAGACCTCAGAGGAGGTAAGTCCAAGCTTCGTGCTTGTGCTCTGGGCATCCATTCCATGGTGGGAATGTGCACTGGCCTTTTCACCAAACCTCTGTCTCTTGCTGCCTCACAAAAAAGCACATTTACACTGCTGGCTGCTCCCAAGCTACTCCACACACAGGCAGGTGTGTCATGAGGAACGTGCTTGCTACAGTGGATGAGGCGGTCAAGCAGGAGAGAAGGGTCACATCAAAGCCACCCTGGGCAGCACTGGAAGCGACAGGAGGAGATGGGAGATGTCTAGGCAACAACTGGAGGATGCAAGTGTAATGCTTATTAGTATGCCTGTGGTATTCGTAGCACACAGTATCCATCAGAGCATGCTTCTGTGTGCACAGGGGGACTAGGTTTCAGCAGCAGCTTTAATTCTGACTTTCCCTGCCTTTGGAGCACTTGACTTTGAAATTGTAATGCAATGTGTTGTTTCTTGTTCATATGTAGTAGTAGAATATGTTAGGCATTGGACTTTTCTCTCAAGAGCTGCATCTCTGTGGCTTAAGTCATTTGAAAGTGGGGAAAGTGTTCCATCCAACAGCTTCTACAGCCTACATTGCCTCCTAATCCGTATCAACTTCTAACTTCCCCATGGCACTTCTCTGCTCCGGTTTTAGGTTTTGACTGGAGTCTGCATTTCAAATGGGAGCAGCTTTCCCCGGAGCAGAAAGCCAAACGACTTGATCCCACCGAGCCCATTAAGTAAGTCAGGAGGGGGGCCGAGTAACCTGGGGTAGGGAAGGCTTCTCATGTGACCTCATGTGTATCCCCATGCACCAGAGCAGTGTGCAATCTCTTCCAGGACAACTCTGAACTTCTAGTACCTCTAGTGAGCTCCTGGCTAGCCTGGCTTTTGCAGTACAGCTTCACCTTTCAACACTGAAGCCTGAGAATGCCACAAGGGTAGAAGGGGTGTATTTATGGTTACTGGGGTTTTGCTAGTGCTAAGGATTATGGTTAGGGAAAAAGCCCAATGCTGTAGACAACTGCTTCTCTCAGTTCAGCTACCACTTGAAAACAAGGCAGTATCCTCAGCCCACATGATGAACTTGGTGTCTAGTCCAGCCTTCCCAGATCAGCACTGCTCTTCTGGACCTTGCTGAAGACTTCTCAGAAATGGGGGTGTGCAGGAGAGGGAGTAAAGCTGAACAGGAGAGGAGGTATCGTCTGTCCTCCTGCCATGGGATGGAGGGGTCCTTAATTCTGCTGGAAATCTCTGCTGGCAGGAAGCCTGGTGCTGGTGTCTGCAGCCCCAGCCAGGTGTGAGCCATAGAGGACACCAAGTGTTGGGGAAGCTCAGGACCTCAGAAGGCTCCCAGGGGGGGAAAAGCACGGCTTCTTCTTTGGATGCTGCTGTTAACAGGAGCTCTCCCTGGCTTCCCAAAGGCTGGCTGTGCATTCCTGATCACTCTGCAGTATAGGGCACTGTGGAGATTAGCCTGGGCACAGCAGTCACCCCGGCTCCTCCCAAGCCTAGATTGAGGCATCAACACTGTCTCCAACTGAATGGAGATGGGACTTGTGCCAGCAAACAGCAAATCTCCTCAAGCTATCTTCTGGGCCTGCCCTCTCCCCTCCCCCACAGGCCTTCTCTGTGCAGTTTTTTTAGCTAATCCGAAGAAAGAAAAATAACCCTGGTTTGAAATAAAGATCACACAGCTAGTGATGGCTTTTAAAAAGCCCTTCTGAATTGGCTCTGCCTTCCTCTCCCCGGTGGAATGGTGCTCTTAATAGGCTGGCTCCAGGCAAAAAGCCTGTCTGAGTGAATAACCCCCAAGTGCTAAGTGCATTTTTGATGCTGAAGCCTACAATCAGGGCTGTGAACTTTGGGCTTGTAGGAGTTGTGCTGATGGGTGCATTAGCCAGTCATTAAGTGCCAGGCAATTTATGATTGACAGCAAAACACCAAGGCGGCTTAAAGAAGGGCTCAGATGCATTTTGAGGTGTTTGGTCCTTTTCTTGGTGAGAAGGTGATACATAGGTAATGTCCTGGTCATGGAAGAGGAGGCAAAGGGAAGGGCTGCTTCTGTGCATCCACGTTCTGCAGCAGTGTTTGATGAGAGTGTGTCCTCTTCTCCTTGTCCATTCTTCAGGACACCCATCATTGCTGGGGGGCTGTTTGTGATCGACAAGGCCTGGTTCAATCACCTGGGGAAGTACGACAGTGCCATGGACATCTGGGGTGGGGAGAATTTTGGTGAGTTGTTCTTCATCCTCCTATGCCTCGCTGCATTGGCTTCCCTTTCTGAGTCATGCCAGATGCATACAAGGTCATTTCACACTTCCCTTTGAATGTTCTGGGTGGTTTCCCTCATTTATATTCATAGGTTGTGGTCTTAGGAGAGTGAGAGATCCAGCAACCACCAATGATGGGAAGTGGGCAATTGTTGGTACTTGGGACTGCCTGCCTTCCTTGCCGCTTTGATTTTTTGTGGGTAAATACCTTCAGCCACACAGTTTTCAGCTTTGGTGGTACCAACAGATGAGAGAACACTACATGCACCCTCCTATTCCTTCCTGATCTTATTTTTCCCTTAATAAAGCAAAGAATATGTCTTATTCCATTAATGACAGCATTTTCAAGCTATGAACTGAGGTATCAGTCCCTCCTTGAGTTTGCAGAGTACCCGAAACTGTAGCTCCATCAGCTTGCAGCAAACAGGTGACAAAGTACCAGGTCTGCTTATCCATTCCTGTATCCCTGGGTGGCTGAGTGCTGCCTGGTTCTCTGTGATACTATCACTTTCCATGCACCAAAAAAATGGTTAAGCTGACCTAAATTCTGTCCCCTCTGGCCCTTATCATGGGACAAGATGGACATAAAGAAATCTCCTGCAAGCACGTTTGAGAGGACACATGAAAGAGGTAACAGCCTGTCCCTTGTCCCCTTACCCCCTTGTCAAGCAGAGCTGGATGGGGCTGTGCTGTTCTCCCTTTGAAGCTACAGTGATGCTGTGGATCTGAACAATAGACTGTACCCACGAAAGAAGGGGGAGGCACTCGATGTCAGGCAGACAGGTCAGACCCTGGCTTTAATAGCTTGCACCTCTGGGGAGTGGGGCTAGCCAGGAAGGAAGGCTCTTGTGTCTTAACACACACAGCAGTGCTGTCAGTCATCCAAGGGAGCAGATGCTGCTGCCTTGCAGTCATCCATCCGCTGCCTGGCACTGGTGTTTCCTTCACATGCCTTGTCCCTCTAGATATATTTTATTTATTTATATCTTATTATGCAGTAGGAGTCTCACTCTTTCATGCTTTCTCTCTGCGGGCGGGTATCTTGCCTCTGGACTGACCCGGGGTGTCTGAGTGGGGTGGCTGTGAGGAAACTTGGGAGGGAAGTGGCAGCCCTCCCACGTCCCCTTCTGGATCAATAGCCCAAACAAAGCATTCAAGAAGGGATCTAGACAGGAGAAGAGCGGGAGAGGAACTGCTGTGCTGTGCCTGACCTGCTGTCTGTGCTCATCATTCGTCTTTGACAGCAGCCAGCAGGAGCTGCTCCTGGGAGATGAGCAGTGACAGGACAGCCTGCTCTTCGGGGGAAGCTGCACCCTGGCAGCTTGTCCCATGTCTTGTAACAGCAGGCATTGTGCTCCTTATGCCTGGTTATGGCCTCTCCTGCAGAGGAGAGGTTTCCCTTACTGGGAATGCTATGCCCCAGGAGGCTGGTCCTGACCAAACATGCACTGGCAGTGCTGCAGGGTGTACCAGGGCTTTGTGTGACAAAGGAAAGCAAAATCAAGGTTAACATTGCAACAACAAAGTGCTGGTCTGCACAGCAGCAGGGCAGATCCCATCTTACCCATTGCCCTGGGAGCAGAAGCATGCCTGGCTCATAACACCATCTCCTGCAGGCGCAGCAGTTGAGGGCAGCATGTCCCATCTCTCCTTTGCACCTTGCTGGCCTTGGTCAGCTCTGGGCAGGGAATGGACAGCAGGAGCTGACCTGTTTGTTTGGGGCACTTGCAGTGAACCATGCTCTTCTTGGTAGCTTCATCCTGAGGGGGTACAGGACTCTGGTCCTGAGGGGCAGCACTGCTGCCTTTGATGTTATTGGTGGGGCAGCTGGAGGGGCCTGGAGGCTTCAGGCAGAACCAAAGTAGCACAAGGACACTGTAGCTGTTTCGTGTCTCAAATTTACTGAATTCCCTGTAGATGAGTAATGGCAGGAAGGACTTGCAGGCCAGCAATAAGTGCTAGAGGTATTTTGCTGAATTAAGGCCAAGTCCTGTGCACCCCAACATGTACTGCTCACACCCCTCATGGGGGTCACTTGGAGGGGACATGTGCACTGGCAACTTCTCTTGAGGGTCAAGGGAAGCACCCTGTTGGTTCCTGATCCCCTGGCTCCTCTGAGCTGACCCTGTACCATGCTTTAGATGGTGCTTCAGTTTACCTTCCCTTGGGGCACTTAGCTCTTGGCTGCCTGTCCAGAGATCTTGTTTGTTACCTGCCATGGATGGCTCCATGCATGATCCCTCCCTGTGGAAACTTGTGCTTTTATGGTTTCTGCTGTACCTGGGGCAGGCTCTGCAGGGTGCAACTAGCCTGAAGCAGAGAGCTCGGACTCCTCAGCATCTCCTGTGTGCTGTGTCCTCGTTCCAGTTCATAGTACACAGAGTTGACCTCTTCATTTGGCTTTAAAAAGATCCAGCAAGGACTGAATGGTGTGATTCTTTCCCTTTAAGCACATCAGGGAGCTGCTCTTCTCCCAGGCCAAGCAGAAGGACCAGAGCAGGGGAAGGCAGGTTGCAGTGGCCACGCTGTGCTCCACAGCTGCTCAGCTGGTTGACCCCTTGTGTGGGGTGCCCTTGTGACTGACACAGCAGTGCCAGCAGTGGCCAGTGCTGTGTCACACAGACAAGTGACAGCAACAGCCACGTGCGAGGGGAACTGAGAGCAGCAGCTTAGAGTGGCCTCATCCTGCCATAATCTCATTTCTCTGCAGCTGTGATTAAGGCTGCTCCCAATATAGCACCAGGACATGGTACAAGGGCACATTTTATTGGCCTCTTAATACCCAGCACTGGGGAAAGTGGTGAGGCTCCAGCTGCTGTTGGCAGCTCTTTCATGTAAACATGGCAGTGAAGGGAAGGGGAGGGAATTTCTGGAAAGGAACACTGCTCCCTGCTGTGCTTTCCCACTCCTGCCATTGCTTGTCCCTGCTGCCAGGGCCAGCTGTTGGGGATGGGATCAAAGCCTTGGATTTTGGACCCAGGCATCAAGGCAAGAAGGCTTTGCAGCTGTGTCAGCCTCCCATTTCCATCAGCTCTGGAGCAGGTGGGTGTGGGAGCAGGATGGGGGCAACATGTACCTGGCTCCCACCTCTGCAGTCGCTCAGGGCTGAGCTGTGTGTGCTCAGAGGGCTTTGGAGTTCCAGGCTCCAATGGGCCTTTACTCCCTGAAGCTGTGAGCTGTTTTTGGAGGACCGGAAGCTCTGTAAGCCCGCAGTGCCTGCCCTTGAAGGAGGAGGAGTCCTGTCCACACTGCCCAATTCCTGCCGCAGGTGCTTGTCTTGCCAGCATCCGACCTGGGGACAAGTCATCTTTGTGCTGGCATATACGAGGGGACTGCTGGGAGCACAAACTGGCAAAGACAATGGATGTTCTTCTGTCTTAATTCTGTAGTTAAATGGGGGATATGTGTGAAAAGGAATTACTAGTTTTGAAGTAGATAATTGCTACACACAGCTCTGCACTGTCAACAGATGATAAAATAGGATTCAAAGAACTCCAGAATCCTTTTCATTTTAGTTTCATTTCTTTTCCACGCCAGTTCTGTCTGAGCATGACTGTCTGACAATAGAGCTACAGATTCATAGCTTCATAAGCATCAGGACCAGATGGACCCATTAGATCAGCCATTCTGCTTACCCTTCCTACCTCATCCAGCTCCCTGCCAAGTGTTTTATAACTTCTATCAGTTGTGCCACAGGCTCATTTTCCTTGAGAAGGGCCCCGTGGGCCAGCCATAGAGTGCTTGGAGTGACTGGGAGACATTTCCAATACTGACAGCTTCTCCAGATTTTTGGGATAATCCCTCCCACCACTGACCTTTGCTTGTGTGAAGGTGTGTGCCTTATTTGATTGCAGCATTGGCACTGAAGGCCCAGAGGACCTGGGCAGGGTAAGCTCCTGTCCATTTTGGGACTGGCGATGGATGCACAGCTCACTTTGCAGAGTCAGTGGTGAGTTCATAAAGATAATGACAGTTGTAGTCATTAATGGAGAGAATTCATAGCCTCTCCTGGTGAACTAGGCAGCCCTTTGGAGGGAAGTGACTCTGAAACAGGCAGTGCAGAAGTAATAAGGGAGGCACAAAACTGGCAAGAAGATTCTGCAGCGTATGAAAAGGGACCTGCTTACCGTCTCACGCTCACCATTGTGATAGCACCTGCTGTGCTAGAGGCAGGTTTCAAGTGCACTGACTTCAAACAGCTTGCAAAGAAGCTTTGAAATGTGCTTTTAAGGCCGTTGTGCCTAGGAAAGCCCGTCTGGTAATTGATTTACCCTAGTTAAATGTAGCAGAGGATGAAGTAAGAGCTAACACCAGGATTCAGACTGCTCCAGGACAGAAAAACAAAGTGCTGAAGCTGCTTCTCTTACAGAAATCTCTTTCCGTGTGTGGATGTGTGGAGGGAGCCTGGAAATCATCCCCTGTAGCCGTGTTGGGCACGTCTTTCGAAAGAAACATCCATACGTCTTTCCAGAGGGAAATGCCAATACATATATTAAGTAAGTGATTTGTACTTGCTTTGTTTTTTTTGTGAAACAGCCTTGTAGGGAGTGGAGGAGCAGAAAAGACAGGCAGGGGAGTTTGTTTGGAAAACTTTGAAATATCCTTGGGTAGGAATTTCTTGAGCTGAAGAAAATGTAAGTCAATACAACTGTCCCGTAGGATTTCTCCAGTGTCGAGAATATGACAGAAGTAGGACACTGATATGGTAGCTTTCGTCAGCACAGAAATGGAGGGATGGCCCCAGCACATCTCTGAGCGCTGGCTTCTGGGACATCAGATGGTTTAGACCTTGGGGTCATCAGAACACATTTATAATGACCTGAAATCAGGCTGTCAGCAATGTCTGTCAGTAGCCAGTGACCTTAGCTGAGGGCTTAGTTGGGCTGAGCTGAACCAGAAAATTTGGTTCCCAGTGCCTCCCTGGGATAGGGGCCAAAGAGCTTGCTGGAGTGGGTGGCTCTGTCTCCAGGCTGGTGCTCTCTCCTGAACAGAGGCAGCAGTGGGCTTCACTGGCTGGCATGGGCACCCAAGGGACTGCCAGGGCATCCCAGCTGAAGGGCACCTCTCCTCACACACAGGAACACGGACTGAATCAGGGACTGAAAGGGCTGCCTGAAATGTGCTAAGATCCTGGAAACATCAGGCAAAGAAGGAGGAAATCCAGAAGTGGGAATAGGCATGGGAAAGATGATCAGAGCAGCTAGTGAGGTCAGGAAGGATTTCCTCCATTTTCAGAATGTGAGGCTGAACGTTGTTGCTTAAGTGAATGACAGAGAAAAGCACTGGGGGAACTTACAGTAAATGCAGGGTTGTTTCTGAGCTAACCTGCAGCTGTGAGTGCTTGCACACCAGGCTTTCCTTTTAGTGTGGGTTTCCCACTGTTAGAAAGAGCCAGTAGCATTTGTGAAGACCCAGGTGTCTGCCACAGGGTTACTGCAGCTGACCCAGGCTCTCTGCAGCTTCCTCAGCCTTTGCTTGAGTCAAGGGGGAGTGCAAATTATACCTCTCACTAACACCTAATGTGTGATTTCCAGCCACACAGTGTGTGGATCAGGAGGGGGATGGCGGTGACAGGCACAGGGCATTGCTGGCATCAAGGAGCAGAGCACAAATTTGAGACTCACTAGGAAGGTTCTTGCTTTCAGTGGTGAAACAAGACTACTTCAGAGGGGCCTCGGATGTGGCAAAATCTCCACTGCTGGAGTCGCTGCAAACGTGAGTGGAAAGGTGGTGCCTGCATTGCATCACCTGCAGGAGGAGTAAGGGGAGCTGGAATGGGTGCAGCTCTTCTGACTCCCTGTCGGGCACAGGCCCCTGGGGACTAGGGGGGTGTCTGTGTCAAGCCTGGGTGTGAGCTTGGCATTTATCCCCATGCTTCTTGTAAACTCGAATGAGATCGAGAAGCCAAACAAAGCTTTCTGGGGAGGGCTAGGTACAGATGTAGACACTGATTTAGTCATCTCTTGTGCGAGAGCACTTAGACTATTGCCTTAGAGAGAGAGAGGAGGAAGCCCATGAATCAGCAAGGAACTGAAAATCAGTCTGGAGAAATGTACCTGTAGGCATCAGGAGCTGGGATGTTATTAACCTTAGGGTATCTATCAGCCTTAATGTTACAGAGTATAGACTGAGAGGAGAAGCAGCTCCTGGCAACCTGATGCTCTGTAGCACTTCTGTTTAAATAGAGGTGTTAGCAAAAAATATCTCCACCTTTCTGCCAGATACTGATTGTTTTTCCACAGAGCCCGTACTTCAGTGTGAGAGACAGCTCAGGCTCCAGTGCTGGCTTCATGTGCAAAATAATCCTTTTTTGAGCACCTGGGACTTGGCTGCATCCAGAGCCTTCCCACAGCACCTGCAGCTTAGTGGTGTGGCAGCAATAACTTGGAGGCACTGGCCTGCCTTGGAGAAGGAGTTTGGAGGACTCCCCTGATGTGGGCAGGGATAGGCAGATAGGCATGGAGCAAGAAATCTATTTGCAAGACGAGTTAGAGCCATCTGAAGTCAACGGAAGATTTGCTGAGGTTCAGAAACCTTCTGCAGACACCTGGCTGCTGTGGGAGACTGGCATTGTGCTGCAGCACCGTGGTGGGGTGATTTCTTTTTAAGTTTTGAATGCTGAGGTTTGCCTCAGTGAAATCCAGGAGTCCAAAGCAGGGGAGTCCATTCAGGATTGAAACAAATATTTGCAAATCCTTAGCAAACTTTCCAAAGCTCCATCCCGGCCACTAAATAAAACCCCACGCACTTCTGCCTTGGAGATGATGCTTAAGACAACCTTCAGTTCTGGGTCTGATGGATGAAAAGCATCCAGCTGAGTTTGAAATGGTGACTTCCTCATCCAGGCTTTATTTATTTGGCCTGACATGTTTGGTCCCTGGAGTAACAGGAAGGAAGGAGTACCTTATCTAGTAGTGAGGGATGTGCTGGCTCAGAGGAAGCTTGGGTGAAGACCAAGCTGAGGGTGGGAGGAGGGCAGGATGGGTCAGTTGGTACATTTTGGAAGATGTCCCCTTGCAGGGTACCTTGGTTTCAGTGTGTCCCGTTGCCCCCCTCAGGAACACCAAGCGCACAGCGGAGGTGTGGATGGACGAGTTCAAGCAGTACTACTACGCCGCCCGGCCCGCAGCCCAGGGGAGGCCTTTTGGGAAGTAAGGATTCTTCCTCTGCTGCCTGTGCCCTACCTGCTGCAGTGGGTGCTACCAGAGACATCCCCTGCTGTGGAAACCTGCCTGCATTGTTTCTGTAGTGATGATAAAATACTGATGATAGGCACGTGCTACAGCAGTGGGGT
Organism: Chamaea fasciata; assembly: GCF_029207755.1. Classification (NCBI taxonomy): domain Eukaryota; kingdom Metazoa; phylum Chordata; class Aves; order Passeriformes; family Sylviidae; genus Chamaea; species Chamaea fasciata. The sequence goes on along the minus strand of NW_027094088.1, from coordinate 15,982,164 downwards.
GGATAAAGCAGCCAGTTTAAATGCTGTGCTGGGTTATTCCAGGGAGTGAACCAAACCCAGGTGGGAGAGAAGCCCCTCTGCCTCTGTCCTGTCGTTGGCATTACGTAGAACTACTTTTGATCCCAGAGTGGAGTTTGGCAGAGAGAGTCCAGAGGTGTTGGTGGCAGCTGACAGGCAGAAAATCATCAAATTTTTGGGCTGCTGATGCTTTATTGGAAAGAAGCAAGTGTTTGTGTGCAGGGAGTTTGCCATTCATTCTGTGAGAAGTCAGAAATGCCTCCCTGTCAGGAGGACTGTATTTCTCATTTTCACGTGCTCCTCTTTGCCTTAGAAAGTTTCCTTCAGACTCCAGGGGGTTCTGAATCCAAACTTGAATTCCTTGTGACCACTCTTCAATCTCCAGGATAAATAAGTTGAAGTCCTGGTGACTCCCCTGTTTCCAGTGAATTAATATGCTCCTCCCATCCATCAGCACAGAATGAAGTAGCAGCTCTGTCCTCTGCTTAGTGTAGTAGGATATAGAGAGGTTGACCGGTGTGAAAAGGAGGTACTGGAGGCTTCTGACTATTCCATAAAAGCCAGATCATAACAGCTCCACAGGTGGAGGCTGACCCATGGAGGAGCTGGAGTTTTGAAAATGTCATTGTACAGCACAGTCCCTCAGCAGAAATTTTGTCCTGATTAATAAAGTATTTCACTATGTGATTAACTTCTGCTGTCTTACCAGTGTGTTCAGGTGCTCTTGCAAATCAATGTCTGCTGTAGTCCTGTAAACCAAGAGTAACTTAGAATAGCAAGTAGCATACTTTAATTTCCTAATATGTTAATATATTCAGGTAAGGGTTATTGGATAGTAGACAGCATACATTTTTTACTAATCATTTTTAAATGACTCTGCTCTTCCATGAACCATTTCAGCTCCAGACTCCTTGTTAAAATGACAGTATGTCATCATGCCGTTTTACCAAGTGAGGCCTCCAAAGAGAAAGAGATCAAAACAACTGCTGAAGCTCATGCAGAGAGAAACCAGAGCTGCTGATGCTCTGGTGTTTGCTGTCTGTGCATTTCTGATGGGTTTCTCTCAGCCTCCCTTTTTGATGTGTTTGGGTCTCATCTTGATCATTTCCATTGACGTATCTCTGTGATATTTTCTTCCCACAGCATCCAGAGCAGAGTGGAGCTGCGGAAGAAGTTGAAATGCCACAGCTTCAAGTGGTACCTGGAAAATGTTTATCCCGAACTTCGGTACGGATGTGCGATCTCCACCTGCGTCCAGCAGGGCACTGGGGTGCCCCATCCCTCCCACCTGCCCAACAAGAGCTTTCTTCTGCCCCAGAGACATAGGCACCCCCTCCTTTGTGCTTCACAGAAGGGGAGAGTGAATTCTGTGCTGGCTTTAAACACATCTTGCTCACAGTGTGACATACTGCAGGGCTTTGGAGATCCTTGGAGGTCCATTCCAACTCAGGATAGTCTGTGATATCTGCTTCCTCTAAGCTCTGCTGCAGGGCTAGTGAGGGACAAAGCACCCGTTATTCCCGTTTGCTCTCAGGAATTCATTAGGTATTGCCCTGACCATGCTGTGGAACAGGTTGTGTAGGGTAATAAGGGAATTTTCCTCATGAAAGTATCCCAAGGCAGAAAATCCACCATATAACCTCTGCTGGGGTGTTGCAGTACTTAATGACTACTGCTTACTAAACAAGCACCTAATTTCTAAGTCCTTCGACACTGTTCTGTGGTGTTCAGGGCTTCTCTTTTGTGAAACCATTCACTCTAGGATTTTATGACTTGTATTCAGATGGCTCTGCCTTGCTTCTAGCCCAATGCTTTGCTAAATATCGTTGCTTTTGCACAGATATTTTTTAGTCACCAATTTATTCCAGAAACCATTGCATTCATTCCCCCGATCCCTATCAGGACCCATCCTCAGAAAGGACGGTAAAGTTCTAGAGATGCCTTCAGGGAGCTGCTGATGCAATAGCTGAGTGCAGAATCACTGTGTGAAAATGATGATTTATAGCCATTTTCTTTCTTTCTTTCTTTCTTTCTTTCTTTCTTTCTTTCTTTCTTTCTTTCTTTCTCTCTCTCTCTCTCTCTCTCTCTCTCTCTCTCTCTCTCTCTCTCTTTCTCTCTCTCTTTCTCTCTTTCTCTCTTTCTCTCTTTCTCTCTTTCTCTCTTTCTCTCTTTCTCTCTGTTCTCTCTTTCTCTCTTTCTCTCTTCCTCTCTTCTCTCTCTTCTCTCTTTCTCTCTTTCTTCTCTTTCTCTTCTTTCTCTCTTTCTCTCTTTCTCTCTTTCTCTCTTTCTCTCTTTCTCTTCTCTCTCTCTCTTTCTCCTCTTTCTCTCTTTCCTCTCTTTCTCTCTTTCTCTCTTTCTTTCTTTCTTTCTTTCTTTCTTTCTTTTTTGCCATGTGGCATTGCACATCAGCATTTGTGGGCCAATGCCAGGGCTCTGTGACAGTTTGTTATAAAGTTTCCCTCTCCTGTAAGCTGAGTGCTGACCTTCAACCTGCTCACAGCCTACTCCTGGCTCCCCTGTTTGCCTGTGCATTTATTTATTTTTTCCTCTTAAAAAGGTCAGACATCCATCTCGGAGTGCTGCTTCTGCAGCATCCCTGTCCACGTGCTGCTCTCAGTGTTCCAGTATTGTGGTAGATCTTGCTACACCTCATTTTCTCAAGGTGAAATGGTGCAGCCTTACCCCACTGAGCCTCCCTGTGCATGGAGCAGTACCATCTTGTTTTTATGCTGTTCCCACAGAATTCCCGAAGAATCGCTCTATCAGACTGGGATAATCAGGCAAAGGCAGAGCTGCCTGGAGTCACACAAGTCAGAAGACCAAGAGCTCCCCATCCTGAGCTTAAATCCTTGTAACAGCAGCAAGGGCACAGTACCAAAGTCACAGGTAAGATGTATTGTGTATCCCCGTGATGCTGGATGGGAAGAAGCCGTGGGGGCAGCTTCAAGATGATTTCTTAAGGTTGCTAAAGCTCTGTTGGAGGATTTACACGTTCTGCCAGTGTCTTTCCTTAGGCAGCATGTCCTTAAACCCTGGCAACTCCACCTGACCTTGTTGGAGGCCCTGGGCAGCAGCAGGGACCAGTGCAGGAGCCACAGGACAGTGTGTCCCCCTTATCTCTGTGGGAGCCTGTGCTGAGCTCTTCCTGCTGCCCAGGAGCACCACGTGCTGCTCATCTGCACAGATCAAAGGTAAAGAGGATTGTAACTTCCTGTCATCTCTCAGCCTGTTATCTCTCAAAATGGACTGAGTTGCAGTGGCATTTGTAACTTCATAGTCTACATTCTCTCAGTATTGGATTGCCCATTAAACTAGCGAGAATTTAATGACGACGATCTCAGTTTTTTCAGTCTCACTGAGACAAGAAAAAGCTGTATGAATGATGTTCTCAAAAGCACAGCCTAGGAGATGTTAGAGCCCAAGAGGAGGCACATGTGCCTTGTAGCAGAGTTTCTGGAGCAAGACCCTGAAGATGCACACAGCTTCAAAACTCACCTTCAGGCTCCCTTTGTGATTTTGGGCATGTCAGGTAGTTCTGTGTTCCCATCTATAAAACAGGGAGGATATCAATCCCTTGCTTCTCCATGGTTGCCATGAAATAGTTCAGTAGGAAATGGTGTGTTGTGCTTGCTTCCACTCAACTGTACATCCTTAACCCTCATGGTTATATATTCAAACCAGGTAGCTGTGCATATAAAAGGCCCAGCTTGGGAAGACTGCTTTAAATATCCCTGTTTTGTGTGTGCAAACAAAGCATGTCATTATGTGCATCTCTTTCAAAGGCAGTTGCATGCCTGTCTGTAGGCAGGAAATTAATATCTGTTTCACAGCATGGCAAAATCAACAATGACTACTTGAATATTAGTCAGTTCAGAAAATGTAGTTAATATAATTGCAAGTGTCACACAGTTACACTTCTTAAGGTTTCACTGGTTTCCATGTTCCAGAATTGTTTTTCTTTCTTCCACTGCTACATGGACTTTTCACACAAACAGCAGAGAAAGCAAGCTGATGAGAGAAGGTCATCATGTTTTTTAGGGCTAGCTCTGCAGAGGAAAGAAAAAATGTTCTAACGACAACAGCAACTTCCAATGAATTGGCTGTTTTTAAAAAAAATCTGGGAAAATCAGAATGAAAAATGCTGCTGCAAGTTAGTGTTTGAAAATGAAACAGTATTGGTCTTTCTGAAATACCAATTTGATGTGGTATTTTAAAACAAGAAATGTCATGCCAACAAGTTGGATTGTTTCATTCCCACCAAAACCATTTTGTTTTGACATTTCTGTGCAGTAAATTTTTGGAATTTTTCACGCCGTAAACTTTTCATCTTCCTGTTCTGATTCTGCAGCAGTTTGCAATAGGTCAACACTTCCCACTGGATGGCAACTCCATTTCTTGTGCACATCCAGGACTAACTCTGCAAAGGAACGGAAAAATGCATTACAAACAGATTGCAGAATGGCTGCATTCCGTACACAGCAGGAATAGAGAAAAGCTTTTCCTTTTTATCTTTCTGTGTCTTTCTAGGATAGATCTTTGTTACTTGTACCCATGGAGAGTAGTTCAGATTAAAGCAGGATATTTAAACTTTTATTGTGAATAGAAGCTTAAATTTTAATGGCTCAGTTGCCACAAGACCACCTGAACTTGTGGATGACATGGGTGTTACAGTTACCAGGCTGTGTAGGATTGATTATGCAGCAGTCCTGAATGCTACTTGGTTTTGCATTTGTTATACCAGAATAGAGCAATATTCACCTTAAACATACTGAAGTCACGTCTTGTTTACCCTAAGCTTCATTTTGTGAAAAATAGGCTTAGCTAAATCAAAGCTGTGCTTTCATGGCATTCAGTAAGTACCGTGGAAATATCCTGGCTGTTCAAATTCTTTATTATCACTATTATAGTAGCAGTAATTTGGTTGCTTTGATTGCCTTTCCGTAGCTGTCTCCCTGCTGGGCTGCCCCAGCCCTTTACCAACATTTACATGCATGAAGTCTTGGGACTGAGTGTGAGAAGATTTGAGCTGCCATGGTTTGAGGAGAGAGGCACAGGAGCTGTCAGATGGCAATCAATTGCTCTTTACTTTAGGTTTTTCTACCTGTAGTGTAGGGGAAGGGTATTGTGAGACCTCTGGCTACATCCATACTTTGGGTAGAATGATACGAGTACTCAGTGGTGAAATCAGATTTACATCCTTAGCAGGTCTCAAAAAACCTCCCTGATGGTGTCTGGTGTTGGTTCTGAATTACTGAAAGGGGCACTGAGGCACAAGAAGACCCCCACCTTTGTGTAGGAGAGCTCTGTCTTCTCATCCTGGGGATCCACTTGGCCCTTACCTCTCCAGAAGGCCTGGCAGCGGTCAGGCTGGGCTCTGTCCCCTGAGGTGGCTCTCAGAGGGATCTTGAGGTGGTTGAGGACCCCAGGGTAGCTGTCAGGGGGCTCCTGAGTTAGTGATGGGCAGAGATGTTTGTGCAGTGCCCATCCCCAGGGCACAGCAAGCTCTGCCTGTGCTCCTGCCCACTGGAGCCTTGGCACTCCATGCCTTGTTGCATCTCATTTGCTAAATGAACAGATTGATTTAGTTTTTCACGAGAGAAATGCATCTGAGGGAAAATAATTGATCATAATTTTGTCCTTATCTATCTAATGAAGATGTGAGTAGTTGGGGTTTTTTTTTCAAAGCAAGTGTCAGTTGGTATTAGTTCAGAGAGTTTGGAAAAGACATCTGACTGGGATTTATTTAAGTCATTAGCAGCTTCAGGAAAGCTGACATACTTCAGATAAAAAATCTGAAGATGCTTTGACCTGGATATAACACATGTGTAAGCAGTTGCTGCAGGAGGAATGTAAAGCTTAGGCATCTTTCAGACAAGCAAGGAAATGGGGAAGGCTGCAGCATCCATTTCCTGGGCCTGCACCCTGAAATACCTGGGTTTTGCAGCTGAGTGGCTGCCATTGCATTTGAGTGGCATGACCTTGACCCTTCTTGGAAAAGAAAAGCAGTCTGATGATCTGCCTGGTGTGGCTTTGATGCTCATCCCAGTTGGCTTGAGGTCCTCTGTGTGCTGACTAGATCTGCACTTTTTTTTGGAGAGCATTTAGCATCTATCCAAACTAAGTGACCCTCCTGAGACATCTCAGCCATAAACATTTTCTTCTGACCTTCCTCCCCTCAAAAGCCTTCATTCTTCTCCTCCATGGGCATGACCTGCCCTGGCTGTAGGCTGGCTGGAGCTGTGGGAGCAGAGCAAAAGGGCAGCAGTGTCATCTCTGCACCCAGGTTGTCCTGGGCACCTCGTGTCCTTTGCTTTCCCTCTCCTGAGATGTGTGGAAGTGCCAGTTGTATCCCAGGGTCTTTGATGAGGGCAGCACTTTGGTATCCTTAGGTGACTCGTGCAGTCACGTGCCTTGGGAAGTCCTTCCCTGGGATTTTAAGAAGATAAGTGGATAATTAGATTGTTCCCCCTTCTTCAGAAACACATTTCTGTAGCTACTACCCTGCTTTAGGGCACGGCTGGCCTCTCGCTGGGCAGCAGAGGCCTCGCTGTCACGGAGCACTGTGCTCCCATGGCACTGCTCCTTCCCAGGCTGAGGGGCTCCTTGCTCCATCTGTCAGCCAGGCTATGCCAAGCCAAAGGTCGCTCTGGAAAATGATTTCCTCAACTCACAATAGCACTGAGTAACAGTGACAGGTGCCAGCTCAGATGATGCTAAAGCCTTGAGAAGCAGTCACAAGCCTCAGATGAGGGGTTGGTGTTACCTGAGGCTTTGGAGGAAGGGGGTTGCTGGTTGTGCTGTGCAGCTGGTAGCTCTCTTCTCCAAGTCCACCCTCCTTCTCCTTGCTCCGCCACTCCTCCATCTTTGCCTTTGAAAAGGCACGAAATCTTGATGTCAGTTTGTCTTGGTTTGGCAAGACAGGTATCTGCCAGGGAAAGCTGGAGTTTCCCTTGGAATGGAGAATGTAACACCGCCCCCCCCCCCCCCCTTTTCAAATTATTATAATTTTGCAATTAAAGGCCTTTCAGGTAAAGATTTGGGAATAGGAATAACAGTTTCTTTGCTAGAAATATTAAGAATACAAATGTAGTAGTACAAAAAACCAAGCAAACAAAAACAAACCAAAAATCCTAGAAACCCTGACAGAGTCAGAAGTACAGCCTGACATCCTGCTGGTCAGAGTGCTGGAAGCCATCCAAAGTAAGCCCTCCTGGAGGTGCAGATGTGGTTCTCTTGGAGTAGAGGTGGTCTGGTAGAAAGGATCCAGTAATGGCAAGATGGGTCCAGTCTTCCTTTGGGAATCCAGTGGAAAACCAGTGTCTGGTATCCCTACGTCTCAGTTTTTATCTGGATAGGAACGATTTTGCTCCCCCCACTGGGTGGAGCATCTCACAATGGGATGATATAATGTATCATGTCATTGGTGAGCCTTAATGGCCCATTACCAAAAGATATCCCCACGGAGGGTGGAAAGAGATAAGGAACAATGCCCTACCCGATTTTAACAGCTGGCCCATTATAAGGAGGCAGCCGCCCCCTCCCCCCTGGAGCTACAAGAGATTAGAAGAGATACTTCCCCTGGAGTTACACCTTCCCAACCAGTTTCAACAGATGAAATAGAATAAATACTTTTTGGTTACATAACCCAAGTCTTACCTCATATATCTGTTTTCCTTTGGTTCTGGGTCAGCTTTAAACCCTGATGTCATCTCCTCAGACGAGTCTGCAGCCCTGAAGCCATGCTAGCTCCTTGCAGGGCTCTTTAGGAGCACCATGGGCTGCCCCATCCACCACAACCTCTGTGGTGCAAAGCTCTGCTGCTGTTAATACTGGGCTAGCCACATCAGTGTGCCAGGGATTAGGAGATAAAGTAGTTCCTCGTGGAAAAAAAAAAATAATCCCAACTCATAAAAATAAGGGAAGAGAAGGGATCCGATAAAAATTTGTGTGGCTATGGGCATGTATTATAACTCAAAGTCTTTCATGGATTCTGTGGTGTTCATCTGACTTCCTTCCTCCCCCTTTAAATTTCTTCATTTTCTGCATAATTTTCTTTGGCTTTCATCTAGGGCTGAAAGGGAAGAAGACATGATTAGAGCTGGATAAAACATTTTCAACAGGACTGGCTTCCATAAAAAGCCATTCTGCCGAGATAGATGAGCTGTGTGAAAATCTGTCAGCTGAGATAAAGACAGTGGAAGGACAGCCTGAGGGCAGGAGGGTAGGATCCAGTGTCAGCTGTGGAAGTGATGCACACATCCAGCTCTGGAGGCCTCACTTCTTATGATGAACAACAGGAAAATGGTTACCACCACCCTTTCTATCCCATGGTCCACTGCTGGATGAGAAGATGGCCCTGCCTTGAGAGGATGTGAATATTGTGAAGGTTTGAACATAACCTGATCTGGGAAAAAAATCATGGAGAGCCTCTGGTAGGAGCAGTTTTCCATTAGATAACCTCAGTGAACCAAGAAAGTTGAGATTTCAAAACAAACAAAAAAGTCCCATGGCCTGAGTAAATTGGAGAATTCAACCTATACACAAGTTACAGGATTAACTGGCTGCTGCTGAGAAGCCTCAGGGGTGCAGCTTCAGCCCTATCCTGAGCTAAAATGACAAACAATTGGTTAAAAATGTAAAGCAGGTTTTGAAAGCAGCTTGTAGCAGCGTGGGTGCCAAGAACAGATGTTGGAGCTTGCCCCATAGGGTTTAGTTCTTCACAGATGCTGGACTAATTTGGCACCTGATTTCCCAGGCTGGTGGTTTACCCAGCAGCTGATAGCGTGCATCGTTGGGATGTCTGGAATGTGTTCACTGTAGGATCAGGTAAGCCTGCTCCATATGACAAAGAGAAGTAGTTGCCAGAAGGCCCTTTGGGTGTGGATTACAGCTTTGAAAATGAATGCTTGTTATGTACTCAGATCCTGGGCAGCTCTTGCTGAGGAGCCTATGGGCAGGCTGTTCAGAAAGCCAGGTTTGATTTCCGTGAGCTGGTGGGGAATAGTGGGCTAAGAAGCAGAGAGTATGAGGATCACAGTGTGAAGTCCTTGTGGAGCTGGGTCTGCTGTGCAAAAGAGTGTTTTCCCTTCCAGGTGGCTAAGAACCTGAATGAAAGTGGGATTTATATTCCCAGGAGTTAAATGCCTGTAGCTGTCTGTTTTGAAGTTGATGAGAGGAGTTAGAGCTGCTGATGGTGACAAATACCAAAGGACTGGAAGCATTTCCGTGCTCTAATAACTCATGCTAATGCAACCCAAAACCTCCACCATTCAAAGTCAGGGGAGCTGCAGGCATCCCAGCTCTGAGAGTAGGCCAGCCATTCTTCACATTCCCCTCCAGTACTCAGAAAGCGTTGAAGTCTCCCAGGAGCCCCATTTTTTCAGCCCCAGCCTAATAGCCATATGTTTGAGCACTGCCTTCCCCTCCACTGCCAACACTGCTGCTCACTTCACCTCTCACAGAGCTCTGACTCCTCCATAGCTGAGCTCCCAAATGTTCTGCTTCCTCTTTGCACCTTTTCTTTCACAGCAGGCTCAGAGTTTTCCTAGCCTGTACCCTGTCAAATCATCTGCTGTGGCTCCTGGGGTCTCTTGTGGGAGCCCTTTTGCTCCCTGGCCTTGCTGTCTCTGGCAGGGTTATTGCACTCTGATGGTGAAGGCAGCCTGCTGTTTGTCCTCCAGCCCTGCTCACCTGCCCTGCCACAGCTCAGAAACCTGCATTCCATCTGCTTCCACTGCTGCTGCTCAGAGCCATTTACACAGCAGGAGTTGATCCTGCTTTACACCCTGGCTGGGAGCCCTCAGAAAACCCTTCCAGCCCCACTCTTTCTAATTTCAAAGTTATTGCTCACACAAAGTTACAAGCAAAACACCTGTTCCAGAAGTCCCTCTCCAGGGTTATGTAAAAGCATGGTTTGTGGTTTCCCATCAGCCAAACCAGCTCTTGTCTGCTTGTGCACACACATGAATAACAGGGAGACAGACTGGCTGGGATCCTCTCAGGCAGTGCTCTTGGGTGATATGAGCACAGGTAAGTGATAGAAAATGTTCAGCTGGAATATACATTGGAGTAAACTTCTGTGAAACATTCCTGGGCTAAGCAATGTGTCTGTACATCCATGATGCTTTGTCCAGCACATTTGGAAATCCTCGTCAAACTATCAGCTGCTCCTCTTTTTCTCCCAGAAACATCCAGTGGGGAAAAAGATGGTAATCCCAGAGATTCCCTGTTGTTTGGTTAGCATCACACAGGACAAAAAAAATCTGCTTCTCCAAAGTTTATTTCTGGGGCTGAGAAGCTGATAAAAAGCTGGTGAACATGAAGAAGCAGCAAAAGAAAAAAACCTCCAAGACAGCCTGGTGAAACAGGAATAGCAATGGTTATAGCAAACCAGTACAGCAAACCTTTGAAATTTGGTCCCACTGCCTTGATAGAAAGCAGAGCTTTACCTCTTATTTTTGTGATATTTGGGAACAGAGCCCCAGGAGTTGCAGACATTTGCTATGTATCACCTCTTGTCTCCCACTGACAACTGCAAAGCATCTCTGCTGCTCTTCCCTGAAAAAATAGGATTGTGCATTGTGTGGTTATTAGTGTTCCTGCCTCTCTTCTGCCTTTTCCCCATCCTTTTGTTCTCCAACCACAGCCCAGTTCTGGCCATGGAATCTTTTGTCTCATGAAATGTATCCTTCCAGCAGCTTTTGTAGACATTTTCTTTGGTACCTGCAGTCCCTCAATGACAACTGCAATTTTGGGGAAGCTTGAAACATCCCAGTTACTTCTCCTGGTGCCTCTTAAAGTCAGTGAGGTTTGTGCTTGATTCTGTAAGGGGCAGGATCCAAGCCAAAGTGTTTGTTTTCCAGGCAAAAAAGTAGCAAGAGTCTACACTGCTCTCTCACCACCTTTTTTTTTTTCTTCCCTTGTGCAGGAATGGACATACACATACAACCACCACGTCCACCAGCAGCAGCTGTGTTTGTCTGTGTACACCCTCTTCCCTGGTTCCCAGGTACTGCTGTCACCTTGTAAAGAAGGTGACAACAAGCAGGTGAGCCCTTTTCACTGATCTCCCATTTTCTTTGAAGTTTACTTTCTTTCATCACAGTATTACTGCACATTAAATGGCTTGTGCTCTGACTTCATCTGGGAAGAGCAGTCAATTTGGGAGTGCAGGCTCTGGCCTGTTCAGCCCTTTGCCTCTTAAATGAGTGTGTTGATAAGGATGTCTATTAGTGAGGGTGGTGATCTGGATACTTCAATACAGAAGTCAAACCCAAACTGGCAATTTAGTTCACATGGGCTGCCAGTCAGGCAGCAGATGCTAACATTTCCCTGCAGTTAATCACTGAGCTGGCATTTGAACCAGTGACCTGGGGAAAAAGCTGTTAGTAATATTATCTTTCTGAAGCCAGGCACAGGCCGAGTTAAATGAGTGTGCTTCTGATGGGAAAAACGCTCAGTGTGTGCTCTGCTCAGTGTGGGTTTGGGGACCTTGTACTTGACAGCATCAGGCCACAAGGGCTTGATGACAGCTGTGCTCTTGATGCTGGAGCAGTGCAGTAGAAGCCTCGTGAGGAGGAAGCTCATTCACCTGTTTGTCCTGTCATGTGTTTCCCCTCAGCGCTGGGGCAAGGTCGGGTCACACATTGAGCACATAGCTTCCCGCTTCTGCTTGGACACTGAGACCATCGGGGACACCAATGAGAGCATCAAAGAGCTCGTCATCAACCCCTGTGAGAGCACAGCCCTGAGCCAGCGCTGGGACATGGTGATGTCTTGACCTGCTGGAGGACGTGCACGGCGGGGATGGGCACCGGGACGTGGCTACATGCAGCTGGGATGCACCAGATGGGGCTCAAATCCAAACCATTGGGAGTCCCTGTGTGCTGTGGGACAGGAGGAGAATCATTCACATAAAAATGGGACACGGCACTGCAGGTGGAACAGCAGAGGTTGACCACCAGGTGTGCAGATGGTACTGGCCTGGTGATGGTCAAGGAGGAGGGATGGCAGAAAAACAAGCTTGAAATGTTTTAGAGGGGTACTGGGGCTCCTGCAATGGGCTGTATGGACTTCAGCATGCGCAGCATTGAATAATCTCCTTGGAAACGCTGGTGGAAGAGCCTTTAATGCCTAAAGGAGACCTGGGCTGAGCAAAACAAGCATCTCAGTAGCTCTTGAGGGTTGAGGTGGGTGCACCAGATGGGATATGCCAAGGGATGCTAAGAAACATCGCAGGGGATGAAGTGGAAGACACTGAATTATTTTTGCACTTTGCTGTGGATGTTTCTGTCCTCTGCAGGCAGCATGGATGGAGCTGTGTTGCACATTTGAATTGGTACGTGATCCACGTCCATGTTGTGTGTACAGAGGCAGAGCAGTCCTTGATGGCTGTGGCCAGGATCAGAACAGTGAGTGATGGGGGAATCCTGCTCTGTGCTAACTGCACACTGTGCTTGTTGAATCTCCAAGGCCCAAGCAAACAGAGGATTCACTGCGAGAGATTAAAGGATATAAATTTCTGTCTAGCTGGGAGGAAAGGCAGTAACGTGATTATTTCTCCTCTCTGAAGGCCATGGGTCACTGAAAACTCCCCTAAAATTTTGCTATGTGTCTCTCACTGCTCTGCTTCAGATCTGGACTAATTCAAATTTTCACTTCCATAAAACTAATATTTTTGGTAATTGAAGATAATTGTGTCATATTTCTGTTTCCCAATTTCCAAACTACAGATGAAGGTACTCCCATAAAATGCTGCTACTGATGGAACAGTGAAGGTTTAATTTTTAATTAAAATTAGAGACTGCTCTAAGAAAGGAAAAGGGATATTACCTGGGTTTGATTCCCAGTTCCCTTGTAGCCCACAATGTAAAGTTCTGAAGGAAAGGTTTGGGACTGGCCATTCACACCTACTGGGCAGCGTGGGCCACGGTGTACTTCTCTCTCAAAGTCACCTAGCATAGCCAGACCAGGCAGAAATGATCTGCTCAGCTTTTGGAGATAAGTCTTTTACCAGAGATCATGTCAGGTGCTGCCACTGTGTGTGGGAGTGAGGTGGCTGCCTGAGGAGAGTAGGACAGATGGAGGGGTCGTAGGAATAGAAGACTAGAAGGTCCTTTTCAGCCTGCCTTTCAGGGCAGCTGTCACCACAGCCACAGGTAACAGGCTGTGCATCACCAAGAGCTGTGCCCACAGCTCTCGTGTAGTAACAACTCTCAAAGAGAACTTTCACAGGACTGACAATGTGACTTGAAAAAAATACATCGTTTCTGTCTAAAAATGCTAGGATTTAATGAAAATCCTATCCTTTGTTTCCTGTGCTGCAAACTGCAGGTGAAATACCATAAGCTTTAAGCCTTCAAGTGCTCTCAGCATCCTTTCTTGAATAAATTGCTGGCTTTCAGGATTTTACTGCCTCAGTTTCTCCTCCCTCGGTGCTGGGAGAAAGCCATGTGTATAAATCTTCCCAGCTTTAGAAGCAGAACCAGTATAGCTCTTTATGTGCAAAAGGTCACAGTGCAAAATGCTTTTCATGTGCTGCAGTGATTACTAACCTCATCAGGCTCCCTTGGTGCCAGCCTCAAGGGCTTCTGTTATGAAAGGGCTGGAGCAAGCTGTCATTTCATGGTGGGAGGTGGCATTGTTTCGGTGCCACCACTCTGTGCAGGAAACAAAGGGGAGCACTTCAAATGGAATGGACCCATTTCACAAAGGAGGGCAGTGACCTTGGGCTTCTTTTTAATTGAACAGGGACATATCACATCCACGTTTTACAATGGTGATGACAGGCAAGGGGTAGTAATTCCCTGTCTAGTGTTTACAAGGGAAAGCAGCTCCCAAGAGTTGAAGCTTAACACTTTCACACCTATACTGTGCCCACAGCCTGGGGCTGCCCAGGGCTGGCAGTTCGATTCTGAAAATTCAAATTGCTGAACAACTTGGCATGGGTTTTGAAGGTCAGCGCCTGGCAGGTACACTCTGAGCAGGACCTCAGACCTATCTCCACCAAAGCTGAAAATCTCTGTTTTCCTGACAGCCAAAGCTCCCTCAACTGCTCTTTGCCTTAGCAGAAACAGCTACCTCACTACATGTGTGTGTGTGCTTGAGCATATGGACCCATGGGACCTGCAGGGATGTGTTCTAGGAAGGAGTTGTTTGACCAGCTTTGCAGCTCTCTTTGCGTTTTGGGAAATACAAATGCGATAGCAAACCCCTCCTATTCCAAAACCTGCCCTAAGTGATCACTGTGAGCATGTCTGGGGACAGTGGAAGGCAGGCAGTGGAGAGGGGGGCATCAGGCATGGTGTCCCTTACCAGAGAGCAGCAGCCAAGTTCAGCTGAGTCTCTTGCAGGCCCAAAAGCCACCACATACCTCACAGACCTGGGGATCAGCGGCCCTTGTCAAACTGGTGACTGTGTTTCACACAGCTATCAGCTGTAACCCTTAGGCTATTTCATGGTCCAGGAAATGAGATTATCCCTATGGATCAGCAGTGTTTTCAGAAAAGCCTGAGAGTATCAGCCTGACTCCTGGGGAGCTTTATATAAAGCTGGCAATGGTCTGGCAGTCTCCAGATTTAGCCCCAATATGGCATTTAGCAAATCTGCTTGACACCCCTGCAGAGACCTTGCATCGTGTCAGGGAAAAGGTTAACTTGCTGCTGAAATCCAACTCATACCTTCAGGTTTGTTTCATTTATTAAAATACACTGAAAACAGATGAACTTTTCTTGCTTTGTGTTTTTTCAATGCCTAGACAAATCATTATCATGCTGTGAACAGGTACAATGTGACTGATCGGGATCTAGATGGGCTCCCATGCCAATGCTTCTTAAGCTCCAGTGTCATTTGCTAGTAATGCTTTTTGGCAACATTTTGCACTGACTTGAACATAAGATAGAGTCGAAAATATGATTCTAATCCTGGCTGTTGAGCTTTGTGACAGCCTTTATGATCTCCAGGTAAGTCGTGTCTTGTGGCTTGGTAAAATTACATTCAGAGCAGGAAACTCAAGGCTAGAACTACTACTGGAAGAGCTGAGGCTATCCAAAAAAACCCCTCCAAAACACACCAGAAAAAGTAACTGGGGAGAAAAAGCGCATTTCTGCTCCCTCTCAAGGGAGATCCATGTTCCAGTGAGAAAAAAATCTGTCTGGTTTTAGTTGGGCTGGAGAAGTCTTGCAGTCCTTATGTTGCTGCTTATGTGATTTCTAGGTGTCTTGTGCTCATCTTCTCTCTGTACCAGTGCAGTACCATAAGGTAACAGCTCGAATCATCTGTGCATGGAACCTCAGATTATACCGTGTTGAGGCAGTGATTCAGTGGTAAAGAGGTGGAAACCGAGTTCAAAGATCTTGGTTTATCCAGCAATGCTACAGCAGAATGGGGCTGGTGGATGAAGACTGGAGAACTGGTGGTGGTTCAAGACAAGCACAGCCCTGAGTGCTAATCCCTTCTTCAGCTTCTAGGAGTGGCTTGGGATAGCTTACTTCATTTCCCTGCCACAGTTTCCCAAAATTTTAGTGTCTTGAAGAGGGAAAAAGCCAAGGATTAGTTTTTGTTGCATCCAGTGCCAGCAATACTGAGCTGGCAGTCTCCATGGACCCTTTTTATCTGTCCGTACAGGGTCTGGTTCAGATGGAGTTAATTTTCTTCATAAAGCCTCTAAGGTCCTGTGGTTTAGACTGGTGACAAAAACAGTGTTGATAACACACAATGTTTTAGTTACTGCTGTGCCTGTGTGGTGTCAAGGCCTCCATCTCTCACTCTGCTGCCCCTGTGAGCAGGCTGGGGCTGGGGGAGAGGGTTGGGAGGGGGTTCAGCTGGGACAGCTCCCCCAGACTGACCAAAGACACATCTCATACCATATAATGTGACATTCAGAGGTAAAACTGAATGTCACATTATATGACATTCATATGTCATATATGGGGGGGGATTTCTGCCACAGGACGTCTCTGCCTGGCTGGGCAGCAGGCTGCAAGTGGTGACTGACGGCCTTTGCATCACTTGATTGATTTTGGGGTTGTTTCATTTCATTTTCCTTCATGACTGTCTTTATCTTGACTCACATGTTTTTCTCACTTTTGCCCTTCAGATTTTTTTTCCCATCCTGTTGGGCAGGGAGGGAATAGGGGCTGAGCTGCCAGACAGGGTCAGCCCACCCCAGTGCTCTAAGCAAACCAGGGTCTGTGGTGTAACAGGCTGGTGTTCCTTCTGGCTCAGGCTCTGATCACAGCTCTGCAGTACAATCCGCGCTGCTCACAATTCAGATTTTAAAGCTCTGATAAAAAGCTGGGGACTAGCATTGTTTGTAGAAGGAGTAAAGGAAGCAAAGTAAAGTAGGTTTCACACAAGCAACAGAAGAAACTTCTGCTGCTCATTAATGCGTCACTAAATTAAGTGATCAGTCCAGCACCAGTTTTAATGTGCAGATTTGAGTGCTCAGTCCAGCACCAGTTTTAATGTGCAGCTGCTTTAGATGGCTGGAGAGTTAAAGGAAGCCTGGTATGGGTGTCCAGCTTATGTTGAGACTTACATGCTGAAATCCAGTGGCATTTTTCCAGATTTATGGATGTTTTTCCAATGTCCATTGTTCTGTTTCTTAGTGGAAGTGCCTTCAGAACCCTGTAAGAATAAAAACCTGTTGCAAGCTATGCCTCTCCAACTGAGTCTAAGTTTCAAATGGAGCTGGATTTTAATGCAAAGCTGACAAAAAGCAACACATAAATTTACAGATAAGAATGTTCCTTTGTGGTGCTGGGGGCTGTTCTGTCTTTTCTGATACTACTTGGGCACTAAATAAACCCAAACTGGTTCTGTGTGTTGTATAAAAGAAGTCATGACTGGGTTTCAAGGCTGGGTTTTGCATAAGCACTCATGTAATAATTATCTGTTAACTGTCCATCACAATGCATGATGTCTCTCATTTTCCTGTGATTTACATGAAAAAGTGTCCAGACAAGGTATTGCTACTGCACAGGATTAAATTCAGTTGTAAAAACAAGAAGCTATCCAACCAGCCAAAGAGGAAATAAAGGAGAAGGGGCACTGAAAGCTTATATGTAACCTGATAGATGTAATAAAAGAAGGATATTGCAAAATTAGGACTCTTCCCAGGGTGAAAGGTTTGGGAATCTGCAAGTCAGTAGAAATGTATTTAGGGTTATTTGTAAGAGCCCTAGTGACTTTGAGACAAGTTTCTAACACAGCAGCTGAACAAAGTCCCCCCAGTCCCCAGTTTTCTGAAAGATCACAGGCCTCTGCACTGCTCCTGTGGTCCAGGCTGTGCTTGTGTCAGGTGTTAAACATGCACTATGTGGTACTAACTCTGGCCGTGGAGACAACTGATGGGGCACCTCCACGTGTCTGTGTGTCTGCAGCAGACAGATAGAAACCCTGCCTCTTTTTCACAGCTTTGGAGCAGTTGGGCGAGCCTCTTCTAACAGAGACTGTCATCCTGGTGCTGTAATGGTGTTCTGGCATTTGAAATGTTTTTAAGAAGAACTTGTGTTACAAGCACTTTGAACAGTTTTCACGAATTCTGATCCTGCTGGCAATTCCTGGATCATCCCCATGGACATCCAGCCTATATTGTGTAGCAGAGATGGTTGTTTTCTCTAAATACAGAGTCAGACCCAAAGCCTGTGTGTAGTCAGAACCAGAGCTACTAACATTAGCTCTGATCCTCTTGCCTAAGCCCAAACAACTTATATGGCTTTTACAAATTTTCCTGGACTCCAGCTCCCTGAGGCCACCGACAACAAGGACATGCAGCAATAATCATCTCACCAGAAGCAGAAGAACGTGTGGTGTTGGGAGAGGGCACTTCCAATCCCCACACTGAGGCTGCTATCACTTCCTTCCCAATCCTTGGGAAGTTAATATGGGGGGCTGTGCAGAAGGCAAGGTGAAAAGGTTTCCTGGAGATTTGGCAGTGGTGGGAAGCACTGCCTGACGTGAGCTGATGGAGGGCAAGGTGTATGGGTTCACAAGATGTGAAGGTGTGAGGCTGGGGAGTAACCAAGGACAATTCAGATGATTTGAGCATGAAAACACCTGCACCCAGGGGTGCAGAGAGCCTGGGTGGATCTCAGATCAGCACTCAGATCTCAGATTCAGGGGGGATTTATTTTGACTGATAACTGATCCAGTGCTTGAAATGGCTGCCCCAGAATGCTGTAGGGGTTAAAAGGAGTTTGCTTACCTGGTCACAACATACTTTCATTTCTGTTAATGGAACTGTTATTAGTGTGGCACATCAGTGCCCTGAACATGAAACCTTCATTTGGACATGGCATATGTGTTGATAACTGGCCTTGCTTGTCCAGTCTCTGCAGCTGTGCATTGCCAGAGCATGCATTGGTATGTTTGCAGTGGATCCTCAGCATGAAGGATTGCAGTCATTGCATCTTGAAATTGATTTTCTTCTACGGAAAGCTGTTTGAAGCAAAATCCAATTTAGTTTGTATAAACTACATTAGAGATAAGAAGATATCCCTCAGAGTGCCTAAGATCACCTTTGAAGACGTTTTCACCCTGCCAGGAGTAGCAAGTTGCACAATAAAAAGAATTTTTTACAGCTGATCTCATCTCCACCCATCTGTGATTTGGCTCTGAAATGAGATTAACCTATCTCCTCTAATTCAGGACAGGTGTATCATATTTCCCAATCATATTACAGAGACTAGGGAGGCCTGGTGGTGTTAACACTGAGCATATAACCATGGCAAGTGAGGCACCTTTATCTATTTTGAGGGACTAGCCTCATAAATAAAATGCTAAATTGTTACTGCTGATCTGTGAAGTTCTACCTGTGCTGCTACCCAGTAGGTAGTGGCTCTGGAGGGTCACCTATGTGGCTTGCTTTCTGGATAGATTTGGTATCTTGTATCTTCTGTCTGATTCAGTCCTTCCAGTCTGCTCCTCAGTTGGTTCCTGTTTGTTTAGGTAGTGTAGTCGCCAACATATAGGAAGCAAAACAGAAAGGGAAAAGCAGTGAGGAAAAAAAACCCCAAAACAACAAACCCACCACTGTTTCCTCCTTCCCTTCTCCCCATCTCTTGGTCTTTTGTAATAGGTATCCCAGGCATGTACTAGCATCTAATTTGTAGGGATCTAAGAGGTATCAGGGCTTGGGAAGTTACAGTGGTGTTGAAGATACAGGTAGAATTGCAGTCCAACTCTGGGCTGGAGCTATCCCTTCTCTTCCCTAAGAACAAAGTTGTCAGCTCCCGTTCTAAGGCTGGGTACATTCTGTGGGTCCTGCATTGCACGAGTGTCATGTTGGCTCAGGAACCCTGAGAAGTTTCTCCAAACAGGAGCAGATGGATTCCTAGCAAGAGATGCCAACTCAGATTGTCCATGAGACTACAGGGGAAAAGATTGCAGCTGACCATGCCTGGGGCAAGCACTGGTTGTTCTGCAGGGAACAGGGTGACATTCACAGTTGGGCTTGTTGCCTTTGATAGCAGAAAGCAAATCTTCTGTTGGTTTGGTTGCAAGTAGGTGTGGAAATGAAAGGTGCTGTGTTCATGTATCACAGTAATTAATGGCAGTTGTCAAAATGTGCCTGAGAACACGAACATCCAGAAGCGAAAGGAAAAATCCGTGGTGCCTCAGCTGGATTTTGTAAGAAATTACTGGACTGGGGAAAGAAAAAGAACGTGTTCTTAACCTGACTCGAGCTTTTTGTGGCAAATAATGATGGCAGCAGCCATGGGTGGGCGGATATGCAGAAAGGGACTGTGTTCTCCAGTCTGTGATTGAAAAGGTCAGCCCTGAGCTGCCTTAATGTGAGGCAATGGAGGGTTAAGAGCTCTGCTGGCTCTGTCAGGTGTCCTGAATGCTCAAGGGCTGTGCTGGCCGCCCAGGGAGCCCTCTATCCCCAGGCTGTGGAGGGTCCATCAGTGCTGGCTGGGGGGGGGATCCTTGTGGTGTGCTGTGCCCCCCTGGTTGTGCTGCCCCTTCCCTTCCTGGTACGACATTCCTGCTCCTGGGGCCCGATGCCAGTCCCAGCACAGCCAGGGGGAGCACAGTTAGCTTTGGTGGGACCCCACAGAGTGAGAAGCCAGGTCTGTTCAGGCACTCGCAGGTTGATTCCTTGGAGGTTGCTCTTTCTAGCACACCTGGCTGTGCCTGGAGCGTCCTGCAGCTGTTGGCATATTATCAGCTAATTTAAAATTACTCACACAAGACCTTATCAGTGCATGAGACCAAAGGGTGTTAGTGGGCATAATGACAAGGAAGGTTTTATGAACCACTTCAAGAAACCAAATCCTCAGGAGCTATTGAGGCTGTAATTAGATTTGAGGATAATAAGGGTTTTTTTCTTCCTTCTTTTTTTCTTCCCTCTTTCTTTCTGGTAGCAAATCAAGGGAAAAATTGGAGCTCTCATTTCATTCTTGTGTATTTAGAGTGTGGCTCTACTCAGAAACACAAAGGGATTACAACTTGATATCAAGTAGCCTGGGAGAAGTGTGAGCATGAAAGTACAGGGGTGTGTATTCTGCTGTAGACCATGTGAATCCCATATGGATGTGCCTGGAAAAGGCCTCCCAAGCCCTAGGAGCAATTAATAATGAAATCAACTAATAACAAATCTGCAATGTGAAGAGAAAACTAGCCAGCATTTTGTTACAGGGAGAAAATGAGCAAACCAGCAGGGGACATGCTGATCGTGTCTGATTCATGTTGTCTCTATAATCTCAGCTAAAGTTTTAACAGCCCAGGAAGATGAATTACCCACTCTAACCAACACAGGGATCAGCATGGGGTTTATTAGAAGCAGGCCATCATTTAACAATGTCAGAAGTGTATTTATTATTAAGCAGTAGACAACACAGTCTAAATGGAAAACCATCACTCCTCCTTAGACACCAAACAAGGTATGTTCATAAAGCCAAATGGCCAATACATTGTATTGCCTGAACACAAATACACAGTCTGCTTTACTGGACCTCAGGGCTTTTGATGTTTAGCTACAGACTAATAAACCAAAGTGTTCGAAGCTACTGGAGGACAAAGCTGTACACCATATGCTAATTTTGACTCTCAAAACTCCCTGGTGACTTCATTCCAGTGAAGAAAGAAAAGAAGGAAACCAGAGAAAGAATTCTGGCTTCAGCGCAGAAGGATTGGTTAAAAGTGGATGCTGATGGACCAGGGTACAAAACCCTCTGGAAGCAACTCTGCTTTCTAATATGCACTGTGTATTTTCAGCTCAGAGATTGCTCAGTCCTTCCCTTTTCCTGGAGCCCAATGCCTGTGTCCATAAGAAGATCAATCAGTAAAATGTCTGGTAATACACAGTGAACATTTTGGTTTTATTTATCGCCACATTAAGATACCCAGTATGGAAGCATAAATAATACAGTTCAAGTAAACTACCACTTAATGTAGTAATATTTCAAGCTGGATTTGTGGGAAAGGCTTGGGGCTGGCCATGTTTTCAGTCCAACTTTGCAAATCCAGAGTATTTCTGGACGAACAAATGTACAGTGCTCTCAACCTGTAGCATGGCCAAGGAACTCTTATATTTTGCAGTTCTGCTCTTACTGCACAGTCAAACAGCAATCACAGCAACCATCTTCTGGTCTAAACGTGGGAAAGAGTTCCTGGGCACAGCCATCTGAGTGATGTGACTATCTGTGACTGTGGGCTGCCACAACTGGCATTGAGCATCACCAAAAAGATCTTTTCTTTGCAATTTATGAGGCCTTATCAGCCATATTTTTAACATGTTCTCCTAATAGCCCTGTTGGGAGGTACCTTGAAATATGACAAAGTGGATTTTCAAAATTTAGAAGCCAAACTACAGAATGAACTGGGAGCTGAGTCAGGGATGGAGCAAATACATCAGTCTAATTTTTTTCACCTATTTTTATCAGCTATCTGGGAATACCTGATTTCTGAAGTTTAAGCAATATTACAGAAATTTCTTAACGTTTTATGTCACTTTAAATTACTTTATGTCTCAGATTAGGGACTTGTGAACATACTAGACTAGAAATGCAGGATGTAGATTATGCAGAGTAAATGCTGATCTTTAAACCTGCTCTTCATCAAAAGCTGCTTTGTAAAAAGAAAAATGAACCAGTTGACTTTTCCTCGTTATTGTCTTGCACTTGGAAAGGGAAATAAGAAATGTCCATTTGAATTTTAGTTGCAACTGAAGCCAGTCTTTGGATCTTGCTCTGTGAGATATCTTTTGGCCTGGGGCATGTATCTGGAGGGTCTTGCGTAACAAGACTTTTTCAGTTCTCTTCACCTTCAGTGTTCAATTTGTCCATTCAAATTTAAAGTCCTTTTGTGTTTCATTGCCATTCCCATCAGCTGCTTCTACTGCTGTCACTGTTCCCTGAATTCCCCATAACCATTATCCCTGATCAAGTCATAAAAGCAGATATGATACCATCTCCACAGGAATGATTTTCATCTAGGTGTGATGAATACCTCTTGCACTGCAATAGCTTGGCTTCGAGCCATGCATAATTTTTGCATTAATTATGTCATTACTGTTTAATTGCTGCAATTAGCAGCATCACTTTCTCTGAGCCTTCTCTGTCATCATATGGCCTCCACATTATAGCAGGATCTCACCTGTTGGGGCACCCTGTGCTGATGTATGGGATGTCCGTGTAATATCAAGAAGCTGTGCTCACCTGAGCACAGGAAAGGGAGTGTCTGAGCTTATACCTCTTCTTTGTGAAGGCACCTAAAGCCCTGCAAGGTGACCTGCCAAACGGTGCGCCTCGGAAATGTTTCTTTTTAATGTCCTTTTTCTGTAGCTTCAGATGGCTACACAAAGTACAGGAAATACGGAATAAGGTCTCAACCTGAATTCTGAGGAGCTTCCTAAACTCAATTTATATGCCATCAAGACAATAAATGCCACCTGGAGGTGATAGGCACGCTGTTTTGGAAATGAAGACCAGGCTGGGACTGTGTCAGGAGGCAGACTGATGAGGGTGTGAGCACACTTGTGAAAAGCACTGTAGCTGGTCCCCTCATGCAGAAAGGGATTCATTCCATAGCTATTAGGGTGATATTTCTGCCAGATCTGAGTGCTTCCTAACGCCTGGTGACAATGTTAAATGGTCGGCTAATGACAGGAGTGTCACCTGGGAGTGCTTTAGGAATCGACCCACCTAATCCCCTGTTGAATGTGCAGCGGGGGGCTCTGTGCAGAGCCAGGTGAGGGTTTGTAAGACCTCAGGGAACCCTGTCAGGATGAACCAGATGGAGTCATCTCACAGGCAGGCACGAGACCCTCTGCTTTCATCTTACAGCGGGGCTGGCCGCAGCACAAATTGTGACACCTCCAGGCCACATCTTTTCTGTTTCTGACTTTTTAAGGTAAAATTTTCAACACTGTTTCTTGTCAGTCTTCTGCACTAAATTAAAGCCCATTTGAGATAATGTCAGAGGGGTGGCGGTGCAGCAGGTTATTTGTTAATCCTACAGCTATAACACCTGCGAAAAGCTGCCAGGGATAGGGTACACTTATGATATTAGCCAAGTACCGAAGCCTGCGTTTCCGTTCTGTAGAGGGGGAAGGGCTTGTTTCCCAGAAGTAATCACTCTTCCAGTAACCTGACCAACCCTCGAGAGAGTATACAATTTAAAACAGCGTTTTCTAATTCAGAAGCAAGATGAGCTCTTCTAAGGAGAGTCATGCTTTGTACTGTGGTTGTTGGGCTCGGGAGGCTCCTGACTCTGTGACTCTCAGGTCTCCCATTCGGCGTTAAACTGTCTGCTCACAGCACCATCAGCCGTCGTTACCGCACAATATCCATCACCAAACAACCCCTGGCATCTATTTAGCAGCAGGATATTCTTATCCAGGAGAAGTGTTCTGCCTTAAGACATTCTTCTGCCTTAAACAAGGGTCAGCCATCCTGCCAGATGCATAAAACTCACTTTATTTTGAGTAAACACTTCTTTTGAATAAAACAGAGAGAAATAAAACTTCTTGAATTGCTTTTAATTCTTAATAATTTTAATTCTTAGTGTGATGAGAAAGGTTTTTGTGTGCACTTCTGGAGCTTTTTGGTGCCTTTTTTTTTTTTTTTTCTTTTCAATGGCAATGCCCCTGCTGGGATTCTTATGATTGTTGCATTCATTTGAGCTTGCTTACACAGACAAAACTCACTCAAGCAAAATCACTGCTGATCACTCTGTAAGTGGGAATGATGATGAGGTGACAGTTAGATGGGCTCAGTTTCATGGACATAAACCATCTTCATTGGCTGGAAAAGCTGCCTTGGGAGGAGTTCAACCTTCTCGTGTTTGTTTCAAGCGCTTAGGAAGAAAGGCAGCAATTACAGAACGTGGCTTTAGGTCACTTTAAGTCGCCCAGTGATGAACATTTATGCCACATATTACCAGCTTTATAAACTGCACTGTTCTGTGCCAGTGGTTACCCACTGTATAGGTAATTGTAAAACAAACTCCATATTCCAATTGACACCCTTTCTAATTACATCTCACCTTCATTAGGCTATTAAAGTGATAAATGCTAGCAATTACACTGAACTCCAGTGAAAACCCTCTGTCTTTGGCTTGCCCTGACTGTGGTGTGAGCGATTTGCCCAGAAGCCCGGCAGCATTCTACCAGAGGAGCGAAGCTCTGAACAAAACAACCCCAAAAAAGGAAAAAACCCGTATTTTTTTCCTGTAAAACAGCTCAGCTGATTAGAGAGTATCTGACACCCAAGTCCATGCCCAGCATCGAACAGCACGGCCGGCCATGAGCAGCAGCTCCTTCTCATTTTAATTAGATCTCTGCAGGAGGAGGAGGAGTGAGTGGACCTGTCATGGCTTCAACATAGCACAAGGTGCTCGCATTCAGCACTGGTGGCTGTTCTGTGGTTTCCTTTGCGGATTTTGGCCCTCCCGTGTTCTTGCACAGGAGATCTCCCTCACATGAAGGAACAGGATTCCAGGGATATGCATGGATGGACATCCTTGCTCTGTGTGTGTAGGATTTAAATGTGCATGGTCACCTGTGTTGTAGCTCAGGTGTGGTCTCTCCTGCATGAGCCAGACGTGGGTGGGAAGACAAAAAGCTGCTTTTGTCACAAGGATGGGACAGCCCTGGATGGTGGGGAAGCCATAAGGAGGATTCCAAGGTGTTGAGCTGCCCTGTGTCAGAGGTACCCTGCCCTTCCTTCCCCCCTGGCAGCCCCTTCTAGAGAGCATGGGAAAAGAGCTGGTGATATCTGGGGCTTCAGTTTCCCCCTGTTGAGTGATTTGCAGGAGCAGAAGAGACTGGGAATGGAAGGGGCATTTTTGCTCCAGTGCCTGCAGCACTGATGTAGGGAAAGAGTGGGGGGACACCCAAATGGGAGCCTTTCTGTGGGGTCAGGAGCTGGAACAGAGTGTTTGGGATCACCCTGCAGGTCTGCCTGGTTTCCATCTCATAGCAAATTTAATTTTAAATCCTCACAATGCTTTGTTACAGCCACACATGGATTACAGTGGAGACAGCAGCCAGCCACTGCAGGAGCAGATGTTTCTTTTCCTGAGGGATTGAGCCAACCACAGTGATGGAGTGACAGAGATTTGTATTTATTTTTTAATAAACATGATAACTTCTGCAGACTTTTTCCTGAGGGTTCCTGCAGGGCAACTGCTATTACTGCCAAGAGCATACCCTGAGCTGGACACAGGCTTGCCCAACTCCTCAGGGATGGTTTCTTGGGGGACAAACAACTGGGGCTTCCTATGAGTAGCATATTTACCAGAGAAGGACAGCCAAAGTCATTTCCTCTTCTCATTTCTGATCTTTGTATGGACAGATTGAGGGCTTCTCAAATGCAGTTGCTGTCTGAAATTATTTGTTGAATGCGGTCATTAGTCATTTCTGATTTATGAATTTTTCAGTCTGTGAGCACCTCAAAGTGAGGTATTTGAGATTCAAAATCCTGGCTGTGCTGATAGTGTTGATTAGGTGGTCCGAATGCATTGAGGTACTTATGTGTTTCTATTTTGTGACTAAAATGAGTGTGACCTTAGAATGTTTTGTACTACTAAAAATAATAAGCCATTAAAATCCTTAGTAGTTGGCCTGTGCCTTCAGAATGTTATCCAGAGCTGGGAAGGAACAGCTGTGGGCTGCTTATTGACAAATTATAGCAGTGAACTTTCCCCCAGCTTCTTTTGGCAGGATGGCTTTTTGATGTGTACATTTCCTTGCCACATCTGAGTATCTTGCAGAAAAACCCTGAGTAAAGCTAGCAGCATCTGTTTTATTATTTCTTCCATTATACCAGAAAAAAGACATAGGTGAAAGGGGATGATTTGTTTTGGTATGAATGCCTTCTCTAATAAGGACTGTTCCTGGCAAAGCTTTCTGCATTTCATTAGCTATAGGCTGGACCTTGTACTAGTCTATTGCTGTGAAAATTTTGTGAATTTTCACCCAAATAGTAGAAATTCCATCTACTTTCAGAGGCTTGTGTTCCACAATGTGAAATCTGTTTGCTGTGACTGTTTTTTGCGACTGAAATATTTTTTTAGAATACTACTTTTAAATATATTATTGCCTGTAAAATTATTTCGAGTGCCTTTGCAGGAAAGTAACATGAAGATAGCAGGAACCTGGAAGAAAAAAAAAACAAACAAACAAACCAAAAGAAAGCAAACCTTTTAAAAAGAGGAAAGATAATTTCTCAGAAAAACAACAGAGATATTATAGGCCTCTTCCACTGAGGAAGCCCGGTGACCTCAGACAAGGATGTACACAGCCTTCCTGAGCTGCCCTGCCATTCTGAAGGGCACTCTCTGACTGCCACCACCCAGTCGCCTCCTGGGGATGAGTTCTCTGGGTCACTGGGGGAAGAGAGAGAAGAATCACTGGGAGATGGCTGGTTATGTGCAAGGGTGAAGTTCATACCTGGTGTGACTTCCTATGAAACCAAAGGTGCTGGTGTGTGAGTCTGGAGCAGAGCTGGCTGGGGCCCTGCCCTCCCTGCTGCCTCGGCCACAGGGCTAGTTGAGGGTGTTTGTGGGTGCTTTACTCAATCAAGAATAAACAGATGAGTGTGTGTCCAATCTCCAACACCTCCCTCGGACAATGACAGCAGCAGGAGTCAACAGATTGTGTTCCTGTGTTTTGGTGACACCCAGCTTGCTGCCCCTGAGGAACCCAACCCCAGGTAATAGTCAGCAGGTAGAGTCAGTGGACCTGGTCATTGCAAATATTTACTTTTCACGCACTTTTGACACAAATTTCAATAAATGGCCTTGCACAGATGCAGGTGTGACGTAGCATCTTGTGCTAAAACTATCAACATAGATGGAGATGAAAGGAAACAGGGAAATGTTCAGGCATGTGGGCTTTTCTTCAGGTCTGAAAGTAACCCCCAAAGGTTGCTTTTGCTGGCTGGCAAAGCAGCACTATTATTTACTTACCAGATGGCAGTTTGCAGATCCCCTCCAGCCTGGATCAGATGCCTTCTTTAGGGCAGAAAAGAAATTTGTGGTATGGGCACATGGCTCTTGGCCTCAGGGGCAGACTCAGGTCACTGGCATCTCCTGTGGTATTTAGCAGCAAGGATGAAACCTCAGTGTTTGTGGCTTGTTCCTGATGTGGCCATTGACCCCAGGCAGGACTAGGGTGCTGCTGCCTTGTCTCAAGATGTGCTCCAGGCTACACTGAAGTTATTGGATTATTCTGTCAAAGTCAGTGGCCTTTGGGTTAGATCCTGGAGCCAGCAGGCACTTGGGCATGGTTTCATTCAGAAATCCAGGCCTTGAGCTAATCCCTGGCTAGAGAAACAAGATTTTTCAGGCATGTTTCTTAGATTGACTCTTGAATTATAAATAGGAATTTATTTTCCAACTAAATGGTTTCTGATTTCCCTTTAGATTGTCTCTCTGTGAATGTTTCACCAGAAAAATTTTTGGTCTTCCTGCTCCCTGTTGATTGAGAGGAGAGGGTCTAAGCTGCCTCTAAACTGCCACCTGAGGTAGGGTCAAAAAAGGTGAAGGTATGCACTTTAAAGGAGGGGGAGTTAAAAAAAGTGACTGTATCTGCACTGGTGCTCTGTGGCATGTGTTGCTGACCAGGTAACCCATGTAGAACCAAGGCACAGAAGTCTTCATAATACATTCTTTTTATTATAATCACTTGTCTTTTCCACAGCTCATAACTGTGCTCGTTAACAAAATGCCCAGAAATTTATGAAGTCTGTTAAAAACCAAAAAAATTAAAGATTAACTCTTCTGAAACTTCCTTGTGTTTTTATATACCCAAAAGTTAAAACACAGTAAAATGATTTTGATCTTTCCTCATCCTGACACGGAATAATTGTTTGTTCTTACTGTTTGGATTACAGAGGTCTTTGAAGATCCAGTCAAAGGATCAAAGTCTTACTGTCTGAGGCACTGTACACACATAATAAATCTGTGGCCCCAAAGAAGCTGCAGGATGGGCTATTTTTCAGTTTTTTGTCTCCCAGCAATGCAGTGATGTCTTTTCCTACTCTCTTTCTCTGACAGTCCAGTTATTAAGTGCAAAACCCATCTTTGTGATTTCCTCCAGAGATGCTGCAATGCTCTGTGTAGCCCATAGTTAATAGGACCATCCCCAGTGCTTTGGCAGGAGGATATAAAGGGAGTGGAGAAGAGGAAGGTAATTCTTTGTTCTAGGAATCCGATCCATCACAGCCCGTGGTATTTCCTGCTCAATACCATTTTCTGTCACTCACTGGGGCATATATTGGGTCAAACACATTAGAGTTTGATTCTCGAGCTAATGGCTACTGAAGGCCTGGCCTCAGCACGCTGCAACAAGCACAGTAATTGAAATTCAGACTGCAGGAGAGAAAAGGCTTAGTCTTCATTTTAGCACGTCACCCACTTGCTTATACAGAGTTTTCTCCTGGATGCAGTAAACAAGGGGCTTGATTCAGTATTGCCCCAAAGTCTTATCCCATATTAGTAAAAAAAAAAAAAATGACAGTATATAGAGATCCCAGCACTGATTGATTTTAGGTTCTAAGTGTCTCATCTTTTTGCTCTGGAGAACAAATTTTGATGGTTCACTGTGGCAGAGTCAAGGTCCCTGATTAGTTCCTGGGAGTTACTAGATTTGTTTTGTCTTTTCCATTAGTGACTAAGAAGAGCTGCTTCATTCAGCTCTGCTCTACTCTCACCCCCTTTCTGCATCTCCCTGTGGCTCACCAGCATCAGAGTAGCTGGAGGAAATCAGATGTCTTGGAGAGGGACAAGACTTTTCTCGCCAGGTGCGCTGAGGGGGGGATGGGTCTGCTTCTCATTCAGCTCTTGCTCTGTCTTAAACCCTCTCTTATATTAGTGTTGATATAGTGAGATTAGTGATTTGGTCTGGGATTTTCTTATAAGTTCACCAAATTGAAAATGAACAAGTTCTGTTTCAGAAAAAGTTAAAATTAAAAATCCACCAGGAATCAAGGCACTAGCATGTTTTTTTCCAGTCTATCTTTACTCTCCTGAGTGCTTCCCAGCATGGTATTATGCCAGTTCTTCTCACCTCAATGGGAAGCAATCATTTCCAAGTTTGTCTCACCCTAGGGCTGGTCTTGCTGAGCCTTGTCCTCTCCTAGTGTCTCTCCTCCCTTTCAGGCATTACCTTGCATTTTACACTTTTTTACTGGATGGAATAATTTTCACAGAAGTCATCCTCTGTAAATTACCTGAGACTGCCCTTCTTTTTACAGTCTTGTATATTTCTGTCCTGTTTCTATCCTGTGACTGTTACTCATAGCCTCCTGTGTTTGACCATGGAATTAGAGAGTTTAGTTCTTCTCTTCCTCCTCCCCCAAGAAGAAGGAAGCGTTTAGAAATGTAGTGCAGTTTGGCTGGACAGGTTGAAGGCAGTGTCTGATGTGCTTCCTTAATACATTGTAGAATATAGATAATCAGTGAAGAACATTAGTTGAAACGTCAATGAAAAGTGACAGAAACATTCACTAGGGACCATATGCTGTTCCCTGCACTGGCATCTCACTCTGAGCCCTAGCTAAATGCCTTATCTAGCTATTTAAGGTATGTAATTAATACCTCAGATAGAGTACCAATCCTCATTTTTCCATGTACTGATAGAGCAGAGCAAAGAGAGCAGCCCTGTTATCAAAGCACACTGTGCAGCTCTGAGAAGAGCTTTCATCCTGACAAAAGAGCTCAGGGCTGGAGCTGCTCTGAGGCAGGAAAAGGGAGCCTGCTGCCAGCACAGTGTGAGGATAGAGGTCACAGTGCAGAGTCAGCCTGGGAAAGGTTGTGGCAGCTGCCATGCCCACGCTCCGCAGGCGTGTGGCAACCAGGTGGAAAAGGAGAGCAGAACACACAAACCCTCTTCTTTCAAGGGAGCTGCAGTGATGTGCTGCTCTGTTAGTCCGTGCAGGTCACAGCTGGCCCCCCACAGCTCTTGGGACACAGAATTTGGGGAGGGCAGCTTTCTCCACCAGGGATTTGTATTTCTGAACCCAGGCTGAGTCCTGATGCTGTGATGCTCAGGATGACTGCCCCTGGGAGGGCACCACTGGGCTCTGTGCCTCTGGTTTTCCCCTTGTGCTCTACAACTTCACCACTTGATCTTTGCTTCTCTTTCAGCTCGGATGGGATTCAGTCTTTCACGTGTCCTAGAGCACCCACCAGAGCCATTCTGCAAAGGAATGAATACTCTCTCCTTCCAAGTCTGTGCAGTTATTAAAAGTTCATCCTGGTAAACCCCTAAACTCTTCTATACAAGACCTTCTTGTTGCTTTTTTTTCCTTCCTCTCTTGACAGCATGCCTCAGCAGAACAACTGTCTCAATTACTGGAGGAGACCACTTCTGTCTGGAGCTTTTCTCCATGGATTTGCTACCCTTCCTATGCCTTTCAAATCAGAGGTCATATTCTCCTTTGGTTTAGGGCTGAATAAATAAAGTCTCCAGACCAAGCTGAACAGCCTTCTTTACGGGCAGGGCTTTGCTTTTTACTTGTGTCAGTCAGATGAGCAAGCTCAGATGCATCTGGCTACAAAGTCATCAGGATGAGAAAACTCAAGCTGGTGATGTTTTAGGTTCTTTGAGGTTTTTTACTCTCCAACCCTGTGATGTTGGCAAGTGCTGATGCTGAGTGATATGACTCTTCTCTTGGCCAAAATAATTCTTAGAGAACAAATGGGTCTCTGGTGAGTGGGGTACAAAGTGTGGACTGCTTTTTTTCAGAGGAAAAACACCTGGTTTAGGTACCCTGTGTATTCCAGGGAAACACAGCATGATCCTGGGAGTCTTGCACTGTGCTCCCTGGGGCTGCAAGGAGAGCTGCCTGCTGTCCTGGTCAGAAGGCAGAAAAGATCTGTGCCACTCTTACCTAACATGGTAACTGAAGTGAACACAATTTTTTTCTGACATTACCATGAGGTCTGTAGGTATCTCACCATCCTCTTTCAAGACAGCCTTTCCTTTTAAACTGCTAAGTACCTTTCGGGTGTGTATGCTGGATACTACTGCTTCAGGAGAGGTCACCTCTGTTGGATCAAGGGAAGATGAACCCAGAGTCATCAAAAACATATGATTTCTGGTTTTTCTAATCTTTTAAAATTGCAGGGATTTGGTAATGGAGTTGTTAGTCTGAGAGATTAATTCGATTTCTCTTTTTATGCCATTATTTGTATTTGGTGGAACCAGTAAGTTCAAACAGTGGCCAACACTGTCAGCATACAGCACAATGTCTGTGTGGGGGAGAAGCTCCACCAGCACTTCTTGGAGGACTAGACCAGCATGTCATGTCTGTGACTTCCAGCCAACTCATGGTCTTGTTTCCCCTGTGACAGTATTAGGGTTTGCCATAATTTAGCTTCAGATCCCTCTGCAATGATTTGGATATCAACCCCATTTTCAGGTTTTGGGTATGTGCTGAAGGACATGGAATCCCAGAGAAGGTGTCTGGCTTGTCTGAAGTTGCAGCCCTTAATTTCTCCAGGTGTCGGATGTCTTGTGGGAGCAAGGAGGAGAGGTGGACAGCAAGGAGGAAAGGTGGAATGCCAACAGTACACCCTTGTTGGCACCTCACAAATGACAAGATGTCAAGGAAGAGGAGCTGTGCTGTGCAATGTCAGTAATCAGCAAAGACTGAGGCGAGGACTGGGAACCTCAGATGTTTTCAGTAAGCTGTCAGAATGATCTGCAGGCCAAGGATTCTCCTTTAGAGGATGGCGGGAATATTTCTGGAAAACAAATAAATGTGAGACTGTCGCAATCTGTTCACACTAAGACAAAAACAAAACAAAAAAGCGTGAAATAAATTTTCTCATACCCACAGGGCTTGAATGAGGCTGGAGGCAGAAATGCCAAATAAGGGCTAACATGCTGATGAAAACAAGAGCTTCATTTTGATGTGCCTTCCACAAAGGGCTGTCTCTGGGACCCAAAAGCTGCTTATGAAGAGGTAGATGAGGGACACCAGGGAGAGAGGAATAAAAGTGCTCCTTCACTTACCTTTCCAAACAGTTGCTAGCAAGTTTTGGTAAAGCACAACAGCGGTGCTATGACCAGATGGGAATCCGTGTCCCTTGCAAGAACAATCTCATGATGGCTCTGTTTAAAAAATGTTTTGATGTTACTACTGATGACAGGATGGGCTTATTCTCAAGGAGAGTTTCACTGCTGGATGCTGAGGGGCCAAACTTTTGTAAAGATTTTGTAGAGATTCAGTATTCAAAGTGCCATCATATTCTGTTCCTCATTCAAATGAGAAACAGAGTCCAAAATTTCCTGGGAAATCACATTCTTAAAAATAATGTCAGACCAAATGCAGAGAGCTATTGCAATAACGCTTGAAATCTTTTTTACATCTCAATGTTAAAGCTTCTGGATGATGCAGAGATGAGCCTGAAGTGATGGGGTTTTCATAAGCAAAAATTGCAACTCTTGCAAAATCAGAATGGAGCCCAATGGCATTATTGAAATGTTTGTGTCTTTCTCATGGTGAAAATTCATTGTTAGTATCTCTCATGTTTGACAGAATTGCATTTTTCTGAAGGAAAAATATTCCACTGGGAAATTCTAGTGTTAATATGGGTGTCAGGAGCAGGCTGCCTATTTTTTTATTTTTATTTTTATTCTCGAAGAATTCCCACTGTGGTTCTGAAGTCAGCAGATATTTCTTCTGAAAATAGGGCTCTGGAGAGTGATATTTTTCAAACCAAATCCCCCCTCCCCCAAGTGGCAGTAGGATCTAGCTCTGTGGATTCATTATGTACTGTTAAGCAGCTGCCACATTTCACTCCGGCAACAGTTGTACTTCATTTATGAGCAAAATGATTCATATGTGAATATGGCAAAAGTGCTGCAGCTCGTGGTGAATTTGCACTGAGGAGCAGCTCGTGGGTGAGGATTGGGTAAAAACAGATGCTGAAGTAGGACTTTGTTACTTGCCTGATAGTTTTTACAGTCATAAAAGTTTATGTTTTAGAAGGGCAAGTCCTGCCAGAAATAGGAGTGCATAAACACAGAGCAAAGGAGCTTGTTTATGACTAATATTAATCATAGCTCCCCGCATCTTGTGTAAGAGAAGCAAATAAATGGTAACACTTGACCTATATACAAAATTATGAATGAGGAAATGAAATGGATTGATAGTATTCTTACATTAGTCCCATAATGCAAAAACAGTGGGATGCCCAATCACTGCAGCAAATGTGACAATGATTGAAGGATGATTCCTCTTTTACACAAAACCTATTTTTGTTCACTACCCTGGAAAATTTCCCAGCCTGTTTATTTACCATGGTGTAAATCAGGAGCCTTTCTGCTAAAAAGAGTGTGATCTTCACAGGGGTAAGAGCAGCAGAAGTAAGAAATTAAGGCATATGTCTGAAATGTTGCAAAAAATAACAGTCTTAATACTTCAGTGCAGAAGCTCTGTGGGTGGAAGGAGGAGAGTTCCCTTTCTTAAGGCCAAGGCTTCCACTAGTACTTGGGCAAAGTTATGCAGTTCCTCCCCAGGCAGCCTTGGAAGATGATGCAAAATTCTCTGCTTCAGACATGCTGCCGGCTACTGTGCTGGTTTTAACTGGCTTAGAGTTAATTCATGGGGCTATAGTTTGAATTTGTGCTGAAACCAGTGTTGATAAGAGAGAGATGTTTTTGTTATTGTTTATCAGGGCTTGCACACAGCCAAGGCCTTTTCTGCTCCTCACCCCACCCAGCAGTGAGCAGGCTGGAGGTGCACAAGGAGCTGGGAGGGGACAGAGCCAGGACAGCTGACCCCCACTGACCAAAGGGACATTCCACACCACGGGGCATCGTGTTTACAGCATGTAAAGCTGGGGGAACAAGGAGAAAGGGGGTACATTTGGAGTTACTGATTTCCCCAGTAATCGCTATGTGTGATGGAGCCTTTCTTTCCAGGAGATGGCTGAACACCTGCCTGCCCATGGGAAACAGGGAATTAATTCCTTGTTTTGACTTCCTTGTGCACACGGCTTTTGCTCTACCTTTTGAGGTTTCTTGTCCTCAACCCATGAGTTTTTTCACTTTTACTTTTCCAGTTCTCTTCCTGATCTGGTGGTGGGGGAGTGAGTGAACTGACAGCTGCAGTTAGACCACAACATCCATCCAGAACAACAGTCTACTCTCAGGAAAGCCAGGCAAAGAGGAGATATATGTGTTTAGTTTAAAATCTATTTTTAAAAACCCCTAGTGTTGTGCATTTTTTTGTGTGTGTGTGTATTTTTATCCCAGGGTAGAGAGGAATAACGATTCACTAAATTCCAAAAATCTGTGATGCCAAAAATCTGTGGTGCCAGCTGAGACCTCACAAGCCATGTTGGCTTCACAGAAAACCTGGGTTCAACGTCACTTGTTGGTATTTGCCCTCTGGTGCCAGCACCCAGTGAAAGAGGAAGCTGTTGGTCCTAAGTAAAAGGGCCCTCCTTTATTTGGGCTTTACCAGCCCTGAGGTGGTGACTTACAGCACAGAGGCAGTTTTGATTTTTCAGTGATCCTTCAGCATCTTTTGGTCATGAGGACTGCACATCTAGCCTTAGAGATGGATTCATGTCCCTGCTCTGAAAAGTAAACTTTAAGTCAGGGGAATCGTTGGCACTTGCCACAGTCTCACAGGGTACCACTGGAAGAAAACACCCCTGCTCTCCCAAAGCACAGCCCTGCACTTTTTACTCAAATCCTT
Source organism: Chamaea fasciata (assembly GCF_029207755.1). Lineage (NCBI taxonomy): Eukaryota > Metazoa > Chordata > Aves > Passeriformes > Sylviidae > Chamaea > Chamaea fasciata. The sequence goes on along the minus strand of NW_027094088.1, from coordinate 15,946,984 downwards.
CTGGGTTGGTTTTTTTTTTCTTTCTTTTTTCTTTTTTCTTGGAGGTTTCCACAGACACTTAGGATAGCAAATAATCCCAAGGCTCATTACTGCATATAAATCCCTCAGCCTTCTGGGTTTCCTTGGAGCCACGGTGAAAATGGACACATCAATACAGCCTTCTGCAGAAAAGCTGACAATCTCAAAATGGGCTCACGCTGCAATAACCGAAATCTCCTGCCAGGTTGGTGATGGGTCTTTCTAATCAACTTTGCAATGAATATTTCTTAAATCATGTTAATCCAGCATTTAAGCAGAGATATCAGTTCCAGACAATGAATCACCATACCTGGAGGGGGATATACCTGCCGTTTCCCCAGAGAGGAGGCGATTAACAGTGCGCGTGCTGTCAGATGAGCCGGCAGCTATGGCATTTATCACCTCACAGCTCCTTTGCTGCAATGAAGGAAATCTTTGCTCCCTGCTTCTGGTGCAATCAGCTTTTATTTATGTAGTGGTTATGGAAAACAGCTCTTAAAGGAAAACTGCACCTGTTTTGCCCTCTGAGGCAGATTTTGCTCTAATTTACGTGGATGCATTTCCTTTTAGAGTTTGCTAAATGCTGGGATCTCATGAGGAAATGAAAGCCCTTAAATATGAACAGGCAGTGTGCAGTACCCAGCTTTCAGACCCACAGAACTATAGTAAACACTGATGAAGAAGATGAACTGTCTTTTTCATGAGCAATTTTATGTTCTCATCTCCCATGGCTCCTAGGAACCAGCTGCTGTGTGAACTGTTAACATCCCAGCTCAAGAGAGACTGCAGACCAAATAGAAAGTCTTGTTCTGGGGAAATTCATGAGCCCAGGTGATTGTAGTATTACTTTGGATAAGTGAAGAACTATGGATTGGTAAGTTTTTCTGTTAATCCCCAAGATAAGCTTCATGACCATTCACTGCAGAGTAACTTTTCATTAACAAGCTGTGGTAACTTGAAAAAGAGAGGGTAATTTCTTGGGTCTTTGAGTCTCACTCCAGCTCAAAGCAGGTTGACTTCTGAGTTAGGTGATGCTCCTTATATCCTTGTCCACGTGAATATCTTCAAGGGTGGAGATGCTCCAGGTTCTCTGGGCAGCTGTGCCGAGCCACTCTGAAGATCTTTTTTGTCTCCAGCCACGTGGAGTTTTCCTTGCTGTTCCTTGTTGCCTCTGCCCAACTGCTGTGCACCTTCAAGAACAGCCTGTCTTCATCTGCTCTGCAACTTTTTGGATAGCGGGAGAGTGCAATTAGGTGTCCCTCCTGACTTAGCAGAAAATCTCTCTTGCTCTCTTCTCCCACATCGTGTGCTCCAGCCCCCTGACCATCCTGGTGGGTTTCTGCTGGACTTGCTGAACTTTCAATGACCCTCTCACACTGGGCAGCCCCAGACTGGGTATGGCACTGCAGATACAATCTCAAAAGTACTGTGCAAAGGGGAAGGGTCCCTGTCCTGGGTTGAAGTATATTCTATCACCATCTTCAAGAACTGTTGAAACCAGGTGAGGCAGTGCTCCCTGCCTCCTCCACTCTGGCTTATCTTCTGTTAATGGGCCATCAGCACCTTTGCTACACAGCCCACAGATAACCCCCTCCTGGACTACCTCTTGTTAATGGGCCCATCAGGCCTTATCACATGACTCACCATCCCATTGTGGGATGCTCCGCCCAGAGGGAGAAACCAAGCATTCCAGCCTGGATATAAGCTGAGACTCTGAACACCAGAGGGGCGCTTACCCACTGGATTCCCAGAGGACCCGAGCTACCAGACCTTTCTACAGGATCACTGCTTCAGGAAGACCACCTCACCTGGACTGCTTCCATCACTACGCTCAGGTTGTATTCTGACTCTGTCAGTGGTCTTTTGTATTATTGCATCGATTTTATTTTACTTTCTTTCCTTTTTTTCTTTTTTTCCTATTAAATTGTATCTCTGACTTGGAGCCTCTCATTTGTTTTGCCTTCAAACTACTACAGTCCCCTGCCTTGATCCACTGTGCTGCAACTTGTACAGCCCAGGGTGCTGTTGATTTGCTTTATTGCAAGGTTGCATCATTGCCTCTTGTTCAGGTGGCTGTACACTAGAACTTTTATTCAAAAACATATTTGCAGGCTGTAAGAATACACTTAGGATTGCTGCCAGGGAACGTGTCCCTGAAAACGTGCTGCCCACATTCCCTTGAATTTTGGGCCTCTTTAGGCTATCTCTGTTTGGTCTCCCAAAAATAAATGTTTCCATATTTTTGCTAGATACTCTTTAATTATTTGTCTTTGGGATTTAGGATAATGGAGGTCAGTCCCCTCCTAAATAAAAAGATAAGTTCTACTTCCTCAGGCAGTCCTGGAGGAAATGATCTGCCCAAGTGAACTGATGTGGAATTCAAGTAAGAGCCCAGCATAAATGCTAACAGGCATTGGTCTAAAAATATCTGCTGCTTTTACTGCTGCAGAATGACACGCACCTCTGATAACTTGTCTTGTGGTAAGTCCTGCCAGGCTGTGCCTGGATCCAGAATGATTACTGCATTTCCTGGTGGTTTGAGGAGGAGGAAAACAGATGAGAGGTGCAAATAAACCTGTTTTTCTCTAAGAATTACTACACCTGAAGCCACAGTTCGCCACAGGATGCTGTCCACAAACGTAGATCGATAGACAATCCATTGTACATGGCTAATACAAGTGTGTGTGTGTGTGTACATATCTATATTTGTGTGTATCCTCATGGTGTGATATCTGTATGAAACTATTACACCCAAGCCAGATTGGTTGTTGAACTTCAACTTGGTTATGTTTACTCAAGGCGTGGCAAAAGCCTCCCTATAAAGGAGAGCAGGGGTAGTGCCAGCCCGTGTGTCTCTGTCGGTGTTGGCTGGAGTTGCGCTGGAGGCACTGCAGGTAAAAAAACCCATCCTTTTGCTGTTTTACTTAGCACAAGATGAAGCAGGTGAAATACAAGGGCTGGAAAAGCACCACAGACACATTGAGAGGGATTTGCCTTGGAGAGACAGAATAAATTAGAGTCCCTATCCTTAATGTTACCTGGAGGGAAAGAAAAGACGAATTTGCCATCCTAGAAAGAGCCTCCTTTGTAAAACGGTAAGTTGTCAGATGTAATTGGATCAAGTGGGAGTAGAGATTCTGAGATGAGGAGGATGCTATAGTTACTGTAGGCTGCTGTTAAATGAGGTAGAAAAAAGGTATCTGGAACTGTCCTGTGCTATGTATGCAAAATGAGAAGAAAATTGACTTAATAAATAGCCAGAAGGGAGTACTTCACAGGCTGTTTGGAGCAGAAGGTCGTGCAAGATGCCACTGGGAAAGTAATCTCCTGGAGGGTTGCCAGAGTGTCTGGCTTTGGTTTTGATTTTCTGTGGTACTCAAATCTTTGCACATGGTGTGTACAAGGAGCTGCTGTCCATCTGGGGTTTGGGACGCCCACATTCTGCTCCCTGCACTGGCTCCTCAGCTTGCTGCTGTCTCTTCAGAAGGCTGCTGACTCTCTATTTATTTTTTTCCTCTCAATGCTAGGAGAGATAATAAACTCACACTTTCCTTCATTATAATATAATTCTGGAACTGAGTCCCTGAAGTTTTTACAATGCTTCAAGCATGTCAATGACAGGATCTTAGAAGAAAGAGTGCTGGTGTTACCATAACATTTATTGAATATTATGGGGAGATGAAATGTAGCTTGATAGTTTGGAGTGTTTGAGAGGAAACAGGGGAAGAAGGGCTGCCAGCTTTTTGGCTCTTCTGGTACTCTTTGTTGCGTTTGAGAAAATTAGTTGCTCTTTCTAAAGTACAGAAACTCAGCTAAGACATCATATAATGGAAATGTTTTGAGAAAATCAGTGGAGAGGAGAAGGTTCAGCCATGAAGTACACATGGTTTCTAATTGCCTATTTCTACTTTCTACTCTGTGAAAAATACCAAAGCCATTGAAGGAAGTAATGTCTGTACTGTGACATAAATCTTTGTGTGAAGTGTAATTAGCTGTCAGTAGCATTTGCCGCCATTGAGTACCTGATTATAGTCGTGGCTTGACATCTTTCCTGAATGAGAGCTGGAGGTAGACAGGACACACCTTCACTGCTGCCTTTTAAGCTGTTCAGTGCTGGGAATTGTGGCTGCTTGGGGTTCCCCCATGGATTTCTGCAGGAATCACCAACCTTTTTGCCCTGCTATGCTCAGAGACTCCTCTTTCCTTCCCATCCTTCCAACTGCATCACTTGATCTCTTTTTATCCTTCTCTCTGTAGCTTTTCCTCTGCTTACCTTCTCTCCCTCCTTCTTTGCTGTTTGTCCCTTTCTCAGGGACAGACAACACGGATGTCCCTTTGCCAAGAAGGAAGAGGAACCAAAAAAGGGTGTGATTCCCTTCTCCATTTCAGATAAATAAGTGTGTTGAAGGAGATCCCAAGACTAAGTAATGTATATTTAGCCCCCCTCCCCCAGATGTTTACCCCCTTCTGAAGAATAATTTCTTTCCTTAGTTGAGTGGCAGTCTCTTTGTTTTTCTTTAGTTTGACAATATGTCTGAACCAGCTTTTGTGAGCGTTTGAAATCCCTCCCTCTCTCCTTGCATCTTGGGGCAGGGAGCAATCCAAGGGCAACATCTCTGATACCCATTCCATTATAACTCTGTCCCTTGAAAGCCTTTCTGGCTCTCGAGGTCAGTAACAGAAAGAAGCAAGCATGCAATATTCAGCTTTAACAATTTTGTGATCTCTGCTGTTGCTGATGGAGCTGTGAGAGCCACGTGGGAGAGCTGTGCCCAGGATTCAGGATGCTGCTCCAAAAGAGGTGGCCATCAGAGCGAGATGGAGCAGCTGGGGCACTGTTGGCTAGGTCCTGACCCCATGGACCCCATCGACTGAGTGCAGAGGGGCAGGGGTGGGTGTAGAACTCATGTGTCTGTGCTGATGAAGATATTCCTGCAAGGGAATAGTAGTTAAGTGTGTTATTTTCCTCAGTCTGGTTGCTAATTTAATCCCGATATGTTAAACAACGTAATTAAACACACACACACACATGCTAAAAACTCTTGTTCTCTGTCAGAAGAGAGGAACGCGTGTCAGACCCAGCCTTCAAGCTCTGTTAATTTTAATTTGAGTTTTGGAATTAGTAATCAGTTTTGCTGGAACACTGTTTCAAGAAATAGATCTTAGCATGCACGGAGCCTGGGCACAGTTTCAAATGAGTATTTGTTAAGAAGCCATTCCCTTGTCGTGTTATGGTACATTACATGAGATTTATTTCCATTGTATTAAAAAATGCAAACCCAAGGGGAATGCTCTCTCTTCTTGTTGGCCGAGGGTGGTTTCGGATTTTTATGTGGGGCTTTTAATTAAAACAATGAGATGCAAAACCACTTATTTGTTTAGGCTGTTGTTACCATGCCAGGAAGCTAGGTGACTTGAAGCGCCAAGAAAGGTGATGAGACCGAGTGAAAAGGGTGTAGGGAGGGGAGTCGGGGGGCTCACACCTGAAGGTATCAAACCTTCATTTTGGCTGAGCTGTGTTTTTGACATGTGGGAAGAATTCACAATACAAACCTGAGGCTTTGCTCTTACTGGAGCCATCTGCTCTATTTGTGCAGCACCAGAGACATCTCAGATCTACAGATAAGCTTGTTTGGTCGAAAAGAGCCCCTTCATCTACAAAAAATAAACAAAAAATCAAACAAGCAACAGAACCAACCAATCAAAAGAGCTACGGCATCCGGTTGTTGGAAAGTGAAACTAAGTGACTTCAGGCTAGAAATTAGCACAGCAAAGTTAATTAACTGTAGGTGAGGCTTGCCCAGGGCATGTGGTGGATTTTCCAGTGCTAATTTATGGGAAGGTACACCTTAAGTGGAAGCCAGGAACTGGGGGCAGGAATCCCTGGGTCAGGTGTGGTGGCATCCATAAAGGAAGATGTCAGAGGAGGATCACAGTGATTCTGCCTTTAAGAGTCTGCTGATAAGGGCCTTCTCTTTTCATAAGGGAAGAGGCAAAAGGGGAAATATAACTCAGGATAGTTAATATTTTGGTTTTGTGAGGGCAAATGGGAATGAAGGATGAAAACGGGTGTGGACCCTGAGTCATGTTTTTGTCCAGCAACATGTAATTTTGTGTAACAATAGGAGCTGAAGGAACCAGGAGGCAAGGCAGGCTGCACAACCTTCCTGCAACTTCTCTGAACCCTGAAACCACAACAGAACCTTTCAGCTGAAGGGAGATCCGCAGGAGGTGGTGCCCAGGTCTGTGTCTCTCTGTACATCCATGTAGCTCTGGGGAACACACCTAAAAACTTGTGCTCTGGTTGGACAGAACAAATTGCTTTCTTTAAGTTCCAGTGCCACTAGCCCCTCCAAATGTGCAGTTTTTCCTCTTTCTTGTGTCCTTCTCCCACTCCTGTTTTAAAAGCTCTCTTATCCCACAGTCCAGTGTCTCCAGGGAAGATGAACTACCTTCGTTTGGAATAAAAGTAGATATTTGATGGCAGGAATCCTGCTGTACTTTTTGATGCCTGTAAAGGGACAAAGCCCTCAACAGGAGATTTTGGCTCCTGCATCCATCCCTAGCTGTGCCAGCAGGTGTATTAGCAGGTCTGTTTAGTCCAGGGTTTCCCTGCACATATAAAATGTTCATTTTCCTAATTAAACTGCCCATTTATGTTAGACATATAAGCAGAGAGGGGTTCGACCATGCTTCAGACTGGAGTATCTGTAGATGCTGTGCAGTGGCTGCCCAGTCTAAACAGCAACTTGAAGTCCTGTGCCCTGGGCACAGCTGTGATACCTGACCAGAAGAGTCCCCGGTACCTGTGGGCATCAGCCCTCCTCACACTCTCACTTCCCTGCGTCTGCAGCTCCTGTTCCTGTGCTCACTTATATTGCAGCTGTACCTCAGTGCTCACACAGCAGCTCACTAACAGCTTTGCTCTGTCCTCAGGGAAGACTCCAAATTGAATTTGTAGCACTGACAGCACTGGTTTAAGATAAACCGGTTGGGATTTGACGACTGCTCTTTCCCCATGCATTTCCAGCTAATAAGGATTTTGTCACTGTGGCTGCCCTCAGTTCTGCAAGCTGCTGCTCCACAGTCCTCCTGGTGGGAGGGGGAGGTGTTATCCCACACATTCCGGATGCACCACGTTGAATTGGGAAACTAATGGCCGTCCTGTCTTCCCCTCACAGGAGAGGGGCACGATGCTTGCCCCCAGCTCCGCTCCGACGCCAGAGCAGGGCTGGCAAACCACAAGAGCAACGGGAAACCTCCAGAACCTGAAGAGATTTAACAGCCAGGACTTCAAAGACCTGCGAGCCTTGTGCCTGAGCCAAGGGCTGCTCTTTGAGGATGCCACCTTCCCTGCTCACATCAGCTCCATCGGCCCCACCCTGCTCCCGGAGGAGAAGCTCCGGCAAATACAATGGAAGAGGCCAACGGTGAGTTCCTCCGGCTGGGGTGTTCTGTAGCGCTGCTGCTGAATGGGAGCACTGATGGCCAGTGCCTAAAGGCCTGCACTCTGGGCTGGGAGGTCTGTGTTGAGCAGGAAAGAAGACCTCAAGGGGAACAAGGGGATGTGTGGAGGGAAGATAACCTCTGCAACATTAATTTTTTCATTAGGTGCATTTTCGTGGGAAGTTTTCTTCCACCTGTGAACCTGACTAGAACTACTGTTCCCACTTGGATCTGCTTCTAGAGGATTTTGTGCAAACCTGAAAAGTTGTTAAATTCTGTTGAAGATGTCTGATTTCTGTAATCCAAGCGACTGACTCAGCAATGCCTGTTTTAAAGTAATTGGGACAGGGCAGGAGATGAAGTACATTTGTGTGCTGATTTCCAGTTGCAACTTAATAGGCAGTTATCGTCTGGCATATGGAAGTTTAGAATGGGAGGTGGAATCACACGCTCAGCTCTTTCATCCTAGGACCTAATTTAGAAACCTTCCTGTGGTCCAACTGCTCTGTACTGCGCTGCTGTGTACCATTTGCTGCTGGTGCAACTCCTGGATGAGCCATGTGCTGCCCTTTTGCTGGGTTTTGCTGAGCACACCACTAATGCCTGGGGCCTTTGGCTTCCCTGGGCTGGGACAAACAGCTCATATCCCTGGAGGCAATGCCTCAGGGTGTAGAGAGAGTGACTGTGAGACCGTGAAGAGACAGCAGGAAACAACAGGAAAAGATTTAGTTGGGTGGCAGATGCATTAGGGCAGTGAGAGTGTGCTGGAGATTGGCAGTGTGGTGGCCTTGGGGCAGCAGCAGCAGAGGATGCATCCAGCGTGGATGTTGAAACTTATGGATCCCAGAAAGGAAGCAGAGTAGCCAGGACAGCCTGCAGAGCTGCTAAATGTGGATGCCCACATGGAAAGGCAGGAAACACAGCACATGGATTGGTAGGTGTGGAGGTGCTGGGTGCAGATATTTGGGTGTCCTCTGTGGAGGTACTATGAAGAAATCATTCTCTTCTGCAGAAGCTGCTCCTACCACAGGCTGAATGTCTGGGCTTCTCCTTAGGCAGTTTTCCTTCAAAGTCTGTGTCTGCTGAGAGTGCGGCCGGTGCTGTGTTTTTTACACCAGCACCCTGCTTATGGGTTCACAGCAGATGGGAATTATCTCTCTTTAAAGTTGGTTGTATTAGGGAAGTAACTAAAAATGCAGAGGAGAGGAGTTAGTTGCCTCTGTTTCCATTATGAGAGAGAAAAAATAGGATAACTAAGCATTAGACTCACAAAAGACAAACACATATATTAGAAAGGACTCTCCAGGGGCATCTTAAAGATGAATAAACTGGAATAAAATGTTATGATACAGTTCTCTTAAATACTAACACCCCGGTGCTTTTGCAGCAGAGAAGTGTAGGACTTCAAAAGCATACAAAATTACTTAGAAACCCAAATACCACTGATTTTGAGGCACTGTGCTGTGGGATGAACATCTATCCTACTCTAATATCCTGAGAGTTATTTCATGTGCAAAGGGACTGATGTACCTTGCCAAAAGCAGAATCTGCTGCTGCTAGTGCTTGAAGTTTGTCAGGTGAGGCAGGTATTGGAGAATTCCCTTCTATTTTGCTGAATCCATGAATACTAAGGTTGTGAAGAAAAGTTTTTGTGCAATTGGATTGAAAATTTTGCATATGTTCTCTCCATCCCACCACTCCCTTTCTGAAAATTGTTTTTTACAGCTGCCAACAATTTTCCAGAGTGTTTTTTCGGGAAGGAGCAGGATCAAAATCCTTGGCTTTGCCAGTGCTCTCCTTCAAATAATTAAACCATATGCTCATGGCCCAGGGTTCATGATGTGAACATTGAAAAGCCTTTTGTTCTTTTATAGAGGCTAAAGCAGCATCACCAGCTGCTTTTCTATGACAAATGATAAAAGTTGAGACTGCCAACTCAACTGGGTCGTCTGGAACAGAAACTCAGGATCCCAGTGCTGAAGAAGCCCCCCCCCGCCGCCCCCCCCCCCCCCCCCTTTTTTTTTTCCTCAGTTTGACCAAAATTTTCACCTGTAGATGTCTCCCAACCATGCAGGCTTCACTTTGCCAGTCAAGATGCAAGAAAAAGGGCAGTGGCATCAACAGCCTGAGGAGGCCAACCAGAAATTCTCAAACATCACCACAACAGCCATGCTGTGTCATGGTGACATCAAAGTGTGGCCTCACTTTCCTGACAGAATGAAGTAGAGAAAGAAGAAGTTGTTGAATTTCAGTGTTTTCTTTTCATTTATAGAACTGCAGATGTTTTGGGTGAAGTGTCAGGAAGCAAATAAAGTTGTATTTGCATTTCATAAGTCCTGAAAGGCCAGTGTTGAGTCCAGTTGCCTCTAGGAGTTGGTCCCCTAGCAGGAAGAGGGAGGGATCAGGAGTAGTGGTGCCCCAAATCTGAAGTTTTTCAGCTGGGCACCTTTCACCCATGCAGAAATGTTTGTACAGTCTTTGTTCTTAGACCACTGCAGTGCTAACTCTAAGGGTATGTAATCCCAGGTGTTTAAGCTACCTAAACAACTTATCCAAGAGATACCTATAATTTCCCCAAGAGAGACTGTTTCCTACCTGAATACATCTCCCAGAGACTCAGTGCAGTTGTATCCTGCTGACAAATCATGGCCAATTTAACCTATATCAGTATTTTTCTCAGCCTCCACCATTAGCTCCATCTGACATTAAAATAAATTTGTCTGGAATTGTACCTGTGACTGGCATCTTGGTCCTAATAATCTCTTAGCCTCCATTTACTGTCATGCAGTATCTGGTTATTTAAGTGGTAGATAGCAATTATAACTGCTGTCTTTGTTCCAAATCCAACTGAGCAGTTGAGCAACATGCTGCCTCTATTTTACCTTGTACATTGTCAAGAGAATTGCCAATTATGCTCAGAGTTTGGAGTCTTCATATCTGGGAGTAATGTATAAAGTAGAGAGAAAACAGCTTGATTTCAGACAGTAACAGTCAGCAGTGACAGTCAGAAACAATTTTTTGACTTGTAAACTGATCTTGTTTAATAGGCGTGTGCCTGAAGAGGGAGAGAAGGTGGATCAGGAGCACCAAGACAACATTTGAAATGTCACTTTTCCCAACTCTGCAATAGTTACAGTTTCCCATCAGATGAGGACTGCTTCAGGCTGTGTTTGCATCCCCAGACCCTCATTTTATGCCCATTGGAATGTGCAATCTGTAACAGAGATTTTGTATGTGGTACTTCAAGCGTTACTAGAGGTCAGGCTGAAGGTACCAAATTCAGCAGGACCTCACAATTAACTATTCCTTTGGCTCACCAACAGTTTTGAGAAATGGAAAAGAAGTTCTATTTTAGACTGAACAAAGAATTTTCTATAGCTAGGCTTTTCTCAAGATCAATAAAAGGGAAATTCTCCGTGAAGAATTATGTCAGATTTTAAAAACTGAGATGCTCCTTTTAAAATGTTCAGAACAATTCTTTTTCATTGTTTGCAGCTTTTCCTTCACACAAGCTATTGATTGGAACTGAGGAAGCCATTAAATGATTAACTGTTGCGGAATATGCATTTTTATTCAATTAATGTTCAGGCCTAAAGATTTCTCTCTGTTCTGATCATAGTACATAGCATAATACTGTGCAAATGCAAAAAGAAATTGAAGGAAGATGGTCTAGATGATGTGAATTGTGGTGGTGCTAAATATGGAATGCTTTACTTCTGCTAACATTGGTTATATTTTCGGATATGATATGTGTGAGGGGAGAGAGATTACCACCTGTGCAGCAGTGCCTTGGCCCTGCACCAGGGATAGCACTGTGCTCAGTGTGGTGCCCATTGTAAATGTGAAGGACAGTCCGTGATCTTCAGTGCTTATGCTTTAAAAGAAGGCTAAAATAGGCACAGGATGAAGCTGCTGAAGACTTTTCTGAAGGGTCTTCAAGGTTACAGACTATTGCTCCTGCCCTGCTCACCCTTGGTCTCCAGGGGACCCTGTAGCTCCCTTATGGAATGAGGGGAGGCTGAGCAGAAGTTGGCATAAGATCTGTCCTCTGATTGGCATAGACAGTTATGTGTGGGAGCAGCTGGAAGAAAAGCTGCAAGGTGGCCAGTGGAAGTTAGAGGATTCGTATGGGAGAAATCCCTGAGTGCCTCTAACGTGACTTTTAGGGATGTGCATGGTGAAAGAACTGTCTGAAAGAGCCAACATGGGTTTTGTCTGCATCGTCAGTCTGTTCAGAGCATCAGGGCAGGGACTCCTTGGGTGTTGTCTAAGGTGTCTGGGATCAGGTGATGAGAAAGGTAGTGTCCAAAAGAATTCCTTGAATGGAAGGTGCAGAAAGAGGCAGTGTGAACTCAGGCAAGGGATACACCTTGTTCTCATAGCAGAGACCTGTGCTACGGCCCTCAGCACCTAAAAATACAATAGAGAAAATTATACTTATTGAGTGAATGCTTGTTAGCTGGAGATGTGCTCCAGCATTTGAATCGCTCACTTTGTAAAAGGGTTTGCTCATGTTTTTAATTCCCTTCCTCTATCCCTTCCCAAAGAAAACCTAACCACCTTTCAGGAGAAGAGTATCTATTGTTATCCTGCATAGCTTTTGGTGATTATTTGTTCCTTGGACTGTTATTTATTTCCCAGAAATTTCCAAGAATTAGCATCTGCATTAAGGAATTTTGAATCCAGCAACTGACTTTAAAAAATGGACCCTTTAAAAAAATAATTTTGAAGTTAGCATCTCTCTAGACAGATAAGCTGAGCTGGATTTCCTATTGCATCAGCCTTGGTCTGTCTGTTGCTTGAGGGGACTAAAAACCAGATTTCATTCAGGCAAGAATTTAGACAACAATTTGAAGTTAACCCAAAAACTTGTCTCTAATTGAAGAGGGGGAAAATAAAGAAAAACCTACCAAAACAAAAAAGAGGCGAAAGAAATGCAGGTTGTCACACAAGCTGCTTTAATGAGGGAAGTTATAGGAAATGTGTGGCAGCGAGGGATAGTGGTGTCCTGCAGGTCTGTCACTTTGGGGCCAGTCCCTGGCATGAGCCAAAGCTGCTTGCCAGCTGTTCGTGGTGGAGTTCACAGCTTCAGTCTTTCCCAGGGGCCAGGCAGCTCTTGGATCCTGTTCAGAGTTTCTCCGTGATGAAAATCAAAATCAATTCGCCTTGTTCCTTCTGCGTGTGTGCTTGCAATCACTGTAATTGAACGGGAGCAGCATCCCCCCATTGTCTCAGCCCTTGCCTACTCAGCTGATTGCACCTGACCTCGACTGGAGTTCATCCCTATGGGCCAGGGAAGCTGCAAAGCATCACCAGATATTATGTCTGTCCTTCTGGCAGATGAGAAATGTCTATTTGCATAGTATTTCCCGACTCCGTGGATCTTTGGGGAGAGCCGATTGTGAGGAGGAATTTGTGCGTCCTAGGTGGATTGGAAAGCAGCGCTGCTGTGATGGTCTGCTGACTGCCCTGCTTTCCTGTTTCTCAGGCTGGGGAGTCTCAGGTGGGATTGCATGGCTGTATTGGCTGGAGGGTAGTTGGTAACACTGTGGACAGATTTACTGTATGATCCCAGGGGGAGGTTCCAAGACCTCTAAGGAAACTGCCTCTCAAAGGCTCCAGGTACACAGGACTACTTCCCTTGTTCACCTCCTTTGTCTTTGCCTCCTTTGTTTTAGCAATGAGCCACACAAAGCAAACAGGTTTCAGGTAAAATTCGAGCTGGTTTCTGTTTTAGTCTGGTTGTTGACATCAGTCCATCCTCCAGCAGGACTTAGCTTTCGCATTTGTGGGCTCCACACCTGTGTGGAGTCTGGTGAACTCATTTTTCCAATGCAAAAGAGAACTGGAGCAGCAACCAATGCATTTGTATTGAAATCAGGCAATTAAGAATTGAGCTATTCTGCTGTAAAGCAGGGAATTGAGTTCTGTCAGTGCAAGCAAACCCCTTGAGAGTAGTCTGATTTTTCCTATTAATTTTGGCTTGCTCAGTTATCCTCTCCCTCTCCAGTCTGTCGGAGAAAAGTCATTGCACGTCAGATCTTCAGTGTGGCCCAGCATAGCTTATATTGTGTGGGTTGGAAAAAACCTTTAAAATCTCACAGTCCAACCATTAACCCAGAATTGCCAAGCCACCATGTCCCCCAGTACCACATCTACATGTCTTTTAAATACCTCCAGGGAGGTGACTCTATGACTTCTGTGGGCAGCCTGTTCCAATGCTTGGCCACCCTTTCAGTGAATGAGTTTTTCCCAATATCCAATATAAACCTGCCCTGGCACAACTTGAAGCCATGTCCTCTTGTTCTGTCACTTGTTACCTGGGAGAAGAGACTCTGTAGCCCCTACCTGGCTACCACCTCCTTTCAGGCAGATGTAGAGTCACTCCCCTGAGCCTCCTTTTCTTCAGGCTAAAAACACCCAGCTCCCTCATCCGCTTCTCATAAGACTTGTGCTCCAGACCTTCCACTAACTTTGTCCTTTGTTCAGCCCTCCCTTGTTATCCCAGCTGTCTTATTTCTGTGGAGGTTTCCTGTGGTTATGGGATGTATGAGAGTGGTGTGACTGACCCCTCCTCAGCACACTGCTGGGCAGTGCCTTCAGCCCAGGGAACTGGAGTACCGTGTTTATTTCTTAATCCACAGCAACACTATTACAGGCACAGCAGTGCTGTTGAATTAACATTTGTCCAGCTGAGAACAGTTTGGCTTTCAATAAATAGCAGCGTTTTTATTTGTCATAATTTGTGTGTGTTGAACAGGGAGCACCATGACTCATGATGGCAGGATGTGTAAGGGTGGTGGAGCTGCAGCAGAGGGGAGCAACACAAGTGTAGCTGAAGGGAAGGATGTGGACCTGTGGTAGGAACAGAAACAGGGCTGGGATTTTATTTTAGGGTTAAGGTGAACTGACCAGGAGATGGCTCTGCAAACAGTCAACTCCAGCTTCTTAACCCTCAGCGGCCTTGTGCCTGCACTCAGGATCATGCTGGGCCAGTGGGGAAATGTGTGGGAACGTGGCCAGCACCCAGCCAGAGCAGCCTGCAGCCAGACAGGCTTACGCTGCCTAGGAAATCCCACCTCAGGCTTCCAATTTTTCTCAGAACTGTTTGACTGTGTCCTTTGCATGTCTACATGTGGTCTCCATCTACGCTACTCAACTCCAGCTCCTTCTGGGGACTTGTTCTTTCCTAAAAATTTCAAGCAATTATACAAAGGGATTTAGAGGTAAATGCATGTACAGGACACTTTCCTTCCACCTCTCAGATTAATTCTCTGTCTTGCGCTTTAGATGTACAGTACTTCTGTGGTAAGACCGTGCTCTAGAGGATGAACTGGTTTGAACTTGAACTTCTCTTTCCTTTTGAATACATAATGAAGACTTCAGTGGGGCAGGGAAAGCGAGTTATGAGAGCTTTCTCCTGGGGGGATGAGTTCAGGCAGAGTGCTTGACTTGCAGGCCATATGGTTGCCTTCACTGCTGGGCTCATAGATACCCTGACAAGAGATCACGTGCCTTCCTGAGCTCCCTCTTCTTTCCCCCTCCAGCTACAACTGAAAAGTCTCAGTGAAAATGCCACAAAGCCTCATCATTTCTCAGTCAAACAGGACACTGCTTCTGGACAGACTTAGAGTTAAAGCTGTGGTTTCTCTCTTTGTCATGCAACTTGAGCAGCGGGAAATACTGAAGCTTGCACATTTTGTGTAGTGGTAATTACATGTTTAGCTGTGTTTTGCAATAGTGGACAACATGGTGTTTTATGACTGCTGTATTCTTGCCTTTGAAGGAAGAGGAGCTAATTGGAGACTTCCTTTCCTCCTGGTTGAAAAGGTCCAGATTTCCAGAGCACTGCACCCATCACAATTATGTCCTCTCTGTGCTCTGTCAG
The DNA here is from genome assembly GCF_029207755.1 of Chamaea fasciata. Taxonomy (NCBI): domain Eukaryota; kingdom Metazoa; phylum Chordata; class Aves; order Passeriformes; family Sylviidae; genus Chamaea; species Chamaea fasciata. The sequence continues at coordinate 15,931,632 of NW_027094088.1, read as the reverse complement.
AAGCCCTCTGTAGGTTCAGACAGCTGCTGAGCAGCCCCTTCCCCTGGCTAGTGGAAACAACACACTCTGTATTGTGTCTCAGTTATTACCCCGGAGTCTGGGGAAGTGCAGACTCCTGGAAGCAGAGGTCTGTGAGCTGTGGGTGGTGGGGAATACAGCACTGGAGTGTTCTCTCTGACAGCCACAGAGATGCCTGTGTGCACAGTCGAGGCATGTTGGCTGAGGCTGACTTCAGATTTTGTCTTTTCTGGTTTTAGACTAAATTGCCAGTTTCTCTCAGCAAGGAACCTATTTAATGACTCAGCTCATCCCCCTTTGCTCACTGGAAAGTCGAACACCTTGGTGGGCAGTAGAATGTTTGGTGAGGCATCTAATGGGCTGACTTTTGAGCCAGTCCCCACAACAGGCTAACAGGATGCACAGAGCACTTAGGAGTTTTAGCATCATGGCACGGAGCAGAGCATCAGCCCTTTCCTCAGGGATCCCATAAAGACACAGCTGCCTTCCCATTAGTTTCAAGTTCATGCTTCTGGTGGTGTTTACCCCTGTGGCAGCTATGCACTGTAGCCCAGTCACCCTGCTCCTGGCAACTCAGACTTTAAAGCCCTCAGAAATGATGAGGGGAAACAAAAATACCCATTCCTTTACACTGTTGGTTTTCTGGGATGACTACTAGCAAGTCAGACACACACAAATGCTCAGGCAATTTCAAAGCCTTGCCATGCAGCCTAATCTTTCCTGCTCATGGTAAGTTTTGAGTTCACCTGGGTGAGGGGCACAAACTGCTCTGGGAAGTAGAGGTAGGGAGACGATAAAGCTGGGATGGATGTAGAGCAGAAGGGAGAAGGGCTCAATGCTGCTTCTTCCTTATTAAATGAACGACCACTGGCTGCTGGTGGTCACATATCTTAGGCCTGCTCCCATGCTGTGGGTAAATCTCTTGCTGCAAATCCCCAAAGTCCCAGACTAGGTGGGGATGGCTGTAGGAAAGCATCTCTCAAGGAATTTGCCTGCCGAAGCTGCTTTCCCCCACATCAGCAGTGCTATGGGAGCGTAATCTGCCCACCAGCCTGGAGCAGTGACGTTGCATTGCATCTTTTCCTGACAGGGAAACTTTTTAGAGGGGTTTGATCACTGTGAAGCCATTTCAGAAAGCTGACAGCATTTACTAATGCTGAGCTCACGCAACCGTGCAAGTCATGAGTCACATTGTGAGCTGGTCTCATTTTTGTGCAGCATGTCAAATCAGCTGGGGAGAAGGAATGCCAGGGCCTGTTCAGGGAAGGGCTGCTGTATTATTTTTCTTACCAGGACTTTTTTTCTTCCTTTTATCTCTTTGTTTTCTTACATGTGTGATGACTTGCCTCTTTCAGGCTGATTGCACTTTCCAAACAGAACCTTGCTGCTATGGAGAGTGCCAAAGGTTACTCATGGGGGATACTGAGGCTGCTCCTTCCTGAGCACTCAGATATCCCAGGCCAATAGCAGACATGACTGGGAGAATGGCTCACATTTCTGTGTGCAAAGTGAAGCTCTGAAGTGCTTCCCCCTTCACTGCCCAAGCAAGACTCTCAAGGAAAATTCTCCCTGAATCAAAAACGTCAGCCAGGCCTATGGGATTTTGCAGACAGAGATTAAGCTCTCTTTCTATATCTTTCTCACAGGAGTGAAGAAAAGCAGCCCATGCTGACCTGTATTAGACCTGAATGGAAACACAGAAAGCTCAGAGTGTACAATGCTCCCAGACCCACCACTGAGCTGAAGTATAGACCCTGTTCCACTTTGCTTGGAGTCCTGTGTGTCTCTGCCCTGCTGTGCCCCAGGAAACTGCATGTTTTCACTGCCAAGCTCAGATCTCTCTCTGAAAGGTGTCAGTAGCATTAGAGAAACCCAAATAAAAACTCAGGGAGCACCCATCCCCAGGTCCCCATCCCTAGGAATATCTGAGCAGATTAAAGAAGAGATAACTGAGCATCTCCTCTGGTTTTGTTGGTGGCAGGCAGCAAAGCATTAACAATACATCAAAAAAAGCAGTCTTCAGATGTGAAAAAGCTAGTCAAGGTCTTCAAGGGGCAGGAACACACTGCTGGCAAAGGCTGGGTACTCACTGTTCTTTGCATTTTCTTTCCACCAGGAACTTCAGAGAAATCCTTATTTGATCATGGATGGAGTTAGCAGATTTGATATCATGCAAGGAGAAATAGGTAAGGTGATACTCTTGATTTGGAAGAGATCTGCACAAAGAAATAACCTGTGATTGCTTTGCTGTGTTTCAAGTGCTCGGTGCGAAGATGTGGACCATGGTAGCTGCAGTAAACAATCAGTGCACCTCAATCTAGACTGGCACAAGTCCACACACAACTTATTGCAGATATTTAACAGGATTCCCAAATGCAGCAGCTCAAATCTTTGTTACTTTTGTCTGGCGTCTTCTGTCTGTGTAAGGTCAAGATTAGAAATGGAGATCCAGCTGAGATGAGGCAGATGATTCAAGAAGAAGGGTCAGACACAGTTCAGTGTAAGAGGGAAAGTAGGCACAGCTCCAACAGGTGTAGGACTGAATTTTCTTTCCATCCTACTGTCTTCATTTAACTGTCAGTGTTTTCTTTCCTGTGGATATTTCTGTTCAACTCCCCTGATACTTACCCAGTATCAGAGTATGTATCTGCACCCTGTGTTTGTTCCATCTTGTACTCCTTGACCTTGTCTGTCTTTGGGAGCAGCTCTGCTCCCATGTAGAAAGAAATGCCTTTCCATTTTCTACTCCACTGAGAAGTTTGAAGGTTTCCTACAGAGTGTTCTGGACTGCTAGACTCAACGTGACTGCAAAAGATTGGAGCAGCCTGAAAGTAGAAAAGGGTGGCTGGGTGACAGCAGGGCTCCCAGTGGACATTGCTGGTGAATCCTGGCAGTGCTTCGGCATTTTGGAGAGGGGAAAGGGAGACAGAAGAATGTTGGTTGCTTTTAGCAAAGTGGTTCTTAGATGTCGCAGCCCATTCTCTTTCTAAAGAGTCAGCTGTGATCCAGAACAGCAAGTAAAAGACTGAATGCACTGGCTTCTTCCCTCCCCTGAGGTGACTGCTGGATGCTGGCTGCCCTGGGCTCCCTGACACTGCGAAAACAATTTTTGGAAAATGTTTTACCAAAGGACCAAGGATTCCAGGACGATTATGCTGGGATTTTTCATTTCCGGGTATGTATTCCCTGTGGTCTTGGTACCTCTTGAACTTGGCTGGTTGGATTGCAAAGGGGTCCAAACTGCAGCCCCACATCTCAACATCCTTGAATGCTTTGGTTCTTCAATGCTTACTCCCAGTTTGGAACTTCACAGAAAATCATGAGCTTTTTAATGATTCCTTGTGCTCCAGGTGGTGCAATTGCACTTCAGGGAATTTGATGCCCTTTTCTGAAAGTTATGACTGCAAAGGCAGCAGTACCAGCTGTTCAGATAGATTTGTGTACGTATATGTTTTAGATGGCATTCTGGTGGCTGTTTTGATTTGGGCAGTCTGTTACGGCTGTCATCTCACCTGCACTATCTATTTGGGCTCATTTTCTGTTTCCCCACTTCACCTTGCCCTTTTAGCTCGTTGAAATGGTTGGAAATTACAAACCCTTGGAGACAGATCAGAGGAACAGGCTTTTGATATTTTGAAAAGAGATTTGTTTCAGAGAGAGGAACAAGGCTTTTTAGTAAATCTCACTTTCTACCAACTCCTAAAATTATCTGAATCTCCCAGGAGGGTGACTTGGGTAGCAACTGGCAGGCTCTACTTGCTTGTAGCTGAGTCAAACAAATATCTTGTGGGATTAGAAGAGCTTGCAGCACCATTAAACTCCAGAAGCTAAACTGGATGTAGAGAAAATCAGGATAAACTCAGCCATTCCTCATCCCCCTTATTTCACAAATCTCTTGTTTTATGCAGTTCAACACCAAAGAGCTCTGGCAACAAGACTTCTTTGACCTCCTTGGGGCTTGTGGAGCAGCACCAGGAGGATTGTCTTGTGGACAGTCTAAATTTTGCTCTGTTCCTTTGCTCCTTAGAATACCAGATGTTTCTATCTTGGCCCATTTCCAGCATACACTGCCACAGTGTATGAGATAAACCAGCTGAAGGGACACCAGTCTGCTTAAAACACATTAAAAGGATGCAAGCTAGATTGTCTTTCATGGGAGCTTTGAAAAGATTAGTTAGGCGCAATCCTTAAATCTTAAGCAGTATAAATACCTTACAGTATTTGAAAATGTTTCCCCTGTCATCTCATCTGCAAATCAATGCAACTGTTTCTGGCTTTCCTTGAGCAATAAACCCCTGAGAAAGCTCCTCTGAATGGAAATGCTTCTCTGCAATGCCTTTCAATTATTCCATCAAAGAAATTTTACTGCCATCCACAGGCTAAGCCACCAGTCCTCAGTTCAGTGAAGAACCACAAACAAGGCGTATCATATGCTAATATAAAAATTTTAGCTTATAACTTTTTTCCCACCATTTTGGAACTGGAGCATGTTGCCTCTCAGGAATACAAGGGGCTGCTCCAGTGTTCCTGTACAGCATGAGCTGTTCAGCTGCAAGAGTGAAGGGTGTTAAGTACTTCATCAGTTGCAGTTAAGATGGGCAACGTTTTTATCTAGGGAATAATTACAGTGATGTTATTTCCCCAGGGATTAAGTTAGTCGCATGTTTGTATAGGAATCCCTTTCTCTGCCATAGAAACCCCGGTGCCTGTGAGGCAGAGTGTGTCACTCCTTGTGACAGTGAGAAGCAGCACCTCAACTTGGGACAAAAACAGAAAGTATTCTCCAGGGGACAACAGGGGGTTATTGCACAGTGCATCAAGTCACAACTGGAGGGATCTGCCCCGGGTGTTAATCCCTGGAGGGATCTGCCCTGGGTGTTAATGTCTCTGCTCTCAGGAAGAAACGGATGAAATCTTTAAAGGCCATAAATGGTCAAGACCTCAGTTTCAGGAAACATCCAAAAAATGCTTTTTAACACCATACAAAAGGTTGGTGTTGGCTGATAATTGATATACATGCAAATTTTCACCTTACTTGATTCTAGAACTGGATTTTTCTAAGATCCCTGTCTGAGAAGGAAAAAAGGGAGACAAAGTAACCACACACCATTCTCCCTTTGACCATCAGAACCCTAAATGTGTTGTTGTCATCTTGGGATTGTTCATTTCTTTTTCCTCGTCTTAAGCCCAGGAAAATAAAGTCCTGATTTAAAAGGCTTATCATAATTGTGGAAGTGAAGAACTTTCCTCTTTGCATCCTGCCCAAATAGCAATTCTTGGTTTTATTTACTACCACATTCACAGCTGCAGTACTTTAATCCCATAAAGGGATATAAAGAAATTTCATGAAGCCGGACTCAAGCCAAAAAGTGACCCTCTCTGAAAGCAGGAGAATGGCTTCTCCTATACCACTCTTGTACTTCCAGAGCTGGCTAAAATAATCGTTGACAAAGCAGCTGTCTTTATACAGCTGAAGAAAAACACAGTGCTGCATTCAGATGGCCTCCAAGCTTGAGATCTATATCAAACATGGCCAAGGAACTTGACTTTTGGAAAAACATCACTCAGTGGGTTTGGACTGCAGTAATCCCCACAGAGAGTTCCGTATGTTCCCCCTCATTTCCTGTTGTGTTTACCCATGAAGCGTCACGGGGAGGTGTGGCTGGATGTCACACCTTTTCTCCATACAGACCTGCTCCTAGGTGTTGTCTGGTGACAGAAGGGCTCCTTAGGTGGCGGAAAGGACAGCTCCTTTTGGACAGTCCTTTTGCCTGTCTCTCCTTTGGGCAGAAGACAGCCAGTGGAAGGCTTTTCCTCAAACTCCCTCCTGCCAAAATCAAGGAGAAGCCTCAGATCTCTCCTGGAGCTCAAGTTAGAGGTTCCAAACCTGCTGCCTCCTGCCACCACTAATGTAGGAAGGCAGAGGCCTGGGTGAGGTAGAATGTAAGTAGGATCAGACTTGCTTTCAGCTGAGCAGTCTGTAAGCTGCTTTGCTGCTGGGCAGATCTGGTCTTGTGTTTTTCTAGCAGAACAGCTCATTTTGGGGTTTTTCATTGACCGAAGCTGTTGAAATAAAATCATGCTAGACTAAATCTATTGCTGGCATACTTCCACTAGAGTCCTTAGCATTACTGCAAATAAGAGCTTGGCCTCTTATGATTTCAAATCATGCTAAGCTACATTAATCTGCTAATGACTCTGGAAATGGCTCCTTTAGTTCATCCCCGCAGATCTCTATTCCTGTCTTTTCCCTTGAAAAGTTTCATCAGTTGGATCAGCTGGAGAAACACCTGCTCTGTCCACATGCTGGAGAGACTGCCTGTGTCCTTCTCATCCATCAAGGAGATGGATAACACCTCAAAACAGTCTTTAGTCACTACACAGTCTCTGTCCATGACAGTGTGTCAGAGTCTTAATTGAAACACAGAGGAAAGAAAATTTAGAGGCTGGATCTTGACAGAGGCTCTTTGGCCAAGAGCTGTGCGGGAGAATCTAAGTGTGGCTGAGGAGTGAGGCTCATGGAATCCACCTGTGTGATTGTTCTTTATCTTCTTGAAATCTTTCTACTTCCCAAAAATATGAGCATATTCCCCATGCTGAGCCTTTCCTCTCACTGATTGCAGGACTAGCTATACTCCCCAAGGACTTTCCCTGCCACTGGGAAATCCAGCCAATTGGTAGCTTGTTTAACAATGAGGACCATTAGCCTGGGGTACTTCAGGAGAACTTGCACATATCCATGCTTTTGATTGATTCCTGTGCTAGTTCAGGAGGCTTTTTCCTGTCATGGACATTAGTGCTTAAAAGAGGCTCATTATTTTATTTTCTCTCTCTCTTTTTAACATATATTTTTATTCTATTTATTTCCAGTTCTGGCAATATGGAGAATGGGTGGATGTAGTGATAGATGACCGGCTGCCATTCCTAAATGGAAGATACCTGTCTGTACACCCCCGAACTTCAAATGAATTCTGGCCATCCTTGCTGGAAAAAGCTTATGCCAAGTAAATATACCTGGTCTGTTCTTCCACCCAGTGCTGAATGCTTTCTGTGGGTGGTTTCACCCTCTGCCTTGTGCAAAGCACACAGGAAGGACTTCAGGCTGGCAGCTGCCTATGTGGTACTGTGCTTATGCAAGGAACCGTGGCTGCAGCAAACATAGGGCCAACATAAACTGGAGATGTTGGCCTTGGATTAGACCTAACTCTACCCAGCCCTAAAGGTAGTCAGCCCTAAATCTACCCAGTTCAACTCTGGGATGTTAATGCCTGAGAAGCAAAATGAGCAGGGCAATGGTTGGTGACACAGAAGGGCCTGGAATATCCTCCTGATTTCAGGCAAACTTCTCTGTCTCTGTTTTTCTTTCCATGTTGTCCTCTGTTTAAAACGGCAAAGTCTAAGCACGGATTACCTTGTTTACAGTCACTAATCAGAGATCATGTGGATATTCGGAGCAGGCAATGAGAGGAAGCATGACTGAAGAACATGCCCAGGCACAACACACATGCTCCTAGGACTCTCTGCTCAGCTCTCACTTCACAGAGAGCTCTGACTCTTAGCTGAGGTCCCCAGAGAATGCAGGGTAAATAATGCCTAATAAAGAGAGAACAATTTTAAAAAATCCTCTGGAGAGGGAAGGGATCAGATTGTGTTCCCTTAGCATTTACCCATCTTCCATTATTAAAAATGTTGAAGAAAAATTCCTGTGTTAGGGGTGGTATGAAGGGATGGAACTTGGTACCTGATTCTGGTGCAACATTTGCAATGCAGTGAACAGGAGATGAAGAAAAGAGATAAAAATTTTGGCAGACTTGGTCAGGAAAAGCAAATGTTAAAGCTCCATGAGAGCAACTCAGGAAGAGGATGCATTTTGCCCTGAGATATCTCAGAAAAGTTGACTCTGGATTCAGTATCAATTTGCTGCATAAGATTTTAATTACAATGCATACCAAACCTCTATTAAATTAAAGTTGCAAACAATGCTGTTTATGAGATTCCCATCTGAGAAGTTATTCCCTGTTGCCCAAGACAAATTCTTTTCATCAGTGTAGGACAAGGACATCTCTTCAAAATACAATTAGCTGCAGACTTCATTTGATTACATCCATTAAATACAGTGTGTATGGTGGGGTTTAACAGCATGCTCTACCTGCTCTAAGTACGGCATGTTCCAGCTTATTTGCTGTCTCAATAAAAACCACATGATAAAAACAACAAGGACTATGTTGGCAATATTAAATTATTATCCTATTATTGCGCTCTAGCAAAGTGAACTGGGAACAGTGCTGAGAACTCATTTCTGCCTTGCCCTGGAAGCATGGGTAAATACCTTTACCTCTCTTTTCCTTTTTCTCATTTGCAAAAGGAATACTGGCAATTTTTGTGAAGAGTCCTGTATAAGTACGATGTAGAAACTAACAGTTCAGCTCCATTTGACCTGAAACATCCATTTGAACTAGTCATCCTTGGCTCCCTTCCTGTTCAGAAAAAAGAAACTGGATGCTTCAAGATGAGATGTGGCTCATCTCCCTAAAATGCCTGTGTTGGCATGAGATGCACTTATTATTTTCCACTGTCTGTAAATGGCATTGGACAGCTGCCTCAGATGGGGATGAATACATAGAAAAAGCTCTCCCTTTGTCTTGCTCCTTCCACAAGGCATGTGTTGTGCCTGGCCAAGTATTTTGATCACGTTTCCTTTCATTACCTGGCCACAATGTCTGCACACCCCGGGCTCCCCTGTGCTCACCACCTCAATGCACACGTTCATTTTTAAAGCAAGCACTGTGCATTGTTTATGAAAACACAGTGTAAGGACTAATTAACTTCTCTCTCTCTCTCTCTCTCTCTCTCTCTCTCTCTCTTTTCTTTTCTCTTTTCTTTTCTTTTCTTTTCTTTTCTTTTCTTTTCTTTTCTTTTCTTTTCTTTTCTTTTCTTTTCTTTTCTTTTCTTTTCTTTTCTTTTCTTTTCTTTTCTTTTCTTTTCTTTTCTTTTCTTTTCTTTTCTTTTCTTTTCTTTTCTTTTCTTTTCTTTTCTTTTCTTTTCTTTTCTTTTCTTTTTTTTTTTTAATATTTTTAAATATTTCCGTAGGCTGCGGGGCTCCTACCAGAACTTGAATGGAGGCTACCTTTCAGATGCTTTAGTAGACCTCACAGGTGGAGTCCAAGTGCAGTTTTCATTGAAGGATCCACCTCCTGATCTGGAGGAGATCCTGAAAGCAGCTGACAAATCTCGGTGCCTCATGGGGTGCAGCACCTCAGGCCAGGTGAGTCACAGGGCCTGTCACATGCCTCTCTTGGTTTACTGTGTTTGCACAAAGGTAAAGGGGAAAAGGAAGTCCATAATCACTCTGTAAAATAGTTACAGTTTATGGACGCCCGAAGGGATCTTGGCAGCAGAAAGTAGAAAAGATTATTTGGTAAGGACTGTAAAGTCATTTGGGCAGATGTAAATAGATTGGGTTGTTGGAGAGGGGGCTGCAGCTTCTCTCCTGGCTAACTCCACTGCAGTGGAGTGGTGTCCAATTGCAGCAGGCCTGATTTCAGCCCCATAACTTTGTGATCAACTCTGGCAAGGCCAAACACACCTCTCTTCTGTAAGAGGATGCAATTATCTCATTGTGGCTTGCAGGCTTACTGGTCTTAATGCTGGGAAGTTGCATTATCATCACAAAAGGCTTTGTGATACTCAGTAAGTACCTTTGATAAAACGTCTCCAAGGCTTCCCTTGCAGCGTGTGACATGTGACTGCAAAGTGTGTGACGCTGCTCCTGTGGTACCTGCTTCCTCAGGACAGGAAGCTTGGCTGCTGCAAACAAGCCAAGGATTATTCCCTCAGCTCAGGTAGCTGACCTGGCTGTGAGTGGCAGGGAAAATCTGCAGTCCCTCAGTCTGACTGCAATTCACCCAGTCCAGGTCATTCTGCAGTTGCAGCAGCTCTGGACCATGGAAGGACTTGCAAAGAAGTGTAGATCTATAGCTTTGTTAAATTTCCTGGCTTGCTTATGGCTGCAGTGGGAACAAGAGTCACATTCCTGTGGAGTACCTCAGTATCTGAGACACTGCTGTGGTCAGAGCCGAGGCTTTGTTTAGTGCCGTGGCAAATGACAGTTCTGGGAGCTGGTGGCTGTGTCTTTACAGTGTGGCAGAAGCTAAAAGCTGTGCTTTCTCCCTTCTGCAGTCAAGGAGAAACATAGAGCTGAGGAATGGGATTGTACAGGGTCATGCCTACACCGTCACAGGAGCTGTGAAGGTAAGATCAGGGACTTGTTCCTGCCTGGAGATCTTGTACTGATGATCTGCTGCAGAGCAGTTGCACTGCTGTTCCAGTCAGAGGATTTGAATTAGCTTCACACTTAACGGGGATTGTTGAAAGCACATAGTTCAAATTCCAAGAGATGGAAGGACTCTGGCACAAGAAAAAGAGGGAGGAATCCATATTGTTCACTAATGGAAAATGCAACTTAAATTTACCTTTGTTTTGGGACACTTCGGCAGCAAATACAACATTTCTAGAGATTTTTGTTCCATGCTGACTCTTAAAAATGTGCTTTTGTGTTTCAAATGCAAGTAGAAGCACTGGCTGAAATTGTGGGATTTGTCATATGATGCAAATCTACATTTGTTCAGCTCAATCACAAGCTGCCAAAAATCAGAGTGAAAAGTAAATCACTGGTTCAAGAACAGCATTTCTCCATCTTTTAAAGCTGTTGTACTCATGCAGAACTGCTCCTGGCTGAATATTAATATTGATGATCTGAGAACCAATTTATCACATGGATCAAAAGAAATTAAGGATTTTTTACAGCCAGAAGTCAGAACATGGCTTAGCCCAGTAAGCTGTAGTGCACACAGGGAGAGTTAACAGTGAAGAAGGAAACCAAACAATAGCTGTGCTGTCAAGCAAGATAGCTACAAAACATTTGAACCTTGGAACCTGAAACACTTTGGAAAGGGAATGTTGCTTTCCCTAAGCTATTCTCTCCCTTATCACTCTCTCTCTGTTGGTTTTCTCTATGAGCTTGGCTCTGGTTCGTGTCCCCTCGTGCCATGCCATGCTTGGTGCTATCATCACCACCAGTGTACTGCTTCTTGGATGACTCCTGCTTGTAGCCAAGGGGCTACAAAATGGAAAGGTGGGGGTTGCCAAGCTCCAGAGAAGGCTCCAGCTGTCTCTTTGCAGGGCAGGGGCAGAAGGGTCCCTGATTCTGTTGGAGGAGATGCAGGCTATTCCAGCCTTCTGCTGCTCCTGGTGTGGGCAGAGAGGAGAAACAGTCTTTGCCCCTCTTAAAGAAGTGCCAAGATATCCAAGGCATTGTCCTGAGGGGAAGTGGTTAGAGGTTGGGCCTTTGCCTGGGAAGAGACTGCCATGGTATTGTTTCCAACACCGCCTCTGTGCATAATGAGAGCCAGAAAACAAAGGTTTGCTTCCACTGGTTGGTCCACTTCAACCATTTTGGCTTCACTGGCAAAAGTTAATTGCTTCTAACTTAAATCAGTGGCAGCAAAAGGAGGAAAGCACCAGAAACCCCAGCTGTTGCAAATCACAGCATTGTAGATACAGGCCCACAGATTCTGTTTATCATCAGCTCTCTGTGCTGACTGTTGGCTTTCACTCCAGGCAGTCTGGTGACCTCGTTCCTCAAAGTCTCTGCCTTTGCTGACTCACGGCATCAGATGTGCAGAATTAGGCACTGGAATTTCCCAAGGCTGTTGAATTCATGCAGTGTGACAGGAATGCTGCTGCTTCTCTCTGTGTCAGCTATTCACTATCCTCAGGAAAGCAAAATGGGCACAGTTTTCTCTCACACATCATTCCTTTGCAGTGGAGCAGAAGGCACTGATTTTTTGCTGCTGGGAAAATGAGATCAGAGGTTAAATCTGGTCCCTACGGTGTAGAGGAAGTTCCATTTTATTACCCTTCTCTTCACTGAATATCACAATTGTGAAAAGGTGTGACTGAGTTTGTTTTTCTTTCCTCTTTACAGATCCCCTACAAGAATGGCTGGAAACATATCATCAGGATCTGGAATCCGTGGGGCCATGGGGAGTGGAAGGGGCCCTGGAGTGATGAGTAGGGTCTTAAAGCTTTAATGTCATAGGGAATTGATTTTTTATAAGAATCTCTGCCCTGCACCCATTTTAACAAAACAGATACTTCCAAATCAGTTAATTGTAAGCATTATTTCCATCTGTGTAGCAGCTGCTCACAGAAATCCATTCCGGGGAAAACTAATGCAGCCTAGCTAGGCTCAGGTGTCCCTTCTTGTCAGTGTGTATGCATTTTTACCCAGTGCATAATTCTACATAAGTCATGGATGAAGGAGTTCTTATTTCCTGGAGTAACCTCTGACCATGTCCTTAGATGCTGGCTGGCTGCTTCTATTGAATTCTCCTGCAGCGCTCACACATCCACCTTCCTCCTCTTTCCTCTGCTCCTATGAGTCTGACTCTGGGAAGAGGATGGTTAAACGAGTCCATGGAGCAGGGCACTACTGAACACAGAAGGACAGAAATGGGCCTTGGTTATTCCAAAGGCAAAGTGCCAGGGGATGGCTTGAACTAATCTTTTAGATCCTTTGGAGTTGCAAGGACCACTTTTCTGCCTGTGTGGGTAATCTAACATTGCTTTCCTAAAGAAAGGAATGATATAGATTGCAACAGTGTTTTGCAAATAAATAGCGTTTATTAGTTTTTCTTTTGGAATTGCATTAATGTTTCCATTATTAGAGAGATGTTCTGGTGCCACTCTTAAGTTATTTAATAGCATCCCAGCCCTCCCTGTTGCTAGTACCACACACAAGCACTCTGCTGAGAAAAGTCAGGCTGGAGTGTTGTATCTGGAAGGGCTGGTGGGTTGAGTAGATGTGTCTAAGGCTTGGATAACAGTGCTCTGCTCAGGCAGCATCCTCCCATCCTCTTGGAAGGGTGAACTCCAATCCTAAGTGTAATTGAAATGTCAGTAGCACATTCACAGGTAAGCTGCACAGATCAATAAATTATCGATTCACGTGCTGTTTATTTATCTTAAACTCTGCAGAAAGTACAGTTATCACTTAATTATAAAGATGCTGCTTGGAAACAACACATTTGACTGGGTAATGTGCTCTCTACATGTCAGTGTAATATCAGTGCTTCCGAGTGCTGTGGCTTGGTGCCTCACTAACCTCTCCAGCATGGGGACAGGTGACCCGGACAGTGGGGAGGATTCCCCAGCCCAGGGTGGGCAGCTCAGGAACAGCAAAGGCACAGAGTTTTATTTGCTGGTCTTGGCTATGAAGGTATCACACACAGTCCTGTTTCCAATGCACAGTTTGCTCACCCCTCCTGATCTCTCATCACCTGACAGACTGGTTAGAGGAATAGGCCAAAGATGAGAAATTGTGCCTCACATCTTGTTGATTTGTTCTTTTTTTGCAGCTCTCCTCAATGGGACCGTGTTGATCCTGAATACAGAGAAGCCCTCCTCAGAAATAAGGATGATGGAGAATTCTGGTATTTCCCTACTGATCCTTTGTCTACTGGGTTTTCCATTTGCCTTCATTATGAAAAAAAAAGTAATTTTGGCAGTCATCTCTTCCTGGTGGTGGCTCAAGGCACTCTGTGTTAGTTGTGTGCAAACAGCAAATTGGAGATTGTCCTGCCTCTCTGGTTTCAGAGGAAACAAGACCTGAAAAAATGGAGTTGGCCAAGATTAAGTGACAGGCTGATGAAAAAAATGAAAAGTGAGAGAAGTAAAACTCCAGCCCTCTGAGACCTAGTTGTTTGGTCACACTGCCTCTCCTCATAAAGCGTTTGAACCTTGGACTGACAGATGCTTGAAGGGGACAGCTGGCTAAGCAGGTCACTGAGCTTGTGCACTTGACTGCTCTGCAGGTGCTTGTGGCTTTTCACTGCCTCTGATTGCTCTCAGATACAGCTTAGCCATGCGTGGGCTGTCCCTTAGAAAAACTCATTATTCAGAAAGTGCCCACATGCCCTGTGGGGCTCTGAGGAAAGCAGGGCAACAGCTGGTGGGTCTGAAATGCACACTTGAGGCTTGAGTGAAGCATGAGTGTGGGACAGAACACTGTGGAGGTACAAGGGCAAGGGACAGTGGCAAAGATGTGCTGGAGATGGCAGGGCTCCAGCAAGACACCCCTGAACATGCCCTGTGGTTTACCCTGGGATATTAGGGGCAGTTAGGGCAGCCCAAAATGCATTGAGAGCTGAGCTCTCCTGCAAGGTAGCAGCCAGCAGAGCTGCAGGTGCCTGCAGTGCCCTCAGCAATCTCTTTTTAAAGACATGGGGTTAATGTGGATACCTAACTGGTGTCTTCACAGAATCACAGAGTGGGTCAGGTTGGAAGAGACCACAGTGGGTCATCTGCTCAAGCAGGGTCATCCCAAAGCACACATGGCACAGGATTGTGATAAGATGGTTGTGGAATACTCCAGTGAGAGACACTCCACTCCACAATCTCTCTGGGAAACATGTTTCAGTGTGTGGTCAGTTGTGCAGTGAAGAAATTCTTCCTCATCTTCAGGTGGAACTTCCTGTATATCAGTTTCTGCCCATTCCCTCTTGTCCTATTGACAGGCACCACTGAGCAGAGCCTGTGGTTCCCTTCAGATACTGACATTGATGAGGTTCCCTCAAGGCTGAACAGCTCCCTCTGCCTTTCCTAATAAGGGAGATGCTCCAGGCCCTTGGTCATCTTTGTAGCCCTTCACTGGACCTTCTCTAGCAGCTACATGTCTCTCTTGTGCTGAGGAGCCCAGACCTGGGCACAGCACTCCTGATGTGCCTCACCAGGGCTGAGCAGAGGGCCAGGATTCCCTCCCTTACTTATTGGCACTTTTCTTCTGTCTTAAATTGAATGGTGAGACTTTCTGCCTTCTCCGCAGGATGTCTTGTGAGAATTTCCAGGAGCAGTTTTCATGGCTCTATATATGTAACAACACCCCAACATTTCTGGACTTTGGAGATGAGCACTGCACAACGTGGTCTCTGAACAGCTACACCAACCTGTGGAGCCCGGGCCTTCCCACAAGGAGGAACCGCTATTCCCGGGGTAATGGATGCTCACTGCAGTCACCTGGTCATCTCCTCCTCTCCACTGATGCTTGCAGTGTAACATTCACTCTGAGCATTGAATTGCAGCAGTATTGATTGCCAGTTGTTAATGCCTGCCTTTTCCCATTACAGCACTTATCAGCTAAACAGGCAGAAACAAAGCAGCAGCACTGGCTGCTGAGTTAAAATGGGAGGCTTGTGATTTAGGAACCCTGGGCTCTTTAAGTCAAAACGAGCTTGTGTATCTTCTTTGAGCCAGTTGCAGTAGGTGTTACTGGGGACCTCATCAGAAAGTCTGGTCTGGCAAATATGCTGTTGATTTTACAGAGCAAAAACTAAATGGAAATGGAATGAAAAATTTGTGCTACAAAGGTCTGTTTTTTAAGGTAAAAAGATCTTTGGGCTGATAAGACCAGTGGTTTTACTGCCTGTGCAAGAACTCTTCTGGCATTGTAATCTCCAATCAGTAGTAGTATATTTTTACATTTTTATCTTATCTCATCTCACATTTTTTTTACAGCTGCATCAGTGTTTGGGCTTTGTGTTTTTAATCTAGGATGGTAGTATCTGATCAGTGAAGAGGCTTCTTTTTTTCTCAAATGATGCTCCTTGACTTAGCAGCAAACAGGTTTTGGCTTACAGATTTCAGGCTCCTGCTCCTAACCTGATCACCAGGTCTCCAGGTGTGATAACAAAGCAATGCCTGTGCTGCTGCACACCACAGTCACTGGGGCTGAGGAGGGACAGGCAGGGGCTGAACTGAGGGTGTGCAGGCAGAGCCATTTTCCTTGGACCTGTGTTTTCCAACAGCCCCCTAGTAAAGTCCCTGTCCAAGTACAATCGATCTAATTTGCAACTTTCAAGGCCACCCAACACACGGATCTGACATAAATTCTACTCAGCTGCCATCTCAGTCCTTTTTTCCCAGTTTCAGCACTTCATTGCCTTTTTTTTTTTTTTTTAAATCAGGAATGCTTCCTGCTAACCAAAGCCTTGGCCAAGAAGCAGCTGTTTCTCTCTGGTGCTCGACATTCTGTCTGTCCATCACAAACATTAGCAGGAGGGAAGGAGAGGATAGCTTTGCACCATTTTGTCCTTTCCTATGTGTTTATCATCCCAAAGCCACGGTCCTTTTCAGCTCAGTCTCTGGGTCAGGTGCCTGGTTAAGAGCCACTGCTTTTCTGCTGCTGGAAAAGTCTGCCATGTAGGTGAAGCAGATGTGCGGGGGTTGAGAAATCCACACAACTTCCATGACTTTGCCAGAGATTTCTGAAATGATAAATGTGCAATTAGTTTACCTCCAGATGCCTCAACTTCTAGTGCTAGTGTGGAGACTACAGTGCTCTGTTGTATTGAAAGGATCTTGAAGCAGTGACTGCCCATTCCTCTGGGTCCAGGCAAGCAAGATCTTGCACAATAGGCTGCTGCAGGAACATCTCTGTGCCTACTGTTAACCTATTAACACTTTCTCAGCAGGTGCAGCTTCAACAAACCCTCAGTATTTTTTCAAAGTGCTAGATCACGACCCAAAAACCTATAATGTAGCAATTTCACTCATGCAGAAACATGCTGAGCATGTGCAGGATGGAAAAAACCTGAAGATTGGCTTTTTCATCACCACGGTAAGCACAATCTGATATCATCTAGGCACTGTTGTTCTCTGTGTGGTTTATTTTACGTTTGTGTGGGAATGAAAGATTGAAGTGCCTTTTGGTCTGTTAAAAAGTCAGTATGTGGTGTGAATTTCTGGGTGCC
Organism: Chamaea fasciata; assembly: GCF_029207755.1. Classification (NCBI taxonomy): domain Eukaryota; kingdom Metazoa; phylum Chordata; class Aves; order Passeriformes; family Sylviidae; genus Chamaea; species Chamaea fasciata. The sequence goes on along the minus strand of NW_027094088.1, from coordinate 15,914,806 downwards.
TTCTATTGTAGAAACTCAGAGTAAAAATAGAGTTAAGCAGGCTTAGTTTCTTTTATTTATGCCTTAAGGAGCCAAGGTGTCACTTTTGGATCTGTAGCATCCCAGAATAGCCCTGGGAAACTCAGGGAGTGCCTGGGTTAGAGGATGTGCCAGGGCAATGTCCTCTGTACCAGCAGCACTGGTGACATGCCGTGCTGGCTGGGCACAAGGCATGACAGCCAGCACCAGCCACAGCCCTCAAGCAGCATTTCAGGTATGGAAGGGAAGCAGATGGTCTCTCATTCCCCAAAGTGGGCCTGTCTTACTCATCCTCCTGTCTTCTATCTGAAAAGCCATGTAGAAACACTTACAAAACACATGAGAGCCTTTGCACGAGAGCAGCGTAGAGGAAATCCACTCAGATACCTGGGACCTCCACTACAATTTCTCTGGGTTTTTTTTCTTGGTCAGTGTCCAGAGGGGTGCCTTTTCAAGCTGCTTTCAGAGCATTACCAGGCTTACTGAAAGCACAGTTGCTAGTGTGGATGGCTGCTAACCTGTCCCAAAGTATTTTTGTTGTTGGCTGATGACTGTGGGAGACTATTGTTCTAAACCCGAAGACTAAAAAGGAAGCAGGGATTGCTGTAACCCTAATTTCTCCTCATTCTCCTCATTACTGGAGAGGTTTGTCCTAGTCCCAGACTTTAAATAATTGATGCCATAAGTTTAACAGCTCCTCGTAAAGGAAGAGCATGGCTTTGTAGCTCATAAAAAAGTGTGTCTGAGAAATAAAAGATGTCATTAAAAGGGCATCCCTCGAGCAAGTGGAGCTCACTATCTCTGTGGCAGGATATCCTCTGTCCTGTGCAGGTATCAAGCCTGCAAGACTCCATCAGACCAGCTGTGCCACTCAGAAAGAGCTGCTGCTTCTGGTAAATGGGGAATTGTTCCTTCCAGGATCCCCAAAAGTCACCTGACATTGAGGTCTCTGTGTGCTCTTGCAAGATGCACATCCACCCTGATTAGTTACCCATTAACAGAAGTGACCTTCACTGGGAGGTGATGATATAGGTCTTGGTTCCCTCAAAAAAAGGGTTATTTAATCAGGAAGCAGACTGGGAGAGAAATTTTCTCTATTCTTGCTTTATATTTAAAGTTTTTCATCCCCTCCAGTTGATGCTTAGGTGTGTTTTCTCTCTCTTGGTATGAGATGGATCAAGGATGGATGAACCTCAATGAGTTTGTCAAGCCTGCATGACATGGTCTCTGTGGTCTGTCAGCCCATGGCTCACCTCAGGCTCCCTTTGGGCTCAGGTCACTTGGGTTTCTGACCTTGTGAGTGACCTCCCACACAGGAGCCGAAGGGCAGGGCCAGAACAGAGCATTACTGGAGGCACCAGGATTACTGTGCAGCACCTGGGCAGCGAGGGCAAGGGAGCAGTTTTGCTGCTCTGTCACACCATAGCTTTTATTACTATAATTATGTTGGTGCACATTCACATAGAGGATTATACAGAGAACATTCCCTCATAAACACACACTAAGTATTTTAATATGAAAGCTGCTCTACCAGCTTCTCACAGCCAGCCTGGTGTCCTGTCCTGGTATCAGCAAAAGCCAAGTCCAGGAGCTAAAACCAGACTGGGTGTGAGTGCCATTCTCTCAGCTTGTTTCCCAGTGTTCAGCCTCCGTGCCTGAGGGAAGTCAGAGCATCTTTGGGTAAAAGTTTACAAGGGGTTTCTTTGCACAAGGAGAGTGCAGTTGGCAAGATTCACGTGGCTTCACTCTCCCTCCCCGATCTGCTTTCTCTGCCATGACTAATTAGCAGCATCATCCGTTGTTCGGTACCCTTTGAGATGCATCAAATTGTTGCTGTGAAGTAAAAGGAGTATTATCCCTTGGCAGGATGAGAGGAGAATGCAGTGCAGGCAAGGATGCAAACCAGAATGGACATATCTGATAGCTCTAGGAAGCCTTTGATTAAATATAGACGTGGAACACTAATACATGGCTGTGAGGAAAGTTTAATGTTGTGTGATAGAGCTGCGAAATGTATAGAGGCTGATTCTTATCTCACACCGGTTTTGATTCCATTGAGATATTAATCTGCTTCTGCATTTTACCAGAAGGAATGTGGAATAAGGCTCAAAAGTGGGAAAAAAGTATTACACCATTTATTTCTTTGCAGCACTGCCCATTTCTATCTGCTCAAGATCTGACCCATAATACTTGGCAGTCTGTGTACCTCCCAGCCGTCTGTAACAGTAGTCATCCTATTTTTTTTTTCCCCTGTCCAAAATAGCAGTTTTATGTTATTGTCTCCCAAAGGCATGGCTCATAAATAACTCTGCCACGCTGTATAACCATTCTAAATGGAATTTATACACGCTGATATATTTTGGGGAATATGTTAAGGAAGGGTTTTTTATTATGCTATCTTTACATGTCATCATGGTAATAGCTGTTGCATTATATTTGTTTCATCTCAGCAAAAAAATACTTGAATAACAGATGAAATATCAGAATACTCAGTTTTCTTGTGACACTTACTGGTTTGGATTGGGATTCTTGAAGCATTGTCATCTGGGTGACATGCTTAGAGGGCTCTCTGACCTCTTTGAGTTACAGAAGATTTCACGGAATTTTTTAGTAATAGTATTCATCCTTGATTCCTTCATGAACTCTGCTTAATGTTAAATGAAGTTCTCTTCAAATCTCCTTACATTCATTTTAGCCTCTGTTGTTTTTTCAGTTTTTCCACCCTTGAGCAACTTTGGTATGTCCTTGAAAAAACTCTGTCCCCTGGGTGGGCTTTTCAGGCCCAACTGGGGAGGTTGAGGCATGATAGATGCAGTGTGTATTCAGAGAGGTGTGGGAATGGAAGGCTGCTGTGAGTGTTCTTTCTGATTTACTTTGGTTCCTAACAGGAAGATAGCCAGCTGTATTTCTCTTTCAGGAGAACTCCAGAGTTCTGAAGCAAATCTTTATCCGGACTCGAGATGTGACCAGCTACTTTATCTTGAGCCCAGGAACCTATGCCATTGTTCCTGCTGCAACAGAGGACCAAGAATTCGAATTTCTCTTACGAATTTTCATAAAGAATCATGACTACAATGAGTAAGATGATTTGCACTCCTTAAAGGCCCCAGACCCACAGTGTGCCAGGAATTAACTATTTAATGTCAAGATAACTGATGTGGCAATTTGCTTTTAGTGTATCCTTGGAGAGTGGGGAAGGAACAGAGGAGTGTAAAGCACATGTTGAGGGGGATCAGGTATACAGCCAGCTGCACAAGGGGGCCACTACAGAGCAGGGCAGGAGCTCTTCTGCAGCCACCAAGGGTCTCAGCTTTGGTACAAAGAGCCACACAAAGGAGCAATAATTGCGAGATTTGTCCTCTACCCCTGATTGCGGGGACATTTCTCTTTGCTGAAAGGAGGATTTGGGAGCTTGTTTTCCCTAATTCTTAACAGCTGTTTGGTAGTTTATTATGTTCTGATAGCTGGATGCCAGATGGATCACATCCCATTCTGCTCAGAGTGGGACCTGGAGAAGCCAAGAGCAGTGAAAGGCCTTGATCCTTCCACTCAGCTCCCTCATAGGCAGGCAGGGCTCCCTGTTGGCATGAGAGTGGCCTTGAAGATAAGTTTAGTGGAAAAATGGTATCTGAGTTCATGCAAAGGCAGCTATTACCACACATACACATTCACATGACCACGTGAATATTTGGGTGTGCTTTACTCCAGGTAAGCAAGCTTTGAGCCCTAGCATTCATCCTTGCCAAATGACCTGCAAGAATCATCTGTGCAGTGCCTTCCCTTCAGCAAGCTTTAAAGTGGATATGATTGCAGATCTTACCTCACTGGCCATATCTTTCTAGTGAGATTGCTTTCCAGGCTTTGGCCCCTGGCAAAAATAGCCCAGAACCAACTGAGGCAGCTCCTGAGTTATGGAAAGCAAACACAAGGAGTCTGTGCTGTGGGCTGGACTGCCTTCAGGAGGGTGAGTCATGTGTGAGATGGCTCAGCCTTGGAAGTGAACTTTTCAGGAGACCCTCTGACCCTCACAGACCTTCCTGAGCCAGGCCAAGTGTGGAGATGACCTTCCAGTGTGTCTTTGCAGCACTTACCTACACAAATGTTATAAAAATAGTACCTAGCTTGTCTAATTTCTCTACCGAAAGCAAAACTCAAGTACTGAATGTGGCTGCTAAGTGTGCCTTAGAAATGGTGACCCTGGCCCAGTTTCAGGCAGTCTGCAGACGTTTAGATGTTGCCTTTTAATAGCCTGGATGCTATTTTTATTCCTGACTGTTAAGCTGGGCAAAGAGAAAGGAGGTGAAAAAATTCTGTGGCTCAAGGAAGGGTTATCCTGTGTGGTGAGGTTAGTCCTGGCATGCTCAGGGTGAGATAGAGCATTTCTCTGCTGCTGGTGCCAGCAGAGCTGGCTTGGGGAAGGCAGTGGCCCCAGAGCATCTGGAGACTCAGACCAGTCTGTACCTGTTTGCACAGAGAGAGCCAAGACTGGTGCAGCAGCCTTGTCTGAACTGGGCCAGGCTGGGCCATGGCTGCTGGGCATCTTGTGGGTCTGTGGGCTGGGTGAGTGCTGCTGGTGGTGCCTGCCTTCCACCATGGCTGTGAATCAATGCTCTGGAAAAGCCGCTTTACTGCCAGTTTGATTCTTGTAACTCTTTTCTAGGAACTCAAACCCTCCGACCAGCCCAGTGCTGCTGAAGGTAAGAGTCTGAAAACTGGTGTAGGTTCTGGTGGTGATCATCTGGTCACCTTTACTAACTCTTCTTCATCTGCTCTTTTCTCCCTTTACCACCCATTACTGTCCCAGAGTTTGACTCTGGCACCCTGCAACCTTGCTGGGAGGGCAGGACACCTCTCTGGAGAGGTGGGAGTGACAACAAAGCTCTTCCTCTTCTCATATGTCTTTATTCAGAGCCTGATTTTTGAGGAAACAGGTCTTGCACAGTTCCTTTGTCAGCCTGTCCATGTGTCCTTTTCACCTCATGATCTTTAACACTTTGACAAACCAAAGCATGAGGGGAGAGAGCACTCAGAAAACTTCTAAATTCTTTCAATGTCTGTAAAATGGGAATATATCTGTGAGGGAGAGAGGGAAACTTAATTCCTGTGAGTGGGGCTGGACATGCCTTCCCCATGGGAATGATGTAATTTAAATGCTTGTACCCTATAAAGCACAAGAGTCCATAGGGATGAAACTCAAATCAGATTTCTGCTGATTTTCATCAGGATATCTTCAGAGACAGAGACATAAAGCAAACTGCACTTTGAAACTGGCTGCATCTCTAGTTCAACCCTATTTTTTGCCTCTCTAGCCCAGCTACTATGGTTTTTTTGACTTCTTACTGTGAGCGGTGCACATTGCCAGGGCTGGTCCAGTCCCCGCGGGTCCCACCAGCAAAACCCTGCCACTGAGAGGTTGCTATTTACAGCTTTCAAAGACACAGATCTTTGAAGCCAGAGGTGTGAAGCTGCTTCAGCAGAACAGAAAACTGAGTCTTTTCCTTGTGATTCATTTTCCAGCACACAATTAAGCCCCATTTAGAGGGGTAGTGTAAATGGTGACTTTTTAAATCTCTTTTCACTGACAAGCTGTCAGTTTCCCTGGCTGTTATCCTTAGCCGATGCTTTGACTTTGATGAATTGTGGTACCCACAGTTTCTGCTCCTGTTCAGGTATTTGGGTTTCTTTGGTATGAAGTATCACACAGAGATGAAGATGTTGGGTCTTGGGCTTAGATTTTTTTTCTGAAAATTTTATAATGTCAAGGGTAATTCCCCTTAGTGCCTGGTGGATCTTTTCACAGGAAGGTTGATAAAAATCACTTGACCATTGAATTGCAGTTGCTCAGGTATAGTCCAAGCTTGTATTGGGGTTGAGAAGGTACAAGAGAAAGGAAAAGTCAACTCGTGCTCTGTTTTCTTATTCACATGAATCTTCCCATGCTCTGAGTAGTGGCCCCAGCCAAGGTCCACCAATAAGGATCAGGCCTTGTATCTCTATACTCATGAATTGACTTGCTGAATTCCACCCTGGATGTGTTCTGTCATTTTCCTTAGGCCCTGAACTGCTCCTTCCCGGTTGTACTAGCTGCTAACATCTGAAATATGCTTCTTCCTTCATTGCAGTAGCAGTTGCTCACTCCTAGTCCACTTCGTTTTGAGGGTGTGAAAACTGCAGCCTGTGCTATACATTCCCTCCCCCTCTAAAGTGTTGTTTGGATTGGCAGACTTTTGCCTCCAGTTGTTTTGTAGCTGAATTATTTATGTCTGCTCTTTGTTCTTGATGCAGGATCTACCAAGACAGAACCAGGACAGCTCCTATAAGGCTCTTTTCCTAAGATATGCTAAGCAGGTACCCTCTCTAAAACATTTTGTTGAAAAAAAACCCAAAAAAACCCCACATGTGGACTTGCAAAAAGAAAAACTGATCTATGATGTTGATACAAATCCATTTAGAATTTTTTTTTAATGTAGCTCCATCCTCAAGTGGATACCCTGAAAATGGTATTGATTGATCTGCCAAAACCCCCAGAAAAATGGGACATTCAGCTGGGATAGATTGTCTAGTGCCATGTATCAGTGGAATATTGGAGATTTATAGTCGTGCTGGTGATGGGCTTGCATGTATACTTTTTTTTTCTCCCTTTGGTTTGTTTATTTGCTGAAAGCAATTAGAAAGCCTTGGGTAGTCCCCCCCTCTCATCAGCATCATTTTCCGTTTGCCTTCTCAGCACTTGGAAACCAGACATCAGTCAGCATTTGAGTAATTGATTCCTGCTCTTTCAGAGCCAAGCTCTGTGTTCACAGGAGATGCTTTTAATGGTTTAATAAACTGTTATAAAGAACTCCTTGACTTAGTCAAGAGGAAAAAAATCACTGTCAAAAGTCCCTGCACAATGAACCTCTGGCAGTTAATGGGTATATCAATGCGTGAAGGTGAAGACGAGCACGGGCTGCAGCGTTGGGGGTGTCCCGGAGGGAGGAGGGAGGTGGCCGGGATGGCTGAGGGGCAGCCCCGAGGGCAGCAGGGCCTGTGCTCCCTGCCTGCTCTCACAGCTGCCTGCTGTGCTGCCCACCCACAGCTCCCCATCCCTGCAGAACAAACCCCATGGTGAGGGCACTGCCTATCACTGCCCTGCAGCTGTAGGGGAGGACCTGGGGTGGCCCGGCAGCCTGGAGGGCCTTGTTATGCTCCCAAGGGAGAGAGCTGTTGTTCCTTTGGTATCTAAACAGAGGTTCTTGGTTGCCACAGTGCCTGAGAAAAAAAGTTTTGGGCAAAAGTGACATGGGTGAAAACTTCATGCTTACAGACCTCTCTTTGTGTTTTATTTTGCATTAGGGCTCAAGTATTGATGCCTTGCAGCTGCAACAACTCCTTAATGAAGTGATCTTGCAAGGTAAAGCTTTTACAGCCCAATTATTGTTTTTGGTGCTTCCCTATCCTTAGACTAGAGTAAATTGGATGTAGGATTTAATGGTGTTCTCATGGTCCTTAAAAAATCTACATTGTGGCTTACTGCACTGTGGGATCAGAGCATGAGAGGGGCACAGCTGGAGGGCTGGAGCCAACTCAGCCATGCACAGGGCTCAAAGTGCTCTTAGGACTTGCTAAATCAGCATAAGTGGCCTTTCTTGTCACTATCATTTCCCTTACTTCAAGCAGGAAGAGTTTCCATCCCTGAGCAGGGACCATGCAGAGTGAAGTCAAACAGGACACCTGTCCTCGGGGAAGGTAGAGATGTCTGAGATGTGCAGAATCCCTCAGCTTAGCACAGAGGCCTTGCTGCCTTTAGAGAACCTGAACCAGAGCTGGGGCTTTTCAGCTGTGTGAGCCTTCAGCCTGGTGTCCTCCTTCCCTCAGAATGATGGCCTGATGCCTGTCACAGCCCTTGCTCTTGCTAATTCCTTCTGTTTTGTCAATCCTTGCAGATGAAATGACCAGCCTGGGAGGGAGATTCAGCTTTGATTCATGCAGAGGCATTTTAGCTCTGATGGATGTATCCTTTCAGCAGAAGCAATAAACTTCCCTGGTGCTGCCCATCCTTGCCTTGAGTTACGGCTGAGCTGATCATCCCAGTGTGAGAACCTGCAAGTAAATATTAGCCCCAATCTCCAATAAATAACTGTCCCAGAGTCCATGCAGGACTTTGCTGTGCATGCCCTGGCTCTGGTGCGTCTGCTGAAAGGTCAGGATCAACCTTCTGGTACCAGCTGACTCTTTGCTCTCATTTTGCCCTTTCTGGGGCTTTGCTAAGCTTCCCTGGGGTGGGGGTCTCAGGCAGAGCTGAGACCAGGAGGCAGGACAGAGTTTAGGCATAGCTCAGCTGTTCTGTGGTGGTTGCACCACGCGAGCCTGGGGTGGCACTTTAGTAGGCTGCCAGCAATGCTGGTGTCAGGGGCAGAAACACTGTCACTGCTGAATCCCAGGCACTTGCCTGGAAGGCCATTCCAATGTGTATTTCCAGTGTATCTTTCCTATTTAACTGAATCACTCAGCCTTTTTACTGTTAACAAGACAACACAAGAAAAACATTTCTGGCCATTGTAGAACAAGAGGGCTCCTTGATGAAAACACTCATTCTCCCTTGTGTGTTTTTGCCCCTTGCTTGCTCACTGTTTCTTTTCCTCTATGCCTTGAAAAAACTTTGAGACATTTTCAGACCTTTAAAAACTGCCAGAGAATTAAAAATGATCAGAAGTCCCTTTCTCTTTCCAGCTTTCAGCATCTCGCCAGTGAAAGAGACTTTTCCCCCTTTGCAAAGCCTGTCCTGGGATAAGTGGGCACTGTGAATGCATGGCACGTGCAAAGAGCTGACAGAGCCTCTGCTCTGCTATAATTCAGGATGGATTTTTAATTCTCTTGCCTGCAGACAACCCATGTACAGTGTGACCTATCCTGGCCTGCAAAGCCAGGATCAGCTTTTTTCACTCAGGTTCTACGACAGTGGCACTTGTCTGCTTGTATTTCACTGGTGATGAGTTTTGCTTTTGGGGAGGTTTCACCATCCTGCCTCAGGGTGGGCGCTGCGTGTCTGCCCAGGACTCCTGGGTGGGGTGTGGAGGGGAGCAAGCCCACTGACACAGCCCATCATGCATTCCTGGGGGATGTCTGCCTCAAAGGTGCTGCTGCTGTCTGACAGAGGGCATCGGGATCATCTCCTTGTGCTCTCATCTCCTCAGCGCCTGTTCTCCTGGAGGATCCAGGAGGAGCAGATCCTGTGGTGCCTCATGCAGAGGCAAGGCCATGGGCCATGTTCATCCACAGGGGCGTCCGTGCTCCGGGGCTAAATGTCACCACAGCTTCCCCTGTGGCTAAAGAACCTTGTAAATAGAAACCTTTTGTGGTTTGTGAGGACAGGCATGAGCAGCTGTACAGTGTGACAAAGAAGGTAGATTTAAACACAACTGGGAGCAGAAAAGCTGTCGGCTTTCTCAGCACGAAGTAACCGACAGGAGAGGCTGCATCTTACGTGTTTAAGTTCTGTGGAGGCAGCATCCTTGGCAACCAAGACAGCCAGGTTTAGCTCTCATTAAGTGCTCGATTCTTAACTAAGTGCACAGCTCAACTCGAACGGAAGACTCACCCTGCAGGAGTTCGGGAGCCTCTGGCGAAGTCTCACTAAGTACCTGGTACGGGGTGGGGGGGTGGCTCTCTCTTGGCTGTGGATTCTGTGGATTCCGTGGATTCCGTGCCCCGGGGCTTTCCAGCAGCGGGGAGCAGATGCTCCGTGCTCTCAAAGCGCTGCGGGGAGAAGCCTTGCAAAGGTTGCTTGCTTAGCGGGTCAGAGTTCCCTCCTCTCACGCAAGGGAGGCAGTGGTGTGTGTAAAGTGCTCCAAATGAGCAGCCCGGGCTTTTCCAGCACAGAGAACATTGAGGGAAGAGGTAGGAAGGCCAGTTAGTCTCAGAATCTGATGGAAATCTCCACCACTGGCAATTTTTATTTATTTTTTTTTTAAAGAAATGCTTTCTAAGGTGAAATGACTTTTTGAACAGAGTCGTCTGAAAAATGTAATTTCCTCATTTCTGCAGTTTCTAAGGTTCTGATGAAAGCTTGTCTGGGAGAAATGTTTCTGCTCCAGGATAAGCACTGGAAACAGTGACATGGTATTTAGGGTCCCACCTAAATTCTTCAGGGCGTGCATGGAAGCTTCTCTGTGTCAGGTCCTGCTCTCTCAGTCTTGGTGCATGACAGGAGGGTTTCCTCCAGGTTCAGGTTTGGGCAGGCTCTGATTTGTTCCAGCCCTCTTGAGATGCTCCAAGACCACCTAGCTCCCCATCTAGATAGGAGTGCTCTCCCCACTGACAGCACCTCAAACATGGCTTGTGGTGTGTTAGGAAACCAAAAAGGCTTCTGCCCACCCCAAACTGTGGGATTTCTTACACAGTGACATTCTGTCTGAGCCTTCTGAAAATGGGTCTCCCTTGTCACCGCCACCCCATCTCACCTGCTGAACTACCTTGCAGCCTATTCATTAAGAGACGAGAGCATGCATAACTATTGTAGTAGTAAATATGGGGAATGCTGGTCAAGGCTTGAAATCTGCCTTTGCACTGTATTTTAGGATATCTTCATCAAGGAAGACAGAAACCGTTCTGGATTTCTGGATGTTGCTGAGCTGAAGAATGCGATACAGGCAGCAGGTACGCCCAGAGGTGCCAAGCAGCTCCCTTTCTTTTCCATGTGGCAGTGAAGGAAAGGATGAAAAAGAAAGAGGAAAGAAAAAATATTTTAGGGAGAAAGTGGCTTGGATTTCACAGAGATGCCAGTTAGATCACAGCTCTGCTGAGAGGTCTGTGCTGGGGAGCCAGCAGAGAGGTGCAGAGAAGTGCAGTGCTGGCCAGACTAACTTTTAGGTCATGGATGGAACATCCAGTAGAGGAAAGGAGAAAGGAAGAGTGGATTCTTGCAGTTGCCTCAGTTCCTGCAGTTTCTCTCCAGGGCAGTGACAAAGTCTAGAAGGGAAAGCCACACCGACAGGCATTTATTTAGTTTGCACTGACCTCTGTTGGCTACCGAGTGCTGAAACCCTCAGTGAGTGCACGAGTGAATCATTTTAGCGGAGTCGTCTCAACGGAGACTTTGTGCGTGAAGTACCTCTCCGACACAGCGATCCCCTTTTAACTGTACAGTAGAGAAGCTCCCATTTGGCTGCCTGGAGCTCGGAGGGGTGCTGTCCCAGGAGAAGCTGATGCAGGATTGCTAACCCTGGAAGCCATCAGCTGAGGGGATGTATGTATAATTCTTTTGCTGCTAAGAGCTGGGCAAAGCATCAGGATCAGTCTGAGAAGCGCAGCACTGATGTGCCAAATGTCAAAGGAGAAGTTGCCAGGGCCATTCTATGAGAAAGATGCTAAAGTGTAAAACTGGGAAGAAAATTGTACATGGAAAAGTCCTGTCAGCCAAAACAATGCAGCTGTTTGAAGGGATAAAAAGACACTGATAAATGGCAAATTCAATACATGTTTGGCTACAAGTAGTTGTTAGTGGGGAAGAAAATTACAAGCTCATTCTTGCTGCCCTCTGAGCCAGGCATCTGTATTTGAATCTGGCTTGGCAATGGGATGATCCCTGTCCTGGCTTTTGAGCAGGAACCCCAGAAGGTGTTTAGGAGCTTGGTGCTACCTCTGGGAATGGTATTAATGTATCTAAATCCAACTCCTAGCCAGCTGTTCCCTGAAGTGTTCAGTGCTTTCCCCAACAAAATACTGCAATATGTGCTTAATTTTCACTGTTTTCCTAATGCTTCCAATAATAATAATGGATCAGAGTAAAGCAGGCCAGCTGCATTAACAGCAGTGCTGCCCTGAAATGCAGCAGCATTGGCCTGATGTATTTACAAACTCCTCTTTGGCAACAGTAAATGATTCAAAATAATTTTTATAAGTATCATTATATTTATAAATGTGAGAAACATCAAGCCAGTAATTAAAAGCTTTGCTAAAATCAGAGGGAGGAATCCAGCAGATGAAAGATTTGGGGAGCAGTCTTCGAAATCAGCTGAAAAGTCTTGGGAACAGAGAGGATTGACCCTTCAGTCTTGTTGATGAGGTTAATTGAGAGACATTGCCAAGTGAGCAGATTTCAGAGCAAGTGTATCTCAGATTGACCAAACCAAATTGTTGATGTTTTACTAGTGTAAGACTTGATTGTAGCATCCCATAAGCAATATTTGCTGGAATCTGCTCTCTGGAGAGAGCTTGATTGAATTCCCACTGTCTTCAAAAGGTTAAAAATAGAATTCATTGCCTCACTGCTACAGGGATTTAAAACCAGACTCAAAGAAGACATTAATTAGATTTATTTTTAGTTACTGTCTTTACTTCCTTTGAAAAGAATATGAAATCAGGTTTACCTTAATTTGGAATGTATCTTAAGCCCAAATGTATTTCCATTCTTTAATTACTCAGCATTGTGTACCTGCTTCCTGCTGGAGACATCCAGCTAGGCTCATGCAACCAGAGTTTGTCAATGGTGGTACTAAACCACTTCCATCGGCTCTCTCTCTCACTACACAGGTGTAAAGAAGCCATTTCTTTTATTTCTGCTTTTTCAACTAATTTAGCTCCATGATGAGTTCATTTAAAACTAAAAAGTTTAGAGCTGGTTGAAAAGGCAGGAAAGTTACTTCATATCCAGCTGAGCTACTAAAACCTGGAGAGAGCAAATGAGACTTTTCTGAAGTCTCAGAGAAGGCATTAAACCAAAGCTATCAGTCCAGCTCTCTGCAGAAAATTTCCCTTTTGTTTTGCAAATCAGCTTTTAGTGCAAAATATATTTAAATCATTCCTCTTATATACCCAGCACATTTAGGGTAGTTTTATTTAACTAATAAAAGAATCATTCTAAAAAGCAATTTTTGTTCATTCAATTGAATACCAATTTCCATCCAAACAGACTGCGACACAAATACTGAATAATCAGCTAATAAAAAAGAAATGCACCCTCCACCATTTTCTAATAGAAGAGAAAATGTAAAAATTAAGAATCTCAGGCATGCTATGCAGCATAATAGCCTGAGCATGCAGCATCTGCCTCTTTAGCAGAAAGAGCCGGTGGTATTGTAAATGCTACGCTCAGACTTTTACAGCTATGAGCCAAAGAAAATCACCCTTTCTTATAGAAAATAAAAGCTAAAAAGGCAAAGGAAGATAAGACTAGATTAGTTAGCTCAGTGTTTGCGGCTTGCTGACTTAAGCCACAATGGGAGTCAGTGAGTAAGGCGACTTTGGTTTTCCATTACCCTACCCCGACTCTCAGGCACAAAGTGGGAGAAAGGCTGTCCAGGGATGCATGACAGGGCAAGGGGCTGAGGGTGTCCCCAGGGTGTTGGCAGGAGGCCCTCAGAGCTGGTGCGTGCCCTCCCAGCGTGTCTTCCCTCGGCAGGTCTGGCTGCGGACGCGCAGCTGCTGCGGCTGATGACGCTGCGCTACGGCGATGCCGCGGGCAGGGTGGGCTGCTCCGACTTCTTGTGCTGCATGCTGCGCCTCGACACCATGAGCCGTGAGTGCCAGACCCCCGGGCACCTGGCAGCAGGGCAGCCTGCACAGCCAGCCCGAGAGCAGGGACAAGGGACAAGGTGTAATAATACGTGTCTAACAGCGTGGCTTGGAAGTGACACACCTGCCCCAAGTCCAGGCAGCTCTTTGGGCAGCCTGCTTGCCAGGAGCTGGATTTACCTCCTGTTCACTGGAGTAACTGGCTGCTAGAGAGCAGTTCAGCGTGCAGTAAAATTCTCTCAGTTTTTCGGTATGGAGAAAGTCCAGTATCCTCTGTGGATAAACAAACCCATTCCCTGTGTTGCATCCAGCTATTGTCTGACACTTGAAAGGAGGGAGTGTCTGGAAATGATCTTTTGCCTGAATGGAAATGAAATTCTGTTTTACAAAATCGTAATTTTTGCTACTCTAATAATAAGCATTTTGACTGGAGATATTGGCAGTTAAACGAAGTCAGCAACTGTGACCCTTGTGCTAGAACATCGCTACAGCAATTTATTTCATCTTTGGAATGAGCTGGGTTTCAACAGTGCATGGAAACGAGCGCTCATTTTCTCCCGTGTGTTTTTAGCATTGATGTTTAATGGGCCAATAGTGGTCAGCAGATCTGCTTGGATGACACTGCCTAAAATCCCATTTCAAGGGAGTACAGCAGAAGCAGCTCTGAAAGTGCTGTAAAATCAGAGCATGTCCTGATTTTAATGCTTTCATTAAAAACAAAGCTTGTAAACACCCATTTTTTGTGATTATACTTGTCACTTGTTGTAGATGAAAGTTTTTATGCCTATATTAGTGCCATAGTATTTTTTTTTATTTAAAAAAAGATCCTTTTACATTTTAAGTGCCAATGTAAAGACAAATCCTTTGCATCCATGTGGAAAGGAGTCTCTAAAAGTTTCATTGCTGTCTGTAATGAGAATCTTAAAATGCTCTCCACTCTTTCAGTTATCACTTTACAGAGCGTTTAATGTGGAATACATTTCTCAAACTTTTTAGATCATTGCGAATAAGTTTGTTACAGGAGAGGATAAGGGTGCCAAGTGGGAATAAAAGGCAGTCAACCTTTATGATGATGTGAATGCAGCAGGGAAGATAAAATCTGTCCCATTAAATCATTACTCATCCTTTCAAGATAGCCAGAGATGAGACCCAAACCAAAAGCAGGAGCTTCTTTGCAAATTCTATTTAACCGGAGTTAATGAAGCGGTAAAGAGGCACTTACCTCTGCCCAGAGGAGGTAATTTCAGCGCTGCCACTTTTTCCTAAAAAGACTGCTGGGTGCAAGCCCAGCCCTGAAAATACAGCCTTGTCAAAGGGACTGGGCACAACACGAGGATTTCCTTGTCCTGTGCCTTTCTTCAGGCTGGATGTGCCACCTTTCCTCCCTGCTCTGGGCCATGGAGGCAGCTCTGGTGGCCTCCTAAGGGGCAGATGAGCAGCGAGCCCTTGTGCCCTGTTCCTACCCTCTCCCAACAGCCTTTTTGCTAAGGCTGGGCAGGTTTCAAAACATCTGTAATCTTACAAAGTCTTTTCCATTCAGGGTGGGAAACTCCAGGCTCCCAGAGAAATGTGTCATTTAAAGATAGACAAACTTAAATTCGTTTCCACTTTTTATTACTGTTTATAACAGCACATTTCTAGGAGAAAAGCAATTTTTGAAATAAATAAAACCCCTCAAAATACTGTGTTTTGAGTTTATCCAAACACTTGGGTTTGAAGACTTCTCCTAGACATACTGCAGTATAAATATGCACATAGAATAACAATATTTGAATGGATTTAAATTTTCTGATGGCAAAGTGTTCTGTCAAAAAAACTTTCAGCAATGTTAATTTCAAACTCTAGCTGAATAACAGCAGCATCTGCATTTATATTCCCTGTAAAAAGCTTGCAAGGCATACTAATGACTTCAATAGAATCACTTTCGTAGGGCACACTGTGATCACTCACTGCCAGGGAGGATGGAAAAGGACCAACAGAAAGTTTCCCTGTGGGAAGATGTGTTTCATTAGTTCACCATCCTCCTGTCAGTCTTCAGGCAGGAAAACAATTGAAAAAAAAAATTGTGAGAGGAGATGAAAGCAGCCACATTGAGCACTGCCTGTCCCTACACTTCTGCCAGATTCTGGCCCCAAAATTGGGATGCCTTCCCAGGCTGTGATCTGAGGGCCAAGGCAGAAGGGGTACCCAGCACAGAAATGAGATGTGGCCAGGCAGGACACCTGAGCCAGGAAGAGCATCCCAGCATAGGGATTGCAGCTCTGCTCCTCAGCTGTCACAGCCTCATGTCTGCATTGAGTTCTTGCTTCTTCCTTGTGAAAAGAGGTTTTTTTTTTTGTTGTTCTGCCCTTAGATGCATTCCAAAACTTAGCAGAGGGCGGATCACAAATTTTGATGACGGCAATGGAGGTAAGAATGCTCCTTCCTTCTCTTCTCTCCAGCTCCAAAGTGGGACCATATGTTAGCAGAAGGGTGAAGTTAAAGATGATGTGTCATATATGTTGCTAGGCTTTTGTCCTTGCAAAGAGTGGTGGAGGTTTTGCCTGGCTGGAAGTACATCTTGTGTGGGAGGTGATTCCCTGGGGTTCCCTGGCCCCACTGGTGGGCACAGCTCAGAGGTGGCCATCCCTGGCCAAGGCATAGAGTCTTCCCTTACTGACACCAGCCTGTCATTGCTGGAAACGTTGCTCAAAGTGACTTTGAGGAAGTGATTAAAAAAAAAAAACACCCCCCCCCCAAAAAAAAAGCAAACAAAAAACCAAAACCAAACCAACAACAAAAAAAACCGCCCATGCCCTCGTTTCTTACTGCCCCATCTGTTAATCCTGAATTGCAAAACATCTTGGTTTTAAGAAAGAAACAGCAGACAAATGCTTGCTGCTGCTGTTTGTCTTAAAAGCACAGCCTGAAGGATAGCCAGCTGAATGGGGACACATCAGGCTTTTTATCAGCTAGTCTGAAGCAAAAATCCTGCTGTGCTCCATGGTGATATGCCTGAGTACTGCACTTTATCAGTCTGGGGACTGTTATTTGACAACCCAGTGTTTAAAAAGATTTTTTAAAAAGCCTTTACAATCTCACCAGCTCCCGTTTACCCTCTGTGGTTAGTGCAGAGCCTCAGTGTTCTTTAAATCTGTTTTGCACCAAGGGCAGAGCACAGTTTGCAAGCAGAGGACCTGGACCTATTTTATAGGGTAGTCTGTAGGACAGCCAGATTCCCCGAAGTTGCTATCTCTTCCACGTGTAATCAGGCAGATGCCACCCTTTCCCACCAATTGCTCCTGCTGCAGCTGCTGCAATAATTTATCATGGAAAACAACATATGGAAAGAGTTTCTGGGTCTGAATTGTAATAAGGGGAGCAGGCAGTTCCAAAATCCCTTAACTGTCCTGTGCAGTACAAAAGGACTACAGTCACTGGGTCACCCCTGAAGGTCCTGAGACAAGTCTGAAGACTTGGTGTACTATCAGTGCCTAAATGCACCTTTTCTTCTCCTTTTTTCAGTGGCTGACTCTTGTCATGTACACCTAGAGAGATGCCAGAGCTCATGGTAAGAAATCTCCTCAGTGCTGACAAGAGAGGGTGGGGCCCTTGCAGGAAGCTCAGCCTTGGGGTTGTGGGGGGTTTTGAGAGAAGAAGCTGTGAAAGAAAGAGGGAAAGAGGTGAGACCTGCAGCATGAGAGGGGCTGCAAAGGGAATTGGAATTTGGGCTGTTTTTTCCGGGGAATTGCTGATGACCTTACCAGTCAAACAGATCCCCAATGGCTCAGCTAGAAACTTGCCCCCACCTGAGATAACAGATGAGTGAGCAGAATTTATTTTTTGTCTTCTGAGGAGTGCAATTACCTCTGCATTTCTTACACAGCGGCAAATGTATAGTCAAATAGAGGGTGGGTATTCAAAGTAACTTGGATTCTTGGTCAGTCTGATTTCACATGTTTAACAGAATTATGTGATTTGGTTTACATTTGAACAACAGTCCCTATCTTGTGCTTCTTTTGATGTTTGCTCCCTTCATGTCATGCCTAGAGAGGTACTTTTTTCCTCTGGACTTTCCAATTTTGTTGCTTGGTTCTCATGTAATACTCTGCCTTTTCCTGCAAAACTTGTGCTGTTTATACATCTGAGAACCATCTTGGCCATTGTGCCAAGCTCACCCTCTGTGATGCCACTGTTCCAGTTGCAGTGCTAAAGTGTTGGTGCTGGTCCCAAACATTTGTCACTGAGGAGAAAGCAGGGAGGAAACCCAGTCCTCAGAGAAAACATGCAGTGGAGGGGCAGTTGGCCCCAGGAATTTGTGGAGCATCCTTGGGCAAAGTCAGACACTTTCCTTATCAGCCTGGTCCAAAAATGGAGTAAAAACCCCAAACCTATGACATTCTTTGAAATCCATGAACTGCATCCAGATAAGCCTTCCTGTAGACAGGAATCACAATAATAAATAATACATGAACAGCATCTCTGGTGTCTCACACCCTGCTTCTGAAGGCAGTTTGCATTGGATGCCAACTTTGGTGAGAAGTTGGAAGGGGAAATGTATAACTAGGGTTTAAATTACATTCCCCCAGGGAGAAAGCATGGTAGGTTCAGATTCAAGGCAGGGGTGGCTCCATGTCTTTCACCTTGAGTCCAAGACAGCATTTGTGCCCTGCTGCTCCTCTCTCTTGGCTCCTGGTTACATCCAGGCTGTGGCAGGAGCTGGGCTTCAGCACTCAGCACTGAGATTCCTTCACCCCCCTGAGCTCTGCTTGCCAACAGTTGTTTGTTTAAAAGTCTGCCCTTTGCATTCAGAGCTGTGGACAGTGCAAACCTGCATTTTGGTATGTTTATGTGTGAAAACAGAATATTCACCGCACTGCACCCAGCACTTGCACCGCAGACTATCATTAGGTAAATATCAGAAGGACCTTGCCTTTGGAGATGAAGTTGCTTAAATTATTGCTTGCAAATCATATTCATAGTCTATTTAGTTGTCTTTTTTTTTCATGAATCATTCATAAACTGATCATAACTTCTGGGAATATATAATTAATCATAATTTTCACTTACCGGTTTGGAATGAAATCCTGCCTGTAGGGTGTTTGTAAGCAGTTCACTTGAGCAATTTAGCAGACACTTGCAGCTGGAGCCTGGGCAGTCATGGCACAGGGGCCTCCGAGGACCAGAACTGTTAAAACTGGAGCCTAACAAACTGAGATTGATGTGGGAAAACACACTTGGCACTCGCTGAAAAAACTCTCTTGGCAAAAAAATTCCCATTAGTGATTGCTAAAGGCTGACCTGAAGCTGGCTGTGTTCTGAGTCTCTTTACCTCTGTTTTAGGTGACTTTTCTTCCTCCTCAGTAGAACAGTGCCCAAGGCCATCCCATACAAAAGCCATCCAGAATTTTTGAAAACCCACTGTGAAGGAGTGAAGCCAGGTGTCCTTATGCTTGGTGGTACTCAGATGTTGGGATGAAAACTCCTTTCGAGGCAAACTGAAGGTGCCTTGGAGAGAGAAGAATTGCTAATGAAAGCACTCCATGGGCAAGCTGGTAGTATTTAATGGTCTGGGCAAGCTGGAATTGTTGTCTGTAATCTCCTCTCATCTTCCTGTAAATAGTACAGAAGTTAGGAACAGCTCCATTAACTTCACTGCAAAAAAAGAACAGACCCATGCCTTTCATGTGAAAGGAATGTATAAGATGTAGGTTACAAAAACGATTAAGACACTGTTTTATTTGAATTACTTCATAATTTTCTTGTGTGCCGTTTTAAGTGCCAGAAAATGATTGAAGAAATTAGTCATAATTCATAAATAACACCAGAAATGTTTTGATTTTCTTCATACTTTTTTATTAATAAATTAGAAAAAAAAAAGTCTTGAGCATTTTTGAGTTCTTCAACTATAGGGATTCCATTTTATTTGCTACAGCAATGGGGTGGCGTATTAGAGATATAGAACAGATTGTTCAGTGTTTTTTTCTGACTTCCAGAATCTATATTGGGACTGTCTGGGAATAGAAAAGTTTATCTGAACTGCATTCTCTTCCTCTGTCCTGATGTCTTTAAAAATGTAGGGCTTTTTCAGACATAATTCCTGCTCAAAAATTTAACTTAAACCTGCAAAGTAACTGTAACCTTTCTGTACCCCCACATGAACTTAATTTTCATACTTTTTTATTATGGCATTAACAGCAAGTTTAGTGATCTATTCCACTCAGCTATTGAAAAAAAAAATAATCTTTGAAGGCTCTATTTGTGAAAATGCCAAAAAAGAAGGATGCAAATGTCAATGGATGAAAGAAATCCAGGGTTGCCATGACAATATAATTCACACGGTGCCTCACCCAGACCCTCTGCACAGGTTTCCATTGAGGCATCCACACGTTAGCAACAGATTTACCCATTTGCCAGGGAGACGTCACACACTAGAGCAACACCCACATCACAAGGTAAAGACGAAACCCAGATCTTTGTTATCTTGAGGTCGGTCTGTGTTGTGTCACTGCCTCCTTCAGCAGCTTGGAGAGCATTACTCATGCAGGCTGGTCCTAGGCAAGAGGGGCCACTGAACCCACTCTTCCACTGAAAATTAGAGCAAGGGGAAATCAGTAAAATTAGATTATTTAATTTTTTTTCAGTTATTTTTGAACAAACGTATTCCTTCTCCAAGGCAGGACTTACACATCCCACCTGAAATCATTAATCACTAATTAAGCCCTCTGCAAATGTTGGCAAAGAGTGAAGATAAAAAGGGGGCCATGGAAAAATAAATACGCTTTGCTAAAAAGGCTTATTACTAGAATCATTTCAGAGAATGGTTTATGTAGCTTAGCCTGGGAATTCAAAAAGGATAATTAAAAACTTCAAGTACTTCTGGATGACTTCCACCACACAGTTCAGCAGTGCTCAAGATGTCTCAGACCTGTTGGGAACAAGCTCTTTGTAGCTACAGAGAAGTCATCTCTGTTAAAGTTGCAAAATTCAGTTCAAGTCAACTGGTTTAAATACATCCTTGTTGTGTGAAAGTCTCATCTATAAAAATACCAAGCCATTAAAATTAATCTTAAAAATGTTAATTTGCAGCTGATGTATTCTCCTTTTGTTGAGCTGTATAATTGCCTTTCTGTGGAAGGCAATTCTGCCTGTCAGGAGACAAAGATCCTTGTCTCATAACTCAGCCTGGCCACAGACTGAAATGTCTCCTCTTCATTAAAAAGCAGGCACAGACACCAGGCACCCCTGGTGAGAAACATCACCTATCCATGAGTTGTCACCGCGTGAGCAGCTGCTGGGGGTGATGCTCTGGAGAGTGTTCCCAGGCACAGAGCCCCTGCAGACCCCACCTTCAGCCCCATCCCACCAGCCCCTCACTCAGCTGTATGTGGCTCTGTGCACACCAGTACCCTCAGGGACCAACCCATGGCCCCTCTGGCTTTGCAGGCTGGTGCCTGCACTGGGGCAGAGTAATAATTCACTGCTGTCAAGCTGAGCATGGCTGCCTGTCTGTGGCATTGGAGGAATTGGTATTCCACTTGATTTATACCTCCAACCAAGCTAATTAAGCAACAATTCAGGAGGAATCCATCATTGTGACAGATTTGTTGATTAACCATCCCACAAACAAAGTCAAGGGTGTTTGGTAGCCTGAAAAAAGAAAAAAAAAAGGGTCAATAAGGAAGAAAAGCAGTGATTTGGCCATAATACAGTGGTGACTATTATTTCCAAAAGCAACAAGAATCTAAATACATTTCACAAATACTGGGGCCAACACTGAAAACAAAGGCAGCTCAGATCAGTGGGGTGTTAGATACAGAGAGAAAACGTCTACATTTCATCTTTGTGTGATTAAGCTGTGAAGGCCAACTTTATGGGGATGGTGCCCCTATTAAAATCTTCAGGTCCCTTCATCTGTGTTTGCCAGCTCTGAAATGTGAGTGTGGTTCCCCATGAGGTTTCTGGCACTTGTGAAGGCTCTGAGATTCATCCAATTATGATAATATCATCTCTAATTTTTTTGATTAAAATCAGTTCCTAGTCCTCAGGGACACAAGTCTGAAAAGCCATAAGAGAATCTGCTGTTAGAAATTGAAGAGAAGGACCTCAAACAAATGCTCTATTTTTAAATCTTCATGAGGCTAAAGCCCCCAAGAGGGTAAGAAGCAGGCTGAAGCAGATGAGATTAGTGATGTTGAACTCCCTAGCACAGGAGATGGGATATAGAGCTGATGAAATTAGGAAGGATCTAAGCCAACCATAAGCTTTAGAAGGACTTTGGTGCAGAGTGGTGACAGCTGACCCTGCAAGAATAACCTCTGGATGTCATCTGGGAACCCTGCTGTTTACTGTCCTTCTCCTTAGACTCAAAGGCCCCGTGTCTCACATCCGCCTGGCAAGGGCTGTGCCCAAATCATGCCAAGATGGACAGAGGAGGAAGTTCTCACATGTCTTACCTACAGGGTCTGTTTCCTGAGCATGCAGCCTGGATCAAGGCTTTCCCAGGCACCTTGAAGGCTGTGGTTTGATGCCCACACCTCAGTGAACACATCTGGATCTTGCTGTTGTGCAGAGTTGTTGTGCTGTTGGCCAGTTTTAGAGCAACTGAACCTCCCTCTCTACCTTTGACTGTGCCTGAGGTTCTCACAGAGAAACTTCAATTTATACAGAATAACTGTAATATTTTTAAAAGGGAAAAAAAAAGAAAAAAAGACTCATTATTCCATTACCACATGCATGGCTGGCGAGGGGAAGGCTGAGTGAGACCCTGGCTGTGAGCAGCCCAGTGGCCTGTGCACCTTGCACTAGTGATTTTTACTTTTGTTTCTTATTGCAATGTGTTTCTCAAAGCAGGGAGCAGCCATGTCATGCCACAGCAAATGTCCTGACCATGGGCTGCAGACTCACAGGCCTCTCTCAAGCAGGGGTGCAGCAGTGAGGGGCTGGTGCTCCAGAGGAGGAATACCAGTCTGGAGGAGTGCCTGGGAATGCTCAGGTCTTGCTGCTGCCCTCAGCGAGATGGTGACCCTTTCTCAAAAGAGGAACTTGTCCTTCTCTGAGTAGGAAGCAGATGGAAGTTCAGTCAAGAGTGACCCCTCCCTGTGTTCAGGTGGCTCAGCAGGGGCACAGACAAATATTGGGATAATTTCTCTGGTGGGGGGGTTGCCAGCTCTATTTGGCACTGTTGAGCTTCGCCTTAGCACCTGTCTTTAGGCTCTCTTTGCTGCAGGGCTGCAGCAGAAACATTTCACCCTTACCTGGCAATTCCTTACACGAAATAACTTAACCTGCAATTTTTGGCTGCACCCCTTGCACCTGGTCCCAGCCTGCAATTGCTGCACCTTTTCAGCCCGGGGGAGGGGGATGCCCAGGCAGTCCCAAAGCACAGCAGCCTCTTCAGAGCAGGTTTCCCAATGCCCCCCACCAGGCTGGCCATTGCCACCCCGTGTCGCTGCCGGCTGTGCCTGGGCCGGTGTCCCCAGCCCGCGGTGGCTCTGGGGTCCATTTCTGCTGCCTGGCAGTGACATCTAGAGGCTCCCTGGCCTGAGCTCCCGTCTCACTGCTTGCAGCTCTTGGCACGCAGAAACCTGCTCCTCACAAAGCCCCCGGGAAGGGCTGAAGTGCTCAAGGCTTAAATCCAAGTCCTTCCCTTGCCCCTCCCTCCCTAAGCCATCGTGGGAAGGAACTTTGTTGAAGCACCCCAAGAAAATTTGACATTGTTTCTGGGATACCAGAGGTCTGGAGAGCCAGCCCATGTCCCATCCCTGAGAGTGGAACTGGTCCACGTAAGCCTGGTGGTGGTTAAATAATACATACAGCTTTCCACTTGAGGAAATATTATTTCCCTGCTTTACATGCCACCCATTAGATTTGATGCCATCCAGCATCAAAGGCAAAGCTGCCACAGAAATACTTCTGTATCATGGCTGGCTGTGCAAGATGAAAGATTATTGTGCAAACAGTATTATGCATTTAAAAGCAATACATTCAAGAAAAGGGGAGGAAATATATCATCTCCATAGGCTGAATTATTCAGCCAGATGATGAATGCATCTCCTGAAGCATTCCTAGGGTTTGTGCTGAAATACCTACCTTGGAGAGAGAGAGGGAATACTATTGCCTATATGAAAGGTACTTGGTATTCAGTAGAATGTGTATTCTCTAGGGCGATATCCCATAGGCATTTTGAGTCAGCAGAGCAGATTGCAAACGATCTTCTAGCCTGAAATCAGGGAAAAAGCAACTCAGTGGAGTAGAGCTTTCTCACAATAAAAAATTTGCAGGGATATTGCAGTGAAAAGTGTGAGGAATGGCTCTTGCCCATCCTGCGTCTTGTATCCACCCTCCTCTCCTCTTTACTTATTTTGTCTGCTTGATGCCGAGGAGCTGGACTGTAATGATGGTTCCCAGCTCTACACAGGGAGAAATACCAAGACAGGGTGGGAGGCACAGCTGTGGGGTGAACCTTCTCAATCACCCTTGGATTTCATGGCCTAAAACCCCTTCTCCTTACATCCAAGGGACACAAGTTACATCTCCACCCATGGAGCAGGAAGGTGCTTTGCTTACCAATGGTGTGTATGATTTGCAAGACCTAAACACAGCTATTAACCTGTAGAAATGTTGACATGTCAAGTTGTTTGGGTTTTTGGTTTTTGGTTTATTTTTTTCAAACCAGCATTCCACATGCTGTAGAACCCAGAGGTGATAGGAGGTATGAAATGAAACTGAGATTGTGAGGCAGTCTTGATTTTACTGGATGAAAGGAAGAATGGTTAAAAGATAATTGTAGCTATGAGTGCCAGATTTTTCTTTTTCTGATTTTGTTCCCTCCTAGACACTGGCATAAAGCTTCCCTTTTATCGGATAAAACCAAAGGATGTTTTCCCCCCACTGGAAAAAAATAAACAGTTTCAAGCTTTTGGCATGATCAGTGAAGGCCAGCACAATGTTTCATCAAATTTAGAAGATTAATTGGACACCTTGTCCATAGCTCCTAGATATCATTGGTTGCCACAGAAGTCCCTTGGACAAAGCCCTGCACATCAGGCTGAAGATGTTAGGAAGCCAAAAGGAACAATGTGCTGTGGTGCACCTGGACATTTTCTTCTGGACCCTGGTTGCCAGGCAGAATTCTCATTAAAGGCTGCAGAAGGGAATTCTGGACTTCTAAATGGCCTTTGTAACACTCAGCCTATCAAACTCCTCATTTGGGTGTTGGCTGTGGCCTGGGGAGGGGTTGACATCATTCCTCCTTCCCAAAAGGAGGTATCAGAAACTCCCTGCATTTCCATGGGGCAGGAGGACACCAGGTGGCCTGGCTAGAATAAAGGAAGAGGAGCAGTGAGTATGAAGTTTGGCATGGATGGGCCTGGGCACAGGGAAGCAGAGGTGGCACTTTCTGTGCCACTGCAGAAGTTTCCTGGTGCAAGCGCCAACCCCTCGAGCAAGTGCCTGTGCCGGAGGTGACTGCAGAGATGCTCTGAGGAGGTTTCTGTGTTTTACTGCCCTGGAAAAATCATGGGGCCTGGGAAAATCACACCAGGCAAGCGAGGAGATCTTGGCAGACTCCTGTGTGTGGGCCTGGGTCACCACATCCATGGGAGAGTCTGTATGCCGCAGGGTCTGCTCCTGGTGCTGACAGGGATAACCTTCTGGAGGGCTTGCACAGCCCGTGTCCCTGCAGGCACCAGCAGACAGCTCACCTGACAGCTCCGTGCCAACAGATGCTGGGAAACAGCACTTCTGGCTCAGCTCTTGGAGCAGGCGACAGATCCAGCTCTCCTACTTAATGTTCACTTCATGTGAACAAGCCCTAGGAAAGGCAGACATCTGCAATCACTCAGCTCTGCTGCTGAGACGTGAAGGCATGGCTTTGCAGGCACTTCTTAGACAGAGGGCTGGGTTTAAAGCCAAAATCAGAATATGGGAGAGAAGAAGCCTTTTCCCATTAAATCACATGTGTAAAAATAATTTTTGGGCTTTTACCCTTGTGCAATTTCACTTCAAGGGCTTGTTACTCTCCTTGTCCCCGAGGTTGGGAGAGGGCCATGCTGCTGGACAGCAGTTACATCCAAGAGGCAGCAGAATGAGCAAACAGCTTTGCTTTGTTGAACTGGAAGCGCCAAACTGAGGAAGGCAAGGGCCAGAAGCTGCTTGCAAAGCTGCTGAAAGGTTCAGGAAGCTGTAGTATCATTACTGAGCCATCAGGGCCGTTCCTCAGGATGTGCCCTCAGTGCTGCCAGGCTGCTGGTGGATTGACACACATTCCCACTGACCTACATTAGAGGGATTCATGAGTCACACATTAAAAAAAAAAAAAAAATCATTTCTCTAATGAACACACTGCTGTTACTGAGATGGGAATTTTGCATGACATACTAAGCAAGAGCCTTTGATTATTTGAATATAATGATGTATTTCTAGCATAGCATTAACAAAGAAATAACTGGCATTAGGCCTTTATGCAGACATTCATTTCTTTCAAGACACTTTATGGGTGAATTGATTCTGTTCAATCATCAAGGAACAGAAGAATTATATCCTTCTCTAGCTCCAGAGTGAGTCAATAAAAAAGGGGACAGGATTTGCAAAACTCCCTTTTACTTTTGACTGAACAATGGAAGAGCTTTTAGAGAAGCCTGAGACTCAAGTGTAGCCAGTGGTAGAAAGTCAGAGGTAGAAATTTTTAGGTCAGGAACAGATTGTTTCTCTTTTTTTGATGAGATATGCTGTGATTTAATGAAGACTTCATTAATCCAGGGATGTGCCATGTCATGCATAATAGAGGAGTTCAGATGGATGGGGCACAATGTTCTCCTCCAGCACAGGGATTTGAAGTGGTGAGATCTGGACAGGGCTTATGACAGCTCCCAGAGCTAAACTGGGATCCAGCTAGGGGTGGCTCAGAGGGACACAGCCAGCAGAAGAACTAGTTTGGTGGCAGGAGATTGCTCTTTAAGACCCAAACCATTCTGTGATTTCATGAAAAAAGCACTGAAGGCATACAAAGATTTGGCAAGTTGGAATTTCCTGGGCAAATTATTTGAAAAAAAAAATAAAAGTTTCCCCCTTGAAATGGATAGATTGTGCAAGAATTTCTGGAAAACAACACAGCTAAAAGACCCCTGTACTGCTGATGGGCAGACACTCCCCCGAGGCTAATCTCATCTTAATTTGTCAGGAGTGTGTGTTTTAACTACTAAATCGTTCGATAAAAGACTTTATCTCATTTATATATTTACAGTATATTCACTCCTCTTCAAGCCCTATTTCTCCTGCTCTCACCTCGGGGAATTTTAAACCCAGAAAGTTCACGTGAGCAGGTTATTTGAAGGAGGGGCTGTTTTCCTGCGGGCAGGGGATGCGGCGCAGTTCCAGCCGGGAGCTGCAGATGGCAGGATTGAACTGCGGACTCCGGTCCCAGCAGCGCTCTCCGCTCTCCCCGCCAGCAAATGCCTCCACCCGAGGGACCAAGGTACGTGAGGGCGAGACAGGGAACACCGTGTTCAAAGCTTGCTTTCGAGGTGTTAAACACCTCTTGAGAAAAAGATTATTTTCCTCCACAAACACAGAGCCAATGTTGGTAGCACAGGGGTTGCCCTGAAGGTGCTGCACCTGCCTCCTTCCACACACAGAGGAGTAAAAAAAAGTACAGAGAAAAGGCACCGAAGGGAATCAAAGTCTTTTGAGCAGCTTCTGGTTGAGGAATCATTAAATGTATGAGGTTATCTTAGTCTGGAGAAAAGCTGCTTACAATGATGGTAGAGAGCAGGTGCATAAAAAAAGACCATTCACTGTCCTGTAACAGAAGAACCAGGAGCAGCAGATAAATCACTTGCTGGTGTTCGGATCGGCCAGATGAAGTACTGCTTCCCATGGCCTGGAATGGTAGAACTCATCTCTGTAGGGTGCTGGAGCTGCCAAACCTTTGCAGAGCTTTGAGAAGCTTCATAGCTTTTGGGCAGCTTCATAGAGAGGAATGAATCTGGGGTACCATACTCAAAGGCATCCCCTCCTGTTCATGAGGAAGTTAGTTCCAGGCATCAAATCCTTCCCAGGGTCTGGTGTTGGAGACAAGAGACTTTCAGCTGGTCTGATCCAGCACTTTGGTGGCCCTGGCCTGGGGATCCAGTTTAGGGGATGCTGTGAGCTGCTCAGCTTTCAATTTCAGAACACTTTTTCCAGGACAAAACTCGAGCTGTGACCCAGTCACATTGCCTGAGCTCTTAGGCTAGAAGATCAGAAAATGTACTTCTAAAAAATAAAAAAAGCAAAAAAACCCCCAAAACCAAAACCAAAAACAAAACAAAACAAAACAAACCCCAAAAACCACCAAAACCAAAACTCTTTGACTTCTAAGTGGGTTTTGAAGGTGGGAAGGTGGGATTCCTGGGTCGGGGTTTCCAAAGGCATGGGATGGCAGCATTGCACTGTGTTCTTAAGCCTCTTTGTGCTGAACCAGTAGGGAATGGCAGAGTAAGTCCCTGCTGTTAGGATTGTTGAGCTGTAAAGTATCACAGAATTATAGAATCATTTAGGTTGAAAAAGACCTTCAAGATCTTTGAGTCCAGCTGTTAACCCAGCACTGCCAAGCCCTGTCCCTAAGTGCCACATCTGCATGTCTTTAAAATACCCCCAGGGATGGTGACTCAACCACCTCCCTGGGCAGCCTGTTCCAGTGCTTGGCAAACCTTTGGTAAAGAAATTTTCCCTAACATCCTTCTCCTGTCGCTTGTGACTTGGGAGAAGACACCAACCCGCAGCTCACTACAAATTCCTTCCAGGTAGCTGCAGAGCACAATAAAATCCACTCTGAGCCTCCTTTTCTCCTTGTCAGCATTTGTTAGGCAGAGCTTTGGCCTGTTGCTCCCCTGCAGATGGTGCATTGGCCAGGCTGCATCTCGTCCATGGTCTGTATCCCAGAGTGCAGCCCCAGCAGCTGGGGAGCCTGGCTTGCCCTTGGCTATCCAAGCGCGGAGCAAGGCTGGAGCAAGTAAACCCTGGGTTCAGCATGGCTTTCCTACCAAAGAGTTTAGTTAATGAGTCTGGATCTGTGTGAGGAGGAGGAGCAGCAGCAGGAGAAAAATAGGAATCAGACCAACAACATCCGAGTTAGTGCCTTTCTCAAAACTTATTTCCTCTTTGAGAAAAAACCCAACTCTTTTCCCATTTTAGTTGGGCTCAGTTGGCTGTATGGGAACAGCCCTAATTCATAGCCATTTCCTCGCAGGGTTAGATTTAATGCTGCATGGTGGGCATGGTGGCAGCAGCACCTTTAACACCAATGGAGGAAAGTAGCAGTATCTCAGTACTGAACCCTGCAAGTGCTGATGCCCTTGCTTGTTGTCTGATCTGGTTGGACAAGAGGGTTCAGTGTTCCTGTCTGTAGTCAGATTTCCAGTGTTATAAGGTTATGAAACCTGCTAGAGACAGGGGAAATGGCCTCAAGCTGCACCAAGGGAGGTTTAGGTTGAATTTTAGGAAAAAAGCTCCATGGATAAGTTTGTCAAGCATTGGAACTGACTGCCCAGGGAAGTGGTGGGGTCACCATCCCTGCAAGTATTTAGAAGGCAGGTGCAGTGGTGAGAGTGACATTACAAAATAAATGGGGCATGTGCTGATGTGAGGTCATGTGAGAGATTATTTGGAGTCTTTTTTTTTTTTTTTTTTTTTTTTACTGGCCAATGAACAGGACTATCAAGGTGGAAAAAATCTGCTGCTTGTTTGTTGATAACTATGGGAAATGAATAGTCCATGTTTCTGGTCACCTGTGCTAGGTGAAGTTATGCTGGCAGAACAAGCTCTTCCTCACCTTTTGTAGCTAAATGAAGAAAAGTCACTTGGTTACTGATAGGCCAGAAAGAAGAACAAGTCTGATCTTTGCTTATGCCCTGCCCTGGCATGCTGCTGTGGCAGGGGACAGGGAGGAGGCACCTACCTCATTGCTGGCCTTGGTTTTCCACAGTGAAAAAGGGTCAGCCTGGCCTAAAGCAGCATCCAAGCAAACACTGACCAATGCAGGTAAGGATGCTGGGATTTTTCCCTCAGCAGCATTCACTGTCCTGTTTCCAGATCCTTGGAAATCTCCATGTGCAGTGCCTGCTTTCCCCTTACCATAAATTTACTCAAGGCCTGGCTGGAATCCTTTGCTGGGCTGGGAGAGCACGGTTCTATTTATTGGGCTACTTTTCCACAATTGCATTTGCCTGTGGTTGGCCCTCTAATCTGCCTTTTCCCAAACCTCATGCAGTCATGCTGGAATCCATTTATGGCTGCATGTGCAAGGAGGGCCCTGAGGAGGCAGTTGGGCACATGTGTTTGTGTGTGTGTGTCCATGCACGTGTCCAGGGTGAAAGCACAGCTCTTGGCTTGGCATGTCCTGGGCAGTGGCTGCCTCCAGCCCTCACTGGGCTCAGCTTTGCCTCCACGTGACAGTGGCTCCCATCCTAAGTAATTTTGTGGAGCTGCTGTGTGCCAGAGTCATCTGTTCTGCTTCAGAAAAATGCTGAGCAAAGGGCTTTCTCCACTGTTTGTTCAGACCTACCTCATAGGATGAGGTAAAGCAACAGTGGAAGAGGTAAAGCAAGGCCTGGTGATGGTTGTGATCTGGGCTGCTCTGTCCTGCTCCATCACAGCAGAGCCACTGTCACACTGACAGGACCCACCTCCAGGAGCTTGCTGCTCCAGGAAAGGATACAGCCATTTGGCTTCATTCCTTTCAGCAGGAAGGTTTTGCAGCTGTGAAGTCCAGCTGTGGCTTGGAAATCTCTGCCTCTTGCCCTGCCCTCATGTGTGACAGCCTCCTGCCTCTGCCCCACATGCGGGGCCCAGGGATGCTCAGCTGTGTGAGCTGAGTGGCTGCTCCAGGCTGGTGGGCATCCCACTCCCAGATTAGCAGTGCGTCAGGCAGGGAAATCAACCCAGAGAAGTTCCTCAGGGGGTTCTTTTTCCTGGGAGGTCTCTCATCTATTCCTGGACTAACCCCAAAGGCTTTTTGCACAAGAGCACACGGCCCTTGACCGTGCAGTTTTCCTTGGATTGTGATGATGTTGAGCAAAGATCAGTGCAGTGCTCTGCTGATCCCCCAGCTCTGTGCCTCCCACAGGGACTGTTTCTTCCACCCTGAAGAGATCAGCTCCTGCTCTCCCTCTCTATCTGCAGCCCCATCAGTCCAAGAGCAAACACAGCAGAAAGCTTGATGTGAACTTGCTCACAAGAGCAATAACCTGCAGGGATGGGACTTTGGCTGCTGGTACATGGTGTTTGGATTCACAGATGTTTTTGTGGGGTTTTGTTTTGTTTTGTTTTTTCCTGGAAAACCAGAGGAACTAGATGACATGGGAGGAGGGATCTCAGCATAAATTTTGTTAGAAGTATTACAGTAAGCAGCCCTCCAGCACTTGAGCTGGATCATAAATTTTGTTTAGGGGGAAAAAAAACAAAGCACAGAAAAAAATCAGTCAGTGAAGAGGGTCTAACATCCTTTGCCCTGAAACATGCTGGAGTGTTTTTAGCAGGGTAATGAAAATCCTCCAAAGAGCAAGGCAGTGGAAGAGTCACTGTTACAGATGCCCTGAGACTCAGTTAGCTTAACTCCTTTATTGATCTTCCTTGGAAACGAAGCACTACAGCAGAGATGTTGAGGGAAACAGATAATAAACAGGAGAGACTTTGAACACATGAAAGCTGGGATGACGGTTTTAGGGAAGACATCTCAGTGGAAGCACAGTGCCCAACTCCCCAGGGTTTTAGCCAACAGGCGCCAGTAACCAAACACTGAACCCACTTTTCTGGCACTGAATCAGGAGGTCAAAGTCCAGCTCTTTGTCTCTGCAGGAAGGGGCACGTCAGGCATCAGTTAAAGTGGGAGGGAGGAGCTGCATGTGAGTGCCAGACAGGACAGTGAGGCCTGGACTCCAGTTCTTGGGAGTTTGGCTCCTTTGCAAGGCAAACCAGTTAGCACCACACCTTCACATTAACTCTGGTCTATGCTAGACTGGGACTATTTTCCTGTTTGGCACCTGTTTCCAAATCCAAACTTTGAAATTCCAAAGGAAGTTGCCCACTGCACTCTGCTGAGGTACCAAACTGTGCCAGTCTGGGTCAGAGGTGTCTCCACTGCCCAGGGGAAGCAGGCAAGGAGAGACCCCAGCCTGAACATTTCCCTGCAGTTGCCTGTCCTCTTCCTCTGGGCCCCCAAGGCTTTGCTGAGGGGAGCAGTGGCATCTCTTTGCTCCAGAAGAAGTAACGCTGAGCTAACAGTGGCATGAAAATGTGCTGCACCTCTTTTTGAATTGCACAGCTGCAGCTTTGCATTTTTGAAGGTTTAGTACCTAAGGAACAAGAAATGTCAATATTACCATATAGTTTTCCTTGGGTGATACAAAATCCTCCAGCTGTCAGGTTAATTTAAAGCCAAAAAGGAAATCAAGTTTAATCACAATTTTGTGATCATTTTTGCCTCTCACAGGAAAAGCTCCCCCAGCTATGCTAAAAAGATGTTAGATGTTTCAAGGACATTGGTTTGTTAGAGAAAAACTTGCGTTCCTTGAGCTGAACATCTCCCTGAGCAAGGGGAGAGGGCATATCCCAGGATCAGAAACAAGGATCTGCTTGAAATAAATGCATTTCAAGTTCCTTTTTACATCAAAGAACTGCTTTGGGCTTTCTGGTGGCCTTCAGACAAGATGATGAGCACCTTTGGGAAATGCACCGTCTCAAATCACCTGCAAGCTCCTATAGGCAGTGACCCAGCCTAGAGCAGCGCCTGCCCTGGGGTGCTAGGAGCCCTCCAGGGGCACCATCAGCTGTCACCACCATGGCTTCTCCTTTGCAGCTGGTCTGGAACCCTTGGGAACCAGCTCCAGGAAAGGGCTTTCCATTCCCCATTCCAGTTTGAAGGGGAGGGAAGCTAGAGGAGCAGGGAGATTTGGAACAGGGAGATTGAAACAGGGCAGGGGGAGAAGATGCTTGCCAGGAGAAGAACAAGAAGAAATTCCAAGGAGGTGTGAGATTTAGAGGGCCAAAGGCCCTGACCACCATTAGCAAGAGGAATCCAGCACACCACTGCTCAGGAGGGTGAGTCTGCAGGGTGGAGGGCAAGGGAATGGAAAGGACTGGGGAGGACATTGATTTTCTTAGAGGAAAAAGTGAGCAAGAATGACCTCAATGGAAAAATATTTTCTCCCTCTCTCCCTTTCTGTCTCACGGACAAATATAGCCCTACACGTTATGCAAAGGCAGTGTTAAAGCATGCTTGGAATGAGCAACTTGGGAGGCAAATTGCTACCACTTGTCCTCACTCTTGTTTTTCGGCTTTTATTTCTTTTTCTTGCTTTGTCTTCTCCCCTCCAGCGTGGTCCAGCCTTGACAGCTGCCTCA
This sequence comes from Chamaea fasciata, assembly GCF_029207755.1. NCBI lineage: Eukaryota > Metazoa > Chordata > Aves > Passeriformes > Sylviidae > Chamaea > Chamaea fasciata. Next base: position 15,881,932 of record NW_027094088.1, on the reverse strand, counting down.
AAGCCACCTCAGAGCGAGCCCCTGACTCAAGAGGACAGAGGGATGTCCAGGGGACAGCTGCCAGCAACCACAGTGATAACCACCACTGGTGTTCACAAAATGACCTGAGAGGAAAAATGGATTGAACCAGGGCTGTGTGGGTTAAAGAAGGGAGAAATGGTTGGGTTGAATAATGGAAAGGTCTTTCCAACAGTAACGAAATGCTGGACGGTGAAAGGGTCTCTCCAACAGTAAGGAATGCCTGGAGATCTTGCCAACACCCATCCCAGGCCATCCTTAGGAACCAGTTCAGCAATCCCTGCCCAGAAAGGCACAGGCACAGGCAGTCATCCCCCCTGACAGACTCACTGCTCAGCAGCAGCCCAGACCATTTCCTTACTTCCCTATTTCTTTCTTTTTCACTATGAACATTACAGAACATTTCTGCTGGGAGTCAAAAGGCTGCCAAGTGCCTTTAGCTGTTTCCATCACCTCCTATTTTCCCAGCCCCAGCTGTGTTTTACCTGGAGGCTGCAGCTCCCATGGACCTGCTCTGCTTCAGTGGCTTCAGCACTGCTTGTCCTGGGTTTGCTCCTTGACAGGAGCCAGCTCTGAGGGACTGGAGGGGCCCTGTGACCCACCCTGCCCCACAGCCCATGCCAGCCCCAGCTCACACCAACATTCCATGGGGACAGCAGCACAGAAAACACCTGGGGCCACCTCTGAACAAGGCTCCCGTCCTGTGGTTACCCCTGCTCATGTTTCACTTGTGGGGCCGAAAATCTGAGCCTTCTGGTGAAACACAGGACTGCTCAGAAAGAATCCAGATCCAGAGGTGAGTGACTGCACACCCATGGCTGCTCCAGGGGCAAGGAGAAGGAAGATCCAGACTTGGGTGCAAAGCAGAAATCCTGCCTTACATTATCAGCAGTAACCAAAACCTGCCCTATCCTTCTCCCCTAGGACAGATAGAAACAGCTCCTGAGCCTTGAATCCAGCTCTGCAGCCAGACCTCAGGCAGAGCAGATCAGGACAACATTTTTGCTGCCCTTCCCTGCCCCCACAGGCCCAGGACAGAGATGGGTTTTGCAGCCCAGGGTCTCCCTGGACAAAGAGGCAGGGCTGGGAAGATCCAGAAGAAAGTTGCCAAGGGGCCCTACAAGAGAGCTGGAGAGGGATTTTTTTACAAGGCTATGTAACAACAGGACGAGGAATGTCTTTCAACTGAAAGAGGGTAGGTTTAGGTTAGATATTAGGAAAAAATTATTCACTCTGAAGAAGGTGAGGCACTGCAACAGGCTACCCACAGAAGCTGTGGATGCCCCATCCCTGGAGGTGTTCAAGCAGCAATACCAATATCAATAATAACAGCAACGGCAATGGCAGTGTCTCCCTTCCAAGTGCCAGAATAATCCCCATGATTAATTTATGAAAAAAAAAAAAAAAAATCTAATGTCTTCTACAATCCCAAACCGTGAGATAGCTGGAAAGAGGCACAGGTATCTTTAATCGCCTCAGCTCAGCCACTGTGTGAGGGAGTCAAACATCTGCAGGGCTGTCACTACGATGTGTTGCCCTTCCCAAGAGGGAAATGGGAAGAAGTACAACCAAGGAGCTGTAGTCACCCCCATGGGCAATGCCATGTCCAGCACAGATGGTGAGGGCTGGTGGCTTGGCAGTGCAGAGGTAAGAACAGCTTCTGCCTGCCATTACTCCAGGTTGCATTCCCTCTTTTCTTGAACAAGCTTGATGCCGAGAGCATGGAAGAGGTCTCCTCCACAAAGCTAGTTGTGTCTGATTTCCAGGAAATCAATCAAATGGGACAAAACTAAAGTAAACAGATCAATCTGCAAGCAGAGAGACTTTTCTCAGTCTTTCATAAACAAAATATAAAAGGAACAATTTTTTCCTTCCCTCAAAAAACCCCCTGCAAATGTCATCTACCAGCACTGTTATTTCCACTCCCGGGAGGGAGGCAGACTGGTGCTGCTCCCAGATTTTCTGTGAATGGGCTGGGAAGTAAAGCAATTAGGCAGAAGATAATAAACCATTCACCCAAACACAACAGCCAGCAGAAGAGGGGCCGCAAACAAGTCAAGCTTTCTCACCTCCTTGCAGTTTCCAGCGGTTTTGTGATAAACCCCCCAGGGCAGGTTTTATACCTGGTAAGAAGCCTGAGGATGAGGTGGTATTTGCCCACCTAAGGAGTCATTTATGTTTGCAGAATATTAAAAATACTAAAATTCTCCAAGCTTCTTACAGAGCTTTTGTGCTTGCAGACTGCAAGAATTGGTCCAATACTGGTGGCTGGCATCAAGCCAGTTTGCAAACCAGGTTATGTTTCCTGTCTTTGCTGATGCAATGCCTGCAATACTTCAGCACTGTTAAGACAGAGGATAAGCTCTTCCTTGTGATGGCTCTGGTAAAACCGACCTTCATCCCTGTTCTTACCACGAATGTTCCCCAAACACTGTGGTTGTAGCAGGCCCATGGTGGGAGGCAGAGAAGTCAAGGGGGGCTGGCAGCACCCAAACCCTTCCTGGTGGCCTAGTGTTGGAGACCTGCTGGTGGCCAAGGCTGCATGGAAACAAGGAAAGCTACAGGGGTAGATCTCCCACTGCCAGATGGATGCAGGTTTGACCAGAGAGGTGCCATCCAGGCACCTCCAAGGGGTTCATAAGCATCGGTACAACTTCCCAAGGGATAACAAATCTATCATGTCCTCTACCACATGTTTCCAGGTGTTGCTTTGATGGAAAAGCTGCTTTTCTCACAGAAATGCCACCTCTTCGGCAACAAATAAGTCAGTTTTCAGCCAAAAATGTTGCACTGGGGAGAAAATACTCCCATGTGAGCAGTCCAAGTACCCCAACCTGAGCCATGCAGCGTTGGGCCTGGGGCAGCCCTGTGGGTGAAGCTGGAGGTACTGCCCCAGGTGTTTCCCTTCAAAGAAATTACTTGACCAAACGGGACAGGACAGGATGGGAAAGAAATAATAAATGCAGTGTTTTCAATATCCAAAAGGAAAAGAGAACAAATTTTTTAAAAAGTGAGGAAGAGGCTCTCCGTTTATGAGTTATTGGAAAGAGTGGTGATGGGTAAGGGACAAGAGGAGGAAGAACTATGCTATCAAGGTCTATGACACTGAAGAGGTTTTTTAAAAGCCTGCCACAGCCTCTCCTAGGCGCATGTCTTAAAAGACAACAGTAATTTTGTTTAGTTTGGCACTTCCACAGCATCTGACAAGCAGGCATCTAGAAAGGCTCTTCTGATTTTCACTCCAGAAACACAGGCTTCACAGGAGGAAATCTCTGTCTGATGACAATCCCTGAAAAATATCAGAAAAGCAGATTTCAGAAGGGGCTGCTTCAGGGTAAGAGTTAGCTCTTTGACCACCGGGGCTGACTGCCTGTCTGGCATCAGCCCTTAGGAACTCACGTCCAGGTGACCTGGGGAAAAGCACCACCAATTTGGTATGCTCATTTTTCAGGTTCTGTACAATTTACTGGCAAATAAATAAAGTCTTTGTTGAACTATTTTTTTTTTCCTTCTGTGAACAAACAGTATAAAACATGTCTTTGAGTGAAAAGCCTGAAGCCAAACAGTGACGGATTCCTTTTTACTACCATCCATCATGTGGAAGAGCTGTTTGGAGACTGCTGTCTCTAAAAAACACCCTGCATGTTTGAGAAGTGATCTATACAGCCATTCCATCTGTCTTTTGGATGATTAAAGCCTTCAGCTCAATCTCCTTACAGATTTCTTCATCTGCATCTCCTGGACCTGATGATGAGAAACCTGGGAAACAAATCTCTTCTGGCTCTTCTGAAACACTTCATTGCAGAACTGGCAGTGCCATATTGATGAAACCTGACAGCAATCTTTTTTGTTTATTATTTATTATGTTATTTACTTATTTATTTATCATGATTGGTCCTTCTCAGAATTTGGAATTATTGGGACATGCATGGATTTCCTGGCTGAGCCAGGGGACTTTATTCCTTTATTCTCCACCTCTCCCAAACCACTGAGGGCATTGTCTGCTTATGAATGATGTCATGGATGGCATAATTTGCTGAGTGTCCACTCTTCTTGTCCCATAGAGCACAAGAAGATACAAGCACCATTCTATAAGCAGGAGGCCCTTATCTCCATCCTTATCTCAGCAAGGACCAGTGGCTGACTGAGGTGGTCCTGGCCTCCCCCAGAACTGCTCCCTCCCTCTCTGTTACCCTGGTAATGCAGATTCTGACCCATTAAAGGCTTGCTGCCCCTTCCCTCTTCCAGGCTTTTTTTCTCTCCTTGGGCCATGTGGAGCATCACAAGAAGTATTTCATCATTTCCATTGATCTATGTAGGACAAACAAAGGGCTAAGCAGGCAGAAATGGATGGTCCAGTAGATCTGGAAGGACTTGCTGAATGATGTTGATTCCTCAGCTGTAATTCAGCTTTCCCTGGTTTTGTACTGTTGCTCTTTATTTCCAAATGAGATTCCAGCTGATGTTCAACACAGGGGTCCACATGATTGAGAACCCACCATAACCTCAGAAGAGATTCCAGAGACCAAGCTCCCCATTTCAGCCTGGGATTCTTTCTCAGCCTTACCAGGACAATGAAGGAGTCTTTGTTTTTCCTACAAGGCCTGTTCTGTCTAATTTGCACATGTGCTGACTCGAGTAGGACCCTTGGACAGTCCTCTCCAAGCACATTTCCCTGGTTGCTTTGTGTTGTGGCTCACAGGAACTGCCTCTCCGTGATCTGCAGCAGAGCAGAGCTGTCCAAAAGTCCAAGGACTTTGTGCTAATTGAATTAACACCTTCCACTAAGGTCGCTGTCTATCAAAGTGCTAATTTGCTTCCTGAGGCTGAGGACCAGATTTTTCAAAGTGAGAAGACTGATGCAACATGAGTTTCTAATGAGATATGTCTTGCATCTTACCTGGGTCCTCACTGTCACTGAACTGAGACTCATTTAGCAGACACCTCTGGCATCTGTAGATCCTGATTTGGCCATCAGCAGAGACTGAAGCCACACCCATCACTGTAAAAATATTTTTCTCCTCCATATAAAAAAACACACCCTTAAGCCAGAAGGATGTTGCAGGCTTTTGCCATTTCACGTTGTGTACAGAGATTTAGTGTGACTGTGGACAAAGATTTAGTCTTGCTGTACTGCAGATGACCCATGAAACAGCTAATGGGTCAGTCAGCTCTGCAGGTACTTGGTCTGCACAAAAATCAGGCCTACAGCTTTCCGTTACAGCTCTGATGTGCTGTCAGGCTGTGAAAAAATCAGACCTGTTTACAGCTGCTTCATGCCCAAAAATACTGTACCTTTGACAAGACTAATGCAAAAATCAAGAGGGATAGCTTGAGACAAAATCACTTAAAGGCATCCTTGTGTCTCCTCAAGTCTGTGCTACACAAAGCAGTTACAGTAAGTACAAGATTAAGTACTTTCAAGCCTCTAAAAACAACATGTGCACATTAGTGCCCCTGAGCAAGACAGCGCCCGGGATGAGGGCTCTCAGAGGAGATAATCTTGATCCCTTCCCCTTTGTGCACACACAAAAACAACATCCTCATCATTCTGATGTCATGGCACGTCCAACCCATGAAAAACCTCAACTAAAGCCACCACAAATCTCTCGGACATATCGGAGGAGTAGAGCCAGCAGAGGAAGCCAGCACACGGCTTACATCAGTCTGCATCAGGTTGCTAGGCGACCAGGAAATCTGCACGTGTTGCCATGACGATGTCACTTCATCACCATTCAGTGCACAGTTCCGAGGAGTGCAGCCAGTCCTCCCTGCGCACATTCCGGGACAGAAAAATGTGGGATCAAGCAGGAGCTCGGCAGCGCGGTGGGCGGGGGCGCTGCAGTCAGAGCCTCTCACTCGGTCACGGCACGCAGGGCTGCTGGGAGAGGTCTTTAACCTTTTCCTCTTAGTGCTTTGTGGTTCAGCATTTTCCTCTGGCGTTTCTCAGATGATGCCATGTCTGATATCTGTGACTGCCACGCACAGCATACAGATGGGCAACCCAATGGGGATGATGGCAGCATCCTTCCACCCTCGCCACTGCCAGGGAACGGCAGCAGGCAGGGGAAGCTTGTAAGGGAGGGTAAACACCTAAATACCCTATCTGGGAAGGGAGGGAGCTGCTGGTATGTCACTGACAGCACATGCTGCTTCCCAGGCTCTCACAGCAATCGTATGACTACTACTATGCATGATGCTCATGGTGAATGGCACCAAAAATAATATGGTGACAATGTTAAAGACAACTGGAATGCCACAGGATGCCTCACTTACCCAGAACGGATGAGCAAGCAGGAACCCGTGTAGGTAACCTCAGCTTGGTGTCACTATCCAGATTCGGCTTGGGACCTTTAAGGACACTTCCAACCCAAACCATTCCACGATTCTATGATCCTGCAGTGTTGAGCTCCTCAGAAATGGGAAGAGAAGAAAAGGCTTTGGAGAGAAGAAAAGAAAAGCAGGCACATTGTTAATCAGGCCTCAGTATTGAACCCACAGGTCAGCAAAAGCCAACACCAACAACCACATTGCAGCAAGAACACAGTCTCTGCCCCACTATGGAAAATAACCACTGTGGCCATCAGTCACCTTTACTGCCCTGCTCCACACTCACTTTCTGCGACAGGAATCACTGCTCATGGGCAAAAACCAACATCAGCTGCCAGTGCCCCAAACACTCCAGATTATGGAAAGGTTTTAGAGAGGAAAATCTTGCCAGGCAGGTGCAATAGTCAAGTCTGGCCCCAAAACCACTGGAGGGATCACAACTGGCTTTTGACCACCAGGCAGATGAAATGTCAGATAACCTCAAGTTGTCAGGTGAGTTATTCACATGTGACATGGGACCAGCCCTGACAGATAAAACATTATGGCAGAGAGGGAGAACTCATTGATAAAGACATAGCTGGAAAGGAGGATCTGAAACAAGTCACTCTGAGGAGCTGTTCAAAAATAAGATTGCAACCCAGTGTGATGGAAGAAGGAGCAGCTGCTGTTGAACACTGTGGGAATTGCTCCCTGCACCCTGGGATAAAAGGGAGAAGGTCAGGCCTGAGGGTTGGGCTATGGTTCCTCTCTCCCATGTCGATCACCTCTCTAGGGCTGGTAGACTGATTTTAAGACTGACTTTTCTGGTTTGAGCAACAAGAAGTCCTTTTTCTTTCCTCTTCTCAGACAAGATCTAGGCACAGCTGAATCCAATGCAAACTTGGCCAGATTAAAAACCAGAAACTGGACATGTAGGAGCTTCCTGTGAATTCAGGTGTGAAGGCTGCCTGGAGGTCTCCAGAAGCCCGGTCAGCTTCCTGCCTGCCTGCCTGCTCTGGCTGCCTGTGCCCGAGACCAACTCATCAAAGTCAACAGGCATCAATACAGAGGCTTTTCAGCCAGGTTTGGACAATGCTAGGCACTTTATACCAAGTATCTGCTGCAAGTTGTACTCAGGGTTGAAGACCTGAAGCGCTGAGGGTGGAAACAGATCTGTTTCATGAAGTCTGAATCCCAACCCTGCTCTTTGCTACTCTTATCCCAGAGCAAGGTGTCCTGGCACTGAACTATCAAATCCAGCCCTTGCTCTGTCAATATGTGTTTTGCTGGGGTACCCAGAAAAAGGTTTGTTTTTTCCTTCCCTTTTTTTAAATTTAAGTTTGCGATGCCAGACTATGTGGTAAACACATCCATAGGGACAATATCAAGAAAATGGAAAAATTCAGATCATTTGCCAGTCTGTTCCTGCTTGGAGCAGCATCCAGGGTTTGGGTTTGAAAATAACCTTTACATTTCATTTCATAACTGCTATCAAAATCCTATCTGAACCTTAATGTAATTATTTTTTCTCCTTCGTATTTTCCGCATCTATCTGAGGGAGGAATGACAAAATATTGTCATTATGGGTTCTTCATGCCTCTATACAACTCTTTGTAATTTAGGTGGTATTTGACTCAGCCATTTGAAAGAGCAGATTGTACCACCACACATTCAGGCAGCTCCTTTCTCAGTGAAGGGAAGGAAAATTGCTGGCACCACACAAAAGCTTCTGTATTTTGCTTTCCATGTATGTTTTCACCTTTGTGCTCTGCAGCTTTTCAAAATGACCGGACTCACCCAACCAACACAAATCTATTTTCTTTCCATTTTCTCCTTCTTCTTCTCCTTTTTTTTTTTTTTTTTTTTTTTTCCCCAAAAGGAGTTTGTGTTTGTATTTCCTTCAGACACTCCATGGGACTGATTGCAAGGGGAGGCAAGAGTTTGTGCCTCATCTGTTGAGCTGTACATTTGATCCATAGAGTCACAGCTGTGGTGACACAGGTCACAGGCAGGTGACCCTGTCCTTTTCCATAGGGAAAGGAAAGGCAATGCTGCTCCTTTTTTGCAGTTACTGTAAGGAAAGACCTGGGGGAAAGCCCAGTTGTTAAACAGTTAGTTCAGAGCTACCTTAGGAAAACATGGGCTTTGCCCAGGGTGTTCTTGAGAGGGATTTTATCTTGTTCCTTGTTTCACAGTCACAACAGAGATGGAAAAATAGTCAATGGACCTATGGGAAGGATTGCTTTGTTCCCATACCAGGCCAGGTAGAAGCTGGTCAGAACAAAGGTTTGCACAGCCCATTACCTGAAAAGTGGCCCTTGGCAGAAGAATAAAATTGGGGTAAAACCACAAGGGTTCTTACTCACAAATCCTAAAATCTCCAGCAGGACGGTGTTGAGGAGCTTGGCACCAGAGACATTTTCTGGGCCTCCAAAGAGTCGTCTTCTATCAGTGTGCCTGCTTTTCCCTTGGACCCTGCTATTTTTCTCACCACAGGAAGGCCCAGCTCGTTGTTGCTGTGACCCCACAACCACAGGCGATGCACAGAGCAGACATCCTGTTGGAGGGACATGGGGAGAGCCCTGCCACATGTGACTGCTGCCACTGTCCCCCTCCCATCTCCTGTCAGCCCCCACCAGTACAGAATTCCTTCCTGGCCCCAAAGCAGTGCCAGAGTGGAGTGAAAACTTTCTGTTTCTTTGTCATTCAGGTCCCAAGTGCTCAAGCAGGCAATGAAATGGTGACTGTGGGATGGTGGGCAAGGGCATGGAGAGGGAGCCACAGAAATGGCTTTCAACAGCTGGCAGGGAATAAAAATAGCTCTGCTGGTGCATGGATGGCTATAAAAAGGTTTATATGCTGCATTTTGAAGGAGAAAATTGACTCCATTACAGACAAGTGGCTCAGTGCCTTCAGCTGTGTCTGGACACTTCTGATTCTCAAGGAAGTAGTTTTGATGCCTTTTGTTGAGCTCCTTTAGCAGGGCCATGCAGCCCATGTGCTCAGGCACCTGCTCTTCACACCACTGCCTTCTCTGTGCCCACTGGACCTGTGGGAGGCAGGAACAACTGCATCCAAAATCTTCAATCTTCCCTCAGTCCTACTAATGCTTTCCCAGGTGCTTTCTAGCCCATGGGCCCTCCTGTCATATAATCTTCTCTGTCTCTGACTGCAAGAGTCTTTTGCATGTGCTGGGCTGGATTTCTGACTGCAGATGCCCCTGGCAGCTAGCTAAGAGCACTTCTACCAACCACTGCTGGGTTTTGGCTTCATGTCCCCAACAGAGATCCTCCTCCTCACCTCCTTCCCACACTGTGGCCAAGGAATGCTATCCCCAGCTCCTCTGAGGTTTGGGAGATGTGAGATTCATGGCTCTTTGGGATCGTGCCCATGCTCCTAGCTGGGACCAGTGGTACGGTGCACCATTTTTATGTGGAAACACACACCTGGGGGAGGACCCTGGCATCAGTTGTGCTGCAGGGCTGTGAATTCCATGGTGCTTTTCCACAGTCTTGAAACATCTGCTTCTCTGATGAGCTATGGGGACTTCAGCAAGTGCCACCTCTCTCGAGTGAGCCCACACATATCTATGGCAGCCCTGAGAGGGCATTGCTGTTGCTGGATTTGGACATCTGTGAGACAGCAAAAAAAAAAAAAAAAAAAAAAAATCTTTATCAGAATTTGTCATATTGGACTTGGGATAGGGGGTTCAGCTTCCAAAGATTTTGATTAGAGCTACATGGGTTAATTGCTGCTAAGAATTTAGCCAGGTGTTCAAGTCTCACATGAAAGCCCAGAGTTTAAAGCCATTTTTGGCTTTGAAATATCCAGTGTGTTGGCTGCTTCTGCTTCAGTAAATGACTTGTTTTGTTACAGTCACACATGCTTTAGATGCACGGGCCTTTCTGGCACGCCCGTATTCCCTGTGGGGAGCCCATATGCTGATGCTGCCCTGCATGGGCACAGCCCACCAAGCTGCCAGAGGGGCACAATGGGTGATGGAGAATGAAGTTTTCATCTTCATTTTGGAGCAGCAGCCCCAGCAAGCAGATGCAGCCAAGTGATGCTGGCATTTAAAGCAACTCCCAGGATTACATTACGGAGATTATATTTAATATGGATGGCCAAATCTTTCAAACAGAATCAATGTTCTTTTACTTAATAATACCCATGCCACATCTTAATGAAGGCTCCTCCAGCCCAAGGTCCCGTTTTTCTGCCGTCATTTGGTTGCGTGACATCGCTGACTGCATCAGATGGTACATAATGCTATTTTCATCCCTTTCTATTGGATTTTATGCGTTCCCATCCTTGATTTGTCAATTGCCGGATCAATTAATCAAGGGGCTCTTAGGGGAGAAACATTTTTATTACTAAGAAGGAAGGGGAATTCATTTAAATTCTGCATCTTCCTGCAGCATCCAGCATCTATTATTAACTCTCCCCACCGGGCACAAAGAGGAGGACAAAGGATCTGCAGACAGATCTGTGGCCATCTGAGTTATCTGAAGAAATAAAAACCATGCTGGGCTGATCCCTGGTCTGCCCCTTGGTTTTCACACTGGGAGAGGCATCCAGGCAGTACTCTTGAGCCAGGGAAGCCTGAGGGTCCTGCAGCAGGTCCAAACAGGCTGTTCTGGAGCCTGAGCTGCAGTCACAACATCTGTGGCTGAGAAGAGAGAGACACTTGTCGTTCCAGTAAATTCAATTTAATTAGTGATGCCTGAAGATACTTAGTCGAGACAGGAGCTGTACTAAAACTTTGTGCAATTACAGAGCCCAGCACCAGCCTTTGTGAAATCTGGGGGGAAAAGCCAGTTCATTTATGTGTCAGCTGGTGCTTGTCTCAGGGTGAAGTGAACCCCAGCAGGGACTCCTGAGCATCCTTGTCAAGCTGTAAATTTGCTGCAAGCCCAGCTCTAGTCTGTTCCAGAAAGCAGACTCCTGGCCCTAAACAACCACCAGTGACCACGTTTTCCCCTGTCACCTCTCTCAGGTGTGATTCCTCGTTTCCCATCACTGAGTTCATTGGAATGTTTCACGTCTGATGGGGATGAAAGGGACCTCCTCTTTGCATGATCTTTCCCAAAATGCAAGGTGGTCTTTCCTCCAGGAGACCCTGTAGCAAAGTGGCTGGAGATACTAGCTGGGAGCTAATCCCAAACAAAACACAGGCTTCACACATCGAGTCCAAACACTTCTGAAAGTTTGGGCATTTTAGGACAGATCAGACTGAGGCTTGCTCTGGACAGAGAGCTGCATCAATATCCCTGCATGATCCATCCCTCCCTTCAAATCTTCTCTATCTGGGAGTCAGGTTGGCGCCTGAAATTCCCCATGGACACCTACCTCCTCACACTCATCTGACCAATGGCTGGTAGTCTTCTTCCTCTTGCAATATCCTCCCTCAGGGTCTGTGCTACAGAGATTAAAAATAAATTAAGAAAAAGGATTATTTAAATTGTGTCTCGGAAGAGGAATATGAAATTGCACAGGCCATAATCCAGTTTGCCACTTTTCCATCTCAAAAACCCACTGTAAAGAACCATTATTATTGTTTGTCCATATAAATTCTGGCAGGGCTGGGATAAAGTCAGTCCTTGCAGCTACCTGCCCCCATGTTGCAGTGGAAAGGCACAAGCTCATCATTCCTTTGGGCTCCTGGCAGCCTTTCTTCCCACTCCACAGGGAGGAGACCCCCCTATTTTGCAGCCACAGGGATCTGGGACCAGCTGTAGGCACACCAGGCATCTGGATCTCCCTTACCTTTGGGGCCTGTCAGATTCACTTGAAGATCAGTGGTTATTTAATGAGGATATGTGGAACTGCTGGGACTGCAGGCAAATGATAAAGGTAGGGCTTTTGTGTCCCAAGGTTTAAAAACAAAAAGCAATTTCAGCAGCCACTGCAGGAGAAGGATTGCTTTGTGAGCCTGTCTGGCAGATGTGGGGCCAGGGGAGGAGGAGCTGCTGTGGCAGCTGAGTTATCAGCAGAGAGGACTGATGGGCGCAGAGAAATGTACTCAAACATCTCTGCCAGGACCAACAATTCCAAATAAATTACCTTGCTCAGGAAATATGCAGTGGGCAGGCCAGCCCCACAGCTATGTTTGAATCAGTCCTTTTCCTTGTTTGCTGTGGGACAGAGCCTGATGCCAGAGAGGCCAGGGATGCTGGCTAGTGCATCCCTGTGGTGGTGGGCTGGGTCTCTGAGCCCCAGCCAGTGACATTGCTGGGAACAGAGAGGAGGTGGCACTCAGGTGCTTGACCAAGTGAAAGCCCAGAAGGACTGATCCAGTGGCATGGGTGGACTTCGCAGTGACCACAGAGACCCCACAGACAAGAAGTAAGGGTGTGATGGGAAAACATCCTCCTGTAGTTTATGTTAAATGCACCAAAGTTTTACATTGAAGGTAGGACTGAGATAATGCTCAACACAGATGAATGCCTTATCAGTGCCCTGGGCCCACAGCACAGGTGTGACCACTGGTGTTCACCTCCTGGTCCCTTTCCGGGGGCCTATGCTTGCCATCAGGGCCGCCAGCATCTCCAGGTGTGGGGAACAGGATCCCAGCTTGTGCCTGATGGCAGAGCTCCACACGGAGCGCTGACACCTGCCTGCATTCCTCCAAACCCTGAACTCTTCTCTCTGACCTCTTCCTCTACTGCCCCCCAGACACTGCTGCTCCTCAGAGGATTCTCCTCTCAATTAAGGCTTGGTTTATACCAGCTGGAGCAGCTGGGAAGCTGTTCTGCTCCTGTAGGTAACCTCCACCCTGACTTCAACGGGGGAGAGCTGTTCTTCAGAATCACACAAAAATACCAATGAGAAGGCACTTTCTGACCAAGCTTTTCCAAACCATATCAAAGCGTGGAAGCTCCAGGTGGATCAGAGGGAGCCTCTGGGAGTGCAGCATTTGATTCAAGTACCATTGCTCTGCAAACCCCACTGAGAGGGACATCAGCCCTGGCTACGATGGGTCACTAAGTCAGCAGCTTTGATAAATCTAATGATACAAATGATGTAGAGGGGTAAATCTACCCCTCTACAGTTTTAGTGTCTGCCAACTGGTAGGCAGGGTTCAGAGCTTGTCTGAATCACGTGAAGCCAAGGACCGAAATATTACTGAGGATGTGGCAGCAATACACAGCCACTGGGGCCATGGCCAGTCTCAGGAGACAGGCTGAGTATCCAGGCTCTGCTCTCTGCCCTGGGCAGGCAGGTCCACCAACCCGTCTAGAAGAAGGCAGAATTTGGTCGAGGGCACGGTATTAATGATCTTAAAAAGGTAAATGCCAGTGTGGACACTGCATAAACACAGGATGAGGTAAGGGCCTCTGTTTGCCCTGAGTAAACCAGAGCTGAGCTCCCCAGCACCACAGGCAAACAAATTCACCTACAATAGCAGAAACCAAGAAAACAAAGGCTATTTGTTATTTCTTTCCACCTTCTTCAGTTCCCTAAAAGTAACTCCCACTAGCCATCTCTATCCATGCAAAGCAGCAGAAACACCCCTCCACCTGCTGGCTCACCTCACTGTCTCCAGCCTGACACAGGGTGACTGCAGGCCACTCCTGATATGCTGCAGCTTCTCCACTTTGATGACAGATGGGGGACATGGGGTGGCACAGCTGCTCCTGAAGGCTGGGCACTGAGCATGATGAAGAAGAGCCTGTCCTGAGTTTCCCCAGTGCTGAGGAGCAAGCACAAAGCTCATGTCTGACCAGCACCCATAACAGCACAGGGAACACAAACCAGCTTCCATGTCTGGGACCAGTCAAGGACTACCCTGACCTTGAAGGAAATCAATCATTTTTAGTAGTCCTATGCCCTAAAAAGGAGGATAGATCCCACGAGTGTTGAGGTTTCAGGCTCAGAGGGAAAAGGATGCGAAAAGGAGGCTGACTTTGCAATACAGTGGTTATGGCATGGATCGAGGGTCTCCCTCCTGCTTTAGGCCCAGCTCAACATCCAAGACCACAACCAGAGTTTGAAAGTTTAGCACAGAGTGGATTTAGCCTTTCCTGAGGCAATGACCATCTGAGCACAGCATCACCACACCAGCCAGGGCTGGAAAGGCACACTGGGGCCTCCTGACCTTGGCTCCCTGAGCCACCCCATGATGTCCTTCTGCAGCATAGTCATATTTTTAGGTCCTTCTCCCTGCTGATTCATTAGTGGAGCTAATGTTCTCCAAACTGCTGGGCTTCTGACCCTCGAGGTGTGTACGCCATGCTCTCCTGATAAATATAGACCACTTCAATTACATAACCTGTCTAATAAGCAGCACCCGTCCTCCCTGCAGGCAGGCGGGGACTGGGAACAGAAATGCCTCTGCCAAGGGTGTGAATGGATGCCTCGCTCTTCATTTTATTTCCACTGTCTTCTGTTTTCAATGACTTCCTGCTGCATCATCTTAATGAGTGACTCAGTGAGGGTCAATGGCCCTGGAAGTACTCCAGGTTCAGGGCGACCTCTCTGCTCTGCCCATCACTGCTGGTGTGTGGGGCAAGGCCCCCCATCCCTAATTCTCCCCTCTGCTCTGGGAGATGCAGTAGACTGGGAGGATTAGCATTTGGAGACACTGAGCTAAAAGTTGTCTTCGTTTCCTAACTGGATGTGTCAGAGCACTTGGCAGATGAGGGGTAACCAGAGGATTTCATACCAATGGGTGCAATAGAAAATACATGGAAAAGGCACCTGGCTTAGCTAACAGAGCAGCAAAAGCACCTACCTCTGCTGTGTCAGGCTTGAAAAGTCCATGTGCTTGGCAATAAAGATGTCTTGGTATCACAGAGTGAGACATCAGTGGAGTTGGGCTGTGATCTTACAAGATGAATGTCTGATAACTACAGGACTTAGATGTGACTGCAATGGCTGAGTGGCAAAATGCAGAGTAATCATTAAAAAGAGCATTCAAAGTACAGTGTGAAGCACATTATTAATAGACTTGACAAATGCATGCACAAGTGGAATGATTTCTTTTTGTGCCATGGTTTTTAAAACCCAGCCTCTGGTTCCTTGTGGCACTTGCAGTAAGATCCCCACAGAGTGGACCCAGGGAAAGCAGGTCTGCCCCCACAGCAGGAGGTTTCTTTCCTTGAGGATGCAAGCCTTGTCTCATTTAGAGAGAGAAGGAGCTGTTCCCATCAGCTGCACCCATGGTTTGGCATCGCTCAGCCAGGCGAGCAGCGTCATGATGGCAGAGGGCTGTCAAGACAGCTTGAATGATATTTATGACAAGGACCACTCTACCTATATTTGTTGTTCCTGCTGTGCCAGCATCCAGCATGTCCTGTAATAACTTTAATAGCTTTTATGCAACGGCCAGGAATGATGAAGCTAATTCAAGATAAGGTGTTTGACCTCCCTGGTTTTATTCCTGTCTTTATCTGATCTCTTCCAGGTTCTCTCACTGTTGGATTCAGGCTGAAGCAGGGCAGAAGGCTCATCCCAAAGTGGTGGGATCTACTCTGACTTTCACATAAGCAAATAGCTCTGCTTTTGAACCCAGACTGCACCTCTCCTGGCATGCTGTGGCTGCCACTGTGCACTGCCTGAGGAGATATCTATAGTCCTGCTGAAGCACCTGGGATGCTGGAGGTGTGTGACACATGCCACTGGGCAGTGGCAGAGCCAGGAGTAGAGCCCAAGGTCTTTGCCCCAAGGTCCACAGTCCCCCTGTGGGGCCGCAGATCTGGGGCCTGTCCCAGCCTGCAGCAGAGGACACCACGCCCCATCACTCCTTGCCTGCAGTGCCCTCCTCTACCTCCTGTCCTTAAATGATGCAGAAAGTGTGCTAAGGACTTTCCTGCTGGAAGGACTCAGCAGGAAGCAGCTAATGCAACCTCTCTTGTTCATCCACAGGACTGATGTCCAATGGGTAATAAAACCACAGGCTCCTTTCTCATTAATCCCTAATTATGCTCTCTCTCACTCACAAAGCACTTTCTGTCATTAGCAATGGAAAGCTGAGAGCCTGCCTTTAACCTTCACATGTTGTGAGGAGGCAGACCTGAACACCTTGCTGTGATCTTGCATAAAACATCTCCTTGCGCTGCCTCTCAGGGGCTCCTGGAAAAGAATCTCCCTTTCCCCAGTGCAGACAGAAAGCAAAATCTCTAGAGGAGCACAGCATCTGTAGAGAGAGGCTGGAGATGTCCACTGGCTGTGACACTTGTCCACAGAGTGACCACAGGACCAGGCTTGCTCTTGCCCTGATGCAAGAGCCCTGTGATGGACCACAGAGGCCTGAGCCAGTTGCCCTGCCCCTGGTCACTCATCCCAGATGGGAGTAGAGAAGGAGACCTGACAATTTTGAGAGCTTCAATACCTTAATTTAAAGCCAGGCTGGGCGTGGAGGCTGAGGCACCCCATGTTCTGAGACCACACAACATCCTTCACGTGGTGCAGGAACCAAAGCTGAGAGAGAGAAGAGATCATAGCTGAACATCAGCCCCACTGCCAGTTGTGTCAGACAAAACCCCACCAAATCAGTAGGATGAACTCCTGGGGGTTAGTGTGCTGAGCATACGGTAGGAACAGGCTCAGGCAGGCAGCTAGGTTACTGCAGCTGGAATATCTGTGCCAGCCCTCACTGCTGCTGGCAATGTGGCATTTGCTGCCATTATCCTGCTGCATCCTGTGCTGTCCTGCCCACGATGGGGGCACTTACTCCCAGCCAAGGCCTCAGGGGCCAGAAATAATACCTGTCCCAGATGGACATACAACATCAAACCCACAGGTGAATGTCAGAGACTGATGCCAGACACAGCCCTGGCTTGCAGTAAGGGTGCCTGTGCTCCGTCCCTACCCTTGGCCCACATCACTCACACCAAGAGCACCAAGGCCACCTGAGGGCTGTTGGTCAGCAGGTCCTTTACCACGTGCTCCTCTCTGGCTTCCCAGCCACTGGCTGAAGCTCTGGGATCCTGTAGGATGGTGCTCCATGTCCCTTTGTCCTTGTGTTGGCCATGAGGACCTCACATTCTTTGTGCAGATGAAGCAGCTGCCAGGTGCCCACACCAGAGCCCACTGTAAGGAACTGGATCCAGTACCTCTCCTTGTGTGTCTCTCCAGGGACAGACAGGTGCAAGGAGCCTGCACTGTCAAGCAGTCCTCAGCTCCTGCTTTGTGAACTTGGCCAGCACAGCCTGATCCACATAGGACAGCAGCCCCAGGATCACTGTTCTCCGACTTCAAGCAACAGAGGGTGTCCCAAAACCTTCTTATCTCTTGCTCCTGGGAGGGAGAGAGAAAGAAGGCATAGAACAATAAAGGAATCAGAAAAGTTTTGTTTGCTGCCAAAAGAGGTTGTTTAGACCATTTCCTTTAAATGCTGGTTCTTCTCCTGCAGGGATTGGTGTTAAGAGGTGTGAGAAGCAGCCTTAAGTTCAGATCTGGACCTGTCCATGTCCAGGACTGTGCATGTTTGTCTGATCCTCAAGTGCTGGAAGGTTTCCCTGCTGTGACCTTGAGACTGACCCACTGACTGATGATTTGTGCCCATCACAAAACACCAAGGAAAGCCCTGGTAAAGTGGGGGACCTTTGCTTAGGTAGTTATAAAAAGGGCACTTGGATGAAGTGAGTTTGGAGCTGAGTTTCAGAGAGCTCTTCGAACAGCACTGGCAGGGGGTGCAAAAATGTAGGAAGCAAACCTCAGGACCTACCAGCAGGCAGAACAACTCCACTTGATTAATTTCAGTGGATAATCGGGAAGGGAAACTAACTGTGCCAGTGGGGAGGGGGATGATGAGGCAGCTCCTTGCTAGGAAGGTGAGGAAGCCCTGGCTGCCAGGCAAAACATGGATTGCATAAGGCAGCACTGTTAAAAGTAATTTTGCAAGCTTCCCTGGAAAGGTGGGTAGCTTCCCAGCCTGCCAGTGAGAATCTTACTGACAGTGAGAGATTATTCTTTCCTTAAAGAATTCAGGGTCTTGCCCATCTGCCAGGAAAAGAAGCAGGAGGAGCCATTTGGATGTCTTTAAACACAGGACATCAAGTGAGAAATGTGAGCACAGAGAGGAGACAGCACCCTGAATAGCTACAGGGACACACTGCTGTGTTGGCAATGCCAACACTGGTGGGCAGCCTGTCATGTAAGAACAGAGAGAGGCTCCTCCTGAGCATTCCAGTGATCCTCCTGGGAACCACCTCACGGAGGATGTTCTTTCTCTCCTCACTTTCTCAAAAGACCTCTGAATAAAGAAATATTTTAACACAACCTTTCAGCCTCTAAAGACAGGATGACATGCTCCCAACAGCTGCACCCAAGCACTGGAAGGAGCTAACATCTTCCCTAGCACCTCTATCCTATTATCCCTAACATTTCCCTCCCCTTTGGGTTCAGTGTTAATCTACATCCATTCCCCTGGGTCACTGGACACCCAGCAGTTCAAAGAGCAGAGCAAGCCTTGAAGGAAGGGGAAAAAATAGTGCAGGGGGGCAGAGGGCAAGACCCAGCAGCAATGTTAATGCCAGGTTACGGCTCCGCAGAAAGCAGTGCCTCCTGCTCCTCCCACAGCATCTCCTCGTGCTCTCACACCATGCAGCAGCTTATCCTCTCCTGCTACCTCTCTTGGGGATGCAGAAGCAATGCTGAGGACTGAGCCCCTTGAACTCTTCTCTGGTAAGGCTGAAGGTGCTTCTCTGCTCCCTGAAGCTGTGGGTGAAGAGGCCCTCACCTCCTCCCTCAGACAAGCAAGATGGAAAGAGAAATGCAGGGAAGAGGCTGCTGACCACCAAAACCATTACACTCACCTGCACCTGCACACCTGCCTCTCTCATGTAGCCCAGCATGAAGCATCTCGGACGCAGCAAACAGTCTCCCCTATTCTACCGAGAGCAGCAAGGCCCACCAGAGAAAATTCAGGTGGAGTTTTGTTCAAACTCTTCCTGTCAGTCTCCTGCATGTCCCACCACCAGAGAAAAGTCTTCCCAAAGACCTCCAGAAAAGGGGATGACAAACCATCCGGAGGCCCTACTGTAACAGAACAAAGACATCTACTTCAAATCTCAGGGTCTGATATCCACCCCTGACAAAACTGCTTGCCCAGCAAGGACAGAGGCAAACTCTGTCCTCCTCACATGCCTCAGCCCAAACCCTCTAGGGCGAGAGTCACCCAACCATGGTATAAGCACAGACCATGCTCCCTGCTTCCAGGCGCATTTTCTGGTTGAGATTGCTTGCAGTGTGATTCAAAGTTCTTATTTCCTCAGGAAAAAAAGACTACCTTTTCTCCACTGTACTGAACTGCAAAGAAGGGGTTTGGGGCAGCTGACGGGTGAAAGCTTTGGCTTCCATAACTAATGTCTTCTGTAAGGACAGGTAAGACAAAGAAATACATTTTTTCATTGCGTATTTGTGAGGAAACCAAGAGGAAGAGACAGCCTCTTTTCCAGAGTGACAAGCCATTCATTTTGACTTTGGGGAAAGGATTTGAATGCTGTGAGCATACACAGACATGGCCAATATCACTTCCAGCTGCAGAAACTGCTACCAGAGTCTCTGTTTCTTCCTTCTGCCACAGGATACCTGCTGGAGACGTGGGTATTTTCCTAGGCCAGCACAGCAAGGCTATTCTCATTGGGTAATGAGGAGCTGAGAAAAACAGCCCTTGTGCCTCCACACCTGATTAGCCCTCAAGCAATGGAGAGAGAAATCAAGGGGCCTGTGATCTGGAATTACATTAAAGAAAGGTCCTCTAAGAATATGAACCTTGCCGTAGGTCATTTCTTGTGTCAGTGATTACACGGGAGGTAACAGAATATAGCTAAAATGGACTTACCCACCTATCACTACCTAAGACAGGTTATTCTTCAGCAATTCTGGTTAAGCAGCATAGCAAGGCTAAAGCTGAGCTGTACTTCTTGCACACTCAAAGGTTTCTGTGCCTCTACATGAAGAAGCTGGAAGGGAGGGTAGAGCCAGACACCCTAACCCCCAACACACGCCTTTCCAGCCTCTGGAGAGATGTGGGGTTCTCCTCCATCAATAGCCCCAATCCATGAGTCAAGCATGGAAACAGACAGGAGTCTGCCTGAGCCAGCTGCCCATATGATTGCCTTACAGGTGCAGTAAAAAGAAAACAACAAAATTAAACACGTGCAATGCTTCAGGTCTTTATTGTTGCTGTAGAGTAACTGGTACATGGTTAAAACATTCTAATAATATCATCAGTGAAATCTGAAAACTAAGGCTTTCTGTAGGTTTGTAGTGTCCTGGTGTTTCCTTTCACACAGTGCACATATAAAATCAGGTTATAAAAACATTGATCTTTTTTAAACAACACCGATTGAGGCAATGCACAAAACTAGGAACTACATTTCCTATGATTAAGACAACACCTTACAGACCAGCTTTGGGCCTTGCAGCTTTGAAGTCAAGAGAAAAATGTCTTGGTCTGACATCCAGCTACCCAGATGAGCCTGATGACACACACACAGATAGCAGGCTTTCAACCTTCTATTCTGAGCAGACAGAAAGAAACCCCCTGATGCTGATGAGGAAACATTTGATTGAGCAAAGGGGAGCAGCATCCTTAAAGCACAGCCTTGATCCCAAACAATGTATGCAAGACCCAGAAAGACCTGTAGGCCCTGCAGAGAGCTGCTGGGACTGCAAGAGAAGGTGAACAGGGACAAGCCTGCTACTGAGTGAGACAAGTCCCAGTGCCAATCCATGGAAGAGGGCTATGTGATTCCTGGAGTACTAGCACCTTTATCCCAACAGCACTGAAAAAATTTCAAAGTGATTTACCCCGCACAGAATCACAGAATGATTTAGGTGAGAAAAGATCACTGAGTCTAACTGTAAACCCAGCATTGTCAAGTCCACCACTAAACCATGTCCCTAAATGCAATCTTAGTGATCTTTGAAAAGGGAAACAGAGTAGGAACAAAGTAGTCTCCAAGAAATCTGTATATCAGAACCTTTTGATTAAAAATCTACATTTTCACCAGAGGGAAAAAAAAGCGTTCACAGAAATATCTTCCCCCCAGCTCCTTAATCACTTTTTAAACAATGAAGCTTCTCTATCCACAAAACTTTTAGTTTTCATTCAACGTTTTTCCCATCTTGCCTTTCTAATTGACCTGGAAAATGATGCACATAACCTAAACATTTACATCAGACACAAAGCCAACACCCCTCCCTCTGAGAGGAGGATTCTTCACTTACCACTCACTCTGCATCATGGAGTTGGGCATTGCTAAATGACACTGCCCACTGACAAGCAGATTATTCTTTCTCTTTGATCCAAACACATGAGAGAGGAAGATGAATTACAGATTTTGCAGGATGTTTTTACCACATTACAGCAGGTTACATGTTTGGCTCCAGCTGGAAGAAAATCCCTTATAAGGGTCAGCAATGGATTGCATTGACTTCATTTTCAGAGCCCAACTTTAATTACACAGAGACATAAATCCTGTACTGTGCCTTGACCAAGACTCACACTGGTGTTCCTGGTACATCTGATGACACCACAAAGTTCTCTGAATGACTGAGAAAAGTGTAGCTGGTATTTTATGTCACCAACACATGGAACCTGTCCTCTGAAGTCATTCCTGAAGATGATGTTAAGGCTATTGGAGTAGGCTGGCTATGGTTACTCCTGGTATGAAAGCACAGCCGTGGCTCAGGAGACTGGAAGAAACCTTGCAGGTCTCCTCTGCATTAACCACAAATGAGGTTTTTAGGTTTTCCCTTGCAATGGGTTACCTGAATGTGCAGGGTATAAGCTGAAGAAAAACCAGGCTATGGAGGTTTAAGCAGCAACCTTGCCTGTGACATCACAGAATTGCTTTAAAAAAAGACCTCAAGGTGCAGAAATGACCTCCTTCCACTCACGACAATGCAACACCAGTTGTCAGGTACACAAATACAAACATGAAAAAATCATTAAGAAACATAACCCTAAATATAAACCTACTTTTATTTATTTTTAAGAAAAAAAGGATTAAAAAATTTGGAGTAAACCAGATGGCTTCAAGTACTTTCCGCATCATAAACAATTAATTATCATAAGCATAGATTAAAAAAGACTTGTCACCTTGCAAGGGACAGGTGAATAGAGGCTGGTGATTCATTAAAAAAATGGTCTTTGAAACAAACACGTTAGACAACATGCTTAGTGTTGTAATTTAGAAGCACACAGGTGTGTCCACCATGCCGACCCAACACCTGAGATATGCAGCAGAGTAGGAGAAACATTTTGCGCTCTGGACTTTCACATTTTATGGCAACGCCACTCAACAAATGGAGCCAGGCCATCTGGGTCCAGCTCAAACAAGCCCTCATGCAATAAAAAAAAAATATTTAGTAAGTCAGAAAGGTTTTGCAGCAATATAATTGATCAAATTGTCTAAAATTTTGGAGGTTGCAAAACAATTTAACCTGAAGACATGAAGTGTCTCCGAAGTGCTGGCAATGTTTTTGTCTTTTTCTACGTAAGCCTGAACATTACTTTTATTATATATGACAAGGGATACACCTGAAAGTGCCTTGTCTGAGTTTAAGCCTTCAGGTTTTATGAATGTCATAAATAAGGGAAAGTACCGAAAGTTGTGAAGGAGGTTGAAAAAGTAATGATGTCATCAGGCCAACAAAACCAGTATGCAAAGGCAAGATGCAGCTCTTCCCTGTGCTAAGTCTAAAACCCAAACCCATCTCTTGTTCTACCAAGGAGAGAACCATTGCATTTCAACAGGTCTGTCTGACATGCATGGAACAGACAGTCTTTCTGCTTATGTACATGGACATGTGAAATGCCAAAGAAAGCAATGTGAAAACCAAAATTAATACTTTAAAAAAATTAAAGAAAGAAAGAGAGGTAACTTACTGAAAGCTAAATAAAATGTTTTTGACCAAAGAATGTCTACAAGGATACAAGGAAACCTTTTTTGAAAAATATTTTCCAGTTACTCAGAGACAAACAGCTATTTTTGCCTCTGTGAGAAAAAAAATACCAAAAACCCAATAAAAAACCAACTCCCCTATCCTGCAGCTCTGCATACTACAGTAGGAACAAGTCTCCCACAGCTAACAGGGAGACTAGAACAGTATGAAGTAGCGAGAGATAAAAACTATTAAATAATCAGCAAACACTTAAATGGAGGCAGAGTGAGTACTGTACTGCTTTCTGTACTATGACACAAGACTGCAAGGCTTAAAAATCCTCCTGAGTGACCAAGCCAGAATAGCTGAATAGTTGGTAGGTTCAGTAGTGTTTGGAAAAGCTTATGCAAATATATCACTTTCAAATAAGTTTGAGTATTTGAAATAAAAAAAAGAAACAGAACAACTTCTCCTTCAACTTTCACCTACCAACAAAACTTACCAGTTTTCCAAATTCGGTGCTTACTTCACACCAATGTGACTCTAAAGAAATCATACATCTGCCTCTCTTTGCTGAACTGTTTGGGTTTCTACATGAAACATCAGTGCATGTCACATTTATTAATGTCCTTATGATTGTTCAATAATCCAGCAATTTGTTTCTTAATGACAGCAGAATGCAGTTGCTAGCTGCTTGTGAAAGCAACATCGGAATTACATTCAGAGATTAAAAACTACCATTTTCACGTGTAGCAATAACTAACATTTTTCTTTCTCTTCACAGAATCAAGTGGAAAGGTCTAACAACGGCGATAGTAAAAGACAATTCTCATGCAAAAATTGTTCCCTGTGCATAAAATTTGCAGGGCATCTCAAAACCACCCTTCCTCTACCCTGGAACTAATTGATTTTTACTTTTGTGTCATGAAATTTCTGTTGCTTTTTAAAATACTGATGGCAAGTGAGTTCAATGAGTTCCAGCCCACCAAATATCTTCTGCTGCACAACAAAAAAGACGATCATGGCAGCAAAGTACCACTGTGCAAAGCTGTACAGGTACAGCAGCGCAAGCATTCCCAGCGGGAACACCGTCCAGTAGAGGAGCGAGGCGCACTTCACGGCCAGGACCCTGAGCTCGGATTTACAGGGCGGGACAATGCTTTGTCCTGCTGCACTGAAGCATTTTCCACCTTCGTAGAAGTGTCGCAGTCTCTCCTCTTTCTCTTCCCAGCGCTGCCGGCACCAAAGCTGCAGCTCCTCCTTAGAAGTGGGCACTGTCTCTATGGGGTATCTCTGGACATGGAAGTGAATCTCCTTTGGGAAGTTTCCTTCCAAAAGGTGCTTCTCTGTCTGAGGAATGTTTTGGGGGTACGCCACAGTTATGTCATGGATGGCATCGAGATTGTTACCTAGAAGAAAGGTTTGGGGGAAAAAAGATCAGTACAGATCATGCAACAGTCAGAATACTACTCTGCTTCAAGACATGATTGAAAACTGTCAAAATTATGGCAGAAATCCCAGAGATCCGATAACTATGCAGACGGTGTTTCATCTGCTAGAATACCTAAATGCTGAAAGGTCAAACTTTTCCCAATCACTGCCTGTTCTGAATCTGAACAAAAAGCTTTGGGAACAAGATTATACGCAGTACAAACTGATGCAGAATTACAATAGTAAGAGAATTAAGTCAAATGTAAAGGAGAGAAGAGGCACATCTGGTCTTGGATAACGAGTGCTGTATATGTGAGTCTGATGTTCAGCTGTTTGGGTAAAGGGAGCATAGCTAACCATTCAAACTGCAATTGCAGATTAGAAATTCAAGGGGCTATTGATGAAAAACCCCCTACTCTTCATTAGCATGCCTAATTGAGCCAACATTTTTGAAAGGATATCAGTACTGCCAAAGCAGGGCTTGCTAGAGCATCCTTGTACTAAGTGTTTTTACATTTTGCACTTACTAAATACTGTCTTTATCCCCCAGCCTCTGAACAGACATTCTTTTTAGATTTCATAAAATAAATTCTGCTAGTGTAAAACTGATCTAAAAATAGGCATGTGGTGCACTGGACGTTGCATAACTGTTAAGTTCTGCCAGCAGTGATTTATGTTGCTGTTTTTATTTGGCTGGCTGGCTGGCTCAGGGCAAAATAGAATTGGAGACTAAAAGCTGTCTCCAGTTGCAGCAATTGAAGACTTTTGTTCTCACAGATGATGCCACTTCTTGCAAAGATGATCAAAACCTACTCTTTAGCCCCATTCTTCATTTTCATTTCCTTTCCTTCCCTGGCATTTTGGTTTTCCTTTACAACCCTAAAAATGACAGGGCCAGAATAGAAAGTTACTTTAAAAGGCCATGTTCAAAATGATGTATTTAAAGTTCAACTCCAAATATCACAAGAGGGGGGAAAAACCCTATTCAGCCTTTCAGAGTATTTTATAATTGTGCTGTCTTGAAACTATCTCTCTTAGACAGTTTTGTGGCAGGTTACTTGGGGTTTTAAGGAGATTTATATGGCTCCTCGGACATCTATCAGAGCAAAACTCAATATACCATCTTTTATCTAGCTCTGGGATCACCTTTGAACTGAGCAGAGAATCCCTGTGTTCTGTACAGGTAAAACCTTTCAGATATCTTTCCAAGAGATGCCAAAATTGATCATGTCTTAGAAACTCAGCTCTAACAAAGGGAAATAATTGCCAGCCTGTTGCACCTTAGCACAGAACATTTTAGTTTTGAGAATGGCTTGCATTTTAACTCCCCTATTTCAAATATTTCTGCCATCCGATTTACAGTCATCCTGCAGGACAGACATCCATCCTTTAGTTCTTGGCCCAACCAGGAGAAGGGCTGCTACATAAACCTCCAAGAGACTTCCTTCTCTTCCCATCTCCTTCCCCCTGATCCTCCATAGCTCCCCAGGTCTAGTGGAACACAAAACCTACACACTTTACCCCAGAAGGGAGGCTAGAAAAGTCCAGCTTTCCTGATATCCTTGCATCAAAAAAGACTTTTCTGAAATGAGATTTTGGCCAGATGAGTTTGCTGCACATCTTGCAGTCATTCATGTCTGGGCAGCTGAAGTATCAGTCTGCCAACTACATGAACTACTTGAAAAATCAAGGCTTTACACTTAAAGGCCACTGACATACAGACCACAGGTAATAAATCATCAGATCTGCTTAAGACACAGATTTTCTGACTCTGTGCAAGCAGGACTGGCAGGACTGGCAGGACTCCCCGCACTCACATAGCTGGTTTGATCTCTTTAGCATGCAGATATATTTCTCCCCATCAATTCCTGATGAGAAATACGAAAGCCTCTACTCCTTGCTTATGGATCCATAGCATCCCCAGACACGATACCTTCCAGCAGGGCTTCCCACCAGACAGTAGAAGGTCCAGACTATATTTATGGCTTCTTAGTTAGTCACCCAGAACAAAGCTCAAAGAGCTGCAGAGAAGAGGGTGGATGTTACTGTTTCGACATTATACATGGGGAAATTGAGGCAAAAGAATGATTACATGGCCTGCTCTGTGTGTCCAGATGGAACCAGTATCTCCTAATTCCAGCTCCAAGGTTCACCTATGAAAGTGTATTTTATACAAGAAGAAAAGAAACTTCAAAGGTATATTTAGCATATCTGAAAGAACAGAAATATCAGAAAGAGAGAAGACCGCAATACCAGGTTTCATACGCAAGAGGCTCCTTGCTTGGTCATCCAGATTTAGTATCTCCATACAAATGGCAGCCTGAAGCTTTAATTCCCTGGCAAGGCAAACTACAAGGCAATCTGCTAAAAAGAAGGAAAGTCACCACAGCAGACAAAGGTAGACCACTCAAAAGAAGGCTAGGTTAAGGATTAAACCTTAGGCTAGGTTTAATCAGGCAGCTCTGAACGTGCATCCTTTGAGCATCTTTACTGTCTCTTTCCCTGTGAAGTTAGGCTGTTGTTTCTGCAATCTAGAGATATCTAACAACACGTGTTTCAGATCCATAACAAAGTGCCGGTCAACCAGAAAATCAAGAGATCGTAAGTGAAAATATGGGGCAGTCACTGACCTAAGGATGTTTTTTCCACCTGAATTTAAAGACCTGCTTCAACAACTTGTTTCTGCTCATTTTGGAAAAAAAATTCCACATGGGAAGCCACATCATTCTATGTCTCTAGTGGATCAAAAAAGAAGTAAGCAAACATATCTGTTCACAGCTCAGAGAAGCTGAGGAGGACAAAACACTTCTTGCAATATTTTCAGTGACATCTGAGGGATGATCTTTATCCTGTAAGTATCCATAACCCCTTGAGGAAGAAATGAAGGACAAAGGAAATCAAATAACGTTCAGAGATTTGCATCTGAAATCTAATTAAGCTAAGAAACTGCCATTTAGGCTAAAATGTCAGGCAGGTAGCCCAGCTCCTCAGCACGAACAGAAACACCAATTTCAGTAGCTTTACAGTCTCATGACTTTATTCCTGCAGTAGTAGAACTAGGTATTCTTCATACCCAAGAATAATATTTTGTCTTATGCTTTATAAGAGCACCTCAGAAAAGGAAAGCTTACTGCAGTGCTCAGAAATGAATATAAAGTTTATTTCTAATTATTGTTAAGCAGCTGTAAACTGTACAACATGCAGACAATGATTAATCCATGTGGCAGTCTCCATTTTGGGATGACAAAATGCCTCAAAAGCACTATTCTCTAACTTACTGAACTTTCTGTGCTCCAATCAAAGTTATTTATATTTGAGCTCCGTTGATACACGACATTACTTCAGGCGATTACAATGCACAGCTGGTTGCTTTGGGCACTGGACTCAGAGGTGGCATAGGAAGAACTTGACCAGGCTCAGGACCAAAATATCAGCATCAGAGAAAGACAGTTTTTTAAAAAACACTTCCAAGGAAAAATGAGGACATTTTCTTCCACTACACCAGTTGTTCCATCAGAATTTTTATCCTGCAGCATCTGGTAGCCCTATACTGCTCAGCTTCTGCAACCAGCAAACCTGCCGCAGCAAACCTGTGCACACATTCCCAAAATGCTCACACACAATACACACAATACATGGGCACAGCCAGCCAACATCTTTTATCTCATCACCTATTATACACTTTACAACCAAGAGCCTCTTACTAGGTTTAAAATAAAGATGTTACAGGTTAACTGAAAATTACTTTTAATTGTGTGTTCAATAATACCATGCCAGCACAGCATTTTAATTCTAGGGGAAAAAACCCCAGCCTGAATGTAAAAGGCAGGATTAAATTATTTTCAGCTTCCTTCAAACACATTCATAAAGAGAATATTGCAGCGCAGCTACAACTGGAGACAACTGCCAGAGGTGAAGCTCAGCCCTACGGCACAATCCCAAGTGAAAATGGGATGGACCCAGCCCCTGGTCTTGGATGGATGGGCCCACTCCTTGTGCTAAAGCCTTGCTTGGGAGCTCAAGCACAGCCTGTTCCTCAATTCTGACTCACAACAACCACAAGGACACTTGCTTGCTCCTACCCAGTGATGCTGAGCAAGCTCACAGCGAGACAAAGGGATCTGTACAAACAGGGCCAAAATAATGATTCAGAACAGGAGCTCTGAAAGCCAGAATGACCACCAGTGAGCTACAAAAGAGGATGGCCCCGAGGCAAATTCATGCAATGAACTGCTCAGACTCTCAGAAGCCTCAAAGGTGAATTCTCCTTGGTGAGTCTCCTTGGCATTAACAGGGAGATTACCCACTTCCATCCCTTGCAAGGATCTCAGCAGCCCTAATTTGTTCTACTTTGGTTATCATTGACATTCCTTTAAACCTCACAAGGATTATACTGGCTCTTTCCCTGCTCTCATCCAGCAGAGAGGATGCTATTCTTAACCAGGGTACACCACAGTACAGCAGCTGATGAGCTGCTGAGCCACCACGGGGAGAAGCACACGGAGGTGCTCTCACAACAGAATATTCATTCTTAAATTAAGCTGCTCTGTTGAGAGTGGGACCTGTATGTGAGGCTATTTCACCTTCCCGCTCAATATAACTGCTTTCTGCTGCAAAGTGACACACCTGTCCCTTAATTGCACAGCTCCAGAAAATTAATACATCTCCAGGTTTCCATTGAACACTGGCTCTCACTCACCCACCTATGCCTTAATATCCTCCACCCTATTCACATTTCCTTAGGAAACCCGATAGGAGGAGGCTTGGCACTTCTGTAAATAAACTGATCAGCAAGATAATGAAAGAAAACATGGAAACAAGTAGAAGAAAACTTGTCAGGTTATACAATATCTGAGTATTATATGTTAGCCTTAAACACAGACACACTTTCGGACATTAAAACAAAAGCCATCTAAAACTGCTTACTGGGAAATATTACTGTCTCGGATCATAAGATTTGAGTGATTTTTCTTTGAGAACACAGTATCAGGAGGGAGCAGCTTCAAGGATTTACAGCTCCTCCTGGGAAGTATCATGCTTGTGAGGATTTAAAACTTCAGGCAGTCCTCTTTAAAGCAGCGGTGTCAGCTGGGGTTAATCTAAATCACTTTCAACTCAGTAGTTATTGGAAATCTTTTTTAGGTAAGTGTAGCAATCAAATAAGCAAACAAAAAAAGACAGAATGATAATGCTGCTTTGATTAACAGAGATGAGTGATCCTGCATACCAATTCTTTCTATAGCTATCTGATTTTCCACTGGCATTGTGATACAAGGAGAGAGGGAGACCTTCCATCTGCTGACACTAAGGAGTTAAGGACACTGCACCTCTGGTCCCTGAGGGCGGGAGCCAGGGGAAAGGACAGCTCTGTCTGCTTTCTGCTGCCCAGCAGGAAGGAAATGTGCTCTGGGCAATGCACACAGGAGTAGAGGACTACTGGGATCCCATACCAGGTATCTCCAGCCCAGATAGCACAAAGATCAAGAGATACAAGGACATCCTCACAGCTATCAGCAACCATTACATTTTGCTAAATACATTTAAATCACATAGTTTTGCAGCCTGATGCTACATCTCATTAATATGTAAACAATACCACTGACTGAAGCTTCTGAGAGGGTGATGGTGGGGAGAGAGATCCACTTTGACTTTGAAATCTCCATAAATACCTCATTTAATTATTTTAAGACCAGAGGAATGTTATCATCATCTAATCTGATCTCCCGAATGACACAGGGGCTTATGCAGAGTGCTTTCAGTTTTGCCATGGGATGTGGTGAGACAAACATCCCACACTGCCCTAAAGCTTTCACCATGAGATAAGCAATCCCCCCAATTAATTAGGGGGGCGTGTATGTGTCTGTGTGCATTATTTTTGTACTTCTACTTCGTGACCACGTAACCTGGCTAAATTAGAGAGCTGTCTCCTCACAGAGGTAAGTGGCAGCATGATCTGTCAGCCTCGTAAGTTGCTCCTGAACAAACAAAACCTACTTAGTTTCTGAAATCTCAATAGAAATATGGCTTTTAAAGTTCAAATCCCTTTAATAGCTGTTTGAATATCTTCTAATATTTCAATACATTTTTCAAAGCATGGGTGCTGAAACCAGTAGAATTTTCCAAAATGGCCTCATTAAGTCCATACACAGGCATCTAGAACTAACATTACTACCTGCATCTTGTTTTTCCACTCTTACCCGTGACAGAGCCTGAGATTCTCACACCCCAGGCTGGTGTCTGCTAATTGGCTCCACCAACTGCATCCTGGACTGCATCCAAAGCAGTGTGGCCAGCAGGTCCAGGGAGGGGAATCTGTCTGCTCTAGTGACACCTCACCTGGAGTGCTGCATCCAGCTCTGGGATCCGCAGCATTAGAAGGACATGGACCTGTTGGAATAAGGCCAGCGGAGGCCATGAAGATTCCCAGAGTGCTGGAGCATCTCTGCTACAGATAGGCTGAAAGAGTTGGGGCTGTTCAGCCCAGAGAAGAGCCCTGTGGAGGCCTTAGAGCACCTTCCAGTAGCTGAAGGTGGCTACAAGAGAGCTGGAGAGGGACTTTTTACAAGGCATGTAGTGACAGGACAAACAGGAATGGCTTTAAAGTGAAGGAGGGTAGGGTTAGATTAGACACCAAGAAGAAATTCCTTACTGTGGGGGTGATAAGGCACTGGCACACACTGGCCCAAAGAAGCTGCGGACACGCCATCACTCTAAGGACCAGACTGGATGGGGATTAGAGAAACCTGATCTAGGGGAAGGTGTCCCTGCCCATGGCAGAGAGCTTGGAACCGAATGATCTTTAAGGTCTCTTCCAACCCAAAGCATTCTCTGATTTTATGATTCACATCTGTTGCTTGAACACGTTTCTCCCCTTGCCCTCTCCATCAGTCAATTAATGAGGACTACAGTTAAGCCTGCCAGCTCCCTTCCTCCTCTCCAGACCAAATCAGATGGTTTAATATGGAGTAGACCATTTGTGCTATGAGAAGTCAGTACTCTGGGAGACTTAAGAGCAGATCAAGAAGCCTCTTATCTTGATCTGCAAGTTAAGATGTATCAAGTGCTAAATTAATCCTTAGTTTGTGGATTAAACTGAACAAAAATGCTGGGCATGGGAGTTGAAGCAAAACACAAAAGATTTAGCTCAGAATTATTGCAAGCATTGTTTACACAGCTGTGCTTTACAGAATAAATACAAGCACGGGTTGTGGTGCTGGATTTCATGCATTTCAAGACAGCTCACAACCTCCACTAAGGTTTCACAGATAAGACTCAGCCTTGCCACCTCTCCAGACTTGGGGCCTCTGACCCCGCTCCTTGTCAAAGTCACAGCCACCTGGTCTGAAACATCTCACGTGGCTTCTGTCAACACAAACCTATTAATGACTTCAGGAACCAAGGCTGCCTGTTTAAAAGAGGAATCTGGGCAGATGAGGGAAGGATGTGCATGGGAAAGGGGGGATCCAGCCACAGCAACAGGGAATGGTCCCGTGGCTCCATCCACAAGACTGCCCAGGAGCTGCTGCTCCTCAGTCTTCCCTCCCTGACTCTGAAGGGTTATTTTACAAATTGCAAAGGAAAAGCTGGTCGAGCTATAAATAAAACACAAAAATATGTGGAGAGAAAGGAATGAAGGGATAAAAGGGTTGGAATAACAAGTTATTTTCAGTCACTAGAGATGACCAGGCAAAACTGACTCACCACTCTTTACTCTATCATTCCCAAACTATATTTATCAAATCTAGATAACAAAAATGCCATGTTTATTAACTTGCCTGCATATCTGCTCTCTCCCAGCCTCCCTTGCTACAAGTCTTCTCTACACACACATATGGAATTTGGTTTTCATACGTATGTTACATGTTACAAGGTAGAAGAAGACATTGCTGTTTCTAGGCTTATAGGACACCACTGGTTTTTCAAACAGAGAAATGATGTTTTATGTAACTGACACACTGGTGTGCAACTTTCCAACTCCTCTGAGCTCAAACATGCATTTCCTGGCAAACAGCCAACCAGCTCAGACTAGAATTACAATTATGCTTGAAATGAAGATAATTTGCTACACTTCAGTGAAATCTTTTCAAAAAACATCGTGGGTACTCTACCTTGTCATGATAAGATGTCTTGCTAGGCAGGCAAATGTACCTAAATTAAGAAATGGCTGAGTTATTATTATAAAAAAAAAATGCTAAACAAGTCATCCAGGTATTTCTGGAAAGCTAAGCATCCTTACAATTAAGCAAAAAATAAGACACCAGATAGCCTTAAAATAAATCATACACAGACATACAGAGCTTATGCTTATCTTTAAATTAACAGACTATCCACCTAATTTTTCTGTTACTTCTTGGGCATTACAAATCCCTGGGAAATCTGGGAAAGAAATAATCCACCCCTGTACATTTCTTTGCTGTCTACTTGAATGAACAATCTCTTTCCAATGCAGATGAAATGAAGCATCAATCTCTACAACAGAAAACACATTCCTATTTGAGGTAATCCTGCTCTACCAGAATCCAGCTGTTGTATCTGCAATTTCCATTGCCATTTCTGACTGGTCTCACTGAGTTAACAGTAAAGCAAAACACTCTGGAACAGTTTACATACACAACTGTCATACCAATGATGTTCAACATTGCAGGACGTTACTGCTAGGTAAACAATGGAGCTGGACTAAACCCTGGAAATTTTGGAGAAGTGGTACATTTTTAAAGATGCAGCAGTAGTAGTATGTATGAACCGCCATGTTGTAGTACAACAGCATACCTAGGCTTTCGGGATCCCAATTAAAACACAAGGGTTAGAAAGGTTGTACTTCCCCACCTCCCTGGTCTTCTTATTAAATGTTATTTAATTCCCTCAATTCTTCCAAAATCCTTGCTCATACTCTTTTCAAATGCTTCTATCTCTTTTCTATACTTCTAGGATTTGTCAGCATGTAAGGTAGGAATTTTCTCATCATTTTTAATCACTTTCACATTGCCTTAAATAAACATTTTGCCAAACCTGCAGACCAAGCATGCAACTTATTTTGAGTCTTTGGTAAAGTCACTAGAAAATCAGTGTGAGTCACTGTGAGTAGAGGAAACTAATTCACCACAGACACTCAGAAAGAAGCAGCTGTGGCAGTTCTCGCTTGGTAATCAACAGATCAAAGTTCACCCCATCTCCTCGGAAATGCCGTGGATTCTTGCTGTTCATCAGCCCTCACTTCAGGCCAGTGGAAGGATGGTGCTATGAATAGCACGACACCATACACTGCTGTATTGCAACAGCAGCAATAAGTAAATAAACGATGACTATTCGAGAAAACATATTTTATTCTTGGCTTCTAGTACATTACAACTATTCTTTTTTGTAAGTCAGATATAAAGGTCAGCTTCCTTTCCTCACCTTACTCAGTGTTTCTCCCTTTTCCCAGTTGCTACAGATGAGTACCCTTTACTTAATTCAGTGCACTTGACATTCTGTCCTCAGTACCTACAACCAACCGCTAGAGAGAACTCTTCAGCTGCGCTCTGACCTGACACCGCCTCCAAGCCTGCCCCTTCAGACTATCCCAGCCATCAGTCTCCGGCCTCCAGCAGCCCCAGGACAGCAATCTGGAGTCAGGGGGCGACTCTGATTCCATGCAGTACGACAGATTGGCTAGATGATAGACCCAGTACCATTACATTTGGGATACACAACATTGAAAACGCATTTTGAGATATTTGGTATTACGAATACGGCCCATTCCAAACCAAAACACTAGATGAAAACATACCCTGCACCAAAAATAGAGTATGAACTGGATATTGGAAAAAACACCTGCTAGCTGCCACCTCAAATATTTGGATGGAGTGCTTCTGCAGATGTCCTGAGCCGATCTCTTGCACGCCTCACCGATTTGTGCTATTGCCATTCTTGGTCACAGTGGTTTGTTTTCATTTCTGTGTACAAAGCAGGAGGAATGCAGAACAGCACCAGCAGCCCCACAGAAGGCATAACTTCAGCACACAGAAAACAGTGATGCTTATAAACTCTCTCCAATGGATATATACTAAAGCCATAACACGCTTTAGTTTAACCTTGATTTTGAAACCCAGGACAAGAATTTTGCTCTGAAAATATTCCATTCTCTGCTGTTAGAAAAACTTCTGTCAGGAGCATCTGTTTCATTATCTGAATTTTCAGCTGAGGCATATTTACATAGAAATGAGCTCATCTATACATCTCAGGGAGAGAAAACCGTTTGGGGTAGAAAAGCACTCAAGTTTCAACTTAGCAGCATAGCCCTAGTCATGAAAGAGTCAAGAAAACATACTTGTTTAAGCCTCTAACATACTTTCATCTTCCCTTCTTTATTCTAGCCCTCTAGATGTAACCCTCTAGACCTTTGAAATTCAACTCTAACACTGCTAATTCAAGTTCCATGTTTTTTTTCCACTGCTGGCTGACCACACAAACCATAGAGCCCCCTGAAACAAGAGTGTACAGCACTGTGCAAAACAGGCATTTAGACCTATGGCTGCCTGCACCAAGATATGAACTTATGGTTCCCAATCCCCTGGCGCTAAAACAGTTTCCACCAGATCATGATACACAGAAGTGAACAAATCTTATTAAATTTAATCAGCCCAGTACTTAGGGGAGCCATCTTAATCAGAAAGGGATTTAATGAAAAGCCGCAACACCGATGAATACTCTTTAATTACGACTGACTAATATTTATCCACAAAGAGGAATTTGTTTCAGGATTAGTCTGGGACCTGGAAGAAGCCAAAGACATCAATTTAATAATGGAATGCCTAATTAAAGTATAATGGAAACCTAATTGTGATATACTGCTTTGTAGCGCACATGATTTATTTAGAACAATTGCTTTTCACTGGGCTCATTAGAGAAAGTTAAACAAAACACGATAGTAGAAAAAGAAGAGGGAAAAACAGACACACTGGAACTTCCAAGATGATTATAATCAACTGATGAAAGACAGTGACATATTTGTCAGATAAAACACTGCCATCCCTCTGCAGGCTGTGATTAAACTTTCTAAAAAGGATAATGATTGCATAGTTTCTTTCCTCCCTAATGACACAGGATCAGACCCAAACCCTATTGCAGCTACTTAGTGGAGCTCCTCTGATGGAAATGAGCCATAACGTTGAAGGGTCTGATGGCCTTAGGATCCTCCTGGTGCAGAGAAACCTCACATAACACAAGCAACCTCCCAGCTACTATGGAAGGAGAAGGGAAAAGCAGTGCAGACCCCTCCAGCCTTTCCTACCTGTAGGAACTGACTGCAGGACTGACCGTTCCTCATCAGGATGCACTTCTTTAGGAAGGGATGGCTCTACTGGTACCCATGGCACATAACTGAATGTCCTTCTTTTTATTTATTTTTTTTTTCCCTGCATTAAAAAACGAAAAGCTGCCCAATCCATTCTTCTTGCAAAACCAAACATCCTCCTGATGGCATCCTGGTGGCACTGGCATGGTGGTCCCCACTGAATACTGAGCTAGTTGCTACCCCTTCCTTCAAGCCAAGGTGAAGGACATGCCCTGTTTATTCTGCAGCACATTTCTAGAGTGTCAGAGCAAGCAGTGCTTCTCCCCTTCACTGGTAAAATGGTAGAAAAACTGAAGGAAGTGCTCCTCTACCCAGCAGTGCCCTGCAGAAAACAGACATAAGGAGGACCAGGAGTAGATAAGCTTCCTCTGACAGTGACTGCTGGAAGCAGTGAACAATTCTCTCAGCTCCAGCTCAGTTATGGTGATGTGAGAATGGCTGTACCAACAGCAGCTGTCATGTCAATACCACAGAAGAGAGAAAGGGATGCTACATACCATGGGATGTGTGAAAACAGAGTACCATGGCCTTACAGATGCATGAGGGATTGCAGCCTTCATTTTAAATTTTAATGCACAGCAACAAAAAGATCTGTCTCCAGTGATAAAACAATTTGCTAATGTTTTTTCCCAACTACTGCTATTCACAGAGATGCTTAGAAAAATTACACTTAAGTCAAACCTTTGAATGAAAAGGAATGAAGACTGCTGGGAGTGCCTGGACAGTCATTCCTGTGCCCAGAAAGACGCTGAATTTTGGGCAGCCATCTTGTACTTCCACATGTGTGATGCTGTCAGTATGTCAGCCAGAGAAATAAAAACTGAATTCCTTTTGCAAGGACGGTGAAGGAGTCAGATATAGGCCAGTGGTTCGTCTTCAGATCTGGTCTCAGTGTTGCAAGAACAAGGCTGAGAGAGACCATTTACTCCAGTATGCAATGGCCCAACACTGAGCCAATGTACTTCCCTGCTCAAGGCAAAGACAACCAGGTTTAGGGTCATCCTCTATGCCTTGTACCTTCATATTAAAGATGTGTACAACTGTGGTCTGCTGGTTTTTATACTGATCAGAAGGCAAACCCCTACTGGCAGCTGAAGTCACAGATGAGAAATGTTGCAAATCCTTCGTGTAGAGGCATCTTTGAACAGAAGTCTAAAATTGGTTTCCTGAAAACATCTGCTATAAACTTCCATTTCTGAAATCTAGTGGAACATATAACTGCATTGGCACTGCATGTCAGAAAGCTCTGAAAGCACTCATCACTAATGTTTTTAACATTGCTTTTTAACACAAATATGAGTATGTACATAACTAAACCACAATGAATAGAATCAACTTAGGCAGTTGAATTTATTTCATAGGAATTACAGAAACAAATGGCCTGCAATTTAAAAAGCCCATTGTTGTCAGTACACAATTGTTTTCCTTAAATATTTTAACTCAAGGAAAAATGTAGTCCTCTAAATTTCACACAGTGCATGGAGAGGACAATGCTTAATTAAGGGGAGAAACTATGTGTCACAACAGAAAATTCTTCTGAGCAATGTTTTCCACAAATACACTTTGCTATCCCTAACAATTTGAGTTCAGAAATATTTTCCTTCAAAACTACCTGAACAATCAATCTATCTGCATGTTGCTCCCCTAAGGCTTACCAATGAAAACACAAAAGGTATCACGAAAATCCTCATTCCACAGCTTCCTCCCCTGGGAGATCTCAAGCTGTACAGGAACAGCAAACCGATGGGAAACATGCACACTGGGAGGCCATCCCAGAAAACTCCATGTTCCTCAGCAGAAGGTTGCTATTTTCCCTCAAGTGCTCCTGAACATAACCCTGTTCACTGCAAACAACATTTAGCCTTGCTAAATTCTGCCTCAGTGCCCATGGACAAGCTACACACCATCTGCACAGCCTTCAGGGGAAGACCGCTATTCCCGCTCATATTTGGCCTATGGATACAAACAGCTGTGGAGGGCTTCCCAGGTAGGAGGGAAAGGACAAGAGACTTCCCAAACACCACTAAACACACCAACACCTCTGCTCTGGAGGAATGAGAGCCAAGGAAGAGACCCAGTCCAGGGCTGATGTAAAACTCCCATCTGCCTGCAGGAAGGCTCTGCTGTGGTACAGCACGATGTCTTTATCAGCCAGGTGCAAATGGATGTCTCCCATGTTCCATCCCATCTTCCAGTGGGAAGGGAAAAGGCTCTCTTTACAAACAGGAACAAAGAAGTTGCCATTGGGTCACACAGCAGGTCAACAAAAGTGGTGAGAGAGATGAAGTTTATCTGAAGAGCATAATCTCTCTTCAGAAGAAAAGTCAGGCTTTTCAAGAGCTGCTGAATGATGAACTGCCAGTTAGTCTTCCAAAAATAAACAGTGGGGTGGGTGATGAAAAATCCAGTGTAGCTTGGCTGAGAAAAGATAGTTTAGCTCTAAGAGGTAATTCTGGTCAAAACCTTTCTCTCTTTGGGCAAACACAAGTCAAGGAGAACTTCAGTAGCTTTGATATACTTCTTGAAACTGGAACACATGGAATGCTGAAACCTACACTCCACCACTCAGTATATTTGCTGCCTAAGCAATGGTGACACAAACTACCTCCCACCAACTCTTCCATCTGCCCTGCCTCCAGGAGCATGAAAACAAATAAACACACCAAACAATAAGCAATTATAGCATGAATATCTCTGGAACTACACATACTTAGTGACTGAGACAAAAGAAATGCAAAACAAACAGTAAGACCTCTTATTTTCATTCTCCCAATGCCGTGTCAATCCACAGTCATGAGTTCATTAAGTGATGACAGCAATATTAACTGTGTTGCTCTATCATAGAAATGGCCTTTCAAATATCCAGGCTACAACAAAATTCATTTGACCATCTGATGACAACTGTCCAAGCACCTGCAGTAACTCATGTTTAGGTGGCTTGCACACCAAAGTGATAAATTCTTTGATTAGCTTATAAGACATTTTGTAAGACAAATCAAAACACAGTGTTAGAAGAGTGAGTATGCTGCTGCAATAACAGCTAACGTCTTAGGTTACAAATGGAATATTTTTCTAGATCAATCTGTGTTCAGAGAAGTTGCCATAGTATCACTCCACTCACCAACTGCAGACATGAATGAATAATTCTATCCGTAGAGTAAAACCCTGGCACATTTTGGCATTTTAAATTGACTAGTACATTGAGTTATGGCACTGCCTGTGATGAAATAACATTGTAGGCAAGAGACCCAAGATGGAAATGAATTGGCCACTGTCCATCTGTCTTCACTGACTTTCAAAAAACTTCTCCCTCAACACTAAGAGTGAAAAATTAGGTATCAATATGTTTTTAGACTCACTGGTACATTATCTTACTTAATCTGAAATACAAAATTTATAGAAGTCTAGAACACTAACTTTATTAACACTCTTTAAGCTATTTTGGCTTATTTGCAATTATAACTTCTCAGTTATAATTGCAGGGCACATTTCTATATTGCTCCCTGTACTACACATCTTCAGAGAAGTAGCAGAGATGTACACAGAAGTAGACTCAAAAAGCTACATCTCCACTGCTCTCCTGGCAGGCAGGAGGCCAAATTAACTACCTGTTCCTAGTTACTTACCAGGAGCACCGTCATGGGGCAAGCTGCAGGGAAATTCCACTTAGACTCTCAGAGGGAAAACTTCAGATGTGTCCAGTGCTTAGCAAGGAAGCCCTCCTTAATTTGCTGTATTGGGACCTGGTGGTCTTTGTCCCCTCAGCCAGGTTAACACCAGGCAGACCCTACACATTGTCCAAGGTCCTGTACAGAAGGGCCTTGGCATTACATGCCAGCGGGGCCTCAGTGGGATTTGTACAGCACCTAAAGTGACAGGATCTGCCAGGGGAGAGCAGGAGGACCGTGCTGCTGAGTGTTGTCACCAGCCCAGACCCAAGTGTGCCATCAGAGCCCACTGACTGAGCACAGCACCCCTGAGTCAGGCAGCTCCACCAGCGATGGGTCCTGAGAAGCCCAGGCCCTGAGGTTTGGATTTACCATCTGCAACAGAAGCAAAGAGTTCATCCATCTATAGATGCCACAGGCACACTAAAACACAATAATCATTTACACAGCACTTGGAAAAATACCCAAGAGTGCTTGTACTATTAAAAAAGAACTGCATGCAATAAAAGGGGAAAAGACCAGATGAACAATTACTTTCTCCTGTTTTCTTGCACTGAAGACACACTTCTACTGGCAACAGCTGAACTCAAACTATGACGTACAAATTTGAAGGACACAACCAGAAATGTATCCCCTAAAGCATGATGAAGATGACTAAATGCTGAGGAAGTGTATATTATCAAGGAAGGATTCCAAAATTGAGAAGACCATCATTTTTTTCTGTCATAAGCAGGACCTCAACTAAAAATGTTGATGCTATAGCTGATCTACGTATCTGCTTCTGATTTATCACACATTGCTTTCCCTTCATGATCTATGGTCTGAAAATGTTAGCCAGTAACAATACCTGTCTCATTTTTAAATACTGAAAAAGGGAACAGCAGAGCAAAATACCAGTAAATGCATGATGCCCTGAATTCCTGACTCTTAAGTATACATTCTCAAAGGGCTGTTTTAAGAAAATATTTACTTTTTGGTTGTTATGGTGATCATCCTTTCACAGCAGTTTATAAAAATAGGGATGGCTAAAAATAAAAATCCAAAGGAACCTAAGGCACTAAAAAGGAATATGGCATGCAGATTTATCTGCTTCAGAATAAATCTGCATATAGTGTCCTGCAGCAGCACGTTTTACAAAGGGAATTAAAGCCGAGAAATTAACATTTTAATGAAGTAGAGAGACCATTGACGTCAGGACTACTCACTGATTGTTGCTTCCAGGTGGCCTAATGAGATGAAAATGAAGTTTATATCTTCAGCTAGTCTAAGCCAGCCTTGTTTTGTGACTGTGATTGAATTTAAATGAGAAGATACTGCTGTGTGCAAACATGTCTAGGCTGGTAAGTAGCCTTATCAAATCTAGGCATAATAAATGCTTGATTTTAAATATTTTATGTTAAGAAAAGGGATTTCAGTCTTCCTTTCACAATTCAACACAAATGCAAAGCCCAAGTCTTATCATTAATTGTATAGCATGCCATAGCTTTTGTGCTGGTTGCTCCAGGAATTCCCATATAAAATTTTTACTGCAAGATGTGCTCATTTATCTATCCAGGCACAGAAAACATTCTGCTTACAAAGGTGAAATAGGAAATTGTAAATCCAGCGTAGCCCGTGGATAACCCACAGTGAGACGTTTTGGCACCAGAGGCACGTCAGGCATTAAGGCACACCGATGGAAATGTGAGACCACCATATATTGTGAAACACAATAAACAAGGAACTGCAGCACGTCATAAATTCCATGTTCCTAAATGCCACTGAGAGCGCTGCGTTTCATTTTCTGTCTTCACTACCCAAAGTGAAGAGATGTGTATAAATACTTTTCATTATTTTTTATTAGAGGAATGGATTGACACTGGTTTTGCTTTAAATACTGTATTTCTACCTACAGAACAAGACAATCATCATGCTGGGGACATACCCTCACAATTTCTGTGAAATCCTGTGAATAGTTCAGTACTATCTCACTTTTAACCCCTTGACACCATATCAAAAAATAAATATAAAACCTAACCCAAAGCCAGTTCTTAAGACTACACATATTACTTAGGTCTAATTCTCACTTAATTCCTGGCTTGACGCATCTGTGAAGTAGTCTTCAACAGTTCTAATTTCTCACTTCCAAAGATGTCCTGACATGCAATCTGCTACTGCTGTTATAATTTATCAGCAGTAGAGACTGGAGCAGGGCTGGAGAAACACAAAAAATAAATTGACTGGCCTTCCAGCTCTTCTCTGCAATATAGAGCTGAAGAACTATGAGGGGATTTATTTTAGATATTCTCTATTTTGTCCATTACAACCTAGTTTTACGTTCATAGCA
This sequence comes from Chamaea fasciata, assembly GCF_029207755.1. NCBI lineage: Eukaryota > Metazoa > Chordata > Aves > Passeriformes > Sylviidae > Chamaea > Chamaea fasciata. The sequence continues at coordinate 15,840,006 of NW_027094088.1, read as the reverse complement.
AGAATAAAGGTAGCCCATCAACGGCTCCTTGCTCTTTTTAAAATCTAAAAACCTCACAGGAAAGCAAGCCCCTTGTTTCTCTGTAAGACAGGACCACTAATATTTACTACTTTCAGCAGACCGGCTGTAAGCCTTTTATAGACATCAGCTTTCCAGGAAAGATGCATCTCTGGATACAATATGTATATTTACATTCCTAATTTTTTTTTTTTTTCTTTTCCCCTCTTCCTTATGGGAACAAGGACTGTTGCACATGAATTACATGTAAGGACTCTGTAACTAGGTTTAAAAAATGGCCCCACTGGTAATGTAAGAGTCATACCATGCCTAAGCTACCCCTAACCCCTACACAGCATGGCCAAACAATCTTCCTGCCTGTGAAGGTGGAAATTTCCAGAAATTTATTCCTGTTTGAGATCTTGAGATCTCCAAGAAAGCTGGTAAGGGTCTTTTTATAAGGTCATGTAGCAACACAAGGAAGAATGTTTTAAATTGAAAGAGGGTAGGTTTAAGTTAAGTACTAGGAAGAAATTCTTTACTGTGAGGGTGGTGAGGCCCTGGAAAAGGTTCCCCAGAGAAGCCGTAGTTGCCCCATCCCTGGAAGTGTTCAAGGCCAGGCTGGATGGGGCTCTGAGCAATCTGCTCTAGTGGGAGGTGTCCCTGTCCCTGGAAGGGGGTTGGAACAAGATGATCTTTAAGGTCCCTTCCAACCCAAACCATTCTGTGATTCTGTGATCTTACAAGGTATGAGGCACAGAGAGATTGTTCGGAAGGACTTCATGGAACGCACTCCATGCCCTGCAATAGGAAAGGGACTGCTGGGAGCAGGAGGTACAGCTGGCAGACATGTAAGGGGGGGTGCTCGTGCATCATCGGCACAATGACCCATGTTTTCACAGGCAAATGAACACATCTGAGCTCAGGACTGCTCTCTACCCCCTGAGAACACCTTGAATATGGATCTTCTGATCCGCTGCTTGTGCTCCTTTAACTGTTGAGACAACTGTCCTGGACAGAGGGCTAGAGAAGAACATGAATGTTCCGTATACTACCAAACCAGAAGTGTAGCCTCTTCAGTCTGACAGCAAACACCTTTCCCTCCAAAAGGAGGTTTTAAGCCACTTTTATTCTTGGGATGCAGGTGATAACAAATCCAGTAATATCCCACCTCTTAAAGGAACTATCTTTATGTCTCCTGCCCCACACTGGATGCTCCCCTTTCTTCACCAGATCTTGCACTGAGTCCTTTCAGCATGTGGAATCAGCAGAAGCCAGACCTGCCGAAGAGCTGTACTGGGACTGCTGAGGAATGTGAACCCCTGACTCTGGATAGAAATGGGACACAGGTATTCCTACTGCCAGCCTGTGGACCCAAGGAGTTCATCAGGCTGGATGCTATAGGAACAGTATGTTTTCCTATTAGAAAACCCTTCCTTCATCCACCAAAGAGGGTAAGTGCTGTTTCCCCCACCCATCCAAGATGTGGGTCTAGGCTTGTCTTCTCATGGCAGAAGACCCAACCTGCAGCTGACATCTGTTGTGTTGGTAAGATGCAAAAACAAGATTACACAGAACACAGCATCCTCCTGCAATTCATATGAATTCTGGGCCAAGGGTTGGGACATTTTTTCTTCATTATTCTCCCATTGCCTAGAGAAGCATTTTCCTCTATTAGTTGCTATTGCATAGAACAGCATCTGGAACAAGTTAGGTAGCCAGAGGAGAGTAACAGACATGAGCTCAGTGTGTTCCCAAGACCTGATTTTTAGAGATACAACACACCTGCAGCTTTCAGCAAATTCATTACAGAGCTAAAGAGCTCAAAGGTATCTGAAAAAGTCAAGCCCATGCTGATTAAACCCTCTTGGGAAGTATGCCACTGCTTTGTACGCACCAGCTAAATGCTCGGCAGACTTAGGAACATTTGCTCCAAGTATGGATTGCAGTATTTCAGCCTGGGAGGTGACAAAGACATGAATAACCTCAGCAAGATCCTCATCCGAGAAGGATGTTCACAAATTCCTGGCTAGCAACAGATGGAAAAACAAAGGCATGGAACCACAGCTGTTCCTTTTCTGAAATGGTGAAGGGCCCAAGAGGACCTCCAAGCTACAAACTCCAGCACAAGTGAGGGGCACACCCTCCCTCCTCTCTCCAGAGGTGTAGGCACTCACTCCATCCCTGTAAACACACACATCATTGCTGCTCAGAGCCCAGTCTCTTCACCACTGACAAAACACTAGAGAGGCTGGATTACAGAACAGGTACCTGCCTCAGGTGCTTTATCACAAAGATCCCCAAACTAGGTGAGAAGAAAACAGCAAAGTTGGACTCAAGCTGTCAAGAAACTGTGGGGTTTAGCACTTTTTAATCCGTCCTCCACTATCCTTATGCATTCATTTATCTAGAACAGCAAAAGTTGCCGCATATTCCTGAACTTAAAAACTTTCAGGGAGGAAGAAATCCATAATTAGTATCACCCTGTGCCATCAGTCAGTGCTCAGCCCTGACACATTCACACTAATAAAAAGGTTCCAGCTGTCAATAGGAGATACTCAAAACAGCAGTGCCTCAAGAGAAGAGCGGAATGAAGACTGGGACATGCCACTGCCTCCAGATGCATAGCCCTGAACTCCTGGATATTGGAATTTTACAGATTCCATTTAAAAGCAAAAGTGCAAACAGAAAAACAACTGGAATAGTTTCTTAGGCTTTTTTTTTCCTTCTCCTCCACCAGGAAAAGAAAAAGCCAGAACTGAATTCAATTCATAATTTTAGGTTTGGGGGTTGTTTCCTTTCTTTTCCAAACGGAGGGTCTGTGTTTCAATACAGCAATGTTTACAAGATGGTTCCTGCCTCCCATCAGTCACCCAGTTCGTGATCTTAACTGATAGGGAACTGACAAGACACATAAATTCCTTATTACACTGCAAGATGCTTAAAGCTCCCTCTATGACATATTGAGCTGATATTGTCTTAGTAAACAGTGCATTTCTGCCTTTCAGTGCTTTTCAGTTTCAACATAAGAATTCCTACTGAAGGCTTAATACATACACTTGTAAACTGACAGATCAAACAGTGCTAACGCTTGATGCAACATAATTACTTCTGCTACAGAAAGCACTCTTGAAAATGAGTAACCATGTTTTGTTGTTTTTTTTTAAAGAAAGAAAACAGCCCCTGCTTTGCCTAGTCCTTCAGTCTTGCTTCCTTGAGTTTATACCGCTTTCCAAATGGCTAAGTGCTTGACCAAAAAATTAACTGCAGAGACAGAAACAGCAACCAAATCCCACCTAGGGCTGTTTATAAGAAACCATGTGAGGCCTAAACACACCTATACAGTAATAAAACTGAGTAAACATCTGCAAAAAACTGGGTTCAGACCAGGAAAAGAAATTCCCCAAAGAAAAAGAGATTTGCCATCAAATGGTCATGGAAAAGACAAGCCTGAACTAGACATAGGCATTCTCCACCAGGACTTTTGTTACAGCTATGAAAAAGTAGCTATAAAACTATGGTTAATGCATTTTCTCAAAACCAGGTTGTAGTCTGTGCGCCTAACACTTGGAATTTACAATGCTTTAGGAGACATGAGTATTTTTTCCACACACAATGCCTACAAGAAACATGCATGCTTAAACCTGCCTAATTTTATTTTCTGCCTTTATGAAATGCATCTAGAATTTCCATCCTCAATTACACCTAGAATTCTTTATTGCAAATGATGTGACTCACCCCTGTATAGGTAATCTGCCAAAAACTGCATGGGAGGCACATTACCAGCACCCCTGCACATGGATTACCTCAGTCCCTGCTCTCCCACCCATCAAAAAGTGATCTTCAAAGTGTTAAAGTTCAAAGATGCTTCCTGCTGCTTTTTGGGAATGCTCCCACCATGTGCAAAATGACCAAAGTTCTGCATGGAAACAATTTTCTTCCAGGGAGGATCTGTATCTTTTTGTCTGTTCTCTGTGCTTGGCAGATATGAATCAAACCTTTGGGTCCCGGTTGGAACCTGCTGAACATTATTAAAATGCAATTCACTACAACAACTTTCAGCTTTATGGATGAATTTCAAAACAATCCTGTGGGTTCCAGGGAGGCTCTTACTAGGACAGAACAAATAATTTATCTTTAAAATTACCCAGACTAGTTGCTGAAAAGCTTGGTTCAGGTTTTTAAATGGTTTCTATGATGTTTCACTGCCTGTTTCTGAAAATTAGCTTCTAAGTGTAGTAGATTCACTTTCTCCTGTTGCTTAACTGAAGTACTCAACAATTTAAAGATGCCTCACTCAAACAGAACTTGAGTTTGTACTTTTCCATTTCTCAAGTGGAAACAAGATCACACAACTAAATGCTATGTTCGCTTCTTGCTTCATGCACAGAATTGCAATTAAATGTTAACCTCATACATTCACAGAGGAGATCAACCAAGGTTTCAGAAAAGACATTTTTGTAGTCCACTCCAAAACAGAAAGGAGAGGGGCTATTTGGAAAAAAATAATGCAGCCATTCTCAACTGAGGATGATTGCATTGCATTTGTTGAGATAAAAATCTGCATTCCTTAACTACATTATAGCACTGGATATCCTGTGTGTGTAAAAGATGCCAGCTCAGGTACTACACAAAAAGATGGCCAAGTTTGGTTTTGAGAGAAATGCAAAGGCAATTGTAACCTACTTTAGCATTCTGTAAATATATTTTCATACACCAAACTCTACTAAATTAGGCTAGAAAGGAATGCAACTAGAGTTTTTAAAATTCACTATTAAAAATATCAACTTCTCATCTGGAAAAATATATATATATATGTGCAGCTGTATCTGTTTATCTATATGTCTTTAAGAAGCATGTTGAAGGTTTTTATTCCTGTGGTTTTAGAGTAAAAAATTATTCAAATTGGACAGAAAGTGACTACTGACAGCATTTAACAAAATGTACAAAATATATTTGGAGGAAAAACACAATAAAACAGAAATCAGGCCTGCTTTTTTTAGCTGACAGGGTAACTAATAAAAATATATTGTGTTTCAACATGTTTGAAAGAAAGAAGATGCCTGCAGAAGATGAATTACATAAGGAACGCTGTTTGGGTTTCATATAAATTGCTTTATTTTTATTTTCAGAAACCTAATGCACTAACAGTCCTGAAATGAGATGTGCATAACTTGCCCTGTGTATTTGTGCAGTCTCTTGACCACAAATGAAATTGCTAGATTAGGATCTAAAATTTAAAGAATCCCCCTTTCACCTCTTGTACCTGTTTATTCATATGCACGGCCACCAGTGCCTTGAACAGTTAATGACCCCTCTGTGTATGCTTATTAATTTTCCCTGTGCCAGCTCTTTCATTTCTGCTTATTTCCTGCAATCCACAAACCACATTCCATGCAGACAGAGGAAGCCATGAAGTGGCCAAATGCGCTTAGGCAGTGAGTAAGAGAAGCAGAGCATTATATAACGTGTTACTCTCTCCTCACATACATTATTTGATTTCCTTGGACTCACAGAGGAACATGAAAATGAGGAACACAGACCTCGTGTCATTCTCTGTTTGCACACACAGTTGCTGTAACAGGACACAGGGCAGGTGAGTGCACACACAGTCATTCTGGAAAGTACATCTGCATATCCCGACCTACAGAGTTTGCTGTAAGCCCACCGATCTCTAGTGCTGTAATTTTTAAAACCAGCACTAAAGGTTATTTTCATAGATTTGACTTAGCTCATGATTAAAAGTATTACCTCTAACATTTACCAAAAAAAGACTCCTAAATCTTTGTTTTTTAAAATCTGCCAGTGAAGCTAGGAAAACCTTGGCTTTTTTACAGTTCTGAATTGGAAAGATTTAAAGAAAGAGAATACCTTTTAAGATGCATCTCACAGACCCTTAGTCCTCTCTGGAAAATGTTTATATAACATTTCAAAGTTATTCTATGTTGATATATAGACCCTGAATTTTATTAACAGAATTTAGTGTGATCAAAATCCCAGTAGGGTATGCTGACATTGCTCTCCCTCCAGCTGCTCTTCTCCATCTGAAATATTCTCCAGTCCATAAACAGGAAAAACTACTAAGAAGCCGACAGCATCATATGCTGCAGACACATGTGTCCCTGAAAATGCGCAGTTTACAATATCAACAGCTGTATGGAAAAAACCACCCAGAAAACAAAAAGGAACATTTCATAACAAGATTAAACAAAAAAACCCCAAAACACCCTCTTAACAATTAAGCAGCTTTTCATTGAAGAGCTGAAGCTTATTACAAATATTCTGTCTAAAAGTATCAGATTGTCCAGATGCAGAAACAAAGATAATATACAAAGACAGATGTCACTCTGAAGAAGGTGCTGCATGCAAAAATGTCTATTTTCACATCTACTAAATTACAACAGAGGATGTGCAGGAGGTGGAATCCTTCTGCCAAATGGACAGAGGAAGAAAAAGAATTTCAATATGGGATCTGTCCAGAGAAAGAGGTCAGAGAGAAGAGAAAGGAGAAAAGGTCACATTCAAGCTTTTAATAGGCAATAACATTTTCTGGAGGATATAATTCCAAAACTATTTGGCAAAACTTCAGGACATCCATCAGCACAAGCAAAATGAGGGTCAGTTGGCTATTCTGTGAAATATTGTGCATTTTATGAGTCATGAATTTAATAAAATGTGGACGTGCTAAATTTACTCCACTCCCAAGTCACACCCTTTTTTGGTAACCTCTGTCCATGATATTCTTCAATGCATTAATAACTGGAACCCTCCAAAAAAACTAAACTCAAAGGAATTAAGACTGAATAAAACCAGACAATATATGAAAACTTAAGTCCCATTTAAGGTTACAAAACAATAGGGCAAAAACTACAGACACACGCACAAAAACCCAGATATGACATTTTTGCTAGAGGGTTGTAATTAGTGATGGAAGAACCAGCATTTCACAAGGCTCCCATAGTTGAAGGAGCAGAATCTCATGAATAATTTTGCTAGTGTCTGATAGATGTTTTGCACCTATTTTACTGAAAACCTCAATTTTTAAGCTAAGACATTTCTTTACACATTGGTACATGACACTACAGAGCTGCTGAATGTCTCTCTTCAGTCTGTCTGCCCACTGCCAATTTTGCTAGACACAGATTCATAACATGTACAAACCCATGTTCCTCTCTGCAGTAAATCAGCAAAGATCTAGGTGGCAGACTCAGTGCATTTTCATCTTTAGGTGATTCCTAGATAAGCTGGTTATTACACAATTTCTTTGTTTCTCGTATCTCTCTTCCCAAAGCAGCTGCTGAAGGAGTTTGGATACCAGTTATTTTTCTCTCCTTTAAAAGACTTTTGCCACTGCACTATGATGTCTTCTCAAACCCCATCCTCTCAACCACCACTTCAGTGTTCAGGGCTCCATTTCGTGAAGTCTTCAAAGAAAGCACAGGAGATTTGCTGCTATGCCACCCCTTGACAGTGTTCTGCCTGATATTCTTTTTATTTTGACTGTGAGTTTCTTGGTTTAGCCTTTAAAATTACAATGGAATGAAGAAAGAACTGTTGTTGCATTAAAAAGAAAACCAAAACAAAAAAACAACCAGAGCAATGTGCCCCAAACAACCCAGACTTTACATGAATTACTAAAAGGTGATTCAGGCACAATTTGCAGAGGGCCTCACAGATATGCTCTGTTACAGCTTTAAATATTTCCTGGAAGAAACTCAGTAGTGGCAAAGGGACAATCTGTAGATCCTAATACTTTTACTACCTACAAATTAGTGTGAGTCATGAAGAAAATGCTGGGTGGAGGGGGGGGGGGGGCAGGGGAAGCAAGGCCTAATTCAAGAAACCACCAAATGGAAGCTTTAACTCAACCAACACTTATATCACAGAATGAGAGAATCACTAGGGTGGAAGTGAGCTTCAAGATCATCGAGCTGAACCCAGCCCTAACACCTCAGCTAGACTATGGCACCAAGTGCCACATCCAATCTTGCTTTAAACATATCCAGGGACGGTGACTCCACCACCTCCCTGGGCAGATCATTCCAGTACTTTATCACCCTTTCCATAAAGAACTTTTTCCTAATATCCAACCTATATTTCCCTTTTCAGGAAAAAAAAAAGAGAGAGAAAAGAGAACTGGAGGCTAAATAGAACTGAAACTGGCTAAAAGTCAGGTTCCCAAACAAATCTTTATGTAAGACACGATATCAAAACCACTGATAGTTAATGGACCTTTAAAGATACTGTTTTAAGGAAACCCTTTTGTGGCTGAGGCTTTGAATTTCAAGCTCCAGCCAAGAATGGAAAACAAGAAAGTGTCTCTTATTCTTGGAAATTCAGAGGAGAAAATAGGTTATCACTGTTTTACAAGCATGACTTAGCCTGTATTTTGGCATCTTTCAAAATACACATTTGTTTTTATATTCACTTATTACAACTGACTGCATATTTCCTTAGGAGTTTCAATTCATCAGATGTTTTCAGAGAAGCTAAAGCAGTCAGCACAAAATGAACGATTTCTTAAATTGCCAGATCAACAGTCACCACCCGTGACAGATTTTGTATTAGATACATGTAATTACTCTTCCAATCTCTAAAACAATCTTCTGAAAATACTCCTGCTTAGTTTAAGCTCTTAGGATGGTCAAGAAGAGAGGCATGTGCTCCTGAGGCTGTGCCTGCAGACAGGTTGTTCTCACTGTTACCCTAAAGATGGCTAAAATACTCACGTGTTAACTTTAAACTATGCAATCTCTTGCAAAACCACTAAAATTGCAACCGCTGGTAAGGCTATCAAACAAGCTCATTAAAGTACAAAAAGTTGTTTTGTTTATGTCTAAGGGTTTTTGTTTGTCTGGAGTGAGGAGTAAGTTTGTCTTGCTCATTTTAGAATGATCCTGTCTCATATGAAGTATAGCAGGCCATTGTCATGATTTTATGAATACCATTTCTTTATTATGGTCATTACAACACACAAGCCACTGCTGGCTTAGGGTTTCAAGTTAAGTAGGTTTAAATACAGGATAACAGCCACATTTAGTGGAACATTTCTTTTGTTATGACTCCTGTTGTTTAAAAAGCAAAACAGGAATTAAATCAAACAATACCTGTAGTATTTGTATAAGAAAGAGCATACATTAAACAAAAAACAACTGATGAAATTCTATAAATTCTGGTAAATATATTTTATCTTTTGGTACTTCTAACACATTCATTTTCAAAGGGAGATTACTCTGAATATAGAGACTAACAGTATTTTACTGAATTATTTTATACCAAGCACTGTGGTTTTTTTAAGCTTAAAAAAAATTAATTCAAATATCAAAAGAATCCCACAACTTAAAAGATATTCTAGAAAAGAAAAATGTTTAACTGTTCCGTGTTAAATATTTGTAATGAGTTGCTTTGCCAGGTTGCATGGGGCCCTGAGCAAGCTGGTCTAGTGGAAAGTGGCCCTGCCTATAGCAGGGAACGTGACAAGATGATATTCAAGGTCCCTTCCAACCAAAACCTTTCTATGTGTCTGAAATTCGCTGTTTTTTGGAACCCAACATGGGGCTCAAAGAGCTTGAGATAATAACAGATTGACCAGAGAGTATTAGAAGGGCATTTAGACTTGTTAATAGCTGTGGGTTATGTTTTTGATTCATCTGTATCAATAAGACACAAACAATTTTAAAACAGCAATGTCAACACCTAATATCAAGCTGACTTCTAATGAATCCGTGTTTTTTCCTTAATCAATAGAAATAAAACACTGAATTCTCAGCAACCTCCGCCCATATACAAGAGGAGACTGCAAATACTAAATGTCAGGACATGACAGTGAGCTGGAGAAAAAAAGAACAGTATCCCAGAAAATGGCCAGTGTACCAGGTTTACCAATTTATTCTGTAGTCCAGCAAACACATGAGTATGAAGAGGAGGTTTTGCAGAGATCTGGACTCGTCATGTGCCCACCCCCATGAAAGTAAAACAGTTCAATACCCCACGGTCTTTTCAGATGAATCACACTGAGTCACGTGCCTATTCATACATGTAAGAATCAATGATTTTCTTTTGCCAACTGGTCTGATTGCCCTGCTCCTTTAGATGAAGGTCCAGCACTTGAGGTGGCATTCTCCACTGTCATCAGAATGAAACAGGTTCAACCAGCTCCCTTTGCTTTCCGGCTGTGGCACTGTAGATTTGTTCCTTCCCTCTACAACCACTGCTATGACATCAGGATTTGCAGGCCAGATGGTGAATCATGTAAGAAAAATTCTCCTGTTGTAAAACAATCCTTTTCCTGTATTTTTCCCCAGTGGCAGTTGCTGGTTTACACACACATAAAACTACACAGTTGGTTACAAAGCTTTTGGGTGGACTAAAAATCCCCCCATCCCCTCCACCCCAGTGGTGTAACCTGTTGAGAACCAAAGCATCTTACGAATGGCTTCCTGGTTAATCTTTACTAAAGTTTAGCTGGGAAATAAAAACCTGAACTTCCAAGTGCAAATCCACACATTCTAGCTAAAAGAAGTGCAAATACTTGACGGGATGTACAGCGACAAATTCATCTGTATTTCAAGAGAGCTGAACTAATTCACCCCAGACTTGCAAGAGTAAGGCAGAAAAGCAGCAAGAGCTGGATTCAAACTGAAAGGCAGCAAAATAACTTTACCCATCTTGCCCATGCTATTAGTAACAAAATTCTTCACATTCTTGTCACAAAAAGATGTTTCCTATTGCAAGATGATATCCTAACAAACCAGCCTAAGATGGCTGGACCAAGTCTGCACAGTGGCAATGCCAACATAGCACATGTTCTCCTGACCAAGCAAAAATTGAAGTAGGACAGATTGTCCAGTCCAGATTGGGCTATATCATCTAAAAATAAAAGTTCCTGAACACCAATTTTATGCTAGTATGAAACAGATGACAACAGCCAATTTCTTTTACTATAAAGCAGGCTTAGTACCTCTACATTACAATTTCCCAACTCTTTCATTACAAGAACCTACTGTAATTGCTTGTGTGCAACAAGTTTAAACCTCTCAGGCTGAAGTGGTTTAAATTTCCAGGCTCTTTCAGACTCAGATTCTTTCTTTTACTTTTTTTTTTTTTTTTGAAGGGAAGAAGGAGCACCACAATCTCAGTTAAAGCAATTCAACTATATCAAAGATTGAGGCTATGGAAAAAATGTTTTTGTTACTTAAAAAGTCCCAAAGAATTTCAGATGGTTTGTTCTTTGGAAAGGAATAACATCCCCAAGCCTTGGAACTGGGACTTGAAGTTTGGCAGGAGATGGTATTTGTGTCAGTAATATGCCTTTTGCCAACTTTCAAGAAAACATCCCAAATTTGGCCAACAACAACGAGCCTTTGAAGAATCTTATTTTTGCACATGCTCAGCAAACATTTTGTAGAGTTTACAGCTGAAGTTTTAAAAGAATATGTCCTTACTGAGTATTCTCAACTTCTGATCCTTAATTCATGCACCATTCCCTCTGAGTAAAGGACCACAATATATCCCCATCTTCTTGTGGCTCCTGTATGTGACCACCCATGCAGCTCAAGGAAGGAAGCCATCTGAATCAAATGCAAAGGGGACAGCTATTTAACAACTCTTGAAGGGAATTTGGCAACCAAAGCAGACACCCAGCCTGTGGAGGGGTGGTGGCAGTATCTGTTGTGTGATCGGCTGCTGATTTAGTGTTTGAAAACATCAGCAGTGAAGAACATTAGGTTGTAAAGTTGATTTCTTAGATCTAGGGAAATGCCAGATCTAAGGTTGCTTCTGCCTATATAATGGATATTATCTTTAGTTCTGTGATGATATACTGCTTTGCCCCAGGACCCAAACCTGCAGTGAATCAGGGCTAACAGCTGAATGTAGGAGCTTTGCTTCATCTGCTGCATAAAGGTCTGCAACAAACAAAATGGAGTGGGGAGCAAACAGGAGAAGTTCAGCTTCAGGCAGTGGAGTCTCAAACCAATCTTCATGCTAAATAAAACCCAAGAGAACTGCATGCTATTTCTGCCTTTTTCATAAACAGACTTGAATTTCTCATCTTCTGGCTGGGCTGAGTGGACATTTCTAGGGTCAGTTTTGCAGCACTGCTGAGCAGGCTGAGGTGCAAGGGGCACAGAAAGCACCATGGCTGGAAGACAAGCCCACAGGTGGCTGAAACCACGCAGCAGACCTGACCTTAATCTTGCTGCACACTTCCATTTTCCACAAACATGAAAAATACAGGCATTGTGAAAACAAATTCTTTCAAAATCAGGAAGCACTTTAGTACCAGAGCAGCAAGCAGCAAAGATGCTTTTATAGAAAATCTGTTTTCAGAGAAGAGTTTGAATAATGCAGCACATAAGCCCCAGGGCCACACACTGAAGAGGGGAGGAAAACAAAATATTGAAAAGTTGTTCCTTCAGTGAGTGCTCAATGAGGCAGCGGATGTGTGTGTGTGTGGAGAGAATGGCATGCAAGCATTTAGCTAACGACCAAACATACATATAGCTGTAAGAAAGCCAAATTAAGATTCCACAAATACCTTTGTAATGTTTGTCAACTTCTGAATGTCAAATTTTCCAAACATTGTATTTTTTTTTCTTTCTCTCTCTTTTTAATTTTGTTTTCATTGTTGGTTTCATCCAATTAAAATTACCAGTTCTGCAACTAATGGAATAAAATTATCTTGTAAGATTTAATGATATTGGATGCAGAAATATGTTAAAGAAATCTGGCCTCAGTCCCGAAGAATACGTTAGACCTGCAAATATTCAGTTTTGCACCAGCTTTTAAATTCAAAGCCCAAACCTGATCTGTGAAGGAAAACTCAAATTTTATAATGTCAATGATCAATTCTTAGTACTTTCCATGTATAAAACCAGTGCTCATTAGCAACTATGAAGCTAATTCACTATGATTTTTCTGATTATGTTTCTCAGACATTTAAAAATAAAATTATTCATTTATGTTAGACTTCAAATCCACATGGAAGTTGTAGAATTGGAAACAAGCTAAGGAAAAAAATTAAATTTTTGTCATTTTGATTTCAGTTCAATTGTTAAAGCCTCATCCACAAACTTTGCACATGTAAACTGTCTGCAATAAGAACCTATTTTTATTTTGGCCATTATAATATGAACTCAGATAATGTTTTTAATTTTTGTTAATTTTCCCTAATACAAACACTTGTCCTCAGCCCTTCCAAAGTTATTCAAACCTTTGTAATACACAGCACTGTATAACACAGAGGTAAAACATTGTGCCCTGCGTGCCTCTGGCAGTTTATTTGCTGATGAAGGACTGCTGTCTTACAGCAAGCTGAGTGGTGGCTCAACTAATCAAATTCAACAGTAGATTAGAAAGAAGGAACAGCACCAAATTTGCAGCTTCAAGCTGAACTCTCTGTCATGACAGACTATTTGACAGTCACTGATCTAAATGCCTTGGGATTTGTATTGCAGACTTGAATAGCCATATGCTTACCACTGAAACGTGCCAAAGGCAGCTGTTCTTTCACAGGGCTTGAAGTTTGTTTACCAGTACATATTAATTACAATACATGTAATAATGGCTTTAATACCTTCCTGCCTGATCCTCAAAGACTAACAGTTCCAAGAGAGTTTTAAAAGATACATACAACTACAACTGAACTTTTTGTGTATCCATGGACAACTCTGAGACGAAGTAATATGAGCAGCATAAATAAACTATGCATAAAGTTGTTATAAACATTGCTGTCTATCAAGCAATCTGCAGTAGAAGGCTGAAGACAAATGCACCTTCTTTTTGAAATTTTTCCTCCTCCTCCTCAATGCTCCTCAGTTTTTATTCTTCACTCAGTCTCCACAGGTGAGTTTTCTTTCTTTCAGATGACAGGCTTGAGCTGAATCTGTGCTGGAGCTGTTCCCCAAGAAAGCAGCGTGGTGCAGCCGAGCCCACCCTCAGAGCATCTCCACCTCTGCCAGACCAGTCTACACACAACACACTTCCTTGGGAGAGAGCACCCCTTTTCATTACTTCCACAAAGTTTTGGAAATAAGCTAATCCTTACACAATCTTGGCATTAACTATCCTTTCTTATCACACTGATTGAACACAAACCCCTTTAATCATAGTAAGAGAGAACACAGACATGAAACCCACCGAAGAATTAAATTAGCTTTTGAAAGCCTAAATTGTCTTGATTGTTTCTGGACAAGATGATACCTATGAGGACCACTGGTTTTTTACTGTGAATAAAGCAGACATTAAGATATCTACCCAGGAAAAGACAGTTTAAGAAGAAAGGCTCTATTTCAAGTGTGAATTTGCTACTTTGTTCTATTCAAATGCAAAACAGTGTTGTTGCTTATTATATTGCCACTTTCAATGTTGCTTAATTTACATAAAAATTAACTAGACTCTTCTTTTGCATGCATCAAGTATTCATGGTTAGCTATCTATGTATATTTAATATATTTCCATGTCATCATCCATTGCTAGGTAATTAGTTCCTGGAACTCTTACTGTGTTTCAAACAGTGAAACATAAGAAGATCTTATTTAACATCAAGTTTCCATTCAACAGATGAGTAGCAATTTCCGACTCATCTTCACCTCTTCTGTGTTTTGATTTTTTTTTCTGATGTTTTACACTTAAAGGAGATGTGCATTTCAGTTTCACTCAACTGAGTTCAAACACACATCTAAAGCTCTCCCCTCCTTTGTACTGCCCCTTCTCAAAGTCATTTTAGCTATTCCAACACACTGAAGTACAAGATACGCAGAGAAACCTCATTGAAATTTAGAATAAACCCATCAATATCTGTTCGACACACTGGAATTTTAAAAATTGCTGTATATTACATTATACCTTTTTTTTGTCACATGCAAGAACACATGCAACTGCCTTTCTAGTATAGTCAATGTGAAATTTTCTAACTTCACCAAGGGAGGGATTCTGCAAAGATCTGGTGGCCAAAACAGACACCTAAAATTATCTTAATGCAATCATGCACTAAAAGCCACTGAAATTTCTGGAAAGGAAAGTCCAGATTATGACTAGATAAAACAGAACTGGTATATAAAAAAAGGTCCCAAAACATTAAAAATGTTTGCATTTTGACAGTACACTAAGACCGAGCAATACTGAGGTATTTAGGGGCACAGGTTTGACAAAAACAACTTTGCCATTTCCCTCCCTCTCAAAGTACTTAAACCAGTTTGCAATTCTGGGATTAAGTTCCACTCTCATCTACTATTCCTGGGCTAGACACTTTGCACCAAATTTTACCAAGGAGAGTACCTGCTGTTTGTTTGCTAGCAGAGGCTTAATCTCTTTTTCTTTGCAGACTTGGTGTTCCAGGCATTTATTTTCAAGCCCAGTCATAAATTTATGGCAAATCTACAGCTGGACACCTCCCCACCAAGTCTCTGCCTTCTGCCCAGAGCATCATTGAGGTTCTGGTAAAGACCTTCCTGTCCCTCATTGAGCTTTGCTCACGCATCCTCTATCTGCCTTCCAATCTGATAGATAAGATCATTCAAGCACATCATCCACTAGAACCAAATTCCTTTGAGAGTAACCAGCTGGCTGGCTGTCATCTAAAACACAAGTTTGGGAGACTCTACTGTTCATGACTGTTCATAAAAGAGAGCTAGTTGAATTTCACTCCAAATGCTATCTATGGGGTGCATCATTTACACTGAACAAAAAAGAAAAAAAAAAAAAAAAAGAAACCAAATATATCTCAGCAGTGTTGAGTTGGAAAGTTTACTATCACGAGTGTCTGTTGTGTGGCAAGAAATTCTATCCATTGTGCACTGGATTAAAACATTATTGTACTGGGCAACTTTGAGGCACCAGCACAACCCGGGCTGCCTTGGATGGAGGCATGCAGAGCAGAAGTCTCACAGAGGCTACAGAAGGGTCCTTCTGACAAACATCTGATCTGGAGTGACTTTCTTGAAGAAAATTTGCAAAACATCATGTTTTTCATGCTTGAGAGAGGGGCCTATCCAAATTACGGCTTCTTTCAAGAAAACAAGCTGAGCATAACACACAGAAATTACCAGCAATCAATTTCACTGTAATCAGTTCCAGAGGAAGAATATAGTCGTGGCTGCACGGAGAAGAAAGAAGAAATGTCCAGTAACCAAAATCAGGAATTCTTGAGATTTCTTAATTATCTTGAGCTTGAGAGTTTCCTCCCTCTGCTCTCAGACGAAGACAGAAAAAAAACATGCAGGTGGTGTGGAAGAGAAGGAATGCTAAAGAATGAACTGTCTTCTGCAGAACTGTGATGCCACTTAGGACACTCTTGCAGCTTATCTGAGGCAGGGGCATCAGGACACGCAGAGGACAGACCCACAATGACTTAAAAGTATTACATGGAAGTGTATTTCGAGTGTTTAGAGCAGGGAAGTGTAGGAAGAGAGCCTTCCTTAAAATCCTGCTAGTGTTCTAACCAAGTATGTGGAAAAGACTGAGAATTTGCATGACCCTGAGCTATTGTGTAATAGCACACATGGTAATTCACCTAAAAGATCTTTCTGGCTGATAAAGAGGTAGCTGGCCATCAGGCTAAAATCTACGCATGCCGCTGCTCAGGATGGGGTACACTGGCAAAGGCACCAAATTCCAAAGCAGCTGTATGTAGGCTGCCAGAAGGTCAGCTCCATTTTAGCAGAATTGCACAGTATGGTATTAAGTCTGGACTAATTTGACCATTGTGACAAACACAAGTGCACTGTAGTGACAACAGTTACAAAAAGGCACTCTGCTTCCTCTCCTACACCCTCCTTGTCAGCAACTTGCATCAGATGGCTTCCAATTAATCTATTTCAGCGCCAAGGTTCTGCTGATAAGAATCTGCTCCTCTGGACTGGATTGCTTCAATCTCATTTTACCTTGGTTGATAAATCAGAATGTTTGTTATCGTCATGTAAATTTGAACCAGAAAGATGCAAATATATTAGTTACTGTTCTTTGGTTTTGACCAAAGTAGAGTATTACGGAAAAATGTCAGAAAGAATAATTTACCTCATCTATGTCAGCATTTTGTTAGTCTTGTAACTTTAAGTAACTCCTCTGGTTTATTCCTAGTTAACCAGGCTCCCTAGTGCATTTATCTGGCTCTAAACATTCTTTCGTATAATAAACACTGCTGAAAATAACATCTTATGAATTACAATAACAGCCTGAGAAAGTCACTTTATCCTTACACTGTTCTAAAACCATTTTCTGATAATAGTCACATGTAGATATGCTCCAAAATTCATCCAACATTTTCAAACACAAAATTTGTTTCCCTAAACCTTATTTCCTGTGAATAAGAATACCTGGTTCTCAGAGTTCATTGTAATGCTAATGAAAACCTTTTTTCATACTGACTTAGTTGAAGGATATCCTGTCCTTCTGCTGCATTATTAATACTGCCAAACCACTGGAAAACTAATTGCAAATGCCAATTCACTTAGTGCTATCATTCGGCTCTACAGAATTTTCCATTTTAGCTACAGTGTGTGCAAAGTAGCAGACAAAATATATTTTACATGCAGGTCTCAACAGTCTTTGTTTATTTTGTGACAAAAGCCTGACTAGCATACTGTTCATGTTCCTATTCATTTATAATTGGTTTCTTAGTGTGTTTAATACTTTTCAGAGAATGATTATTGTGAACTGTCATACTTCTGGGATTAAAACTATGCTGGTGCTTCTTTTCAAGATAGCTCTTGATTTTTTTCCACATCAGGTATACATGGCAAATTCCGAGGAAGGAAAAGCAACGTGACATTTCTGCTCCATAAAGCAGAAGTAAAATTTTGTAGTGAAAGTTAACAAACAAATATATCACTTGAAAATTAGAAAAAACTTTTGTGTGGTCTTTTATTTCTTTGCTTGGTTTTGGGGAGTTTTGTCCTTTTTTTTTTTTTTTAGGAGAACAAAATCTGAGACCTAGATGCCTATTGCATAACCATGCGCAAGTATCTCTGACAGACTGTTTCCCAAAGTGTAGTCTGGATTACTCATGGACATAAACCCCATTATTATATTCACAAGATGTGGACGTATGTGCTGCTGTGAAAGTATGAATCTTCAAGCCTCTAATTTCTTTCATCTGTCTCCACTACTTCCATCCTTTTATATTTGCCACAACTCTTCTGCTAAAATAACGAAAATATCTTAAGATTGGGTTTCTAGATAGCAAAATATTTTGAGAAAACGATGCTGAAATAACAGCTGCAAAAGAGTTACTACAGAATATTTGAAAATGAAGGCAACATTTCTGGAGTTACAACCAGATACCCCTGAATTCCACCCTCCTCCTAGGGAGAAACTGCATTTCCTCAGGTTCACAGCTCCTGGGCTCTTCCAGAGAACATTACAGATTATGGAATTTACTTTATTCTTCCACAGCTTCTCACACAGCAGATCAACTTCAAAGCCCTGCCAGCAAAAGCTCTCCATTCTGACTGTTTCTTACTGTCATTTGAAACGAAAAAGCATGAAATACTTTGTTAGAAGCTTGCCATTCTAAGCAAAGAAAATACCAAACTGGCAAAACACGTTTGTTCTCGTGTTCCAAAGCGAACACCACCAGAGGGCTGCATTCAATCTCCCTTTCTGAAATTCCTATTTCTCAGTATTTAGTTACGCAATCTGAATGCTTGACACTTTCCTCCTGTGTTACTTTGAAAAGAAGCAGTGCCCTATATGAGGCTGTTTCACTTGGAGATCAGGACAGGGCAGCCTGATAACAAATGCTTGAACAGTTTCCAAGCAATGTGTACCTACAATTGAGTTCCTCCCCTCATCCAGCTCAGAGGCAGCAATGGGCCTCCAGCAAGAGGCCAGTGAAACTCAATCTGAACAACAATCTCTTTCTTCAGTTTGGGTGCAAAGCAGCCCTGGTCGGCACATGGTGCTTTCAGTCAGCTGAGAGGGAGTGGCAAAATAAACCCATTTTGCTTGTAAAAAATCATGGGGTATATATCCCTATGCATAAATTCACAAAAGCTAAGTAAGATTTGTTTTCTGTAATTGTGTTAATGGAGTTTTTACCATATGATCCTCATCCTAGACAGTTTGCCAAGAAGGATGGAAATCAGCCACCAAAACTCCTCTCTACACATACACACAGTTCTGTATGTACACAATACACCACACCTTACAGGAAAAATCCCCATTTAAGTCACAGGCACATTATATTCTATCAACATTTTGGCTGTTCAGTTTTAATGAATTCTGTGCTGTCCACTACTGTTCAAACAAGAAGAGATGAAGAAGAATATGCTACTGGTTGATTACATGTGCCAGAATACAAAGAGGCACAAGACTGAAAGTCAAGAGAATTTATCCCTTCAAGGAGGAGAATAATCCTTTGAAAATATTCTATCCTAATGTACAACACTGTTATTATAAATCAGAAATTATGTATATATTTGAACATCGAGTGCATGCTTACGTGTGTGTCTCAGTGTGTAATGTCAACTGAATTTGTCAGCACCACAGGTAGCATAAATCCTGATGAATCTCCACAGCCTCTATGGTTTGGAATGTATTATTAACAGGTTTATTAAATGTTTGCAATGCCGTGGGCATGCAGAGTGCACTGTTTGAGACAGCTGTGGCTTAACTGCTACCTATTTCAACAAAGCTTATACACCAGTGAGATGGGTGTTTCAGACACACCAAAACAAAACACCTGCCTCAAAACGACACAGGCCTCACAGACAGGGTTGTGAGCAACGGGGAGGAAAGAAGGAGCCACAGAGCTGCTGAGCATATGTTTCATTTAATTCTCTGATACAAGCTACAAGAGCAGGCATGCAAAGGGCTGATAAAGAATGGCAGGGAGCTTTCAGGTCTGTTGGTAGGAATGCTTTTTGGATAAGTGAAGGCAGAAGTCGACTGGTTAAATCACAGTGGTGCTGCTGACAGGATGAAACTGCAGAGCACTTAGACAAAGAATCCTTTTGAGGGATGATTTTTCAAAAGCATCCAAAGCAAATTTAAAAGAACACCAATTCTTATAGGATCTTAAACGGGACTTATATCCCTAAGATCTGCCCTCTGTGTTTGGCTTTTAAACGCCAGTACCCATAGCAACTTCCAGGCAACGCAAACGTGCCATTGCTCACAAATTCCAAAGTCTCTGAAGCATTTTGAAAATGCCTCTCTTCTTTTTATTTATTGTGCATGCTCTTCTTTTCTCCTAATTGATGTCCTTACTATCTGCCATGCCAGAATCCATCAGCTCAGGCTGGCTCCTTTCAGAGCACTGCAGTCAAGGACCGGTGACCAGGAGAAGCCCTGCTCAGGTCCACGCCTCTGGAATTATTTTATAATCATCAAGAGCATTTATTTTTTATTGTCAGACTCCAAGGGCAACAATGAGTATTTTGCAAACGAAACGACAGTTTTGCATAAGTCTAAATATAGATGATCGGCATTTCAGAGATGCTTTATTTATAGATATTGTTTTTAATGGTATGAAATAGAGAGAGATATTACTGCCGTAAACGTGTATTAACAGTTCTCCAGCTGTTAACTGGTCACCATTCTACAAATAAACGAATTTATGGGAAAATATATTCAAACCCTACAGCTGTAATATACTTCATTAAAACACTAAATGCATGTTGCACTTCAAATTACTGGCATGGCACACAGGCAGTAAAGGGAAACCCTTCCTATATCCTACCAGCATTTACTGAGAACACAGAGAGCTGAGACCTTATTTCCTGCCCTCCGAATCCTGCAGTTCAGAAAAAGGTTGACAAAGTAATTTTCAAAGACAGGAATATTTCAGATTACATATAAAGTGATGAATGAGGTGTAGAGTTGAATTTATGCTGAAGTTTATGTTTTGATAAAAATCTATTTTAAAAAGCATTTATGCTCTACTACAATTTTTCCCAAGCTCCTCTGCCCTCTGATGTTTTTCATTTTTCAGCATCAGTCCCATAGCAACATCCAGGATTCATGGCTGTGGCACTGCTCGCAACATCTCCGGAGCAGAGCCTTGCAAACGATTGCTAAACTCAGGGGTCTGAGTCAGTTCGGAAAAGTCTGATGCTGGGCTCATTTTTTATATCTTGAAAATAGTGGCAGGGGACTGGGAGGAGGGCAAAGGGAAGGAGAGCTGAAGCTTCAACAGCAGAAAGGAATGAAAGAAACAAACTACTTAACGTTTAATGATACATAAGCAGCATATTTTGCAAGTAGATGAGATTGAAAGTTTTATTACTTTCTTAGAGATTTGGAGGCTATATCTGAACATTTGAGGATTCCAACATTTTCAGTAACTGAAATGATACTCCATGGACCTTCTCCCCTGCCAGTAATTACTCATACAGAAAAGTGGTTATCAGGAATACACAAAACACATTTGCAGCAACCTTAATGCAGCTGGAAATAAAAACAGCTAGCATCTGCAAAAAGTGGAAGAGTGGAGAATCCAAAAAACATGCCTGAGAATCTCCTTTACAATAGGAGTCTTGATTTGGGATTAGTCTATTCAGCCTGTAGATGCTGCTATTTTTCTAATAAACCACATCAGGAAACATCATCTCCTAACGGAAACTAAAGCAGTTAAAAAAAAAAAAGAACAAGAGAGTATGGAAAAAGTATGTTTAGGTCCCTCTCTACTCAAGACTGCTTGAAGCAATTATCTGCCTTACTAATAAACAGAGCAGAAATGGGTAAGCTGTGAAAAGCATCTGGTAATAGAATGTGAAACAAATTGATGCCAATACTATTCTTCTGTTCATGGGAATTAATTTCAACTTTGGCAACAATTAAATATGCTACCAATCCAACCAACATCACCTGCAAATTCTTGGATCATTGGCTAACAAGAATGAGCAGTAATTAATTAACTTGTACTTTACCTCAGGCTCACCTATTGTCTGTAGTAAGTCTTTAAAAACAACCATAAAGCTCAGTATTTAAAACACTCAAATTGATGAGCGACCTTTGAAAACACACACCCAGAGAGATGCTGACCCAGTCTAGACCAGAGGATACATCTTATTACTCACACTCCTGGTCCACCACCTAGTCAAAGCACATTAACTACTAGAAAAACCTTTCTTAAAAATATCTTCAAGAGGAGATAAACATTAGATTAAAATCAAAGGGCAGGAACATTTTCATTATTTTGAAAAAAATAATGCTAGTTTTTCCTGAAAAATCATTTTTCCTGAACACATCTGTGGCCACACTTTGTTTTTACATTTGCAATCTGATGAGCTAACATCGTTCCAGGCCTCCAGTTGAAGCAATTAAAAAAGTCCACACTCGCCAAACATTACCACATCGTTACCACAGATACTGTGTATTCTGAGTCAAGGGAAAACAGTGGAAAGCTCTAATACCACTGTGGGGTAACTGCTGGCAAATGATAACTTTTTTGTATGGTTACCACTGCAACTATTAATAACCTGTGAGGAGGTGAATGGAAAATGATCCACTGCATGGTGTATCTGCTTGTCACAAGCCATGACTCACACGTGAGAGACTGCAAGGGAATCACTGCAGTAGGTGGACCTTGATAGGCTCGAGAATGTAAAACCTGAAATATTTCCGATGAATATCACAGATGTGTGGTGACACAAACAGCTACATCTCGCCCTGCAAACATTAAATGAACAGTGATTCTTACACCATAAACCCTCCAGTGAAAGGCTGTGCTCCCTTCTCAATAGCAGTGGGGGGTAGAAAGAGGAAAGGATGGGGACTGACAGAAAAGAGTGGTTAGGAAAAAGCAAATCTTTCCCAGGAGGACTGAAACAATGGACTGTTTTCCACAGAGGTGGGGTGAGCAGTGTAGAATGTTGCTCCAGTAAGATGTGAAACAAGAGAAACAGAAACTTCAACATGTACTAAAGGCCAGAAAATATCTCACTGAAAGCTGGTGCTCATTCTGAGAAGTACATCACAGCCAACACACGCAGATGTCTGCAAGACATGGTAATCATCAGCGGTTAACATGATTCTGGAAAAAGTCGAGCTGCCCTTTCCCATGTTCCAGAGTACAGAGACAACTGTCAGCGTTTGCAATAAAGCACAACAGCCTGCATCCGATTTTCTGCTTTGCTGAATTTCACAGACATGCCCAGTGATAAAAGCGTGCTTTTGAACAAGGTCTCTGCTTTTCTTTTTTTTTTTTTAATAAGTAATGGTATGAATTTTTTACTGACACACAAAAGGCATAAAAAGCATGCAAGCTTCAATTTACATACTGATATTTCTGTATCAAAGGCTATGCTGCTAATGCACAGGATCCAATTCTCACAAAAGCAGAAGATCAATTACAACAGTCAGTGAAGCTCTAATACTGCATTTTCAGCTAAAAACTTGCTCAAAGCTCTTTCACAATAGCTCAGTAATTTCAGAGTATCAGTCTACTTAGTAACATGACTCTGCGAGGAACACATGCACAGAGGAAAAAGAAATCGTGAAGCAAGAATTTCCTTGCATTAAGGAATGATGGTTTAGAGCTGCTGTTTAATCTCTGCAAATCCGATGGACATACGGGTGAAATTAGTTGATTGAGGACCCAAAGCTAAGGCTGATGTGGACACTTATGTTTTCCTATTTCAAAAACAGACTGGTTTTAGTTTACACAACCGAGCAACCAGCACAAACAGGCAAGAGCTGCTCTAAGAGAAGGCAGTGCTGGTCAGTGTGCAAGCTCTGGCCTCTTCAAAACCCACAGAAATTTTGGCAGTGGCCCAACATACAATTCTAGGAGTCAGAAATCTGTTCAGTCACAAAGAGGGAGGCTAAATTTCCTTGAAACAACACATCTAACCTTTTCTGTCATTTGATGTGGGGCCTTTCGATGTCCTGTACCTTTGTTACACACAAGACAAAATATGCATGAACCTGGAAACTGCTGCAGTCCTGCTATAGTTCTGTTTGAGCACATAAAACCTCTGCAGGTAACTCAGCAGACAGTTCTACGATCGAGACCCACATGCCTCACCCAATATATATGTGAAGAGGAAAGAAACTATGTAATCAAAATAAAAAGCAGTTTATTTAATATGTACATTTAGTCATTCCTATATCCCACTTACCATAGCCAGAACATTTCAGTCAATGAATAGACCTGATTTTCACACTTGCATCCATTTTCACTTTAAAAAATGTAACACACATAGAAATTGGTATTACTTTGATTTATGTTTGAAAGAACAAATGGCACCTATCTTGTAAGCTGTAAGCATTTCTCACTGATGTTTCATCAACTCATACAAGCAATCTCCTGCCTCTCTTTCAAAGTCAGAGTAAGAAAAAAAAAACTCTGGGAGCTCATCAACTCTGGCAATTTCAAACCGAAGGGTTTCATTAATAAATACCCCTGGTGCTTAGCAAGGATGGCCAGGCACTGCTCACGAAGACCTGCTACCGAACCCTGGCTACTTCACACCTCAGCAAAGGGGAGCCAAACCATGTGTCAGCTTTCAGGAACTGTTAATCATCACCTCCTGTTGACTGCCTTCTACAATGATCTGCAAATCACAAACTATCTCCCTACATTATTAGCTCAAAAGTGCCACGTAAGCAAATTGCACAAGAACCCAAATAAATGCCATGAATAATTCAGTACATAAATATTCATATCTGGATACTCTAACAATACTACTGAATCTACATAATAGTCACTAAGCATCCCAGAATTAAAACATTTACACAGTTTTATATATAGATAACCAGGACTGAACACCTAAAGAAAACTTTCCTACCCTAGCAATGAATCAGTTTGGAATACCTGCACGTAATTACTGAAGCAACGGTAAAACCCAGGTACAAGCATTAGAAGATGGAGACTAGTTTCAACTCTGTGTGTATAAACATTAATTTTAGGGCAAAACTATCAATTCTGAACCAATCATGGAAAAAGAATGAGAATCACAGTTTCTTTCCATCAGTAAGGATTTGCAATGAAGGCAAGCATGTTAAATTTGTATCTTTGTTTATTTTGGGATGCTGCAGTTGGCAGATGTTATCTGCAATATTGTTTTCAGCTGGCTAATTATGCACCAGAAATAAATTCAAAGCTGAAATACTATATAATATAATAAGACAACTAATTCTGACTAGCCATTATACTGTACAACCAGTAAAATATAAACTCCATAATGGGAACATCCAGTCCAATGTATCCAGCCATTAAAGACTGTTGATGGCTATAGAGGAAGTGTCAAAAAGAGGTCAGTTTAAATTTAATGTTGGCAGAAATGATTCTCTACAAAAGCATGAATAATCTTCTAATGATGCTTTAAAGCATTAGCTCTGTCTTAACACTTACTGTTTATTTAGTCCTGAGAAAATGCTTAAAAGCCATGAAGCAATTTTAAGAAAACATTCGCAAACAGCTATTTTCTCCTGACAGACTATTTGGCTACAATTACAGATATTATGCCAAGATAATATATGTAATTCAATGAATCCAAACAATATTGAATCAAATCAAACCAAATTTATTTTCCATCACTTTGAAACTGAGCATTCAAGTCAGCTGAACTTTCAGTGTCATTTGACACCTCAGAAAAAAACTTTATAAAATACAAACAGGTCTGAAAACCTATACGTTATTTCTGAGTAACCTCCTGTCCTCTTATAGAAAGATCTCACAAATTGGATCTTCAAGAACATTATACAAACCACAAATGTTTTAAATCAACGTTGTTAAAAGCATGATTTTATAAAAGTCTTATTTAAATTCCTTCACATTTCATCTCTTTTCGAAGTCCCACATTTTGTAAAAGGAGATGAGCTACCTTAACCCAAGTTCTGCCAAAAATAACTCCATACAAAACATCTACTCTAAATTTCAGGCTTAAGAAGAAAAAGGATTAAATATGATTTTAGAAGATGGTTAAAGAGAGGGATGAATTAAAAAAAGTAATGACCAATCCTCAGTTTGGAGCCTGAATTCACTTTCTGTTGCTCACTCACATGTTCTTACTTTGTCTTTCAAAACACATTCACCCTTGTTCCCCAAAAAAATACAGCAAAATTCTCTAGTAGTTTTTTATCAGGTGCTAATTAAAATCAGGATTCCTTACAGCTCAGACAAGACAAATGATTCACTTAATCAAGTGAACAGAATTAGAAAGAAGCAAATCACCTATTTTATTTCTCTTAGCTGTCCATCAATAGTCAATCAACCAGGTATTTCTTGCTTGAAAACTAGCAACAGCTGCAGTCCTTATTCTCCTGAGTAAATATATTATTAATGATATATCTAAAGCATGTTCATAGTCTGTGTTTACTCTTGGGTGATTCTATGATTTCTATGAATGAGAAAACAATAATGCGATCATTTAAAAATAAAATATTATTTTCACTGTTTTGGCATCTGAGCATAATGAAAGAAAAAAACAGTCAGCTTCTATGTGGGTTTCTGTTTAGAAGAGTCAGCTTAGGAGGGAAGACCTACCACTTAGAAGAACCAGACTGGGCAAAGAAAAGGCATGACTCAAAAGCCAAGGAGATGTATTATCTAAACAACTTTTATTGCTTTTTGGTAGACATCATATAGATCTTTTTTTCTTAGCTCCCATAATCTCAGCAGTGACTTAGAAACCATCATAGCAGCATCTGTGGGGCAAAGAGACCAAGCAGTTGAAATAATTATCATATAAGAGGGAGAAGCCAGCCAGGGGAGTTTGAGAGCTTTTTGCCACCTACGGAAAGCAAAGCACAGGTAACTGCTTGGTTTATGCTGGCAGGGTGCAGACAGTGATTCCTCCAGGAGTAAACTCCTTTGTGCAGACACAGGCAAAATTTTATTGAAGGTTATTTTCACCTGATTCTTCACTTCCTAATCAAAAGAGTCACTAATAACTATTTTTATATAATAACTGGTAATTCTTTCATGCTACAGCTTGTGATGCATATTAATCAGGCTTCTTGCCAAATTAAATTAGTTTCTTCAATGTTTGAAAAGCAGTTAAACTTCCAATGACATTTTCCCCCTCTTTTTATCAACCTATTTTTGGAGCAAAATAATGTACTCAGGCCTGAAGAAAAGACACTTGAGCCTCAGGAATGGAAAACTGCCACGAGCCAAAATGTATTCACAGGAGAGCTATATGGCAATAAGGTTGTCATCTATGCACAAAACTACTTTCAAAGACGTAAACATGATGTTAAAATCTCCACCACTCCCTCCTGCATTTTAAAGTCTCACACACACTGCCTTGTGTCTGCAGTTATGAGGAATAAAAAAAGAAAATAAATCTGGTTTTATGATTATTATTATGATTGTAGCATTAACACAGTTCAGAAATAGGGTCTCAGGTTAACACTATAGCCCTTGACAGTCCTGGTTTTTATTTATTACTGCTAGTATCAGAAATTAGGATTGTAAAAAAAGGCATTCTATCAGTTTAAGTTACAACTCAAGTCAGAGCTGCACAATAACACCAGGTATCAACTAGGTCATCTGCATCTGAATATCAACCTTGGTATCTATATTGTACAGATGAAAAGACAGAGATGGATATAGATTTGCACATCTATATAATATACCAAAGTATTTTAAAGTCCAGCAACTCCTGTTGGGTTGTATATATATTAAAAAAACCCCAAAACTCTTCATCATAAACAGTCCCCATTTTGCACACTTGGAAGCAGTTGAAAATCAATTCTTAAATTAACAAGTAATAACCAAGTACTTTAAAATGCTACTTGAACTACTTTCTCACACATAATTTATTACATAAGAGCATACACTTATAATATATATAGCTTACGATGCCTATCCAAGTACCCAATCTCTAGTAAATTCAACACAAAAGGGACATTAATATTTCACACAATATTTGCCTGCCTTAAATAAAAAGGAGATGTAAAACCACTTCAAAGACTGGACTGTTACTGTTTTTCCCCAGCTTTCTACTGCATAAAATCAGTTAATCAGCCTCAAATATTTTCCTTTTTATCACCCAACACCCTAATTTACAAAGATTGCTCACAGAGCAATGGAAGAGAAAAGCCTTTTTATAAAATTAGAAAATTACTGTAAACCACAAAGCTTGTTCCTGCAGCAAATACAGACATTTTTTAAGTTATTAATATTTCGAATTGAAAACATTTCTTTAACCAAAAAATTTATTCCAGGTTTGAAATACTGTTATGCACTAGGTTAACTTAATGCTGTGAAGTTTTAAGTAAAGCAAGCTTTTGAAACTGTGTATGTGGCAAATTTTTTTACTACAGCAAATTGAGCAATAAAAATTCAAGAGAGGTGAAAATCTAAGGTGTCCAGCTCTGAATGTGCAATAGTAATAGGGTCAAATAGGTACATAGGATTGTCCATCTGGACAAAATTCTGAAGGGCTTGCAGTGATTCTAGGGTATCTGCTTAAGGGGAGGCAGGTAAAATGCAAGCCAGTTCTGCTTCAAAAATCCAAGCAAAGATTCCAGCTAGCAAAAAAACTACCAGCAGGCCCCATTCTTTTTAATAATCTCAAACTTCTCTTGGCAGTCAAAATAACCAGCATGTGTTAAAGATCTAGAATTGCTTTTCCCTGAAGAACCAGCCTATAAAAATGTCACTTCGTATCTACTGTACATGTTTATTTTCTTCGACCATATATCCTGCAAATATTCACTCATCTGTACCTGAATCCCTGCCACATCTGTACCATTTAAAGGTTACATCCTGATGGCCCCAAACCTCATCAAAATGCTCATTCCCAAAACAACTCCCAGACATCTCAATGCAACAGTCACATCTTCATACTCTGTTCTCCTGATAAAAGGGACCCAACCCTGATCCCTAGATTAGTACTGGGATGGAAAACCACTTCTGGATAAAAAGCAAGTATCACACATTCTCTTGCCCACCACCCTGCCAAGCAGCACAATTAGTATTTCACACTACTTCTCTAAGTCACCTTCACCCAAAACATCTGGCAGCACTGGGCAGCTGACTTGCTGCATTTCTATGCTGCTGTGCATTCCCCTTGTCCATTTAACATAACAATTCATTTACTCTGCTCTCAAACTTAAACCCAGAAGCCTTTTCAGAGGGGGCAGTGACATACATGCCTGTGTGTTCAGTGTCAGCCACCCACTTAGGGTTGAGGACGGTACAGGCTGAACTTCCTTGGGATTTTTTCCACTAGTTTTCTGAGGTGACACCACTAGACAAGCTAAAATATTTAAAACAAAACAACACAAAAGCTGCTTTCATTCACTGCATACCTCCTGATGATATCAGTGTCTGTTATCAACTCTCTCAAATCTCTCCATGTTACAATCATTTTAAAGGAAAATAAGGACAGAGCAGGATTACCTTCCCTCAGACGCTCGACCACAAAGGTGAATCCGGTTGTTCGCGGGTGTAAGACGTACTCATATTTTCTAAGTCCATTCTTCTCAGCAAATTCATTACTGCGGGCTTTGGTATTGGCTGAGGAGAGAAGGAGAAGCACCACTTTGTGTTACTGTGCAAGCAGACCATGGATGAAATGGAATGATTACACGACAGGAGGGGTACAACAGTAGCTCACACAGTACAGATGTGGAGGCAGACACAAGTGTGCTTTCAGTTGGCCATACCATGGTATGAGGAAGAGCCATGTGGATTGCAAGAAAAGCCTTTTTACCCTCTCGTTTAATTTTAGCAAATCATCAGCAAATCTTTCATACTTATCAACTGCAATCTGAAATTTAAAAATTAATAGTCTGTTAATACTTCTCTGTACACTTCAGTACCCATTCTACAGTAAAATATAGTAATTGGCTCAATCGTGTTTTGGGGTTTTTTTCAACTCAAAGGCACAACACACAGTAAGGTAGAAATGACATTACGAACAGAAATACCTTGAAGTTAGTGTTTAACCACATTAAACTTATTTCAGAAAGAAAGCATTAAAAAGAGGAAAGCCGTTAATCTAATACCTTAAAATGGCATTTTACATCTTCATTCTGAACTTGCCACGTTTTATTCATCAACCTGCGCTACGCATACCTACCCCATTTTAACTTTTTGACCAAGCACCTCAGTGCCACAGCACACACCTACCACTGTACACAGAGTACACACAAGGCAGCTGGAAAGCACCGTGGCTAAACCCCCATGACAAACCTGTTTCAAACCTCTGGTAAGCAAAAACCTCTCATGAGAAAACCAAAGGCTTTCCTGGGCTGTAGCTAAGAGAGGCCACTAAGCAAGGAAGACATGGACACCAAAGCAAAAACTTCTGGAGACAGGTGGAGAGGAGGCAGTTTGTTCTCCTGTGATGTGCATGAGGCTCTTCCAAGCAGCCTCAGACAACAGTCAAATGGACTTTGCTGGCTACAGTCAGTTCTTTACTGTGGGTCCTGCATGCCTCCCCTGGGGCCAAAAGGCAATGGAAATATGCAGTGTTCCCTTGGCAACATGGCAAAAATCAATTTGATCAAATAACTTATTTAATAACTCATATTTATGAAGTCTTACAGGTGCTTAAAAGACAAAATCCCAGCAACAGATGTATGGGAAAAAAAAAATCACTGCTCAAGCAATCTAATTTTTTTTAAAGCAGAAAAAACCCTTCTTTAAGGGTCCACAGTTAAGCTTAACAGAGATGGGAGATAAAGTAATGGAAAACATATCGCTGTTTAATCATTTAACAGAAGTGATACTTAGAGATAAATCCTTCCTTTTACAATCCTCATAATTTTTTCCTGTAAAGGCACAATAGCACAAGTGAACAGATCAACAGCCGTGAGAAATTTCCTTTTTGCTGTAATGCAACATTCCCCCACCCTTCTTTTTTCCCCTAAATTATATGACCTCTTTATTTATCAAAAATGCTGGTGCCTCTCCTAAAGGTTTGTCTGCCAATTAATAAATGCTATAACATATCACTATACTAAGTATTTTTTCCATGTGACCTTCTGTTTCCATGCCTAAGAGTGCTGCTTTTCATACATGAAAGCCTTAAGATTCACTGCACAGATTTCCTGACCATGTGATTTGTTGGAAAGGAAAGTTGTTGCACAGTAGCCAAGCAAGTGATTCAGCAAAGAGGATCCAAAGATTTAATTCTTGCCAAATTCCCAAAACGTACAAGTACTTGAAAAATATTACAACTTCAAAAAGCATTGCTAAAATTACAGAATGTGTGAAATACTAAAATTACACTTGGCTATGTAACTTAAATTTATCTTCCCTTGGACATATACATTGTGTCTTCAACCACATGGTCAGAATATCTGTTTTTGTCTGCTCAACTACTACTCCATTCAATACTGCAAATGACTATTCTGAATCAGCAAAGACTTCCACTGCAAAGGCAAAACTTGCAAAGTGAGCCATGAGCCAGACTTGGAATGGTTGAAGAGGCAACAGTAATCTGGTAATTATTAAATGCTCCTCCAAAAAAAACAGGTTCTACCTCTTAGATGCACCAGTATTAGCTCAAGAACTAAAACTATTTTCTAAGAAATTACACTGATGACCAACCATGTTCTTATAAAAAACACCCAAATCAATAGTTCCTTCCCAGATTCTGGGATGATGCCAGTAAAATGTTTTAAATTAAAGTATGACAAAAGTCCTTAAGGTAATGTATTGTTGTTTCCAAAGAACAGAAGTATCATCTTCTTCATTTTCAGCATATCCAAGTTTGGGTTTCACTTCAGAAAATTTGCAATCTGCAAATCAAGTCAATCAGAGCTTTGAGACACAAGTGCCGTATAAATATACATAGTGTTAAGCAGTCTGAAAAAAAACCTCTAAGTTTTAAGCATCTCAAACTGCACCCAGTTAACAAGCACTCAGAAAAACTCTCTCTGCATGTCTGCTCACTAGCACTTTACTTCAGAGGGAGCAAGAAAATGAACTCCTTGGTGTTTGCAAAACACTCCTACTTGTACCAAAGGATAACCAAGGAGTGAAAGGGCACTTACATTCTCTGAGTAAAACCTCATTGATGCTGCAAGAAAAATCTGGGACCTCCAGTGCCCACTGCCTTGAAGTAATCATCTTCAAACTTCCTCTCAGTACTTGGAAAGAACTCATTGTAAACATCTGCAAAACATCTTCCAAATTTCCCTTTACTACACTGCCTTTCTGAAATGTGTGAACAGCTGGACATCGGCACACTGGCCAACACTGTTCAGCTATTTCCTGACATTTGTATGCCTGTCTTGCCTCTGGACTGTAAGTTTTATATAACAGAGACTGCTCCCCTCCCCTTTTGCATGACCCTAGTGTAATGGGGTTTTACAACTAGAATAATGCTCCCAGCTAATACAACGATCATTGTCATCTGGAAAAATCATCTCCCTCTCCCCTTCCTAACAACTATAAAGCCACAGGTCTTTGTGCATTAAACATTATTTATTACAGCAAGTCAGAAAGGTCAATGTGCTTTGATGATATACTGAAAGCAAGGGCAGGATAACTCTCTACTCTACAAAAAATGTAGGAATGATGCCCTTCCTCCCTCTCCCGTAATCTTGGCACTGGAAAGAAATCGGTTTCTTACTCTTTTATTGCTTATGACTAAATGCTCTGACTGCCATCTCATCCATGTAAGGACCTTGGTGCCCACTGCTGTTTGGGATCCTTGTGCCAGACACCAGTGCCCAAACTTCTGGGGGGGAGATTCAGAGCAAATTCTGCTGTGCTCAGAACCAGAGCCAACAAAAGGCAGAACATGCAATGCTCACCATTCTAAGAAACCTAGAGGTTAGAAAACTGATCCAGGAAATTAGAAACCCATTTTTATATCCTCTGCAACTTGAGGGAATTCACACAACAAACGCCTCTTTAAAATCCCTTAATCAATAGACCAGGCTACACTGTCAGTGCTGCAAAACTTATGCAGATGTCTTACTGTTCCACAGGCTAGTTTATAAGAGTCTTAGGTGGAATAATAAAAAAATGTGAAAGATGCCTAACAACTTCCTTAAAATGAGGAAACATATGTTCTTTTCTTCCAAACTACCAACAGAAATAGCATCAAGCAGGTCCTGAAAAAGGGCCTGGAAATGTACTTGGTTTGCCTCAGTCTCAAAAGGCCACTCACATCATTTGGTTGGCTACAGGTAATGTCCCCTTATCACCAAACCCTCTGAAAAGTTGAGCAAGTGTTGCTTTCTAGGAACAAGTATTTTCTTTCTTACACTGTATTTAGGTGAAAGCAAATTTACTCCCCAAGTTTTTGCTCAGCACTCCCTTTAGGAGTATTTTAACCCACTGGTTCTATTTGCTGTTAAAGAATAAGGAGAAAAAGCTATTTTTATGGAAATCTGCCAGTTTATCAATTGAGGGAGATGTGGGACATTTCCAGAGGTGCTTCATGCTCTGTCTCCTCAGGTCTCACACCACTTGCCTCAACCCGCTCATCTCCTTCAGCTAATGCATGCAGCCTCTCAGAGCATATTCTTTGGGCTCATGACAGGTACAACCATCCAGTTTATTTGAGTCTTTAGACACTTCTGTAGAGCAACTATCAAACTACACAAAAGAAAAAAGAATTTAAGGATTCTGGCCAAAACTTCCTTTTTTTTTCTTGTGGTCCTGTGCCACCTCTGGTAAATAATTTGATTACATTTTTTCCTGTTTTTCTCCAAATCCCACTTGCCTCACTCTAAAATTACTGGAAAAGCTCAAAGTTAGCACTTTCTAGAAGTACCACACTTCAAAATTACATTTGAAGTAGCTGAAGGAAGAAATGATGCTAACCCATTTCCTTGATTTTGGAGTTACAGATTTTAAAGAAGCTAAATTGCTTTTGTTTCTGAAAAGCTATGCATAAAATTAATTAATTTAATTTTTTCGTAAAATAATATTTTTAGTTTGTGAGCTGAAATTTGATATTAAGTACTACCTTTTCCTTTAATTTCACTTGTGATAAAAGCATGCTGATAAAAACATGCATGTCCTTTTATGACTTCAAGTACTCTCAAATTATATTAGTGCCAGACAGTGAAAGAATAAATGAATACTCCAAAAGTCTCTCATATTAAATAAATAAATAAAATCCTCATTTTTCTATTAGAGATTTCCATAGAAATGATAAAGCTTTATTGGCTCAGTTAATATTTTGAGAAAAAATGAAGCACTTTTCCTTACTTGTGCTACTTTCAACCTGTTCCATGTTAGAGCAACCCCTACCAGGGCTTCTTACCAATATTTCTTTGTACTTCCAAAGCATATCACATTCACTAGAAAAGTTAAAAATCCAGTTGCAGTTCATTGCTACCTTCTGTCATCCACATCACATCATTCCTGCCAAAATGTGAACTTCAGCAAGCTTTCCTACTTGATTTTTAGTTGTTCCTCAAGGAAAAAAGCTCTGTGCAATCACACTCTGTCCACCTGTTTGTTCCCCTTGACTTTTGAAGCTATTGTCCCCTGCAAACAAAGTTTATCAGGGACAAGAGATTCAAAGATAATCCAGCCCAGCAGAAGCTTTAGAAAAAACTGGGTAAAGGGAAGCTTCTGAGAGTAGAGATGTGAAAAAGGGAGAATCCAGGGCAGGTTCCATGGCTGTTGGTGTGCCAGGGCTCTCAGCACAGCATGCAGAGTCCACTGGGTGACACAGGCACGGGCCAGGGGCAGCCACAGCAACGCCGCCTCTTGCCCAGGCAGCGGCAAGAGCTTTGTGGAGGAAATGTCACACGGAAAGGAACACACGGAAAAAGGAGCAGCTGGCGTGAAGAAAGGACCACATACAGGGATGCACACACAAATCCAGAGCAAATGAGGCTTTACCAGGCACAGAGCAACACAGTAACTTTTTTTTTTTTTCTGTCACTGCTTTCTGAAGAATTGCTACAAACAATCTTGTAAGGAACAGCAAGAGAAACAAAAGAACAGGCAATATGGTGGGTTGTATTCCAGCTTTCCGGAAGCATGAGACTCATTCATGGTTGTTTTGTTTTCTTCAGGGCTTCAGAAAGTCTGGCCACATGTTTAACTGCTGAGGGCTTCTTTTTAAGCAATTACAATAAAATACCTTTGAGCTTTAACCTTCAAGTACTCCAGAGTGAAAAGATGGCCAACCTATCAGAAATAAGTATACAATTACACAATTATTACCTCAGCCTCTATACAATCCAGCCTGCAAATACAATGTTCAGGGTTCGTGACATTACTATTTCTAAAATTTATTTATGCATCATCTTCCACAGCAAAGTACTTCACCACCTTAAAGTCAGGCAGTAGCCCATATATAAATACAGTCTTACTTTACATTTCTTTGAAATCTCTTTCTTGAATACCTGAAAATATTATAAAGAGGAGCAAGCAAATCTATCATGGTCACAGGGCCACTGAGTGGATGAAAAACCGACAGCAGCACAGAGCTGCACAGCAATTCTGCTATTCAATGATGTAGAAGGTTACTCTTCATTTTAAGCACCAGAGGAATTTTGTTTTCAGAAGTAATTAGCAGTTTTGCCATTTGGTCAGAAAACAAGAGTCACTGCCTCTATATTTGCAAAATATTCCCTAGAATTTTGAGCAACTGTTCAGGAAAAACCACAGTTTATTTCTTATTCTAAAGGATGGAACATGAAGTTGCCACAGGTGCTAATGTGTCAATAAGGCAACAGTTTTCTGAAAATAATTTCTTCAAAATGGTACATATATTACGTTCTAGCATTCTCATACGGCATAAATTTACTGTTTGGTCAGGATTAGCTAGTCAAGGGATTTTTTCTTGTCTCCTACAGTGTTTTAAAATGTGTATTAAGCAATATTTTCTGTGAAGACAATCAAAGAGGGGGAGCTATTTACTTCCAGAGAAAAAATCCCAGGGTTCTGTCCATTTCTATTCATCCTCTTATGCACAAATGTAACATCCAAGTGCCATTCAATACTCGATGGCAATTTAAGAGTGGTAAACACAGGACAGTTTAACATGTCAGAAGCCAGCACAGCAGTGCCCTACTGTATTCCCTACCCATCATTCCATCCTTCTGCTTCCTCCTGGCTGCTCACACCCACCTGTGGTAGCCTCAGCAGAACAGCACAGTTAGCGCATCTCCACTGGGCATTGTGAAGTTAAAGAGAACACATTACACAGGTATAAAGAAGGGAAATCAGAACAGCAGAATTATCTTACCAAAGGAAAAAAAAATCTGTCAACAACACATGTTCAAAAATTCAATTAGATTTTTTTTGATTAATTAAATAAAGAAACTTGTTCCCATGAGTTTTGCAGTGGATGGTATCAATAGCATATATCCAAGTTCAGACAAAGTCATTTATATCAGTAACTACAGCACAGAGAAAACCCTGTATTTCCTTAAGCAGCTTTACATTCAGGTGGGAGCATCCTCACCACTGTCCTTTGAATTCTGCAGCACAAATGTTAACACACTGTGGCTGTCTCTGTCCTCAGCCAAATCTTTTTTAAAGCTGCAGTACAAAGCTTCCTCAATTCTTTAAAAATCTCTTGTCTCTCAGGAGTATTAGATTCCTCTAGAGATTAGAAGGCATACATAATTTATGGAATAAATTCTAAACAATCCAATTCTTTCCGATATCTTGAGATGGGAACACCTGTTCAGAGAATGTGAGTGCTCTAAGGAGGTGTTTCCTGACTCCACAAGTAAGATAAAGATTGTACCTCATAATTTAGAGCTAAGAGGAGACAGTCCCTCAAGAATTCAAACAAAAAAAAAAGTTGAAGTGAGATAATTTCACAGAATCGTAAAATGGTTTGGGTTGGAAGAGACTTTAAAGATCATCTCGTTCCGACTCTTTGCCATGGGCAGGGACATCTTTCACTAGACCAGGTTGTTCAGAGCCCCATCCAGCCTGGCTTTGAACACTTCCAGGAATGGGGCAGACACAGTTTCTCTGGGCACCCTGTTCCAGTGCCTCACCGTTCTTCTAGTGAAGAAAATTCCATCCTTCTTCCTAACTTCAGATACAAGATAACCAATTCAACAAGAGGGATCATGTGAAGCAGTCCAAGAATGCTCAATGCATTTATCTTCTTTAAGGAAGGCTGATCAAGTGATGACAATTCCCTACAATGTGATAGCATCTGAATACTACATACATACCTATTTTAAGCATATTTGGAATACAGAAGAAAAAATAGCACCATATGCTAGTTGTTTTTATACCATGTCTAGTACTTACTGATGTGGCTTTGCAATAAAATATGATTTGAGAATATCTGCAATGGAAAGTATAGCAAAAATCTTTTAAATAAGCTAAAATTTAAAAGCTTAATTGCAATTGATTTTCTATTTAATGAAAATGCTTATCAAATCAGGTATCATGCTGGAGGCATGAACCACCACAGACCATTCATGCAATATTTGCTTTTATAGGCACCTGAGTTGTCTTCAACACTGATTAACAGCTTCCTAATGATGCCATAAGATACCTGTATTAAGGTAGATATTTGATTAAAAATTAATACTACAGCGTCAAACTCATTACATTTACACCTATGATAATCTCAGCATTTTACAGAGGTATTTCCCTTACAGAGGCAGATACAAACTATTTACAGTGCTTACATGGCCTAAGGAACAAATATCTCCGTGTTGCCCTCTTAAAACATTAGGCAAGAAATCAAATAGAATCATTAGTCATTTTCAATCACTCTTTCATAGGTAAGAAATTATTTTGTCACAGTAACTCAGGGTCTTGACACCTGCTTTTGCTAATGCAGTGTATGTACAGTACTGACCAATAAAAAGCAGTGTCAATCATCAGATGCTTTGCAACCTAACTTATTTCAGGAGGCCTGGAAAAGTCTCCCAGTGGAACTACTTTGTGCCTCTCACATGAATCAGCACATTGTTTGATTGTTTACTAACATTTCTACTGCCCATGAGAGCTAAGTCTTGCTTCTGCCTTGGACTTTCTTAAACTCTTTCCACAAACAACAAAGAACTTCCATGTTGAACATTCCCTGAGAAGATGACAAATGCAGCCTACCTGTGAGATCAGTTCCCTCTGGAAAGATGAGGAGTTGTAGTGGTTCACGAATGTCACAGAAATAATCCAGCATTTTTTCAAAGTGATTCTTGTCATCTTCCCACTTTCTCTGAACAAAAACAAAGGCTGCAACCTGCATCGCCCAGCCTAAAGTTTAAAGAAATACACCTTTAGCAACATTTCACTCCGATACTTCCACAGTGTCTGTTACTCCAAAGAATTTTATAAATCATGTTAGACCCAATCTGCTGCCCACCTGTCCTCAACTCTGAGAGCATTTGATTACCTTGTAAAAAGAGTTCTGGATTTGTAAAAAAAAGAAGGCATAAATGCATTCAAAACTCAAAACTCAGATTACCAGATGAAGAATAGGGTCAATGCTGCCCTGAAAAGAGGTTGTAGCGAGGTGGGGGTTGATCTCTTCTCCCAGGTAACATGCACCAGGACAAGAGGAAATGGCTTTAAGTTGCACCATGTTTAGATTGGATATTAGGAAAAATTTCTTCACCAAGAGAGTTGTCACGCTAGCCCAAGAAGTTTGACTTACCATCCCTGGGAGTATTCAAAAGCTGTGTAGATGTGCTGCTTAGGGATGCAGTGCTTAGGGATGTGCTCAGACTCAATTATCTTAAAGGTCTTTTCCAGCCTAAACAATGCCATGATTCTCTGAGGTGAAGCATTTAAAACCAGAAAGTATCTGTTTCTTGTAGAGCTTTATTACACATACCTCCTCATAATTTTCATTACTCATAGAAGAAAATATGAAGCTTTTCTTTACACTTGATTATAGAATAAAAAAAACCCCACCCAGATTATATGTATCTATTTGTTTGTATTAATACACACAAAGATTTGAAGCCTGGCATCAAACTGACAATGCAATGCAGTGAAGTAAGCACAACTGCTGCTGAGCCTGCAGTTTAGGGGTCACACCCCATTACCTTCACTAAGTATTCTTGGCTCTTTTTGGCACAAGTATATAGTGTACAGCATATCACATAATATTACAAGTTCTGTCCATTAGCTCAGACAGCAGGATGAAAACCCAGGGCTTCAGCTCCACCACATGCCTGAGATGCTCCCTTCCTAAACAGGGCTCAGAAGAGCATGACATTGCCTTGCCACTGCACTTGGCGAGCTTGTACCTCATCAGAAAACCTGCAGAGAGATCCTGCACATCAAAGGGAAAACATCACAGCTGCCCATTTTCCTCTTTGCTCACCACCATTCTCAAAGCCTGTTTTTCCTTTGCTGGTGACTTACAGCATGTTATTCTTGCCCTTCATTTCAGCTCTTCTTTACAGGATTTTTTTATATTCTGATCATAGCTGTATCTCATAAGGACCATATGCTAGAAAACTGCTTATTAAAGTCACTCATTTTTCAATCAACTTTGTAAGTCAGTCAGCCTGGACAACACATTAACCTGCTGCATTATCGCTTCTGTATTGGTTAGAAACATTAATTGTATTGTTAAAGATCTGTGACCTGTGTCATGGGGTAAATACTTGTAATTTTTAAATCAGTTAAACAGATGAAACATGAATAACTAACATGCCATCTGCAATCTGGACCTAGTGCATCTCAGATATCCAGATAATCAATGATATTCAGACAACTGAATATTAGAAGTGGTTATATGACTTAAGAAAAGAAATGCCCAGAATGCAGTCTCAGCAAATCTTTTCATATTTGCATTCTATATTTGTGAAAAATCCTTTGTAAAGGAAATTCAACTTTGACCACAACATTTTATGTGCACTTACGCACCTATCAC
This sequence comes from Chamaea fasciata, assembly GCF_029207755.1. Classification (NCBI taxonomy): domain Eukaryota; kingdom Metazoa; phylum Chordata; class Aves; order Passeriformes; family Sylviidae; genus Chamaea; species Chamaea fasciata. The sequence goes on along the minus strand of NW_027094088.1, from coordinate 15,800,326 downwards.
ATTCCCACATCTGCTGTATTAAGAAGTGTCAGTACAGCTTTATTAATAGAGGCTATCCATGTTTAAACAAACTGTTTGGAGGAAAAAAAATAAAGGTACATTTTACAGTAACTTTAAAATAACGGATGTAATTTAACTATGCTATCTTTTGGCATGTAATCATCTCCTACTATACATGGCACAAAAATGGTACACAAAAATGGCAAATACCACGCCACAGTATTTGAAATTGAACTAATCAGAGCTTCATTGCCACTCCAGTGTTATATAAAGAGGACACCTTTTCATACCAAATGGTGCCCAAGCATTTGGTTCCTCTAGAAGATAGGTGGAGACTGCACAAAGCTGCATCCGGGGAAGTTCAGACTGGATATCAGGAAAAGATTCTTCACTGAAATGGTGGTCAGTCACCACAGCATCTCACCTGGCAGAGTTCAAAGAGCACTTGACTGGTGCTCCTGATCGTGGTTTGGCTTTAGGCAGTCCTGTGAGGAGCAGGGAGTTGGACTTGCTGGTCCTTATGGGCCCCTCACAACTTGAGATTTTCTGTGATACTTCATCTGGTACCAAATTCATAAAAATGGACAATGCAAAGGACAAAATTCCTCTGAGCAGAAACAGAGATGCCTTGAACCATACCATTTACAGATGCATCACAGGACAGAGCAGAAAAATACAGAAATTAAGAAAGTTCTTCTGTGGTTTCAGTGTTTTCCAATCATTCTTAGCCCTCTGCCCAGACCTTTTGTATATTTTACGTACACAGGACACTACACCTAAGTTAGTATATGGAAACCTGCATTGTGCCAGGCCATTTTATAATGTGGTATCACACATCAGGCCTAAATTATTCAGTTCTTGTGTTCTCATTGCAGCACAGTCTGTAGGCTGAAAGAATGGAAGCAAAAAGCAAAATAAACACTCACTTAAGGAAGCCTGCTCATACTTTCCCAGGTCAGCAGCTCCTTAGGAGTGATTCTGGTCCATAACAAAGGGAATATGGAAAAAGCTGCCAGATCCCTTCCTCTCTACTACCCTTCTTCATGCAGTACAAGGCTTTAAATTATATCAAAACTCGCACATAAACTCACTCCAGCTATCATTCTTCAACAGCACTGTGAGCATCATATTATAAACACCTTTAGCTACTAACAAAAGATGCTGCTTGGGTGACTTGCACTTTACCTGACTAAACTGCATAAAGCAGAGGATAGAGTGCAGTAGTTTCCCATTCCTGCTCTAAGTGGTGGTGTTATATATGGGCTATGAATAATTAAACAGAAGCAGTAATGTAATGACGGTATGGTATCAGGGAGAAGGAATGGGAAAGGAGTTGGGAGGCATCCAGTTTTTAAGATAAACAACAGGTTTGATTTTCTAACCTTTCCAATAAATAACATCCAGTGTTCTGGAAGAATGTGTCTATCTTTAAGTGTATATCTAATTAGATAAAACAGTCCTGACTGTTCAAATAAAAGGAGATTATCTAACAGATAGATGACTAAGAGTCAAGGACCTAGGTTTCCTCTCGACTAACTCCAGCACAGCACACTGGGCCAAGCAATTTTACCATCTATGCCAGTGAAAAAAATTCCACATTTGCTCATGCTTCAAGGCTTTTGGGCAACAAAACTATGAATTCCTGGTTTCTATAAAGCCCTGGTTCATGCACTAGCGGGGACAGTGCCTGCTGTTCACATGTCTCACCACCCCACCAGAGTCAAGTAGGAAAGGAAACCCCACTTTTGCCTGCCTTTGCGCAAAGTAAACGCAGCTCTTTCTTTGATTTCCATTCCAGTGTGCCTGCACTGTGCTGCTGCAGAAACAACATGTTACAAGTCCAAGACATAATGCGGGAGCCAAATGGGAATGCGTGGGAAAACGGGAGGAATTCAGTAAATCAATGGGCAGAATGAAAGTTTTCGCTAATCAGTAATATTTATGAAAAAGCAGCAGAAAACAGTCTCTTCTAATGTGCAGCCTGCAGTAAGACTTGCTATTCAGTTTAGGTCAACATACTGTTCAACAAAATGAAATATATTTTGCTCTCTTTGCACAGCATTTCTGGTTGTCTAAAAGCTCCTGGACAACAGAAATTTTCCTAGCAACAGCAGCATTTACTTGACTGGGGAAAAATGGTTGCCTTTGGATTTGCAGATTCTTAAGAAATCATTGATGACAAGAACACAGTAGAGAAACAGCAAAGCTAAAGAAACCATAACAATGCACATCCATTTCTTTGCTAAAATAATCTTATCGGAGCCGACATTTTGGATGACGAGCATTGCTTGGAAAGGCTTACAAAAAGCATCACACTGCACAGCTCTTGCTCCAAATTGCCAAATAGCAGTGCAAAAACTTACCAGAGAGAATACCTAGCCACGCTGACCTTTAAATCAACTTTTCAGAGCTGAAAAAATAAACAAGCGGCTTAAAATCTCTAGGAACACAGACACAGTAATGATATGTATCCTATTAGGACATAATTCTGTGTAGAAAAAAAGAGCTTGCACAAAAAGAAAAGCCTGCTATTGAAATAGAGAGATGTGCTGTACATCAGAATTTCCTTACTGCCTTGGGGATAAAGAGAACTACAGCTTATGCAGGTTGAGAATTTGCAGCATTGTATTAAAAATGCTAGCTCCAAGTCTAAAGCTTTTTAAATTCTAAGACCCTGCACTTCTATTTTTCCACACCCCAAAATCCTTTAGAAGAAAACAACACTTAAAGCTGAAATTTCCTTGGTGTGTTTTCATTATAAAGGTAATTTGGAAGTAAGCAGATACCAAAGATGGACATGACAATGAACAAAAGAGAGAAAGAGCTGAGTTGTGCCAAAAAAAGGTCTTTGTTTGGTTCTGTATCACAATTTTATGTACGTAATGTCAGAAATTAGATATTCCCCAAAATGTCACATCTCAAAGAGGGATATTATGGCTGATACTGAAAGCAAACATACACACACCTCAAGAAAATGGTATCTATATATGTTACCTGCAGCAATGTAACAGAACAATTAATAATACTAAACCGCCTCCAAACAAATTCAATAAATTATTCAAAATTACAGAAACAAGTAGGAAGGTAAAAGGCCTAACGATGGGGTTTGCTGTTTTATTCATTCATCCTCTCTCTTTTCTACAACTGGATTATTCACTGTTTTTTCATAGCACTATCTCGATCAAAAATAAAAGCGTTATTCAGTGTGCCTATATTCAACAGGGGTCTGGTTCTGATCAGAGCTTTTGAGGCATCAGGGAACCAGACATCCAGGCTCAATAAGGGAAATCACTGGGAAGCTCATAATCCCACTGTAGACAAATAATTGGGCCCATTAACAGTTTGTTACTCCAAGTGTTTTGCTGCATAAAATTACCACAAGGCAACAAGTACGCAGTTCTGAAATGTCCCTTATTTCAAAGATCTGTGGGTACTGAAAAGATGCTGGCACATAGAAAATCACACAGGAAGCCAGGGCATAAAGTTATGGTGCACATACACCGCTGAGTTTTAATCAGTATAGACTCATAAACACATTTCTGCAAATTCAATTAGAAATGGGCATTTTGCTGTTGTTCCTATTTCCTAGATAGTTTTACGCCTAAAAGCCCAAAGCTTTTTTTTTTTTAATCTTTAATGTAATGGTTTGAGAGCAGAAACTAGGAAAATAAAGAAAAAAATGCTTCTTGAAACAATCTTGTAAAGTACAAACTCTGCTCCTGGCAAGTTTTCTTTAACCATGCTTTTATCCAACAATTTAGTTAATAGGAGTATAATTAATTGAACGATTACTATCTGATTGGGTGAATTCTTTAAGCAAATTATAAGATAAAGTAAGAGATAAAATTCACAAATACGAATTCACAGTAGTGCTCCTGGTTTTATAGTGAATCATGTGACTCAGTCTGTTTGTTAATTTGATTCTATCTGTGAGGTGTCCATTTAAAAACCACCATGCTTTTACTATTGCCTCGCCCTAACAGACTCTGAACATTAATCTACATCTGCTTTAAAATTATTTTTACGGTCATATCCAGTTTATGTTCAGATTATATATTTCATATGTATATATACATCCCTATGTAGTCTACCATGCATTCTACAGAATTTCATCTCTTTCAATGTATGTGGAGCCTAACCAATGTTTTTTTACCTTACTAAAACCATTAAAAAACAGTAATGTTAGAAACACAGATTTTCAAGGTAAATGAAAAAAACAAAAAATATTCTGGTCTTGCTCTGATTAGCTAGTTTTATCTTTGGCTTCCCCATAGTTCTCATGCATTTATTTCAGTACCAAATTATTCTAAATTTTATGTTCATTTACGTTACATTAATGCTTCTCTGCTTCATTCTCTTGTGGAAGAATACAGGATGTGCCAGTACAGACCCCTGCTTTAGCTTACTGTTTACTTAGAACACAATTAGAAGCTTCTTCAAACAAGGTTTGCCGTACAAGATTTCCTTGTCCGGGCAAGAAAAATGTTGTCAACAGCTAGTCAGACACAGTGGCCTGTGTCTCACCTGTGAGAATATAACTGTGGAACCTTCTAGAAAGAATATTCCATTGAATAATTGGTATCTCTCAGCCAAGGAACACACACAGAGCACATGAAAGCATGTGGGAAAAAAATCATTGCGGTAGTAGCAAGATATATGTGTATATAAAGCACCCAGAGATATATCATCCTCTTGGAAAATATCCTTGCAATATTCAGTGCCTTAATCATGGTTCAGAAAGATGTTATTTGGACACTTCACATTTGAAAATTCATTTCATTTCCGAAATTATGCCATTTTTATAGAATATGGACAATTAGACGATTAACTCTACCATTATATTAGTGCTACTTACAAAATGCTATAAATGTCATTATGGACTATTAAACCTCTTTGGTTACAGTATGCATCTTAAATTTTATTTTGAATTTTATTTGATTTGATGCACTGTGTAAAATCAGAATAACATAACAGAATATAACATCACTCAAAAGTAAAGCCAACTAAAGCAAAGGCTCTGGGATGGCTGGAAAGTAGCATTTTCTGATGCATTTTAAAAATACATGAATACAGTGAAACAGCACATGGAAACCTAAAAGGTAAAAAAGATGAGTCTTGCCCAATATGAATCTGGAGAAAAGCCCCACATCACTCCAAAATCTCCAAAGATGTGAAGGAGAAAAACCCCAGTTGTGAGACTGTGAGGAAGAACAAGCAGGCTCTACCAAACAGTGTGAATCTCTCCCACGGATGTGTCATCTGAACTGCCAGTCAGGAATGGAGAGAGATTCTACAATGAAATACCTCTTCCAAAGGCCAGCATCCTCTTCAGATGCTTCATCTCCTCCATGGAGGACCATGAAAAGAACCCAGGCTGAAGAGCTGAGCTGTACAGATGCTGCCTAACGCACAGGTAACAGCAAAGGAATGCAAGTCGGGAAAACACGCCAACCTAACTCGGCTCTTAGTTTTCTGTGAGCTTGGACAACACAACCTCTCCCTCAATCACTTATTGTCTGTATAATGGGGAGAATGAAAAAAGTTAGCATCTGATCTCACACTTCTGATGCGCATTTTGGAGAGGGAAAGGGGTAGAGAACAAATGGAGTCTTATATAGAAAGGATAAGGAAAGTTTAATGAAACGCAGGCTTTGGTGGTGGGATTTTTTTTTTCCCTGACAGAGGTGGGAGAAACCTATTATGCCTTTCCTGGATAAGACAAGCTGAGTAACAGGCCCCAATGCTTTTCTTCCCTACAAAAGAAAAAAAATGTAAAAAAAAGGCATATATGTTATAGCCAACTTAAGCTGCATTTCTGCTGCAAAGTAATAATCCTTCATTCACACTTAAAACTTCAAGAGAGTCTTCACCAGGAATAACTGCTAGGATAACAACTGTACTTGCCATTGGAGAGCATGCTTTTCAGCTCCTACTTTCAAAATCACGTAGGATAACAACTCCATGGTAATTAAGTCTAGCAGCTCATAATTGAATTGCTAGAAGACAAAACATCACAGCTCCTCAAAACTCTCAGACCTCTTTAATGAAAGATACTTCACACAGGAACTTTACTAGAAAGTTCAGTAGGCTACAGTTTTAATTTTTTAAACTAATACACTCTTTTGGCAGGAATTTTAATGTAAATCAGCTATAGATTTGCTTTTGCCTGAGCAAAGAAGCTTTATGCTGAAACATTTCCGTCCCTACCTATGGAGGTAGCTGTGGCAGCACAAACACTTCCATGCCAATATAAATGTGTACAGATCTTCCACAGAGTGCTGCTTTAGCTATACTCCAATCGAGTTAAGTGTTAAAATTTTCTAGGCTTAGTGACAATATTTTACTTCATGGTAGCTGATCCATCATAGCTGTCGGTGTGCATGCTCTTAGCCTGTGGCAAAGACAGGATAATTTGAGTTGTTTTGCCCTGCTTCATTGAAAACGTAGATGACTCAAATTACTTTGAGCTTGCTTCAGGCGAGGCTCGCACACTTGGACAGCTATAATGGATCAACTGATGTATAGTAGAAGATTGGTGGGGCTAAGCCCAGTGCTGAAATAGAGCAAACGTCCTTTTTTTTTCCCCTGGCATTTAACTTGAGCCCTTGAGAGCTACAATATGTGAGTGAACGGATGAGTGAAAAACAACTAAAAAGCTCCTACATCTTGCCATCTTCTCTGAGAGCAATGCTAGCCACAGAATAACTTGAATTCAGAGATGAAGATCTGGACAGAGTTACTCAGTTGTCTCTGCTCCTAACTACTCCAGGTTTGTCAGCTTTGCTCATTCTCCTCTTTTTCCTATGTCCTTTCCTCAACTGCTCCTGTCCCAGTCTGCTCCAACTGTAACTCCCTCCTTTAGCAGCCTTAGTGAGCCTTTTCGAAACAGGGAAGTCTTCAAGATATGTCCATCAATGGTGCCTGCAACACCGGCATACTTTACATTTGTACACTGAATTATGATGGTATTTATCTTTTCCATCTGCACTAAGCAAAACTAGAATTAATATTATCTCATGTGGCAGCCATGCACTGACATTAGTCCCTCTGGTTACCTTCTCTCATCCTTCCATAAATTTATCTTATAGCGCTCAAATTAACCCCAAATTTCAATTTATTTTTCACATACATGTTGAAGTACATTTAACCATTAAAATTCAAATATTACTGTAAGCTCATCCAATACATTCAAATTGTCCATCATTAAAACACATACCTATACCCAGGGAAGTCTTACTGGTTATCACAAGAAGACTTTCACAAATGAAACTATTAAGAAAAAAATTAAAACCATCTCCTAGTCATTATCTGACATTACCTTGTATATTCCTTGGTACCTACTGCAACAGTATGTGCTCCATAGCACATTCTGGACATGACTGCACCATAATCTGTACCACTTCCCAAACTACTCCTAATTAATTGAGAATAGATGAGAATATTAATTGCTCCTATCTATTACAAGTACTGTAGAGAAGTCCTATTATGTCAGATCACGCAGGAAACTGTCAATGCCATTAGAAATTCTCCTTGAAAACTGATACTGCAGAATGTGTCAGTAGCTTCTGATGATGTCAGATGAGAAACTGCAGCAACAGCCAAGAGCAGAGTACTGCTCCCTGGAGACGCCAGCTTTGGCAAGATGTACTGAAATGCTGCAAGAATGTTTCTGAAATTGAGATTACTGAAACGTAATATCTCTTTTTGAAAACTTTACTGCACACAATTCATCAAGCCAAAGCTACAGTTCCAGGAAGAAAGGACCATCTGTTTTTCTTTGGACTTCTTTTTTTAAAGCTCACCTTTAATCAATTTTAAGGTTTTTTTCATGCACTGGAATGCAAAGAATTAGTAACTTAAGAACTAGATAAATGACTCAATGTTTCTCCTTGAAAATGTGAATCCTCTGATTTTAATTATAATTAACTAGAAAATAGCTGCCTACTTGTAATACAGACTCATTAAATCTGATACCTTTACACTTTTAACCTACAAAGGGGCCCACAAGAACTCTGGATCTATTTCCATTCCCAGCTTTGCCCTTCACCTATCATATTTACCACTGGAAAGAGCAAAATCTCTCACAGACTTATTTTTACACCCAAATGGGAAATTACTTATGACAACAAAAGTGCTACGCTGAATACAGCAAGGCTTTCAGAAACATGGATATGGAAGGTTTGCATTACAAACCTTATCTTAAACATAATTTTAAATTTAATGCTTGTTAGAAAATAAAGAAAAGCCATTGAAAGATCACCAAAAAATTGCACTGAAAGAAATATGGTATACTCACTCAAATATTTCTGAAACTCAAAGCATGATTACCACTAAGTTAAGATTTATTAGAAGTTGCATTTAGCCAGTGTATCAAACTTCCCTAATCCTATACATCTGACTATGTACAATTAATCAATATAAATATATGAAAAGATAAAACTGAAAGACATCATGAAAGTAGCTCAATGAATTATCAAAAATATTTTAAATTATCAACATCTGAAGTATCAATTACAGATGCAGTGCACTGAAATTGTCTGGCTGATTTCCAAGTGATCTTCTGGCTCATTCAATAAAACATTTAGTTAAAAACCACAGGACACAACTTAAAATAAAACCCAAAACCTGGATAAACACTTATTAAGGGTCGTTCATATAATGCAGCATGGCCAAGAGCAAAAAGTGGGAGAAATTCTACTGTCACTGATGGAATTTAGGGTTGTCCTCTTTAGGCACCATTCTCTGCAGTGATCCTGTCCCAACAAACTTCATACAGATTCATCTTTTTCCATCAATCTTCATTTAATCCAAGAGTCTCACTTTCCAACAATGCCCTAATTACATAGATACACAGAATACTTTATTTTTGCAAGAAAATGCCACCCAAACCACAGCCTGACTAAACACAGAGACATGCATTTCTAAAGCCTCTTTTTAGGTACACTATGTTAAAACAAAAGCTTATCTTTCAGAATTTTAGGACATTAAATCATGGCTTCAGTGAAGGATGCAGTTTAGCTGAACTCCCCTTCTGTGATTAATAACCAAACATTAACAATTTACTGAAAAATAAGCTATAATTCATAAAATTGCAACCAAAGTCCTCAAAGCTCACATATTGTGGAGAATTCTTGGGGATCTGGCATAACAACAGTGATTTATAACACTACAGGCCCAGGTGTCAGCTCTATCACCAGAAATTGTCATCCTGTAATGGAAAGAACAGGAGCAAATGTCTGCATGTGTCATCTGTATGTCAGAAAGTGGAGGATGAGCCCAGAATTTTGTTAGTGGCTTAAGTTGCTACATCAGAACAAAGATGGCATCATGGTCTGCTAATATTGACCTGACACGGATCCATCTGCCTGAGCCCACTGATCAAATCTATTAGATGTGCTCAGCTTATGCAGAAAACTGAGAACTGAATCTAAAAAAAAAATAAAAATTAAAAAATCAATCTCTAAACGACTCCTAACACCCTTTCAGGAACCAAATCTTACCAAGCATAGATTAGCATCCAAGCTCCTGGAGCTGACCTTCCAATTTTATTAATGGCATTAATAAGCACATATACAATTTTTTTTAATAACAAGACATATGTTACTTTTGAAGACAGAAATCTATGAATCTTCCCCACGATACTGCTGATTTCATACTCTATCATTGCTATAAAAAGTTGCATATGCAGCTGATTCTGAGATTTCAAAACATCTCTGCTGTATAATGAAGATACCTAATATGCATTTTCTCATTTCCTGTCACATTAAAAGAGATTTGTCTTTTGTCAAGTAAAATTGACCTTAATATGTGGCTGTTAAGAGAAAAAAAGCACATTACCCTGTTGCTGCTGTTACTTAAAGAGCACTGAATGCAACACAATGCAACAGTGAATGCAATCCAATGCAACAGTAGGAGAGCTCCTCAGGATGGAATCCTGCCAAAATTATCTGTTCAGATAAATGGCCTGACAAAAGGCAACCATAAATAAGGTTACTCTTTTGACAACATAAAGTTGACGCATTTCCTGCCCAAGCTAGCTTTGTATAAAACAGCAAATAAATCTAAGAGATAAATAAAATGCAGAGATGCTTTTATTTCAGATAAGCCTGCCTATTTATTCAGAAACCATTTGTGCAACAATTTTTGGACTATCTGAAACAATTTCTCTGAATACGTGCAACGCAGATCTCTTTCCAGCCTACATCACTATAAATCCTGATGATTTCATATCCTGTACAGAACATTTTCATAGCCAAGTTCAATTTAAAATTAGTTATTAAAAAGAATCATTAACTTTGCAATTGCCTACAGAGGTTTTTTTTTTAATCTTCACAATAGTACAGATTGAATAATGAAGAAAGAAGCTTGATGAGAACATTTGCAATGTGGGGTGAAACAGCACCCAAATGCTGAAAGAGACTTTGAAAAAACTGCAAATCATGTTTCATCATCCTGAAAAATGCTTTCAGTATGTAAAGCAGAAATATATTTACCTACAAGCAACAGCAGCACATCTAGTATCTTAAAAAAGAAATGCTTAGGCATGTGGTCCAGGTGTCCTCTGAAGATTTATGGTTTAATTGCTCCACATGCCACATATTTTACACAAGTTTTTTCTTTAATTTTAATTCTGAAACAGAATTTAAACCAATGTCATTTAGCAGGTTATGAACTGTGCTGGACGTAATTTAAATATTCTTTCCTTTCAAATTAAAGGGTTTAGTAACATACCAAATCCTGGAATGCTTTTGAGACTGGATTTGAGACAGATTTTTTCAAGTCTGAGGTAGCTGTATCGCAGCAGGCAGTTCCACAGGAACATCCAGTCCATTCGTGTGCGATGGTTCATGATAATGACACTCCTTTCTCCAGGAACAAATCCATCTCCAGTGACAACCACCTTGGCACCACACACCATTTCCAGCAAGGCCTACAAATAGTATCTTAGCATTATGGCTTTACTCCCAGAAGAAAAGCATCACCTCATTAGCAATAAAAATTAATTTGAATTATGTAATTTCACTTATTTACTCCCATTACAACTGGTAAACAAACTTCTGTTTTCTAATAAAGCAGCCAGCTTTCCTGCAGTAATAGCTATTTAAAGGAAGAGGAAACAACAATTAAGCAGCACTTCTTAAAAAGCACTTTATTCCCATCACTGCATTAAACTTACTTTTCCCTGGTTTTCCAGGAATACTGCCATGTAGGAATACAAGTGAGTCAGTATGGATTATAACTTGGCAGGTAGTCTAAGGAGAGATTGGCTGCACAAATATCTATTGACCCTAAGGTCAGGCTCAATGGCAGCACACTGTTCAATCCAGTCAGCACAGAAAAAGAAACCAGCAAAATAACTTAGGAGTTCTACAGGCCTTATTATAAAAAGGTCTTCAAATTACCTCCTTACACTCTCTTCCTCATTCTTCCTCAAAAAACCCACAAAAAAACCAAAACAACAAAAACAACAAACAAAACAAACAAAACCCCAAAAAACCCTCAAAACACAACAACCAAACACTAGGGATTTAATCAGAGCTCTAGAAAGTAAAACAACTTCTGTTCATATTTCTGCCAGCTCTGTGTGTGCCTAGTATAAGCCAAACTAAACTGAAACAGTTAAGACCCACCACACTGTCCCATCCTGACTCTCCTAGAAAGGAAGGAAAATGTGATAACAGAGTGAGGAAGGTGAAAATTTCTTACATCACAGAGGTCAGGGTCAGAGTTTCCCTGCTGGAGTCCAACTGGTACAAGAGCACTTTATTGTTTGGAGACACAAACCAAGAACCTGCTTCTCCTGACTAAGAATGCACTGAGTGTAAGGATAGAAAACTAAGGCAGACAAGGTCTGAGCCTCAAAAATAGCTTGATGCAAAATCTTTTTGGGACTCCTTTCCTGAATCTAAATCTCCAAGATTCTCCAAAGACAGAATCCTTTTTATACAGATATTAAAATTATTTTAGTCTAGCTCTAGTGTGGGCTAAAAATCAAACTTCTAGACTGCAAAAGTTATCACAAACCAGTTGTAATAACCCAGAATTATAAAGCCCAGGCAACTAACAGAAAAAAATACCTTTACTAGATTTTGGGGAGTTTGAAATTATATAAAAATTTGAAGATAAGCAGAGAAAGAATTATTTTGTGACAGTATCATTACTCAGTTAAATTCCATCATGATAAGAAATAACAATCTATTTCCTTTACTAGTGATTACCTTGGCCCTCTTAATTTCATTACATTTAGTAATGATAAAAACAATAAAAAATTTCGAATAAGAAACAGCTGAGGACTCTTTAAAACATACAAGTTTTCTATAAAACAGAAACAGCAAAAGCAGAAACTATTTGATACACAATAAGGATAAAACTTTCTTTATTCCACAAGATACATACTGCTGCACACCAATATGGCATTTTACTTCAGAAAAAGTTAAACAAATTCTCTAATGGCCTAGAGGAACAAAGTCCCCTGGCTTTTAGAGAACGGAAGAAGAGACAGATCCCATTCACATTGCTTTGCCTTTGGAACAATTCAGGGAAGAGCTTTGTTATTGATTTCCAGACTCATATAGTTGGAAAATTGATGCACTGTGAGGAATACCTCCTTTCTAGGGGGAAGTTCTTCTTTTTCACCTGAAAACATTTATCTTTAATTCAACTACAAGGGCTAAATTCTAAAAGGATTAAGTTACAGGACGGTGAAGGTTGACAACAGTGTACCAGACAGTGGAAAATTTTCCTAATACAATATTTGGAGCACAGTCCAAAGAAAGTTTACAAGACAACTCATTTCGGAAGTTTACAGTTCAAAAAATTTCCTTCTGTTTACTAGAGTTTCACCTACTCTTCTCTGCATCTAACTGACACTGGATGAAGATGTCACAAAAAGGCCTTTTCAAGCATAAAATGAACACACAGCATTAGCTGAGAGATAAATTAAACTGTGAAAGAAGAGGGGGACTGTAAATAGGCACACAGTTCACAACACTGAGCTAAACACTAAGTCTCCACAGATAGTAAGTGTGTTAGGGCCTGTTTAGACAGAAGCATAAATAGCTTTAAAACCCCTAAAATAAAATCCAGAGTGTCAGTGAGGAAGCTAAATTGTGGGATTATGGACAGTTGCCCAGAACTGGATTACGTGCCACTTACCACAGGGAGTGTGAGCCAAGTGGCCACTATGCAGTCGGTGATCCAGCGATACCAGGCTGGTGAGATAAACATCAAAGGCAGAAAAGGGCCCAGCATGAATATACTTCCAAAGAAACTTCCCAAGAATAGTGCAAGTGCAAAGTACATCCCCTTCCATGACACCATGGCTCTGAAAAACAGGGTTGGCATTATATTAGAGAGACAAACTGAAAGTAATTACATAACTCTTCAAGTCTGCAAGCCCGGTCTGAGGCAACAGTCCTCCTTTTTCCCACATTTCCTTTCCTTTTCTCCACAGCTAACCACAATAAACACAACCAAAATGTTCTTCTTCCCCAGCAGCAGTAAGAGACGAACTTTATAAACACAGTGATTTGTAAGGTGAATTGGGATATTAAAAGGGCCATAAAAGTATCAGCTACATCATAATTTCCTCCCATTACTACAATATGTAGTTCCACTCAAAAACCTTCAGCAAGCTATTTTTATTATCCAAGGGTACAAAAAAGCTATATAAAGAGAACACCAGCTACATTAAACTTTTTGGCCATTATCTTTGTCTGTGGTGAAATACCAATGTTACCATTTTCTAAAGACATGAAACTTTGCTCTTCTATTTCTCCATCCCATTTCCTCTTGCTAAACACAGCGTTGCAGAAACTTATCTTCCCCATCCAACAAGGCTCTGTGTGTGACCTCCCTCTCAAACTACTCAAACCTGGCAAGACTGACCAGCCCTTTCAAACACAAGCTCCCTTTTCATCCCAACAAGGCAGGCAAGCAGTGGCTGAACCCTCCCAACCCACCCCGCCTTAGAGACCTCACTTTTTGAAGCCTGCTGTACTTCAACTGCCTTTATCAGTTATTTTCCAACTTGCTGCACCAAAAAGCCAATAGCCTCTGTTTTTTTAAGGCATAGTCTAGACTTGAAATATTTCAGTGTCTGTGCTATCAGCTCCATTGTCTTATTATAAATTGAAATGTACAGTACACTGAGCTTCTTAGTGCATTATGGCAGAACACTCAGCAATCCTCCAAGCATTTGTAACAGCTACAAGCTTTCACAATTTAGCAACTACTACCAGCTATGACAAAGCAAATGTGGAAATATCAATTCTCTAAATTAGGGCCTAAAAATAGATTGTTTTCATCTATTTAGGACTCAGCCAATTGTTTGCAAAATCAAAGGTTAAGCAGAAGTCACTTTTTAGTCACTTTACTGAATTCCTTCTTTTGACAGGCTATTTTAGAAATTATAAGAGCTCAGATAGACAGAACTTCAAGACAAGAAAAACAGGAAGCTGGTGGGTTTAATTTTAAAATAAGCAATGGAAAAGCAATCCATTAAGCCTTGTGTATTGTAACATACATGATTTATTTTAAGAATGTTTTGTACAACCATTGCAATGATGTTTGCACAGGAAAGCATTTGACTGTCAAGAAATGGAAATGCTAGGGTTGCTAGCAGATGAAATGCGCTTCTGCTACTTCATGTTGACAAGTAACAAGAAAGTAGCTCTACTCTGAGATACTTCTACGTTTAAACAATTTCTTAAACTGTATGGTATTTGGAGAAAGGCCGAGACAAGAGGCCATGCAAATTTTTAATGCAAGAAGGATATAGGAAGCTGTATTTAACTCTACTTCTGCAGCACTGCAGCACAGTAAAACAAGCAACACTAAATAAAAATGTTTGCTGATAGCTGTATCTGAAAGATTTTGACACAATGAAATTTGAATTCAAACAAATACATATTAAGTATATCCTGGAGTACAGAGCTTTCTCTTTTCTGCCAAAAGCAGGAACTAAATAACCACGTCTGCACATATGCACATACTAAGTAGGATCAATTCTGACACATTAAGGAATCCTTGAAAAGTGAGGCCCTGAAGGAAATGTGCCACCTGACTTTTTCTATTTATTATTGCAAGCCTCTGTGGGGAAAGTCCAAGATAGAGGCAGAAGAGGAGGAAAAAAAACCAAACCAAACCACAAAACAAAAAAAAAAAACAGAAAAAAACCAGGAACCAACAGAAAGGGGGATAGGTGGGGAATTATTAGTTGCAACAAGACCACAAGAAAAAGCCTTCTCTTGACATCAAGATTTGAGACCTACTGCAAAAGACAACAGAAAGAATTAAAATTCTATGTGCTTTATCTAAACAGGCATTTTTTGAGGAACATACGTATCTAAACAACTGGAAACAGCTTTAAGACAGGTAAAACCTACTAGCAGACACAGAACAGGAGTTGGTTAGGCTTTAGCCAGATGCTCTGGTCCTCTGTGAGGCTCTCAGAGCCGTCAGTCAGATGCAGTGACATTTGCCAGACAGACACTGCAGCTCCAAAAGGCTGCCAGACAACAGGGATGGAGGATGTGCTCAGTTCCAAACACCTGACTGCTGCCCACAGGTACCCCCAGAGCTAATGAGAGGAGACACTGCTCTGTCATCCTTCTATACTCTTAGAAAAGCAATGTGGGTCACTTATTTAGGGGCTGTCCTTTTCACAGTTTACACTGGTCCTTTCCTCAAATTATTACACACAACCAAAGACTTAAAGAAAAAATTTTGTTGTATTTTCTGTGAAAGACTGTCTCATAGATCTTTTTCTGTTTGTCTGTCTGTTTGTTTGTTTAGATGAAAGCATCTGAGCTATGGAAAAGACCTAAGGAAGTTCTGAATTTTCTCTTCTTCAACCAGAACCAAGCAGTACTTTCTTTTACATTTCAGTGTATACATTATAAGTTATAGTGCATTCCAGTGGGTTAAACACTGTGGTGTTTATTTCTAAACCCAAAAGATACCACGGATGTTTTCAATCTATGCCATTTATCATTCTTAAAGCTACATTTTTAGTGTGATAAATACTGCATTTTGCTTATTGCTTCCATAGAACACATTATATATCTTTACACATGCATTTATCTAGAGTAATGGGAAGACTTTGTGTCTCTGAATGACCTCTGCCACAATGATGGAGAGAAAGGGAGGAAATTTCAGCAAATGCAACTGGGAGTGCAGTGCACAAGTTTGTACGGGTTTATGATGTAGGGCTGACACACAGCTTGGCCAGGCCAGGCTCTGCATACCCGGGCTGTTGTACCCAGTTTACCATTCCACACACCTACCACCAAAGACAGGAGGGAACTGACTATTTTCATCCTTTTGCACTCCTCGGCCCTTAAATATTTAACTTAGAAACAAACTGTCTCCAAGATATGTCAGCCGTCCCAAATCTAACACCTGCATTCAACAAGTAACAGCTACAAATCAATGCAAAATACATGCCTGCGACCTCAAAACATGATTAAAAACCAGCCAAAGAAGGAGTATTTGAGTATTTGGAAAATGTAAAAGTAATGAGGACTTGGAAAATGATCTAAAACAAACGCAAAAAATCTCAAAACAAAGAAAATTGGAGCCGACTCATGTCAGAGATTAGACACCCAAGAAATGAATCAAGAGGATTGGACAGGAAGCCTGAATAGGATACAAGCATTTTCCAAGTACAGAAGTATTCTCTTACTGCTGCTGACAACTCTCTTTCTAATGCAGCAATCTCCCTCAACACTGAATTTAACATGTAGGATAATCTTTATGTATCTTAAAGTCACTTTCCATTAGCTGTGTGGGTCAGAGCTGTGGGGAGACAGTCAAAATTCTTCTACAATTCAGACAGAAAGCTGCAAACAGTGATAAAGACAGCACCCTCATACTGGGCTTGTAATTCTTCATCTATTTCATGGCAGAACTTCAAGTTATTGGGGTACTGTACTTCACATGTTCTTGTTGCCATAGCAGAAGGAAAACATGCTCTGTCTCCAGGTAACTGGAAACAATAATTCTTTAAATACAATTTTTGCTTTCTATTTCAGTTAATTTGAAAAATTCTTGGCTACAAGGGGAGAAAATACTTTCCCAGTTTTTGTAAACTTCATTTTTATTAGAATATGTACTTGAAATTATTTCAATATTCTACGCAAACAAAATATTTGCATAGTAACATAAAGCAAAGGTACCTCCCTGTGATCAGATTTTGGCTTGCTTTGTTTAACGTCTAAATGCTTTTATTGAAGGTACATCTGAAATGACAAACATTTGTGATGATGATTTCAAAAGGTTTTAAACACCCTGTTCTCTAGAACAAAACTTTTCTTCACAACTGCTTCTGTGGCTCAAAAGTGGGCAAAGGATGCAAAGTAAGTTTATCTGATGAGAAACAAAAAAGTTCTAAACTTTAAGGTCTAGAAGTCTCAGCGCAGTCAAGGCTCACCACATGATTCACTCTTCCTTAACACCTCCCAGCTAATTTAAAGTGCTTTTTCTAAAGGTTAATTTTTAAGGGTTTTTTTAAGGCTTTAAGGTTAAATCATCTTCCAGGTTCAATGCAAAACAAAATTTTAGCTTCAGCA
Organism: Chamaea fasciata; assembly: GCF_029207755.1. Classification (NCBI taxonomy): domain Eukaryota; kingdom Metazoa; phylum Chordata; class Aves; order Passeriformes; family Sylviidae; genus Chamaea; species Chamaea fasciata. The sequence continues at coordinate 15,782,756 of NW_027094088.1, read as the reverse complement.
TAGCATTGAGCAATACTAGCTGACAAACAAGAGCCAGCTGCCTGATAACAGGAGAAATTTTCAAGCACTTACTACTATGAAGTGAGTAAATCAGGTTTTATTACACCATTGAAAAAAATAAAGGAATGCTCTTCAGTGCCAATAAAACAACAGTGTATGATTACTGGTCAGCCCATTTCCATTCAATCAGCATGGGCAATAAAAATTCATTAGTCTTCAAACCTGAATGGGAAATACTAGGAACTGGATTTAATGCTTCTTCCAGTCAATTACCAGTAGAAAAAGTAAACACCTTCAATTAAAATCAAGCAGAAACTCACACAGGCAGCCAGTGATGCCTCTTCTCTAACAGTTCTGCAAAGAAAGCCAGCACTTAACTACAAACTGACTTAACTGCTGCATTTCCTCCAAGCACAGCAAGTGAAACTGGTGAGCTGGAAATTCCAGCTCCCATGTTCAATTTTGCATTTGGAAATACAACTTCCAAACCAGAAGATACCATTTTCACAACAATTTTTAAAACCTTTGATCTGTGAATTGAAGTTCCAGGAGGTGGGCAAGAGGGGATCAAAGTTTGCCAACTACTTAGGTGTCCATTAAACAAACCAGCAAATGAATGACTCAGAATTTCACTTGTTTATTGTTTTTTTAGGTTACAAAACAAAATCATTTAGACCAGAGGGCAGGCAGATTGACAACCCCTCCCAGCTTTAGTGATGCAAATAAGAGGTCTGAGCAGGTGCCCAATCGACACATCATCAGCCAAGAAAACAAAGTTTCGGTGGAAATGACACATCCTAGCAGAACGTTTCAAGTCCAACAAAATCACCACGCTTTTCTATATGAGCATTTTATGGTTTTCTTCCATAACAGCATTTCAAAGGAAAATTTTATCAAGTCTTGCACACAGAGCAAGAAATTAGTTTCTACGTAGCACCGTATTTAAAAAGAAACTTGCTCACAGCAAGTTTGTGTAGACTGACTCAGTTGTATTTCCTGATCTACAACTCAGCCCGTCTCTTTGATCACATAACTTCTCACTTGTGCCTCAGTTAAAAGAACTGCAGAAATAGAAGAGATTCTAGGGGGAGCAGTGGCAGGAGGAAGCTGAATTATTAATTGCAGAGACAGGTACTTGTCCTAGGGTGACCACTCTAATCAGAGGTCCGTGCAAAACAGGCAGGAAGCTCCATCAGTCTCCACAGAACTCTTGATGAACTACATTTTATTTCTGATCCTTCTCTAGACCACTTCAGTATTTTAAGGAACACACAAATATGACACAGACCACTATCACTGAAAAAATATGTGAAGAAACAAGCACTTGACCAGTAAAACTACTTCCTTTTTATACAATTCTTGCCTTTAAAAAACTTAAAAGAGATACGTGCATTGTAAAACAATACAGGATAGGGCAGTAAGAGGTAATTATCATCACAAGCCACACCCCTGACAGTATAGCAGATATTAGCTTACACATGCACAAAATAAAAAGTACAAAACTTAATGAGAAATTTCTGTAAATATTACAAATAAAATATGATTATTACCGCATCTTACAATTTATTATCTCTTTTATTTGCCAAGACCTATTCTGACTACCATAATTCAATTAAAAATTTAACAGAATATTGAATTTGCTCTTCCAAGTAATTGTGTCTTCCCAAATGCAAAAATGCCGGCTGAGATTCTTTGCAGTACAGCCTTTGGACATTTTAAGCAGGTAATTCAGTCAGGGTACAGCCATCGAATCAGTCTGATGCATCTTCCCCTTTGTTTACCTATTCTCTTTCCACTGTTGCTCCAGACGACCATTAGACCAGTAAAGTTTGAATGAAAGCATGAGCTAAGGTATTTGAAATCATTTGTAAGAGGGTATCATGCAATAGCTACAGCTGCTTCCAGAAAAAAAAAAAAAAAAAAAAAGGAAACAATGATTTATGGAAAAGTAGCTTGCTTTTATTCCTTACTATAATCAGAAAATCTAGATGAATTGACAAATTTACTGTAGGAAGAACTGCACAAGAGCTTTTACTCCCAAAAGCTCTCTCATTTTTTTTTGTTATGCATATTGCACAGACACAAATAATTCTGAATTACTTCTTCATGGCTTTCCATGGATAGAGTTTTGCTCTGCACTATCCATCAAGCTGCTGGGGCCCCACAAGCCTGTATTAAACAACAACCAATATAAATAAAGTGCCCTGGCTGACAAGTCATCAAGAATAGGTTTGGCAGATGAAAAACAGCTGCTGTATTCCTCCCATCCCATCTTTAAATAAAAGAAACAAACAAAAAAAACCCCAACATAACCTTGCAATAAACATGGAGCAGTGTCAGTTTTAGGGGTTTATTAAGTATTTTATATAAAACCTGCAGGTCTGCTCGAGGCCCAGTCTATTTTTCAAAAAAGTTCCTTGTGGTCAATAGCTGGCAAATTGATTCCTTTGGTTTTCAAAGACTACAGCAGACCAAAAAGCTGACCAACACTGATGGATAACAAATCCAAGTGAAAATTATGAAAAACAGATAAAATGTTCCACTTTGTAATTAGAGATGTTACAAACAAACCAATAAATCAATTTATTTTCCCCCGCATAAGAGCACCCCAACACTTTAGTTCAGAGCTATTCTTGGTGGGAAGGGGTGACATTTATAATTTCAGAAGCATCTATTTCACAATAAAATAATCCTCAGTGGGGAAACAGAAATAAAGGACTTCATGCTGAAGAACAGTTACTCAAATAGAAAACTAGCTATTTTCAGGAGTATCTTTAAATCTCTGCCACTGGTGCTGAAGTAAAAATCACTCTCAGAGAAGAAGACATCCACAAAACTTCTAATGGCCTTTTTGACCTCATCAAGACAGAATTTTCTCATCAGGTTAACAACTCAGAATACAGGAAAGGCATATGAACAAAATTCATGTAGCCTGGAAAACCAGTGACTATCACCAGGACACTAACAGCATCACAGCTTATGATAACTCATATTATTCAGAGAGTGCAATTATGAAAATAAAGAGGGGGGAGACTTTCAGAGGCCTTAAGCAAGGTACCCAACTTGGAAAAAGTTTCATTGAGAGCTCTGTATTTGTGACCATCCTCTACAAAAAACTCTGTTTTAAAACAGAATATATTAACTCAAATAATTCCTCCTTTTCCAGCTATAATGTATGCCGCAAATGAATTTGATTCTGGATGGGTAATACTGCAGTGAGGTTTGTTTTTCTTACCCAATGCAGCTTTGTTCTTTTTTAGCGTCTTTTATACTGTGACAGTCATCACCTATAGAGCAACAATAATTGCTAAACTACTTTATTCCTTTCCTCAGTAGTACATTATATGCTGCAAAAGTTCAGCAGGCACCATGCTAAAAATCCCAACAGCATACTCACTGAAGCCAGTGAGTTTCCACCTAAAATCAGCTGCAAGATCAGATTATGGATTTTATCTACTCTCAGAATTATTAAATGACTGAAGAGAAAGACTAGACACTTATCTTCATTTGCCCACCATGTAAGTGATTCTGGCTTAACAGTACTTAGATGAGAGATGGAGAAGAGCACCTACAGACAAATTTATGTCACTATTTTTTTTTCAGTAATAATAAAGATAAATGGCTATTATCAATGGAATATAACTCTGCCAAGTCTCTGAGTCTCTGCAACCGCCTCAGGCTTTTAAAAATGTATTTCCAAGACAAATATCAAAGAAAAAAACCATTTGCAAATAATGTTAAGAACATTCTAGCCGTTTAATTGGAAAATTCCATTTGAGAACTTGAAATTTTGCAGGGCTGCCTTTGTGTCAGGAGTATACAGCACTCTGAAGCACACATACACATCAGCAAGTATCACAAGTTTATAACAACTTTAAAAGTCACATAAATTGAAGTTTTCTAGTGAGCTGTGCTTACAGGCTGGCTGCTTTCCAAAGTAAGCATAGAACAAGCAATAGATGGGTTACCTGGCAGGCTCCGAAGCAAAAGAAGAAAAATGCAGCAGTTCTGCAGAAAACTTAAAAATGTTTCATTCCCACTAGAAGCAACAGAGAAGAGTTTATTTGCATTTGCTCCATTTCTGGACATGAAATCCTGTTTTCAATCTATTATGTTTTGGTGTAGATCAATATCCAAAGCATAGGCAAAACCCACATGTTGCCAAACTACCATCCCACTATTAACTAACAATATTTCTGCTTCAGGACCTTACAGTCAGACATGAAGATCCGCTGTGCTTTTCAGTCATCTAGACAGCATTCACATCTCATTTGCACAGCTCACCAGCAGGATCAGTCAACAGCACATCTGGCTATTTCTAAGATTACATTACAAACCACTGCTAAGAAGGGTAGCTTTAACCCCATATTCAGCTCTGTAATTTCCTCTTTCCATCAGCTACAACAGGAAGCTTTTCTCTTCTGACAGGATTCTGAAGCGATGTCCCCAGGGCTTCAGGTGGATTGAGGTCTTCAAAGTCATTTCTAGCAGAGCATTTCAGGGTGTAAACCACCAATATTGTGCTGTGCATGGATGCAGGCTGTGCCTGGGAAGATGCACAACTGAGTTGGTCCATCTGTACTTGTGCTAATGAAGCTCCGTGGCTCAGCAGGGATTCTCACAGCGGCACCCTGATGCAAACATGTTGCCTCTGCTTCCAGAGCTACTGAATCTAATTCTATCAAACATTTTTCTTCAGACTTTAACGTTCTCAAAGCCAGAAGATGTCCCATCAGTACAGTATAATAAAGCAACTCGTGTTTCTTGTTAAAGCTGAATGGCTTTGATCCCTCAAACACCTACAAAGATATGAGCGACCATTTGATTCTTACTTGTAAATTTTCTGGCATTTAGATGCAAAAAATCCAGGGCTATTGACAAATGAGTGACAAAATGTTTTGCATGAACATTTATCAAAGTTATTTAAACCTAAAACGAATTACCAGCGTAAGAAGCTACAAAAAGTAATTCAATGCTGAGACAACGGGGGAAGTTAATCTGCCAGTCCTTATGCAGTACTTTACTAAGCTGCCAGAAGACCAACAGGAAAAAAAAAAAAAGCAACATCTAAGACGATGATTTTTAGCCTTTTTTAATGTAAAATAGTAGCTCATTTGAAACAGAAACTCAGTTCCTAATAAAGTTTGCCAGAACTGAAAGGAGCTTATAAAAATAATTAGAAGTGGTTTAATAGGTGCTGCATTTCCCATCACAAAGACCAAGTCAATGTACAGTAAGAATGAGCTTCAAGTCAGCTGCAAACACGTTTGGCAGTTGCCGATGCTTTAGACAGACATGCTGTGGCAGACACACAGATGCTAGTCAATCCAAGAACAAAATATCCATGAAGTAATTACAGAACAGCAAGTGACCTAGTCAGGGAAATAACCTATTACAGCAGCTACTCAGGGACTACTAGATTTTACACAAGTGAGCATTGCTCTGGCTTAACAAGAGCTATTAGGAAAAGAGGGGGGAAGAAGGAAAGCCTGCAAGAGCTACAGATAAAGACTCTCCCAAAAACGTCTGGGGCATTGTTACAGAGCAAGTGACTCTTCAGTCTCTGACTCAGTATCACTGATGTTGCTACAAAAGTACCATAAAAACTGAAAAGTGATAGGAGAAAGAAACAAAAATAACAACTTTTAAAAGGCCACTGAAGCAAAAAACCAAAAATTGTTTGGATCATCAGAAAACTACACTGCTCATACCTAGAGAATGAGATGCCAAAAGATAAATAATACCCTGACCTACACCAAAACTATCATGTGGAAGATAAAGGAAATAGGTGACAAGGCAGAAATAATCTAGCGAAGGTTATTTATTGGCATCCCCTCTCCCCCTTAAAATAAATAATAAAAAAGGCATCAAAGAAGAAATGCAAGGAGTCAATCTTTGCACTAGATAAATCTTATCCAAAAAAACATACTGCCCCAGTCTGGCTGTACAGGTCATGCTACTAGAAATATCTAAATCAAGAATCTTCTCACAGCAGTTTTGATAGACGTGAAACACATTTAACATTAGCTATATCTAGACTTTTCTTTAGAGCCAGAAAGATTTAATGACCTACCAATTCATTTTAAGCATTTTTTTCCCCTTTTGTTTCCTCTTTTCTCTTTTGCTACCAGAATCTCTTCCAAGAAGACCTACTATTATCTCAGTTATTTCCAAGTGGGAACACACCCTGGTGGCCCCCAAGGGCCCTGACCTTTCAGGAAAAAGATTATACAAAACCACAGAATTCCTGGAAAGAATTTGTTCTTTCTGATTAGCAACATAGTATCACAGAAACAGAAGCAAGGACTTACCTTTGAGATATGAAACATGCTCATTAGTAAGTAACTGAGCAACTAACCAAGGATATGCATGAGAAAGCATGCACATCTTTCTAGTTGTCTTTGTTGAAGGATACTCAAATGAAATCACAGCTCTTGAAGCGCTTTTAATGAGTTCTTTGCAATGGGTATTGAGGAAGTGATATTGTTATTGGGGAAACTATAAATTGTGGACTTCTCAAAAATAGTTGCTTATGACATTCCACTTCCCTCTCTTCTTCATCAGGTTGAAGCATCTCACCCTGTGTCATCTGAAAGTAAACACAATGCTGAAACTCTCAGAGTAGTTTCTAATCATCAAAGGACAGTATGCTTTTATTTACTGGGACACTTAGCATTCAAACACTACAGCCTCAAGAAAATTACTCCACCTTAGGTATGACTACAAGGAACACTCAAGTTAAGAAAAAACATCACAAACACAGGTACAAAGTTAAACACAGAAATACCAGCATTAAAAATAGGAGCATTGACTGTGAAATATTCTTAAGTTCCAGAGTTAGGCAACATTTTTCATCTGGGCAAGGAAGAGACAACTATATTCTCCTATACTGAGAGGTTCAGCTCCGAATTTTTTTTTTTTTTTTTTTTTTTTTTTTTTTTGCCAGCAAGACCATCAAAACCAGTTTGATAAACAAGAGCAGGAATAGTGATAGCAAACGATGCAACACAGAGATCAAAGACCTGAAATTACACAGGATCACTTGGAGCCTATTAAAGCCATTCATCTATGCTAACGCAAGTGAATACATGGAAACTATTTAGAGAAACTGTAGTTACATAATCTTCATCAAACAAGGCACAGAAAAATTGTTCCAACCGTTTACTAAAATGTTATGAATTAATTAACTGGCAGCTGGGTCAACTTGCTGTCTTTCCCAGAGGCATAAACCCAAGACAACAGGCAGGATGCCACTTTCCAAGCTCATGGGCAGAATGAATAGTACAGGAATTTCTGTTCTAGTGGAGGCACCAAATGGAGATAACTCATTCCTATGTCTTAACTCCTACTAAGCAGGGTTTTACACCTAATTCTCCACAATGGCACTGAAATAAGAGCCCCAGTGACAAGCAAGGTCTTGCACTTCTTAGTTCTGACTTCTCCCCTCAGCAGGCCCACCTTGAACAGTGGCTGAGGCAGTGGCATCTCTGAAAAATTTAACTGTGATTGTTAAGCTAAAAAATCCAACTTCTACAGGAGAACATATGTAGACACTTCTGAGTGCTTCCATTCCTAACACTAAATATGAGTTCTTGTACATACTTTGACCTGAATTTATACAGGAGCATAGGCTTCCATGAGGGTAGCTCTTAATACATAGATGGCCTTAAAAGCTCTCCTTACAAATGCACAAAGCCTTGTATTGTTTTATTTAAAGATAAATAATGCATTTTTCATAGTTTAAATAGAAGATAAAGTTTGCAACTTCTACTGGTATCTACAAATACGCTGTGAGAAAAATTCCTGGCAGTTACAGTATCAGTTATATACTTGGACTAACACAAATAACTTAGAAGAAAGAAGGCCATAATTTCTCAAGGCTAAAACATATCAATATTAATTTCATGTGAAGTTACTTAATATTCAAAACTTTCTTCTCACACAAATCATTTTCACCTGTTCCTGCTGTTGTTGCAGATGATCAGCTGGGGAGAGAGGACAGAAAGGACCAAAACAACACAGTGTTGGGAATGAAGGAACACACTGTGTCAAAGGGGAAGCCCAGAGCTATAGGAAAGCCCTGTACTCCAGTTAAGTCAGGCAATACAACATGACTTCTAACAAAGACAATTTGAAACCAATTACAACCCAGAAGATTAATGTATTGACTCAGGCGTAGATGAGCCTCAGTTTTCCACCATTCATATTTCCCAAGAATCTTAGCCTAACTGATGGAAAGAGGGGTAGAGCTGCTAGAATTATGAAAATGCAGTAAGGAGAAAATTTGAAAACAACTTGAGGAAACATGGATTCCTGCTGAGCACAGAGTTTTCAACAACAGCTAAGATTTATTATATTGAATTTTTTTCCACCATAGATACAAGCTACAACAGCATGTGTTTCCTTTCTAATTCAGCCACAGCTGAACAGTTCATTGAACCGTTACAGTAAGAAAAGAAGCTTTCACAACAACTTTAAGAAGCTCTCTTCTTTTGGGATCAAACAGATATATTATTAAAGCAATGCCTGTAAGAGGAATCAGTCATTGGACTAAGTGATGTCAAGGATTGCTGGGCAATTAAATCCAATTATTAATTTCGACATATTGATGAGAATTTCAGAACAGAGTATTGAGAAAATAAATTGAAGACAAATGCTCATGAAACTTTTGTTCGAGTCATTACTTTCCCTCTACCCTGGATCTGAATATTAAGAAATGTAAGCAATCCTCTTCATCAATATTTAGAAAAGTTTTACGGGCAATGCATACAGTAAATTCAGTTTTAAATAATGATATTATTAGCATACTTACTAAGCAATCAAAGTTTTATTTTGTTTGTTTGGGGGCTTTTGCTATAGAGAAATGGGAACAGACAAAAAAAATGACACCTCTGAGAATTTCTGCTACAGAAAGTAAGCTAGCAATAGTCATTAAACCCAGCATTTTTAGATCTTTCCTCCACCTTCACTAGTTTAATGATAAGACAATTTAACACCCTTTTCAAAGAGAAATATATAACCAATGTAATACAAACCCAGTGAAATAACACAGCCATATGAACTCTGTTTGGAAGCAGCTGACTGGTCAAACACCAGATGGGTAGCCCTCACTAGTCGCAGTGTGTGCTGCTCCTTGATTTGTTCCCATCAGGTAAAGGATGTCAAGGTAAAGGTACAGCTGGTTCTTTGAAAGGAATATCATTAAGGGATAAAAATAAAAAACTCAAAGTATCAAGGTTTTGTTATAGAACAACCCATTTTCTAACAACATTGGATGAACATGCTCCATTTTTTCCTTCCAGAAAGGAAAACACTTTTTGTAGAATACTACAGTATTTACAATCAAATAATCTTTATTATTTACATAAGTCACTTTTAAAACCTCTCTTGTAAATCACATCTAATTCTATTATTTAGTTTTATCTTATACCTTTTTCTTTTGTTTTGTTGGGGTTTTTTTTTGTTGTTTGTTTTTTTAATTAACCTTTGCTCCACAGAAACATCAGCAATTACGCTTGGTAGAAGGGGTAAGAAGTTCACACAAAGCTTTCTCACTGCACAGGCAGTGATGACAGGTTCTGTTAAATATGTATTTTCTCACCTTAAAGGTATTTCACTGGAAGAGCCTGAGCAGCAGAAGAAACAGTAATGATCTCTTGGCAAGCACATATAAGCTGCCATTATTGTGAGGAAACATTAAACCACAAGCAGCTTCCACAGCCAGACCTGCTTATGCAAAGGAGCACACTTCTTCAAGTGTTTTAGTTTAAATAGATATTAAAGTACTTTTAGGAATTGTCTTCTAACTCAGCTTTCACCTCTTTTGTATGTATAATACAATACATTACTGTGTTTTTAGAGTAAGAGTTTGGTTCTTTTTATTTTTTAAAAATCTTTGAGAAAAGATTAAATTGAAAAGAAATTAGCTGCCTTCTGCTTCCTACCAGCAAAGTAGTACAGACTTTTTAAAATCCTGGATCAAAACTACCTTATGCAATTTTGAATTTGCCCAGCCTAGTACCAATCCATCAAAGAAGGATTTCCTTCATTTCATTTTGGGCATTTACATAAGTACCTTAAGTTGGGTCACTGGAATTATTCTCCCTCATTCCCCATCCCATCCCACTCCATTCAGAAGGCTGATCCTATAATCTAATTCCACAAAAGAAAACTGCACGTTCTCTTCCTGTGAAGCAGCAAATATACATACAGCTTATTTTCATGGAGGCTTGATCTACAGGGGGTTAATATTTTAGAACTCCTAGGTAAAATTTGCAATCACAGTAGGAAAAGCTAAAGAGACACTTAACCTCAGGAATGCCTCACATCTTTGTGACATTAGGACCCTCCAAATGCAAATTACTGTGCAGGCAATGTTTTTTCAAGTTTTTCCTCTGAGAAGAGAGGGTGAAGGAAAAAAGTACAAGATGCCCTGGAAGAGCTTCCTGTTGGGAATAAAAGGGTTTTTTACAAGAAAATGCTTATCACTGTAGACCCACAGCTTGGATTTCTAAACTGAATTTCAGAATGCAATGAAATTTAGCCCTTGCAAGCTGTTTCGGAGATCAGTTCAAGAGCCAGGTCACCAGACTCACTGAGAGATGTAAAGGATAAAAACTGACAGTAAAATTGCCATCTTTCCTTTACATGTAAGAAATTACTAAATGTGCAGAATCATAGCAAACTTCAGTAACAACAACAAAAAAAAAACCTGCTTGCAAAATTAATTGCTTCTGCAAAATAGCTCCATCTTCAGTTTTCTTTCTGTTTGATCCTGCAGATTTGAACATACAAAAGATCCTTCAATCAATGCCACCAGTTTGGAAAAACCTGTGTTAGACTGAGGTGGTGTTTTAATCATCATGGACTTGTCCTCCTCAAAGTTAAAAGCCAGAAGATACCATTAAATCCCTTAATCAAATGTTAATGGCATGCTATTCCACAGTATTCAACAATAGTTGCTCTACAAAAAAGTTTCCCCATATTTTGATCTATAAAGAGAATTGCAAGCTAACCAGAAAACTTCAGTCCTCATTTAGACAAACTGGACAAAAGTAATAATATAGCACGAACAGCCAGTGTCTAGTCAAATTATTTGTAATCCAAAAGAATAAACAGTGACCAAGCTCAGAAATTTAGTTTTCCTAGTTTAACAAGGGGTTTTCTGAGCATGTATACAATTTTGAAGAACTTGGCCTTTCAACAACTATTCCTTATATTTATTTGTATGTTCAGAGACAAGACCATAAAAATGAGATTTTTGTTCAGGGTTCCTGTCTGGTTGAACAGTTAGAGAGCATCTATCAATATTTAGACGTATTGGTACCCCAAAACAAGCTAAGAATTCTCACTTTGCACGTGGAAATGCAGAACAGAAAGTGAGCTGCAACACAGCTATTTATTCCTGCATGGAAAACTCACTTCATTTTAGAAAGGGGAACTAACAGCATTGCCACAGCTGAGGAAAATGCCACTTTCTCTCAGTATTTGCAAGATCCTACCAGGTACAGCTGTAAGTTAATGCAGGGGATATTTTTCTAGTTGTATCAGGATAGAAAAGTGTGTGTGGGTAGTTTTATATTTTTTATTAACTTCCTTTAATCTTATTTTGGATTTCAGTTTCCAGTTTGTTCTTGAGACCTCTTTTTGCATATCCTGAACTTGTTTCAGATGTAGCAATTTGTCCAACTAGAAGAAATTAATGATGTAGAAAGGGCCTAGATAAGAAGTCACTAAATTTCTCTACAAGATAAGCTCTTTTTTCATAAAGGTTGAGGATGCTAAACCATGAAATTTTCAACATTTAGGAGGACTGTACTGCTTAAGAGGACAGCAGGTATTTCTGATTAAAGAGTAAATAAATTAAAGACACTCCTCTTTCAAGGTTCTCCATTTGGTTGCTTATTTTTTAAAAAAGGGAACAGTTGGTTATAGTAGTGTATGTTTATGTAAATCAAAGATATCTCTACCAATGTAGAGATCAAAATCTAATTAACCTCTGCAGGCAGTTTTACTTCTAGTATTTATGCTTTATTTTCCAGTAAATTAATGATTGAGAATTTAAATGATATTACTTCACTAGAGGGATCACATGATTATTTTTATGTACTCACACTGGTCTCTGTGAGCCCTGGATGAGGGTAGGGAGAGGAGCAGCCTGAATTGACTCTGAGGAGCACTCGGATAGTTTGGTGATCTGATCACACAAGCTTCTATGGAATCAGATATTCCAAGAAACACTGCCAAGGTCCTCGAGAGTTTACAATTCTTCAGATGCATTGAATTGCTTTACTAAACACTAATTGCACAAGAAGAGCACGTTTTTGCTTATATTTCCACAAAAGAAGGAAGTCTTATCTTAGCAGTACAAGAATCCTGAGAGTATTGATTTTTTTTTTCCCCTTGCAAGACAAGTCAGACTGTAGAGCTTTAAACATATACAAGAGCTGGGTCAGACTAGATGGATTCACAGTAAATACAAGTACTTTGGGGTTCCATTTTTGAGTAGCAATGATATGTCTTGGTGAAAGACTGGCATTCTGTCAAGCTTTTGCATCTCCCACACTGCACAAGGAAAAGGAGTTAATTATACAAGTTTTCAACTCAGAAAAGAGCTGCCCTTATTACTTAGAAGACGGCGGGTCACATTTCAGGGAATGAGTTCTAGAAAATTCCATATCCAGCAGGGAGTGTACATCAGCATGAATGGAAAACTGCAAGTCAAAAGCTATGAAACCATTACAAACTCCCTCAATGACCTTCTTTCATCACAGGACTTTTGCAAGCATCAATCCACATCTGCTAAAATAAAACCTACTTCCCACCACCTCTTCCCTCACACAATACAACTGATTAATATCCGTTTTCTGTGGAAGTGTATTCCTTGCTTCCTGTCTTCCCTGTGCAGTGAAATTAGAGACAAGAGGACAACTGCCCATATGGAGAACAGACTGCAATGTCCATATGCAAAATATACACCATTGCAAAATCAATATCACACTGGGCCGGAAAAAGCTACCAACCTGTCTCTGAAAAGAAAAAAAAAATTAAAAAGCTTAAACTATGGACTTAAAAAAGGAATAAAAAGGAAATGAGTCATGGGGAAAATTTCAGGGAAATTTCACATGAAAAGGAAACCCATAAGCAATTTCATAAAGTTTTCCATGCTGTTGTCCTCCCCCTCTGCCCCCTGCCCTTTATTTTTTCTTTCCCAGAAGCTTGATGGAAGAAGAAAGGCCTCAAAAAATACTTTTTTTTATCCTGCTATTAGAGGGAGAAGAAATCAGAGAATAGGCCACAGTGTGCTCTGACATTCTGAAGATTTGTCTGCTGCATCTTTGTATTCATGGAATAAAAAAATGCATTGCATCAAGAACTGGAAACTACAAGCATTCAAAAACTATGAATCAGATTGCCAAAGCCCAAACACATTAAATAACCATTCCATCTCCAGTTTTCAGACATGCTGTCAGGCAATGAATGGTTTCTTTCTTCTCCTACGTCAAATGGGCAGGTGGAAAATTCCCAAGCACGTTCTTCTCATGGCTATGTTCTCAATCAGCTGGAAAGAAAATGTGTCAAAGTCCCAATAAGGTCATTTGAATTTATATCTTAAGTCCCTCCCTGACACTCAGAGGCAGTCTTCTGTCTTTGCTCCTGCACTAGAGAAACAAGAAACTTGGGAATGTTCAGATGTAGAAGGGGAAAAAAGATTCCAAGAGATAAAGATGGGGCCTCAACATCCCTATTTTAAATGGGCTTTACTTAAGCAAATTATCTTCTTTCCTCTGTAAATATCTTAAGTCATCACCTTATTAAATAAAGAAAGGCAAGCTGCTTTGCTGTTCCAGGCCATCATACTTTTCTTACGGAGAGCACAATAGTTTGGAGGGCAGATGGAAACACCTGCTGGAAGCTCTGAAGAACACTGATCTTGCCAGCTGCTCAGAAGACTGAAGCATACTGCTCTGCTCAATACATTTACCTGTTCAGAAGCTTACAACCTTTGCAGCTTCTAAACATCATTCAGAGTCAGTCTTGACTCTGAACGTGGCCCAAGAAAAGGCTTTCTCAAAAAAAGTTTACCACAAATATAGTCTGCAGGGTAATTTGTTTGAATTAATTCAGAACAAGAAAAATTGAGTCCTCATGCAAAACATTTGTTTCCAGGAGGCTCACAAAGGGATTCTGCTACTGAAATGACATCATGTTTGTCTTGAACAAGTGTGGTTTTACAGGAGTCTTCCAATGAGACATTGCTTGGACCCAGTGAATCAAATTTTCTAGCTTTAGCGCTTTCCAAAATAAATAAAAAAGAAACTATATTAGCAATCAAAATAGAAGCAAAAGCACAGAAATTGAGCAGCTCTTTTCCTACACAGACATGGTACCCAAATTCCAGACAATGTCTCAATTTGGATGGCGGTTCTCTTCGACTTGGAACTCTACTTTGACAGTCATTGACCTGGAAATACTTTATAGATACTTAACCCTTGGGGAATGGCCACAATGAGGATCCTGAAAAAGCCAAAACATTTTAGGGAGGTCACAAGTCCTACCATGACTCACACACATAGAGATGGTTTCAAGGAATCAATTATTAGCTGTTTGAATATATCATGGCACAGTTCACACACAGCCATTTCATTACACAGATCAATTGTGCAGATCTGACACATCAAAAGGCAACAATCGCAACCATCTGAATGTATAAATTCAAACAGAATTTCTTCTAGTAAAACCACGGATGAAAAAATTATTCTTTATCACATGTATGAATATGTCTAAGTTCAATGGTTCACCTCTGAGGGGAAAAATCTCTTAAAACTCTCATAATAATGAATTCATTATAGCTGCAAGAATTTCAGTTAAAATAAGAACAACCTGTAGAAAAAGCAGCACATGTGACCTAAGACAAAAGCTGCAGCCAGCCACCAGCCTAACAACAGTCAAAGGACTAACCCTGTCAACCCCATCAATGGAAGTTGCCACACACTCCTGGTACAGAAAAAACCAAACCAGGGTTTATTCTCTAGCTACAGATAACATCTTGATTATTGCTTTAAGAACCTGCTTCCTGTCCCTCTTAGTGCCCTTTGGTCTTAGGTTCTGATCCAGCAGTGCTCTTTGACCTCTCAGTTGTATTAACTCATTCTGCCAGCACAGCCTTGGGTTCTAATCCCATCACTGGTCTGCTTAACACTAATTCCTGGATCTCACTGCCTACCATGCCCCCTTCCCTACTATTTCTAATCATTTCACTGACACTGGAGGAGGAACAAGCAAACAGGACAGAATCCCTAGCCTAGAATCACACTCTGGAGCTTGCACTCCCTGGTTTTCCACTTCTCTGTATTTCACTCCTGCCTGCCCTAAACCACAGACCTATGCACTCATGCCCCAGTTAAGATTCCTTGCAACCAAGTGAAAGAAAAGCAACTGGCACCAACCCAATTAATAACTTAGAAACAAGAATAACACCTGAGCATTATCAAGAGCCTACCAGTTGCCCTAGAGTTTTCTGCAACCTTAACTGATGAGGAATAAAACCTTAACAGTCAGATAAACCATATACCCTTTACATTACTTGTTCTCTAGCATTCTCCTTATGGCATCTATTCTGAATTAGAGCAGAGGCTGAAAAAGAGTCTGGTTTATTTTGTGGATTTTTTGGGAAGTTTTGCTATTATGCTGGGACAGGGAAGGAGAGAAACATTTACAAAAAACTTGGCAAGAAGTGGCAACACCCACTTTTCTTTTGTTATTTTGGCCCCTATTGCCAATATTTTTGGATTTTCATTCTGGAAAAAGGAGAAAGATGAGGAATTGTCTGAAGGAGTGTTTGCTGGGCTCCTTGCCCTCAGAAAACTGGAAAATTGCCGAGGCTCAAGAAAGAAAGCATTCTATAAACTCAGATCTGACTTGTGTTGAACAGAACAACATTTATGGAGAATTAATATTTCCAGTGTCTTGACCTAGGAAACTTTGTTATCTTGTATGATGTTCAAAGAAATGACCAGTGGAAAAAACCAGAGAAATTGCCAAACAATCAGCAGTAGTGCAGGCAGTTGCCCTGTCTAACAGTGTCTTGTCAGACACCTCGATAAGAAGGGGCAGGAAGAAAGCCTGCAAGAGAAAGAGATGCTGAGTTTATTCTTAGCCTCTGTTAACATTTATCTTATGCCATAAAATACTCAGGCTTACATTCCTCTCGCTATTACTCATTCATTAGCAGACTGATCTTGTCTTCTGTATAAAAAGACCTAATCCTTTTGTTCTACAAGCAATCTTTGAGCCCTTTTCACTCTTGCTGAGTACCCAAATTCATGAAGGAAAAGGACTGACAGCAGCCAGACAACCTGCCCATTCAAGCAACAAAAGTACAAATCACACCTCTGGGTTCACTCAGCTACCAGTAGCAGGTAATCAGACAGAAGCCCCACACTTAAAATCCTGTGACTTGAAAATAAAGTCTAAATGCTGTATCTTGCTCTAAGGAAAAGTTCCCATTTTATGGAATATCTTACAAGGAGGCATTGTTAGCTGTGAATGGTGGCTCAGAGGGTGTAAAACAGCTTCAAGGCTTCAGGGAGCACAGTAATATAGAGGAAGAAAGGAGAAGATTAAATCTTACACCCGGGATTTGTTCAGTTATTAGAGAGCAAGGGATGCTCTTGAGAAGCTGCCTCTCCAAACCAGGGAGGTCTGGCTGGGCTGGCCAGCTGTCCAAGGTGCCAGCTACTGAGATTTAATCAACCTTTAACTGTTGGAGAAGTTCTTATTCTCCTGCAGCAACCTCAGGAGAGGAACTGGGCAAAGGAAGGACACAACCACACTAAAAGGCACTCCTGGCACACCCTTTAAAGAACAGCTGGGAGGCACCAGCTCAGACAGCAGAACCAGCACAAACAGTCATGTAAAAAGACCAAGTCTGCAGTAAAACAATATCTGTTATCTTATCCAGCCTACGTGGCCAAAACCACAGGGGGTAAAGAGAAGGAAAGGTGCCAGCTGGAGAAGGCGAGTGTAAGAAAACAAAAATATGAATTCTTGTTGCCTGCCTTATTTAGAGTATAATTTATTCATCACCAGCCCAGACTGAAGTGTCAGAGCAACTTCCAGAGCACTGAGAAGTTATTTTTGCCCTCCAAAATATAAGGAGTGTAAGAAACACAACCAACAATCACTGTTTAATACAATAATAATGCAATACTATGATTCACTTGCATTAAGTCTGACTAAATATGTCATTATCTTTAAATAGAAACGGCAACTAATAATTTTAACACTAAAAATAGAAAGATATGTGATGTGAATCCTATGTGATTTACTCCTAACATGAATATATTATGCTGTCTTTCAAATGTTATCCTAGGTGCTTTCGGCTTTGGTAATTTTTTTTTTGTTTTTCACTCAGCTTTGCTTTATATTTCTTTTGTGTACCATCTAGTCACAGAAATACATTTCTAGAATTTTGTACAAAAAAGGACTACATCACTCCACTGCTACAGAAACCATGCTGATATGAAATGTAGATGGCATTGTAAGTAAAGAAAATCAAATGGCAGAGAAGATGACAATGAAATATGTGGGAGCAAATACACAAATAAACCCTTTATAATGAAAGGAATACTAAAAGTCTTCTAAAAATGTCAGCTAGGGGAACTCAATAAAGGTCAAGACACTTTGAAAAGGAGAAGTTAATCAAAGACTTTCTGTATTTACTGTCTTTTGTTCCATAACATAGTACAGTGTACTCTAGGTTACTTTAAAGCTGTGACCTTTCTTGCCAGCATTCACTGTTCACTAACACAAAAGTCCCAAGTTTTGAAGAAGCCAAACCTGTTGATGTGTAAATTGTGAGTCTCCAAAAGCACTACTTAAATGACAGAGCTTCACCAACATGATTACTTTTGACTGTTCTTGCATAAACCAAAATAAACAACAGGTGGGGAATGACCCCAGAACTCCCTTCATATACTTTAAACAGCCTTTAATGTTACCATTCCCACCACTAGCAAATGAAAATAGGTGCGGCAAATATCTTCGTGCCAATAAAAATGTTTCATTTATCAACAAAGCATGTGTTAAGAAGGCCAATTAAAATGTGCAGGCACGTTTTGAAGTCACTGAATTTAGAGTTGTGAAAATAAACCAGCATTTTCAAAATGGAAGCATTACAAAAATGACAAGCAGATTTCCATCACCTTAAGGAAAACCATGGTTTTCAAATAATTTTCTTTAAACTATCACTATCAAAATGAAAAAGCAAGAATGAGAGATATTGTGAATAGTATCAAAAACACTCTTGAATTTTTTTTTTTTTTTTTTTTTTTTTTTTTTTTTTTTTTTTTTTTTTGTGGCTCAACAACCACATTTTCCTGTGTTTTAAAGTGCTCCTTTCCTTTTTTACAGGACAAGACCATTAACACGAGAGGAGAAACAGCCTACTGCAAGACTACACTGCAAGCACTTCTGTCTTTCCCCCTCTTCAGGAAATTGTATTATTTTCCAAGGGTGGCTTAGTTACAATGTACATTTAAGTTGCTCTAACAGCAGCTAAAACTACATCTTCCGTTTTCAATTCCCATGATTCCCAAGACTTAAAAGTGGAAAGGAAATTTGTTTCCCAAATAACACCCCTTATTCTGCAGCTTACATAAAGCTAAGTAGTTATTTCCTATGAGAATTTTACAGCGTTTAATATGACATCTTTTTCTTTTAAAGAGAATCATCCATGAGTCACCTCAAACCAATACAGACACAATACCACTGCAGACAACAGATCCACACAAAATGGCTGAGGTAGGAAGGGACCTCTGGAGGTCTTCTGGCACTAACTTGCTCAAGCAGGACCAACTGCAGCCAGTGAATATCTGAGGGAGATTCCATAACCACCTCAGGCAACCTGTGCTGGTGCTCACTGACCCTCCCCAATTAAAAAAAAAAGGTGTTTTCTGATGTGTGTCAGTTTGTATCCATTGCCTCTGGTGATGTCACTGGGCACCACTGAGAAGAGCCTCGTTCTGCACCCTCCCTTCAGGTACTTGAACACACTGGGAACATGTCTCTCCCCAAACCTTCACTCCTCCAGGCTGGACAGTCCCAGCTCTCGCCCTCCCTCACATGTCAGAGCTGCTCCAGTCTCCTCATCATCTTTGTAGCCCTTCATTGCACTCTCTCCAGTTTATCCAGTATGTGTTTGTGCAGGGACTCAATCCTAAAAATCTCTGGAAGAATCTAGAGTATCCTGATTAGCTGGGAAGTTAAGCCTGAAGGGTTAAAAGTTTCACCTAAGCTGCTGCACAGGGTTTTACCAGAAGCCGAAGAGAGCTCATTGCCCTCCAAATTCACCATGAGGGGGTTTCCTCTTAGGCCATGACAACAATAGCTTTGGGTCCTGATCCTAACTCAGAGCAGAACAATTAAGGCCATCTTTCAGGAAACAGAATTCTCTCTGAAAATATCTCCCTGCTGGCTGCAAAATTAAGGAGACTATGAAGTCACTTCAAAATTCACCAGTCCTCAGCTACATTTCAAACAGTTTAAGCTTCATGAAGCAAATAATAAAGCTGATAATGTTGTTGAGAAATACTGCCAGGCTGAGAGAAAAAACAAGCAGCTCTGTGTCACAGCATGACCTATCAAAATAATTCAAATTACATTAGGAAACCATATATATATATATTCCAAAAAAAAGTTCCTCGATCTTCCAACCTCTCTCCCTCCACATTTTGGTAAAAGGACCAAATATCAAGGCAGACTAGAAGACATGAGCAACAACTGCAGGTTCCTTTACACTTATTTATATTAGGTCATTATTCTATCACAGTGTTTCCAGAACAATTTACAGTAATCTGCAGTATGAAAAAGGGATATAACAGACAAAGAAAATGAGAAGTTATGCCATTAGTATTTCTTAGGAGGTCAGAATTTTTAATAACTAATACTGTAGCAAAGAAGAAAGAGATTAATGGCAACAGAACAAGCAAAAAATGGGATTTTAGGTATATTATAGAAAATAAAAAATTGAAAGTGATCTAAAACCTCTAACAACATTTTTATAAGTCTTTTTTTACTCGTAACAGATTCCAAGCTTCAAATCAGATTTGACTGCATTAGTCAGTAAGGAAAAATGTAATAATTTCCTGCTACTTCACTGAAATTCTTAGACCAAACTACAACAAAAATAAATAATAATCCCTTTTAGAAGGAATATTAGAAAAGGATTCTCCTCCAGTTCTTCAGGAACTTTAGAGATTTAAAGTATTTCAAAATGTCTGGCCACAGTTCAACACAACATGGCTAATGGGATTCAGTATGAACTCTCCCATAACACTTTATCTAGTCAAATAATTTCTGTTTATACCTTTCTATCTCTAGCGTCCATACTGTCAGATAGATACCAAGCATGTAAATGGGAAACTACACTAAGAGATATCATAACTGACACTTTTGAGCTGAAAGTAGGTTTTCCTATGCATTAAGAACCACCTCAAGTCAGCTACAAGATACCCTATAAAATAACATCTAGAACCTGCAATTTCTGTAAAGCTGTTACACATTTTGATAAAGTAATTTAGTCACTTTCTATTATGCAAACCACATAACAGAATATGCTTTGAAATGGTAACACTTTTGCATATCAAAATTTACTTGGTGCATAGAGGACAATTTTTTTTTTTTACTACTAGCAAGGAATTCAAGGCATTCATTGTAATTTGTTATCAGATGTACCAATAAAGATGATCACAGTGTCCTCCATCAAAAGCTGAAAAAGATTTAACTGAACACCAAATAAGGTAAACTATGATAAATCGAAAACTCCAAGCTTCACATCTCATTTAAAATGCATCTCTCCAAGTTATCAACTGCAAAGATGTCTGCTAGTTCATCCAGACAGCTTTGTCTCATTCTAAATCTCACAAAAGACTAAGGTACATTTACATCAAGTAACTTCAAGTCCATTTTTAGGAGGCTGAAATTTACTATGAAAGCCAACAAAGATTAGGGAAAGCTGTCTATTCCCAATTAGACAGTCAAAGTCAAATCACAGACGTTCAGTATGAATTCTTAGGGAGAAAGGCATCCCAACCAACATCCTTCACCTTGACCACAGAGATATCAGCCTGAAACTGGAAGAAGTGGTCCTGGATGGCCAACACAATTTTCACAAGTTACTGTGAGGAAAATTTCAGAATGTGAGTTGAGAAATTAGAACAAGCTCTTTTCCTCTTATTTCTTGGAACAACAAACACGTGCTCAATCATGCATATGTAAATTGACAAGGAACTGTTTCACTCTGGCCCAAAGCAAGATTTAAGTCAGAGGTATAAAGCAGAATTCAGTCAAACTGCAGAACTATTTGCGACTGTAAATAGCTTTGTAGAAATAACTTGGATTACTGACAGATTTCTTTTTCTGGTGCTCTTGATCCTATATTCAGAAACTCCATCCAGTGACCCCCCTTTGGAGTCAGCATTGATCTCAGGTATCCATCATTTGCCTACAATAAAACAGACTGCCAGGAAATCATAGTCTCAGACTACAGATGAAGTGATTCTGTGGAAACCTAACACATAATGATTAGTTTTGGCCTGAAAAGTGTTTTGGTCAGATACAGCAACATCAGAATTTACAGGAGGTAAAACATGATACTTTGGTACGGTCATCCTCAGCCTAAGTACAGTTTGCTACATTCACAGCGGAGATCAGGGGACTCAGCACCACTCAAAAAAACCATTTCGGATACTGAAGCTGCACAGTGAAACACAGAGAAATTAGAAAGCACCAGATTTAAGGCTGTTCCTCCCTGGCTGGTTTGTTTTTTCACACAGGAACCCCACCTTATCTAATGCACAGGCCTTGAGAGCAGGGTGAAGAGGGAGAAATTACTTTGCATTTCTTTCTCCCCATCCCATTGTAGAGTGCTCAGGTATTAAAATTCTAGAACAAAACCCTCTTTTTTTTTTTTCCCCTTTTTCCTCCATCTTAAGTTTTTTTATACTGCTATCTGAAAGTCTTATATTTCAGTAATTTATTTTCAGAAAAGATCCTATTTATATTTTTATAACTCAAGGCCTAGAGCACACAGCATATGAATTGTGTCTGCTTAATCTGGAATGTTTCCAGACTAATTTCTTTTTCAGAATATTTGTCACCGTGCAGTACATCAGAAGCACAATTCACAGTTGTTATCAGCTTCAGTTGCAGCTGTGAAAGCTTTGCATTCTTTATTTCGTAGATGTCCAATTTGGAACCTGACTATTCAAATACAAGGATCACAAGTAGTTACTGCTGATAGTGTTACACATCTTCCTTTTTAAGCAAAAAGTAAAATCCAGGTCTTCAGTGGCATTTAACTACAGAAACTTTCAGATGATCATCTCCAATCCTTTAGTCAGTTCAGGGTACAACATCAAGCACGTGCAACAAGTAAAATGGGTTCTATAGACCACATTCTTTAAATCTTTAAGGCGTTCCTAAAATACAAGCCATGGTAAACAGCAAGTTTTTTAAGGGGGAAAGAAAAGAGAATGCGTTCATGGAAATTCATACTGTCAATTCAAATTTGGAAATGTGGGTGACATTAAAAAACTTAGCCCATATATCACTAGTCACTTATGTTTCTGTTGGTATTTTAATGAAGTCTAAGATCATGAGCCCACTGTGAAGAGGATCTGGGAGAATAACAGCTGCTCATTTCTAATAGCAATCATGTAACTTAAGAAATGTCATTTTAGTATTTTCAAGGAACAAAGAAAAGGAAAACACTCAAATGACAAGATAGGATATAACAGCTAAAACAGAGGAAGACCCAACATTCCCATGTACAATATGCATGCTTTCCTAAAAATCAGAACCTCAATATTTAAGCTGGCCCAAACCTGCAACTTTCAAGCATTCCCTTCAAATTCTTTAGCTAAATTTAAAAACAAAACAAAACAAAACAAAACAACCCCACAACAAACAAAAAACAAACAAAAAACCCCCAAAATAATTGGAGCGTTATCTAGAAAGGGATCAGATATAACTGTTTCTGTATTCGCTACATTTCAGGGTAGGTCTGACAGCACCAACAGGTTTAATGGATGAAAGAGCAAAGTGCTAATTAAAGCAAAAGCTTTTATTTCAAGCCATTAGAGTAAATCTGTATAGTCAGTGCACAAGTCCTTAAACCAGCAGGCTTGACTTAGTTAAAGAAAGAGCAAATCCTATCATATTTAATATTTCTCATGCCTGATCTAGGTACCTTTTTATGAGTGCTTCACTATTTTCCTCTACAGAAGCAAAATAACGTCTTCTAGTGCTACTAAATGCTCATAAAAGAAATGATTTTCAAATAAAAACATGAATATGAAAACTCCAAAATGTAATCTGTTTTCATTTTGAAATAATTTCTGTCCATCAAGAAAAACCAATGGAAGCAGGCTTATAGAATTTGAAGGTAATAAAGTAATGATTCCAAGTCTTTTCTGTTCTTTTTCTATTTTTCTGACTAGTTCCATTGTAGTCAGAAAATTTCTTTATTCTACATTAAGGAACAACTTATCCAAGTTAACTTGCTTCTGAAAAAATTAACTGAGCTTTTATTATGGCTGCATTTAGAATGCTTATATAGAAATTTCCTAAGCTTTTTCCAGAGCAAAAACAGTTAAAATGTTTTAATTAAACCACTTTTCCTTGAGAAGTATTTCCTTTACAATGTTTTTAATATAACTCAACATTGGCTGCATCTTTCTTGACAGATGGTATTTCCTTAACAGAGAATGTCTCAAATGGTTTATGTATAACATTCTTTCTAAAATTCATTTCCTTTCTGTGTAAGAAGTTAATGCACCAAGAAAAAAAAAAAAAAAAAAGGAATGTTTCATGCAATGTGGGATATAACAGTTCAAGAGTTTTGCTTTAAATTAGCCGAGTAATATTTTTGTAGAAATATTATTAACGTGGTTGAAGTTTAACATTTGGAAAACGGAAAAATACTTGCCCACAACACTGCTTCTCTCCAGATCCCACTCCAACATTAAGTTCTCTTTTATGTTCTACCCCTCAATCCCATGTCTGGTGGAAATCTGACAGATCTTAGTACGGTTCAGCTTAGGAAAGAGATGTTAACTGGGTGACTGTTATCAAGAACAAGAGATTGGTAGTTTTGTAACAAACAGCTCCCAAACCAGAAAGGAAAGTTTTTGTAACTTCCCTCCAAAATCATTCAAAACACTGAAATCAGCAGAAAAGCACACCATAATCTTTCTCAGGAGGAGGACAGACACTGAGGTCTCACAGAAGTAGATGCGGTTTCTAAGGGTGGGCCACTCCTCCATATTAGCATCAAAACACAAGTTCTTCAGAGGGGACTTGTACCAGCTGGCTGCAGAAGAACCAAGGTTCCACAAGCAAAAATCCTGGGGAAACTGAATCTTTGCAGGACATTAAGGTCAAAGGTATTAGGTTTGCAGTTTGTAACATACACTCCCTATAAAGGTTGCAAACCTTTAACTAAATGGCTGGAGAGAACTGCAGTAAGAGCAGTCTTTAAGTAATAAAGAAATACCTGTTGATAATTTCTTTTTCCTCTTGCTACACTATAAGCACTCATTAAAATATTACTTTTCTAACAGATCAAGTAATTTTCTGCACAGCCGAAAATTTTTTTTCTAAAATACTCTGCAGCCTGTGGACCTATATTTACAACATCTTGCAATTACTACTTTCCAAAATATCTCTTAGCTAATAAGCCATTCTGTGATACTTCTAGTAAACATTATCATCTGTGTTAATACTGTGTACATAAAGAATATCTTGCACTGAAATCCAAAGCTACCAGACAGTTTCCCTAAATTTTAAGGTTCGCCTATTTTATATTTATGAAGAAATGACATATTTCTAAACTTCAGCCAAAACTTGTCCTAAATATGCTTTTTCCAACTACTTTTGTACTTCAAGACACAGTGAGAGACCATGGAGACTGGGAACATAATCTTTCTTTCTAGTATGAAAACTCATTTTAGCTTTCTGCTCGCAGCAATGCAACCTTCAGTTCTGATGGCAAGCTGAAGGCCCAGAGCCCATGATAACAAAGCTTTGGGCAGTATGTGCAGTGACAGTCTGCACATAACAAAAAACAGCTGTATTTAGCATCGCTATTTGCCACTCTTTGAACAAGGACCTGAAGGAACTGGGGTCACAGACAACATGGGAATAACTTACAGCTTCCCTTTAAAAAGGGGAAGGATTTCCTACAGCCACTTCAGGAGCCTGGTGCTGTTGCAGGAGGGTGAAGGTCTGCCAAACCGCAAAGGCAGAGAGAGAAGACAGACCATCACAAAACCCAGCTAAAATGTGACCAAAAGAACAAAACTTTACTAAATCCGCTAAATCCTCCATAAGGTTCCTTTTCAATTAAAAAATAATTGCTATTAGTATGTTTTCAAAGAGAACAACCGCACAGGGGTGCAGCTGTGTAACACATCATACTTGTTCTTTGGTAGACCAGCCTACCGTAATTACTTCAACAAACCCCACGTAATTTAAGCTATTTTTCCCTTTCGACAGAAGATATTACTGTGCTTTCAACAACCATTCTAGCAATATCCCTGTTGTGTCCACTTCAGCCACATTTGCTTCTTCGTAAACTTAATTTCCATACTTCCATAACTACAGAGCCATTGTCTCAATTTTGCAGATGTCATCTCTCAAGGTCCTTTGATGGCCTGCTGTAATCAGAACACACACCAAAAAATAGCTGTTTGACCTTTGACAACTTTGCAGGCATTTGTCTTTCAAAAACTATTAAGCTGGCAGACAAGACAAACATGCAGCTTTTTAACCCACTCTCATAATCTAAATGAGATGTGCTGCTCAATTCAAGCATTGTTTTAAAGTGTCAGATTTTTTATTGCTTAGTGGAGTTCAACACCTAACACTATCCAAGAGAGGTACAAAACTAAAATGCTTCTCAATATTTACCAAAAAGTCCAAGATTATTTCTTCATTGTAAGACTGAGATGCAATACATACAATGCCTGTCTTTACTGAAACCCAAGTAAAAATATCCTGTGAGATACATTAGTATAGAAATTATTATTCCAAGTAAATTTTGGAAATTGGCATCTCAAGATAGAATAATTTATGACAAAATAATGAAGTATTCATTCTGTAATGAATGGTAGACCCATGCAAGCGCTTGAAATAGTGGATAATTGTAAGGATTTCATTTAAAACTTGGTATTCAAGAGAAAATTTAAACCTGATGTTACCAATAAAAGAAGACACTTCCCTGAGCAAAGCCATAATTTTGGGAGACACACACCCTTTGTCACTTCCAATAGTAAGAAACAGACGAGTCTGCAAAGCATTTATTGTCAATTATATTGAGACATGAGTATTTTTTTAAGGAAACTCTAGTTCAAAATCTATCCATCTCATGGATGCAGCACAAAATGCAGCAAGACAAATCCTTTCCTCAGTCTATCACCAAAGTTTAGAAAGATCAAACAAAACCAGAACACTACATTCCATCTTCCTTGATAGTCTGTAATTATTTGAGAGATTCGAACAAACCAAACACCCCTTTCCAAATGTGAAATGCATGCCAATTCCCAGGATATTAAATGAGATTTCCACTATCCGATGATAAATTACACATAAAGAGCTCACTGGCAGCCCATCACTTTCACTTGTCCCAAGGACAAACCTACTGACCTGGGCAAGGGATCCTAAAAGAAATTGCTATCATTGTTTTCTTTTTAAAGGAATTCACTAGGTAAAGTGACAGATTAGTGTTTTCACACTGAAGTGGGAGGACCAGAAGAAAACTACTGTCATTTAGGAGGCTGAAAGGAAATGACCAACCTTACCTTACCAGACTACAGGTTGTCTCAATAACCTTGGCATGAGTGTATTACCAAACACTTTCTAGAATGCTGGACTCAAGGAAAGAGGATTTCCATGAGTGAAGAGTTTAAAAAAAAAAAAAAAAAGAATGGACTGGTTCTCAACATTCTCAACAGAGACTTAACAGGTAAGTATTTCTTCTACTTGCTTTGCTCTTTGAGAAAACTTTTGCAGTTTTCCTTAGCTTTGTTATGTTAAGAACCAAGCAATGACTTCCCTGGAGCACGTGGTCCCCAGCTCCAGCTGATACACAATCTCAAAACTATACCCAACAGAACCAGAAACAAGCTCCAAGTTCTGACCATAGCCTGAAAGCCCATTTGCAGCTTGGCTCACTTTGAAAAGCTCTATCTTCCATGGATCAGTATATGGTCACCACTGCCTCCTGGCCTATCATACCAGAAGAGTTAAAAGTTGTGCAGAATTCTCAAGAAATTCTCATTGTACCACAAGAATTCTGGGGAACAGTTAGTCGAGTTTATGACAAAAAATCATTGACTGAAATTAAAAAAGCTTCATCATATAAGTTTCTTTAAAGTAATAGCACAAGTTGTAACAATTAGAAGAAAAAAGGAAAACTTTATCAGTCATTATTAAATATATTATTGTTTATTCTTGCTAAAGTACTATCAGCTTTTTCAAAACCAATGCTCTTTACACTCAAGCAGATCACAAACATGATCTTGATAGCAAATGGAATTGATCAGCTGAAAAAATGCATGATTACTGTAGGTATCAAAAACCAGAAGGATCTGGACCTTTTAGCATCTGAAAAATAAAATAACTTCTTAAAAATTGAATGAGCTTTCTCACAATTCCATGTCCAAACTAGGACAAAATTTTTTTGACATTATTTTCACTAGAGAAATAGTTTATCAAAGCTAACCAGCATATCTCATATGAAAACACATAATGGAAATCCACAGAACTCGGAATTCTCATAAATTTGTCCTCACATTTAGGGAAAGGAATTCACTCTACCTGCGATCAGAAGAAATGGTCTATCTGAAGAGAAGTTTGCTGACAGATTGACTCCCTTGATCTCTGAACACTCTGCCAACTGGAAAACTTTCTCAGTACAGCCAAGACCTTTTTTTCTGCATTTGGGTAAGAAACAGTCATATAAGAGTGGTAACACTTTTTGGGGTCTTTTTAAGTACTTTGAGGGATTTTTTAGTACTTTTCCAGAAACTGAAACTACCAAATGCTTAGCAGTAACTCTGAGGGTTGCAATAGTCACCTTATAGATGCAATTCAGACTCCTTCCCACTTCTGTGTGGGAATATATAAAATGCTGAATATCCTCTACCCAGAGCTTTACACTTGCTATACATCTGTTTACAGCTTTAACTCACCAACTTACCTTCTGGAAAGGTAACTGTACCCTGCCCAAGGACATACAAGAAAACCAATGAAAACTTCAGAAAATCTCCAAAACTTCCCACACTTCTTGCAGAGAAATCTGGAAAAACCAAAGCATTTTACTTTGTTTTGATAGTGTAATTTAGCTGCTTGATGAGTGAAATTTACAGTTTCTTTCTAAACAGCTACCTTTCAAATTTCAGAAATACCGCATGAAGTGCTTTAGTGGTATTTATTAACAAAGAGACTACTAGTATCCTATTTGAGGCTGTCTATAAACAAACTGTAAAAACACTTCAAAAGCATTAATCAACTTAAAAACATTAATTTCTGCATACATTTTTCTACGCAAGTTAAATCACATTAGGAGTACATACTTTTTAAAGTATGGCTTGAGCTAATTTTAAAGATGGTTGGAAAAGTTTGGTCTACACTGATTAAAATCTATACTTAAATGAAAGGAAAATTTAACCACAAAACTGTGCTCATTTTAGAAAAACAAGCATATCACTGCCAAAGTGCTGTCCTAAGTTTAGATTGCTGTCTGCCTAAAACATTATAATTATGAGAAACTGAAATGGATGTCTAAATGTTTCAAGATGAAACAGCCATTGGGTAATTTGTAAGATATGCAATTATCTTCTGTATTCAAACACATAATACTAATACTCGATCTGAACAAATGCAGGCTGTTTGTGTGAAGACTGAGGAAATCAATGTTAAACATCAATACCAACACTAGATAGGAGTAACCATAATGAAATCTAAGAGCAGAATTACCAAGTGATGTGGAATGAATTACTTCAAGAATTTTCTTTGAGGAGAAACAAAAAAAGACCTGGAATCTCTCTTTGTTGCTTCTGTCTCTCCAAGATCTGCTCAAGCTGAACAGAGGATCCTCAGCCCTTTTATCCCTGTTAAAACTGCATCAGGAAGCATTTTACCCAAGCTCTCATGTGTAGCAAGACAGCAACATTTTTAACTTCAAACACCAGAGAGGGTCTTCAAATGGATTTGAAAGGTCATAGAACATATGTTCTGCTACTTCACAATTAACATTCATATCTGCATGGGATCATTATCATACTGACTATGTACAAGTTAAAAGGAAACAAAAATTAAACACAATCACACTCTCACCCCAGATCTGTTTGTCCATTTCACATATAACCATCGTAAATTCCAGTTACTTTGAAAAGTAAGTTAAATCTTGATCTGCAAGAATCATTAACAGTTTGATGCAATTAGCAGGATTGCAAGAAATTCAAAGTAACTCCATTCTTGTTTCAAAATCATGATTGCATGTACTTGTCAGTACCTGCACTGCCTTTTATTGTCTGCCTTTGATTTAGGAAGAAAAATTAATGACTTGGTTGTGTTCTATTTCTTGGTCTCCTTTGAAAGCCTGAGTGTTCAGTTGTCTTTTGAATCTCCTGACTACAGCCCAGCCTGTTGTTTCACTGATTTGGTGAAAGGAGTACAAAACAATCTGTTTATATATGAAAACACACAGGAAGTGTGAGCACAGCAGTTCACAGGGCCACCATCATTCAAACAGTAATTTTATAAAGGACCAGAAAAACTTTTCAGAAAAAAAAAAAAATTCTCTTTCTACCAGCAATGTGAGGTGATCCACATAACTGCTTTGTACAGACTCATGAGGCAGTCTTCATTTGGCCTTCATAGCACCCCTAGAGCTGCCATCAAAGGAGAAGAGCAAATAGAGATCAATTTCTCTCAACGGTAAAAGATGCTGGATGCCTTAAAAATTATAAAACCATCGTAAGCTCAATGCAAAGCACCTGAGATTAAGAAATATCTTTCAGAAACACTGAAATGAAAGAAATACCTGCTCCCTTGATACCTAAAATAACATCAACAGCAGGTTTTATACCAACGGATGCCTGAAACAAGCTCCGCAAGAGTCAGCGGAGCTTTAGTATCACACATGGAAAACCTTGGAAAAGCAAGGTGAAAAAAAGCAGTTCTGTTCTCAAAGGGAAACCACCTTAAGCCTATTATCAGATTAAAGGGAAAATTAACTTTCTCAAACTCGTGAAAGGATAGTGTCTGAACCCAGTGAAGCTACTAATTTTGCACTGGCAAGTAAAGACTCACAGTTTTTAACCCCTAAGCATACAAGAACTCTAATACAAACAAATGTAATTAGGTGAATTAAATTTATTGTATTAAAACAAGGTCAAGTTCACAAGTAAACTAGCTCAGCTAAGAGAAAAAGACAGGAAAACGAAGAGACATTTTGGGTATGTTTGAAGAATTCTGCTAGCATAGCTCTATCACATCTCACTGTGCCCTGCTACAGCAAAAATCTGGAC
Source organism: Chamaea fasciata (assembly GCF_029207755.1). NCBI lineage: Eukaryota > Metazoa > Chordata > Aves > Passeriformes > Sylviidae > Chamaea > Chamaea fasciata. The sequence continues at coordinate 15,752,160 of NW_027094088.1, read as the reverse complement.
AATTCACAATGCAGAATTGTCTTTCGGGAGCAATTTACTTGTTAGGCCAAGGCAACAAATACTAAAATCAAACTGTGAGCCTTTGCCCACAGTTAGCAGGGACCTGTTCCAGAAATTCAACTCTCCAAAGGTTCCATCTCCCCCTCTCTTAGCCCTAAGTGCTGACCAAGCACTACCCACACAACACAAACCAGCTCTCCTCAGGCCAGTGCCAATAAAACATTGAACCAGACTATGGAGCTCAGAGCCTTACGTCTGTGTGTTCCCAGCACCATGACCTGAACAAACCAAGGGAACAAGGAAGGCACAGCCTTGAATAAGACTATAAGTGGAGGAGAATTAAACATGGAAAGAAGGACAGAGGAAACCACAGATTATTTGTCAATAATGATGAGGTAGGAGGAAAGCATAAATTGAGACAGACTCTGCACATCCCAAGAAGCTGGAAGAAGCAGCCAACAAAAGTAAAAAAAAATGTGCTTTGGCAAAGCAGAGTCGGGAGGAGTAAGGGGTAGCAGCACATTGAAGGATGGGAAAAGTGACAGGAAAGAAAAGATGAGATTGTCCAAACAAAAATTAAGAGAAGGAAACTCTATGGGGAAAAGTCTTGGACAGAATTAGGCAGAAATCCAGCAGAAGGACAAGAGGATTTGCACCTATGGCAGTTCAGATTAAGAATCTAAGAATTAAAAATCTGACTTTACTAAAGATAGCTGCTGAAGGAGTAGAGACTCTGCAGGAACAGATGAAACACGTGACAGCTTCCCACGTGAGCAACTGGAGAAAGGGTTACCTAATCCAGCAAATCCTAAAACCGCTAAAACCTCAGGTGGGTGTGAAGACGACACTTCATTCCACTTCCAATCTTCTTTCAGACTGATTTGTGGGGAGGGGCAGGCAATTCCATGAAAGCGAAACTCAGTGAGACTAAGGAGCGGGACCATACCAGAATCAAGGTCTCCCTGCAGAATTTCAGTCTGGTTTTCACAGTAGGGTACAAAATTATCTTTCCTTCAAGATTCTGTCTCATTGAGTACACATGGTGGACCAGCCCCTGAGGTGTGACTGACTTCCCTCTTTCAGCACAGAAACACTTTGGCAAGCAGTGAATGGAGAAAAAACTCTGGAAAGATGAGAAAGTTCCTTCACAGGCTTATAGTCTCTTCACTCTTACCACATATTCCCTACACATGGCTGACTTCTCTTTTCTTTAATCGAAACTTTTCAGAAGTTTGAGGGTAGTTCTGATTTTCTGAATGACCAATTTGAGAATTGATTTCTCAAGGTACAGTTTCACATTATGGTTGACCCACAGCTGGGTTACATTAGTGTAGAAGGAGAAACAGCTTTCACTCATATCAGAGCAAGGAGTCACTGGAATAATTTCCATCCCCATAAAACTGTTAGATCAACTGTCCCTGAAATCACCCAACCACTAAATCCACTACAAAGAGAGTAACAAGAACCCATGGCCAGCAATGGAAAAGAGTGAGACCACACTCTTCAGCTGCGGTCCACACACTGACCAAACTATGAATTCACACTGGTAAAGGATACCTTGATTTGCTGAGGTACAGCTTCCACTGCAGCTTTGCATTCAGACTATTAGATAACACTGTAAAACATGATTGCAAAATCATCCAACTCATTTCAGATTTGTGTGTTCAATTAAAGACATGTTTTAGCTTTTTTTTTTTTTTTTTTAATTCTAGTTTCCCCATTTGTTAAGTAAAAAGCAGGATGGAGGGGGACCCATCTATTAATCTCTGTTTTACAGTGGAATAAACCCATGCCTGAGAAACATTAAAATGTTACCACGCTATCTACAACTAAAAAGTCCAATGGTCCAAAAGCAGAGGCTGGGTCGTGTCTTGAACAGAACACACAGCTGCTTTGAAATAAGTGAAATACGGTGAAGCTTTCAATCAATAAGCAAAATACACTACCCATTAGTGTAGTCCGCTCCACACACTAACAAAGGAGATTAATGAAGTCCAGTGAGCGAGAACTGTATTGCAATGAATAAACACAAGCACCAGTGTGAAGCTGCACGCCCAGCTCAACTCCAGCATTTATTTTTAGTGTGCAGCTCCTTGCAGCCACAGCTATGTGCTGAACAGCCCGGTTGTGCAAAGCTACGCGCCTTGTTTCAGCGCTCATCCCGCATTCACTGCGCAAGGACCATTCAGGCCAAAGTTTAGCTTTGCCAGAGGGCACATCCAGCCCAGGCAGCCGCACACACGCCAATACTAACGGGAAAAGTGACAACAGACACAATAACCAAGGAAAACCACCCAGTTACAGCTGGAAAAAACCTGACTGGCTTCTGTGTAAGTACAAGTCAAAACAAGACGATGTTTTTCTCCCGAAAGGAAAGATAGTAAGGATGAGGTTTTTAACAACAGGCCTCCAGTTATTTATTCCTCCAGGTGCAACAAAAACAGCAGCACTGAAACCGAGGTTTCGGGTACCGTACACGTCTCACACACACGGAACGCCTCCGCAGACAAGCTCAAGCGCTCTCCTCCATCGCCGCGGCTCCCGGCCCTCCTACAGCACGGCGCCCATGCCTGCGGACAAACGGGAGGCGGGTCAGAGCGCGGCGGGCGACAACGAACCGGCGAGGCCAGGGGAGCTGCGGAGCCCCGGCGCCGCTGCTGCCGCCGCCAGCACCGCGGCCCGGCCCCCCTTCCGTCTGTCTGTCCGTCCGTCCGTCCCTCCCTCCCTCACCTGGGACGGGGCAGCGCCGCGGCAGGAGGAGTTCAAGGAGCCGCCGCGCCGCCACCGCCGCCCGCGGGCCCCGGGGCCGCCGCCATGTTCCCGCGGCCTCTGACCCCGCTCACTTCCGGTCACGGCGGTCACGCCGTTGCCATGGCAGCGCTGCGGGCCGGGCCCTTAAAGGGGCCGCGCGGGATAGTGGCTCGGAGGGGTGTGGGGGCTCCTGAGGGGGACGGCGGGGCCGGGTCGGGCCACGCCACCGGGGAGGCAAAGCACGCCTCTTAATTCGGGGGTTAGCCGAAAAGGGACAGTGATTCATCCGCCCCACAGCGCTGCACGAAGGGGAAAACCGAACCAGTGTTTAGCTGCGGAATTTGTCATAAAAGAGCCTGTGGGGTGGGAGAGTAGTGGAAAACGACCGTGGCATGATTTCCACTGCTGTGAGGAGATGGTTTCTCTTAACTTTCCCCGAAATGGGCTGTATTTTCAGTTTTTATTGCACCGCCTTTGCCACCGCTCACTGTTGATGGAGTTAACCTCTTTATATTCTTTCCACATGTATGCTTTTATAAGGTAAACAAACCTGGTGAAACCCCCAGTCCAAGAAGGGAAACTCCAGGAGGTTTTAAATAAAGTTTTATGTTTGTGTGAAACCAAAGTGAGTCCATGCCTGGCTGACAAGAGCTGCTGGATGAGGACCAAAGCAACCTGGGGCTCTCCTCATTCCACATCAATTCCATGTGCATAGATTAACATCTTCCTCCGCAAAAACTCCTGCAAAGTACAAATGAAGGGCAAAACCTGGTCCCATACCCACTTAGGGATATATCTCCCTATAGCCATTCCCCGTCTGGGATCCTTGCCCACTGCAGCTAGTTTTGAGGACAGCATTGTCTCTTCTGATGCACCTACAATGATGCAGTGAGAATTTATTGCCTTAGGGAGTACCTTTGCAGACTTGAGAATCAGTCATCAATTTGGTCAAAGGTTGAAATAAAAAGGGAATAAATCAGTAGGGAATGAGCATTTGGGGAATTTCATCCTAAAAGTCATAGAAGCATTGGAAAATCCACTGTCATCACTTTTTGAGGGCTCTCATTGGTTCATTTGGCCTGGAGAAGTAGGAGCTAAGGAGCGTTTTAGCTGCAGTCTACAACTGGTGGAAGGTAATTGAGAAAGTGGAGCCAGACTCTTCTCCGAGGTGCACAGCAAGCAGATGAGAGATCTTGGTCCCATGTTGCAGCAGGAGAAACCTCAATAAATTAATAGGAAGGAATTCTTCAAAACTAGAGCAGTCAAGCACTGGAACAGGCTTCCCAAAGACCTTGTGCAATCTCAAACCCAGAATGGACTGGGTCTTATGTAACAGTATCAATAGCATCCCAAATCCTTAAAAATGCCTTAGCTGAAGAGACAAAGGCAACTCCTGTGTTGGAGCATTCTGCCTCTTGTGTAGGGAGGCTCTTTGTTGTGTGATTCACCTCAGCTGACTTGTGCTAACCAGGAAACAGGCATTTAGTCAGACTTAGTCACCAAGATTCCCTCCTCTAGGCAGCTCCAAAAAGTGACCCATTCCATCCCAAAATGGATATCTAAAACAGCCCAGCACATAAGGAGCTGAAATGGCTAACCTTGAGATCACTCTGGCTGATGACATGGTTAAAGCCAGGTCAAATGAATCCTCACTGATGCCTCCTGAAAATAAGGACAAGAGCAAGGCAAACTGCTGAATTTTAAATAGCAATAGCTTAGCATGAAAAACAGCATCAGCAGAATGTCCCCAAGGGTAGCATGTGCCGTGGGCTGTCAGCCATAGACTTGTGGCCAGGCTCCTGGGCAGCCTCAAAACTTTGAATAGAAACAGGGCAGTGATGGCATCTGCAATATCTGCAAAATTCCCTGCAATGCTAATGGAAAGTTGTCCCCAAATTATTATATTGCTGTTGTCTAGGAAGGCGAGAGGAGTGAAACTCATGTCTATGTGTGGCTTTTGGTATTTGTACCATAGGGCAGTCATGGCTCTTCCATTAGATTGATAAACTGGGCAAAAATGCATATGGCTAATTGCCTCTTGGGCTGAAGCTCTCTGCATGGAAGAAATACATGCTAAAGTGGGTTAATAAAATACTGAGAAAGATTTTGTAAGTAGCCAAGTAAGGAGCTTTGGCACTTTGTGCACCAACACGTAGGCCAGAATCTTACAGCAGCGCACTCCCTGCCACTTCCAGGGTGACCCTGGATAAATCATCTCACTTTCCTATCGGCATAGTAAGAATAATGGCACTTTCTTCTTGCTGAGAGTGCTGCCAGGAGATGATAATCAAAGTTTATAATTTGATTAGAAAGCGTGAAACATTATACAGCACTCCTTACAATGCCAACACCTCGCTATATAAACTTTCAGTCAGGATATTTTACTTAAAACTGTGGAGAAAACAAATTGGTAAGACAAACAATAATAAGTAATTGTGGTCCTATTTTCCTTAAGAACCCCAGAGCAATTTTGTACTGTTTGGAGATAAATCTCTTTGTCCATCACATTGACATGCAGGCAGCTGAAGAAGGACGTGACATCTTTTCAAGCATTCACCATAGCACTCTAGTAGAAAATAAAAAGGCAAGTTTAATTTTCAGTTGCAACTACACAGGCAAAGTAGATAAGCAGCTTGTGTTTTGCACACATACACTGAAAGCTGAACTTGTGTGAAGTGAGTTAGTGTAGGCATTTTGTTAGAAAGCAAAAAGTCTGCTCAAGAAAAATACAGGCATTCATAATGCCCCTACAGTTTTTGTGAAAATGGAAAGTACAATTTCTACAGCCAAAGACAACAGTGAGGGGAAGAAAAGAATGTTCAGTATTCAGCAAAAAGGAAGAATCCGGCTGACTGGAAATGCATGTGCATTTCAGAAGGCTTTGTTAAAATAATATTGAGGTACTGGATTTACGTTCACAAAAATAATGCCATTTGATGCCCAAGTCAAGCTTTCCACGTGTTTGAAATAAGACAATATAGATTTAATTTAGCCACAAAACAATTCCTGTGGGGAGAGCTGGAAGCAGCAAGGCCTGATTCCCAACAGACTTGTTCCCTGTGCCCGTCAACCCATCTCCATCTCCACTGCATTACTTTTGTCTCCTTCCCACTCCATGGACAGCATCCCTGCAAAGGAAGAAGTAGTGGGTGCAGGTGGGCCAGTGAGTACCAGCTGCCAAGAGAAACAATAATGTTTGCTCAGTCAGGGCATGAATTTAGTTCTCACTCCTCTATCATAATGTCCGTATTAACAGATCTTGTAAGAGCATGATTGTTTCTGCCTTTCTGCCCTTCCATTGAATTTGAGTAAAATTCACCAAGAAGGTTCAAAAGCTCTTGGAGAGGGACTTGCAGCCGGAGTGAAAAGCAGCATGGCCACATAAGCAAAGTTCATGTAAAAAAAAAACCAGATTGAAAAACTAAAAAGTTGCCCACAGTGGGGGAAAACCTCACAACAATTAAAATTGTTTTGCAAGGGGGTGAAATTGAAAATGATTGAGTCTTTCAAGTTGTGTTAGCACCTGAGAAATAGAAAGTGAAAACAGAAAATGATACAAGCTACTATCCATCCACTGACAGGATGTGGAAACATATGGCATGAAGAATTTAAGATCTTCATAAGAACACAAGAGAAAGGAATTTTTTTTATTATAGCTGGGGTTAGCTTTATGAAACATTTTTTGGCTATATGATTTGTAGTGGGACCTCTCCATTCATCTTGTGTTGGTATAGTTCAGCAGGATGACAAGTGGCATCATGGAGCTCATAACAAGTCTCCAAGAAGGGACACAGAGAGGAGGGAAATAATTTGAAAACAGTGTTACTAACAACAGCAGTATGCCTAAAACATTTTGGGTTTTAATCACTATTGCTTAGCTCTGTGTTTTATTTGTAGACTAAGTCCCCTTGGGGCCTATATCTGAGCTGAGCGAATGATAGACCATGTGGCACTCAATGGGAAGAAAAGATAAACAATATGGAAAAATATCATTAGGTAGCCAGTCACGCCTCTCTATAACTGCCAAAGAACAGCAGAAAGATAACTCATGTTCTCCTGTTCCTTGGAAAAGTCTCAGTCACTTGAATAAAGAGGCTTTCTAGGAGCTCTTGTTGAGAAATGGCCTGGGCTGTGCTTGCATCAAATGGTTTTCAAATTGAGACACACAAGCTCCTTATGGATCTGCTGTTTACATGGCTATTTCCACTTCCTAAATCTCATCAGAATGTGTTAATTCCTTTCCTAATGGCCCTATACCATGTAAACAGTTGCAAAATTAGCCCCAGGGATGGTATTGAATGGTAAATTCAAGGAGTGGGAGAAGAGGAAGAAGAAAGGATTGCATGACAGAAAGGGAAAGATGAGAAGGGGTCATTAAATGCCCGGGGTGGGAGGTCATGAGGTGCATTCCCCAAAGCCCTCTGCCCCAGAGTGCAGTGCAGATGTGATCCTCAGGGCCACTGCCTTCACTCCACAAACACTTTGGGATGGCTCTGCCCTCGTGCCCACTCTCTCCCTTCACAGCCCTCGGGTAGCTCATTTGCTGAAACTGCCATACTCCACATCCAGCTGGGTTTTTCCTCCCTCCTGGGTTTTTCCTCTCTCCTGGGTTTTCTAAGCAAATTTCACTGCCTGTGAGAAGAGCTAAGTAACTTGATGTCTGGATAATTCACCGTCTCACCTCCATATGCCTACTTTTCTGGAGGGTTTGAGATAAGGATATGATAAACCCTCATAAGGATTTTCACCTCTCCATCTGCTTGCAAAGAAAATCAGATATCTGAGCCCACATACCCTCCTAGGTGTGGAAATTTGCTAACTGTTCATAACATGCCTAAGCTGCACTTGTTAATTTTTCTTCCAGAAACAGCAGAAGTAGAGAAGGGGCCTTGACTCGAAGGGCATCAGCACAGCAGTGAATAGACATTACCGTCACCAAATCAAAACAGGGGACGCAGTGACAGCATGGAAAGCTTGCACTGATTTAAGCTGGTATAATATTTCTGGTGCCTGCAGGGTAGGTGTATATCTCTGGAGACAGACTAAGCTCGTTCTTATGCACAGCCCCATGAACAGCAAACAATAAAGGCCACTGTTTACTGGCCTACAAATATAGTAACTGGCACAGGTGAGATAATGGATTTAGCTGATTTGGGAAACATTATGAGTTTAAATGTTTTTACTATCAAATTCAAAATACATCTGTAGGTACAACCATAAAAGGTGATTCGATAAATTACAGGAGTTTTTTAACTCTCCGAAGCTGAAGAGAAGATGGAGTTGATTCAGAAATGTTTATTTGATTTAGTTGCTGTTTGGTTCACAGGAGACTCCCCACAGGGGCAATAAAACCCAAGGCTGCCTTTTTTATAGAGCAAAGATTTTACACTGCAGTCCTCTCCAGTCTGTTTAAACATGCCCCTCTCTTGCTTCAAATACTAAGCAATTCCATTCATCACAACTCAGAAATTTCAGAGATGGAAATGATCTATTAAGCCCTATGATCCATCTCCTGAAAAATGCAGGATTTCTCTCCATAGCGCCTTTGTATTTTTAATGTTTTGTCCATCAAATTTATAAGGTCACATTAGTGAAGTGTACATTTCATTGTATTTCATGTTTATGTCAACAAATAATAAGTGGTTGCTTAATGTCAGTGTAATTGGTCTTATGGATGTACCAGGCAAAGGAAGCAAGCAGTAGCCAGCATAAATGGCAGATGCCAGAATCAGGAGGGGTTGTTTTGTTGCTAAATGTGATCAGTGCTGTGCACAGTGGGCTTTCAACTATTCTTCTTTGGAGAATGGTCATTCTAATGTCAGTCGTTAGCAATTTGCTGCTGGTCACTTGGGAACAGCATGTTTCCTACAAATTGCTTCTATTAGTCACCAGTTCTTGTCCAAATAATTGACTATGAGAGAGACACAGCCTGTGTGAGATGGGTGTTAGCAGGGTGGGAGAGTGCATGGACACATTGTTATAGGACACACACTTTACGTTTTCTGAATGCCAAAAATCAGTGGAATGGGCTTAGATCTCTTTTATACTGGGGTCAGGCTGGAGCTGCACCACCAAAGTCCAATGGAACCCTTTGAAAAGCCAAGTCTAACACACATGAGATCAGTATCTGGCAGTGATACAGCAACACATTTGCTTGTCTCTGAAATGCAGTCACCTCTGGCATGAAACCTGGCAGCTGTTTCACATAAAATAGTCAGGATGTGAACCAATATACTTCAGGAAAGGAGGAAGAGAAAGAGGAAGAAGAGCATGGAGGAGTCTCACTGGTTTGTACCCTTCGTATTCATGTCATCTGCCCCTTTAGTGAAAGCTCTTCTACACAATGTTGTTAATTCAAGTACCTGCTCTTTTGACAGCCTTTTATCTCACTGAAAATAGATGTTTTGGCATGACAGCAAATACAAGGAACAAAAAAATTTAACTTACCTACTAAAAAGAAAAATGCTGTGGAAAAAAAAAAAGCAGGTCACAGTAGCACATCAGGAGTCAGCTATGTCATTCTCATCAGGAGCTCCATTCCTCTCACCACACCTCTCACGACACCATCTGGATATGTTCCGCTTTAGGTTATTGCTGGACTGCTCCTCTGGTCCTGCGATCATGATTTGTGAAGGCTGAACCCCAGAGAGTACAGGGCTAAGAGGTTACAAATGACCTCCCAATAAAACTCATGTTATAGTTATAAGGAAGGGTCAAAGACTGTTGTTGATAGGGTACTTTTGAAATGCCAGAAAAGGGGGCTTTGAGTTCATACAAGTAGTTCTGGAGCCTCTGAAAATGTATCTTGTGACCCTAATGCAAGAAGCAGCAGTACCTTTGAATCCAAAGCTGCCAATCTCTGGACTGATGTAGAGGGAACTGGATGCTAAATCCCCAAAGTCTGTGTCGGAACCAAGGAGGGTCCTGGGAAACCAGAGCATAATTATTGCTGTCATGGGAGGAGGCAGCAGCAGCAGCAGGACAATGGATGGGGGTCAGAGGGGATAGAGGAGCTGGACTTATGTAAGCCATTTCTCAAAGTTACACAACGGAGTAAAGTAATAACAGTAATGCACTTTTATAATGCATTCCTACAGAGATTTAAAATGCTTTGAAAAGATAAGTAAATATTATATCATAAGGTGGCAGATGGAGAAACCAGAGCAATGAGGAAATTTGTGGCTTCTTTGTAACTGTAGGGAGAGTCAGAGTTGTGGTGGGGAGCAAGAGAAAGGTCTCTGGAGCCCTCTGAGCACTTGGGCACAGTCTTCCAAATGCCCAGGTGTGCTGGACAGGATGAAAACTGGCAAGTTAGGAAGAAATTTTCCCTAAATCAGGAAACAAATCAGAAACAAGAAATGCATTTTTCAAGCTGGAAAAAGATGTTTGGTGAAAACAACAGAGAAACATTTTGGGTTCCCAGGATTTTATTACCTTTCCTAGTGTGAGCCAAAGGATTTGATCCAAGTTTCCAGAGATTATTCCTCACAGGAAAAGCAAAGCTGTTATAAAGGACATAGCAATGGCACAGTAAAAACAACAACAATAATGAAAAGATGTCTTTTGTTTAATCACCTGGACAGATCCTGCATGATGGAAATAAAATGTGGGATAACAAGCTCCAAGAGACAGGTCACAGCTACAATGGCTTGACAGGCCAAAGCAGTGGAGTGAGACAGTGAAGTACAGGTGAGGGGTGAGGAAGGGCAGTGCTCCCAGGAACACAGATCTGCCTGCGCTCTTTGTGGCAAAGCTTCTCTTTGTCATCAGTGCCAGTGACCCTTAGCAGTTGTTTGCTCTCCCAGAAAACTTACTCAAACCATTTACTGATTTCCCACTGACAACAGACTCTCCACCTCTCATTACTAGCTCCCTGGGCTGGACTAGTCCCTTTGGGGTTACTGTGCAGGGAGTAACAACCTTGGGGGCAATCACTGGTTGCAGAGGGACCTCCATCCTGCAGAGAATGTGTTCTGTGCCTCTGAGCATGTCTGTCCCATGCAATAAGGAGTGCTGAAGTCACCCTGCTCATCCCTGGCCATTAATTGCTGTGTGCTGAGGACATCCCCTGACTGCTGTTTTGCTGGTCTTACACCTCTTAGTCCCTTCCTGCAGCTCTGCCTCCACTCATGGGTGCAGCTGCACTCTTTCTCCCAGGACAGGCAGCTCCTGTGCTGTGTGTTCCCTCTCCTGCCTGTGGTACTGCTGTGGGTAGGGCAGATCTTCCAGGAGACATTTTAGTTGGGGAGGTCAGATTATGTGGCTCAGAACTTTTCCTTCAAGACAGAAATTAAGCCTTCACCAAAATACTCAGCTCTCACCCCTCCTGGACTGAGAGGAGGGCTCAGCCATGCAGCCAGAGGTAACGCTGTGCAGATCTGGAGGATCAGTCCTGTGTTTTCTGTGTTAATTCAGCTTTCAGGGACTTATGGGAAAATAAATGTCCTGTCATATGAAATGCAGTAACTAATAAATAATGATCTGGATTTCTGCACGATTTAGCAACTGCTCATGACTGCAGTCTTATAACAGGTCAGTGAGCAGCCAGGTGTAGCCCCCATTTTTGGTTGGGGAGACCTGGAGCAGAGGACCCTGGCTGAAGATCATTTTCTCTTCCAGAATGGGTGGTGCATGGCCTCCTTTCCTGTTATAATCTCTCCATGGGCAATTTTGCTGCCAGGAAGAGCTGTAATCTCCCCTGGGTTGGGAAATGGCACAACAGGCACGTGTCCAGGTCACACTCACTGACTCGCTCATCCAGCAGGTTTATCTGTGGGTCCAGAGGGGAGCAAGGTAGTAAAGTGCCAGCCCTCTTTGCTGGAAAGTCTATACCTGTGGCTGCCAGGAGGATTTTGGCCATGGTTACATGAACTCCAGTGCTGTTTGGTCAGTCTGAAGCTGACACTCCCCTATGCTCTGGCTCATCTGGACAGGATCCGACATTCTGGGTGAAAGCGAACGCAGCAGCTGAAGCTGGCACACAGGGGACTGAGCCGGCTTCAGAAAAAGCATGTGGCTTTCCAAACATCTTGCAGTCCAAAGCAAAACCAGCAGTTCTGACATGCTGTGAGCAATAAACAATGAGCTTTGTCAGCATGTCTAGAGGAAATGATAATTCCCGGAGTGTGAATGATGAAATGTTAACCAAGATGGAGGCTTTGGATAGCATTGTGGTTAGGAAAGCATATGTGCATCAGTGTGGAAGAGCTGACACTAACGCAAAGAGCCCTAAACATAAAGTCCTTCCAGGTCTCTCAACTTACTGCCCAGTGGTATTTTCTCCTGTTCCCTGTGCAAAGTGTAAAGCATTGCTTGTGCTTGAAGGGGAGATTTGCAGTGCTGTAACCAGGACCTGAATCTGTCCCACTGGCTGCACGGCCCTGGCACTTTATCACCCACAGCTAAGCGCTTCCGTCAGCCCTCTGAGACACACAGGGCTTGGTGCAGGGTAATTTACTGTTGTACCTGCATTACGAGATTGGCTGTCCCTCTTTTATCCTCTTTGAATTAAGAGGCAGCTCTGGTCACTTCAGTGTAATTGAAAACCTAATGAATCAGGGGGAGTGTTTTAAAGGTTACAGTGACCTTGACAGAGATCTGCTAGCCCTGTGCTTAAATATTTTGCAAACCTGATGCAGAGTTTTGAGGCCAAAAAGAGTCAAAGTGCATTTTTCCCCTTTGCTTGGAAAATGTTAAAACTGTTCTCTGCAAACCATGTGAAATGTTTCCAGTCACTCCAGCACAAGTCACTTCAGCAATGAACAGCATTGACATGCATGTATTAGCAGAAAACAAGAATAACTAGAGTCAGAGAAAATGATGCAATTATTCATAGTAATAATATTAATTTCACAATGTCATCACTTTAGGGGCCTGTTGCAATAAATAACCTTGAGAGTTATCTTAGTGTGTGTGACAGAGGACGTATGTACAGTTGAGATCAGATTGCACAATAACTTTTTCCTGATGTGCCCTATGAAACATGGAACCTTGATCTCACTCACCAGTCACCCATGCTGGGGTTGTTTTAAGAAAAATGACATTCAGGACCATTATTCAATGCTGGAGGAAAAAAAAAAAAAAAAGACTCAGGGTTCTGCTATGGCTAGTGTTACCCTCAGGCATTTCTGGCATGTTTCCGTTGTAAATTCATTTTACATGTGGCCAGGAAGTACAACATCTTGTTGCATGTTGAAAAAAAAATACCATATTTCTTCCCTGTTGCTCATTTCCAATCTACAGAAGCATCTGGTGGGAGCATGTCAGAAGATCTGTCACTAAATGTAAGAAGTTCAGCCCCCAATGCACTTTAATCCCTGAGTCTCATTTAAAAGAACAAGATGAAATCATATTTTACTCCTCTACTTTTTTAAATTGTGACTTTTTTTTTTTCTTCCTCTCTCTTTTGAGTAGGACAATGTTTTTCTACTAAATACTGTTTTCACCACTGTCACTTCTGAGCAATTGGGTTTTGGATGGAGATAAAAATTAACACTGTTGCTTCCCAGAAAAATCCTAGAACCATAAGTTTCCACCAAAGCCTGGCCCACGCATCCAAGTTTTGAGACACCCTTAGCAAAAATACTACACGGGGAAAAGTGATAAAAGGCCAAACACTTCAGTTTGCATGAGTGGTACTGCAGGGCTTGAGATGATGGCTGGCCATGCTGTGGCATTTGCCAGAGGGGCACAGATTTGTTGAAGAGTATGAAGGCTTGTCTTTAGTGTCACAAACATGGCCTCTCTCCCACCTCTTATTCCTTTCTGTTCCTCCCTCTCTAGACCAAGCCAATATCTGCATCGCCATTCCCACCATTCTTACAATGGCAACCCCAAAAGATTTCTGTTGATTGTTAGGAGGAAGGTAAAGATATATTTGCACAGCATAGAAATTGCTTTCGCTGCTCCAAGTTCCAAGCACCGTAGTCTTGTGCATTTTCTACTGGCACAATGCCTGTCCACTCCCTGCCCATGAGTATGGACCTGGAACTCTGTGGTGACAGAATTGGATTATTTCTGCCATTCTCTTCTCCTGTGACCTGCCTGTTTCTGTCCCCATACCTCACCTCCCATGAGGGTCACTCTCTCCTGGTTAATCTGGGAACTGAGTTGTGAATAAGACAGGTTGCATTTCCCAATGGTCAGACTGGTTCCCCTGTCATAAGCCTCACACTTATACTAGAAGCAGGAAAATTTGAGAAAACACATCTGATGTAATTAGTGAAACCTTTCTGCCAGGTGTTTAACAGCAGAGAAAAATGTTTGGATTTAATATACCCATGGCCCCTCTTGATAAAGGACTAAATTCCAATCTCCACTTAGAAACCTGAGAAAACTAAACATACCCTCCCCAGGAGCTCTTAAAAAGATAGATTTCCACCACTCTCTTGCATTCCCAGATCTTTATTAGGCAAGAGGGAGCACAGTCATAAAGCCAGGCAAAGCCAGTAATGGCAATATATATCCAGATAATGAGCAAAAGAACTCAAATCTCTTGGCAGAGGTCCACCTCCCTTCCCCCTGTCTAGTGAAAAGGTGCCCCAAAGAGAGCTCCATGGCTCCAGCACCTCAGCCAGGGTCAGGAGCAGGGAGCAGTCCTATCCAAAGAGCGATGGAAGATGCCAGCTGCCAGTGCTGTGGACAGAAGGCCTCTCAGCTGCCTGCACAACCACCCAAGGACCTGGTGAGAACACACACTGATACAACTCAGGGTGAATCAGGCCACTGAGTGGCACAGAGTTGCAAGGCAGGAGTTCAGGCAGCAGAGTGCCATCAACTTGTGTCCTCCAGTTATCAACAAACTGGTGTTGGAGTGCAGTGTACCCACACTTTTACCTCCCTGTGGAGTCTACAGGCAGAGATGGAGAAAGAAACACTATTCCAGCATTTTTTGTGGCATGTCATGAAAGCAATCCAGGTGGGCAAAGGACAGACCACTTCCTCCAAGGCACTATCATAAAAGTCAGGTTTTCATTTCAATGTGTCCTAAGCACAAGGGTCCTTAAGGCCTCTGGGCCTAAGATGGCTGGAAAGGAATCACTGTGGTCTCCAGAACAGTTTTATCTTCTCAGCTGTGCTTTACTGGAAGGTTGCATCATGCCAGTTTGGGGGTGGGAACTTCACCTCTCCTGTCTGTTGGGTTGCTGGAACCTGCTTTGCCCAGAACTTATAATTTCAAACTGTTTGGAGGCTGCTGCTTCATGCTAACTATGTTGTGCCCGGGGCAGTATTTACCACTAGAGGGATTTCTACATGGGTGCCATCATTTACAACTGCTTATGAATAATTTGGGGCTGAAGTTGTAAATGCTGATCTTCAGTCTGAAAGTCCTAGAGGATTTGACAAGTTGAATCTATGTTAGGAGACTGACAGCTTTCTAATTGCAGTCTGTTACTCTCCCCTTCCACTCTGTTTTACTGGATCTCTTTGGAATTTACTGAAATACCCAAAGGCTCGCTACCAACTCAGTGAGATCTAGGATGGATTCCTCACCACATTTAGCTAAAGCCAAGATCAGAACTAAGCATTACTCTCAGAGCTGGAGCTGTGGAGTTAGAAATTATTGGGAAGGTGTATGTGGAAAGTCCTAAGTGTGGGGGATTTGGTCATTTTCCAGGTTTTGTGTATTTCAACCTTTTGTCTGATTAATTTATACATTACATCCATTCTAAACCTAGAAACATAACCAGAAGACCTAAAATAATCCCTCTGAAACCCTTTAAACCTACCTTTCCTGGAAGAAAAGGAAGGTGCTTTCTCCTTTCATAAAATCCCTCATTGCAAAAACACATAGCTTTGAATACAGAGCAAGGAACAGCAGGAGTAAAGGAGGAGACATATATGGAAAAGACAGAGATAGTCCAAGCAGAAGCAAAGAGGCAACATGAATTGTCCACAGGTATTTATCCAAGAAGATTTGCTCATCTCTGCCTCCATCAAAAAGGGATGGTGCCCAGGTGAAGCCGTGTCAGTGTCTCAGTGGAGCAGTGAAGATCATTATTTGGTGTTTGGATAACATATCTGTTCTCTTGGCTAGCCAGACATATCATGTGACATGGACATATGCTAAGAGAATCTGCCTGGGCAGCTTCAGTGAGGAACAGAACTCATTTTCCCAGCCATATTCATGCATTTCATTTTAGTTCTCTTATTTTCTCCTTTTTTCCATTTCTTTCCCTCCCCTCCTCTTTTTTGTTCCAGAAGGCACCCATCCAAGTGGCCCCATGAGCTGCCTGTGTTGTAGAACTGTTTTCCTGCAGAGCAGCCATCAGCTGGCAGCAGCTGGTGGGGGAGCTTGGCAGCAGGAGCTGTGGTGACCTCTCTGCTGTGGAGCTTGCACAATGCCATGGGAACTCCTGGAACGGATGGGAACGATGTATACAGGAGATATTCCTGGGGCCATTACACAGTGCTGGAAGAGGCTGGATTGCAGCGGTCCTATTAATGTCTTTCATTCATCTCCAGTGAAGTCAACAGTTGAAAGCAATTTTAAGCACTTGGATCATACAGAATATATAAATACCTGTGTTCTGTCTAGCTGTAACAATTCAATGATAAGTATGACTCCCTGGTGAACGAACAGGATATCACAGGCTTATTTTGTCTTCCAAATGGGTCAGAGTTGAATCTTTTACTGGATTTCCACATTCATTTTCACTTAACAGGTTAGATTTTCACTTGGAGAAGGCATTGTGTTCATAGTTCTCAGGCTCATGATCACAACAGAAACACCTCCAGATCTTCTGAAGATAATTTAGACAAATTTTATAACCTGCAATTTGGTTCTAGATCCTAACGAACACCGTCATTTATATATATATCAATATAGTTCAGGTTTATGTATTCTATATATATAGATCCAGTAACCTTGAGTCAATATGTATCTCTTCTTGACTACTTTAAGAGATCTTAAGTTCATTAACCTTTATAGGCAATAATGACCTTTCCTGCAGTATCCTTGTTTTGCACCATTATCTGAAATAATGAAGTTACACCCATAGCTTCAGATATATGATTTTCAAAAACACTATTGACTTTGTTAGAAATAATAAAAAACATCTATAATATCTCAAAAGAACAACCATTTAACATTTCTTTAAAATAGTGCAGTTAGAGCATTTCTAAAAATTTCAACAGCCATTTACAATTGCTGAAAATTTCACCTGACAGCTGGTTGAAAATTGTGGAAAATACCAAAGCAAGCTCAAGAATCAGATTGTTTTGGCTAGTGTGGGTATTTCTCTAGGCTTTAAAAACAAGGCAGTGGGATAAAACAAATTCTGACCTTGGCATTATACTTTCATGCAGACTGTAATAGCTGTGCTGTGCTTTCCAGTGTGTTTTGGCACTTGTACTCCATAAGCAATGTATATATCTATAGATACACACATGCTGCCCAGTTTTCTTCACTTACATGTTCAGCTGAGCTGTGTTAGGGCTTCAAAGGACATGCATGTGAATACACATTCATGTGCCTGCACACATGCACATGCAATAAATGAACAGCTCTGAACATGCACATGCAATAAATGCAGAATTTGTGCTTATATTGCACATGCAGCCTTGCAATCCAAGACCTCAAAGTATTTTGAAGTCACTTAAATACCTTGTCCCTCCTTCACACATTTCACTCAGTTCTGTGTTTCTCTCTGTCCACACTAGATAGGTAACAACTAAGCCTCTGATCACTGTTGCAAAGGGGATATATTTATAAATTTCCTAGTGAAGTGAGCTGATTCCCCCAGATCCTGGAAGGTTAGCAGTGCTAGGAGCAACACCCATATTATCACCCTAAGCCATGTACTCATCATCAGAGCTGGTGTTCTCTCCAACATCTCTTTTTTGCCACACACTCCTCTTTTAGATTTTCATGTCCTGCTCATCCTCCTGAAACAGAGAGACATCTGAAGCATCCTCAGCTCTGGAAAGGACTTGTTCAGAACCTCCCAAGACTGAGCCTGATTTTGTCAAAGGGAACACAAGTGTGGTGATTGTCAGCTGTGTGAATCCCAAGGGAGGACGACAGGATTACTGTTAGACACTTGATGAGCCAGGCACAAAGCTATTAGCATCCTAGGTTTGCTCTGAACATCACAGAAAGACTAATAAAGTTTTAAATTAAAAAAAGAAATTCCATCAAGGTTAATCTTTGAAAAGCCACTGTCCATCTGGGTGCCTTCTTCCTTGGTATTAATTACAAAGACTGTAATCCATAAGCAAAATATGAGCGAGATGTAAGCTCACTGCTGTTGTCTTTAATATTTTGCTTGCTAACAGGGCATCTAATTCACCATGAGCAGGAAGTCATCAAACCTCAGGGGTTACCCAGGCACACAATCCCTCTAAATGAGCAGTAATCTCCTCCATGGAATCTTCCATCTCATGAACTAATAAGTGATGTTAAAGGCTCATTTGCTGTGGGATCTCCTGGCAGTGGAGGGGATGACACTGTACCCAGCTCCAGGCACAGCAGAGAACAGAGCCTGGGACAAGTGTGGGCAGTGAGGCAGATTCCTGGCACTTTAACCTTTGTGATAAAAAGAAATTCTTCCTTGGGACACGAGTGCTCTGTCAAAATTTGTGAGCATGGACACTGGACTGAAAAGATCCCACTAGTGGTTTCAAGCAGTGAGATCAATAATAATTTCCATACTCAGCTCTTTTACATAACACTTCCCTCCCTGCTCCCTGTGGGATAAACAGTGGGACTCAAGGCTGACATTTTGCAGATGCTGGGAGTGTGAGCAGTTCCGGCAGTGGCGGCAGGAGGAGAAGGAGGTAGCACGGGGGAGAGGCACAGGCAACTGAAATTCATTACTTGGAGAGGTTGCAAGGGTCAGTGACAGTGGCACTGAATGGATTTTTCCAGCCGTTTTGAGATGAGATTTGCACTCTGTAATCTGAATGCTTTTATCTATTTCTGAAAATAGACAGGAATTTTTTCCACAGGCTGCTCCAATCTGGCTATGGAGATGCAGGGAAGGATTACAGGGATAAATTCAGGTTTTGTTAAGCAAGCATAGCTTTTCCAAACCAAACATAGACAGCATTCTCACAGCACAAACATGTGTACAAGAGCTCTCTTGTCGGAAGGACACGTCCCCTTGTGCTAGAGATGAAAGTGCGAGGTGCTGTGCACAGCCTTGGAGCCCTTAACTCCTGTTTTGTATTCTGTTTGCCTCTCCAAGCCAGCTGTGCAAGTGCCAGCGAGGTCTCTCCAAAGCTGCAGAGAATGATCTAGATTTGTTTCCCCTGCTGAACTGACAAGTACTAGTTTACTCAGTGATTATTTTCTGTTTCACTCACATTTTGCTACAGTTGAGTTTCCTCTCTTGCTTAGTCATGTCCTCTTCTGGCAGCAGTTTCTCTGAAAAGAGAGCTGATTCTAGAAATTAGCTAGGACAGAAACTGTCGAGTGGTGTATTACAGCACTTTCAGGGATGAAGAACTGATGAGAAACCAGCTTTATTTACTAACTTTTTCTATTCAGAATAGAAAATATTATTCTAGGACTTTAGTGTCACTAAATGTTTTCACCTAGAATCTGAAGGATGTGCTTAGTTGTGGATAGACTGTTGTCTTGGGGTAAAATAGTGTGGGATAGCAAGACGTGCAGTTGCTCAGCATCCACTGTGTTCACAAGGTTTTACCACTTTCCTGGTGTCCCTCAGAGCCACCAGCCCCATCTGCAATCAGCACACCTGCCCAGACTTGAGTCACACAGCCACTTTCCTGCCCAACTCCTTCCAAGTGCCAGTAATTTTCTCTTACCTGCACTTTAGCACCCCCACTTTAAATACAAAACAGGTGCTGTGAAACACAGATACACCGTTTATGGGTGGAAAGAGCTGGGTATTGGGCTGTAACCCTGCTCTCTCAGGCTGCAGGCTGGGGACATGCCATTGATAGTGGCCAAATGTTTGTGCAGCGGCAAGTGCTGCTTAGCAGATCGGGAGCTTTCCTTACTGTCCTGCCAGGAGGTGGCTCTGCCTAGCCATGCCCAGGTGGCCCATAGAGCTGCAAAGTAATCACTCAAGAGCAATAACTCTTGGGAAAAGAAACTCGAGAGAAAGGAAAAGGCAATTCTATTAAGCACTGCAGCCATTGATGGTGGTAAAGCCTTTGGGGTGGGGGGTATGAATCTGCATGGAAAACAGTACACATGGCCAGGGCCACAGCAGAGCATGCAAGGGCTGGGAAACCATGCTGAGAGCTGAGCTGCTGAAGCATCTTGACAGCTCTGAAAGATGATGATGCTAAGTGGAGTGACCGTTCCTTGGAAGCCTCCTGGAGATTCAGAGCAGGGGAAGGGTCTCTTAGGAGGCAGCCAGATCCACTGAGCTTCAGCTGTTTGACAGAGGTTTATATCAGCCCTTCTCGATGCAATGCGGCACGTCCATCAAAACAAAAAAACAAACAAGCAAGTTAGTAAGTGCAAAAACCCACTGGCATTCACCCATGCCCTTAACATTTACCAGCAGCCTCTCACCACCCTCCTATCTGTGCATCCTGCCATTTGCCTGAGCTCAGGGCACAGTTTTATTTCAAGCCAACAGCAAGCACTGCCTGGAGGGGCCAGACACCTTCAGATGCAGCCATTCAGTGCCACAGAAGATGAGACATCAACCATTTCCCCTTGGTGAGCTGATACTGACAGAAAAAATAG
The DNA here is from genome assembly GCF_029207755.1 of Chamaea fasciata. Classification (NCBI taxonomy): domain Eukaryota; kingdom Metazoa; phylum Chordata; class Aves; order Passeriformes; family Sylviidae; genus Chamaea; species Chamaea fasciata. Next base: position 15,731,744 of record NW_027094088.1, on the reverse strand, counting down.
TTTAATCTGTAATTTGGAAATTGTTTCTATGATTTATCAACCCAGTCAGACTACGGCTCTAAAAAAACACCTTCTGGACAAATGAAGATACTGAAAACATACCCTAAGGAAGTGTTCTGAGGAATTTTCTTGTGGGGTAGGATGTTTGAGCAGATGGCAACCTAATTCCAAGGATTTAAGATGGTGCTTGGGCTCAGCAGACTCTCCACATTTGCTCCTAATGGTCCCACCAGGTGCAGTTCCCCACATACCAGCCTTCCCACACTGGTGCTAGATGTGCTCTGTGCTGTCAGACCTTCAGCTGGCTCTTCTGCCTCTCTCCCTGCCTCCCCTGGTAAACAAATAATGGCAGACTCCTGTTCAGCCTTGTCTATTTTGGGATCTCTAGCAGTCCTACTGATAATCACTGTTATAAATGTTTACACTGATAGGAGACTGGCCCATATTGTACAGAGATAATAACAGTACAATTTGATATTCATGAGGTGCTGATGATCTCTAAATATAGAAACAGAGTAATTATTGCTGGCATTACAGGCTGGATTTCAAAAAGCAGATAAATGGAGAAATGGATATGCTATTTATTGCAGCTTCAACAGTAACAACAGGAAAGCTGTCTCCCTTGATTAGGCAAGGGCCAGACTGCAGAAGGCAGAGCTCATGGCAGAGGGTGAAGGGATGTGATAGCTACCAATGGAAGGGAAAAGCACAGCTATAGAAAAGAAATCTGAAAGGCACCCCAGGCCAAGCTCAAACCAATGAACGTGACTAGGGAAGATGGCAGTGGGACAGGTTGGGTGTACCAGGAAAACCCATTGTGACTGGACAAAAACATCACAGACTTTTCTACCAAAACCTCTTAAGGAAAGGCAAAGCCTTTGGCCACCCCAATCAATACCTGTCTGCAGCTGGAGCAGGCTGCCAGGGTGCAGTGAGAGCATGCTGGACCAAGATCCCAGCCATTTGCATCCACAGGCAGTGAGCTCTGGCCTCACTCTGCACAAGATGCAGGGGCATTCAAGGCTTGCACACAAGGCTGACCAGGGGGAATGGCATCCCTGCATCCTACATGGCCACTGAAGCAAGTGCAAGCTCCTGCACCTGGCTCAGGGTTATGCCTGATATCAAGACAGGCTGGGGGATGAAGGGATTGAAGGCAGCCCTGTCAAGAAGGACTTGTGGGTTCTGATGGATGAAAAATTTGACTTCAGCCAGTCAATGTGCAGTCCCAGCCCTGAAAACCAACTTCATCCTGGGCTGCATCCAAAGCAGCATGGCCAGCAGCTCAAGTGGGGGTGATTCTCCCCGTCTTCTCCACTCTGGTAAAACCCCACCTTGGAGGGGTGCATCCAGCCCCTGGGCCCCAGTGTAACAACATGGACATGCTGGAATCAGTCCAGAGGATGCCACAAAGATGATCAGAGGGTTGGAGCACCTCTCCTATGAAGACAGGTTGAGAGAGCTGGGGTTGTTCAGCCTAGAGAAGAGAAGGCTCTGGGGACACCTTATAACAACTTCTAGTACGTAATGGGGGCTTACAAGAAAGATGGGGACAGGCTTTTTAGCAGGGCCTGTTTGAAGAGAATGCAGGGTAATGGTTTTAAACTAAGAGAGGATCATTCAGTTTAGATATAAGGATGAAGAATTTTACCATGAGAGTGGTGAACCATGGTAACAGGTTGTCCAGAGAGGTGGTAAAGGCCCCATCCCTGAGAATATTCAAGCACAGGTTAGACAGAGCTCTGAGGAATCTGGTCTGCTTGAAGATATTCCTGTTTATTGCAGGGGGGTTGTAAGTGATCTTTAGAGATCTCTTCCAACCCCAAATTTTCTGTGATTCTATGGATGTGTGTGTTACATCATTCCCTTTTTCTGACTTCCTTTGCTTTGTTTTAGGAAAATTTAGATCTTATGAAGACAATAAAAATAATGGGAACTCAGTGTTTCTGATGAACAGGCTGCTGGTTGACTACAGTCCTTCAATACAGGTGCAGGCACTTAGCTTCGGGCATGCAACTTGGATTGCTGAGGAAATTCCTGACAGCATCTCTGTTCTGTCAAATGCTTTGTATCTTGAGGTATGTGTTTGGGGCCATGTCACTCTCCCAGTCTCTAAAGGATGCCAACAAAGTTATTTACCTATTGAGTGGGCAGACCCCCATCTGTCTGGAAGCATGGCCTTTGCAGTTTCCACAGCAGTGGTAACCACAGTGCTGATCACTGTGCTGACTGAACCGCCAGAGCCATCTGGGATCTGACACTGTTTTGTGCAGCCGTTCCCACCCACCCCTCTGAGGAACTTCACCCTTGGCTGGTGTTTCCAGAACAGACAAGGCCAGATTTGCCTCGACTTTGCCCTTTATCATCACTGTGCTGAACAAAGTGCTCACCAGTTTCTGTTGGGGTCGAGAAAAACACGTGGACTATAGCCAAGCTGCTTCCCCAGAAAGATCAAAAGAAGTGAAACCTACAAACAGAGCAGGACAGGAGCTGTAGATTCACCTGGGGTTTGGTTGTTAGTAATGACTCTTAACAACAATTTACTGAAGTGAGAAGAGGAAGGGATAATATTTACCCACCAGTAGCAGACTTTGGTCTGAAAGTTAAATGCAAAGAGGATGTTTTAAGACCAGCAATTTCTGAACCAGTCTCCTTATTAGGTGATTCTGCACTCTCAATTGCTCCAAGGTTTAGGGAACTCATGTTTGCATGTGAATTTCACCTAGATCACCCCAGTAGATGAAGAGCTAAAATTATTCACAGGTTCTGCTGCTACTTTTCTGCCCTTTCTACACCTTCTCTATGCTTACTACTGTACAAAAGGGAAGGGAAGGGAAGGGAAGGGAAGGGAAGGGAAGGGAAGGGAAGGGAAGGGAAGGGAAGGGAAGGGAAGGGAAGGGAAGGGAAGGGAAGGGAAGGGAAGGGAAGGGAAGGGAAGGGAAGGGAAGGGAAGGGAAGGGAAGGGAAGGGAAGGGAAGGGAAGGGAAGGGAAGGGAAGGGAAGGGAAGGGAAGGGAAGGGAAGGGAAGGGAAGGGAAGGGAAGGGGAGGGGAGGGGAGGGGAGGCGAGGCGAGGCGAGGCGAGGCGAGGCGAGGCGAGGCAAAAAAAAAAAATCTAAAGAATCATGAGTACAAAAAAAAATGCTGGTAAAACTTCATAGCATGCACACAGTGTTTAATACGTTCCTGTAGGTATACAAATATTGACTAAACCTTAAAATGTACTATAGTTAACTGAAGTGGGTTATTCTGTGTTGGGGCAGGGTGAGTCAAAGTTCCCTAGACTTTTACAGCTCTTTGTCAGACAACACCTCAAAGTTTTTATTTAAGTTTTACAGTTGGGGAAACCAAATTGCTGGAAAGTTACATCGCTCAGCCAAGAGCTGCAGCAGGTTTTATTTCCATGGGAGCTCAGTCTAGTCAGTCACCAGCACTCTCAGACAAGAAGGGTCCTGGTTAAACTGGACGTGCGTGAGGTTTCAAACTAGTTGCTCCCAGCAACAAGAGCTATCTGGCTTTGGGGAAACGCTGCTGTGCTGTGCTTGGCTCTGTGTCAGGATGGGGCAGAGAAATGAGTGGCTGTGACCAAGCCAGTGTCACAGTGACTCCACAAATGGACCCTGAGCTCTCAGACGAGTTCCAGGCTTGTCTGCACCAAGTCAGCTCCCACACAGACAGATTCACTAGGCACTTTGCTTAAATAACTGGCAGGGGATGTTCTTGTTGTTGAACATGTGTTTCAGTTGGATAGAATCTGCTCAGCCTGTAGGGAATCTGTACTGTAGCAAAGGCAGAGCAGAACAGTATTTTTTAATTAATAATAATAATAAAAAAAGACATTTCAAGCCTAGTTTGTACTCTGCTTGGGGAGGAGCTCTCTGCCTCTGGGGTGTGTTCAAGATGCTGAGCCATGACAGCAGTTACTGCTTCCCTACTTGCTGCTCTTAAGCAATATATTGCTCTCCTAGGCAGGTGATGATGGAGGCAGAGCACCACCTTCTCTAACATAATCCAAAGTTCCATTCAGTCAGTGCAGGTTACAAAAGAACCCTCAAACTGCAATGCTGCTTCAGAGATGGAGGACAGAGCCATTCAGCCTGTCATTTGTAGGTCCCCAAGGGTCTTGGAGGAGCTCCAGGGTTCCAGCACAAGACACAGAAAACTGGGTGTGCTGGCAGGAGGATTGGATTAACTATGAGAGCAGTGCTGCTGGGAAATCTGTAGGCCTCACAAATCAAAATGCTCAAGAATGCAGTGCTGAGGTCTGCTGCTGTAAGCTTTGTGAAGTAAAGACAAATCACTAGTCTCTAGGGACGGCACTAAATTTTGTATAAGGGAAAAATGTGACATTCATTTGTAATTTCCAGGTTTTTCCAATTCCCATTTGGTCATGGTTCAAGGTTGTACTTTCCAATTGCAGCTCTTTACTGTTGGGTTTTTTCTTCCCCCCACAAAATATGAATTTTGTACTGATGAGGTCAATGATTGGAATTTTCTGTTCAAGAAGCTTTTCTTCTCAGTCTCAGATGGCCACAGGCTGAGCAGCTACACAAGTCTGAAGGTCACCAGCATTCTGTAGTGACAATCAGGGTTTCTTACCAAAATCATTTCTCTGTGCCTGAGACCTGGTCCTCCCCTGCATTAATCTGGTTGTGTGAAACCAAGAGGTAAACTGGAAATGGAGTAGGAATGACTATTATGACAGGTTCTCAGAGCTGCTCTGTCAACCCTTTATTTGGGGCCAGAGTTATAAAAGCCATTTTCTTTTATAGTTGTAGCTAAGAGGTGATACCTTCTGGGGGTTGGAATAACTCACTGTTTTGTAAACAGCTCCTTTGAAGCACAGAGCAGAGGAGAGGAGAGCCCAGAGAAGAAGGTTAGAGTGGAGAAAAGGTAGGAATCCCGAAGCTTCCCTTCTCACATGACTAATCTTATGCACATTACAGTGAAGGACGTCAAAAGTGTGTCTTCACAGGCAGCCACAGGTCAGTCTGCTGAGGGTGGGAACAATGAGAGTGGGACAGGGAGGGTGGAAGTGGAAATAATCATTGTTTTTAGTTCAGATCAGCATGTCCAAATCAAACCTTCACAACTATCTTTCCTCATAACTTTTTCCACTTCCACTACCTGCAACTCTCCCTTTGGAATGAGTGCTGGAAACAGTCCTTGTGGGTCGTGAGAAAGGATCAGACCTCTAAACATGTTGTTATTCCTGTTTTCCAGCTCTTGGCACTCACAAAAACAGACAATTAAATAGAGCAGGTAGCAGTCAACTGATCCAGCCGTCCCAGCAGGTACAGGGAGTTCTCTGTAAGGCACAAAACTGCTGGAGTAGACATTTTCCCTCTTGCATAGCCGCTTGTAATGCTTTACAACCAAAGCAATGCAGATGCTGCAAAGAGACATCACCTTACTAGAACACCCTTTCCTGCATTTTCAGAGTTATTGCTGGATACCTTGTCTGCATTGCCCTCTAACAAACAAACAGAGGAGCAAATCAGCATCTCTCATACTTTAACAAGACAGTCTGGGTTTTGTTTTACTGATGTAATTATACAGGAGATAAGAGAATGGGCTTTGACTTTGATCGAGGTTGCTTGTCATGAATAACAAAAAAATGAACATCAATAACAATGGAACACACATACACCCCTTATCTAGTATGGACAATTTTGAATTTAAGATAGCCTTACACCTTAAAAGAAAAAAAAATTGTTTCTGTCTTTCTGTAGCCCCCAGAGCTACGGGCTCTGTTAGACAGAGACACTAAAGTTCATTTGCTGCTTATGCACCATCACCCCTCTCAGTGAGCTGACTGGAATTCTCCTCAAGCATTTACAGCCACCATGACAGAGTAAGTTTCAAAGTACAAAGAGGTTATTTTCTGGAAAAGTGTATGAAACAGGCCACACTCACTGGAAGCTGTGGGAATAACTTGCTGTGACCTTGCTGTTCCCTGTGCATGCTCCAGGAAGAGTTCTGTGCATGTGCCTGGTCAGAACGGGGGAACAGGAGAAGGTGAATGGCAGAAAGGAGCCCACATGGCCTGCCCTGGGGGTCTCTCAGGTGGTTCCAAGAGCCAGGCCATGGGAGGAAATTAGTTGAGAAGGGAAAATACAGCAGGGAATTATTACAGAAGGGCCTTTTTGCTGTCCCTAAATGGCTTTTGGCTTGTGGGAGGAATGGGGCCCCTTTTTTAGCTTTCCCCACTGCTCCTCATGACTTCTGCAGTTGAGAAAGTTCCTTGGTTTCTGCTGGGAGAAGAGCTGCAGGATCTTATGAGGCCAGGCCAAGGAGAGGATTTCATAAGGCTCTCTTGAATTGACCTTCTATGGAGGAGTCTGTCAGACATAGAGATGAGAAAGTTTCAAAGCAAATCAATATGCAACATACAAAGTGCAGAAGACCTCCAGAAGTTACTCTCTATGACAGCCTTGGTCAGTGAGTCTGGAGCAGGATGGGGGCCAGCAGAGGCTGCACTGCTGCCAAACAGCAGCAGAAGTCCAGGACAAGCACACAGAACACCAATCTCACACCCTAGCAACAGCCCGCAGCTGACAATGACATGGGAAACAAGTTACACCAGTTCCCAAGAGACAGAGCCTGCAGGAAGGATTACAGGCTTCCAAGCAGAAGTAGTACAGTCCAACATCTTCTACCCCATATCATTGAGGGGACATTCTGTGCCTCAACTCTGCTACCCACTGAGACACAAAAACACCTTCTGGCCTGGCAGATTTGACTGTTGTCCAGAAGGGTTGGTGGTGAAAATCAGCCTTTAGGAAATGTATGGCCATCCCACAGGCTTTTGCTTCTAAATGCCACTATTCTCAGAGAAGCCAAAGCCATCACAGTCTTTGCTGTATGCATAGTGTCACTGGTTTGCAGTGGTCCCTACTACAGCAGCATTGGTGCTCCTGGGCCAGCTGGTCCAGGAGAGGTAACCCTGCTCACACCCCTATGTACAGGTGCTTTAATGCAGTCACTGCTTTGCGCTGCCTGAGTAGAAAGTCAAGGTCTGGCAGCCTTGGGAGATGAAAATCAGGGTCACTCAGTAGTCCTCAGGCAACACCACAGATACAACACCTGGGTTAGGCACCTCTGGCAGCCCTGGGGACAGCAAGGAGAACATAAAGCTGCCTGCAAAACCAGCGGTGGTGCTGCTTACATGCATGTGCAATTGGGAGTGGTCGTACTATTAAGGGAGAGTTTAAAAACAGCCAGACATTTTTCCTTTGTTCTTTATTTGTTTCTGCCATGACACGAAGCAAAGAGCAATGCTCTACAGATGGTCAACAGAGAAGCTGTGCAACAAAAGAGAAAAGCGGTTGTCCTAAAACATCTGACTGGGATCCATCATAACTAATCAAGGGCCAGAAATAAAAGTGACCCCCACTACAGTGGTAGGGGGAGCTGGGAGCCGATTCCTGAGTATGTCTAATATACCATATCAAAATGCTACCTGAAAATCCCTCACTGGAGTCAGCTGAATTATTCAGGGACCTCAGCCAACTCAAGTATCTTCTGCTTTATGAGACTTGAGGACCCTAAGGCATGTGCACTCTTGCTATTCACTGCAGTGGATTCAGACTGGCTCTCTGCTATCTATATTTATCACGATCCCCTCAGGAAGTGTTTTGGCAGGATTTTGTAATGAAAACCCTGCCCAGAGCACTCTTTGGCATGCAGCGAGCAGCCTTAAAATAGTGCAGTGACATACTGCAATAATTACTCATATTAACACTCTTCATTGTGCTGTGTGACGCTTTGTCCCCGTCGCCTGGCTCATCCCACCGCTTGGCGCGTGGTGGGATGGCAGGAAGGAGCTGACCTTTCCTAAAAGGCAAAGTTCAGCGCCAGGCCCAGCCCGAGCCCCTGGAAACGCAGCAGCCGCGGCTGCGGCCCCATCCATCACTCCAGCAGAGAGCTGGCACCCACCCCACCCACTCGCTCCCAGATCCAAGGTTTGCAGGTGTTCAGGCAGGATATTTTGGCTCCTCTCGAGCCCGTCGGTGTTGTTTGAGGAGAATGTTTAAAAAGAAAAAAAACCAAAAAGCATAAAAGGCCAACCACACAGGATAACTTTGAGCCCACACTATAGGAGCAGGCTGCTTGCCTGCCAGGTACATGCTGGCTTCCAGTCTAACCCATACATTCAGGTTTTGATCCCCTTTGGAGTAAATCTTCGTGAACTGTGCTAACAGCATATCTCATTTCATTGTAAATAGTAACCAAAAAAAGAGTTTTCAGTCAGAAGAGAGATGGGGAAGTGGGGACAGCTTTGCTTGAAGTTGACAGAACCCTCGAAGTTTCAGTATTCTTTAGAAAAATTCTCTTTTTAAAAGAAAAAAAAACAATAACTATTTTAATTGCTTGAATTGTGCATCTTGAACATCTGCAGTGTGTTTTTTCTGTTGATGACAAATGAGCTTTGGAAAAACATTTGGTTACTTACGCCTATTTGCCTAAACTTGCTGGATTTCAAGAGCTCAATCTAAAACCCATCCAAGTCACTATGAAGAGCCCCAAATACTTCAGAGTGCTTTGATTAAAACCTCGTGTCCTCTAGGACTTCTCAGCATTCCCCACGGTCATGGTCCACATGTTTCAAGATGACACAGTCCTGTGATTTCAGAGGCCATGATCTCAGAAAAAATATTGATGTAACTGCTTAATTATGGCTTCACAAGGAGAGAGAATAGTGCAGTCCTTGCAATATGCTCTGATTCAGAGAAAGTTACAGCACAAAGCCTCCTTTTGATCTTTATTTCCAGTGAGTGCACTGTCACTTTGAGGGAAATTAGCACATGATAACATCACTTCGTTTGCTGGGACATGAATTGACGGGTGCATGTAGACACCCCAACTACCCTCATAGTGTATGCCAGCCCTTTGTACTTCGATAGTGTTAGCTCAGAAGATCCAAGCCCCTCCTGAAGTCTAGCCATGCCTGTGTAAGAAGTTATATCCATGCTGATATTTGCCCCCTTATGTAGGCTCAATGAATTCAAAGACAGAGAGTTTCAGAGCTTTCACAAACAACAAACTGTGACTGAAGAAACAACAGCAACTGGAATCAACACATAAGGCTATTTTTTTCATTAAGAAAACTCATTTAGGCCACATGAGCTAGTGAATGTGTTCACAAACCACTTCTGTAACTATGATGCCATGGAAAAATGCTATTCCAAGAAAGCATCTGGCTAAATACAACAGACTCTTATTAAGTGAGCCTACACTTTTGTCAAACTGCAAGACATCTTTCAGAATCTAACAAAGAACATTTTTTAAAGCTGCCTTTCTCTAGCTTGTCATCAAAGCTACCCTGAAAGCACAGTGAGGCAATGGACTCAATGAATCTGACTTTGTAACAGGATAGGTATTTGCCAAACGTATCCTCACCAGCCAACAATGCACTAGTCATATAGATTTTTGTTTCCATGCACCAGCCTTTATAAAAACTTTCTCAATTAATTCTGTGGTCTCCAGGACCTCCTGTCAAGGTCACCATTCATGGCTGAAAGGGTTGCTCAATGAGTAATGAACAGTAACTTCTCTAGAGACTTCCTTGTAAGCTATAATCAAACACAATCTTCTGTTAATTGCCTATGCATATTTGGTACATTAACAAGAGGAGCTTTAAATACATACATATACATATATATATTTATATATAATCAAACACAACTGCAGAAGGAAACCTAGCACCATAGGAGGACCCTGTTGATGACTTTTCTATCAAAGCCAGATCTAACTACTGACTTGAGGGTAATGTTTTATTTGGAATGAAGCCTTTGTTTCAGAAGACTATGTCTAAAATGGAGTGCTAGATGGCTACTCCTGTTCTTCCATAAATTCTTGCCTGGGAGAAGAGGTCAATAATAGGCTCTTGACCTAACTACTGCTCTAGATCCAGCTGTCTGCTGAAAATTCACTCCTAGAAAATTCACTCATAGACATCTGATTTTGAACCAGACTGGGTTGTTAGTCACAGAAACTACTGCTTTGATGTACAACTCTCTAGGGCAAAGCCTGTCTCACCACACTCAAAAGACTGAGAGGTCTAAGGACATGCTGTCAGGAGCAAGCAAGACCTCACCAAATCAAAGTAACCCACTCACACAGCATCAAATAACATTATTATGTTATTTCAACTTGTGGAAATGCTGATATGTAAAATTGATCAGTTGGTTTGGCAGTTATCAGAACGGCTCTCAGCCCTATCTCACCACAGCTGGACAGAAGTTGATTGGTACTGCTGACCCATCTGTCACTAAGCTAAGCTGCAAGTGGCCTTCCCTCCCCAAAACTTCCTCAGTTTGCTTTGCAATCCCAAGGAACTGATACCTTCTGCTGAAACACAGCACAGAGGAGAAGATAACACTGAGAGCTCCAGGTATTCGGAGCACTCAGCAGAAAACCAGGAGACATAAGGGGGACATGTATCCTGGTTTCTTCGATGAGAACACCTGCACAACTCTGAGCCTTCTGCTGCTGCTATCAGTCCTCTGCTCTTAAGGCCACTCATAAAAGAAGAGCATCTGAAGACAGCATATTTTGGTTTTCAGATGCTTCAGGTGAGGCTACAGGCTACCATTCTTATACCAAGAAGACAAGACCAGGCATTTTTACGTGTCCTGGAACATTGCTTCTTATCAAGTGTGCAGTAGGGCAACCTCTAATCCCCTGGGGGAAAACCAGAGGGTGCTGGTGACGGAGTTCTGTTAGTGATAGTTCTCCATCATTGGAGAGAGAGCCTACCAAAGACTTGCACATTTCCCTCCTCTTCACTTTTTCTCCTTTGAGATTTTTTCCCTGGGAGTCCTTTAGACCCCTGGGCTGCCCAGAGAGTAATTTCAGTGGATGCTACAGTTTCAAAAGAAGGTTAGATCAAGGTCCTGGAGAAGAAAAAAAGAGATTCCTAGATCTTTTCTCCTTGCTTATCCTTTATGGTGGTTCTGTAGGGTAAGTTAACAGGTTTTTCTAGGTATGCCACAATCCATATTACATTATTTTTCCATTGCTAGTTTCAAATTATACTGCTTCTCCCTCTAAGCTCATAAAGTTCTTTTTAAAAGCTCATAAAATTTCACCTGTGTACATTTATGACTCTCTGGATATGAACTGAACTCAATTGATTTAGCTATATTTACCACGGCTGAACTTCACACTGTATTTTACCACACTACTTTTTCAGGAGGAATAAGTCACTTCCTCTTCCTTTCCTCTTTCAGAATTTTTCTAATGCAGCCACTGAATCCAGAAGACTGATCCAATTTTTTTCCCCTTTTGTTTGTAAGCCACCAATACAATTCTGGCTTAAAATGTAAATAAGTGTGTCTACACTGACAGATTTAGATCTGTACCTCTCTCCAAGGCCCTAAGTCTGTGGTCATCCATACCACATTTTCATAGAATAGTATGGGTTGGAAGGGACCTTTCAGAGATCATCTACTCCAACCCTCCTGCAATGAGCAGGCACATTTTCAACTAGATCAGGTTCCTCAGAGCCTTGTCCAACCTGGCCTTGAATGTTTCCAGGGATGGGGCATCAACCACCTCTCTGTGCAACCTCTTCCTTGTTTGCTCAAAGTACTTCCTTCCAGAAGGAAAACCAAGCACAGCTGACAGGACATTTCCCATGAGGCAGGGAAATGCAGGTGTGGAAGGCCCCAGTTTTGGTACCTCCTCCAGGACCACCTTTCACATTGACCTCTTCTGAGTATTCACACATGATAACTCAGAGCCTGCAGCACATACCATCAGCACCACATAATGAAAGCACCAGCCTGTCTGGCTACAGCAGCCCCACAGACATTTGTTCAAGCTTTGTTGGGTGGGGGCAGGGAAAGAAAGAAAAAATTAAACCCACAGAAGATTAATAATAATATGTGAAGGTCATGGCTTGTGTCCCAGGAGTGACGTAAGCCAAGAGCTTTGCAGCATGGCACTCAGCCTCCAGCAGTACTGACACCGGCCACTGCACACCCATGTGGTCTGGTGACAGCCTGTGGAGTGGCTGCCTCCAGAAACAGATACACGTAGAGAAACAGGTACACCCAATGAGAGAGTTCGAAGCTCCAAAAGCACCCAAATCTATGACAGCACCTTGCAGGCCTCAGCTCCAGTTCACAGAATCTGATGAGCTAGGAGGGATTCACAAGGATCATTGAGTCCAGCCCCTGGCCCTGTACAGCACCATCCACAAAAGTCACACCATGTGTGTGAGAGCATTGTCCAAATGCTCCTTGAACTCTGTCACAACTTGGGGCTGTGACCACTGCCCTGGGGAGCCTGTTCCAGTGCCCAGTGTTCAGTGCTTCAGTGGTCCAGCAAACTTAGGGCAGGCCTCTCTTGGTCTTGTCAAGGTTGGACAAAGAGGCCAGCAGAAGGCCAACAGAAACCACGCATCTAATACTGACAGAAATTAACACCTGCAAAATAACATGGTAGCTAGGCATAAACTCACAACTGGAGGCAAAGTTTATCTAAAAACATTTGGGTTGCCATGATTCCTTTTCCCATTTTAGACAAGACTGTGAAAACAGTTTTGATCTCTAGCCCTTTATTTCCTTTATGGCCGGAACATTAAGTGAATCAACATTTCAGAACCTCCAAAATATTTTTATTTGCTCTAGTATTTGCTTATAAAAATGATTGGAGTTTGTCAGAGGGAGCGGAAGAGCTGCGTTATTTTTCGCTGCTTGGGGAAGGAATGAATTTGCAAGGGGTACAACAGGAACTGGCTCCAACCTTTGCAACTTTGTGGTTCGTTCTCTTTCTTGGTTTCAGAGTAAATTGCTGCACAGGACTGGAAGTATGCTTTATTTCTCACAGACATGTGACTCTGAAGCAAGGGTTCAGCCCTGGGAGCCTCATGCCTTGTCAGTGGTCACCTCTGCACAGTGCTGACCTCCACAGAAGGAACATGACCCCTCTCCCACATTCACTTTGTGGGATGCACAGCTGCCACAGGAGGGCAGTGGCAGTGGCCATGCAGAAGCACCCCACATGTTGGACAAGGGACCACCAGGCACCTGCTCCTGAGAGGGAGGTAGCAGGTCCTGGTTGCCACTGAAAGCAGAAAGCTGATTTAATTCACTTTAGTGTGTTGTACAGAACAAAGTCTGATGGAGGGGAAGAAAAAAATATCACCAACATGGAACTTCTGCTATTTTTTTTCCCCAAGAGACAAAAAAAATCCCATACAGGTCCTGTCCAAAGAGATCTTAAAGAAGGATTGGGTTGAAATGAAGACTCCAGATATGAACATCCTTGAAGTTTAGGAAAGGACTTATTTTAAGATGGGCCATCTTAAAAACCTCTCTATAATGGCCAAAGTCAAGCCTTAGATTCCAAGAAGAAATGAATTTAAGAACATTACATCCAGATGCAGACTTTAATTTAGTAGGTTTTGACTATGGAAAATTACTGACATGACACACTGGACCTCAAAACTCCCTGCTTTTCATCAGTATCACATGCCCCAAAACACCTTGGTATAGAGACTGACCCAGGAGCAGCTCCCAGAGCTGGGTGAGTTTCCCTGCAAAAACTCTATCCTATCTGTGTGCCACCAAAAGGTAACAAGGTGCAATCTGCAGTCCTTGCCGACAGACACCTGTGCTCTCCCAGTACACCAGGCCAGCTGGAGGGGAACCAAACGAACTGGCTAAGTGGCTTTCTGCCTGGGCTGGCTTGTGTCCTCCCAGTTCACAGCACTGACAGTGCATATGCAGCTGCCTGCAAGACACTGTAGGCAGAGAAGGCAAGAGGCAGATACAGAGTGCTGCAGCAGTGTTAGTCTGGCAGAAAGCACTTGGAAATCCCTGGAAAGAGCTTCTTTGAAAAGTTAGATTCTTCACCCTGCTCTTCTTGTGATCCCAATATGCTCTTCTTTGCTGCTCGATGTTTTCAGGCTGGAGACAGGTAAACAATTAACCATGTACTCTCTGAAGCTTTGATAAGCAATGTTGCTTACATTAAAAAATAAAAAAAATACAATTTTTTCTCTTTCTCCATTTTTAAAACACCCCAAATTAAAAATAAATAAATTTTCTCCTTTCGGTGGAAACTTACTTGACACATTTAGGTTAATAAGTCCAATTGATAGATGATTTTTCACTCATGTTCCCATTTCCTAATCACATCCTTGTCTCACATCCACCCTGACTGAAGACTGATGAGAGCCTTTAATAGCCACTGCAGCCGCCTTGCCCCTGCCCATTGCTGGCACCCACTAGGTGCTGCAGTCACTGGGGAAGGGGCTCTGTGTACTCCCCCTGTGGGGCAGCCAAGGCTCAAAACTCACCTGAAAGTAGCACCTGCTGAACATTTTCCCCCTAGCAATAGCCTTGTTTTCTTAGAGCAGTGGAGGGAAGTCTACAGCAATGCTTTGCTAAGAATGGTGGGTTTAGAGCAGCACCTCCTGTGGAGTGTGATCTCCATGGGTTGGGTGAAGAGCACTCCAGGCCCACTGCTGGCCCTGAGCTGGAAACCAGCCCCAAGGCTGGCTGACTGTGGAGGGTGCAGGGGCAGCCTGGGGGAAGGAGGAAAGTGTGCAGGTTCTCCTCGGTTTCTCTGCCGCAGTTAGGGAGCACCTGTGGATGAAACGTGGGTGGTCACAGAGCCTTCGTGGCAGGAGTGCCAGAAAGCCATGACTCAACTTGCAGCCACTGCCTCGATGAGCAGCTCAAAGAGCAGCCAAGTCTGTGCCTGGTGAATACTCTCCCATCGTGGCTGCTGTGATGGATGATCTCTGAAGGCAGGGTGGGCTTTTGGTTCCGGGAAACTTCTGCAGGCGCTCCACTTGCTCCACCACCCTTCCTGTAGGTGCCTGTTAGGGCAACACAGCTCCTTGCCCGCCCAACCCGGTGCCCTGGGCACAATTTCACACATGGTTCTCATCCCATCAGGCCCTTGTTATCCCAGGGAAGAAGCTGGTATCACTGGGAAAAATCTGGGCTTCGTGGGAACTGAGCTCTGCCTTGTTAGAGGCCATCCAGCGGTGCAAAACATGAGTGAGAAAGTGCAGGGAGCTGCCACCATTCCAGGGCAATGCCAGCTCTGAGTCTTGATTTGGTCACTGAAAGATGAAGGTAAAGATGGAAAACTGGACCAAGCTGCTGGCTCTGGTCATGGGCTGAGAGACACCAGCATTTCCCAGGACAAGACAAGTGTGATCTCCTCTAGCCAAGGGGCACTGCACCTCCATGAGCTCTTCTCCCAAGGTCTATATACAGAAACACCCTCACACAGCAGCTTGAGTCAGAGGTGCAGGAGACCCATCTGAATCCTGCAGGTGTCTGATTCTTGCAGATTTTTTTCTTCTTGCAGTGCTCTTTGCATCAGAGGCAGAAGCTTTTCATTTCAAGCAACTCATTATTTCACCCACCTTGTTAAATCTGCTCTAGGATCAGAATGGAGTAAAGGGTTGCCCACTCCCAGAAGCAGTGCTGGTGACTGTACTTCCTAAATATATTTCATCTGATTGCTTTTATTTCACTTCCCCTTCCATGCTTCCTGCTTAGTCCCAAACAGGGAATTGGGACACCTGCCCAAGAGCACACTCTGAGAAAGGGGAGGTCCCTCTCTCAGAGGCAGGGCTGTCCTGCAGACATTTGATAAGCAATGTTGTGAAAGATAAACATTTGTTTAACTTTCCTATAAAAGAGCTTGACAAAATAAAGCAGGGACTTTTCTTCAGCCTTACTGACAAAGAGGCCTGCCTAAAAGAAAATTCAGTGTAACCAAACTCAAATATGCACATAAAATTTAAACCCAAATCTGGATTGTATTTTTTCTGAATGGTTTCTATCTTTTCATTCAGCTGAACCAAGTTCACCAGCCTCAAAACTCAGTTTCCAACTGATGCCTGGGACCCAGCTCCATTAGGAGAGCAGCTCTCTGTGCAGGAGGAGACAGTGCTGAGCACAAGCATGAGTGGAGACAGAGAATTCTTGAAGCGTGGCTATGCTTCAGTTCCTCTCCTGCACCAAAACATTTGAGCTTCTACCCCTTGCCATTTCAATTTTCCTACACCACTTCCCTTTCTCAAATGAGGACATCGAACATTCACAGGAGTCTCATTAAAAGCCTGTATACCTAGGTCTGGTGCGTGGAGTTGTCTCATTTTGGGTACCCACGGGGCGTTTCAAAGGGGCCTGAGTTGCCCTAATGTTGGGCCAAATACAAACCAGGCCATCTAATGCGTTTGGGGCTGAGATTATGAAAAACCTCAACCTCCTTTAAAAAAAAAAATTAATCACAGGCACCCCCTGAAAACTAAGACAGGTTATGTCACATATGAAAATAAGGTCCAGAATATCCAGTCTGTTTCCTCATGTGAAAACAGAGTAGAAAACAAAGATGCATCCAACAATTTTCTGCAAGCAAATGCTGATTTTTTTAAGGCCATTTGGAGTGAAGAACAATATTAAACTCTTATACCTCAGCGCTTTGCAGAAAAAATATTTGCAAAAGTACCTGAATTGTTTATCTCAGTTCCATTTCCATCTTCTTTTCCCTCCCAGTGAAGGGAAAAGTGACATCTTACGCGTCAGACTGCAGAGACCGTGTGACAATGTGACACACAGCAGAGCTGCAATGTGCTAAGACAACTATTGCTGAGGAGCTGCAGATGGACCTTTGCCCCCTTTGGTTTGGGCAGCATTTACAACACTTCCAGTTCCATCTCCTAGTGAAACCAGTCTACTTAAATTGTCCATCAACAAGAACCCACAGCACCATGGCTAACAGGCAGCATAGAGCTAAGCTAAAACCAAGCTGAACAGAAAAAGCTCACAAAATAAAGAAGCACAGGCACTCTCAGTGATACAACTACAAATCTCTCTGCTGCATTTTTCATGTATCACCTTTACTGGTAATTCCTAGTTATCCTTATCTTTGCCATCTAAATGCAAATGAAATGAGGCATATTTTCCTTATTTTAGTCCATCCTTCACAAGTCTTCTTTTCTGCCAGAGCTGATGGCTGCAGGCTGGGGAAGGGAACAGTGGCCCACCTTGCTGCTTCCCACTTCTCCAAGGTCATCCTGCGCACCAGTGGAGCAGCACCATGCTGCTGCTGCCCTGCTGCTCACATTTGAGAGCTGTTGCCATGGCACCAGGGGACAAATCACTTCTTGACTGTGCCCTGCAAATCTCTCCCAGCAGAGCTGGGGCCTGGACCTGCAACCTTGGCTATTTTTAGCCATGTGCTGTATAATGCAGAAGTTGATGACCATCTGCACATCTCCATTAGTCAGCTGTTTCCAGGTGCTCAGTGAAAGGAACAGATAGCCACAGACAGGGGGGAGGCTGGGATCAAACGCTGAGCAAGGGCAGATGCTTGCTGTGCCTTTTGGTGGAGAACTCTGTCTCAGTTTCACTTGAAATCCATCACAATGGAACTTGATGGAAGGGGACCTTTGTTCCCTGCAAGTTGGAGGGACACAGACCCCTCACCCTCCTTCCCTGAGATGCCCACACTGCCCAAGACACCCAGGCACCTTGTCAGCATGATGGCTTCTCCCCTACACTCTCCCATCCCATGAGCTGCTCCCCAAGCCCTCCTGGTCCTTGCAGCCCTGGCAGGGGTGGACCAGGACAGAAGGTCCTGAGGGCTAGTTGATGTCCTCAGACAGGGACTATGATGTTCCCTGATGTTCCCAAAGAGATGTTCCCAGCCTTTCCAGTTTTCCTTCCCTACCCACTCCTCAAGCTAGCAGCACCCCTGGAGCAATTCATGTTGATCCAGCCAGCAATAAGGTGATAGCATAAACTCCTACAGGTGTCCAAAGCTGCAGGGAAGGTAATACTCCAATGGCAGTCCAGATGCCATTAGAATGGTGTCACAAGGTCTCCAGGAAGAATCAAAATGCACTGGAGATTTCCAGGTAAGGAGTGCTGTGTGATGAAGGCCAGGCTGCACTGGAGGGGTCAGACAACCCCTGCCCAGCAGCCCAGCCCCACCCAACATGTGGTGCCAGCCTATTGAAGCTTATTAAAAGTATTTCAGAACAGCAGGTTCTTTTTTTCACATAACAGAATTAAAACAACATTACAAACTCACAGCTATGCAAGAGTACACTTGGGTTTTCTTTAGGGTTATTGAGGGCTAAGGGCAAATCTCCCAAATCCTGGATGCTCCTGTCCAAACACAACAGAATACATTGGCAGCCCACCAGGCAACCTGCATCCTAAATTAACTGGTTTAACCCAAGCTCAAGAACAGATTCCTTAGCAGCAGAGCCAGGGCCGGCAAACCCATGAGGCTTGTAGGTGCAGTGATTGAGAAGTGCACTGCAATGCACCAGGAAACCACTAAGCAAACTCCAGCTCCAGGCTCAGAGCAGAGGGGCTGAGGTCTCAGGTCTGAGGCTGTTGCACAGATATATTTTTCCACATGACCCTGAAAAAGTGATCACACTGACTTTATATCCCCATGTGACAAGTAACTACCAGAGAGAAAAAACTGAGACTGGAGCTGCTGAGGCAGCCTATTCCCTCCAGTGCTTCCCAGCCGAAATACAGCAAAGTGGCAGGGGCAGCCCAGAGACAGATGTGCTGTTCCTGCTCATCCTGTTCCTGCTGTGCTGCGGATGGCCAGCTTGCACCATAAGCAAAGCAGCAGCTGGGCACGGTGCTTGCGAAACTCAATATTGCTGTCCAGGTCCTTGTGCTGGGCCTGACACTGAGACAGGTTTGAGAGGAGCCCTCACATGAGAGGAGTTGCACCATCTCTGGTGTGTAGGGGTGCAATCCCACAGTAACCCAAGGAGCTGGATTGATTCACACCAGCTGCAGAGCTGGTGACTGAGAAGCAGTGCTGCCTCACTCCACGTTTTTCTTATTTTGTATAATGTCAGGGGGCAAATCAAGGCCATGTGAGGCTCAGTACTAAATCACCCACTGCTATTTAGGAAATGTGTACAAATGCAGGCGTTTGCAACCACTTGAGGGGCCAGCACCCCCTCTGAATGGAACAAAAAAACCACCACCAAACCTGAAATGAGCTGTCACAGATCAACCTGCTGCTAAAATGAACAAAGATTTGTATCCTGGTGCCCAGACCTTCATGCCACCTGCAGTATGCTTTGGTTTGGGTTGTTTTTTTTTTCCCAGGGTAATGAGCAGTGTGCTTTGTCCCTGTGCTCAGACCAAACTAGAGGTGACAGGGTTAAACTGCTGAGCAGGGTGACAGTCATGCTGGAAGGTGGGAAGAAAGGAGTGGCTCAGTTTGAGGCAGGCAGGAATGACCTGGTTGGGTCAGCAAGAACATTTCACGTAAATACCCCATCAGACCATACCAACAGCACTGATGGACTTCTGGATGCTGCAGAAGGATCACATCCAGAGCAGTGACATCCACCAGTGGATTTCCCATCTGTGGCAGCTTCCCAGCAGGTGACACATGCCAGGATCACAATGCGTCCTTTCCCCAGCCCTGAATCAGGAATCAGTGACATGGGGAGGAGCAGCACCATGGCCCGAGGGCCCCAGTGTCTCCCTACATGCAGTATCTCAGCCTGGCATTCCACATGAACATCCTTAGCCATCTCTCCTGTTTTCCTGCTCAGAAAGTGAGCTGGAGAGGGGAAACCTGATAGCAAAGAAAGATCTAGGAGTCAGATTCAGGAAGCTGAAAAAAATTGGACAACAGCCTTCACCCTCACATACTGGAATTGTTTGTTTATCTTCTTGCTTCCTCTATAAAACAACTCATCCCAGCTGGGTCATCAGGAAAGGAACAATAGCCATATATTTTTAGGATCCATCTGTGAATAAGTGATGACCAGTTTTTCCATTTTGTCACCCAGACGATTTTGTTTCAGCAATAGACCCTGCAAAGCAGTGCAAACCCTGAGTGAGCAGGGAAGAGGCCATTGTGGCAGCCAGGGATTCCCTCTCAGGCCCCAGCATCTGACAGCCTCAGCCCTGTCTGGTGGCATCACACTTGTGGCATCTCCAAAAAGTGAGGCAGCACAGGAACCTCAGAGTGAGTTATAGCCATAGATGTTACCAATAACCTGCCATAAGTTTTGGACATAGGGGCATCTAAGACCAGCCTGTGTTTGCGAAAAAAAAAAAAAAAAAAAAAAGAAAAAAAAAGAAAAAAAAAAAAAAATAAAAAAGGTGGGTTTTTTCATTTCCCTCCCTTACTTCACTATCCTTGACCACACAATAGAGATGCTCCCACATCAGAGTGCCACAGCCCATGAGAGGCAAGTGCTTGGTGCCACAGGCAAGCGCCTGCTCATTAAGACACCCAAGTTAACAATGCAAATCCACAGCCTAAATATAGCATGTGACAGAAAGTCCCAGTCCAAATTCAGCAACACAGCACCTCGGGGGACTGGCAGAAGCAGGAACAGCCCAGCCACAAAGGTATGGGAGAGGAAACACAGTAGCTTCTGGCCCCATGGCTCCCCTGGGGCCCAGGGCATGCATGCACCACCAGGTAACCTCAGCACTACCACAAAGTCTCTGGCAAGGCACAAAGAAAGAAAAGACACCACAAAAGCCAAACCTCCTGCTTTGCCTCCATCACCCCAACCAGAGGCAGCATCAGGGAAGGAATTAAGGGTGGGTTTCAAAAGCCCTTGGTGAGTCAGGAGCACAAGTTCTGCTGCCTGTGAAACATTAAATAGTGGATGGGATTGATTTCTCCCTAAGAAAGACAGGAAAAAGACTGCTGGGTCACAGATTCTTCTCAACCTAATCTGTTCCACTAAGCCTCCTGTGAAGCAGTATCTCCCAGTAAAGCACAGAGATAGTGCACAAAGCTTCTTTTTGGCAGCAGTCTCTTTTCTTGTGCTCCTGGATGAGGTAGTGTAGGTGCAGAGGGGTGAGATTTGTTTTTACTTGCATGGCGTATCACAGGAAATTCTGCCTCCTGGTCCTTAATCATAACTCTATCAGCAATCACACAGGCTCCTCATACGGCTTTCTCCTTGGCTCTAGGGACTCTCCGTCCTGTGGTTTTCCCAAGTCTGTCTCACACTCCCTGCTACTTCCTGACAAGGTCTTTAATAAAGGTGTTTTATCTTTTCCATGCTTCAGGGCAGGTCTTGGGCGCTCATTTTGCCTCAGCTCTCTCCTACTTTTCATAGCACTGATTCATAGGAAACACAGGCACATCCCGGATTTCACATGAATCATTCCCTTTTCAGCTCATGTTCCCAACGATAATATTTTTGTGGAGTAGTTTTATTCTGTTAGCTCACAAAAAGCTCCATTACTCAAGCTTTTCCCAGATTATCCCGTGGGTTTCTCTAAGGAAGTTTTTTCCACAGTGCTGCGTTATAATAAATCCCTTTCCTCTCTAAAATGCAGGGGTGGAAGGATGCAGAGGAAATGAGTCTACCAGCAAATGGATGGACTTGTGCAGCTGTTTCCCAACAATTTAAGAAATAATTAGTATTTCTGAGGACATTCATGGATAAGAGAGAAAATAAAGCCTATAAAAATGTGTTTCTTTATGCCTATACATGTATGGGTGCAGTGCAGGGAAGAGCACTCATCTTCACAGTCATATATACATATATACACACAGGTGGTATCTACCACAGCCCTGCCCAGCCTCTCTGCTGCTCCCAGGCTCACCTGTTCCAGTGTGTGCACAGACAGAATTATGCAGGTTATCATCTCCCACAGGTTTCTTTCATAGCCCCCAAGTCAGGTGTGGGGGGAAACCAAAGACAATCACATCAGCTGGTACCTCCCAAAATAGGGGCATCCTGCTGCAGCTGTGCAAGGAGCTGGGGGAAAGGGCAGACACCCTCCACAACTTAAAAGAAACCCCAGCCCCCCAGACAAACAAACAAAAGAATATGCAAAATCAAACACACTCCCCCACCCTCATGCTCAGAAATATTTACTACTCATAGATTTTCCATTCTGGACCTTGGCCAGGAAGTAAATATCTTGTTTTGGAAAAACTGAGCACATTTCTGCACGTGTAGGGGAAGTAGTACACTTTCCCCATTTCCAAATTGTGAAAGAGCCACTCTTGCACATCTAAACTGATTATGAGTTTAATAGAAATAAAGAAAGAAATAGCAAAAGCAAGAGATACTGCTACGTGTACACTTCTGTGCCTGGTAGTTATGGAGAAGATTATTCTGGGAGGTATTGAAAAACACCTGAAGGACAACACAATCATCAATCACAGCCAGGATGGCTTCAGGGGGGAAGCCCTCGGCCCTGTGCTCTTCAACAACTTCATAAATGATTTGGATGAAGGACTGGAAGGGGTACTGAGCAAGTTCACAGATGATACAGAACTGGAGAAGCTGTTGACTCCTTTGAAGGCAGGAGAGACCTCAACAAATCAGAGGGCTGGGCAATCACCAACCATATGGAGTTCAATGTGGGAGAAGTGCTGGATTCTGCACCTGGGATGGGGCAAACCTGGATGTACAGACAGACTGGGGAATGAGAGGCTGGAAAACAGTGCCATGGAAAGGGACCTGGGAGTCCTGCTTGATGGCAAGTGAGTCAGCAGCACCCTGGCAGCCAGGAGGGCCAGCCCTGTCCTGGAGGCATCAGGCCCAGCATGGCCAGCTGGGCAAGGGAGGGGATTGTCCTGCTCTGCTCTGCACTGGGGCAGCCTCACCTGGAGTGCTGGGGGCAGTTTTAGGTGCTACAATGTAAGAAAGATATTAAACTAATGCAGAATGTCAAAAGGAGGGCAACAAGGATGGTGAAGGACCTTGAGAGGAAGCTGTATGGGGAATGACTGAGATCACTTGGTGTGTTCCTCAAGAGGAGACTGAGGTGGCCTTAAGTTTTAGCTTTCATGTTTTCAGATTCTGTGCTGCCTAGGAATGTAGTTCTGAGCCTCCTATTAAGTGCCAGTAAGCTCTCTTCACAGAGTAGGTAGACAAAACAAATCTTTTTCCTCCTGAAGACTAAGGACAACTTTCAGCCCAACAGCATAAACAACGGTGGACTGAAGAGAGAAAGCAAGAAGGATGAGACCTCACAACCTGAAGCTGTAATTGGACAATTAGACCCCAATATGCAAATGGGCCAAAACTTATAAAAACATAAGACCTTGTGACGGGTTGTCCATTTTGTGACCATTTTCAGTCCACCTTGGGTGTAGCCCTGGTCAGGCTCTTGTCCTGCCCAAGGTGTGTCCTAGAGGCCTTTCAATAAATACCTACTTTATTCTCCAGCTCTGTCCAGTCTCTGTTTCAGGTCAGCCTTCCCAAGGCATCAGAGGGAAGACCTCATAGCAGTTACAACTTCCTCTTGGGGGGCAGAGGAGAGGCAGGCACTGTTCTCTTCTCTGTGATGACAGTGACAGGACCTGAGGGAATGGCCTGAAGTTGTGCCAGGGGAGGTTTAGGTTGGATATCAGCAAAAGGTTTTTCACCCAGAGGTTGTTTGGGCACTGGACAGGCTTCCCAGGGAGCTCCATAGTGGTCACAGCACCAAGCCTAACAGAGTTCAAGAAGTATTTGGACAATGCTCTCAGGTATGCAGTGACTCTTGGGATGTCCTGTGCAGGGCCAGGAGCTGGACTTGATGATCCTTGTGTGTCCCTTCCAACTTGACTTATTTTATGACGTCAGGAGTGAGTTCTTAACACCTGTTTAGGTACAACATCTTTTCACGGCCTTTAAAGAGCAGCTCTGGAGAGCGGTGGGCACTGCTGCCATGACTTGCAAGCCACCTGTCCCTGATGCTGGCTGTAGGGGACAGCTGCCTGTTTACCCAGAGGTCCCAGACACACCATAGACCTACCCTTAGCTCATAAGGGCAGAGAGGCAAATCCAAGCTTGCAGAACAGCCCTAGAATAGAAGAGGTAAATGAGCTCCTAGCATGTTAGTGGCGGGGGTACAGAGGAAAAGCAGGGCTGGCTTTTACCCAGCCCATACTGATGGCACTGGGTGCTGAGGTCTGGGATTTAGAAAGGGTACTGAAAAGGTGGGAATAGCCCAGAGAAAAGAAGGAAGAATCCCAAAGGGCACAGGTGATCCTGGGAGGTGGTTTAATTACAGCTCATCTGCTTTAGTGGAGACACCAACAGGACTCTAGCACAGAAATGTGTACACTAAACACAAGAAAACCAGTCACTGTGGCTAAAGGACAGAGCATGGGACTGATGTTCCTTGCTGGCTTTAAAGTGTCTGGAAGGAGCACTGAATTGATCTAGGTAGTAGACACCTGTAGCTTTGGTGTTTAAGTTCCCTGGATCATGGGCTGTGTGGCCAGGCTGCACTGGGGATACCAGACCCAGCAAAGGGTCTCTCACAGAGCCAAGTCTGCTCCTCTCCAGCAGCACTGAAGGGGAAGGTGCTCAGAGGCTGCTGAACCAGAACATGTGACATACAGCAGAGCCTTTGGGGCGCATGAAGAACAAAAGGCAAAAGAAAGAACAAAACCACCAAATCTCCCTCACACAGAAACTGACACTGCTGAATACCAGATTTTCAGCATTGCTGTGTTGTTACTATGTACTGCCTTGTCGTTTGCAGCCGTCAATGTCTCTAAGGAGAGACATCTCTCTCATGTGCAGGTAGCAGAAAGCCTGTGCCCACCTGCTAGGGGGCCTTCTGCTGGGCACCACTCCACCTTTGTGAACCCTCTCCAGCCCCAGGTCAAACTAAACTCGTTTCCTGAATCCCTGCAGAAATGAGGGACTGAGCAATTTGCACGAGCCTCCCCCTCCCCACAACAGCATCCTCCAGACCCATACCTCCAGTCGAGTCACTCCCCCTCCTAGCTGGGCAATGCCCTTGCTGACCCCTCGGATGAGGAAGGGTTTTGCCAGAGGATGAAGCAAAACCCACTGTGTCCTCCCTGCTTCCACTCTGCAGGATGCCCCTGTGCTGAGAGCACCTCATCACCACAGCCCCACTGGCACTGAGGAGAACCCAAGTCAAAGGTATCCCATAAAACATCCTCTCCTGCTGAGCTAGCCCAGCTCCTTCTTTGGAAACTCTTGCCTTAGGAAACCTCCCTCCATGTTTTCAGTTGAGACTTGCCGGTGCCTCTTTTATACCCCTTTTTTTTTTTTCCTTTTCCTCACCCTTTCCAAATATTTGGTTTTATGAGCTTTTTGTTGAGATCATAAAATACTGGGTTGGAGGACTATAAATTCATAAGGAGGTAATCTTTGAAGGGAGCTTTTTTTTTGCCTTACTATTAAAATGATAATGATAATAATTTAAAAAAATATAACCCCATCCCTCCCTCCCTTGCAAGTACCCTCCTGTTTTGCAGCACAACACCTAAGTAACGATCTGGGCTCTTACCCATCATCTTGCCTCTTAGATTTAACTAGACCAGGGTTTTGCAGGCTGGGAACCATAGATAGAGGTGAGCAGCAGCCAACCCTGATATCAGAATCTTGGGCTCAAGGAAAGCAATTTCTTTTGGAGTTTTACAGAGATAATAGTTACCTGTTCATGCTGGGTCCAGCATCTTTCACAGTCATGGTAGGAAGCATAGGCCAGTCAGTAAGAGCTGAGGATGCCTTCCTTCACCTTTTTGTCAGGAAACCTAAAACACTTCAGGGAGAGATCACTGCCAGACTGCTAGAAGATATTGAAAATCCCAAGTTGTTTCCTTCTCACACGTGGTGATAATGTCATGTGTCCCCCCAGAGATACACCTGTGATTTAACTCAGTGCTACAACTACCCCACATCCATTGCAGGACAGTCTGGGATGCCCTGTACCTTTCAGGAGCACCACTGGCTTTGCAGGTGAAGAAACTGAGGCTGGAAGACCTGGCCTGCTCCTCTCACTGCCCTGCTCCAGGCTCAGTCTGCCACTCACTCCCTGCTGGGTTGGAGCCAACTGAATCATGTCCTGCCTGTGGCAAAGGAAGAGCTGAAGGGGCACAACTGACTCTCTAAATAAGGAGCACTCTGCTGGAATTTGGGGCACTATTATCTAAATCTTGCAGCCTTTATTCAATCAAGCCTTCAGCTGAGAGGCATTCCCACTGAGCAGCCTTAATTGGCTTATTTAAGATCAGCTAGGCCAGCTGAGTCAGCAAGGAGCACAGGAAGCTTTTCCCCCATCTCTGCTAAGGGAGAGAGTCCCATCCACTCCTGGGGCTCTGCAAACCCTGACTTGGCTCCAGAATAACCCCAAACTCCACTGATAGCATGAGAGTTGTGGCTGCTTCCATAAGCTGCCTGGTGGCTGCTGTGGGCTTTGGCTCACACAGGAGAGCAGGGCACGGGGTGCCTGACTGCCAGCCCCCTAACCTTGGACATCTTCCTGGCCTCTCCCTGTCCACAGGTTAAAGAAGGGATTTGCAAGAAGCAAGACTGAGGGCAAGATTTCTGCAAGGCAGATCCCCTGGTCCCCCATTATCGCTGCTTCTTTTAAAAGCAGCAATTGTGCACAGGGAGGAGGAGGAGGTCACATGAAGGATGCCTGAAATTCTTTCCAAACCACAGCCATTTCTGACCCATCAGAAATTTCCCCACTTACTCTGGCCTGTGAACTCTGGAAAATGCAATTAAAAGAGAAAAAGCAGAGGCCTGAAACCTCTGATTCAGGCAGGCTCTCTGACATTCATTAATGAGGCCAGCTTTACACGATGCTGATTCAATAGGAGCCACTGTCTGCTTCCAGCCCTGGTTCATCAAAAGTTCATCATTTCTCCCTTCCAACAGAAACCTGCCTGGAGTTTGTCCTGCCTTCACAGCAGTCAAGGGAGCACCTCTTTTAATGGTTTAATGTGACTGAAATTGGCATTTTCTGGGTTGACAATGGAGATGAGCAGTCCTTTATTTGTATGTACTTATACATATCCACTATAACCTCCCCTGTATGGCATCTTCTTTCTATACCTGGATGCATCACCCAAAGCCTGGCGAGGTGACAGCAGGCAACTGTGGCTCCCGCCCCAGCAGGAGCCAGCTTTTCAGGGAGGGCACAGGACAAGCTGCCAGTGTCACCAGAGCCAAGCCAGCAACTTCTGGGCACGTTGTCCGCCTGCCCTCCGCCCACGTGCCAGCAAGCAGATCCTGACACTACCTCGCTGACCTGTCATTTGATATTTGGTTCCTATCCCGGACTCACACAGCTGCAGACACATGGCCACCTCTGAAACAGTTGGTTTTAACTGTGGAGCTCATGTCCAGCAGTAGAAGTGGTGGAAAGCAGTGGCAAAAGGAGATGAAGAGGGGTGAATGGCTCCAGCATGTTTGGAGGTAGACCTGGGCTGATGATGGGTCTGGGCAAGAGCAGGTAGAGGAGGATTATTGGCTTTGGCGTGTTTGAAGGTAATCCCAAAATAATAGTTAAAATTTTATTGAGTTAAACTAAGTCCTTGCCCTCAAATAGAGGGGCTACACTCTTGGGAATAGGTGGGTTTTATTGAGAACAGTTCACCCATTCTAGGTGAACTTAACCACCTTCTTTCCCCAGTAAATCTGCCCCCTACCTGCTGGCTCCCCATGACATCCCAGGCCTCTCAGTGGCAGGAGAGGCTCCCACTGCTGCCACAGGTCACACTGTACAAAGCTCACCACTTGATCCCTGAGGTAACATTATCCCCCTCTGTTTAATACCATTAAGCAAAACTACCTGCGTGGGGCCACCTGTGTAACCAGAGAACTTCCCGTGGCTGCATGCCAGGGTGTCTCCTTCCAGCCTGGACCCACCGCCAGGGCGGGAGGGGGCCGGTCTCAGGAATGATCTGGGGCAGTGGGTTGCTCCAGCTGCTGGCCAAGTGAGAGGAGTCCCACCTGCTCCGGGTCTGTAAAGGGCATCGACCATGCAGGGGGTTGTTCACCTCTCCCCGAATCCATGGAATGACCCCCTGACCTGCCCAGAACTGTGAGGATGGGAGGGATGACTTTTCCAGTGCAGTCAGCTGGGCTTGATTTTTGCGGGCAGAGTCCACATGGAAGAGGCAGGTGATTCCTCTCCACGTGTCAGCGCTCAGGAGAGGAGAGCGCCTGGCCGTGCCACTGTGCTCCTCTACAGAGGGAGCTGCCTCTCGCCCCGGGCTCGGCAGCTCCTCCCTGAGCAGCCTGAAATGGATCCCTTCAGACCAGAGGCATTTTACTGCTTTCAGTTGAGAATAATAGAGATGAGAAGGCGAAGTATGGCTGGGATGAGGCCCCGTGCCTCAGCCCTGGTACTTGGTTTCCACAACACAGGAATGCCGAAGCCTGACAATTATAATCAACGGCAATATTGCTTCCTTCAAGATTTGGTCCAGTGCAAGGCTAAAATCTTGTGGGAAGAATTTATTTTTAACTCTCCCACCATACCAAAATTATAGAGCTTTTAAAAACCACCCCAGCCCCCTCCGTCCCCCCCCCCCCCCCCCAAAAAAAAAAAAGAAGAGCTGAACATTTCCGTACTTCTCTCTATTTCAAAGCACAGAATTAAAACTGTTATGGGTTTGAAAAATGGAAACTCACTCAATTTGGAGCCCACTTGCTTGTTTCTGCCCCAAGTTCTTATAGAAGCTTTTAGGGGGGATTGAGCAACAACTTCTGTTTTGCAGATGGGGAAACAAATCATATTTTGGATAAGTATCTAAAAGCAAGTCAAGCAAAGATGGTAGCAATATTGGATAAGCCATCCATGTCTCCTGACTTCTCCACAGGTTTGCTACCCAGGGACTAAACAAGCAAAATAGATCTCAAATCATGAGATTTCATGAGAGAATGAAATAAATACAGGTGAGATGCCAATTAAAAAGATACTGAGTTGTACCCACCACAATGTGCAGTTAAAGCAATTAATTCCTTCCATGGAGAGAAAAAAGTGGTTTTGAAATCTATGGCTTTGCAGGCAGATTCCACCCCATGAGAAAAGGTGGGAGGAAGGGCTTTTGCCCTGCCTGGTAGGAATGTCTGGGGAGCAGGACATGACAACAGTGCTACCCAGGGTTGCATGGAGGAAACTGAGTGGGCTAAAACACTGAGTCAAGGGTAGGGCTGAAGTTGGGGGAGTTTTTATTCTTAATTTGCCTGTGTTTATATGGAGAAGTGTTGTGTTCAGATTCCAGTTGCAGCTTTTTAGCTGCAAGAAATTATTTTGACTCCCAGCCAAACAGAGAGCACATCGCCTGTGGGAATAGGGAATTATAAAAACAGAGGGGGAAAGCTCATGGTGACTATTTGGGATAGACATCCATCTGTAACCAGGGTTTTCAAGTTCAGTTTGTGTCTTCCTCACCTCACAGCATTTCTCTGCGTAACTCAAGTGTCTGAAATAAAGGTCCCCTGAACTGCAAGGAATGCTAGTGTGTATTTAAAAGTGATATCTCACAAGCCACTGGAGGGCTGTTGGGGCAGGACTGGCTGGAAGAAAAGCTATAGACTCCCAGCTATCATCTCCAGGAGCTCAGGTTTTGGTTATTCAGGTCCCTGTCATGGAAAGTGACTTTCCAGAAGTATTTCACTTTTTAAATGTTTGGCTTTGGCTGACTGTCCCATAATTCAGGGCAGGTGTAGTTTTCCATGGCTTCACAGGAAACATCACTCAACACACACATCCCACAGGTTTGCAGTTGGTAAGCTGTTGGGACTGTAAAAAACAAAGAGCGAGCCCAAACAATTCTACTGCACGCAGTTATATTTTCATTTACACTAGCTTGGATTTTTTTCTTTAAACACATTTCTGCCTACAGACATAATTGGATTTACTGGGCCTAGAAGCTCAGTACCAATCATGTTTCCATGGAGAAAACAGTAGGTCCAGCTCATTCTCCCAGGTACTCTTATCTCCAGCTCCCTTGGAAGCACTGCCTTTGTCACTGCTCAAGAAGCACCCTTGCACTGAGGACAGGAGTCAGAGGAAAACAATCATGAACACAGAAAAATAATCAGAAACATCGAGACACAATGTGCTCACAACATCCCAACAGCCTCAGATGTGGGTTTGAGGCATCTCCTTTGTCTGTCCTGCCAGGAGCAGACAGACAGAACTCCAGGAAGCAGGGCATCCTACAGAGCCCAGGGCTCCCTAGCTCTGCTTGAACCCCTCTTCAGCACCAGAAGGTACCCTCTGCCAGCAGTCAGGGGTTCAAGGCCTTACAGGAGCTGATGTCAGGGAGTTTACACTCCTTTCTCCTTGGTCTGGGCACTCTGTCTCTCCCTGCTGTGGAGGGAAATGGAACTAGTGGAAAATGCTTCCTGCAACCTCCACACAAGCAACAAATCCTTTCAGGCCCCTCTTGGTGCTCACTTTCATATGCAGCACCATATGAATGAAGTTGCCCTTCATCCTGGAGGTGGAGCTGCCAGAAGGTCATGACCAGGCCCACTCCCATCTTCCACACCTCATTGCTGATGAAACTGGGCTTTGGGAATCCCAGTGGGACCATTTGGCATCTTCAGCCTGGTCTGCTCTGCACTGCCTCAGAAAGCTGCCCTTCTCTGACCTGTGCCACCCCACGCTCCTGAATGGTACTCACAGATGGAGTGGGGCTGGCAAAAGCAAGGCAGCCTTCTTAGGGGAAAGGCTGGCTCCCAGCTGTGCAGTGGCTGTTGCCAGTGGTCTCCCTCCTCCCTCACCTCCCAGCTTCCTCGGGTTCCCCTGGCAAAATTTCTTCAGGTGCACCAATCTATAATTCCATGGCTAGCCTAGGTACCTACTGAGAACTGCTTATACCCCACTACTGCCCATGTTAGGCAGGCCCCAAAAAGCTCTTAAAGGGAAACTTCAGTGACTGGCATGGTGGGAGGAAAAGGCACCCTCTTGCCTCTGTGACAGGGAGAGCACACAATTCCCTGGGAGATTCGTCCAAAGCCACAGCACAGCAGTGGTCCCAAAGTTTTTGGCATCCTGCACCCCACAGCCTCTCCTTTTGCTGGCAGTCACTGCCTACCAAGCCACCTTTGCTGCCTGGCTGTGCAGCCACTGCTACCCGTGCCAGGCAAAGGGTGCAATCAATGGTAAGCAGGCTGCATTTTAATTACTCTTTATATAATGCAAACGCGACTGCATTAATAATCCTTGCAAGCCATGCGACCGTCTTACACAACCTTTAATTACTCAGGGAGCTCAGCATTTTCCATTGTCGTACAATTTGCTTTATCTTCTATTATCTCGCCGGGCTGCCAGGCCCTGTAATACAAAGGGAAACACTTTCTGCGACTTCTTCCAAGCCAGGCATCTCAAAGCTTTGTACCTGCTCCAAGACAATCATATTTCCTCTCCTTGATTTCCTCAGAGCAGAGAGCCAGAACATCACCCAAACACATGGTTTTATGCACAGAGTGGCCTCCCCTCCAAAAACTCCCCACCTTTGTGGTGAGAAGGTTATTCCCATACAACTATCTGCATTAAAACAATAAAAGATAAGGGTAATGAGTGCTTGACACATTGCATGAGGCCAGACCCAGCAGAGTGCTTAAGAAAGGGAATAAAGCTCTTAAGCACATTTTCCCATTGACTGGAGCTTACCTTTTATTAAGCACTGAACACGAGCGTATGGGTGTTTGCAGAAACGGGAATTAGGTTCTGACGTGACATCCTGGAACAACCAGATTTTTCCAGTGGCTTCAGCAGCAGTAGGAAAAATATTGCTCATCACCCTGTACCAGAAGCTGTCCTCATTCATGGCAACTGGCATGCTATAGCGCCCTTTGGGGCACGAGAACCAGAGCTCTTATGTCCTTCTGCACTTCATACCACCAATAGCACACAGGTGCCTCTCAAGTTTATTTTTTCTCCAGGCCCCTGAGGGTAAGACTTGCTCCATTTCATTCCCCCATCCCCAATGCAAAGTCACGATGGGCGACTCCGTGTCATCCTTTGCAAGTTGTGTCAACACACCAGAGTTCCCTGGAGTCTGCTGTAAGCTGGCAGGTCTGATGAGATATTGGATATAATAAATCAATAAAGGATAGAAAAAAGGACGTAATAATAAAATAAGGCATCACATTTTTGCGAAGCATTCAAGTGGTCATCAAAACCCAGTGGACCGTATTTATTTTGCAAATTAGGTGTTGAGAAGTATAAACAGGAAAAAAACCAATAAATAGATGTCTATTTCTTGCAAGGGGGTTCCTCTCAGTGCTGTCCAACCCAGTGCTCAAGCTCCTGCTGCTGTGGATGTGGACTGAGATCCATAAGGAGACCTCAAGCAAAACTTCCTGGAAGAGTATCCAGATTCTTGGATGCACTGATAAAGAGACTTAACTTGAATTTCATCCCTTAGAAGTCTCCTGCAACTGCTTTTTCACACATCTACTAGTGCCATTAAAAAAAGGTCCCAGCTGGCAAAATGGTTCTAGAACAATTAAAATACTACTTCTCTGGGCCTGAGTCTGATACTGGTTTGCACTGGCGCTAGATTTAAACAACACCCCGCTGAAGTGTATCTGCAGAACTGCAACCAGAAGAGAGGCTATAAATTAATAAATATTAGGAGATGAAAAAAATTGGTATTTAAAGTATTTGTGAATGTTTCCCACCATCCCACCCCTGAAGCTTTTATGTACAATTCGTTCTCCTAAGCTCCCTATTGGGGATAATTTCATTAAATAATATCTCAATGCTGTTTTACAGAGTGGAGTCTAAAAAATATTATAGGGCATGTTAATTTATGTGTGAAGCTCAGCTAGGTGGGTTGGGGAATAGGGATTTTTGTTGTCTGGAAGGTCACACATCTGTCTCCAAGGGACATGACAACAAGCACAGATATGCAGGAGCTACCCCACAGGCTCAGGCTGTCAGTCCTTTTCCTGCTCCCTGCTCCTGTTCTCATTCAAGGATGCAGAGAAGGAAAATCACTGCACAGCCCTCATGCCTGGCATAAGCAAGAAAGTCCAGATCCAGTGATCTCTGCCTTCTTGAATTGGCTTTAGGCATGAAAATGGTTTCCTACTACCATTCGCTTTTCCTGATGTAGTAATTAATGTGCCTTCCTGCAGAAGGAATACCAATTGAAAGGTAAAACCATTGCCTGGAGAGAGATGGGCTTCCAAGAAAGTGCTAATTAGTCCTTATTTTGAGAAACTTGGTTAAAGCAAGTGAGCAGGTGTTGCTAGAAATTTGAAATAATCTGTACAAACATGTCCTTTCCTATGTGACAGCAGAGCTAATTACACCTCCTTGGGTCATCACTCCATTTTACCTATTATCTCTTTGTCAAAAGTGTATTCCTGCTGCCTGGCACTGGCTGCCAGAACAAACACTTTAGCACTTGGTGTCGGGATGAATTAACTCCTTCTCCCATCATGGCTTGAGAGGAAGGATGTTGCTACCAACCCCACTTACTCCAAGGACAGGGAAAACCTCTCCCATCTCCTTTCAGGCATGTGAGGCACAGTGAAGTGCACCCTGCCCTGTGCCTCGCTGTCCCATTGCCAGCCAGTTTCAGGGTCAACGTGCCCAGGGTCAGCGTGGGAAAGGCTCAGGGATGGTTATGTGCTCCATCCCACTGCTGTGGCGTGTGATCAAAGCTCCACAAGCTCCTGGGAAACTGGAATGTTCCCCGGGGAAAGGTGGCGATTGACGTGCCAAGAAGGGATGAAGGCATCGGTGTTTATATGGTGTTTATATAAGATGTTATGTGTGCAGGCCGTCTCAGACACAATGGGCTCCCTGCTTTCCTTCGTCTCAGGCTGCAGGGAGGTGTCCATGCACATCTGCAAAGCTGGATCTGAGGAAAATGGGAAGCGATCACTCGGCACAAGCTAGCACAGGAGGAAAGCAGCCAACTGTGGGTTGATTCCAACAAGAATTTCCTAAGCACCCTCCCAGACCAGAGGTGTCTCTGTGTTTTTCAGCAAGCCTCACTCAATCTTAACTCCTGGTTTGTGTCACTCTCATAGGAAGAGACAGGCCAAGCACAGTCTGCACGGACACAGAGACACCTGTGGGTCACTGGGTGACCTGGGAGACCCTCACGGCCCCCCGGGCCTTGGTTTTCTGGGACACATGGATGTGTTGGTAATGCTGGGGAAGCGAGAACTGTTGGAGGGAAGGAACACAAACACCGTGGCTATGTTTGGGAGCAAAAGCCTGCTTGTAGGGTGCCTGCTGGGGCAGTGAGGTGTGTGCTCTTCCTGCAGACAGAGAATTCCGGTATCCCCAGCAGAGGCTCTGCCATGGCCACAGGCCTCCAGCTCCAGGATGATGATGCCCCTGCAGCCCAGGATTTCCTCCTGCCATGAGATGCCCTGGCCATTCCACCTGGTATAGCTGGGATAATGAATAAGGATAGGTGCAATACTGAGGTTGTGATAAATGAGCTGAGTGCAGACAGAATCCGCTCCTGACAGATGGCCATGGGAATTTCAGCTCAAAGGTGAAACACAATCCCAGGCAGACCTGGTACCCAAGAGGTCCAAGGAACAGGGGTTAATTCTCAATATATTGCAGGATAATGTGAGTTTTGCCTCTGTTGCAGCTGCAGCCGCAGTGCAGGCTGAGCAGGGCAGAGCCCTCAGTAAAACATCAGACACATCAGCCAGCCCAGGCAGCTTTTACAGAAAGCCCTTTCCCTACAGGCAGAACCTGTTCAGCATCCACTGCTGAGCCACCTTTTCAGCAGCAGCAGCACTTTCCCCAGCCCTGGGGACTTACAGCCAGGCCTGCAGCTGGTCTGAATGAATAGGATCTGAGCCTGGGGGAAGGCAGCACAGCCGTGGTGGGACCAGCAGCAGGATAGCCCCTTTCCAGTCGGAGCAGAAGGGGTGTGAGGGGTGTGCTCCTCAGCAGTGCAGCTGCCCCTGCAGTTGCTCCCAGCACTCCTTATCCCAGCAGCTGAGCATGGCCCAGCTGGACACAGGGGGGAAGGCAGGGACAGACCCCCTCTGTAAAGTTGATTCCAGACATACTGCCCTACACGTGCACCCTGAACAGAGGACCTGTTAGGGCTCAACTCATCAGAGCTGGGATGACACTGGGGACAAAGTGGCAAAATCATGGTGGGAGCTGGCATTTAAGACACAGGAGTGAATTGCATTCCTATGGAAATGTTTGGGTCCTATTTTCTTCCCCTGCCCACTGTTAACTTCTTCAGAGGTCCTAGAGGAATGTGCATTATTGCTTGCAGAAGAAGACAGCCAGAACTGATCAGGGTGGTTTCCTTCTCCAGACACAGGACAACCCAATTTCATGCTCATTTTTTCCTAAAGCCACTGCTGACTCTTGACTCTGCACCCACTTGGAGCTATAAATTTGTTTATCAGAGGGACTGACATGGCCCTGAAATGGTAAGGTCTGATTATTTGTTCTGTTAATACACTTAAGGCAGAATGATGGTGATGATCCCATCCCTGAGATGAGGAGAAGAGATACAGAAGTCAAGTATTTCCCCACTGAAGTCTAAGTCAGAGGAGGAGATAATGCTCCACTGCTCCATTGTCTCCCTTTTCAATCAGTGATGTCCCAGCACTTGATTCCACAGAGGTGAGATGCAAGTATCTTAGCAGAAACATGTTTCCCTTCCTCATCTGGCTTGTGCCCTGGAGAAATGTCCTTCCCTCAGTCTCAGTAGGTCAAGTTAGTTTGATCTTTTCTTGTGGAACACACTTCCTTAGTCCAATGTTTGCCTTTCCCATAACATCACTACAATGCTGACTCATGTCAAATTAAAGTTCAAGTATTATGCAGGAGGCTTAGAAATGACCTCCCTGAGACCTGGGAGCTGGCTCCAGTCTGAGGATGGCTGCAGTTCAGGCCTCTTCCAGCCATGATGCTGACTTTAAAAATAAATCCTGTTGGTTGAAATAAGAGCATACCTTGGATACACCTCTGGGCTCCTGAGCCACCTAGGTCAAAGCTGCTAAAGCCAGATGTGGGATCATTTTGTTTGAGTGAAAGCTGAGATTCGTCATTCAGATGACACCTGAGGGGGGGATTTTAAGCAAGTGCACACATTTCATAGGGCTTCTAATAAGCTGCTGCAGCTGGCAGGTACTCTAAAGTCCAGCACAGGGAGTGGTCACCATGTATGACTCACTCCAGCCCCAAAGCCCGGCTTTATCCACAGGTGACGTACCAGCTCTTGCAGTCATGGAGAAATGCTGCTGCCCAGGGTGACTCTCTGAGCATCCTGCCTTTGTAGTGTGGGACGGGCATGGGGAATATAAAACTGAATTAGCTCAGCTAGCTGATGGGCACAGTATGGGCTTCGCAAAGCTGAAGAGAAGTGTGGTTCCATGCAAATCCATGGCTGTAGCTGCTGGTGGTGTGTGTGTGTGCATGATTCTGTGGGAAGCTTTCTGCTTACCAGCTCTTCTGCCCCTTAATCCTGCAGCATCTCCTACTTACTGCATGGCTGTGGGATTTGCTGGCCCTCAGAGAAGAGCTGGGGTTCAGACTGGACTGGATTTGGGATTGACAAAGGAGAAGATCAAGGCACAAATACATTACCTGTTGTGACTTCAGAGGCAGATAATATAAAAGCACAATCCCCCTTGCTCCAACAAGGAGCCAGCTGAGAACTGTGCTTTTCTCCTGCAAACAAAACCTCTTTCCTCTACCATCTGACACTGCTTCAGATTGCAAAGAAAGGCTGCTAATGTGCTCACCCGTTGACAGAGCAGACTTGAAGAATAGTTTATGGCACCTACTGTACTCTCAGCTCAGAGATGTAAAACAATTTTCACTGTAGCTGCTGTGCAGGGCTTGGCTAGTACAGCCATGTCCAGAAATATCCAGCAAGAGAAAAAAAAATAAGCTATTAAAAACACTCACACACAAGCCAGGAAACATCTTATTATAGATCTTGGTTTGAAGAAGGGAAATTAAAAACCCATACCCACACTCAGCATATGCCCAGCTATATTTGTCTGATCCATTTATTATCTTAGCCAATGCAATTTCAGTGTTGCACTACTCCAGCCTTTCACACTAAATAAAACAACAACAGCCCAACGCACAAGATGCCATCGCTGGTTTACAGCTGTGGCCTATCCTGTTTCTCTGAACATTTGCTGATTTGGCATCAGCACAATACGGAGGGAAGCAGAAGGTGGGGGTTGAGATCTGCCTGGAAGATGTGGATCACAGTAAAGCAAGCTCTTCCTATATTTACAGAAGTGCTCCATCAGAAGTGCAGCAATTTGTTTGTGCGCTGATCTTTAAAATTGTGGTGGAGAAAGCATCACTTTGGTTGGGAAGGCATCACTTTGATTTGGATCCTTCACTAAAGATGTACCTCATGCATGCATTTCCCAGGCCATGGAATTGCAAATCCAAGCTCTGGCAAGGGCACGCTGTGCATACAGAGTTAAATATGCAATGGAAAACATTACAGTTCGGTTAGTTATTGCTCCCATAGTGCAGAGACTGGAAATCAATGCTGCAAGTACTTTATGAAGCAGTAGGAAGCCCCTGGCGCTGGATTAAAGCAGTGTGCATGTTCATGGGTGAGAGGGGAAGAAACACAGCCATGCTGTAGGCTGGGGTTCTCCAAAGCCACCTGTGAGTGTAGCCATGCCAAAATCACCGGTGAGCCCTCTGACTCCACGGGAGAGGTGCCATGGGATGCCCCACAGCGTCCCAGTGCAATGATGCTGTACCCATGCCCCTTGGGCAGGTTTGCACCAACTCCTCCTGCACAGAACAGACACCAAAATATCAAAAATTCAACATGAGCTCAAGTGCTCTGTTGGCTGAAAGAGCCAAAATAGTTTGGGGTAGCAAATTCTGTGTCCCTGATGCAGCAAACTTATACCAGGATCTGCAACACTTGCTTTTATTAATAGCCTGGATGGCCTGAGCATTTTTCTTTTTCAGTTCTCACGAGTTATTTTCACTATACAGCCTCCTATGATCACCCAACTTTGGGAGCTGATTGGACCAAGTCGTGGGATAAATCCCCACGAATTAAAAAAACCCAAACCAACACACACCCAGAGAAACAAGAGTGTTTCTATAAAAAGCTAGGAACGTGTGCGTGGTATTGTGGGTACAAACAAGACTCGACATGTATCTCTCTGCCTTTCCTCTGCTGAAAAGGCTCATTTTGGTTGGTGGGACTTTATGTAAAGGAGATGCTGGTCATGCATCATGTGCCACTTTTGGTGGTACCTGTCCCGTGAGCAGCCCACGCTCAAGGTGCTATTCAACAAGGGTAAGGGAATTACATTTCCATGCCAGTTCTCCTGTTTGTGAAGCAGTGCTAGGGATCAGATCTGCCTGTGACTTGCTTTTGCATGAAAACCTATCTTCTTTTAATACTTTGAACATCCTAGGAAAGACTATTGTGCAGGGACAGAAAGTCCTCAGACACAATGAGTGCCAGATGGGTGGGGAAAAGCCTTTGGGGCAAATGCTTCACTTAATTCCCACAGCCTGTCTAGGCAGAGATATCAGGTTGTCCAGCCACAGCACTGATGTAAAATACCTACAACAACATCTTGGTCCTGTAAAAATCTATACCAAAACCCTCCTGAACCCTGGGATGACACTAGGCCAGGAGAACAGCAAATTGTGCAGAAAAAGGCAGAGTTAGAGAAAAACTACCAGGAGAAAAGGAATCAGTACTCAGCAGGAGCTTTCAAAGGCCTTTAGGGTTTGTTTCCTCCAACAATGAGGTATCAAGGGAACTTGCAGAATAGATTTAAGCCACTATGGTGGGACTTGAACAAATCATGATCTCCATGAAGATCCACCACAGACTACTGAGGGTACAGCAAAACACGCACAGAGGTCTATGGAGATTTTAACTCCTTAACTCACTGTGCAGGTAGTACCGCACAACCACCACACGCACGACTGCAGATCATTTTCCCCTCCCATATTCAGGTCCTGTTCTGGATTGTGATCACTCACTGAATGAGAATTCTGGATTTTGTTTTATGCCCCTCCATGCACCTTTTAATTGTGCCATACTCAGGCTCCACTCTGAAGACACTTCTATTCACATTCTCGGGGGTTTTGTTTGATCTTTGTCTGTATATTAACAGGATGAGCGCTAACAGCACAGGAAAACATTCTTCTTGCATCCAACTCAGGTATTTGGACACAGCCTTGCCAGCTGCCAAAGTCTTACTTAGTCCCTGGCTTGGACTTGATTAAAGCATCTAAAATCTTCTGGGAATTTCTCTGTAAAATCCATATGAGCATATGCAAACTGCTTTCCTGCCCTCCAAGGTTTGACACAGCATAACCTAGAGGTTCTGGGCTGGCAAATAGACTGGGTCCCAACATATTTCATAATTCCCAGCAATATGAGTATTAGAGCTACTCTAGAAAAAGCTAGCCAAATTTTTAACTGGTGGAAACCACTGCATTTTCACTCCCTCTATTTTTGGAAATGTCTGAATATCTCTCAATAAAAGAATCAAAAAATTAGCTGAAGCTAGATTCTGCCAAGGTAAGATGTGTCAGGCTGAGGCTGAAGAAAATGGGAAGCACGTGACAGTTCCCGCATGGATCACAGCTCAGCCCTGCTGCAGGAGAGATAAGGAGCCCTTGCCAGCACCCCCAAAGCTGCAGTGGATCCTGCCATCACAGCTGAGACACGGGGAAGGGCCCCCCACATTTTGGTGTCAGCACTGAGCCTGTGGGCGAGCAGTACAGCTAGTGGGATGTCGTCAAGGAAAGTAGTGCAGAAAGCAGATCTGTCTGCTGCCCAAGCTGCCAGACTCTGCTTTCCCCTAACACACACACCCACAGACCCTCCCTGCATCCTACATGTGATGTGTGTATGTGCCCCTGTGAGACTGATAGAGGGACCTGGCCTAAAACAGCACCCAAAGCTGACGCTGTTGAAAAGACAGGGAACTGGAAGATATTTTCTTCATGGCCACTAACAATATGGATATTTTAGCACCACCCCTCCACATAGCTGAGATAAAAATAACATTTCTATAAATGCACCACTGTATTCTGACGTCGCACAAGAGTCCCACTAAAATCACTCCAAGGCATTAGAAAACAACTTACTATTTATCTCAGTAAAGCAAGCTTGTCTCTCGTTTTTCCTTGTCTCTTCCCAGTAAGGCCCTAAAGCCCCTGGAGGATGACTATTTTGATAAATTGCATAACAAATTACATTTCAGGGCTGTACATCTCCATCACAGAGTATGGATGCAGTGTAAGGCCACCTGTTTACATGAGCTATTTTGGGACATGGTGGACAGCCCTGGCTTTCTCAGAATCCATCAGCAGTCAGTGTTTGTTCCCAAGCATGCACACATACACCCATCACTGCACGTCTCTCATTGACCCAATGTTCCCACATGTTCCCCCCAAACATTTCCTTTCACACCAGCGGATAACCAGGAAGATGTTCCACTTGAAAAGGTCTGATAGCAAAAGGAAAGAATTCATCTCCTCCCCATGGTGGGCTTCCAGCTTTGATCTCCTGGAAACCACTGCATCTGGTGGCCATCTGTGGTTAAAAATGGCTTCCCAGGAAAAATTGCTTAGGCTCAGCACGGGGAGGTCAGTTATTTTTAACCGAAACCCATTCCACCTTGGTGCCTCAGGAAAACAAGCACGTTCAGCAGAACTGGTCCTTCAGAGCCAACAAGTGCTATCACCACGTAATGTTGCTTTTGGCAAACAAACCAGTATCACCTACTTGCCTGGGCTCATCCACTTACAGCATGGCTGCCAAAGGAAAACAGGATGAAGAAAGGATGACACATTACTAATCTCTAACCACGCATGTTCAAAGTCCAAATGGAAAGAATGAGCACCCTTGACACCACACTCCCCTGTTTATCACCGGAATAACTGGAGCCAGGGATGTGACCAGGCAACTTTCCCCTGAGCATGAGTATGCCTCTGTCCTAAGGAGCAGGTCAAAGGGTGAATTGTGACTCCAAACCTCTTCAGCTCCAGAGCTTCTGAGCTGGAATCTCACTTCTCAGAAGTCAGTCACAGCAGTGGCAGGGATACAGTGACACTAAAACTGGGCCGTGTCACACCAACAACTCCCACTGCAAGGCAACAGAGAGCAAGGGCTCAGGATCTGGACCACCTACTATCCAAGACACCCTAACAAAGCAAA
This sequence comes from Chamaea fasciata, assembly GCF_029207755.1. Classification (NCBI taxonomy): domain Eukaryota; kingdom Metazoa; phylum Chordata; class Aves; order Passeriformes; family Sylviidae; genus Chamaea; species Chamaea fasciata. The sequence continues at coordinate 15,690,829 of NW_027094088.1, read as the reverse complement.
ACCAGGAACCCATAGAATGGAAACCCTTCCCTTGTCCTTTCTTCATCCTGCCCGTTCGCCATGGGCAAATAGGAAAAAAGGGGAAGAAGAAGAACTGCCCCATCTGCATCTCTCTGCCCTGGTCAACACCCTGCCTCATCCCTGGGACCAGGGGGCTGGGATGTTGCTTCGCTTCTGCTGTCACACGCCTTGTGCAGCATGAACTCTGCAAATCCTGCCCTTGCAGCGCCGGGATGTGCGTCCGCGCTGAGTCACGGCTGCGCTCTGACTGACAGCCCCCTGCTCCAGGAGTCTCACAGGTCTTCAGCGGGGGGAGTTCTGTAAGCAAGGATGTTATGTAAGTGGATAGCTATTTTTGTCCAAAGTTTGGTTCTGTACTCTGCGAGACTAAAAATACACGCACACAAAGCTGAAGAACACACTTCACCGTGCCCCTGCTCCCGTCATCCTCTGCCCGGTGGTGGCATCTTGTTTTAAGCACACTGCAAAGTGAGATGCTTCTCCTTTGTAACCTGCCTCCTCCTTCTCTGCCTTCATCACCCCCTGAGCCCACAGTCCAGCACTCCAGACTCAACAAGGACTTCCACCATACTTCTCTTGCTGGCCAGGAGGTGGTCAAGGGCCTGGGAGCAGAAGCCACAATGAATAAGGTGTAGCTCAGACACAAACTAAGCCTTTGATTCTGCCCCTTGAAACTTTTTTAACTGAATAAACCAGACCTGTCATAATTTTGATGCTTTGAAAAAAAAATTCCACTGAACTTCTAGGAGATTGTCTACTGTTAGTTGAAGACTTCAGGCAGTTAAATGATACATGCTAATTCTGGTGCTATCCCTGGGCCCAGACATCTGTCCCTGCTAGCAGGTCTAATGAGGACTTTGGTCTGCTCAAGAAACAGTTATTCATCATCAGATCTCTTTGCCCCTTATGTAAATGTTCTGCTTCATGTCAGAAGAAAGAGGAGGAAAAAAAGTCTATAAATAAAAAGTCAGCAGCTATTTTTGGAAAAGAATTTTCTTCCTGGTGTATGTGTCTGTGTGTGTGTGTAAACAATTGTCTTCTGCATTTTTGTCAGCTTATCTTATCTCTTAAACAAATACCAAAGGGCTTTTTTTATTATTATAATTTTATTTTTATCTTTTTTTTTATGGCCTGGTTGTCTTTATCAGTCTCTCTAAAAGATTCTCTCTGAGGTCAGGTTCTCCAAGCACCACTGCATGTCCACATGGTAACTGAGCTACAACTGATGCTCAAGGCAAAGTCTAGCCCTTGGAGTGCCCTTGGCAAGGCTTGCAAAGACATAATTCCCTACAGCTTTCTACCTATATATTGATACCTGCTTATTGCAGATACAATTTTGCCCACCAGCGTGCTAAGGGGGTGCACCTGGGACTGGTTTTTGGCCGCAGGGAACTGCTCCCTGCACCACACCCCCTGGCCATCAGTATCCTCTGAAGCACAACACTGCCACTGCCCCACAGAAGGCTCTTTCCAAAATGAATAGGTGGGGAGGGACATCGCTTGAGTGCCCCCAGAGCAAGCTGGAATAGCCTGCCCTGGGCATGCAGGAACAGGCAGGGCTGAAGGGATTTCAAAGGAAATGAAGTGGCTGCCGTTTCAGATGGATGGTTGCTTCAGGAAGGGAACAGGCAGGATAGATTTAAAGTGAAAAGCAAATTTAGGAGAAGAAACGAGCTGCTAACGGCAATGGAAAAGCTCTTCACAAGACACAGCAGCCTTATGTGTGCTGATAAGAGATAGGTTTGAGTGGAACATCACATTCCTGGACCATTCATAGCTCTCTGTCCTACGAAAGCAACAAGCTCTGGGAGTCGATAACACAGGAATGTCAATGCAGAGCTAAAAAAAAAATCAACCCTCATGTGTGCTGCTTAAAATATTCCCAGGTACTCGAGGCTTGTTCTGAAAGCACCCTGTTCAAAGTCTGAGAGAGGCTGATAACTCTGCTCACCATGCTGGGAGGGAGGCAGGCAGAGGCAAGGAGGCTTGAAATGCTGTACTGGCCTTGCTGCAAATCAAATCATCTCACCAGCAGCAAAGAGATAACCAGCACGGCACAGAAAGAACAGAATTACTCAAATGCTGGAGTTGCCAAGACAATAGCAAGCATGTTAGGAGTTTAAAAAAGTGATTGCCCTTGTCCCCAACCTCTCACTGCCAGCATCAGAGACACAAGCTTGTACAGACCTCAGACCCAACAAGTGATGCCACTTCCTGCAAGGAATCATGAAAAAAATCGTAACTTTTAAACTAATTAGCTGAATTTCAATCCAGTTGAACTCAGAGCTCTGTCACTGCATTAAGAAGGGCCAGAAATAAAGCTGTTATATGTGGCAGAGGAGACACTTTAGTCCAACTCAACCTCCCAATCAAACTCAGTACTTGATCAAAACCTGTCAGCTCATCCTTCTTGCAGTGCAAGAACTCTGTGTTTCCTTGATCCAGTTACCCAAAGACTCTTGAATGTCTTATGGCAGCATGGAGAATATGTTGAGTGCTGGTCACCCAAAGGTCCTGACTCCATTGCTCTCAGTTTCACAGACTCCTTCAAAGGCCAAAAAAACAAAACGGTGAACAGGATTGAAAATAGTTGGCTTTCCTCCCTTCCCTAGTTTTATGCTTCGCGTTATCATGGGAAGGTTTTCAGGGTGGGTTCCTGTGTGTCCAGGCTCCTAGCCCAACACATCCATGCCCTGATCTTAAGTGGCAAATGCCCATGCTACTAGTGCAGTCACACAGGGCTCACATGTGCTGCAAAAATCAGGCCAATCAAGTCTCAGCTTTATCAGCTGTAAACTGTGATTCCCAAAACCTCTTCCCCAGATGAATACAATCCTTTGCCTGAACTCAGCTTTCCTAGCTCAACATCACCTACTACACCGGGAAGCAGAAAAACAATCACAGCTTTTTGATCTTCATGGTGGCAGAAAATGTTCCAGAGAATCCACTGCCACTTGGTTAATCCTCTGGTTAACTCCCTGTTGTCAGGGCCACAGAAGGCTTTTAGTAGGGCTCCTTCACCACACCATGCAGGAAACTCAGGGCTGCTTCCAGGCAGACCTGGCACTGGAAACGAGTGCCTGAGCTCACTCCGCTGCAGGCACCAAGCTCTCCATGCATCAGCTTGGTGGGAAAGTAAATATCAGAAATGAAACAAAAAACTCCTCCCCTAATTTCCAGGGCTGTCCTGTGAGTGTACATTCACGTGATCTGGCCAAACTCAGAACTGAGGAGTCTCAGCTTCTGTGGGGATTAGGGCCAAAGGCTGGATTCAGCTCACACACTGAAGTCAGTGGGGTTTTGTGGGTGCAAGCTAGACTGGAACTTCAGTCTGGTGGTTTGAGAAGGATAGAATAACTTAGCTTTGATTTAAAATAGAAAGAAACAAAATAAAATGGTGCCATTTCTTTGCAAATCTCGAAGTCTCTAGTAATCCTGCTGCAGTGGGCTGCTTTCTGCAGTTGAGAGGGCACTAGAGATTGTTTCCACCAGTTAGCTGGTCTTGGGGGGGCATGAGAATTTCCTATCCTGTTGGATATTTCGTTCATCTTTCTTTCCTAGGGTTCCTTCTCCCTCCAAAGGTCTTCCACAGGGGTGAAGCCAAAGCTTTGAACTTTGTGTGATATCAAACTGGCTTTTCTGTACTCACTCATCTTACAAGCACAGTTTGGATCTCTGCTCTCAGTCCTTTTTGGGTAGGGACTTCCTACCCCTGTTTACTCATCTGAAGCATCCCCAGGCAGCCGAGTGTCTCACAGCCACCCACTCAGCCCTACAGAACAAATATATTTCATCCCAGTTTCAACGGTGTTTGCTGGATTTCCTCTGCTGCTAGAAGCAAGCCAAGTTCCATCTAACCCAAGCAGAATTACTACAACGTGGAGAAGAAAAACAAGGGTGGCAGAGAGGACTTTCAGGCAGGGGAAGGTTTCCAACAAGAAAGTATAGCAATGATGATGCAGTGCAGCACCCAGCCCAACACTGCCTGCTCCCTGTGGCTGCCCCAGGACCCACTCTGTGGCTTCAGCCAGAGCCACCCCAAACTATCGTGATGGTTTCACCCCACCATCATTTATCCACACTCTGCCACCAGCTAACATGACAGATATTTCTCATCACCTCAATTTTCTTCTGTTCATTAACTGCATCACTTGTTTCAGTCCCTGCCTGAAGTCATAATGAGTTCTTGAGGGGGTACTGGGGAGGCAGGGACGGTCTGGCAGGTTGGGGAGACTCTACCCAATGCCTTGCCACTCATATCATTGCCTTGGTGTCATTAGTGGCAGAAAACGTGAGACCTACATTTGCTCTAATACTTTCCCAGGAAGTGCAATCCCTTCGAATATGAGTTTTGTTGTTCCCGGCTCACACCCCTGCAGGGGGCTTGCAGCAGTGCCAGGATATCCATATGGAAGTGTCACACCTCAGCCTGCCAGTGGCACCCACTTCGTACTTCTTGGTGCCAGCAAAAGGTCTTTAACAAAAGGCATGCTTGTCACCCGTGGCCAGCAGTGTCACCCAGGAGCTGCCCCATCGCCAGCTGGGACCATCCAGGTGTTGACACCACAGTTCCAATAAGCCTGGGAAGGCCAAGCCAAGGAGTGACTGAACAATGGTGTCCCACACAGAATATGAAAATGATGCCTTGAGTAATCCTGGGCGTGAACAACCCCAACCAGTTCTTCTCCTGCCTGACTCTGCAGAGAGTTGCCCCCAACACCTTTCTAGGCAGCAACATCTTTACTTAAGCTGAATTCAAGGAAGCTAGTTAGACTACAGAGTGGGATGAGACCAAGCCTTCACCACACAATTTCTTTCAGGAAAATGGCCTTCGAATACTAACTCAGAGATCTTGTTCCCAGGCCAGAAGGAAACCAGATGCCAATATTGTCAGATTCCATGATAAATTCCTTTCCCATCTGGCCTCCTCTTCTGAAGATTTCGGAGAAGGACTGAAATAATTGGATGGTTTTCTGAAGTTTCCTTGTTGCAGTTCTCCTGGTAACGATAAAAATTAGTTCAGTGGCCTCATTCATATTGCCCAGGTGTACAAATACACCTTGAGCAGTTCTCCCAAGTAATTTCTTTAAGTAATGAATGGTAGTCTCTGTGTTTTCTTCTGTTGCAGCTTCAGATGACATCTGAATTACCAACTAAAAATTAAGAAGAACGAAAGAGGATTTCTCGTTACTGGGGTGCCACTTACACTAGGGACACAGCTGAGCTGGCTGACTGGCAGGTGAATTATTGCAGAATTAATTTTCATGTCCCATCTCCTTTCTGTGCTGTGACAAGTAACCTTTCAGAAGGTGGAGTCCAGCTTTGACACATGAAGTCCACCTGCACTGAGATAACCCTCACAGGGCAATAAAAAGCTTCATCCAAAACTATCCTTCATAATCTTTAGGAACAAAAGGAAAATTAGTTTTCCAAATGTGGGATGTTTTTTAGTTTTTGGTTTTGTTGGGGTTTTTGTTTTGTTTTGTTTTTTTTTGGGGGGGGAGGTTTGTAGCAAGGTACAATATAGAAAAGCAAAGGAATATTTCAGAGCCTCATTTCCTGTTACTCATATACTGTAAACTGTCTTCAGCACAAAGGGCTGAATATTCCCAAAAGCTAAATGAAAAAAAAAAATTCTTCCATGATTTCATATTCATCCTATGTATTTTACACCTGCATCTACTTTCTCCTCAGACAGAGAGACTCCTTCATACCTGCACACAGGTTTACCTTCAAACATCCACACTGCAGCCTATCTAGTTACCATTTAGAGAGACATGTTTTACTCCCAGCTCGGCAGAAAACCCGGCTGCAGAGGCAGGATTTTCTCCTGTGTGCTGACCTGACCAGGACAGGGGTACAGGGAATTGTTGCAGTCCAAATTGCCAAAAGCACCACTGCAGTGACAAGCCTGAGCCTCACCCCAGGCTACAATCAGGGATCTGTAATCAGTCTGGTTCATGGCCAAAGGCGTCCCTTTCACACTTCTCTTTGCAGATATTTCTGGGCAGCGATTGTTGCCTGTTCAGGTAAAGGTTTCCAATGAATTCTTTTAAGGCCACTCCTTTTTCCTTACTTAATCCCTGGTTTTTCTTCTTACTTATTTCAGAGCCCATCCCTGCTGCTGGGCCGAAGTAAAAACGGGGGCTCAGCATTTTGAGGACATTCCCCTTTTCCAGACGCTCATGGGCACTCAGAGGCAGAAAACACTGCCAGGCAATGTCTCTGCAGAACCTGACCCTCTTCTCCCAGCACCCCCAACCCCACAGCCATCCCGCCCCTGGAGAAGGCAGCTGGCTGAGCTGCCACTTCCCTCTCTCCCAGCCCAAGTGACCTTAGTGTGAAGAAATGTTTTCCTGGTATTCAACCTACATTTCCCCTCGCCCAGTTTATCCCATTGTTTCTACTTAACCCTTCCTCAACAGCCTCATCACCCTGAGAAGCTCTGACTGTATTTAGCTGCCATACACATTGCTGATATGATTTAGGGGCAAGTAATTCAGGGTAGCAACATACGTGGCACCCCAAAATAGACGCATGTGTTCCTATGCCTTTCACTTATTTCAGGTCTTGAATTACCCAGTGACATTCTTTTGGAAATCAAGAAATGTAGTATGGGTGGATCAAACCTATGGAGCGAGCCACTTGCCCACAAGGAACATCCCCTCAGAGCTTTCTGCAGGATTTCTTTCTGCTTGGTTCGCTTGCCCCACACCTGCTCCTTCTCACATGCACATTCCCCACTGGAGGTGTACACAAAAAAACACCAGGACAGCTTTTGCATCAGACACAGTAGAGCCACAAGAGCTGAGAAGGGGACAGTGGAAGCAGACGAGTTGTGTTTGGAGCTTGCAGTTCCAAGGTGGATCCTCGAAAACCGGTCTCCTGGGAATAGAGGTTATTGCAGCTGGTGTGGAGCAGTCCCTCTGAAGCCACAGACACAAAAAGCATGGTTATAACTCTTTAAAGACACATAACCCTTTAAAGACAATTTATCAGAAGAGTATTAACAGAGAAGGTATTGGGATGTTACAAAGCACCTTCGTGTTGTTTTTGCCTACTGCTACCTGCAAAATGAAAACCTGTTACTAGCAAATTTCCTGGAAATCAGTTTGAGCTTTTTCAGGTTTTCATGTTTTCTGTGAATTTCCATTACTCCCTCCAAATACAAAACATTTCTTTAAAAATCCCCGAGATGCGATGAAAAGAGGAATGTTACAGAATGTCTTCAGTGACGAGCATCACTTGGTAAAGGCCAGAAGTCCCTCTGCCTTGTGACCTTTTTTAACCCTTTAATGCTTGTCACACTCTCCAGAGAGCACTTCATGTCCATACCCTTAACGTGGGCATGTGAGATATTACCTTTACACTTCCAGATCTCCCCCAGGTTTCCTTCCCTGTGATTTACTGCCTTTCAGCCAAGGAACTTTCTCCTTGATCCCAACACTTCTCTTCACCCCTGAATCAACCACAAGCAGAGCATTTCTTCAGCAAAAATGGTCCAAATTTGACCTGTGCAAAGTTCCCACCTTTGCACAAACTTGTGGATTAATTAGCAGATTTTCAGGACTTGAGTATGCTCAAAGCATTGTTAAAGGGTTAACACCGAGACTGTTCTCAGATAGTGAAAGGTCTGGCTACAACTTCCCTTTGTTTCCCTCTTCCTCCTCTCTTTCCCACCTTCCCACCTGCGGCTTCTTTTATGGATATGTCTTTACTGTGGCTCAACAACAACAACAACAACAACAAAAAAAAAAAAAAAAAAAAAAAATTGCCTCTTGACGGGCTTGTTTTCCCCTGATTGCTTGGGGCCATCAGAGATCCAGTCAGAGGGTGGCTTTTGGAATAAGGAAAGCTTCTTCCAGGCGGAGGAAGACACTGCCTGGGGCTTCTATATTCACAGCCTTTCTATTTCTGGCTCTCCCTTTTCACAGGACTTTGTTTGCTAAACCCTGCTCTCCCCCAAGGGACATTAGTGAGCATACTTACCTCAGAAACAGAGCAAACAGAAAAGCCCCCAAAGACTCCAGCACAGCCCATCCCAGGGATAAGGGGCTTTGCTTCTTACCTCTCTGCCTCTTCTACTTTCAGGAGACTAATTAATAGGAATGCCTTAACGCCTTAAATCCTGCTCTGTGGATTTCGATTTGCCTCTTGAGGTAGGAAGTAAAAAGTAATCCTATTTTCGATACAGACAGGGGTAGAGTGTGCAGACACCAAGCCCAAAGCAATGCGAGAAAGGTCACTGCAATAATGCGATGCATGGGCTCAGAAAGCCCCAGGCAGCTCTGGGGAGCTGGCATCAGATGTTGAGCAAACCTAAGGGCCCCGACCCTCCCTCTGATCACTGACAGAAGGATTTCAGCCCATGACATCAGCTCACAGCCCTCCCAACTCCAGCATCAGTGATGAGACTGCTGCCTGCACCAGATTTTGAGGCAACGCTATAAGTTCCTTGTCGAGGTGCCTAAAACACATAGGATGGGTAAAGCATTGCAGTCTCTCAAGATCTGCACAGGAAATGCAGGGACATTCCTTCTTCTTCCTGAACCTTTGTCGTGAAAGTTTTCATCAGTCTTCCTGCAAAAGCTCTGTTTAGTCCAGTCTCATCAGTGAAGCACACAGAGTAACCACTCTCCCATCTTCTGAGGGCTCCAATGCTCCCTCCTGTAGATTTTCCATCAGTGGTTGTTTTGAACACTTTTTTCTGATGTCTCTTGAAAGAAGCCAGTGTTCAAGCACAGCCTGTCTGACACCTACCCCGAGGTCAAGCCAATTATTTCACTCCTTGCCCAGAGCCACTAAGGCAGTCACAGCTTGCCCCAATCTTTTAGCATTTCCATCACCTTCAGCCAAGTGCAGCCTGACTTGGAAAGTTTACACTTTGTCACTGTTGACGCCTGCAAAGTCACCAAAAGCATATGCCACCTCCCCAGCCCCCTCCTGAATAGCAAGTTTTTTATACTTCTCTCTTCCTGAATTTCATACGACTGGTCCTTCAGTCAGAAATTCTCTGATCTGGAATGCAAATTTCTCCAGGGTCTGACACAGCCACCTTTTGATATGGTTTATAATAAGTGTGTAATGGTTTCCATCTACATGTGAAACCACCCTTTGCCCAGGAAGGGACAGTCAGGGAGTTGGTTGTAATCTTGGATGGTTGTCCAGGTTTCCAGCTACCACCACCACGGATTGATCTGCCCAAGGGAATGCACTCTCATTCACTTTTTGTCTTGCCAGTCTAGCCAGTTACTGCTTTTTGATATCCAGACCATCTCTTGAGTTGAGCTCACACATTTTCTCACCTGGCACCAAGCAGATGAGAAGATTTGTGTGCCCAAGTGCACCCCTGTATTAGCTGGTCTAATTGCAGCCTGGTAATTTCCAACAGGGCAACAGCAGCCTTGCCAAAACCAACTCTTGCTGCAGCAGGTATAAGGCTTCTCAGAGAGGAATCAAGTCCTTTTAATTTGACAGAAACCACTGAGCAGCTCTGCCAGAGAAAAAATATTCCCCCACTGCTGGCCTGGATGAACACTGTGAACCCAGAGGTGAAGGACTTTCATAGCCCATTACCCAGCCTCCTGAGCCATGCAGTTCCCAGCTGCCACACAGTAGCTCAATCTCTGCTCTTTTTCTCCTTCACTCTCAGCTTGCAAACAGAGTGTGAAAACACTTCCTCATCTTCAAATGTTTTTTTTCTTTATTTCCTTCTCAGCATATTTGTCCCTAGCTTGTCACCTTGAGGTGCAGGGAAGAAGACACTCAGCATTTCAGGAGATATCATGTTTAACCTTCGTGCATGATAGAAGCTGGAAACATGAATTATCAGTAGCACTGGGGCATGAAACTGAAAATAAGGAGTGTTGTAACTTGGAAACTTCAGACACAGCCACAGGAAGATGCAGTGATGTGTTCTTTTATCTCAGCCTAACTCCCAGAGGGCCACTATCATACAAACTGCTTGCTAAAACCCAGATACCTTCAGTCTCACACAAGTTACAAGTTCAACCCCTGCTCCGCCAGTTAAAATAACAGAGATAGTTATTGGAAATGTCAGAAAATCTCGTTGCTATCTTGAAACTTTGCGAGCTTGGTGATCCTCCTGACTACCTACACATGTAAGGGAAGCCTGGCATGAGTGCCAAGGCAGAAAAGGTCCTGAGTGCCAATGTAGAAAATCATAAAATTATTTAGGTTAGAAAAGACCTTTAAAATGATCCAGCCCAACCATTAACCCAGCACGGCCAAGTCCACCACTAAGCCATGACCCTGAGTGCCAAATCTATATATCTTTTAAACGTCTCCAGGGATAGTAACTGACCACTTTCCTGGGCAGCCTGTACAGGGCTTGGCAACCCTTTTGGTGAAGAAATTTTCCCTAATATCCAATCTAAAAACCTTTTCTGATGCAACCTGAGGTCATTTCCTCCTGTCTCATTGCTCGTTACCTGGATGTACTCCAGCACCTCAATGTCTTTCTTGGGGTGAGGGACCCAGACAATGAACAGAGGATTTGAGGAGTGGCCTGACATCCTTTCCCTACCAGCAGAACAGCACCTTTTTTTGGTTGTTTCCACCAATGGATACCAGCACAATTTGCAGATGAAAGCAGCAAATTATCATCACTACTGCACTTTCTGGAGAGTAGCAAGGCTGAGGTTAAAGAATAGCAATGGAAATGCGACAGAAGCACAGAAGAGGGTCAGGGAAGTAAAGCCAAGTTTTGTCTGCTGTAACCAACTCAGGCCAGGATGTCCCCATTGTCAGTGAAAGCCCCTAGAAATGGGTCTTCAAAGGGCTGCCTAGAAGCCTCAAAGATTCCAGGCTGGGGCTTACCAAAGCTAGTTTCTTCCTCCATGTGAAGTTTCTCATTTTTACTTACATCTAGCTGCTCAGGACAAACTCCAGGAAATATCAGCTTACAATGTGCTCAACCATGTCAGTAGCACAAAAGAAGGAACAGCTTTGCCTGTCCCCAGCTCTCTGAACTCTTCTCCCAACCTGGCAAAGCCCAAAGCAATTCAGACACTGAGCGAGAGGCTCTGTTTGGGTAGAGGCATGACGTGCCATGCTGCCAGGTAAGGATACGACTACAGCCCCAGAGTCCATTCACACACCCAGAGCCTGGATGTGCATCAGTCTTCAGGAAAACTCTGAGGTTTGATGGGTCCCTGAGCTAGGAAATCAACCTATATCCTCCAAGAAGGCATCATTGCATCCTTCTTCACCCAGAGGGGAAACTCATCCATGCATGGAACACCTCTCTTGCAAGTGTCTTTTCTAAGCATCTCTACTGAGACCTTTCCCAGCCCAAACACTTTCGAATAAAGTCAACACCAAGGATTTAGCTCTGGCCACAACATGGTTCCTGCCTTTATACTGCAGGCCAGTACTGCAGGTACTTCACTTCCAGCATAAAGGTATTTATTACAGCACAAAGACTGGGAGATGGCACTTGTTGCAAAGAGCTCAGTCTAATAGGTACAGCTCCATTTGTACAGGAAGCCAGTCACAGCCTGGGGGACAACAGGATTTTCCTGGAAGGCTATGGCTGTCCTCAACACCACGTGATACCCTGCTGCACCACCACACTTCTGTGCCTGCTTAGCACCACTGACCCACACAGTGTTGTCTCTGCAACATGGAGCAGCACGTGCCCAGCGCAAATTAATCTCCTGACATCCAAAATCCAGCACTGTCACATGACTCCTGGACTGCAGGAGAGGGAGCAGCAGGTGACTGGAGCCTCATTGAAATGCTGCATGCCCACTCTCAGGAGCTGAAAACACACCAAGTATGAAGGGCAAGCAGAGGGAGCAAGGGGATTACTCGGGATGCTCAGGGCAATTTAAAGCAAGCAGGCGTGAAAGTTTTGCTTTAGTAGAGGTTCTGCAGTCTGGCTGACACATCCAAACTCTCCACCTGGTGTGCATCCCCTCTAGGATCAACACCTTTACAGGGCACTTCCTAATGGTCTATTGATTTCAACAGATGTCCCAGTAAATGTGTTAGAGAGGGAACAACACCCCAGTAGCATCTGCAAGTTCATGTGCTAAAACCCCACTGGTTGTTGCAAAAGGGAAAATGAGTTTGGAGAAGGTAAGTTATTAGCAGGTCAAGGGGATATTTGCTATTTTAGCAACAAGCAGCCTACCTCAGAGCAGGGGTAACAAGAGAAGGCATAGCACAGCCTCCTCTGTGATCTGACTTCAAAACCAGGGTCACCCTGTTCACCTTCCAAGGCTCCTGCCACCCTCGTGATATATCTCCACCCTTGTAGGAAGCACCACTTGCCAGGGCAAGGCACATCCCAAAATCCACCTGCCTGCCAGTTCCAGGTAGGGGACACCTCCTGGAGACCATGGTCCAGTCAAAGCCCCAGGCCTGGGGAACACAGTGTGGGGCACAGCAGCTCGGCCACATGAGGAGGAGTGTGGCAGGCAGCATTCCCTGGGAGCAGCCTCTGCCCAGGAGCAGAGCCAGGACTGAATTTCTATTCTGGGGCTGTCTGTGCTTCCTGTTTGGTGCGACAGCCTCAAAGGCGAGTTAGTATTTATAAGGCTCCAGTCACATCATCCCATTGTTCCCACGAAGGCAAGAGGCTGCTGGGGAGAGAGGAAGAGAGAGCAAAGCACCTCAGCAGGCTGCCCCAGCCCTGGCTCCCTGCCAGCAGTGGCACTTTGCAGGGAGGCAAAGCAAACAGCACAGTGATGTCGCTGATTTCCCACCTCCTGCCACGGAGCAGCTCAAAAAGCGCAGTCAGATGCTGGGAGCACAGCTTTTCCCTCCCCAGGTGTCTTCTCACAGTGGAAAAGGCAAAAAGGACAGAGGAATATTTTTTCCCTCTGGCAATATATAAGATTGCATCTATAAACACACTCCAAAGGCTTTGTAGACCCAATGACAGGAGCTTTAAAGGCTTTTGAGTGATGTCAGCTTCTCAGCTGGTCCAAAGCCATCCCTCCTCCAGAGCCATTCTCTTTTCTCATGCACACAGATCATTGTCATGCCACAAGTATTCCCAGTGCCTTCTGCATGGGCAAGGAGAGGAGCCTCCTACAAAGGGAGGGGTCACCAGCAGAGCCCTGAGGCGCCCCAGGAAGAGGCACAACCCACACACAGCAGTGCAGATAGACAGCAGAGCAGAATCAGGACATGATGCCTTGGGAAGACTCACCTGAAACAGAGACTGGAGAGAGCTAGAGAATAAAGCAGGTATTTATTGAAAGGCCTCTAGGATCCAGCTTGGGCAAGACTAGAGCTACACCCAAGGTGGACTAAGAATGGTCACAAAATGGCTGACCAGTCATGAAGTCTTATGTTTTTATAAGTTTTTGGTCCATTTGCATATTGGGGGTTAATTGCCCAATTACAGCTTCAGGTTGTGAGGTCTCATCCTTCTTGTTCTTGTTGGGCCTGAAAGTTGTCCTTGGTCGTCAGGAGGAAAAAGATTTGTTTTGTCTACCTACTCTGTGAAGAGAGCTTACTGGCACTTAATAGGAGGCTCAGAACTACACCTAAGCAGCACAGAATCTGAAAAACATGAAAGCTAAAACTTAAGGCATCAGAGAAAAAAAAATGAGAGTCTCATAGAATGAACGTGAGGAGTAAAGGGGAGTACAAGACAGGAGGGTGAAGCAGATGTGGCAAATGGAAACTAGAAATAGCTCCTGTGCGCACAGGAGCCCTCAGTAAGAAGCAACACAGCATGAATAAAAGCTACTTTAGGGCTTACCTCAGGATGTTGCTCTTCAGTGTTCACAGTACCTCTGCTAAATACAGAGGAAGCCATTTTGCTCTCGACAGGAGGAAGGAGCAGAGACAAAGGAGAGGTGCACCCAAAAAAGATCCTGCATTAGTAGTAAGCCCCAGCTGAAGACAAAGGCCTTTTATAGATAGGCCAGACAACCAGGTTAAGAGATTTCAGTAAATGTATCTGATTATTTGCTTCACCTGTGCTAAGGGAGAGATTTGCACCTCCTGGTGCTGCACAAGAATGAATGCCATAAAGAGGATGAAGCAGCAAGATGATAAAGTGATGGGGATTGTGCAAGTTCCCACCTAGGTAAAACTCTCTATTTCAACTCAATCAGCAGTGGAAATTGTTTAGTCACTACTTTTTTCCTAGATTTTGAAGCCTCCCTGAACCTGTACTTGTAGGGCCACACTGACTTGATGCAGGCTGCATCTCATTGTCTGTTTTTCCATGGATTGGGACTCAGCATTTCCCATGAACAGCATGAAAACAGATTGTAAAAGGCAACTTTGCAATCTGATTTTAGGCGAAACAGATTTTAGGCAAAATGAGGTACACATGCACAGCCTGGTCTGTGAGAAAGAGCCGGCCTTCAATTTTGACAGTCAGCTTCAGAGAACCCAGAATTTCACCTGCAGTATTTTCTGACCTATCAAGCAACTAATTGAATGAGAACTTCTGTTGCTCTACCCCTTTTACTTGGTTTTATAGATGGTGTTTGAAGAATTTTTTGTTGTTGTTTCCCTTCCCCATTTTATTTCCTCTTTAAATTCCAAGACAACTGCCTGTGTGCAAGGATAGCAGCTGTTTTATTCCTGGAATTCGCACTCAGTTACCGGCTGGCCAAACACTGGGCTTTCTGCAGGAAACTTGGCTTTCCTGATTTGTTGCTGTTTTCCTTAGGCTGAAGTTAATGACTGCTAGAGCCAGAACAGACATCTAGGGTTTTGTCTATGGAAAGAAAGAGTTCACTCCTTGTCAACAGCAACGTGGGACCTTTCAGAAACAGAAATATTTTCACTCTTAGGTTTCAGCAAGACATTTTGGCAGCATCATGAACCCAAACCTTTGGCAGAATCACACAGGCAGTGAGGCAGAGAGAGGGACTTCATGGGAATATGAAGAGCAAAGGGGATCAGAGCTCAGTGCTGCACTGAGTGTGCAGGAGTCCTTCCCACGCAGCCCTCCCTGTTGGCACAAAGGCACTGCAGGAAAGGGCTCAGACTTCTCCACCTGCTTTTCATACAGAACAGTTCATCACAATCACAACGGCTGCACCTTCAGAAATGTCCTGCAGAACTCACACAAAAATCCCAAAACCCATTCTGGAAGTTTGGGATTTGGACATTGGACCAACAGCAAAGCCATGGAGAGCGCACCATGCACGCACCTCCTCTGAGAGAGCTGACAGCTTGCTGGGAGAAGATGGGAATCACCAGCTGGGGAACTGTCTTGGGTAGCCAGAGGGCTGTTCCAGAGGGCTGGAATTGGCAATTGGCACTGTGCTTGCATTGCCATGGGCCTATTGAAACCAGAATACATGACATGACAAAGCTCATTTTTTGCCTCCAGGAGCCAGGAGGCAAAGTTAAGTCCAAACACAATCAAAACAAGTGTTGAAATCTCTGGATGTTGATCCAGTACAAAATGAAGCTTCTACAAACATAAAGTTTTCCCATCTCTGACTGTATTTATCTCCAGTCTTGCTCAAGTGACTGCTCTGGGGAAGGAGGGGACAGACTTATGGTACTACTGAAAGGTGCCGTAAGAGCTCACGGACTGTAACAAAAAGCCCTTTTCTGAGGGAAAGGTGCATTGTTTAAAAAAAGCAAAGAGTCTTTTTGCTTTCTATTTGGGAATCCATCTCACCTCAGGTTTGTATAACAACCCTCCCTGGAAAGGCAGGGGATGTCCTCTGCTCAAGGCAAACTCCTCTCCTACCCTTGCCCTCTGCTCAGCTGCCTTTCTCCTTCCCTTCCCTCTCCACCATGACCACGTGGAGACTTTAACTGGTCTTGGAGCCTGAACTCCTCAGGACTCATCCCATTAACGGCCCAGCTGCCCTGCAAACACTTCTAGGGCCCCAAGAGCTGGAGGACTGCAGGACACAGGTGAAAATGAGGCGAGGAGAAAGAATAATTTGCAAGGGTAGAGCCTTGACATCTCCAGACCCACCCTAGAGCTGCCAAAGACTTTTCCAAGCAAGGACAGAAGGCTGGGACAGCCTAGCACAAGTGATTGCAAATCAGATGCTCAGATAAAAAATGGTGACGGGTTTTGTTTTGGCACTGAGTTTTCCCAAAACCAAAAAACCCCAGTGAATAAGCATGGCTTTGATTATGAATTTTTGCATTAATGTTCTGCTTAGTTTTGGTATGACCTCAGTTCTCTTTTCCTTCCATGTCTGAACCTTCAGCTTACTTTACTTTCTAAAGATTTTCTCTGAGGAAAAAAAAAAAAAAGACTGGAAATGCTCTTTTTCTATTAAAAGGAAGCTGAGGCTCCCTAACAATGAGATGACTCCAGCAGCTGGGCTTTTAAGGACACTCTGGAAGTTACCAGACTCCTGATAAAATCATTGGAGCTGGCGAGGCTGTATTTCCCCTGCACAATTACAATTCCTTTGCCTGTGGGTATTGCTGTGTTGAAATGCCTCTAAAGTTCCTGCTATGTCATTGAATTTGCATGCATTTCTTTTCAGTTCTTTCCTTCTCCAGCCCCTGCCAGAGAGTAGACATTCCTGAAAATCAACTAACCACACTCCCATAACTTTACAGCCTGAAGACCTTGGAGCAAATGAGCCTTGAAGAGTAATTGTAGAATTACAGGCACCAAATGATGCTGAATTATGCAGCACTTAGCGGACGCTGCTTTGTGGTTGGATTTGGGAGAAAAGGCTGGATAACAGGAGAAAAAGTCACTTTTCCAATTGATAGGGCAATTCTAGTAAACTCTCACTGTTTTGATTTCTATTAGCAAAAAAAATTGGGATTAAACAGTTAAATCTGCACTGGGAAAGGTCAGGTCTAGGCATCCCCCTGACAAATCTGCATTGCTGTGAAAGGGGCTGAGAGCAATCACACACCAAATCCAAGCACTTCAGCTAACAAGCATCAGCCAGGATGTACCAGGTCTTGGCATTAGGTGTGAGTCAAATTTCCATTCTGGTGGCTCAGGTGATGTGGGATGCATGGACCTTATCCAAGATGTATTCTAAATAGAGAAATAAATTAACTGTGTGAGATAATTTTCTCTATTTAGAAAACATCTCAATAGCATCATCACTGACCAAGCCAGGAGGAATGCAGCAGCAACAGAAATAAGGAAAGAAACATGATGGAGACATGTGCAGTGACATCTGGTGATGTAGGTTCATTGCAGGGGGTTTGGACAGATGGTCTTTAAAGGTCTTTCCTGACCCAAACCATTCTATGATTATACATTCACTAATCACTGACCATCTCTCTGTCTTCATATGCAAGGTGTTTCTGCACATTCTATGAATGGCCTTCATTATTAGTAGTATTATTATCATTGTTAGTAGTATTATTATCTTTATTAATACTGTTATCATTGTTTCTATTCTTCACAGGTAGGAATCAAGTTGAAATGTTAGCATTAATTACGAAATTAATGTAGAAAATCAGCAGCTTGCTCAACATCACACAGGAAATGGGTGAGGACTGAGGAATGGGAAGCAGGTGTTCCCCTGACCAGACTGTCAGTTTGTAGTGGCTTCATGCCAACAGCTTGGCATTGCATAGGACCTAAAAAACACAAGACTGCTGTAATGTTTGGAGGTCCTCTTCCCTAAAACAGTGATATTTTCCATGGACAAGAACTTGAAGAAAGGCGGGAAGGGAATGGGTGCTGGTTATCAAAGGGTGTGATGGACGAAGCAGTTGGAAGAGCAGGAGCTTTGATGGGTTGACCAAGAAATCCCCAAAAGTAGCAGTACCAGAAGAGCCTGGGATTCCCAGCAGGTGAAAATGGGCAGCACATGGCTCAGGTGTGCCCTGCTGTGGCACCACGAGAGCCACGAGCCCTGGCACTGGCAGAGCAGAGTGCCAGGCTTCCCAGTGCCCACCTACTGCACTGCTCCATGTCCACAGACCCCGTTCCTGAGCTTCCCACACAGGCTGGCCGGATGGGAAAGCAGTGAGTGCCACAGCTCGGGATGAAGCAAGAGCTGGAGGGAGGATGGGGAGGAGGGAGGGATAAGTAGGTGACAGTCTAATTAAGGACCTCGTGATAAGGTCTGGCTCCAGCAGCCGGGCTGCAGGCATTTCCTGGCCGCGGGATTCTGCCAGCTTTGCCACCTCAAAGCTCGCCTTCACACAGCTTTGTAGTCACTGGCCACAGTCCCACCGGGCTGATGGGAGAACTGTCCAAATCCATCGTCCTGCCTTAGGTTACCTTTTGTCTTGCCCCTGGTGCTGCGTGTTTAAGCACAGGTGTCTGCTGCTGTTGACACTGAGTGATAAGTGGAGACATTTTTTCCATCGGAAAGAATCTCAAGAATTTGCCTGTTCTCTTTTTATTCTTTTTTTTTTTTTTTTTCCCCTTTTTGCATCGTGGTAAAGAGCCTGTTACTGGGGAGGGGGTGGGGGAGGCTGGCACGAGGCAGAGGTGAGTGGCACTTATTTAAAAATTAGATCCCCCTCCATTCCGTTCTCACAAGCATAGCCACTCTGGCCCCAAGCTTAAAATTCATGTTTAAGTTAACCATTACTCCCTTTCTGCATCCTCAGCTGCCTCTAATAGCTGGTCCTTAATGCTCTAGTCCCTGACTTGCAAACTGGTTGCCCAAAACAGCAGCCAGCAGCCACCTCAGGGGATTAATTATCCTTCCAGAAGAAGGAAGAGCTGTGGCTCCTTTGACGTAGTCCGTCATGCTGAATTTGCACCTTTGCATCTGGGGTCACATTTCAGCCCCCTCTCTGACCCCTTCAAAAAGAGGAGTAAAACACTCAGAGCTTCATTTAGCAGCTGGGAGAAAAGTGTTTGGATGTCATATATAAAAACAATGCCTTTCCAAAAGGGAAAAGTAGACATGAGCTTGGATAGGGCCCCACTTCCCCTTGGCCATCTCGTGACACTGACCTGCCACCATAAAGCCCCCCAGGCTGCCACTACCAGAAAGCTCCTATCATATTTTTCATGCTTTACTCTGTCTCAGCTCTGTTTCAGGTAATTTCTTATGCCATTCAAACCAGTTAGAATTTTTCCCCAAAAGAAACCAGACCTGCCTTACTCTGGCACACCCTGGGGAGCAGGAGGAAGGCCCAGTGACCCCACACATGTGCTCACACACCCTCCCAGTACTGATCGCCACGGGGAAAACCTGGTCTCACAGCAAGCTGAACAAACACCAGAGGCTGAGGTCCTCCAACACGCAGGGGCAAGTCCCAGCAGATGCAATTTCTGCCCAGCAAAGCTGCCCAGCCCCTTTTGCTCTCCCAGGACTTTGCTGGACAGCAGACAAGGCACCTCCAGCCCATCCTGCTGGTGCACTATGCCACAGGGCATCTCTCCCTCTTGGGGCAATTGTGACACTGGTAAGCAGGCACCATCCCCAGCACAGGATGGAAAATATAATAAATGTGCTAAAAAAAACCCTGGTGCAGTGGAAAGCCAGGCCCAGGGAGACTAAACGAAGCAGCCTGGGACACCTGCTTGCCTAACACATTCAGAGAGCCTTGGCCACCACACAATTGCCTGTATCTTCAGCTTCCTGCAGCAATTAGCTGGTTCTGGCCATCAGCTGCCCCTGCCCCAGGAGTGGTGAGGCACAAGGTCCACGCCACGGTGTTTCCTGGGAATCTGGGCTAGCATAAAGCCAGCAGGATTTACTTTCATGGTTAAATTTTAAAAAAAACCCTCATTGCAGTACAATGGTGTCCTCTCTCTGATCTGCTCCTTGGCTGGGGAAATGTTGGTGGCAGTGAAGCTGGATGGGACTGGTGTCCTTGCTGCAGAGGGTGCCAGCTCTTCTGGAGAGGATACAAACCTGGCATCCAAAACTCATAAATTGCCTTTTTTTCCCCACTCATCTGTCTGCTGTGTGGGTCTGCACATCCTCACCCTCAGGGAGCTGGTGAGCTTCCCCACCCATACCTCCCACCCCAGGGGAGGGGAATCATGGGGGATAAGAAGGAAAAGGCAAACAAGGCTTGTTTTGAACAAAAGGATAAAGAGGCCAAACCACAGATGAAACATTACCACTTCAAAGGGGTAAAAAAATAGATAACAACATTAGTCACCAGCAGTTAACGACCTGCAGCCTCCACAGCCTGCGGGGGATGTGAGCAGCCTTCCATCCTCCTCATCTTCCTCCTCCTCCTTCCCATCCTCCTGCCCCTGTTCCTGCCTGTTTATCATATGGTTTATGACAAAACAACTTATTAAAGGAATTATGCAACCGAGCTTCTAACCCTTTCCACACTGGATTTTTCCAAAGCCTTACACTTATCAGGCAGTTGTGCTGGAGACACCAGCTACTTGTCACAAGCCCTGTAGTGTGGTTAGTTTTTTTTAATGAGGCCTCTGCTCTTTAATTGCTTGCCTGCTTTGTTGGGAAAGCTTGGTCACATGAGTACAAAGGTAATCCAGGAAAAGTACTATCAGTGTACTCAATTTTGGGGGCTGGCACTGCCTCTGGAATTGACCTCTGCCCACAGCCTTGGGACCAACACCCCAGGAGGTCACTCAGTGCAAGGACATCTTTACACCTCGCAGGGCAGGCTGGTGTTGGCTCTGCAGTTCATGGTCCATGTGCCCCACAGGAAACTTGTCTCCTGCCAGGGCGCACGTGCTGGCTGCCCTGGGATTACCCGGGAAGCCCACGTGAGGACCAAGGAGGAGTGTGTGAGCCTGTGCAGAGGTACCCTCTGCCTTCTGAGGTGCCTTTGGGTGCCTGAGGCTCCTACCCAGGGCTGGCAAGTTTGGCCCAGGAGCTCCCAGAGCAGCATCCTCTAGCAGAGGTGGATGTACTTCTGGCCTTGCTCCACCCAGACACACCAGGACACAGGGCAAACCTCCCCAAGCCCACTGCCCCTCACCGAGTGCTCCCCTCCAGCAGGAACCAGCCCTGCCCTGCTCTGTGCAATCATCTCAATTTTGACTGTGAAGTTTGGACCCTAGGCTGCCAGCAAGGGGCTGACACACACACACAGAGCAAACCTGTTATATGTGTTAGAGTCACTCCCAAGAGAGCCAGCACTGTGGCAGGCTTTGAGCTGGGCACTGTGCAGACACAGGGTGAAGGGCACATTGCATGTGAGTGTGGGCTTGGGTAAAAACCCAGCTCCCACCAGTCTGCAAGAAGATCATTACCTGCTATTTGAGCTTGCTGGTTTCAGACTTCACTCCAATTTTGTGTAAAACAAATAAAATCACCTACAAAAACCCCACCCCTCTAACTGCAGCCCACTGCAGTCACCTCACCCAGCCTCAAATCTTCTGGTAAACAAAATGCATAATGACAGACACCAGGCTGCTCCAAGCCTCTGCACACATTTGTAATATGTAACACAGCATATGAAAACTATATCTCTGTATAATTAGGAGTGCTCAGAGCGGTGACTCAGACATTCCAGTGCACTTTCTTCTTGTCGTTAGTGTGCGAAATCTAACTTTACTCATTTTTTCCAATGACTTTGGACTTTAAAAACAGTAATTAGCAAAGGCAACTTGTTACCAGCTCCTGTTGGTTACTCGTCCTCCTGGCCAGTCCTCCACTGTGTTTTGGTCACAGGCAAACCTTTGCCAATCATTTCCCAAGACTTGCTTTTGTCCAGAGGGCCAGGGTGGCCAAGTGAAGAAAATAGGTGCTAAACCTGAAGCCCTTCCACACATCTTTTTGTTAAGCATCTGATCATTGAAGTTGCTCTAGACTGGGCCTTCATGTAACATGGCAAATAGCAGATAAAACATGAAATAAAACTTTAGAGGCATCATTTTCTCACTTCTCCTTCTAGTTACTGCTCGGCAGGCATTGACAGATGGAAAGTGAAAATACTTTACTCTCATCGTTGTGCTTCTCCGTCCGTGTTTTTTATGGTGCCTTTCACCTGTGCTGCTCACAGCTGGCTTTACTACCCACGCATTGTCACATACTGCTGCATCTGCACGAATGGCAAACTGCTGCTTTCCACTGCTGATGGGTGCTCTGCCTTTCTATGAAATGTTTCCAAGGGTGCTACAGAGCCTGTGCTTCGTGAGGGGCAGGGAAGCTGCTGTTCCCTCTGGCATGCTGCTAGTCCCTGTGTTTTCCTTCCTGGTGGGATAGACTGGTTGTGAGACCCCAGCAGAGGAGGCTGAAAGACCAGCATCCCCCCCTGAAATCTGTGGGGAGACTCTTGTCCAGCCAATCTGCCCAGGTGAGCCAGCACTGATAATACTTGGACTGACATGTATGGGAACAGAAAAATGCTCAAGAAAAATACTTAAGTCCACAACATTTTAATATGAAAACTTACAGCAGAAATAACAACATTTCCTGAGACACTGAGGCGATTCCTGGTAAGTAGATTGTTCTTGTCTGCCATTTGTTACAGTGAATCTCTGACACACACAGAAAGATGGGGTACTGTGCAAGATCCATGTACACCCAGAGGTTTTTGCCATGGAAGCAACGGAGCAAACAGTATCAGGACCTAAAGTTGGGTTGCAGACAAAAGACAGGGAGTCTATTTAACCTTCTTCATGTGTTTTCCTCAGCTCAGGTGGGATGAACCTCATCAAGAGTTTGTGAACTAGCTGCATGTGATTTGTCCCTCCTACCTCTCCTTCCACCTCCGTGGTCTTCATTGCAGTCTTGCTGCATGTTCCTCGTTCTTCCCATTTGCCATTGGGGTTTTTTTCACTCAGTTGTGTCACTTGATGTGATTGATGTCCTGCTGGTCTGGGGTTATTTATTAAGAAATGTGAATTTCCCAGCAAATTCAGTCCACTGGACGCACACAGAATGGCTGGCCATGGATGCATCAATCTTTTTGCACTATAGAAATGGGGGCACTGTCATGTGAAGGGGCAAACCCAACACGGTGATAGTACAAAACGAAGGGTTAGGTTCAGCTCATCTGGATTCAGTTGCTTGAAAGCTGGGCATGCAAACGCAAAAAACATAGAATGGTTTGGGTTGGAGGGAACCTTAAAGATCATCTAGTTCCAGCCCCCTGCCATGGACAAGGATGTCTTCCACCAAAGCAGGTTGCTCAGGGCCCCATCCAACCTAGCTTTGAACACTTCCAGGGATGGGTCATCCACAGCTTCTCTGGACAACCTGTGCCAGTGCCTCACCACCCTCACAGTAAAGAATTTCTCCTAAAATCTAACCTAAACCTATTCTCTCTCTCAGTTTGAAGCCATTCCCCCTGTCCTGTCACTACAGGCCCTTCTAAATAATTCCTCTCCATCTTTTTTGTAGTAGGCTCCCTTCAGGTACTGGAAGGCTGCAATTAGGTTACCCCAAAGCCTTTTTTTTTCCAGGCTGAACAATTCCAATTCTCTCAACCTTTCCTCCTAGGAGATCTGCTCCACCCCTCTAATCAACTGCATGGTTATCTTCATCCTCTTGCTGGCCTGAGGACATTCTTTCCAGATAGGCTGTTAAAATGATTCACCTTCTGGAGATGTTTACTTCCTTCCTTGGAGTACAGCAGGAGACCTAACAACTACTTCAGACCAAACACCCAGATTTTAATTACAATGGAGGCAGCTTAGCATGACTAGCCCAGTGTCATGGTGGTAGGTGGCATCACAGGGTCCAAAGCTTTTGGGGTCCTTTCTTCCAGGGTCTGGAGCTTTTGCTGCCTCTCTGGGTAAAACTCAGCCAAATAAACCATTTCTTCTTACAGCAGTGGCTCTGGAGATTTCTTCTGATCAGGTTTCCTCAAAAGTGACTGCTGCTGCCGCATCACACCAGGAACCTTCCCTGCAGACAAATGTCTAAGGTTTGTTGGAAGAGACAGATATGGAAAGTCACTGATGGCAAGTCCCTATAAAGAATGAAATATTCACTTAAGTTAAATATTATACTTCATGTATTCTGTGGCTAATCCTATTTTACAGGGGTCAGGAATAGTTACAGAGGTTTAGTTGCTCAGATCAAGCAAGGCAGAGATTGAAAGCCCTGGGGAAATCACTTGGGCTGCTACTGAGAAAAAGTAGAAAGGATTCTGTATGGAAAGGTGCACATGGACAGCGTGCAGCCTGTGAAACATGCTGCAGCAAACATACAGCTGAGAAAGGCCCTGGAATGGGTCAGGACAGTTTTCCCTGCCCCATATGAATGCCCACAAGCTCTTCCCTCTTCCACACAGAGGTACCCACAGCAGACCCAGCCAGGAATCCACATCCGAGTGCTGCAGATTTGGGCAAATCCCACTTCAGGTCAGCTGAGAGCCCCATGGATCCCACAGGTCATAAGACTGCCCACTACAAAGACCCTTTGTCCTCTAGTGCAGGGGATAATAGCCCCAGCACGATCTGCTGAGCCTGGCAGGGACTGAAGAGCCCCTGCAAAGTTCCCCTGGTCCTACTGTCAGAGCAAGGTTATGCACGAAACCCTGCTCTAAAGCTGCCTCTGTGTTCCCCTCTTGTGAAGGTATCCCAAATCCCAGCGGCTGGAACACTACTGGATTAAACCCACCAAATCGATGTCAGAATGTGCCAGTCACTTAGTAGGCTGAGCAGAGGGTAAAGCAAGCAGTGGGCACTGGAGCAGGGGAGGGCAGGGCACTGACAGGCAAATCCCACATGCACACACACACAGAGCCTTCTTGGCGCACTGGAGAGAGTTTTCCCACCCGAGGAAACATGGAAAACGGCTCCACCTCTGCTGCTTGCCCTACCACCCACTTTCAGCCAGTTCACCTCCACCGTGTGGAACTCAGCATTGTTGTCACCTGGCCACAAAACAGGTTTTAAGCAGAGGAAGTGTGGCTCCAGCTCTGCTGGCATCAGGGGTCAGTCCTCACCCCCCCCCCCCCCCCCCGGCAGCATCCATGGCAGGCTTGGCAGTGCTGGCAACAACTGCAGTGGAAAAGTGTTGTCAAACACTGCTCAGGAAGGCTCGTGCTTGACAAATATTTGTTGAGCTGATTGTAACCTGCCTGGCTCATACCTCTGAATGCAGGGAACCTGTGGGGAAGAGCTCAAACCCCTATGATACAGTCACTCTTGTCCCCTGCCCAGCACAGCTGGAGAAAGCTGCAAACCTGAGCCAACTGCTCACCCCAGCTGAGCTGTTCTCAACATGGAGAACAGCAGGAGCAGGCTGTTACATGACACTGACCACACTGGGATTATATTCCTGTGTTTCCCCTTGTGCTGATCCTCACCTTTGCAGCCCAGAGCCAAAAGCACTGGCCAGTGCCACCCTGGAGGAGATGAGGAGCTGCCTGGCTGTAGCTGGACGAGGCTCTGCCTGCTGCTCCATCCCTGCAGCTTGCAGCAGAGATGCAGGCTGTGTGCATGAGGCACCTAGCATCTTTGGCAGGGCACTGTGCACACAGCATGAGGCCACAAGCACCCTTGGGCCAGGGGGTGTTTGGGGGAGAGGCAGGACACACTCTGAGACAGATAGGGCAGGACACACCTGGGCTCCTGAACTGGCTGAGGGCAGAATGAAGAAGGAAGCACTGAAAATGAAAGCAGAGCTGCTGTGACATTTTCATGCTTGGCTTCTGACATCCTCTCCCTCTCATACACTTGACTTCCTTGCTTATTTTTATCAGATGAAGCTGATGGTCGCTGCTACGCTAACCCTGTGTGGTTACAGTTCTGGCAGCGACCGAGTGCTCAGTGCATGCTTCCTTTGTGGCTTGTGCAGTCTTCCCACCCCTCAGGGCCCTCAGAACAGTGGGTTTGACTTTGTTATGCTTCAGCTGCCTGCTGTGGTGGGTGGAGGTTCACCCCTCCAGGCTCTGTTCCCTTGCCTGCCAGCCACTATCTTCCATCTCTTCTTGTCCTGTCTTTGCTGTCTTAGGTGGGCAACGTGCAGGTCACTGACCCTAGGCATGGGGCTGGGGGGTTTTGTTTTAACGTGGAAAAAGCACGGGACAACTTTCACAGAGTTGATAACTTGGTGTGGGAGAAAAAGCTCTTCATGGACAGGAAAAGGTCTGATTTGAAACAGCAACAAAAAAATTACTTCTCTTTGACCCCAATCCTTCCCCTTTTAGCCATTATAGGGAAGGTGAGACCAGAGAAAAAAGGAATCTCTTCCCCAGCTGGTCTGTCTCCAGTCCTGGCACCCAAACTGCCCTAGCCTACTACCCCAGGCCTTCAGCTCATGCTGGGGCCATCAGCACAGCATGACACAGTCAAGGCCCACTCACCTTTTCCTCCAGGTGAACTTCCACTGAGCAAAAGCTGGGAGCTGCAGAGATCAGTGGGTGCCCTAGGGTACATCCTGGCTGCATTTCCAGTCCTTCAGGCATGAAACCATGGAGGCAAGGACCTTCGGCTGAGCAGCTCTCCACTATCACACCTAACAACCCCACCCACAGTGCCCTCTCTTGCTTTGCAGCAGCTCCTGTTCTCTCCATCCCTCTTCATCACCACGTAAACACACACAGTGCTCCCACCAGTCCCAGGCATTTCCTGGGTGAAGCAGCTTTCTCTGCACTCAGTTCCTCCCTAGGTGATGGGCATGAAGCCTCTCCCCTCCCACTCCTAAAAGCAGCACTCACAAATCTTCATTTGTGTAAAGATGGGTTTGAGCTTAGTTCAGCAGAGCTGCTCTCCAGCCAGGCTTGCACAGCCCTTTCTGCAGGTGGATGATCACTGGGGCTGTAGAAAGTGACACATTTTTAACCCAAGTGGCTCAAAGCTAATGACACTCTGCTACTGACACTGCTGGCCTCTGGGAAAGCCTGGGATGGGCCGTGGCTTAAGGGACATCCCACACACTGCCCTCCTGCTGCAGGGACATTGACACAGACGCTGCTGACAGTGGGGACACCAGGCGGGTGCATTACTAAACTCTGCTGTGCTCCTCCCAGATCCAGACACAGATTTTTGCTGTCCAAACATAAGCAGAAAGGCATCGCTTGGACCGTGAAACACCCAGAGCTTTTCTCCTCAAGTAAGGATTCAGGGATAGTAATTCCTCTTGTTTATATAGAGATGTGTGGTGCTCAGGATTGCTTTTGGAAGGCTCAGAGCCGGAGCATTACAGGCTGTTGCTCCTCACATCCCTTGGTTTGTTCCAGTTGACTAGACTTGGAGGACTTTGTTTTAGTTTTGATTGTGCCTTAAGGCATCTCAAAGCAGTTTAGGATCACAAGGATGAAAACTCCATGTCCTCATTGGTCTTCATTGGCTTGGAACTTCCTACTGGGATTAAAATTGGAAGGAGACAGCTCACCTGAAAGAAAATTCAGCTTCTCCTGTTGCTTGCAATGATAAAGAATGTGGTTACACCAGAGCATGACTTCAACCTGCACCAAGAGGACCTGTATCTTAGCGGTGGCTGCTCCTCACATGCAGTGCTGTTGAGTTATCTTCACACTCCCAGAGAGCAAGAATTTTTCCTGTCTGCACCCAAATGTAGGCAAAGTCAGATGCCAGCAGTTCATGTGCAGAAGTTCAAGTGGCTGTGGGCTTTGATGAAGGCAAACAGAAGTGGGTACACACTGAACACTCCAAATTAAATATCTGGGAGAGTGAACACAGGTTGAACTGAGGAGGACAGCAGTGCACAGCTTGCTGTCATCAGCTTCATCTACAGGGCAAAGCTTTGAGGGGGACAAATGCCTCACGTTTAAATGTGAGCCAGGAGAAACATTATTCTGTGTGCAAAGAAAGGTCCTTATGCCACCCATCATTTTTTGGGGAGGACTAAGGCTCACCCATTCAGCAGCAAGCCCATTTTCATTTAATGATCCAAGTTTCAAATTGGCCAGAATAGCTGGAGTCAAGGAGCAGGAAAGAGCTTCCTTCCCACCAGCAGTGCTCCAGGCTGATACAAGGCAGACCCCCTGGTGGAGCAAGCCCCAGTTAGAGGTCAGCCCTTCTGCTCCCACCCCAAAACAGGATGATACATCAGAATTCATTCTTCATTCTGATGTGAGCCTGAAAGACCTGTTGGTGTGAAGCACATGGAAGCAGCAAACAAGTTCAACACATTTGCAGTTTCCTAACCAGCGCTGTATTTTAAACAAAAACATTCTGGGTCAAGAATAAATGTCTTCACTGATTTCAGACAAGCACATCTGGTCACCTTGGAAATCCTGCAGCAGCTTCTACAGGGCAAGGAACTCAATGCCCAAAGAGAGGAAGAAATCAAAGCACCTCTGCTAGAGGTTGACTGAAGTAAAGGAGAGGTCAGATTTAATGTTGCATTTGTTCCCATGGCATAAAATATCCATGAGGGTTGAGCACGATACAATACATCTTTTAACTGTGGGGTTCACATTGAGCATGTCCTCAGTTCAAGCATTAAATGGAAGGGTCATTAGTTAGTGTATTTAAACTAGTCTCATGTAAACATAACACTCCAGCCTCAGCTGGGCTTGTTTGCCTAGGTTAGATTAGTATGTTAGCTGCCAAATCACAGGAACTCCTATCCATGTACCTTAAAGATATGGGTATTCCAGGGTATTTGCTTCTTATCACCAGGTTTTAGTGGAAAATTTAATCCCATTAAGTACACAACTTGAATTACTGAATCCTGGCATGGTCAGATTTCTACACCCAAAACAGTGCCTTGGTACCAGAACAGCTCAGACTCACACTCAAAAATACCATTTCCTCCAGCAGCACCACAGACTGCAGCACACAGCCATTGGTGAGTGACAAGGCAACTACTAAGCAAGAGCTGACCTCTAGCCCCAAAATGGCCAACAGAGACAACCCTGGGTAGCTCAGCTGAGACCCTATGAGCACACGGCAAGGCAAAACTTGTCTTCCTGAGCGCTGCTCAGGGCAGGGAAGGGCATGCACAGGGAACACAACTAACAGCAGCTGTGAACAGCTTCCACTCTCCATTACTTCATGTTCTGTAAGGCCAGGTAAGGGGGTAGGTGTAGATAACACAGATTTTTTTTTTTTTCAGGAACAAATAAGCTGGAGCAGCAATTTGCTGCAGCCTTTCACACAGCAATAAGCAACCACAGGAAGATGGAAGGCAAAGGTGCCACCCCTCAAAGCTGACGTAGGTTTTCCAGTGCCATAGGGCATGATCTGAGGCCAGCCAGCAGTATGAAACCAGCATCTCCAGGCTCAACTGATAGCCACGATCTGGAAGGTTGACCATCCCAACCCACTTTCGCAGTGAAAGCAGTCAGTATGTTTGGAAAGCATTTTCAAACTTTATTTACAACTGTCACAGTGACAAAAATGTAGTTTGAAAAAAATGCTAGCTTCTCCCTGAGGCTCAAAAAAGAATTACAGAAATATAGAATGTATATCATACAACAGGAGGAGTTTTACTGGAGTGTTTTGTTCTTTAGATACGTTCAACAACAAATAGAAATATACACAATACTTCCAAAAAAAGGATGCAGACAGAAATATGCAAGTCTTTAGGGCAGACAGCAGGTGTGAAGTCCAAGAATTGCCATCTCACTGCTGCCCACATGGTAATATCTTTGATACAGAGCTTTGACTTGGTGATACAGATGGTAGAGACCAATAGAGAGTAACACTTAGAAATAAGACAACTGGTTGGTATGCAGGTGTACAAGCTCACTCCAGTATGACAGCAAGACTAGAACAAGTGTTACAGACACAACAGCTGAATCCATCACTACAGAAAATGGAATCACCACATCATGGCCATTTGGTGATCAACCATCCACCAAGGTGGGCAGGGAGAGTGTCTGACTGGGTCTGCGTGGCTGGACCAGAGGCCAGCTGCAGTGTAGGAACACTGAATTTCTCCTGCTTTGTGCTAACTCATCTCCAAACTCCCATCTGTCCAAAAATAGTTTCACAGAGCTGATAAATTATTGCCATTATGTTGAAACACAAGCAAGACAAGACTAAAACAATCCTGCCAATATGTTAAAAGCAGTTCCCAAACCCCACCAGCGTTTAACTACTCATGAGGTATTAAAAATACAAATACACACATGTCCAAATAGATTTTAAAAATGGAACCAGTTATAAGCAAAGGGGGGGTGGCATTGGGATTATTATGGAAGTTTGGTTAAGGCCTTGACATTTCTTTTTTTCTTCCATGACCCCAGATTTGGTTTAGGTGGTAACTGCTCTCATCCTATCCCAAGACTGACTGGCTCCCAAGCTGGTCACCAAAGCTGCAAGATCATCCCTTTTCAGGAAAGCAGCAGGTTACCCTGTCTAGCAGCAGACTGGCATTCTCCTTGAGGCAGGATACGGTGAAGAGAGCACAAACCCAGACTTTACAAGCCAGTCTGCACGTCATTAAAACAACCATGAATGTTTCATCCTCGCCAAGAAGCAGGAATGCATCTTGTCTCAGGACACCCAGGCTAATCCTCTCCCAGTTGACCCCCATCCTGCAAACCCCACTGGTGATCCACACTAGAACTGGTGTTTCGTCTTTGTATGACCCCCAGGTCTGGCAGAACTCCCCACCAGCCTGTCCTGCACTGAGGTGGCCCCGCAGTGCAAAGCTGGAGGAGAACCTCCCCACCCCAGCCCTCTCAAGCCTACTGACCAGCAAGTCAAGAGACACAAAACCCTACAACCTCAAGGACACCAAAACAAGGAGGAATAAATCTCCACCCTCGGGCCTGGGGCACTGTACAAGATGAGACCACCCACAGCAGCCTCAGCAGATAGGAGAGAAAACTTGGAGGCATTCAAACCTACATGAGCTCTTGCTGCAGACAGAAGCACCTTTTTACATCCGATGCACATCACCTCATGCTCACCACCTGCAAGATAAGCTAGGGCGTTGCAGGAGAGATGACAAGCAGCAGCCTAACGCTATCCTGCAAATACAGCAGCTCAGCATTGAAGAGTCTAAAGGCAAACAGGGGGAGAAAGTAACTTTGGGAAAAGTGGCTGGAAAACAGGCTCAACAGCAAGAGCAAGAAACCAGACTACTCCTATGGACGCTCACCTTACCCTAGGAGGTGCCGAACCAGGGAGAGCTACAGGCCCCTTGTCACTAGATCATTTAGCCATGCTTTGCTATGGACACCCTTCCACCCCCCAACACACAAAATGGAAGCTGTAAGAAAGGCAAATCTGAGATATTTTGGTTCTCTTCTCATGCTTTTAGCCAGAGGCAGCTCCCAGCCAAATGCTGCCACCTCCAACCTTCCTCCCCCTTCCCAAGCTCCCCCCTCTAGCAGTCCTCGTGTGGTCACCCTCTGCCATGTGCTTGGAATTTCACTGCTGCCTCCGCCTCGGAAAAATACAGATAATGATCTCGAGAACAGCAAACATTTCTCTGTGTTACTTCCTTCCTTCCTCAGGAGGTCTGGTGACACCGAGGGCTTCAGTTCTCGATACAGAGAATACAAAAAAACTAAGATCTCGCAGGTGCAAAATTGAACTTGTCTTTTTTAAAAGACTTTCAAAGAAAGTGTGGCTCTTCCTTCAGAAGGGTGCAGTCCCTTGCCTTTCCTCAGATGCCATTTATTGCTCCTTGTTGTCCTTCTTTGCATCTTCACAGTTTTCTTCCTCCTCTTCCTCATCCTCCTCCTGCACGAGGAACTCTTCGGGCGGCCATCTCAGCTCCCCACTCTCCACATCCCCCTCCGTGGGCTCCACCACAATGGAGGGCAGGCGGTCCTTCAGCTTACAGTAGCGATCAAAGTCTGAGGGGTCGGGGAAGATCTGAAAGAGCCAAGGAACAGTTTGTGAGAGGGGCTGCACTCACAAAGTCTCAGCCAAAACCCAGGTCGAGACATTTAGGTCTCCAGGGCAGACTAGTCTGGACACAGAGTCAACCACTGAGTGATGGGAATACTCTTTGAACTTGTAAATAACCTTTTCAAGTCTCCAAGTAATGGAAATGAGCACTGCCCAAGAGGCTCCCGAAGCACGCGCTTGCTTGGATAGCACTCAGCAAATAGGTATCTGCCCTTTTGGATATTTATCCAAATGCCTCATGCCCCCCCCCCCCCCCCCCACTTTTGCATTAATGGTCTTGAGTTTGCACACAGAGCTATCTTGATCAGAGAATCTGAGATCTCATTTCCTGCTGCTGGTCAGGCTACACATGAGAACAGGCTCATTCTCCAGGCTCTGCTGCTGGGAGGCAGGAGGCTCATGGCAACCCAGGGCTAGAGCAGCCCAGACCCTTGCAGCAAGGGCCTGTGTCTGGTATCACTCCAGGGTCACAGTGCCAGCCTGAAATAGCTCAGCTGCATTTTAGAGATAATTCTGGCAGTATTCTGCACATTACAGAACGATACATCCACAGTAAAACTCAGCAGGAAACTCATTTTATGGAAGGGCTGGGGACTGGACCATATTTCTTCAGGAAAGGGATACCTATGGCACAGCCAGCAGTTATGCACTGTATACAAGGACTCCTTGATCTCCAGCCCCTCAAGGTGTGCCTTATCCATTCCCTCCCACCCACTGCTTGTCACATGGATGCACAAGCTCATGCAGTGCAGCAGCACCAGGGTGCACACTCACTGGCAGTGCCAGTGATGCACACTTTGATCCTACTAGGAACTGAGGCACAGTGTGAGTCAAGGAAAAAACCTGCTGGTGCAGTGTTAGCAGTAGCTTTGCAGGACTAGACTGCAATGTGAACAGAAAATATTGTGTTACTTGTGGGTAACTTGCTGGGGGAACAACTTCAAATGCCAGCTTATCCAGGAGGGAACTGATAGGTGATAAAAACCACTTGCTGCATCAGATCTCCTGGTTAGTAGCCAGAAGATTAAACAACCACCACCTGCTATTTTAAACCATTTTATCAGAGTGCCCATTTCACATTAGAGTTGCATTTAAACACCCTAAAGAAGAAAATGACAAAGTGCACTTTCCCCTTGAGGTTGTAGGCCAGGTGAGAAGTCATGTGGCTGTACTTTTCTTTGAACATCATCTGCATTCAAGTGAGTTGCAAGAGCATCCTTGCAGGGAGCAGCACTGCCAGCCTCGGCCTCAGTCTGAGAGCAAAAACTGATCTGCTTTGATCTTTGTGGTTCCAGTTACAAAAGAAGGCTCCCGATCCAGGAGCCTTGAGCATTAACCATGAAGCCTCATTCTCCTTGTGCCAATCATGTGGGTACCCACCACCTTAGGAAGCCCTGGCCACAAAAAGTTAAATAACATTCTATCAACTCCTCCTTCAGTCTAGCAACTATTAGCTACATCACCTCCTTGGCAATATTCAGTCTTCTACTGTTCAGCCTCATTTCTCCTACACACCCAAAGCTTTGTGGCAATCAGATTGAGAAAGCCATCAGGCTGCTACCTAATGCAAATTCAAGCAAGGTAACAAAGTAAATGCACAAATCAGAGGCTGTTTGCATGTGATCATCTGGTCCAGGGGACAGTGGTCCAAGAGTCCAGCTCCCACGTTTTTCAGGTGCACAGGAGCAGCTGAGGTCCTTTGAACACAGATACATCAACCTGGGCATTGCAGTGGGTGCTACTTGCTATTAGTCACTCCCAGCACCAGTGAGACAGCAACTGTTTCCTGGAGTTTTGTGGCTTCTGCTTGGCCAAACAAAATCAGTTTCAGGCATGCAGTGCATTACTGAAAGTACAGTCAGTGGCTCTTAAGCATCAAGTTATCTAAACCCAGGATAGGGGAAAAAAAATACCCTTGACATTACATGGTTTAGAAGGTTGCAATGGAAAAAAAAGTGTGGTTCAAGAGGTTACATAAGCTGATAATGTCATGAAAATAGCCTCCTATGGAAGAAAAATAGCAGAATAATAATTAAACTAACCTTTGGCTGCTATTATTTTAAGCACATTAGGTCAAATTGGAGCTATTTCTTTGAAAATAGCCTGCCGGATTTTTTTTTCCAGAAACTAAGTAGTAGTCATTTCCTTACAAACAAATATCCACAAAATGTGGTGTGCAGCTTTTTTAATAATAATAAAAAAAAAACCCTAGCACAATCTTATCTCAAACAGCTGCAGGACAAGCTGAACCCAAGAAGGTCAGGATTTTTTCCACTAAGTCATGCTTTTTAATCGTTGAGGCAGCACGAAGGGAGATGTTGCAACTGCATTTTGAAGGGGCGTGGACAGTCAATGGAAAAAATACAGAAAGGCAGATTTCCTCCAATGTGATGGGCAGGGTGACAGCAGGCCAAGCACAGGGGCCAAGGAAAAATGGTTTAAGACTGACATCTGAGGAAGCCAAGTGAGGTGGTTAACCCAACCAGCCTCCCCATTCCTCTTCATAGGAAAAGATAAGCAAGCACCATCTCTCTGTCCTGCTTCAGTAGTGCCATGCTATATTTGTTGGTTCCATAGGCCTAATCTGGTCCCACTCCAGATTTAGACAATGGGGAGAAAAAAAACTCCCTAACTTGCAGCAAGCTCCACACTAGGAATTGCAGCAGCTCAGCTCTGACCTGGGAGCTCTGCACTCTCTGGCACAGCAGCCAGGACAGAACACCTGCCTCCAAGCCTTTCTGCTCACATTATCCTGCTCAGGAGTGTGGGAGGAAGGCTCTGCACCTCCCACCCCACAAAGAGGGCAACAGACATGGGCTAGCTTCTCCCTCTTGATCATGACAGGGAGCCACCTTGCACACTCCGAGGTAAATGCCTTCTCCTGGTGGACCTGGTCACTTGATGGGTGACAAGTGACAACCAACTGGTTGTGATGGCTGCCTAAAAGCAAATTTAGGAGCAAGTTAAAGGCATCTTCCACCCTTTCACCTGCATGATACAGCACAATGGGCTGCAACTGTTTCCACAGAGCCTCCCCTGCAGCTGAGCCCCAAATCCTGGCCATGGAGAGACACATCCAACACCTCTAGATCCACAAAGGACACGTATGTTGCTTCTTACACTACTCAACACAGATTCTTCCTAACAGCAAGACTGGTTTTTACATGCCCCTCTGGATTTATGTCTGGGAACTGCTCTCCTCATGAACTTATCCAGATCACATACAAATTGACCAAACTCTTGCCTTGCAGCTGGAAAGGGCAGAGGAAAGCAGAACTTGAAACAAAAGCTTGAAATGATTTTAGGAAGATCATGTTTGCCTCTGATTCAGATCATCTAGCTCTGCTATCCTTGGATGAAGCCTTGGCAATAAGAACGGAAAGTTTTTATTGCCCTGGGGAGGCTCATACCCTCTCAGCATTCACAGGGATGGAGAAACACCAAAAGCAGGAGAGATGTCAGACAATTAAGAAGATTAGCTCAGCACTACCATAATCCAAGTGACACTTGTAAATTCAAAACGACTTCCACATGTGTACTCCATACCAACACCCATAGTTAAAATGCCTGTCTCCCCTCCCATGGGGCTGAAAACTATTTAAATTCTGTTACAGGGAGACTAAAGCAACGACACCTTTCCAAATGAAGTTAATGGTTTGCGGGAAAGCTTTGCTTGATACAAGACTGCAAGGTCACACTGGGAGACATACCACTTCAGGTACAGGATACACCCTTGATGGACACATCACTCATCCTCCTTGGACTGAAGAGCTGAACTTTGTGCCTCCTCAGCAACATCAAGCCAATATTCCAAATCCCAAATCAGCATTGAAGTTCTGAAAATAAAACTTTAGTGCCATTGAGTGGCACAGCAAGCTCATTTCAGGAAGCACTTCAGTCCTCTCTCAGTGTCCTCTTTGGAGGACTTCTCCAGCTACAATGCATATATTTACTCACACAGTAGTCATGACTCAAGAACCAGCTCCAAGTATGTATACAGCAGCTGTGACTCAGGTTGATTAGCCACAACAACTCCCTACCACAGAAATACTGCCCCGTCTCAGAGCATGATGTCAGGGAAACTTCCTGCATCTAACCATTTTCCCTCAGAGTAACAAGGTATCAAAGTAGGGAGGAAAAAACATGCTCTGAGGTGTTCCGATGAGCTGCTGTCCTCAGTTTGGATTTCAGGGGAACACTTGTGGCACAACATAGCTGCACACATAATTTGCTTTTGTCACTGCTTATCCCATATCCTGCTTCTGTCTTCACTGAGGTCCCAGAACACACATTGACTCTACCTACTAATCTGGTCTAGCAGCCATGCTTGCTATCACCACCTTTTTGCAGCCTGGTCTCAAAACCTTCCACAGCAGCAAGCAGTACCTCTGAAGGACTTCCCCTGCACAAATCAAGGCTGCACAGACTTGAAGCACCTGACAAGAAAACAATTACAGAGGAAGTTCAATTTCCATTGAGCCAACAGCCTTTGGGCCAGTAACATACTGGTAATCCAGTTTAACTGGAGGGATCCAGCAGAGAGCTCAAGCTCCTCAGTTCTCTGGGAAAGCCAGTGCTTCCCCAGGGCTGGTGAAGAGGTGTTGCCCTCACCAGAAATGACTTCCTCAACATGAAGCTTTTGGCACAGCCACTGGATAGAGCCTTAAGCCTATTTACCCAGATTCAGCCACTCTGACGTGATTCCCAGTGAGCTGTGGCTGTGATTAACCTAGACAGATCCCAGCAGGATGGGATCATGACTTAAAGAGCTCAAGCTCCCCATGACAACCAAACCCCAGCTGATAGCATGAGGCAAGCTCAGCCTCTACAGGCCAGTCTCCTATACAGGAGCCGGAAGGACCAGCAAGTCACCCGCCAGCCAGCCTGCAGTAAAGCAGCACACTCAACTCAGGACATTGCCTTTGCTCACAACACACACTTTGGGCATTAAAGCATTTTCAGTTGTGCTCAGACCCTGCTCCACTTCCAAGAAGCAAGATAGGATTCTGGTCAAGGCACTGTTTTGACAACAGCTCCACAAAACGATTAAGTCAGCCTCAGTTTCAGTGGCATTGTTCGTGCCACTGGGAGACAGCACAGAGGACAAGCTGGCAGAGTGCTGATGAGGCTCTTTAAAGAATGAGTATTTCTAGGGCTGGGAGACAGCAAACAGTGCATTAGCTCTGGCTGGCAGCAGGAACAGCCTGGCTCGCTGGACATTGCCAGGCAGGAAGTGCATGAAGCCTTCCATTGCCACATCTGTTTGTGGCAGGGGCAACTTGAGCCATCAGCTGCATTTCTATGAGTTTTTTGTTTAGTAAGTCCCATGGGAATTATGGGACATCTATTAAAGATCCAGAAATAGCTTCTCACTGCAGGCACAAGACCCAGCATGACATCATCTCTTCAGTCACATCTTCTGTTTTGTCTATGCTGCCTGGTTCTGAGACTCATGCCCCAAATTCACCACTCACTTCTGCTCAGACCCTTGAAATCTGTTGGCTGAACCATCTTCAGGGGGATCAGACAGCAGCTTGCTGTCACAAATACAGTAATAAAAGCCATCTTACAGAGGATGATTTTGAAGCTAGCACACTAGCTTACAAGTATTTTGCATATTAACTGGAAAAAAGGCAATCCTTATGATGAGAAAGCATGTTTGCCTTAAGCCTATAGAGGCAACTCAGTTAAAACTGGTATTCCTTCTGCAGTATGAGTTTTCACACTATTGAGCAGTGATGACCATCCCAGCAAAGGGCACAGTGCTTCACCAGGGAGGAGACTGCAGATGTTCAGCTGATGTCTAGGACAGACACTCCAGCGAGTGGAAGATACAGAAGAAAAAAGTCAACAACCCAAGTTCCTTTCATAACCACCGAGACAGAGTGGAGCCAAGAAGTTCAGTGAACTCCACAAGACAGAGGAATCAGATTGCCGAAGTTTATACTCAGCGTATGAGCTTGCTTCCTCAGTTTACTTCCAAGTAGAAGCTAAAAGACTTTGAAACAGTTCTCTAGGTAGGACAAGTCTGTCTGCAGCAGGTACTGATGTGCTCTAGAATTCCTGCAGTGCTGCTGGGCAGTAACACCTCCTCTGGTCCAGACAGTTTTATGCCTGCCTCTGGTGGCAGAAGCAGCCCCCAGTCTCACAGTCAGCATGCTACAGACCAACTCCCAGGCAGTGCCTGCTCTACACAGCTTGAAGGGGGAAATTTTGAACCCCAATTCGAAGTAATTTCTGTAGTAAAAAGAATTCAAGTTCCACTAAAGGAACAAGACAAAATTTTGAAGCTAAAAGCTTGATTCTGGCTCCACTTCTTACTTTTTGCCTCTCATAGCCAGCCAAAGGCTATTACATTGTGAGTGCCTGGCTCTGCAGATGGGTAGAGGAAGATGCTGCAGCTTAGAACAACAAGCCCCCGTAGGAGCAGTCATGCTCCATTAGCCCTGTCTGGTTTTAAGTTATTGCACTACAGCTCTCAGACAAGCATACAATTTTCCATGTACCAAACTCTCTCCATCAGCAAGATGAGGCACAAAGTGCTAAAGTCTGAGGTAGAACAAAAAGTTCATGGTGCTATTTGCATCAGATTTGCCCTTGCTGGTCTCATTTGAGTTTTCAACCGTCTAAGGATGCTTTCAACTTACCTTGACTTACACTGTGATATTCTCAGCCTAGCAGCCAGAGAAGGCAGGATCCTGCTCCCCAATCCTCTTTACACTAACCTGATTTAGAGGCAGACCTCATACACAGCCCACACACTGCTAGTGCCATAAGGGTCTTCCATTTCAGCTCCTCTACTCTTGCTGCCGTCACTCTTCATCACATCAAGGTGAAGTTCCTTGCAGTTACTTGAAAAAAATTATCTATAACTAGGCCACTAAAGAGAATAGATCTAGGATGCAAAAGCCCTGCACAGATACAAGTCGTCAGCTTTTATGACTCACATGTTCAGGTGATCCACTCAAAACCAAACAGTCCTGTTCCCCAGTTGGCCCAAGCAGACTTATCAAGGTCATTAGCACACGGGGAAGAACCTCACTGAAGCGATCATTACAACAAGCAGGGCACCTAGATTCCGCCTCTCCCTGGGAATTTGGATGGGTAAATAGAGGCATTTGACCTGACTGGGTTAATCCTTTTCGTAAGGTTAGCCATAAAGACATCCCATGCAGGTTACTTTGATTGCTTCACATTTAACAACTGTCATTCCCCCTGCACTCTGTCTGTAAGAGAGGAAAGAGAAGCCCTATACTCCCCACTAAAGTACTGAAGCACAGCACAGCTATAAACCAAACAACTCGCATTATCCAGAGCCAGAATCCTGACTAAAAGAAGGAATGCATCCCCTTTTCCTCTACATAGCTATGGCTTCTGCTAGAGGCTGCAGCAGTGGCCCAAACTTCAGTCGATTTCATGCTCCAGTGCACTGCTGGTGCCTTGTAGTTCCCTTTTCAGACACAAATATGCAAGCATACAGCACCTCATCTGAATGCACACTTGGAGCAAGTGCCTCTGTGCAGGTTGTGTAACATCTGCAAAGGATGAAGCCTGCATCTGGATCTGCTGGTGAGAGTCACCCGATGCACAGAGCAGATGCAAGTCATCTGCCACCATTCAACATCAGTGTCAGAGTTCATCAAAGTCTCCTGGAAGTGAAGAAAACCATGGAGCTGGGAAGCTAAGGTGCCTAACTTGTGCTGTGGTTAACTACAGGCTAGGAAATGAAAGGGATATCAAGACTAAAGGATTAAGGCTCAATCTGAAGACCACTTCTTCACCCCAGTCACTGATCTAGAGATTAATAGCTAACTACATTGTTCAGAAGTTTCAGAATGAATGCAACTCGTGCCTCCAGGTACCGATATTTCCAGTGACATTTCATGGCTCATTTGGGCTGTGTCTGGTCTGGCCTCACTATCTTACAGAGGACTGTTAACCCTCTCAAATAGGCACATCAGTCAGGAAAACCAAGAACTAGGCACAAAAGATGTGGATACCATATAAACAGCATCCTCCCGCTCTCAGCTGGTTGCTGTGTCATAAAGATGTCAAGAGCCCTCTGAGCCCAGTGAGTGGCATGAATCCTTCTTTAACTCATCTCCCACTGAGCCCCGGTAATGCTGAATGAGCGGGGGCTCGGTCAATTCAAAACATGCAAATCCTCTGCCAATCCACACTGATAGCGAGTGATATTTTAGACAACCATCTCCTGCCAAGCAAACATTCCAGTCTGTTGACTAGTTCTCACTACTGCAAGACCTGCTATTAGGTCAGGCTATGGAAAGGTACATTAGACCAAGCTTACAGTCTAGTCCAGGCAATTCCACATGGGATTAGTGTCTTAACTGCCAGCAAAACACTTACCTGATACGACAGCCCATCCTTGCGGGGGCTTAGTCCGATCTCATCCATGGCTGGGGCGTTCATCATCACTTCAGTCATTTCAGCAGATCTCAGATAATCAGAGCTAGAGACAAAAGACACCATTCCAGTGATCTGAGGGACTCCGGCAGGACTGAGGACAATTCAAGCGGTGAAGCGAGCAGCGGAGACTGTAGGCAGTCTATTTCTGGTCCCTTCCTTCCTGCCCCCCCTTGGAAGGCAGCGGAAAAAGCTCAGTACCTCGTAAGCCAGAGCTACATCCAGTGCCCCAGGAGCACCTCCCCGGCTCTCCCCCCAAGAGCCCCGCTCAAGCACACTCGGGGACGCTCCGGCAGCAGCGCTTCACTTTTAACTCCGCTTCCTCCAGCTCTGCCCCGCGGGGACGGGGGGAAATAAAAAAACACAGTAAATAAAGTGCGAGCGCGGGGGTTTTGGTTTTTCTTTTTCTTTTTTTTTTTTTTTTTTTTTAATTTTTTAAGCCGGTGTGCTTTAGATCCCACTGACTTATTTTACAACACCGGGGACTTCCACGCCAGCGGAGCGCGCGGGGCCAATTCCAGCTCGGCTCTTTCAGCCTTAATGGCATTTCCAGCGCCAAAAAGTGAAGCGAACGCCCTCCCGCAGCGCGCAGTCCGGCCGCTGCGGCTCATCCATCCCGCTATCGCCCGGCCCGTACCGCCCGCCGTGCGAACCGCCGCCAACGGCCGCCGTCCCTAAACCGCTCCGGGGGCCGCTCGCCGTCCCGCTGCCTCGCCTCCTCCCGGGGCAGGGGGGCAGCTGAACGGGCTCTGCCTCAGGCGCCCCCCGGCTCCGGCGGCACCCCGCGAACACAGAGCCGCCATCCCTCCGCCCGCCCCCCGCGGGAAGCGCCCACTCACCAGGGCAGGGGACACAGCACAGACATGAAGCCGCAGCAGAGGCTGCCCCGGGCGGGGGGTGGCGGGAAGGGCGCCCAGGCACTGCAGGACGACGTGGGACGATGCGCGGCGCTGCCCGGGACCGACCAGCTCTCCTCACGCCTCAGCCGCCGCCTCCCGTCTGAGCCCCGCGCCGGCTGCTGCACAGCCTTAAATGGCCCTGGGGGGCGTGGCCCGGATCCAGCCCCGCCCATCCCCTGACGTCAACTTTTTCATGAATGGCCTCGGCGCGCGCCGCCTGCGGGGGGAGGTGTGGGGATGCGTGTTTGTCCGTTTTTCAGTTTGTCCGTTTTTCAGTTTGTCCGTTTTTCAGTTTGTCCGTTTTTCAGTTTGTCCGTTTTTCAGTTTGTCCGTTTGTCCCCGCGAGCGGGTGGTGGTGGCCGTGGCCACCTTGTCCCGGGCGTTCCCAGCGCAGGAAGGTGTGTTCCTGTTGTTTCGCCCCGGGCCGAGGTGGGCTGCGGCCCCCTGCTCTGCTGCCGGCCACAGAGGGACGCACCAGCGGTACTTCGAGCATCACCAGGGCCGGGGCCGGGTCTCAAACCCTACCCCTTCATGGTGGTGATGGCGGGGGCTGGCTGGGGACACGGCTGGGGACACGGCCAGGGATGGCACGTGCTGGAGAAGCGGCGGCGGCTGCCCAGCCTCGCTCCTGCCAGCACCTTCCGTGCCCTGCGCCTCTGGCTGGAGTAAAAGCTGAGTGAGCAGCTTCAAGGGGCCGAGCTATATTTAGCAAAACAACGTGAATCAATGACGGGAAGGCGCAGGAGGAGAGGGAGAGGCAAATGCATTCGCAGCCTGGGCAGCATGAGCACCGTGGGCAGCTGAAGGTGAAGCATGTTTCCTGCATTCCTCTCCCAACATGAAACTTCTGGAAGGCAAAGTGCATCTTTGGGCAAAAGGCCTGGGCACCCCAAACTCAGCTTGGCTCCCGACTTTCTGTATCGATCTGCTTGTGTTCATGCAGCCTGAGGAATGGGCTGTGCCCCGAGGCACATGCCTGCAGGGCAGGGCTCTTGGCCACGGGATGAGCCAGGCTCTCCAAGGCTGCTGAGAGATGCTCAGGACTTTTGGGGACAGTTCTCCCCCATGGTTTACTTTCCCAGGGAGCAGTATCTTGCTGTACGCTGACAGGTGAAGTTTAGTGCTGGGGCTGTTTGGATTCTACCTGTTGCTCCATGCTGCTGCTCAGGCTTTGCCAACACGGTGGATAACCAAGCACACATTTACAAACGCTTCTCATGTTTCCTTCAAATGCAGAACACACAGCTGCTGCTGTGCTTCACACATGTGTCTATGCATAGGAAAATACACTCTATTTGCCCCATTTTTTAAGTGCTACAAAAGCACAAGTTCAGTGTGTCTGAAGGGAAGCTTTGCCCTCAGTTCCACTCAGCTACCCTCCAGACTGTGTATTAATGTGTACATCCAGACGTGCATGTGTTTCCTCAGACCGGATAATTTAATCTTCTTAGATTCATATTATATAATGTGAGCGTATGTGGGTGTTTCACATCAGGCTTCAGCAAGCTGCTGCTTTGTTCCACATTAAAATGAATCACAAGGAGTCGATCGAGCCCCTGCAAGTGTGTGGAAATTCAGGTGGGTGTGAGTGACCTCCCTGCAAAGGGCCACCAGTCGCCTTACACAGGGTTAATGAGAGGGAGGCAGCAGAGGGGACCCAGTGCACACAGTCTGTTTGTCCTCCTTGAGCCTCCTGACAACGAGGTTTGGAGGCAGGGAGAGCAGTAAGAGGACAGCCAAGTCTCCAAAGTGCTGGGGAAGCAACTTCCTTCTCTTTTGCTGGTCTGTGCACCCAGACCCCCTCTCCCTGCTGCATTCCCTGGGACACACACTTTCACATTGACTGTCTCTGCTGATTTCTGTACTAAGGGAACACAAAGCCTGACTTATAAAATGCTTTTTTGATGCTGAAGGCCCAGGTCAGTACCTGGTGGCATGTGCAGGGGCTGGGAGACCACTCTGGGAGAAGGAGAGAG
Organism: Chamaea fasciata; assembly: GCF_029207755.1. NCBI lineage: Eukaryota > Metazoa > Chordata > Aves > Passeriformes > Sylviidae > Chamaea > Chamaea fasciata. The sequence continues at coordinate 15,647,933 of NW_027094088.1, read as the reverse complement.
ACAGGGTGCTGCTTCAGTCAAGTCTCTTGAAATTAACTTTACAGTCTTCCCCAAGTGCTTTCATCTCCCACCATGTCCAGCTATAATGTGGGACATGAGATGGGGCCACAGCTCAATTTTCTGGGATGTTTCATCCCAAGCAACCCTGCCTGTGTTCATCAAACATTTACACACCTGCTATGGATCTCGTGGTGGTGTCTGTACAAAATAAAAGCTAATGGAAAAACAACATGCCCCCCAGTCCCTCTTGCACCAGGCACACTGATTTGTCTCTCTAAATACCTTCCTTCATTCAGCAGGGCTTGAAATTCAAGGTTTTTCCCTCCTTGGGAAGCTCATTCCATTAAGTATATAATTTTTGATACGTAACAGTCCCTGAAGCGATAGAACTGGGGGCCACCCTCCCCTCCATCTACCCGCCATGGCTCCTGCAGCCACCACTGAGAAAAAGCAGCTCAGACCAGCCCTTTGCCCATGTCCTTTGGACACTGCCTTGCCATCTTGTCTGGCATGGGAGGATATTCAAGTTTCCACCTGGATAAGCACCTTTCAGGGGGTGTGGGGGAGACAACATGGAACAAAATCCCTGGATGTCTCTATGTTGAGTACGTGGATTACTTCCCAGCAACTGGGTGAGAACACGGGCCCTGGCCCTGTCCAATTCCCATTGGGAGGCCTGGGGATCGGTGCTTTTACTGCTCGCCTTGGCTCTAAGCCACGGCGAGATTTATTTGTGTGATTAACCCTAAGCGCGTTAATAGTCCTTTTGAAAGCAAAGGCACACCTCCCGTGATTCCCATCAGCCACGCCTGGCTGCATCCCTGCATTGGGGCGGCTCCACAGCCCATCGCCACCAGGGTGAGGTTCTGTGGGTGAGCTGTGTACCAGGAACGACGCACCTTTGGCCCTACTCTTGGGGGAAGCCTTGCTGAAGGTATCTGCGTATCCCAGGGATGGGAGATGTTACAAGTCTGGGGAGGCATTCACCACACAAGGGAGTTGTCCTATAACAGCTCCTTCTGCTTTGCTTGCCCCAGCCAGGTGTGAAAAGCTGGGGCTGCAGAGGTGAACAGGAGAGGCTGTCATGCCTGGAGCTCCCACCTTGCTAAGAACAATCTTTCCCCTTTGGATAAGCCTTTGTATCAATGTCTAGGCCAAAACTGAGGGAGCCCAGTTAACCCCTGAGCTGCTGAGTTGCTACCTTGGAAACCACATGTCCAAGAAATCAGTTTTCATTACATCCCAAATCCTAAAATGCTATGTCCTCACTTCTCTCAAAGAGCAAAGCAAGAGGACTTTCCTGCCATCTATGACCCCAAAACCACAGAGCAGTACATGAGAGTAGAGGATAAAATGGAATCAGCTCAAAGTCTTTGATCACAAATGAGAATGAACCCCCGTGTTCTTTCTCTGATCTCTTGATAGGAGCAAGGTATAAGCATTTCAAATTTCTATTTTTTTTGTCTTTTATTTTCAGCCAGTTCTAGTAAATGGTGCTCAACCTGCCCTGACTTCCCCTTCCTTCCTCATCCCAGTGTTCACCAAGTCCCTGTTTCACTGTTGTATATTTTTGTATTAAACACTGGGGACTCCGCAGTTACCTGGGGGCAGGAGCAGCTGCACTTGGGCTCTCAGCCAGGGTAAAGGGCTTTCCGGGGCGCTGAGCTGAGGGGAACCAGATGAGCCCTCTGCCTTTTTTACTACCTTCAGTTAATTTTATAAATCTTGGTAATATTTTGATTTTCAGGGCAGCATAAACCAACAGAGAACAAACAAGTGGTAGCTCATAAGTTCTGGGTCAGCAGCAATTCAGCAGGAGCAGAGCAATGGTGAAGGACAGACCATTGCTATCCCCCTGGAAGACACTTGTTTGTAAGCAGAGCCAAGGAGATTGGTAATTTACCCATATTTCCCCCTAACCTGCTTGGAATGTAAGAGTTTTCATTGCATTTTCCGCCAAGCAAATACAAGACACTACATGTCCAGATTTAGATCCCGCTGGGCACGGGCTGACCACACGATAGCCGGCCGCCCTGGCATGCCAGCCCCTCTGCAGCCACGCACGTGTCCACCTCCCTTTTCCAAGGGGTAACTGAGGCTGCACGAGGTGACGTGACCAGCACAGGGTCACCCTCAGGGTCACCTCCATTCGGGAGTGGAGCTCGCTGGTTCTTGTCCCCCAGCCAGCATTGTGAATCCTACAGGGAATGTTTCCTAGTGAAAAAATAAACTCTTCCCACTTGGAATTTAAAAACAAAACCATGGAAACATTTCTCTCCGTCCTAATGTTTTGCAAAAAGTTATTTTAACAAATTTAAATTTGGGACTTGATTTGACCATCCGGTGCCCTTTGAAATAGTTGAATCCAGGCCATCACCGCAACCATGTTGGAGCCAGACCTTGAGCTCTGGCTTGCCTGACATCCCACCAGCACCTTGGGCATTAAAGTCCCCCCTCCTCAGCTGAGAGGTGGTCAGCCTCTCCCCAGTTCTGGGTTCCTACACACACAGTGTACAGTAGCTTGTTTTGCTTAACCACGTTTCACGACCCCCTTGCAATTAGTTTGCATGCCCAGGGATGCTGCAGACAAGCTGAAACAGCTACCACCTGCAGGCTGCCACCTTGGTGGCACCACCAGAGACTGTCGCATGTGCCTCTGCCCAGCAAAATCTTCCTAAGTGGTGGTGACTGCAGTTCAAAGAAACTCCAGGCTGTCCCTGCATGGCCCTACCTGTGCATGACCTGGCACAAACCCTCTCCTCTTCGTGCTCATGGCACACAATCTATTTATTTCCTTGGGAAAAAAATATGCTCTCACAGTGTCATTTTTTCCAGACACTTTCCACATAGCATCGCATTTCACAGTGACTTTCAGAGAGTGATTGAGAAGGCCACTCAATGTTTGGCTGTCCTGCTCTGTGTGCCTGGTTGTGAAGGGGGTTGGAAAGCAGAGAGGAAAAATGGGCTTCATACTCTGTGTTGAAAAGCAAAAAGGATGGATACAGCTGGCAGTGTAGTGGGGTTTGATCTTATGGACCCTGCTAAGGGCCTGGGAATTGGATCTGCTTTTGCAAGGCTGTCTCTGGTTTTATTTTACACTGACCCCCCAGGAAGGAAGGGGCCGTGCTGGAGCCGAGTCTGGAGCCTCTGGTGAGGCTGGCTCAGGGTAGCTCAGCTGGCTTCCATCCAGTTCTGCAGGCCCAATTCAACAAAAACCTTAATCTTGTCCTGATAATTAGGTTTATGCTCAAGGAATTTTCTCAACTGGGGCCTTTCCTTGGATGGTGACAGCTCCTGTAGATAACCAGGAGGAGAGTGGAAGGGCTGGTGATAGGAGCAACGGATAGAGGACACGGCTTCTCTGTCTCAAGAAATCTCAGATATGATGACCTTGGTTTCTCCATGGTTTCTTCTCTTTTCCTCTCTGTTGCTAGAGGTGCCACAGCTCGTTAGCCCCATGTGCAGCCTGGCCAGTGTTTCACCCAATGCCTGGTCCATGTTTCACCCAGCCCTGCCTGGGACACGTCTTACATAGTCTGCAGTCTTCCTGGGCACATGGCTGGTATCTGTGACTCTTCCCTGCCCTCTCTGTTGCCCACTGCTCTCACCTGAGGGGCAGAATTTCAGAGCCATTTTGCAATAAGGTAAAATTCCACAAAGGAGAGAATTGGGCCCAAAACCCCAGTGAAGGGGGTTTGATGTGGACCTCACACAGTATAGGTGTCTCACCAGCACCGCCTCCAGGTTCCTGAAAAAGGAGGTGTCTTCTCCATCCTTCTGCTGAACCCTGATGGCACCTGCAGGAGATCCACTCAGATGAAGTGTGGATGAGCAGGAGGATGTGTCCTTGCTGGACTCTCTAGAGTTGTAGTGAGCACCCTGCACCCTCAAGGAAGCCAGCAGAAGATGTGATCTCTCAATGTGGCTCCAGATCATGCCAATACAAAAGGACACATTGAGAACAATGAGTGTCTGGATTAATATTTATATTCTGTCAAGGGAAAAGAAATGCCTTTTGGCTGGAATTGGTGTATGGAAGATCTTTCATTTAAAAAATTGAATCCTTTACTCAGTCAGTGCATTTCCCCTTTCCATTCTCCTAGAGTTTTATTTATTGACGAGTTTATTTTTTTTAACAGAGTATGTTTTTTTAACAGCATAGTTTTGGGGGTTTTTTTAACAGAGTCCATTTTTTTAAACACTGGTATTTATTTCCCTTTTTTAATCTGTTGGTCAGATGAGTAGTTCCCCGAGAAGAGTTGACCGTAGAGGCAATATCACCCCTTCCCAGTTTCTGGCAGGTCACTTGCAAGCATCAGGGAGGCAGTGGGAGCATGAGAAACACAAAGATAAGTCCCCTGCCTAAGAGGGAGAGAGGCAACATGGAAATCCAAGCATCAAGAAGGCACCAAAACACAGGAGCTGACTGGGGGAATGTATAGCCTCTGTAGTGTCTCATCTGTGCTGTTGTAGTTGTTTGACTCTGGTGCTGTAATTAAGGCTGTGACTACTGCTATCACAGCACAGAGCAGCTTTTACACCAGTAATACTACTTTTGCACCAAAGGAGGACTAACATTCTCGATGTCAGGCACATCTGTCTCAATAGAACTGAGCCACTGCTGTAGCTCTGGCTGCTGTAAGAGCAGGTAAACCATTGTGTCCCCACCACAAAGCATGGGAGAGGATGAACAGGGGCATGGCAGCCCCTGGAGTTTCCACAGCAGAGTCAGCTTTGTTAAAAAGAGTTGAAAGGACCTAGGGCAGAAAATTAAGGATGAAACTTTAGTGCTGATTTAGGGGAATAGCTGCTCACCCAGCAGAGCCCCAAGCTCTTCTACTTGTTGGATGAAAGCCAGACTTAGGAAAAGCTATGGCCACACTGCAGATGAGGGGCAGAGGACAACTGGAACCAGGATGTGCTGGATGGCCTGGCTCCTGGCTGGCATCCAGCTCCTCTGGGTTTGTGGTAGGTCCTGGCTTGGGGAACAGATCCGGGCACTCGGGAGAAAGGGACTCTGACCACATGGGTCTCAGCAATGCCCATCTCCACATTCTGTTCTGCATGTGCACAGGTGTGCAAGAGCCAGTACGGTCCCTTGTGGTCATCGGCCTGTCCCATCCCTGTCCTGATGAAAGTTTGTTACTGTTGCCTATTAAATCAAACCATGATGCTCAGCACTGACCTTAACTCTGACCTAAGAGGATCTACATCTGTCAAGGAGCAAGAAGTAATCCCATAAAATCCTCAGCTTCCTACTTAAGAGTGGAGGCTAGTTATCCTTTTGCCTTCTGCTCCGAGAGCTTACTAAGACAGGGATCGATGCAGTAATTGCTTCTTTGGGGACTCGAGGAATGAATAGCTAAAGTAGCTCAGCTCTGAAGTCCTGTGCCTATTCAGTGGCAGCTCTTCCCTCCCTTTCCAAAGGCTGCAACATGGCCCCAATGGTGATTTGTGTTCCTGCTCTCAATGAGACTTCAAAATGCCTGGTTTGTGATCCCTGGTTTGTGATCCACTGCCCAGAATAACCATGTGGCAGGATGATTCCTTCTTCCCCTTACCCACCACTACTCCTACCATTCCTGAAGCAGCAGGGAAAGGATCCTGGCCCCAGCTCATCACATCCCATACAGTTACACACATGGGAGTGGGATAGTCCTCACTGTGTAAACTCTTCATCCAGTGAGGCCCCCAGGAAGAGTCACTGAGGTTTCTCTTACACAGCTCCAGGTACTTCCCATGGTAAGAAGCATCCTGGTGGCTCCTGTCCTCTGGCAGCTGCATTGTCTGGCCAGGCCGCAGGGGAAGGGATGGGCTTTATCTTAAATCTGTCACTACTGCTGAAAAATAGCAATCAGACAGCTCAGTCATGCCACTAAAGAGACAAATCCTCTGCTCACCTACTTCTACTTGTATGGACTTCAGTGCAATTGCACCAGGAGAAAACCCACCCCCTTCGCCCGGCTGCGGGGGCCGCGGCTAGCTGCTGAGGGCACCCAGGACACACCGTGTCCCCATGCCACCCTGTGCCCATAGGTGGGAGCGGCCCCTCTCCTGCCACTGAAACCTGGGCACTGAAATTCCTGCAGACAGCATCTCAGGGGAAAATTGCGTCCAGAGCGTGAACCGGCGGCACGAGCTGATGCTCGTCCAGGTCTCCGAGTCATTCTGGACCGGTGTCAGGCACGCTACAGCATGCCTGGGGTAGCAGGAAAAGCGGCCGGCTGCCGAGGTCTCGATCCATGGCTCTCCGCCCCCTCTTCCTCCCCCCGCGCCTCCTCTTGCTGCCGCGGCGTGCGGGACACGCTCCCTGCCGGGAGCGCCCGGCCCTACAGCATCCTCTGCGGGGAGCGGCCCCGGGCGGTGCGCGCCCATCTGTCCTCGGGGCGGGACAGACGGACGGGCCACGCCGTGCGCGGAGCGGGGCTGCTCGGCGTTTGGCAGCTGCGGAGCAAGCCTGCGTGCCGGGTTTGCGGCGGGGACTCCCGTTCGGTAGGCAGACGGCAGCAGAGGGTTTGTGGGTGGGAAGGTGTCTCCAAATACAGCCTCAGCCACCACCAGCTTAGTCTTGCAGTCAGGGCGTTTCTGCAATATGGAAAACTATCACCATGGCTCCCCCCTCTGCAAAAGAGCACTTGGCAGCCGAGGAAGTAGGTTGGGAGTGCAGCCACAACCGATGCTGCAAGAAGTGGCACTCGTCCCACAGGAAGCCTCTCAAATGCTCCATGGATCCCGCGCATGAGCATGGCTGACTCTTCCACGGTACAGCCACCCCTACAGGAGGGTTTGCAGGTGAGGCCATGCCATCTGGCTCTGCAGCAGTTTGACAGACATGGGGAAGGATGAGGATGGCCTTGAAATGAAAGGCTACATAAGCAGGCAGGAGAACAGCCACCTGCCAGGTCCGAGCGAGCTGGAGCTGGCATCAGGTGGCAAATGTGCCTGGACCTTCAGAGCATCTCAGTTTGTGTGAAGGAGGAGTTGTCCCACTCACCTGACTGTGGACCACAGTCTCACACCATAGGACACATGGAGGCCAAGCCTGCTCACAGAGGGAGCCAATAGATTCCCTGGGTTTTGTTGGACAAAGTCAAAACCTGCAGCTCAGCTGCAGTGCCTGGGAGCAAGGGATGGCACAGAGGCCTGAACAGGGATGTCTTTCTCATAGCAGCACCAGCCACTGCACCACACCAAAACCAGCACCTGTTTTGAAATACGATTTTCCCTGTCCTGGCCAAAACCATACCAGGCTTGCAAGATGGGGCTGGCTGGCTGGACATGGAGCTGTTCAGGAATCAGGCCCCACACATGTGCCTGCAAAGAAGCTCATCTCCCTTATCGCTGCCAGTGTTGGCCCAGCCTGGGTCTTGAGAACTATCAGCTCCACCAACCTGAGGGTGTGCCAGGGACAGGTCCTTGCAGAGATAACCCAGCTCTGTGTCAGTGAGTGTCTCTGGAACCATGCCCCCAAACACTGCGACACACCCCACTTCTTGTGGGGAGCCCTTGGGCCAGCAGAGAGACCCAGCATTAAGGAGATGGGAAGGAGGATGATACAGCACCAGGGCTGGCCAAGCATTGCTGTGAGCTGCTTCAATACAAAAGCAATCACCCATACTCCACCTAAAGGCCTGTGATTCAATCCTGAGGGACCAACAAGGGGAGATCCAAGATAAACAACATCTGTGCATTCACAAATAGGAAATGGAGTTGCTTTCATGTCCTGAGCCTGTTGATTAACCGGGTTATTGTTTGGATTGGCACTAGAAGCTTGGTGACTTGGAAAGAGGGTAACTAAGAGGGATAATTTTGTTACACTCCCTGAATTCGAGAATCTTTAAATAGTGTGCAGGTTTGCATTTTGCCTGCAGAAGACTGATGGGAAAAGGTAGCAGAAGAGTGCAGATGGCTATCAGAAAGGAACCTGTGTTTAGTCTGCTTGTGCCAGATGGGAATGGAAAGTTCTCTCCCTTGCCAAGTGTTTAAAAGAGGAAATAGGATGTGATATTCTGCCTCCCACTCCTTTCTCTCCCCTGAAACCAACCCACTGCTCTACTTCCATTTGTTGTAAAAAGGTAAAAAAAAATGTAGCTTGGCCCATGTAAAGCCTTGGAGACCGTTGGAGACACACCTTGTTCCTTTTTAATGTGTTTATTATGTGGGGACGGATGGAAAAGTATATTTTTATACACAGTTGAGCCCAGCACTGCACAGCACCTGTCTTTCAGTCGCTCATATCCATCCGTGTCACAGAAACAAGACTGCAAAGTCCCTAACCCATCTTCTGCAGTCATCTTCTCCACACAACTCAAGACACCTTGGCCAACAAGTCTACCCATCAGATGCACCAAAGCTTCTTGCCTGAAATTCCCATGATTTCCCCTGGTTAATAAATCCAGGTCTGCTCTGAACTGCAACTACCTGGGGAACTTGTGGAGGTGGGGAAGGCTGAGACCATGAGACTGGTTTAAGGCAGTGGTTTGGGGAGTTCCAGGGATTGACCCAACACTGCCCTGTTGGCATGAGTGCTGTAGCACTTGGTGATGTGGTGCATCAGTAAACTCTTGGGTTAATTGCAGAAATATCTTATGGATGTGGAGGACGTAGATAACAGAATCACAAAGCAGCTCTGGACAGAAAGGACTGGTCCAGGGCCTCCTGTCCAGCCCCTGCTTGGAGCCAAGCTGACCTGCAAAGTTGAGTAGGTAGCTGAGGGTCGGTCCAGGTGAGCTATAAGTGTTTCCCAGAGCAGAGATCCCACCACCTCCCCAGGCAACAGGTCCAGGGCCTCACTATCCCCATGGTGAACATTTTTCTTTCTAACCAGAACTTCCCTCTGCAATTTGTGCCTGTTGCCTCTTGCTATGTGCCTCCAGGAAGGGTCTGGCCCCACCTTCTCACCAATCCCCCACAGTAGGTGGATGACAGTAGCCAGACCCCCCCTTTGCTTCTTTCTCTCCAGATGGGACAAACTCACCTCCAAATAATGTAAAACAGTGTCCTCACAGCAATAATACCCATCCAGCTGGTCTCAAGCACAGGCACTTTGCCAGTGTCCTACAGCTATAACTTCTGAAGGATGGCTTTGATCACTTATTTTCCAGATAATTAAAGAACATTTGTATAACCTTTTCATAGATGCAAATGGCCTCGTGTGCTCCAGACCCCATCTGTGTGTACCCAGAAATGAAACCATGACTGAGCAGAGCAGCCCCGTGTGTAACAGCAGGGCCTTCAGGAGAAAAGCACGCACGACTTCTATCACATCTTCCCATACAGTCTCCAGGTCACCCCACAAACACGCCTGCCTTGTTCACAAAGCCAGGGGGTGCTGGGTCTGGGCACGATCCCCATGGCTGCAGAAATCTTCGAGGAGGAGAGGGAACAGAGCCCAGAACCCACCCAGCCGGAGATGCTGCAGCTGCACTGACCACGTGGCCATCTCCAGCCTGAAAGGACACAGCTCCTCAGAGTGGGGAGGGGATGCCTCACTAGAGGGTGGAGGGCTGAGCGTGGTGGCTGGAGTGTGGGCAAGAGGGTAGGCAAGGAGCTGGGGCAGCCTGGTCCCCTGCCTGCCCCTGCTGTGTGTGGGAAGCCACCAGGCAGCTACTTGACTCCAAGGAACTGGGGATTTAGTGAGCAGTTTCAGGAATGCTCTCAGCTTTTCTGTCTCTGGTGCTAATTACTAAAAGTTTCCAAAGCTGATGTCTGTGTGAAACAAGGCCCTTCATTACATCAGTGCTTCTGTGGGCAGCAGGGCAATACTGTGAGGGTGTCTGCTCAGTCTAGAGGGGGTGTGCATGTTACTCCTACCTTTTTCTCACAGGGAGAGAAAGGATAAGGCCTCCCTCTCACCATCATTTGAGGTGCTGTCACTTGCCTTGCCAGGCCCCGGCGTGTCCTGCCTCTGCTCTGGGAGGATGTAATGTGTGGGGAGCAAGGGAATGGGGCAGAAATAGGCCTGCCCAGGACATGTGTGGGGACCTGCCTCCAGCTGGCAGAAGATCCAGATGGAGACTGGTGAGATCAGTTTAGTAATGATTGCAGGAGAGCAGGGGAGAAGAAAGGACAGGGATGGGGAGAGATGAATGCAAGATGGATATGTGGCTGGGACCTGACTGGCAAAAAAAGAGAGCTGTGAAGTTGGAACAGGGCTGGGTACACATGGGGATAATTGAGGAAGAGAAGCTTGGATAGTGCTGGCTGTTTTTGCAAGAGTTGCCATGGGAAATGGCCACCCGAAGGTCAGCCTTTCCCCCTGCCAATGCCTGCCCCCAGCAAAGGCATGGCACATGGGGAGGGAGTCTGTACCTCCTCTCTGCCAAAGGACCAGCTAGGTTCCCATCCCTTGTCCCTTCTCCTGCCTGTAAGAGGCAGGGAGAAGTGCTTAACTGTATCCAGGATGGTGCGAGGCCCTGCTGTGCCAGAGCTGTTTTTTCTGAGTAAGACTCCCCAGATCACAGCCCCGTCAAAACTCCTGGATGGCACAGTCTTCTGACAATGTGCAGGCAGCCTGGCAGGGTCTTGCTCCCTAGCTGCACACCTTGCTTTCAGGTAAAATATTTTACATTGCTCTGGGCTCCTGGAAGGTTAAGCCCTGGTTAAGGAGAGCTCACAAACAAGCAGTTTGACAAGTTGTGCTACCAATGCAGAGAGCTGTGGCCGCATCTGGGCACAAGTGGGGACCGAGTGCATCCCTGCTGCAGGGCTGCTGCCTGCTGCACTTAGGCAGGGAGGGATTTAGCCCTAAGAGTCTTAGTGACGCATCTTGGGAGACTTAGGCTGAGCCTGGCTTGCAGAGACGTGACCCGTGCTGCATTTCCCGTGGTCACCTGCCAGTCTGCATTATGTGAGCTGTCACCCGCTCCCAGACACAACACGTGAGCACGGTGGCACAGGGGCTTGGAAGACAAGGAGGGGGGAAACCAGCCCAATTCCTTACTTGGCCCAGCCTTGCCCCTGCACTGCTGAAACACGATGTGGGGCTGCTCCCAAAGGACAGAACCCACTGCTTAAAGATGCCAGGGTACCAGCAACCAGTTTGCTGTTGCTTTAACTGGAAGGAGGAGTTGCTGAGGGACTTTATGTCTCTAGGTCATCTACAGAAGAGTCCTTCCCACTGTCTTGGGGGGTCAGCATTTAGAATGGAGAAGAGCCAGGACTGTGGTTGCTGAATTCTGGCTCCTGTTTGACCTGCATTTGCAAGAATTGCAGTATGAGTCACTGCAAACAAAGCAGCAAAGACCAAGGCACAATTTAATGACATTGTTTATGATAATCCTATCCACAGATGTATTTTTATAGCTGGAGAAAATGGGGAAAGGAAAGTAAAAGTCTCACTTTGACTTGCAGAATGGCAGTCCCAGGGCTAGGACCAGCCCTGGAAGAAAGGAGCAACATGCAGTTTTTCACTGTGAGGACTGGCTTGCAGAGAGACCACCCACTCCAAGAACTGACCTGACTTTGGTGATCACGTTCAGCTGAGATGAAAGTTGAAACAAGGCCAGCTGTAATCCCCAAGAAACCAGGCCACTGTCAGGACTCAGGACAATCAGGTCCCATTAAAAAGCATCTGCCAGACTGATGTCCTGTGGGTTTTATTACCGTGCTTAGCCTGAAGTTGTTGCTGACAACTGATCTCCTGTGGCCTGGGAAAGGAGCTCAAAAGCTGCAGGTCAGTTTCAGGTGCAGCAATGTCTGTTTTCAGAATTTCTTGTCTTCCAAAGGCAATGGGATAGTGCCTTTGGCAAATAGTGTACTCAGCTTCTTCCCTAAAAGACATGGAAACTTAGGAAGAGAAATGTGACAGTTTTGGAAGTGACAGGTGAAGTACTCAGTATGTGACAGGGTGCAGCTAATAAGCAGCAAAGAGGACTCCATGGAAATGCCTGCTGTTGTTTGCCTTTATCCTCACCATCCGTTTGTCTTTTGACTATTGCAAAGTCTCCGAGCCACAATTAGGAGTGAACTTGTTGCAAGAGTTCCCAGATTTAATTGAGCTCCCTTGAAATGAACCCATTAATAACAACCTTTTGCAAGGACGAAACACGATGTACTCTGCTCTGGTACAGACAGGAATATGCTGTCCTAGGGGCTGGGGAGCCCCACTGCAGCACACGTGGACAGCTGCCACCCAGGGACAAGCTCCCTGCTCCAGCAGGGAGCTGCTCCAGCAGCTTGAACCCAATCCCACTAAAATCAATAGGAATTTTAGGATCCCTGAAGCAGGAGTCATGGGATGCACAACTCAGGTCTGGCTGCAGGAAATATATTTAGTAGAGGGGAACAAAGAGCAGGATGTTAGGAAGACGATTTTTTTTATTTCCTTCCAAAGGCAGTGAGATCCCTGTCCCAGTTCCTAACTGGAGTGCATCTAATGGGACCTTGATTTGCCTTTTTCAATCAATGAGGAACACTATCTGCCCTGCCTCTTGGCAGGACAGAAAAAATGCTCACATTACAGCGGTGGAGGCATAGAAGGGCAGCACCAGACCTTGGCTCATGTTCTGGACCTCTTGCTCATCCCTGCTCCTGAACAGCTAGACCTGGGTGGCAGCTGAGGATTTTTGCATGTATTTTTGGAAGAGAAGTCTCCTAGCTGTCTAGAAATCATACACTTGCCTTTCTGCCTGTCTGGGGCAAGAGCACATGATGTCAAAGTCACGAGCTGACCCTGGGTGACACTTGGGCATCTCTGGCTAGTATAGGAATAGAGCTCAGAGTCATGGCAGGATCAGTCATTTACTCACTAAAAAAAGGTTGGTTTGGACTGAAGGAGAATGTTTGCAAATGTCACCCCAAGTCAGCAGACAGTCACACCAGTGCTTCAGACGTTAGGGTTAATCCAAGTACAAAGAAGCCCTGGCTGGCTCCAGACTTCTTTCAGGGAAGTTCTTTCATTTTGCTGAGCAAACCAACTACCACAAATGTTCTCTTCTGACTAATCTAAATGAACCCACTTGACCTTCTTTCTGATTTGATTAATGGGATGAAGAATTTAGTATTTGTACAGTTTTAATAACAAGCCATCAAGGAGAAACCATGAACTGTGGGTGAGCCATGTCGAGAGCCTCCTGGAGAAGGGAAAATTGTCCCAGCCTGACCTGCAGCAGCTGTAGCACCGTAAACTCAGTGAAGCTCCTCAAGACCCACTGAGGTGCCATCTCCCAGACCCTGAATGTTGGAAGACACCCCTCGTGGCTTAGGGGTGCTGCCAAGAATGGCGCATTATAAAAAAGTCCTCATCGCAGCAGGTTTTACAAGAAAAAGCAGAGTCAGCATGGGGGACTTGTAGTGGGGATAAAAAGAAGAAAGACTTGCAGCATTCTTTTACGAAAAAAAGTTATTTTAAAATGTTGAGATGTATCTAAAATAAAAAAGCCACTGTGTCAGCAAAGCCCAACACCAGAGGACCAGCCTTGCGTCCAAAGAAATCACAACTTGCAAGAACAAATTTGGCAGAAGCTGCGTTGCAGAGTAACTTTGAAGAGAAGCAGCTCGTTTCTTTTGGGGACAGGGAGGAAGAGATGTTACTAAGTAAAAACTGCCATGACTTTTATCCATGTGTGTCTAAACCCAAACCTGGCTGTTTGTATCCGAGGGCCAGAGGCTTCAGGTATTGCATGACACGAGCAGACGCTGCGGATGGTTGTTGCTCTCCTCTGCCATACGCTTGGTTTTATCTTTAGCTGCACAAGTGAGCCCGGCCGGCCGTGGCGGTGACCCGCGGTGGGTTTTTTGCGAGGCAGCGGCGGCAGCAGCGGTGCGGGAGCCCGTGCCGCGGTGTTCGCCGACAGCAGAGGGGGGTGTTGGGCCGCTTTTCCTGCGCATCCCGAGCCGAGCCCGCCGGCCGTGCGGGGGGGAGCTCCGCGGCGGCCCCGAGCGCGGCGCTCCGCAGCCCGGCCGCCCTCAGAGCCCCCGGGACCCTCAGGCCTTCCCGGAGGGCACCGGCTGGGCGGGCCGGCTCCCATCGTGTGCCCGAGGGGTGCGCGGTGAAACGGAGGGATGGGGGGTCTGCAAGGGCTTCTCGCCCCCTCCTCATCTCCAGGCTCGGGGGGAGAGGGGGGTCCTGTCCTGACAGCTTTGCGGCCCCTCGGCTGCTCCCGCGCCGTGTCAGAGCAAGGCCGCTCCGTGGGCAGCGCCCAGGAGCACAACTCACACCTGGAAAGTGGCCCCCGGTGAGCAGGGTGAGGGATGAAAATTCATTCCCACCAGAGAACTGGAAGTGCTCAGCTCTGTGGGGCCTCTGACAGTCACAGGCCTGAGGCAAATTCATAGAATTGTAGAATTGTTTGGTTAGAGGGAGCTTTAAAGGTCACTTAGTTCCAAACTCCTGTCAGGGGCAGGGACACTTTCCACTAGACCAGGTTGCTGAAAGCCCCATCCAGCCTGGCCTTGAATACTTCCAGGGATGGGGCACCCACAGCTTCTCTGGGAAACCTGTGCCAGTGCCTCATCACCCTCACAGCAAAGAACTTCCAAATACCTAATCTAAATCGCTCCTCTTTTAGTTTACAACCATTCCCCCTTGTCCTATCCCAATCTACCCATTTAAAAAGTCACTCTGCCTTTTTTTAATAAGTTCCCTTTAAGTGCTTGAAGGTGCTTTAGGGTCTCTTCGAGCCTTCTCTTCTCTTCTTCAGGCTGAACAGCCCCCACTCTCTCAGCCATCTTCATAGGAGAGATGCTCCAGCCCTCTGAGAATCTTTCTGGCCTTCCACTGGACTGCTTTGAAGAGGTCCATGCCTCTCTCCTGCATGACCCCAGAGCTGGGCACAGAACTCCAGGTGGAGTCTCATAAGGGCAGAGTAGAGGGGCAGGATCCCCTCCCTCAACCTATTGACAGGCTGCTTGTAAAGCATCCATGAGAACCCCCAAGTCCTCATCAGGGCTGCTCTCAAGGAGTTCTTCTCCATGTCTCTACTCATGTCTGGGATTGTCCCAACCCAGGTGTTGCAGATGGCCTCACTCCAAGCAAGGGACAAAGCCCCTCCCTGCTGCAGTGCTGTGCAACCTGCCCAGTGTTGGCCAGTCATGTCGCTGGTCCCCCTGAAACTGTGTATTTCATGGTTAAAGAAGGCCCTGCAGGGGAAGAGTACACTTTTTATAAATTGGTTTAGCTCCTGGGGACGAAAGGTATTCTATGGAGTTAAATATTAAAGCTACCCTGGATTATTCATTAAGCATCAATTATCATCACATTTACTGTCAGATGTTTCAACGCTGCTATTCTGCTCTAGCAGGGAATATATTTTTAGGCTGGTTTCTGAAGGAAGGATGTTCTTGGGGTCAGTTGTGCAGTGTGCTTGTCTGTCTGTCCTCACTGATTCGGTGAGGACATTTCAGGCAAAGTTTTTGGCAGGCTGGAAGTCTCCACACACTGTGTTGCTGCAGATTAATTAGCCAAGGGGATGGTGGGGAGCTCCCCAGACCCAGCTAGTGGTGTGGGTGCAGGAAGAGCAAGCAGCTGATGGATGCAAGAGAAGCTCCAGGCAGGGCAGCTTTGCCACCAGCACTGGAGAGCTCAGCCATGGGACACAACACCGTGGGAGATTCAGCTTCCCTAAGTCTGCTGCCCACTGAATAATTTACACAAATACCTGCCAGCTATGAATCAGCGCCTTGTTCCACATTCTTTCTGCTACGTCCGCCCCCCCTTGTTTGTGCTTTTAGAGCATTACAAAGTTGGAACAAGCTTTGGTTTAACAATAAAGGCAGCCTCATCTGCAAACAAGGATGTTCCAAAATAAGATCTAATTTTCCTCTCTGAGAACCTAAGGCAAAAGTAAATTGATAGCCACTCAAAAGGCAAACACAAACAAGGACTTATTATTTATCATTAAAACATCTTAAAAAGGCTCTAGAGCCCTAAAAGCAAAAGTTTGATGCTGTATAAAAGAATTATGTTTCTGAGATGTATCAGTTCAATAATTAAAACAGCATCTATGAAATATAAATGTAAGATATTAATAAATTAAATTAAATTAAAGCCACTGAAAGCCAATTATCTTGTAAAAGATCTCTGATAGCTAAACTAATGAGATGTAGAAAGATTAATTTAGATCCCCATTTTGGGAGGTGATTATAAATTTCGATAATGCCACATCCAACTACCAGGTTGTTATTGAAACCTGTGAAATACATTTGGAAAGGTTTTAAAATATTCAGGATGAAGTAGAAATTAGAAAGGAGTTAGAAATAATTGAAAATTAGCTGTCTTGTCACATTGCAGCTTTAATCCTATTACCTCTTCTAGTTTACAAAGCTTCAGATGTCTCTCAAAGCATTGATCTGTGGGGACGGTGGGGTTTATGAGCAGGGATTTATGTGTTTTAATAACTGCTGAGGTTCAAATATTTCTCTGGTTTTGCTTATTTGAGGGATTGTTTCTACATAGGAATATCTGCCTTGCTGCCAGCACTTGCTTGATGGATTTCTTTGGCCATAGGGCAGGACAGACCATCACCCATGGTCCCATTGAGCCCCCAAAGGCCCGCTGCTTTCCTTGCAGCTCCTGGGGAAAATGCTGAGCAGCATCAGTGATGGTATTTTTGCTCAGGATGAAGCACAAGGCCTTTGCTCCTCTATTTCTCTGGCTGTTGTAGCAAAACACAGAGCTCTTGGGGAATGCAGTATGGTGATAGTGGTGCCCATAACTCATGATCTGTGGCCTTGCCACTGCCAGAGACTGGCCGTGAGATTGGCCAACCCCGTTTTGGTTGGGACTTGCCATGTGGAAACTCTTGGAGAGTTTTGTCTAAGAACTCAGAGACCTCACCCATTAGTGCTCAGTTTTGCTTCCCCTGATCCAAGGGGTGCCAAAAGGTCTCAAGCAGCATGTCTTGGCTGTATTTTTGAAGAGCAGCAGGAGCACAGCAATCTCTCCCTGAGCCAGGAGGAAAATCACAGGTAGGGGAGGGCAGTGGGGCCTTGAAACCTCTGGCACAGGGTGATAGCGGCAGCCCCGGCGCTGTGAGCTACTCCCCCATGGACAGCTGCTGCATCCACGGGAACAGCCTTGGGGCTGGCAAACTCCACGCACAGGCAGCAGGGAGGGCGAGGAGCAGTTCTGCAAGGTGTGCACAGCCCTGCCTGGAGGATCAGTGCCAACATCACCGCATCTGGGGCAGAGGAGCAGGGCCAGGGGAGCCTTAGGGGCTCCACACAGACAGCCCCGGGTGGACTCCAGCAGAGGAGAAGGAGAATCCACCACCAGCAGCACCCTGGAGAGGCAGACACAGGGGTTCCATCATCAGCACTGAGCTCCTTGGAGCTAAAGGGCTTGTGCCAGAACACCTGCAGCTATCTTCGGGCAGCAGAGGGGTGAGCATAAACTGGGGAAAGGCTTAGCAGACAAGGGAGGGGGTGGGTTTGATACTGATAAGGGATTGTTTTTCCCTTTTTTCTCCTTTGTCTCTACCACTCCAGATAATATCATCCAGAACTGTGAATTGATTAACACACTTTGATCAGGCTGTTAGAACTCTGAAGCAGTCAAACAGAAGATTCCCCTGTGCGAGGTGTGTTTCTCCAGCCCATGTAAAGACACGAGCTGTGGTGCACAGAACCAGCGGAGAAGACAGCAGCCCTCTGGGGAGCCCTTATGACATTTTTGTGAGTAGCCCTTCTGAGAGAGCTTTTTTTTGGGGTACCATTCTGTGGCAGTCAGAGACAACCAGCAACAAGGCTACTCTGTGCTCACATAGCCTCAAGTGTCTTGCTGAAAGCATAGCACCCAGTTTTGGGAGCAACACAGACTAGTTGAAAATATTGAAGTGGGGAATCCAGCAGGTTTGAAAGCCTTCTTCCTCCTGCCTAGGGAAGAGAAATGTTCAAGGGATGCCTCTAACCATCTTTGGACAGAGGAATGAAAGCTCTCTGCCTTGTCTATGAGAAGAGATAAATTAGAAATCCCTGCTTAGGGGATTTCATGGTTGAGAAAACCTTCTGTAGGGAAGAAGTATACTAGACAAACAACAGAGGAGCAAGCACAGATTTGGGTGAGGCTCTGCCATCTTCTCTCAACCTGCTTGAGCTGTAGTTTGTAAACAGACCTTTCTGTAAAGTCTAAAATACCTTTAGAGAAGACAAAAAGATGTCAGAGTTGGCAAATTGGGTTATTCAGTGGGGTACAAACCCCTGGGGTCCAAACTCTTGCAGAAGTATGCAGCAGGCTGACCTAGAGTTTGCCAAATTAAAAGAGATGACCAAGTGTAAACTCTTCTCCCAAAAATCCTTAAAATGTGCAGGAGCGTGGGCTGTGTGGTTAGTTGCCAAAAGCTTAGCTGAAGAAAAACAGGCAGCCCAGGTAGAAATTCAGAACCTAAGGGAGGAAAACAAGAAACTGAAAGAAGAAATAAAGGTTCAGCAGCTTAAACTAGAGGAGTCTATAACTCGAGAAGGAGCTGTGGCCATGGAACAAGTGCGAAGTGTTCTCCAGTACCAAGAGGCGTGTGAACAAAAAAAGGCCATTTTGAATGAAAACCGGGCATTGAAGGAAAAAGTAGCCATCAGTACAAAAGCTATAGAGGAGGCACAAGGAGCAATCCAATTACTGGTGCAAAAAATACAGACCTTAAAAGAGAGCGGCACAGACCACCGGGCCTGTGAAGTCAAGATGGAAAAGTTAAAAGCCGCATTAGAGGTGAAGCACGGGGCTGTCACCGCCCCTACGAAAACACCCCATCAAAGGGATGATGAGCACTGGGATGGAAAGGAACGGGTTAATTCAGATGGCAGTCCCTCCACAAAGCAGTGTAAGCCGGCGAACCCACAGCCAGTCGTTTTTGAGAGGCCAGAAAGATTTAAAACAAATCCTGTTTCACTTACCCGTGCTCCAGTGGCTGGGAAAAGGGAGAGGGGAGTAGCGGAGCGGGGAAGCGAAAGAAACGCGCAGCCGCAGGCAGAACAAGTTACCGCAGAGGGAACAACCAGCACTGGCCCAGCTCCCCGCCAGGTGAAACCCAGGAGCACCCAGGGAAGGGGAGAGCAGTCGGCAGGCAGCGTCTGGGCAAGGGATGACAGAGGGGGATCCGGGAGAGGAAGGGGCAGCAGAGGAAGGGACAACTCCAGGGATATGCAGGACCCAGACGTGCAGCAGACCATTGCCTCTGCTGGTGTGACCCCCCAGAGCCCCTTCGTGGGAAAAGGGAGGACGGGAAGATGGCAGGGCAAGAGACAGTGGCAGTACGGTGCAGCCCCCCGGTTTGTGGTACAAAATGCTGTGGCCAGGAGGGAATTAAGCACGGTGCGAGTGGAAATCTGGAGGGAGCTTCGGAGGCAGGGGGAGGACATGGCCCGCTGGGATAACGCTCCCACCAGGGTGTTGTTGGATCGCCTGCTGGAGATCACCGGGAGAAAAGAGGGAAGCGAGCCCGGGGCTCCTGCCCTCCCTGTCATAGCCTAAGGCAGACAGTCCCCCTCTTCCCCGGGCTCGTGGTCAGACCAAAACCGGACCACTGGGGAAGGCTCTCACACTGGGAGCACTGGGAGATGGGAAGCAGAGCCCTTGAGGTATCCATGTCACATATAAAGCTGTGGAACCAGACCGCGTCTGGTGCAAATTGAAAGGGCTCCTCTGGTGAGAGAAATGCAGGAGGAGTGAAGTGTTACGGAGTTTGGGGTTTGCTTATCTTTACAGGAGAAATAAAGGGAAATGTTGACTATTCCTGCAGGGACAACTCTGCAGTAAAGCAGAGGCTGCTTGAGCTCTGCCACAGCCACCATGGCACCCACTTTGCTGCACTGATTCTGGGCAGGGTTATCAAATGCTGCTCAGGCCAAGTTAGCAGAAGCTATTTTGGGAAAAAAAAGAAGGCTTTTAGGACAGATAAAACACTGGAGCTGTGATACCAGCTGGGCTGCTGCATTTGTGAGCTGTGATGTGCAGCAGTAGGACTGGGAATGAGCTCTAGGTATGAAGGGCTGTCTGTGCAAGAAAAGTTAAAGGAGCCCAAGCATGGTGTAAACCCGGAAGGTGAAGCAAGGAGGAAAGAATAACATCCTCCTTCTGGGTCTTCTGCAGGCAATCCAAAAGGGTCTGGATTTACCAAAAGAAAAAAAAGCCCACCATTTAAAAAAATAATAGCTGCTTGCTGTCAAAGAGGCAAAGCAGAGAAATCAAGAGGTACATGCAGAGCAAATTCAAGAGGTACCAACCAAATGAAGCAGCTCATGTTTAGCATTAGTATTGCTAAATTCAGTAGTGTGTTCTCACATAAGCATGTGGAAGTACATGCAGCGAAGAAATTTAGGAGTGGTATCAAAACAAAGGAAGAAAGGATTGAAACAGAGGAATGCAAACTAATTTCTTCCAGTGCTTTAAAATTGCAAGCTGGAAATATGGCATATTATGTATGTACCTATAAAGTTTTGAGGGATGGTTATTCATGATAAAACATTCTAACTGACTTGGGACAGAATTCACTCTGAAAGCAAAAAGTTACATCTGTGATGCATGGTTGGTGCATTAACACCAGCGTTTTTTTCTTAGAGTGAAGAAAAAAAGAAGTAAAAAAATATTTAAAAACACCTATCATGATAAAATATACAATTAATATAATATTTTTAAATTAAAATATAAAGTTCTTCTGTTACAGAGATAAGATGGAACCAGCTGAAGCAATTATGATGGAGGATTGGTGAGCAACTGTTTAAAAACATAAGCTAATAAATTGTATAAAAATGTGAAGATGCAGTTTCTTAGATCCTTAATATCATCAGAAGTTCTATGAGTGTAAATGTTTTCTACCTTATTTAAATGAGATAACTATTCATAACAATTTTTGCTGTTTTGTCTTCCATAGGTAGCACAGAAGAATAAGTAACAATTCCAAATTACAGCTATTATTAATTGTGTGATGCTTAGTGCTTGATTTCTTGCTTTTATTTTGCTTTATTATCATACATGCATAGATGTGTGGACAAATATAATCTCCTTTTTTAGAACAGTTGCTATTACTGAAGCTCAAATAAGAGAAAAGAATTAACAAGCTGTGGTGACAAGGAAAAAGTTGATCCATTTTGAAGGGGTTATCATCTCCAAATAAGAGAAATCTAGTTTCCCTTGATGAGTATGGACATGCCTCCTGTTATTGATAGTGATCCTGACTGAAAGAGCACCTGTACGTGTAAAACAGGAAACACATAGCTGAAAAACATAGTATTTTGAAATACTGTGAGAAGCAAAGATGAACAAATAAAGTGTTTTAGAATAAGAAATTTTTAGTAGGGTGAGTTATATTTCAAAAATATATACCCTTAGTGTAGCTTTGCACAGTTTTTAGTTTAATTTAGAGCACCTATGTATAAATTGATGGGGCTGGGATAGGTAGAAATTTAAAGGTCCCCAGTGATGGGGATATCAAACCACTGCATACATGGATAATACATATACTGTGCTGATGAAAACTTTTATTTCGTTATGGAGGAGATGAGGAGATGACTTTAGACACTGACAGCAGGTGGTTTCCTGAGATGAGAGCTGCATGGTGGCCATGTCAAGCAGCCCAGCAAGGCAGAGTGCTCCCAGCTGCCTCCCTGGAGGGACACCAGCAAGCAAGAAGCACTTACACATGCAAATTGCTTACAAAAAGATAATCAGTTTAGAACTGGGTCTAGGCAGAAGTGAATATGAAATATACCCTTTGGTTTCCAGTGGGAATGTAATCACTTATATGGGATCCAGCTGTGTTTGTGTATATCTCCAGAATCCAGAAATCACCTCTGCATGTCTAAGCTGTCTGGTAATACATGACTGTTTAATGTAACTTTAATTTAAATGTATGATTTTAATGACACAATATTTTTAGAAGTGACGCTAAAATTGCTAGAAACTTTTTAACTGTGTGCTGAACAAAGTAACTTTCAAACTGTGGACATTTGGGCTAGGTTTTGATCAGTTGTTGCAGATTACAGCACCTACCTGTAATTTTTGTAGTCCCACAGGCACCAAAGCAAGGTTTGCAGTATGTCACAAAAACGAGCAAGTTGCTCTTACTACAACAGCAATAAAAGATGCTGGCCATCATACTTGGTGCAAATCCTTCCTTGTTGTCACTCATCACCTACTGAAATTTTTAATTAGGCTGTCAAGTCTAGAAGTGAGTTCCTAGGAATTGCAAGAATTTGGTTAATTGTGCAAACTATTAAACTGGCTATAAAATAAAATATTATGTAAACCAAGTAGCAGCCATGCACCAAAGTCAAGAGCTACAGGCCGCCCTCAGACCCACGCGAGGCAAGACCAGGTAGGAAAGAGCAAATGCCTCCAAGAAGATCAGCTGCTCGGTCCTAGTGAGGAGCCTTGAGCCACAGGAGGGTTTGCAACGTCCTTGCTGGACTCGTGTGTGACAGCTCATGCCCATGGGGTGGCAGAAGGGCTCTGTTTGCCTATAGCCCATGAGACACTGGCCACTGGCAGAAACAGGACACAGGCCGTTTACTAACGCTGCAAAACCTGAGAGAGAGGTTTGTGAACCTTGCTTTGGTTGGGACATGCAGGGACTCAGCAGCCCCGGTGCTGTGAACCACTCCCTCCCAGCAGCCGCTGCATCAAAGAGGAACGTGACCTCGGGGCTGGGAAACATCACTCACAACAGCCAGGAGGGCCAGGAGCAGCTCTGCAAGGTGTGCCCAGCTCTGCCTGGGTCAGTGCAATATACCCAGCTCTGAGGACTGAGGAGCACTATGAGAGGAGCCTTAAAGATGGGGTGGAAGCAGCCCCAGGTGGACTCCAGCAGGCAGGAGGCATTGTCACTGTGCTTCTGGAGCAAAGGACTTGTTGGGCCCTGCAGCCCTCCCCCTTCTCCTGGGGGACAGACAGCACCTCTGAATCTGCTACCCTGGAAATGGAGGGCTGAGCAAAGCCTGGGGAAAGCTGCAGCAGCTAAAGTGCTCTTTTGTGTTAGTTTTGACCCTTTCTCTCTAATACTCTAGGTAATATTGTTTATCATTTTTAGCATCATTGTAATTGATGAGTGCTCTTTGAGCACACTAGTAAAAGTTTTAAGTATACTAACAATAAATTAAATGTCTTCTCATACTAGCTGTTTTTCTCTAGCCAACATAAATTGCAAAAGTAGTGGTAAAACAACATTGGCTTCCATGAGGGAAGTATTTTCTAAGCTAGTAATATTGTCTAAGAAATAATGATGGAGAGAAAGATGAGCATCCAAAGGTAACCTCAGAGAACTGGGTCTAGTTAAGTGTCACTCTTCGTTGTCTTTCCAGGCTACACCATCAAGCCCAGGCCTTCTTGGCCTTTCTCTGCAGTGCTTCCACTTGGACAACAAATGATTAAACTGCTCTGCTCACAGTTCAGGTAATTCAGTATAATGCTCAATTTCCAAAGCACAGCCTCACTGAAAACCAGTGTGCACAAGCCCCTTCTCTGACACTAGGAGCCTGTGTACTGAGCATCCTATCTCAGGTATTTGAGGATGTGTACAGTGTAGTTCAAACACAGAACAAGCTGCTGGCTCCTCTATCCCACCAGGGAATAACTGGAATACAAATCTGGGTCAGGTCAGAAGAGCAGCCATTGATTTACAAAAGCTACAGAAGAGAAACAGGTTCTGCTGCTGTGAGCACTGTTAGCAGAGTGGATGGAAGGTTTACACTCCCTTAGAGGTGCTGTGGGAAAGACAAATAGTGGGATACGAATTGCACACATCTGTCACACACACAGGGCTGCTACACCACTCATGGCCAGTCTGGATTCTTTCTTCAGCACAGGAACAGGTTTATCACAGAGGTTACACATTGATTACTGCTTCAGGTGAAGGTTCAGTCAGGGAGCTGCTCACATCCTAGCATTTCTACTTGCACAGTCCTCCAGAAATGCTTCATGGCAATCAACAGTGCAGGGACACCGCCCATTAAACGGAAACAGAGCTGCTGGCAGCTGTGATGGGGGGGTTATCCCTCAGGAAGATGGGTGATACAGACTTCACGCTGTGAGACACAGCTGCTGCACCACATAACTGACACTTGCCTGCATAAATACTTCTAAACAAAATTTCTGAGTCACCACTGTGAGCCAACTTAGTCCCTGCTGTTGCCACCAGCCCACAGGAGAGTCAGCCTGGAGAATTCATTGCATGGTGCAGCCAGTACAGCACTGAGAGCCACACTAAGGAAACTTTAAACTAAGGAAAGTTTACATTCATAGAAATAAATGTTGCAAGATTCATAGAACGGCTTCTGTGTTGATTGTTCCCCAACATCTCCCAAGCTTGTTAAAGCACTTGGAGATATTCAAGGGGAAACATTGTAGAAATGTTTTTATTTAATAAAAATCAGTTTAGCCATCCAAACAAGTGTGATGTGTCCAAGGGCAGGCTACCATAATACAGGCAGGCCTCAAACCGGCCTGTTTTGTTTGTCATATCGCAAAGTTATTGCAAAATATACCCTGCTACATCTCAGCTCTTTCAGATATCTCAAATCACTCCCACAGAGAAGCAGTTTTGTCCTTCTAGGACCTATGTTTGTATTTTTACAGGTAAAATATCAACTTGTTCTTGCACTCTCACATTTCCAGACTTCAGATAGATGTGTTCCTAGAACAAGGAGGAATGCAGGGAGAATAGAAGTTAGCATAACATAGGACAAAGGCAAAGGAGAAACTGGTACACATCTGGAAAAACTCTCAGGTATGTCTCCTACAACTTCCCAGTCCCTACAGAAGTAAGCAGTGGTATAACTCCCCAGTTGCAGGTAATTCCTGGCAGGAGCATTGTTATTATTAAGAATGTTAGAAACGAAGAGTCCCAATAGTGGTTCCACTTGCTAGGGCACCATTCAACATATCCTGTAAACTCATCAGTCTGGCTGAAAAAAGAGAAACACCAGTAAAAGCAGGACAATTTGAGGCACTTGTTCTTTTGTTCTTCCTTCCCCCCCTCCCCCCTTATCTGGTAATCCTCTTTTCCCCACTCTATTTTAGCCTACTTTTTGTGATTCCTTCAATGTCCTTCAATTCTCATAGAAAAGTCTACTTTTAGCCCACACCACAGATGTTTCAAAGGCAGTGACTGACTCAAGTTAGTCTTGTGATGGAAACTGTGCTGTAGCTTTACGTTGCCATGGCTTCTTTAGTTGACAAAATAGTACTTTTGACAGACAACTTCTACCTCTTTCACAGCCCTCTTATTTCACACGGTGGTGGTAACTTGAAAGAGAGAAAGTGAGGTGGTCTTACAGGGAAAAGGGGGTATAGGGGAAAAGCTAGTGGCAGCAGTGGACATAGCCCAAGGCCTCTTCATTCCCAGGGCTGTCCCACCTGCCCTCTTTCTGACTCCACTTGATGCAAGTAGGATTTTTCAGCATCAAAATGTAGCCCAGTACTGGTAACTGCTGATTCACTCAGGCAATCTGTGAGGGTGTCCTGGATTCAATGAAGCTTGACCGATATGTTTTCCTGTGCTCCTCTGCTGGGATGCTGGTGAGGTGACACACAGAGTATCTCACTCTCCCCACAGTGCAACACTTATGGTCTGCACAGATCAGAGAATATGCTGAGTTGGGAGGGACCCACAAGCATCATCTAGTCCAGCTCCTGACCCTGCACAGAACTCCCCAAGAATCA
Source organism: Chamaea fasciata (assembly GCF_029207755.1). Lineage (NCBI taxonomy): Eukaryota > Metazoa > Chordata > Aves > Passeriformes > Sylviidae > Chamaea > Chamaea fasciata. The sequence continues at coordinate 15,622,345 of NW_027094088.1, read as the reverse complement.
TGTGTCTGAGAGTGTTGTCCAAATGTTTCTTGAACCCTGGCAGGCTTGGTGCTGGATATCAGAACATACCCACTTCAATTCAGTGCTTCTGCATCTAGAGTGAAGGTATCGGCCACCAGGTCTTAACTTCTGCTTGATCCTCCTCTCCTCCTTTGGGAAAGGGGGAAGGGATCTAAGGAGGCACCAGTGCTTGATACTGGTGCAGCCCTTTGCGGAGCAGGAGGAAATGTCTAAATCAGTTCCTGTCAGATGTAGGTGTTAAGCCACATTCACCCTCTGTGCAGGCCATACATCCCAACTTCTCCAGGCAGAAGCTGGCCCTTGATCTTCCTCTATTCTCCCCCTTAAAATCTATTATTAAGGAAAGGGAGAGAGAGATGTCATGAAAAAAAAAATCAGTCAAAACATACCAGCTACTGCTTCCCTCTGCATTTGCATCACAGCCTCATTATGTCGCCTGAACAATAGGAATTCTCCCAGTCTATTTTAAGGTGGCAGCTGCCTTGGAAAGCTCCAAATCTTGACATTCTCTGTGTGGAATCCTGAGGAAATAAAGTTGCTTCAGATTTCCTATAAATACTTCTTCAACCAACATGACACAAACAGTGTCTGTCCCAAAGTCTGATGTTGCAATAAACAATGCTGAAACACAGCTTTGAGAAGAACAACCCAAGTTTTATTTCAGAAGGAACATGCAAACTTGGGATCTGGCCTGAGAACTTGATGTGACGCAGACGTGTTTTATCCTAAAGATTATAGTCAACTATCATACATTCTTCAAGTCAGTCACAAACAGTGCTTCCCTTTCAAATCCCATAGATGTCTAGATCAGCCAGAAAAGGATGAGCTGGAATCATAAATCACTCTAATCACAAATTGCAATAGCAGCCTCCTTGAGAAGGTTGACTGAAGTTATTCTATGAGGACAAATCAAATCAAATTAGCAGCTTTTACCAATCAGGAAAATAAAATGAGAATATTCCAGGAAAACCTTTTAAGGCCCAGGTACACCCCTCAGAGAAAGGCTCTCCCCAGAGAGGGCAGGGGGTCCCAACCCTCTCAGCTAAAAGTTAGGCAGAGGACATCTGGCAAAGGCCAAGAAAGCAGGCAGAACCATATCTCCAGGCCACAGTGGTTCAGTGGAAGTCCAGCCCACTTCTTTTGCTCCCAGGTAATAAATAATTTGCAAGCTGTCAAGGTCTGCTTCAGGTGTCACTCCCCAGCATTCCTATATGTTGAAACTCCCACAGTCTCTCTTGTGCTGTCAGAAAATAGTTCTTCATTAAAATACAGGTTTGCTAAGGCATGGCATGTAGTATATCCCCAGCCATTAATATTTCTGAAACACAGACCTTGGCTATTGGAATGGGCACATCTCACTGCAGAGCAGATGATGGGGGAAGGGACACACAGATGCCCCTGGGAGGTCAGCTGGCACCGAGCTGGATTCATGCCATGCCATGAGGGTCAGCTCCCAGATGCTTTTGGAAGAGAGTGCAACAGCATTTTTTTTAACAGCAGAAATCTTTAAAATAGCACTGATGTGTGGAACATCGATGCTTTGCAGAGAAGTTGGATTTATCCACACACATGAAGGAAGATGTGTAATAGACATTTGACAGAGGCTGGCATTTCTCCCTAAGATCTGGTCACAAAAAGTATCAGAGGAGCACAAAATACCTCTCTGTAAAAAAAAAAAAATTAAAAAAAATTGAAAGGAGTATGCAAGGCAACCCACTGTCTATGGATACACACTGCAGTGCCCAGCTGCAGCATTCTCTTTTGTTTCCTGGGCTGAGGGAGGGAAATAATGGTATCTCTATTCAGGAGTCCCTATCACTGCTTGCTTCACCTCTGTGGAAATGAATTTTGTCACCTCTGTCACACCCCAGCAGCTGCAGCTAGGGCAGCTTGGGATTTCGTTAAAGATGAGTTGGGAATAGTTATCAGATACAATCAAAGCAGCCTAGTCAGAGGTACTGCATTTGTTGAGGGAGCCATGGAAAGGATCCTACATTAATCGTAAAGACTTCCAGGATCAGTTTTAAAATAGAAAGGTGGAATGTCTGTAGAGGACCCTTGTTTGTGTCTCCGGCACTTTTCGGACCAATCCTACCTAGAAAAAAAGGACTCAATAAGAGCTCTGAACCATACTTGATTTAGCAAGAAATAACATGGATTTGGTAAGGTAGAAAGAGGATACAGAGAATAGCCAAAGCCAAGAAAATAAAGTATGTGATGGATTTGGCAAAGGTCAGAGTGGGTGGGAAAACAGTGAGCAAAAGATCTTTGAGAAAAAAGATTGTAGTTTGGAAGGATGTCACAATAAGAAGTGTTCAGTTTGTGATGAACAGATGGAGACAAAAGACAGAAACAAAGGCAGGTAAGAAATTAAGATGGCAGATAACCAAATTTGTTTATCTAAGAGGACTTAAAAGGAATCTCTCTGAAAGGTGACTGAAAAATCACACCATTTCATTGCTTTTTACTTCAGCAGCAGTCTAAGCCTTGCCATGAGGCACAACTGAATTAATATTTGGAATTGTACTGCCTATGACATCGAAAGAAATTATTTAGTATTTTTATAACAAGTGTTTTATTCTGATCCTCTATGGGATGCAGACAGGAAAATTTACAACAGCAAAGTTACACAACACTCTAAAGAACACTTTCAGGTGTTCTTTAAAGAAGGTATTCTTTAGGGAAGAGGTGCTGACGAGTATGCTTCAGGAGACTGGTAATCTCAGCACATGTGCACAAGATCAAGTGAAACCAAAACCCACCAGGTACTATGATTTCATTTCTATATAATTCCTCTCTGTAGGTATATATACAGAAGAATATATACAAATATATATATTTCTACCCATACCAAACCTGTAGCAGCGTGACAGCAATGCCTGGGTCCTAGAGAGCAACACTGTCCCTGAGCCCCAGGTGCACTGCTACAGTATATCCGACGACCAAGCGAAAGGATGGGCTTCTCCTTTGAAGATCCAAAATCTGTTTATTCAGGAACACAGGCAGGAATAGCGAAGGGGTCCAGAGAGAGGTTCAGGAACACAACAGCCTCGAATAAAATCCAGGGATGAGAGCAAAGAGGGGACCAAGGGCACAGGGTTATAAACGAGACAACTAGGGCAGGTCAGGGTCCAATGGGAATAGGAAAAAGTGGTGCAGAGGGGTAAATATGAATTGGGGGGACTAATGGGGTTACAGAGGTGTAACACTGCAGCAAAATTAACCCAATGGGGTTCAAGGGAAGGAAGAACATTCTAGGAGATGTGCATATATGGTGAATGGGGGCTGAACAGGCTGACATAAACTTAACAAACCAATAGAACAATGAAACCTAAGAAATATTACATGTGGCTGCAAAGACCCATGGGAGGAAGGTTTTCCTCACCATGATCTGAAAGGGTGTCTTTCCCCATTTGTCTTGGTCCTTCCAGGGCTGGGACACAGCTACCTTGGGGCCCCTGGGCCTCCACACAAACCTGAAGGAATTAGTAGCTCCAACGAAGTAAGTTGATGTCAAGAGAAGAAAAAGTATAAAGGAGAGAAGAATCAGGACCAGAGTCTTTCAAACACTGATTATTTGGCAGCTAATCAATGTTTGAAAAGGTCACTGAACTAAGGCATTTCTAAGGCAATACTGTGAACAATTTCACAGCGTTAAAAGATGGACAAAATATGTGCCTCTGATAGATTTTACAAAACTGTCCACTTAAGACAAGAAAAACCAGATGCATGTATGCATCCTGAAGGGACATCTCAAAGCATAGTAAATGAAAGAAAAAACGTAATTTTCCATTCCCTTGTCCAAGCTGATGTGCTTGTTGGCAGCTGGGCTCTCTCTTCTGTTGAGCTGAAGTGTCTGTGCAAAAAATTACTCCTAAGTTAAGGCTGCTTGGCACTTGCTGGCACACAGCTCTTTTCAGCTGGCTGTGATTTTGCTTACAAAGCATTACACAGCTGAAGTTTTCCCTGCTGGAGGTCTGTGTCAGGACAGGTTATTATATTCTAAAATAGATCCTCTAGAAACAGGCATTTCTGAAAACCAGGCTCAGGGGATTTACATGCTTCTGCCCTTTTAAAACAAGGTGTCCAATTACGTGGTTAAAAAGCTGTGACACAACACTTTGGAGCTGGGCCTTGAAATTTGGTAGCAATGTCACTCCAGTAGATGCCTTTTGCCAACAGCTGTGTGTCTGCAGAGGGGTGTGCAGTGTCCATCTCAGCTCCTTGGACACCCTGGGTGCTAGCCCCATGCAGTGGAGATGAGCAGAGCCTTCTCCAGACGTGTCTCTGCATCAGTGCCAGCGGGGCAGGAACTGAGAACAGCAGGATCACTTCGTGTGTGTGTGTGTGTGTGTGTGTATGTGTGTGTGTGTGTATGTGTGTGTGTGTGTATGTGTGTGTGTGTATGTGCGCGCGCGTGTGTTCTTCACGCCTCCCTGGCAGCACACAGGGGCAGGGATGCAAACCCGATTTCTGATGCAGTGCTACTTTGCCTCACCCCCAGCAGTGTGCTGGCAGCGCTGCGTGTGCTGTTTGCGTGACAGCCCGGTGAATCAGACCGGCAAGAGCCCCTCGGTGTCCCCGGCTCACCGCACGGCCGCGCCACCAGCAGCGCTGTCACCGCCGGGGTGAGGAGGAGCCTGCAGCGAGAGCGGAGCCCGGCACCAGAGCCACAGCCTGTGGTGCCCTGCAGGGAGGAACACGGTCACCGGCTGAAAACTCAGCAGGGATGCAAGGAGAGGGCAAGGAAGGAGGGAGTGGAGCCAGTGGCAGTGCGGGGAGGTGACAAAAGCGAAAGCACAGACTGCAGGAGGAACAAAGCACGCTGGGGCTGCAGAGAGCGGGGAGAGAAGGGATCAAAAAGGAGCAGACGGGTAAAGGAGCCAGTGATGAGCATCACCTTCCCCAAGGCACCTGGAGCCGGTATCTAAGCATCAACACTGCCGGCAAGTAACAGCAATACGTCTGTCAGAGCATCCTTGTCTGCCTTTGCTTTCCCCTCACTTCCTGTGACAAGCATCCCCCACCTTCTCCTTCAACCTTTTGACATAAAAATACCAATGCTGCTGATGTGAGTTTTATGGGGGAAATGGCTTTGTGTCCATTTTTACGAATAACACTAGGATTCTACGTTGTAAATTTGCACTGGACTGTTAAAAGCTGTTGTTTTTCTGTGCCTCAGGTTTGACAGGCAGCCAAAGCTTCCAGAAGCCCTGAGCTTACCTGCAGCTTGATAGAGCAAATGAAGCAGGGTGAGATAGAAAGCTGCCTCCCACTGCTCCTCCCTTTCCCAGGAATGTGGCACATCAATCATGGTGCTGTTCTCTCCTTGACAGGGAGCATGCATGGAGCAGGAACCTTCCCAAGCTGCAGAGCCTGGAAGCAAGAGTCAGTTAGGCAGCCTGGATAGAAAATACAGCCTAATTTTCATCTTCCCATTTCTTCCTGCAAAGTCCTACCTGGAGCAAGAAATTCGCCAACTCCACATATCAGAAGGGGAAAAATACAAACCTCAACCAAAACCAAGAAACCACAACTGCCTCAACCAAACCAGAACTACAATACAAACTGAAACTAAAATTCCCTGCCCCATACTGAAACTTTACATCAAATCTAAAGCTGTAATCTGCTCAGCGTTCTTCACCGAAAAGCTTCCTCCAGCTGCTGGTTAAGAAGCAGTCAGCCCTGGAGCTTAAGTAGAGATGATTACTGCACCAAAGGGGGTTCTCAGTTCAAATCCCAGTCTTGAAGAAGTTAACAATCACAAATACTTAATCTCATTTTCTTTTAGTTTTGCCATTTAATGCACATAAGAAAGTTTATTTTCAAACTGCCTTTAGAAACAAAATTAATAAGAAGTCCAGCAGTCTGGAGTTATGAATGGTGGGATGGAGGCTGTATCTACAAGTTCAATGCATACCATATAAAAGGGTGATGATGGTGCCATCCTTGCTCTTGTGATCACATGCCACTTTCACCCCCAAGCTGCATGTGTGCAGGGACAGGATAACCCTGTGCTACCCAATCCATTGGAAATCTGACATTTTTCAAGTGTTCTACTTCTGTGACCTAAATTGTATCTCTCAGATGTACTTTCAGCTACAATAAGAAATCCCGCTGAGGAACTTCATCCCAATAATGCACCCTCACTGAGTACATCACTAAGCTAATCCCTCCTCAGCAGGGAGACATGAAATAGACAATCCATGGATCCCTCTGAGCTGCAACAACTAATCCATTGTACTGGTATAGTACAGGATAGTAGAAGTGACCGTCTCCTATTGCCAAAAGCAGGCACTTCCCCAAGTCCTTAAGTTGCACTAATTCTGCAGGGAAGGTGCAACAATCACTACAGACCAGACCAGAGACAATAAAAATGGGTAGGATGGTGGAAAAGATCTGGCCAAATACCAACAGGAGCATAACCACAGAGGCTCTCTCTGCACTCTGTCCATGGGATATATCTGAGTTCTCACTACCAAATTCAGAGTATCCCAACTTTTTTACTGTGCACGTGCCAAGATCTACCCCTGAAAATAACAAATGTCTTCTTCATTTATACTCACCATATACCTGTGCCTGGAATATTAGTTTTCAAACTCTTTCAGGGACAGATGATTGCTGTCTCTAAAGACAGCTGAAAGCCACCAGGCAGTTCTTTGGTTAAGCAGCCTTGTATAAGCCATTCTACTTTGTGTTCCCCTCATAGAAAAGGGACCTCCCTACTCCACTAACTACACCTATTGCAACATCTGCCATTGGTGTGCTAACAACCATGGCATGCAGTCTGCTGTAATCCAGTAAACTTATGGGTTCAAACACCTGTAAATGTTTAAAACAGTCAAATCAGATGCTTACAAAATGACAAAGCAAAATCCTTTATCTAAACATCCCCAGGTCTCAGAGAGAAACAACACTGGATCTTGATGTCAGGCAAACACATATCTCTCTCCTGGGCAGAGTCCAAATACAAGATCTGAACATCCTTCTCCCTCCAATTTACCCCTCATGCTTAGAAAATCCAAATTATTACCATAGCCTTTTGTTCTTTCTCCTACTTTCACTTCTATACAACTGCAAGTTCCTGATAGTAATAAATGATTCAGCTAATGAGAACAAAAACAGCCTACTTTGAAGGACAAACACCTTCCAGCTGCCTTCATCCAAACACAACATGGAACCTGTGCCAAAGTCAGGAACCAAAAGGTCCAAGCTTATCTCTAGAATTTCTCCCACCTCTGCTGCTTCAGAGTGAGCAGTTTAGTTGACATGTATCACATACACATACTTTCACCTGGGTTTCTCCTCCATATCCTAACTCCCTCAAGGAAATTTTTTGCCATATCTTAGACAAGCACTGGGGTTTTTTTCGTTTTTTTTTTTTTTTTTTTTTTTTCAGGAACAAGTCAAACAGGAACACAGCTGCCCCTTCCAACTGAGCAGTACACAGAGCACTCTGTACCAAATTGTAAGTATATCAGGTCCTTCAGAGGGAAATGCCATGCTTAAGAGGCACAGACTGCTGTCTCTTAGCTCCTTTTTAAAAGAAGGACTTGCAATGCAAACTTAAGCAAATCACACTTAAAATAGCATCAGAAGGAAAGAGATGGAGCACAGCAATGGAAGTATCCTGTGAATGGTGTGAATGAGGTCATCCTTCACATCACCTTTATCCAGAGAACAATGTTCAGTCAAGCATCACTCCCAAACCACCTCTGTCTAGACTTGGGGATGAGAGGTGATAAAGTCACTAATGTTCTGCCAGAAGGGCCTTTAAGTAAAAATGCAGCAGCAGCCTAACAGCAGTTTTATTGAGATCACAGAAATCCATTCGAGTAAGGGCAACGCTATCAGCAAACAAAAGGCTGGAAGGCAAATGTGAGATTTCTTCCCTTACCCTCTCCTACATGTACCAGAAATTCTTACATGAGAGAAAGGTAGGGAAGGAAGTAACTATGAAACCAGGAAGAGCTCACACTTGCAGAAACAGGGCTCCTCAGCAGCTGTTGAAGGTCTTTGCCACACAACATGTCATGAGCAAGACAGGAGCTCACCTTCTTTGGCCATATTTCAGATTTCCTGCAAGAAGAAAAAAGCTTGCACAGGAACATTATCAGCCAGGTCATACTCTTCCTCGCCACTCAAAGCAAACTTTTGAAGCTTTCAGGCAATTTTAACTCCAGTTTATGAAGAGAGGGGCCACAAAATCGCTTCGTTAAGTCCCGCAAAAGCAGGACTAGAGAGCAATTCTTATCAGTGCCCCAAGCAAAATAAAAAGACAGAAGCATTTCATCCTTGTCAGGCATCAGGGACTCTGCAAAGCCCTTGAGATCCACAGGAAAGCAAGCTTCACTGCATTTTTAGAATTTATTGCTGTTCTAAGTGAAGGCAGGACCAAGAAGGAAACACAATACACTGCATCTGGCTTTTGCAGAATGGTACTGCAGTGTCACATCCTGTGTTTCTTACCTAAAATAGGGTTCATCAACCAGCTAGCCTCTTTCCACATCAATGTCAGAGCCTTCCCAGCCACCTCATCCTTGTACCTGGCAATTGTGTCCTCAATTGCAGCTTCACCTGTTTCTTACCTGCTCATCCAGTGATGATCTGCCAACTTTTTTTTTACTAAAGCTCTGACCCAAATCTGCAGAGACAAGCTTGCCCTGTAAGAATACGGCTGTGGCAGTGACCACATGAGAGCCCCATGTAAGGCCACTTTTTTTTTCACAGAGCCATGAGACATGTACGTCATCTCAAAAGTTCTTCTAGCATCCCTGGAGAGCATAAGTAAAATGCTTTTACGCTTCGGAAACACACCGTCCCATCTTTTCCTCTTCCCAAAGCTGTGTTTTGCTGAAACAGTAGCAAGGAAGTATTTCAGTTTCAAGTACACACCCACAGGATGAGATCACAGCATGGGTGACATGAACTCTAATTCAGCTCATGTCATGCAAATGTCACAGCACCACTGCTGGCCCAAGCTGCAGCCTAGGAGCAGGGATTCTGAGGTCTCCAGGAATGTATGGTGCAGTCTGTTGTGCACTGTGATTTTCTAGCTCCCTTCTTTACTTCAGGCCCCACCACATGCCCAGCAAAAGATCACTGTAGTGGCACATTTACCTGTGCCAGCCCTTGTTTGAGAATCCCAGGCTACTGCACTACTACAAAATTGCAGCTGATGCCAAATAGCAATGTTTCCTATGTCTCTAGATGTGCTGTAACCAATGGCCTTGTTCCCCACAGATAAGGTATCTGTGTGAACACACCAAGTGTCTCAAGGAGGAGCAGCCAAAACATAGGAGGCTAAACTCTCCCAGAGCCATCAAAAGTGATCCGGGGGGAACGGCATGTAAGCTAAAACAGCAGCCAAAGTCTACTGTTTTAAAGCTGCAGAGGACTTGCTTAAGTCTTATGGGATTTTTAAGAATTCATCTCACATGTGTTTTTCAAATCAAAGACTTTGTGAAAAATAATTTTTAGCATTTCACACCAACATTCTACCAAAATGGTCTTAATGTAAGTTAGAATAAGAGCCCCAGTCTCCATCACACCAACAGAATGATCCTCTGATCTCAGTTCTTCAGCTACAGGTTTAGAAGTTGACCAGCTGCTAGCAGGTTTCTGCCTAACATTTGAACACTTAAAAGGAAAAAGTCACAGAAGTCCAGATATATAATACCCAATTCATTAATTCCCAAGCCATTTCAAAAGTCAAAACCTCAAGTTTCTTGCAGAAGGTGGATTTTTGCTTAGCTTGCTGTCTTTTCAAAGTCATGGAAAGACATTTGGTACTCACAATTCCATTAAATGTGAGATTTTTTGTTTTCTCTTTAACAGGAGTAAATTGAAGGCTTTCAAGTGTCCAAGTGGTAGGCATGAAGCTCTACTTGGCCCCTTCCAAAATCAACAGAACTCTTTTGCCACCTGTACAGAGAGGGATGCTCGTCAACCGCTTGTCACTGTGCTGTGGAAACGTAACACAAGGAATGCAAGATGGGTTATGCAGTTTGGCTGACAGACTCTATGACAGTAACTCTAAAAGGACAGCGAAGATCAGTTCAGGACAAAACATACTTTATTGTTCTGTAATGTCAGAAGTACAAGAAAAGTACAGCAGAGAACCATGCTAATGGTGCTTCCAGGGTCTGTGAAGGACAGAAGTACAAGATAATGGGGTACTACTGTACTCAGTGCAAAAACTGATTCATTTGAGGCACAAGTACACTATTGTTTAAGCAGCTTGATTCAAGCACAGCTCTGGTATGTGATCTACTCTGTTTTCTTTCTATGTGACATTTCTAGAACAAAGCTACCTTTACATGAAAGAGGCAGTAGATTCAAGTCAGGGGTGTCCAACTTGCCACTTGGCAACCAAAAAAAACTTAAGAAAAATACTCTGCATGGTCACCCTCCATATCTTAGTTTCAGATATGGAGCTGTGGCTAGAGAATTAAAGTTACTCTGAAAGGTCAGAACCCAGATCTGTTTGGCTGGGTGGGTAACTTATTTCACACTGACCACAATTTATCCAGTAAGAAAAAAAAAAAACAACCCACAACCAACTCATATCTTGGATAAGAAATCATACATATCTAACATTCAAATAAATTTCAGCCCTTGAGATCCTAACTTATGGCTTAAGACACAATGAAAGTGTTTGGGCACCCTTGAGTTAAGTTAATGAAGAGCATTTTTGCTAAAAAAGGCAAGCAAGATCACTGTTTTAAACAGAGCTGACCTCTACAAGAAGAAAGCAGGAATCCAAGTCACTAGTTACTACTAGGCTGACATGTACTGCTGCCCAGAAAGATGAAAACTTAACATCACAATGAAAAAGTTCAACAAAGTTGAAAGATAAAGGTTTCAACACCAGAAGCAGCATTTGAAAACAAGCTGTTTAAGTTAATCTTTTCAAGAGATGCAGATTGCATAACTCTACGCATGAACAAACATGCTGGCAATCTTCTCCTTTTACACAGCAGCTGTGTTTAACACAGGAAGTTCTGGGTTTAAAGAAAGCTACTTGAAGAAGAATTAAGATTTGCAATTCCCTGTCCAACTTAATGAGATTAGTAGAGAAATGAAAAAAATTACTACTGAAACAGTAGTTTCTCAGTGGGTCCCTATCATTACAAACACAGCTGGATTTGTAAGCAATGCAAGACTAAACAGACAGCTATTACTTTATATTATTACTATGCTCATAAGTTACATCTGTTAAAGTTAAAAAAAGCCAAGCAGTTTTGCCCTATTTCAAGAATAGTTTCCAATCAACACCAGTTTACATGGTGAATGGGACTTCACAAATAAACAAGGAATGGTGACATCTTTGGGTCAAGAATGACAAGAAATAATGGGCTCTGTGCTACCAATCAACCTCAACAAGAATATGGCACATGGGCCAGCCCAAGCTGTACCAACACTGAACCTTTAGCACTCAGCACAAATTCGGATCTCTTCACTTTAACTAGCAAACCAGGTGAAAAGGCTGGGTAAAAAAAGCCCAAAAAACCAAAAACCTAACTAAAAACTTTAGCCAAAAGTTGGAATATACTTTTAAAAAAAACATCTGTAGTTTTAAAATAACTTGATGCTGACATCAGTTTGTGCAAACTAAAAAAAAAAAACCCTCATTGACTTTCTCTCCAACAAAAGACAAATCCTGCAAATATTTTTCTTTTAGGCCACTGTACCTTAAGATACAATCTCAAATCTAACAGATGTAAATGAAAGAGAGAAAAAGTTACAGCATCTGCACAACATTCTTTCTACAAACAGCTTCTGGAGGGAAAATAAAATATAAAAGGAATAAAGAAAGGAAGATTCCATCTGAAATATTCTCACAATCTTTCCCACTTTGTAGTCCATGTATCCGACTCTGATGCTAAGGTGACAGTGTATGTAAGCAGATTTTTTTGTTGATTTTATTATATTTGAGTTTCAATTGAAGAGAACCTGAGAAGAGACTGGAGCCTCTTCAGGAATTGTCAGATGGAACATGCTCCTCGAAGCCTTCGCTCTCCCGGACCAAGGCTCTCTCCAGGATAACACGGCCTTCCTTGTAGCGCTGGCTGTCTTCAGTGGCAAACTCATAGATCCAGCCCAGTTTGCTGTTGCAGTTCTTGCAGCTCACGTCCCGGACCATGTGGCGGCCAGTGAGCATGACCCGGTCCTGAACTTCACTGTACTGCAGATTTACCACCTGGGACAAACACACAGCGCACAGGGAACACACAGGATTAGTCTGTCTACGGGAAACCTGCTGAATGACTGTCAGCACGTTAGAAGGAAAGAGCCTGTGGCACTGCACACAAACTGAAAACTGCAGTGCAAAAAGTCTCTTTCGTGACAAGGTAACACCTTAGACGTGCTTCACAACAGTGTAAATCCCTCACATTTTAACTGAGAGACATGGATTGCTATCACAAAATATGTAAAAGCGCCGTGTTTAACTCTGGGTGAGAAACTCCCAGTGAACAGCTTGTAAATTTATATTAATCCAGTTGTAATGTATGTAACCCATTTCTAGCAGTTAATGTGATCACCAAGTCCTAGAACTCCGAAACAAAATATTAAAAGAGGTACTTCTTTAAAAATCTTGTGGTGCTTTTGAAATAATTACCTAAGAAAAAGCCAGGGTCAGTGGCTGAGAATGTAGCTGTGATTCATGTACCTTTTTGTGAGCTGGATCAGCAGCTTAAAATTTACTTTTAACTTCTTTTGCAGCACTACCACAAAACCAGGATGTTTAATTCATTGCAAAGTTCATGTCAGAACTATACCCAAACTGCTGATATATAGATTCTAAAAGATGGGACTGCATTGCTTTCTCAGCTTTGCACCTGACTGCTTCAAATGTACAGCTTCTGATTGCAGAAATGCAAAAACTCAAACTGCTGTAATTAAACATTAAAAAAATCTGAACTCCAGGATCCAGAGCTTACTGGATGAGGAAGAAATCTCTCACTACTGACAATATTCAGGATACCAGAAGTCCCACAGCAAAACATAGTTAAGACACTATTGATGTGTCTATCAACTCTGCCCATGACCAAATGGCTTATAAGAGAAAAAACAAAACTAAAATACACCAATATGACAGGAACTTTGTGAGAAAAGCAAAGGACAATCACAATTTTTGCAATTAATCTAATAGAAAAGTTTTTATGCAAGGCTAATAAATAATCCTACAATTCACTCAAAAATTATGACTTCTGTATTTCAATCTATTGAATCAGATCAATTAAAAACTATTAAATTAAACGAGAGTACTGTTGCCTGTAAAAAGGATTGTGATTGATTTTGGCAACTTAAGTTGCCAGACAACTGTTAACTTAAATGCATTTCAGAAATTAAACAAAATATTATCTGGACTTTTTTTTTTTTTAACTGCACAGAAGTGAAAACACCATTGGAACCCTTTGACCAGATACTCTCAGAGTGAATTTGAGGTTCATATTACAGAAGTCTCTGAAGTTAAAACTTCATCAATTTTGGCCTGCTGCCTCTATACACAGTCTTCTTTATAGTCTTTCAGTATTGCAGACAAAACTCGTCTAGATAAGTTTCCCATCCAACAGTAAATGTCAAATTTGACTTCAAAAACAGTTGAATAAAACAAAGGTAAAATAGTAATTACACAACACTTTAGCCAAGAAGCTTTTTCGATCTCATGACAGATTCATATCCTACAAACTCGTTTTTCAAAAGTAAACAGCAGTTCCTCCAGCTTCTTACCAACCTTGTTGAAAAGAAAGGCCCTTCCTGTGGCCCCTGTAAAGCGAGTGGAGATGAGCTCGGAGCGGTTGGTCAGGATTGTGTCGCAGTTTGCGCAGGAGAACAGGCGAGTGCCACCAATATGATCCAAAAAAATTCTTCCCATTTTTAGAACTTATGTAAGTTTATCCTCAAGACCTGAAAGCAAAAAGAAACATCATGTAAAAAAACCATTACAGCAAAAAAAACCCCCACCAAAACCAAAACCCCCAAACATCCCATATATATAGGTTGAATTTACTGCCTAATGATTGCTCTAAGTCATTCCTCTGTTGGTGAATTACTGAATTTAGAGTCTGCCTTCACCCTCTCATCAAGACAAGTTTCTTCCCAAAGTGACCATTTTACCAATAAGATGACTCAAATACAAATTAATTACATTAAATGAGAAAAAACACAAACTGAAACCTTTAAAATACAGCTCAGACTTTTGCAGACCCCCTACTGGTCCCTACAGTTCTTAAACTCAGAAGCTTCCACTTCCTTTAACACAATACTGAAATTCTATTTCAGTACGTTCCCAACAACTCACTCATCTTAGTCAGCACTAAGAAATGAAGCACTGAGAATTACACTGAGTCACCAAGACAATTATAGCCTAATTTTCCCAAGTCACTCCCACTTTTTATAATACATATTTATTATGTCACTTCCCCATAGCTTTGCACAATTTATGACACACGATCACACACCACCATCACCCAGAATGGTGGCATAGCACCCTGGCTGCTGTATTTGACTTGACACTTCTTTGTTTCATATACACACCAACAGAGGGAAGATGTGGATGCTATTTCACATAATAAACAATCCACCCAGTCTTTACACCAGACAGTTCTATATACAAATGTTTAAAGTTGTCTAATCCAAATACAAAATACTGTGTCACTTATTCAAGGTATTTCCAAAGCCTCATCACTAAAATACCTCAGCAACTCTAATGACAAAAAGAACAGAGCTTTAAAACTTCGTAGCAGATCACCTGCAGTGTCTGATAAATCAGCCTCTTCACTACTTAGGAAAATTAAAGTGTCTCATCAGCTTCACACCAACTAACATAAACTACTCAAAGTTAACTAGTGAGTAGGCACAGAACGTATACCCAAAAACTTAAATCACGAAGGATGAGATAATATGATGAAGGAATTAAATTATGATGTTATTTCCCTTTCAACTGCAGAAGTTTTATAACTAAAATTCTATAGTTAAACAAGTTAAATGTACCTCCATTTATGCTTTAATGTGGAGTCAGAAAAATGTATTGTCTCTGCTTTTGTCATACAGAGCAATGCAAAGTAAATCTGACACACTGCAGTATGAGAATTGTGTGGGTTTTACTTTTCAGAGCAGGAGACTGCCGTTCATAGAGAAGTCAATCAAATTTAGTGCACATCTAATTGAATATTCTAAGTCAAGCACCATTAAGAAGCACAAATACCTAATTTAAACTCATTTCAAGTTTTAGGGGATCAGTTTCTTCAAGCTTACTCTTGACATGCACAAAGCAAATGGACTAAAACTTGCACCTGCACACACAGAACTTAACACACCATTTTTACATCTAAATATCAGAAGCCACTGACAATGATTTTTTTTCCAATTGCTTTATTTCATACTTTGTTTTCTTACAATGTGAGGCAACAAAAAGGGTTCCTAATATTGAACAGAGTGATTTTAGCTCAGGTTCCTTACCTTCAGATTGTTCAAATCACTATTAATCTTCTGTATCCCATCTGAAGGATACATAAAAATTAAAAGCAATGTCATGACTCTTCCTTTTAAAGGTGATGTAATACCCATTTCTCTTCTTCAAAGGATAAATAAAACAGCTCAGAATGTTAGAGGTGTCACTCCACTCAAAATACAGAAAGCATTTTCATTTAGATTTCTCTAAGCTTTATACCTTTCTATTACGTCTTTATCTTTCCCAGCAAGCAAAGGCCAAAAAAAAAAAAAAAAAAGTGAATAGTGACAGAATGAAGTAAAATCAACAGACAATAACTGTGAATAAACAAGTATCAACCGAAGTCCCCAGCCAGAAGAAACCACAAATGCAAGCAATTATGGCAATTGTAACAGATATGCCCATAAGGCACTTGGCCTAGGTCCACGTGCCATCCTTCCTAATTTTGGATAATGTTATCTTTGTGCTGATTGTACTGTGGATTCTAAACAATTAATTGATCTTAAGTTACAGTAAATGAGGAATCAGTATCCAAAGGGGTATTTCTTTCAGAGTAAACACAATGCCCACCCTGTCAGTATTTTTAGAAGATAACGTAACATAAATCCAAACCAGTCCCTATCTCACCAAGAGCAACACAAGAGCTTGGTGTCCAGAACAGATCCTTTATACAGACTGACCCTGCACAGCCTGACATGTTGAAAAATGCACCTAAACACTTCAAATGCAAGTGGATCACCTGCCTAAAATAATAATTCATGTCAGTGCCCTCAGAAAAGCAGTAGCCCAGAGACGCTAAAAATAGAAATTAAATACTTCAGAAGGGAAGACAAGTGCAATTCTAACAAGCAAATTAGAATTCACAGCAACATACAAATGTATTACTTCTGGATATGGCATTATGGCATGGACTGAAGTCTTGAGTCCCAAAGATCTCAAACATTAAAATAAATGCATAAATAAATATATTCAAGGACATAAGGCTGAAAAATCTGCCTAGTAATACAAGGCCTAAAATCCTCACTTATTTATGTCACCTTAAAGAGCTAAAAATAACCTAAAGTCACAGCAGAATCTAACAAATCAACTGGTACTAGAACACATTTTTTCAGAATACAGTGCATAAGGAAATGTATATTCTTGAAGTAATACACATTAAAAAAATTAGAAAATTAAATTCTTCAGTCAGCACCATAACAGTCAAAACAATGTCGATTTTGTGTATGTTTTCTTAAGAAACTACTAAAATACTGTAAGGTTATTAGAGTGTCTAACTTTTTCAAAGTAACCTCTACACTTAACTACCACCTGGTAGACTTCAGTCAAAATACAAAGCAGGCTACACCTACCTCTGACCTCAGTTCTGATTGTTGAAGTCAATGAATTTGTAAGGGCCCAGCTGAAGCATGATAAAACTAGTCACCTTACATTACTCTTTATGTTCCTGCTCACAGTAAAAAGTAGGAAAAAAATTACAAAATGACTGCTAGTAATGCAGACTTAAAATGCCACACTTTATCATGAATTTTCTAAAAAGCTTAACATGGAAATTTTGCTTTTTTCCTCTCCTGTAAAATAGAGAAATTAATTTCAGCTTGGAATCATTTCACACTCTCCCCTTCCTTCTTCTTCCCCCAAGATAAAAACATGGTGTTCACTTACAAGACCAAATCAGAAGGTGCTTGCTGTGGATAAAGACTCCTCTCTCCTTATGTAAGCATGCTGAATACTGTTGGGTATACTTACTGCACACAGGAAAAAAAACAGAAGCACAACAGAACAAGGGGAAAGCAATTTTCCATTACTCTCAGGCTCTTGCCCCTTACAAAGAGAAGTGGTGTGTACAAAGTCACCCAAGTTAACTGTGCTGATTTTTTTCCCTATAGTTTCAGTACCAATCGAAAAGGTGCGGGCGTCTATTTATGTTCACACATGCATAAATGATCTGAAAAAGCCACTTATAGGCAGTTTTGATAGGCAGTGGGAAGGCTCTCTTAAATGAGGAACAGCCAAAGAATTGTGAAACATAAAGGCATTTCTAAAGCTTTAAGATTCTCCAAATAGCAGGAGAAAAATACTAGAAATGCACTTGGCCATTCATTATTTACACTTAAAAACACAGAAAAGAACTTCCACTGGGCCAGAGAACCAGTCAGGTTTCCTAGTGCTACTTACAGCTCCAGAAAGTGACACTACTGTATCCCACCAATTCCATCATGGTACCAGCAGAATTTTCAGAAGTAGTGGACAGGGATCCTGGTTATTCACAAAACCAAATGCTGAGGAAAGAACAGATTGTTTTGGCCCATGATTTCACTTTTAAAATCAGCTATGCATTCTTTACTGGGTATGTATCAATGATGAAGTTCTAGTGCTTCTGCCTTCATGCAAATCACCAAACACAAGTCATTATAGTAAATGAATGGCTGCAATGTACGAAAGGCAGACTTATTTACTTTCCTTAATGGAATATAAAGAATCTATTGCTTGTCAAATCTCCCCAGTTCCAAGAGTGGAGTACTTCATGAACTGAGAGATGATGACACTGCCATTATTCAGCACCCTGACCACCCTCCTGAGAGGACCTCTAGGAGAGCAATGAATGATAGCTCGTATTACCTAGCAGGTCATGCTTGGTGACAGTGCATGATTTTGACAGTACATTATTCTGACAGTACATTATTCTGACAGCATAAATCTTGATACCACTTCTTAATCACACTGTGAAAGACTTCCTCCCTGCATGCTTCTCCCAGTGAGTGCATGGACAGACAGGAAACACAAGCACTGTGGCTAATGTGTATTCCCACAGCAGTAGCTCCCAAACTCCTCAAACACTTTCAGGGTTGACTTCAGCAACGCTGAGCAACAACCATATCAAAGGGCTGACATTCAACAGCTTAAATTTGACCACTATCTGCACACACATCTGAAAACACCTGAAGCACCACCTCGTTGGTATTTGTACTACCTCATCTGCCTACCTTCACCATCAATAAAGAATGAAAAAGTAACACAAATAATTATTTATTAACATCTTTAAAACTAACAGTCAGTGTTTTCTTGTCCTGGAATGCATCTCTTGAAGACACAGGACCGTCAACACTTGGGAGAGGCAGCAAGCACTTTCTCTATACACACTGGACTGTGGACATTTCACAGGAGGAGCCTCAGTGTTGCTTCAGCACCATCTACTGCGTTCACATCTACAACAGAGAACAGCTGCTAGTTAAAGGACAAAAAACTGTGACAGCCTCTCTTTCACCATTTTTACCAACCAAAAACATTTTCCCCTGTGAACAAATAAGAATTCTCTACCCTTTGAGAAAGGATTATACATTCCCCTAAGCACACTGAAACATTCTCAAGATGTACTTACCCTGGAATCAGGTTGAAACTTCATGGCATCTCAGGAACTGGGCTTCAGCTTCCTCTTCTCACCTCAGAGATGGACAAAAGAGGAAGAGAATTCTTAGCACAGCTGCACAAGACCACACATTAAAGAATCATAAAGGAAAAAATAAAACGTGTTCCTTACCTTCCCAAGTTTCCCTGCTCACAGGTGGTGGCGTATCCAAAAATACACACGTGGTCAGTCTCTTAGGAGCTCGGAGATTCAATGCCCGCCACCAACTTCTGCGACTGTCCAAGTAAACAGGGCCTGGCCTCTGCCTACATGCAGAATTGAAACCACTACATGTAGCCAAATCTGGAGAGAAACTGAAAGCATACTGTGCTCTTTAGAACCATCCAGCTACTGTAGCAAACTGTAAAAGGAACCTAATACAGTCCAGTGACAGAAGAGGCTTTGGCAAAGCAATGGAAGCTGTGCCCAGATGCAGGGCACAGCACCCACCAACAAGAGGCTGCCTTGCAGGATGAAAACACCCTTGTGCAAGTTGCAGCAGCATAATTTTGTATTGCAGGTTGCAGTAGTATCATCTCCTATTACACACTGGATTTTTTCTTAGGTAAGGCGAGCACTGGGATACTGCCATTTAAGTTTGCGTATGTCATATTGGTGCACTCAAACACTAATCCGGGTACTTTGTTTCACATTTACAGAGAGCAGAGCCACACAAATGGGTGTTTGTTTCTCATACAGACCCCCTATCTCAGTATCTCCCACAGAGTAACTTAAACCCTCCCAATACTCTTGCTAGATAACATATAGAAGTATTAGTTTACAAGTGGTATCAGACTCAGATTAATTTTCTTTCACACACGGAGTCCAAAACCAGCAACTAGACCTGTCTCCCTAATTTTTTTTCCCATCATTTTCCTCCTTTCCCCTTCCTAATTACACCATTGTTTTAAAGAAAGCTGTATTTCCTTGTTTTGTAATAAATTTATTCTTACACTACTTAAGCAGCTGAGACAACTTCTGTCTGTGAATCCATTCTGCAACTTTCTGAAGGCTAAACTACACATTTTCTGTTTTCATTGATTTTAGTGCTGAAAGGATACAAAATTTCATCCAAAGACATCACTGATTTCATGAGCCATTAAAAATGACATCCAATAAACAAGCTTTTAAGAAATGGTGTAAAGACAACCATCATCCAAACCAGTGACATCCAGCTGGCAGAAAGGTCCTAATACACTAAGTGCACATCACCAAAACATTTTTAATTAACTACAAAGGTCCTAAATGTAGGTAAAGACTCCAAAATTAGAGATCACCTTGCTAGCAAACATCCACAGTGTACAGGCATTTCATCTACATCTACATTGTCTATTTCATTTAGCAAGTAATTTTTAAGTTAAATCTTGCTTAAGGGAATTAAGTATTTCAGTGAGAGCTGAGCAACCCAAGATTTCAACCCAGGTCAAATGTTAGTAAACAAACAAGAACCAATGACCTGACTGGGACAGCATCCCTTCAAGCTTGTGATGATTACCACGTTAAATACAGATATATAAGGATGTATACAGCTCTCAGTCTGTGACAAGTAGCAAATCCAGCCTGTTCTTGTAATCTCTGCTGGGCTTTGAGATGCAGTTTCATTTGTCCTCAAACACTTTTTAACCACACTTGAAACTCACTCGTCATTATTAAAATCTATATACAAACAATAAGCTCTGCATCTCTAAGTATTTCCGTAACTACAGAAGTGAAAGTAGCAGATGACAGAAGCCTCCAAATAGTATATTTAAAGACTACTTTAGAAAAAGAAAGCAGCACTTAAAAACCGACAGTTTTGTTTGTCACACACGCGACTTGAATTCAGCCATCTAGAATGAGGCTCTATATAGAAATATATATAGGATTATATATACAGCAATCACATACAGTCACGTGAAGGAATGTTTACAACTGGGGAGCAAGTTCCCTCCCTTTCAGCCATCAGTCATAAACATTAGTTAAGCTAATGGTTAATCTAGAGCCATTAGCTGCTGACATCAAGACTTGTTCTGTGATACCACTTTCGAAAGAGCCTTGTCCTGTTTCTCAGAACACCGTGTGTACTTGCTTTGTTATACCCTCAATCTAACCCTAAACCCGTGTTTATTGTTTGAAGAAACCAAAGACAAATATTTTATTTATTCTACTGCAATATCAGGCCAAACCACGCCCTTTATTCTTAAATAAACACGCTGAATTAATCTAATCTACATCTGCTTGCACAGTACAGCTGAGGGCTGTGCACAGAGTAACAAATGAAGCAGACACACAACAGTCTTCACGTTCATTTTTCCTTTGACTTAGAACCTTTCCCAGACCAGAAAAGCACCGGCAGAATATTTCAGCTCCCTGGGAATCCATACATCCACGGGGAAAACCCCAACCTAAGCGCTAGCAAGCGAATGTGCCTCGCTGCTGAGCGAGCCGCGAGCACCTCCACAGAGCCAACAAGCATCCCCGGCTGGATCTGTGACAGCTCTCCGCGGGAGGCACCTGTCCGGCAGGGACACGGGGCTGCTCCGCCGGCCAGCGCTCAGCAAGCGGCACCTTGGCCCGGGGAGAGGGGATCTGCGTCAGGCGGCGCCGCCACCCCCCGTGCGACGGGGCAGGGCGGTTCAACCCCCGCGGAACCTCCGCGGCCGGGCCCGCGGGCGTCGGTGCCGCAGGGGTGTCGGTGCCACGGGGGTCTCGGTGCCGCGGGGGTGTCGGTGCCCATCCCGGTGTCGCGCACACACAAAGCCGCGCGCGTGCGGGGGCGGTCCCCGGCCCGGCCCGGCCCGCGCGCCGTCACGGGGGCGCGCGCAGCCAACCGGGGCCGGCCCGGCTCGTCCCGTCCCCCCCCCCCCCCCGCCACCGCCGCCGGGCGCTGCCGGGAGCGCAGGAGCCCTGACAACAAACAGCAGGAAACAGCTGACGGGGAGGCACCGCCGCCGCCTCCGCCGCACCGAGGGGCCGTGCCTGGGGCCCACCGCCGCACCCCATCCCCGAGCCGCCCCGCCGCCCCCGCTCCCGCACCGGGCCCGAGCACGGCCCTGCGCCCACCCGCCCGGGGCTCCGCACAAGAACCGGCCCGAAAAGTTGCCCAGTGCGGAGCCGGGGGAGGAAGTTGTGTCGGCGGCGACGGGGAGGGGGTGCTCGGTGCCGGCCCCCGCCGGGAAGGCTGGGCGGCGCTGGGAGACGCTGACGGAGAAAGGGACGCGCTGGGTGAAGGCCGATGCTTTGTGGCGGCGCCCGATAACGCACCGGGTCAGGCAGGGCCGGCCGCTGCCCCTCTCCGCACCCGCCTCCGGACCGGACCGAAGCGGCTCGCCCGGGGCTCCGCCGCGGCCCGACAGACACAGCGCCGCGGCGCGGAGCGGCGGTCGCCACCTCCCTCCCCAGCCGCCCCGGCCTCCCCGGGTAGCGCGGGGCGGGCGCGGCCCCCGCGCGGTTACCTGGCGCCGGGGAGCGGCGGTGGCAGCGGCTCCGTACCCGGTGTCTCCCCCGCCCTCCACGGCCCCTGCTCTCCGGATCGGCCGCCCGGCTCCGCCCCGCCGTGGCTCCGCCCCACCTGTCCATCAGCGCGGCGACGCCCCGCCCCGCCCCGCCCCCTCGGTGCAGCGGAGGCTCCGCCCCTGCCGCCTCGCGCTCCGCCCCGCCCCGGGTCGCCTCACGGCCGCGCGCGGCGGGGCACGCCGGGTCACGGAATCGCAGTGTTACAGAATCGCAGAATTATTGAATCACAGAATCACAGATTCATCGAGTCATCAAGGCTGGAGGAGGCCTTTAAGATCACCTAGTCCGATCGTCCACTCAGTACTACCACGGTAACCTCTAAATCACTAAGCCACACCACCCTGCACCATGTCCGGGAGCCTCTTGAACACCTTCAGGGATGGTGACCTCCCTGGACAACCTATTCCAATGCCTCACTGCCCTAACAATGACAATTATTTTCTGTCTAATCTGAATCTCTGCTGTCTCAGTTTAAGGCCATTTCCTCTGGTCATGTCGCTGCAGACACGTCAGGGAAGACTGGCGCCCGCCTCCCTACAGCATCCTCTCAGGTAATTGTGGAGAGCAGTGGGCTCTCCTTCAGGCTGAACAACCCCAGCTCCCTCAGCCATTGCTCACAAGATGTGTTTTCTAGACGCTTCACGAGCCTTGTTGCCCATTGCTGGCCACACTCCAGCACCTCAGTGTCCTTTCTAAAGTGAGAGGCTCAGAACTGGGCACAGTACTCCCACCAGTGCTGAGGACATGGGTCAGGGCTCAGTGCTGCAGCCCAGGTGTTGGAGGGGCTGGCATCAGGGCCAGAGCTGGAGATGGAGCCAGGCCTGGAGCTGGTGTCAGAGCCAAAGCTGGAGCCTTATGACAGTGCTCAGCCCTTCCCCACCTGCCAAGTTCCATTTTCCAGACACCTGCAGCCACTGCCCTGAGCCTGATGCCCTCCACTGCCCCTCTACCAGCCTCCCAGACCCCCTTGTCTCCCTCACAGCCTGGCAGAAATTCCCACTCTTAGGAGCTACCCAACACCTCCCTGCACCCCTAGAGCACATTGCCATAGACCTGACTAGGAGGAAGGGGAGTCCTGTCTCCAGGCACCTGCATTACTGGGATTTGGCCTGCCCTGGCTGAGAGCTTCACCACACCATGGGGCCCTGTGAGGGTCGGAGGTGTACAAAGGCACAGAGATGACTTTTGGCAACATCCTCACCTCAGTGTAGCTGTGACTCATGCTGCTTGCAGACTTTCAGGCCATTCATATTGAAATCTTTGTGGGATACCTTAAACACTGCCCACCGTGGAGATGAAAGATCAGAGGAGAATGAGGCGAAGTGTGGCCTTTCTTGGCCACTCTTTGCAAGAGCTATCAGTTCCTTGCCAGTTTTAAGCCCTCATGAATTGCCTCCTTGGGAAATAGTGCTCTTGGACAAAATACAATCAAAAAAATCCTTTTGAGTTGTTGGTTATGACAAAGAGATGCAGAAAGGCGTTGTTTTCCTTCTATGGGGCAAGGCATGACATTTTAAGGATTTCTGTTCTAGAGAAAGTATTTTCATTCCTGGGTCTATCCATGTAGTATCACCAGTGGAGCTGCAGTAATGGCAGGAAGGAATGAGTCAGCAGGATTCTTCTGTCATTTCACACAGAGGCAAAGCGGCATCTCTGTGAATGTACAGCACACAGGACATGCTTATACACCCAGCTGTTCTTCAGCCTGTTGTCTTTTGCATGGATTCTTTTATGAAAAGATATGACGAGATAGAACACAACAGCCTGTGTGAGGGTAGATGGACAGTGACAGGTCAACATCAATGTGCTATGAGCTGCTGTTTGCTTTGGGCAGACCTCCAGAAAACCAGATCTCTTCAGTATGGTCAGCTCTGGCCTGATCCTGAGCAGAGTTGAGCATTGATATTTCTCACAGGCCTCTCATCAGCCTCTTTAGATCATGGAAGGGGAATGAAGGGTGTTAGAGCAGTCCATCAGATAGCAATCACCACTTAGTTAATGGCACAGGGACAGCAGAAGTACTGAAAATATTAGAAGGAAGCCATAAAACCATGCCTGGGGTCCCATTTACCTCCAGCAAATGGAGGAAATAACTGGTCTAACATGCCCCCTTTGTTAACAGGCTGACCTGATCTGCTGCTGATCCTCGCTGGGTAACCACGAGCTGTGTCCCTGGTGGATCTGCTCCATCTCATCACGGGAGCTGTACAAAGGTCCATGTCTTACTCATCTCTGCACAGCTCCCGTGGCGATCACGATAAACAAAGCCAAAACAGAGCAGAAAGAGAGTCAGTGGTGCTTTAGGCAGCACTGGTGACTGGATCTTATCTGGGGCCCTGTGAACTCACTGCTCAGCTCTGCTGCTGAGGGACCCGCACATCCCGGGGGGAGGCCAGTCCTTCCTGCCTCATCTTCCCTCTGCACAAGGGGCAGAGAGATGCTCCCTGCCTTACTGGGAGGTTGCAGGTAAGTACCCTTCTCCAGTCTGGGCATATGGAGGGGTTGTATGTCTGAATATTGCAATCATCACAATAATATTACCATGAAAACAAAGCAAAGCCCAAAGCCATGAATAGAATTAAATTCTCAGCAATAAGAAGGGTAGCTGTACCAATCAGAGAGAAACCAAATTGACCATGAGACAAGCAGAGAATGGATTAGCCTGTGCTTGACAGATGGTGCCAGGGACTGATGTTTTTATTTCCCTCGCAGAGCAGCTTAGAGGAAGGGGGGGTAGGGGAGGGTGAGGTAGGGCACGTTTAATAGAACAAAGCAGCAGGCTGTAGGAGCTCTGCTGAAAAACACTAAAAATACCAAAAGCAATTTCCAATTAGCTTGTAAGGGACATGCTACATGTCAACTACAGGGTGAAAAACAGGATCAGCAGTATTGTACCACATGGCACTTTTAATTTTCAAAGCAGCCTGAAAACATTAATTAATTCTCCTCTGACATGAGGAAATGCAGTGCAGTCAGCAGTTTGTTCCTTTACTTCTTATGCCAGTTTTTGGGAAGACCCTGGGCCTTTTCCACAGCTGATTCATATCACAACAGCTCAAATTACTCTGGAGGAGCCAGTCATCTCTGCAGCACTACTGAGCAAAAAAGGCTGTGTTAGAATCTGGAACTTACTGAACCAGAGAAAGGGGAGATGCCCACACCTAACAGCCTTAATAAGACCTACCTGTAATATTTATCCCATCTAAAGCCATTTTTCAGTGCTGTGAGCAACTCCGTAGGAAGCGTTTCAGAGAGAATTGTGTAACAGAGAAATTAATCACAATCTCAGGCAGAACTGTGTAGTGAAACTCAACCACCAACATATTAATCTAAAACCTGTGACAAAACTTCAGTGGAATTCAGCAGGACTTAGGTGCATCCCACTGTATGAGTGTCAGGGCTTGGGGGCTGCTTGTGCACATCTCTCTCTAAAAATAAAAACTTACAGCTCAGTGGTTTTTGTTCCAGCTCCATTTCCAGAACCACTAATAATCTTTTGGTGCACTTGTGGATTCCTGCGTGGCAAAGTTAAGCCTACAAACCAGGCATGCCTGAGGTGGGACAATGATGCAGTGGGATTTTCCATTGCTGTTCCTTCCATGCCCAGGATTTCTGGCAGCAGAGAGGAGGCAGCTGTAATACAGAGCCAAGCTTACAGGCTGTGATCTCTCTGGGAGACAGTGTGACTCCTCACTGCCCCCTCTGTGCCTTCTCAGCTTTGCCTCGCATCAAAGGCTGGGTTCATCCCACGAGCTGCTCTTGTTATTTGGCAGTGGCTAGTGATAGCCCGTGTTTTTCAGAGGAGATGGTACAGTCTGCAGCTTCATTCTCGTAAGGTAAGCCTACTGATAGACACAAAAACGTAATTGTCTTTCATTTGAAATCACAAGCAGACTCTGCTTTTGGCTCACCTGAAAGCTGACACAGGCACAAGTGCTACTTACAGATACTTTTTCAGATGGTTGTGTTTTTTGCCAAGGGAAATTATTGGTACAGCTAATCTCAACATCAAAAGATGAAGGTCAGTGATGAAGCAGTCCCTGCATACCCTCTCCATAACGACAGATCTGGTCTCATTACCCTGTCACCATACCTAGTTAGCTGTTGGCCTGATTTTAAAAGGTGTTTAAGTGTAAAACCCCAAAAGACCCAGGAGCCATATCAGAGGAAGTACTTAATGTCCGAAGAGGGACTTTGAATTTCCGTGCCATTATTAAGACATCAGGAATGGAGCCAGTAAGCAGGCCTGGTGCCAGGGAATGCGGAGCTGTGTCCTGCAGAGATGAGGAGCTGTTGCTGTGCACACGGCAGCTCAGGGGGCCAGCAGACGGACACAGATCCCCCTGAAGCCAGGCACTGTTGCAGCAAGCCTCACTGCCATGCCCCAGCAAAGAAAGGAAAGTTGCTAAGTAGAATGAATGGTGATACAAACACATCACAGTGGGGCAAGGATCTTGCAGGGTTTTTCATTGCTAAGCCTTCTCTTTTTGGTCCTCCACAGTGAAGGACAGTTAATAAAATAAGGAGAACTTTCAGGTTTAAGTCTGCAAGTCCTGTGTCATAAATCCTGTCCAGTGGCAATGCTCTGCAAAATCACATAAGTTATCACTTTCCTTTGGAGGAAATTTTGTCAGGTGTCCAACTCATGGATGACAGCCATCTGATTATGCCACTTCCTCCACACAAAGGCTCAGTTTGATGCACGTGTGTTTGAGTGGAGAGAAGACGCCATGGGGTGGTGCCCCACTGACCCAGCTGATGCAATGAGCCAGCTGGCAACTGCCCTGTATTTTATAGGAACTGATTTCAAGGGAGCTTTTATCCTCAGCCGAGAAGGTAAAGATGAAACCATTCCCTTAGCACAGAAACATCACAACAGCTGTCTACCAGGAGATAAACTGTTCAGGGGAGAGCAGCTACTCCAACGCACGTGGACTTCATCAGACAGTCTGGGCTGTCCCTATTGTTTGTGAGCACTGGGTGAGAACAAAGACAGATTGGGCTAGAAAGGGCCCCATGCAGAGACATTCAGAGCCTGTACAGAACAGGACACTTTAATGCCTGCACTGGATTGCTGGGGTTTTTTATATAATCAGAGGAATCTCCTAACTTGAGAATATATAAATGTACACACACCTGAGGCCGAGATGAATTCCCATAACTATTTCGGTTTTAGTTGCACTTACCAAGAGATGAAACTGGTTTGTAACAATTGTCACTTTGCAGACAGGGGAGTGAGAAGAAGTCTTTGTAGTACTGTCAGTCTTTTCCATTCGCTGTTCCTGGAGCTCTGGGTGGAGTTTCACAGCCTCAGTCAGTCAACACAGCATTTCCTCAAAGGTCTTGAAGCTGATTCAGTACCCCATTCAGTCTTTTAACAGAACCACCCCCTGCTTAGGAGGCACACTTCTGAGTGTCAAAGGTGAGCCGGTTTAAAGGAAAACAGCCAGCTCCACCCTAGGCTTACTACTCTCTTTTGGGTATCTTTCACAGATATCTACCCAAAGACATTTATCAAAGATGCTAAATTCAGAGGGAGCAGAGTGAAAAAGGCAAGCAGAGCCTGGGGGAAGAAACAGGTGGCCTACATAAAAAGGGGAGACAGGAGATGCAAGGGAAGGGGACAGGACATGGAAATCTACCCAATAAATAGCTTCATCCATACCACTGAAATGGTGGGGTAGAGAATTGTTTTGTGATTCTTTTGACACCCTTAGTCCTAGTCAGACAGTGAAGGTACAGTGCATGTGAGACAGGAGGAAAGCTCAGCAGATGTGTCTCTGTTTAACACCAGTCTCCAGGGTGGAGAGACCTTGAGAAGGGGGAATTCACATCTGGCTTCTGTCCGACTGCCATGACAGGTGGGTGGCACCACCCCCTGCAGGGCAGTGTGTTTTAGCAAGTGCAGCCTGTGAGGAGCCCACAGCTGAGGAAACAGAAAGCGCCCATCTCCCCTTCTGCAAGTGCTTCAGAGGTCTGCGAGGGGGCTGTCCCTCAGAGCCCAGCTGCACAGCTGAGTAAACAGTAACGTGTTTGCCTCTGGGGCAGTGTAGGAGAGATGATCCGTGGTTTATTCCAGGAGACCTTCACAGAAGTGAGGGTTTTTTTTCCTTCCCAGGTACAAAAGTGACAAAAAGGAGGAAGCTCTCTGCAGGTTTTACATCAGAACACACAGTATCATGCACACAAAGATTTTCAAATAGTTTGCTAAGCTGAGTAAGCAATGCAGTTCTTGCTGCAGAGGTAAAAATTAGGAGTACAAGAGAGTACAAGCAAATGATCTGAAGCCCCTTGTCCTGCCAGAGGGGGATCGGCAGGGTTAGGCCAAGAGCACACAGCAAAGAGTTTTCCATTTGTTTGCTTTCCAGGCTCCATTTTGGGTGAGAGCCCAAAGGAAGGGTGGTGCTTGGGGGTTTTCATGTGGGCAGTTGCTTATATAGAGAGTAATGTAATTATTCAGCACATGTGACTGGCCTTGCACAGGGCAGGCTATGAGTTACTCTAGCAAAGGACTTTCAGTAAAGGCAGCCTGAGTCGCTCATAAGCCAGTGAAACAGGTGCGAACAAGAATAGTAAGAATTACTACAGCTTTAAATCCAGGTGGGCTCTCAAAACTGTAGCACAGGACTCATGTAAGCAACCCAGAATATGCCTGATTCAGTTTTCTCATTTCACTGGGACTCCACATGCAGATTGTTCACATTTGACAGAGGTGAGCAAGGTCCCTTCCTAAGTTTGCAGGACATGATGTGAGGGGGATATTTGCCTTCACACATGATTATGCATGATTATGATTATGATTATGCAGGCAACAGGGCATCAACAGTGCAGGGAGCTGAGCTGCAGCAGTGACCACTTGATTTGGGACACTCCATCACAGGATGGAGGGCGTGGCAGGCTAGGTCCTTGAAGAGGAAGTCTTTAGGGGAACAGATGGACACTCCATGCATTTTGAGGGGGCAGAAAGCAGGAGCAAAGTAAAAAAGCACCACAGTAATTTGCCAATAAAGCATGGAAGAGTATTTCATCATACTGTTGTTGCATCATTATTAGTCAAGCTTCTAGGCATCTGCTAGTGTGACAGCTATTTATTATTATTACAGTGTTTAGACAGATTTCCAAAAGGCATCATGTAGGTGACTCAATCCTGTTCATTTCAGAAAGACTTAGGCAATAGGGACTTAGCTCATAGTGCAGCCTCGGCCTGGAATGTGAGAGGCTACATGTAGGGATCACCCCTTCATGATCTAAACACCAAAAAACAAATGGACTTTCAGAGGTACCCTATTAAAATCTAGACCAATCAATCTAGTTCAGAAAGACTCGTTAGACTGAATTAATTAACCACTCAGCCCTTGTAAGCCACATGGTGGAAAACATCCTCCAGAGCATTTGCCCGGGCATAGCAATGGCCTGATGTTCCCAGAGGGCAGGCAAGCCAGCAGCTGGAGGCAGAGCCAGCACAGGCTGAGCTCTCAGGGATGGCACGTGGTCTCTCAAGAGCTAAACACAGCCACTGGTGAGGCCAGTCAGTGCAATTAAGGTCTTTGAGTGCCTTCAGAGCCATGACTATATTTTAGAGGTAAAATGGCACAAGGACAAGAATGACAGGAACAGATTCATTTGAATTTCTTGCAGTACAGTGCTTACATTGGAATTTCCTAATTCTTGTTTTCAAAAACTCAGCTATTAAAATTTAGTGTGACATTTCTCCACGGAAATGTAGTGACCTAAGTATGGTGGAATCTCAGGTTCAAATCTGATCAGTTAGCAAGAGAAACACGTCTGATCTCACTCCAATTCCTTGCAGATTTTTGCCCAAAAAATCATGCAGATACTTGGCAGCTTCTAAATCACTTCGGGAAGATCCAATTTTAGATAGTTGAGAACAAACTAATTCAAGAAGTAGCACAAGGACTGGGATGCTTTTAAACTTGATACTCAATTGACCTGTGTTTTCCTCTTTTCCTGTCTCCCAGTATCAATTCAATAATGATCTCACAGAGCCCTTCCATGCTTCTCCTTCCCTGACAGATAAAAGCTGGTGGTCAAACCTGCTGGGGATTTCGGCTTTGTCTGGGGTTGTTACATTTTTCTTCCCTTGCTACCTTAAGCTGAGAAGCAAACTCAGACAACTCACAGAATGCAGACAGTGTAACTGCCTGTGGGCAAAGGGAGTGGGCTTCTCCCAGGTCGAGTAAGTCACAAGCATATGTGTTTCTGTTTGGAATACTTGTTGTGGGTAACTTCCAAAGGAATAGACCTATGCAGTAGTCCTTCCCCCAAAATAGCAAGCAAACAAGATAAATCCAGTGACACTTAAACACAAGGAACAGCTCAGAACTAGGGGCAGGAAAGCAAAATGACAGAGGCAAGAAACGGATTTTAAAAAATCCATAGGTGGAATCAGTTTGAAACACCAGCAAAAGCTTTCTTTCCCTGGCAAATGCACTTGGGCAACTGATAAGTAACTAAAAGGAGAGCTGAACCATGTGTCAGGCAGGTGAGTTTTCTGTGGTTGTTAATTATCCCCGGTTTCTGAAGGCGCTGTTAGTGGTTATTGATAGCGTGTGACACATCACTCCTGCCCACACCCCTAACTTCGGGGCCAGCAAGGCACACGAACCACCTTAGGTCGCCACACAGCCCTCCACGGGCAGCCCACATAGTGGCATCTGTGCTGGCTCACTGTCACTAATCCTTGTCGTTTGCTGCTGCAAAAGGAACACGGTGGCTCTCGGGGCAGGGAGTGGGTGTCTGTGTGCAGTGACTCACCTCGTCGCCCTCCCCGCCCTTTCCCGGTGCGCAAACGCAACTGGGACAGAGCAAGATATGGTTGTTAAATAATCGATTTAAGTTAATCAAGACTTCATTAATCACGGGTTTTTTATGTTGGGTGACCTGGTAGATTTTCTTTTGTATGGCATAGCTCAGTCTACAATTGACCCATCACACTTGAGAGCAGATAATACTTAGCCCTTTCCTAGCTATTAAATTACTGCTCTGCAGTTTGTTTGGTTTGTGTTCCCCTGTTCTTTGGCCCAAACGCACAATCTGATCGTTCATTTGCATGTAGGCAGGGGCAAGCTCCAGCTCAGAGTCAGCTGTTCAGCACAACAGTCTGGGTAGTGCTGGGACAAAGCTGAGAAACATAAAGTAAATTGGAACCCAGAGACATTTATCTTGCCACCACTGTTTAAAGTAAGCAAACTGAGCAAAAGGTAAGTTGAAAAACCAGGTATAGAAACCACTTGAAAATAGCCTGAGGTGCTTTGTTAAGGCAGGAGACCCCCTTACAAATGAGACCTTTTATGCATATCACACTATAATATCATAACTCAATGGTTTTCTTGCCTAAAGCAAATCAGCATTTGAGACTTTTCTGACAGGCTGTTTGTCCTTGCTGTGCACAGCTTGATTCACCACTGCTTTGCTTTTTGTGGAGTCATTTAAGCCTGGGCCAAGTTATGCGATTCCTCCTCTCTGGGAGAGTGTTGCAGAATTACAAATACTCAACATAAGACAGGACGGTTTGTAAATCAATTTTTGGCTTATGACACCAGCTCTCAAACTGAGCCACAACATCGAGGAATTTTTTCCTACCAGCTGAGCAGGACTCAACTTTCCAACTAACACTGGTGTTTTTCCTAATTTCTAGGAATCAGCCTATGTCAAGTGGAAAGGCAAATATAGGAAATAATTTCCTGATATTGCTCTCCTGGTAGTTTTATGTGTAACTGTTGGAGCTGTTGCAAGACTGAGCTTTGGCTTGGGAGGGAAGAGGAGGCCATCTGTGCTATGGTGAACAGGAGAGGAGGTCTCCACATGGCACTCAGATAAGTCCACGCCAAGAAAAAGGTTGGCAAAATGCAAGGACTTTGCTGTTCGTCCTACGAGCAAATCACCTTTAGTGCTCTGTGTGATGGTAGAAATACATCTCAACTGTCTTTTTTCTATACAAACTCATGTATTAAAGTAGAAGGGAGGTAAAGGAATTGGTTACATCCAGGCAAAAAAGTTAGGCATAAACAGCCCTTCAAAACACAGAAGCAGCATGCACAGAGATGTGGTGAATAGGTGCAGATTCCTTCTCCTGTGTCCTGTTCTTGTTGTGACTGCAGGCTCTGGGGACCTACCCTGCACACACTGCATGCTGCCTTACACTCTCTCGGGCATCAAGGAAATAAACTCCTAGCTTTGTTCACACATATTTTCTGTATCTTTCCAATTTTAAGCCTTGCTCCTGCCCTCTGAGGCCCTCAGTGGGACCTGGGAGCTGAAAGGGAAACACACTAGGCTGTGGTTGTGAATACTTCTGGATACAGCCTTTAGAGCAGTTTGTATGCTTGAGGGAAAGGGGTTAATCTGTTCCCAGCTGGGAGCAGTCTGCAGGCAGGGATTTGCAAGGCAGTAGGGGCTGCACCAGATGTGAGGGCAGTGATTAACTCAACGCCTGGATCACTGAGGAGCTGTGCGTAATTGGCACCTTATTTTAGCAGCTTTTAGGATCCAGTCTATAATTAAGAGTTTAGATTAAATTCACCCTGATTTGAAAGAGAGAAACTGAGAAAACAGGGATTGTCTGGCACCATAATGGCCTGGGCTTTGTCTCTTCTTGACGGGGAGGGAAGAAAAGCTTTAGGAATCCAGCCATTTCTGTCACAGTTACTCTGATTTTGTTAGAGTCAAACAGAAGCTTTTACTACTCAAGACAGTGTGAATTCTCATAAGTGCTTATTTTTAAAAGGAATGATTCATAGATACTTATTTTTATTTAAAGATGAATTGTTTTCTGGGTGATTTAAATCTTTCTTGACAGTATTTGTAAGGTGACATGCCACAAAGCAGGGCTGTCACATAGCAATTGGAGGATAATACTGAGGAGAAACTGGCTATTCTTGTTGGGCTGTCTGGATGGGAAGGAGCTGCAGACAGTGAACAAACAGAGCCACGTGAAACGCTGCTAGAAGCAACCTCAAGAGGTCACCTCTGTTGCTAGGCAGGATCCGCTAACACAAGCAAGGAAAGGAAAATTAACCTCAGAAAATAATTTCAGCTTTAATAATTCAGGCTGGTGCTGACACTTAGGAATGGATTTGATCTTTAGATGCAGATTTTTATAGTGAATGTTACCTTCACCCTTTATTTTTTCTTTCCCATCCCAGTTCACTTTGAGTGGGGAATGATTCTCAGCCCAAGCTCATGATTGATTTTGTCTGAAGTTGACATCTCTGCTGGTGGCCCCCATCATGATCCCACCAGTAGAACTAAGCCACCTGGAAAATTTTGGCCAGGAGACCTTGTATGGACAACCCTCTTGGGGTGGGGGGGGGACACAATGCAGTACTTTTTAATTAACCGGCAGAAACCATTGGTAGGGAATGACTGCCAGTTCCATCTGAGGGGAGCAATCCCAGCTGCAGGCTGTAATTCCTGTTACCTGTACAGTGGAAAAATCTCCCAGCATTAGCACTTTTTTGCTCTCAGAGGAGCTAAAAATATGCTTTTGAAAACAGAGTGATAGTGGTTTGAAATGGGAGAGGGAAGAAGCAGAGAGATCTGGGACCTATGTGGAGGGCACGCCGACAAATTTCCTACGTGTTTTCAGGGACAGTGGTTCATAGGGAGTACTGGGTTCTGAAAATCATTGTCATCTGTCCCACAACTAATTATGTGAGTGGTTTAGTCACTGCTGGCTTTGGCAGGGCTTTTCATTTGATTTCCATAAAGAGGCTGCAATCTTCAGTCCTATCTCACCTGCTTGTGGCACACTGGCCAATGAAAGGTCCATGAGAACAACAGCGCACTTGTCTGGGCAAGGGAGAGGAAGAATATTGAGAGGCATTTTGGGGGCAAAAGAGAGGTCTCTGTTCACATTGGCCTTGGACGGTTTGATTTAATTTGGACTGTTTGTTTGGTTGTTTTTTTTATTATTATTGTTTTACTCTGTACAGTGAAAAGCTCCTGGGATCAAGTTAAAAAGTGAAAATATGGACTTTCTTGGAAAAAAGCGCAAAACACTTCCAGCTTTTTGAGTTATTTGGTCCTGATATCAAGGTGGCTTGCATTGGGCTAATGAGTTGGATCCTACAGTGCCAGCTCAAACCTTCCTGCTGCAGAGCAGAACTGGTGCCTGCCCAGCAGGAAAACACGAGGCTTCCAACTTGAGCCAGGTCAGGAGCTGCACCAAGGCCAGCTGAGCTGTCTCACCAGCCAGGCAGCCTGAGCACTGGGGTTTGGTAACCTCCTCAGTCCTGCTGGTGAAAATCAACTCAGGCTTACCATCCAGTGAGAAGCTTGAAGCTACAGCAGCAGCAGCAGTATCTGAGGGAGAGGGCTTGAAGTCTGGGGGTGTCTGACCGTGAAGCTTGGGAAATCCTGAAGAAGTCTTGCACTCAGATATGTAGTCGCTCTCATTCACACTTCCAGCAGATGTTTATCCAAATACCAACTGCTGTTTGCAAAGTGATTAAACAGAGATTGCAAGAGTCACTGAGGCATCTCTTACCTAGATCTGGGTTTAACCTTTTCAAGTGTAATTGAAGTTTCTACCTTAAACTGGTCTTTGTTACCTACTTTTTCATGCTTCCACTTTTCTGTAGGATCTGCAGATCCTCCAAATGCAATGAAAAATACTGTCACATTTAATCAGGCTTGATTTCTTGAAGAAAGCACTGGGAAACAGCATTTAGAGACAAGAGCTGAGCATGCTGCATTTGCCAGCCATATGCTGGGATATTTTCTTTCATACTGGACTCCACCAGTAGCTTGTATTTACAGGCGTAGAACTGGAAACAACACAGGATTGGGAGTAAACAGCATTCAAAAATCATGTTGAGATTTAGCATCATTTATTTCAGAGAAGGAAGCACAAGGAAGGAAAAAACAGAAAAAGAGGTAAGGGCAGATCACATCAGAGGCTGCTAGGTGAACCACAGTTCTCACTGGCATCCCAGAAAAGAGGAGTTAAAAGGCATGATTTGAAGGAGGGTAATTTTTAGATGTTTACAGGGAAGATGAAATGATGCTGGCTGTAAGAAGGAAACACCCCATGGAACTGGCTGGTTGCCAAATCCCACCATCAAGGGACTTCTGATGAATAAAATAGGCCAGGGTTATACCAGATTTGCATTGCTTCCACATGCAGAGAGGAGAGAAGGAATGGACCAAACTGCCTTATCCCTTCAGCAGGTCACAGAACTGCTCCTGTTCTGATGAAGCTCCCACTGCTCCACACTGGTTCCTCAACCCCTCTGGGCCCATGAAACTTGCTCTGCCCCAGACTGGAAGGCAGCTGTGCTGGGGACAGGGAGGACTGTGGACATTCCAGGACAAGTACATGTGTAGGTCACCATCAGGTTGAGGCAGCCAGGATACTGCTTACAGCAAACCAGAAAAGCAGTTAGATTGAAGGACCTTCTTAAGACCTGAATTGCTTGGCATAACACAAGTTGTGAGGAAATGCACAGCTCCTAAGCCTTGGGGTTTTTTATGAATGCCCATCAACTCACTCTAAAATGTGCTCCCTGCTTGCCTTGACTACCTCTCCCTTTCAGCATCTACCACCTGCAGAAAGACTCCTCACCTGCAGAGCCCACTTCACCTCACAAGCTGCTGTGAACTGGGGGCTTTCTCTGCATACAGTCCTTGTCTTACTGACCAAATAGCTCTGCTCCAAACGCCAGATTCTGTTGGTGAATCTCCACGGGACTGACAGGAGCCAGCACACAGAGGGAAGCCCAAGCTGCTTTGGGTCAATGAGATATTAATTTAGATTCTGCTCTTTAAGGTACTTTGCTGCTGTAGCTAAGAGTGGTGCTTATGGCAATATTTCATAGGGCTTCCATTGCTTGGTAGCCAGGAGAGACAAGAGGCTGTAGCAAAAAGAGTTGCTGTGCACATGTGAGACTGTATTTGCTATTCTAAAACAAGAAGGACATTTTAGCCTGGCTAAGGAAACAAATCTTATGCTCTCATGCTGCTTTTCCATCTGTTCCCCCTTTGATTGTTCCTCAGCAAAATGGAGCCCATTGGCCACTGTCAGCCAAATTTGACCATGGAACAGTGTGCACTTCCCTCTGTGGAGGCTCGATGCAGGAGAAGGCAGGGATAACCCAGCTCTTTAATTGGGAAAGGCTGGAGCCAACTAGACTGGAGTGCTGGCTTGGCCTGTCAGCCCACACTTGGCTCTAGGTCCACCACAGCTTGGGCCCAGCCATGGAGACTGGGTAAGACCTTGGCTACCTCGGCTAGTAACTGTGCCTGGTGGGGAGAGTTTCCTCCCTAACCATTGTGCTAATCAGCTTAACCCTGCAAGATGATAGCTGATAAACTTGGACTCTCTAAGAAAATATCTCATAGCTATTTTGTGTTTGAGTTATTCAAAGTATCCTGATAGGAGAAATATTATTAAACTAATTTTCTCAGGAATTTGTATTTTGGCTTGACAATATTTTGAGGAAACCCTTTGAGGGATGTCTTTTTGCAGAGCAATCACAATTGTTACTATAAACACATGCCCCTATCAGTCCCCCTGTTTGACCTCGCACCATCAGATAAGCAGGCTTACCCTTCACATGTCTGTAGGGATTACTTTATATCTGTCCACAGTGGTGACTGGAATAATGTGATCTTTTCTGCAAATACAATTTAGCCTTTAGGAAGTTACTGCTTACTCATGTGTTAACCTCAGCTCTGAGCAGGTGACCAAAGACAGGCAGACTGTAGCTGCAGGCACCTCTATAAATAAAGAGGAGCCTGCAGCTACAGCTGCCTGTGCTCTGCTGCAGGTAAATATTTGTCCGTGGAAGCTTGGTGAGGGCAGCTTGCATTTGAATGGCTGATCACAAATGCCTACAGGAGACTGCAATAAAAATAATTTAGTGGCATCGGGTGCCACAAGGTATTAAGACACCCAGGAAAAAGAAATAGTCCAGTTCATTATCTCAGTGACAGGTTGTTGACACAGAAAAGCAGTATTTGATACCAGAGACTCCGATAATGAAGAGTCAGAAGCCAGCTCAGGAGATCACCAGTGTCTACCTCCTAGGCTAAGGCAGAAGCATGTACTTCAGGATCATCCTAAGCATATTTTAAATATCTCAAATGGCAAAGATTCCAGAGTCTTCCTAGTCAAATATGAAATTTGTGATATATTTTTTTTCTAATGGGTATTTAATTCTTATTCTCTGAGCTGCATCCTTCTTGAAGTGTATCCCTCCTCTGACTTTGATTACAACTGTTCAAGTTTTCAGGAGCTGCTTTCCTACGTCCCAGTGACTTTTCTAGTTTGTAAATCTGACAGCATCAATAATTTTGAATATCCTGCTTTTCCAATACATTCAGGATGGGGATCATTCCTGATTCCAGCTTTTTACAGATTTCTAACATGCTAATGAAAAGCTACAGAGCAGAGAGGCTACAGTGCAGGACAGTTTGAGAGAACTGCACTTCCAGACTCCTTGCAGAACCCCTGAAGTTTTGTGTAGCCACAGCAGGTTGACTGATCTACTCTTCATCCCTACATATCTCTGCTCCTTTGTGTTCCTGTATGTGGTGATAAAAAACAGTTCAGAGGGTGTGCAGAGCTCCAGCTGGGGTAAAAATGTCAGAGTCCATCAAAGAGGCCACTCAGCAGAACAGTCTGTTGGGGCATGTTTGACAGAGACTGGGGGCCACTTGGGTGAGACACTGCAAAACCAGAGAGGGCAGAGAGCAGGAGGGAATAAGGGGTCACCACACCACCCCAGCACCATCATCACCCCCTGCCACTGCTTTGCCAGACTCCTCTGTCAGCAGCATCAACCCCAAATTTCTTACCTTTGCCCCTTAAAGGCCTTTTGTGGCCTCTTTTCATGCAGTTCAAGTGCCTCCATTTAGCAAAGCACAACACTCATTGATAAGGTGCTTTTTCTCTACTGCACCATGCAGCAAAGGAGACTCTCTGTTTAATCACCATGACATCACATTCAAGGTCATCCTTTAAATTCCTTTCTAAAATTATTTGTCACAAGCTCTTTGGAAGACGCAGTGAGAATGAGACTGATGGCGTGCATTAAATACACTTCCAAGCACGCACCTCTTCTCTGACCCTCGACTTTGAGCAAGGCTGACCTGTGAGGAGCATCCCTGTTGTGTTATATCTCACTTTGGGCTGGGTTGCTGGCACATGGGCCACCTTTCTGTTTTATCTTTGCACAGTGGGCACCCCAGTACAAAACTGGAGTCCTGAGCTGAGACACAGTTAATAAGCAAGTTGGTTACAGCAAAATGGAGAATGAGTATCAGTCCTTTTAATGTCAGAACAGTCTTGAAGCTTTGTTAATACAATTTCAGTATTGTTCGTTATGAAACAATCCTTTTTGACCAAGATGACCAGACTTTTCCCCTCTCTAATTTTAATGGGGTTTTATAAAATAGATACATTTGGCATGTCATCTGGAAACATTAACCAGGGAGGTTAAGAGGTGAGGCTCTTGGGTTTAAAGCATCCATTTAGTAGATAGATAAATGAATTGACTAAATGCTACCTCATTTGTCATAGGGCTATTACACCTGATGTTTTTTCTGGGCTAGTTATAAGCTATTAGTTAATGGGATAGAATTAGATTTTTACAGAACTCTGTGTGGATAATTTTCTTGGAAAACATTTTGAAGAGCCTGCCTGTCCAGAATATGAGATGTGATGTTCCACTGCTGTCTGATGGATTTGTCCTCAAACAGCAGGACTGCAGCTGCAAGTGGTAGCCTGTGGCTCCTCCATTAGAGCTTCTGCACTAGCACAGGAGAGCTGTAATAAAGAGAAATGACATGTTAGTGTGGAAGTAAGTTCAAAGCCCTCAGATCTGAGCATTATGGGATATTAAGGAAATTTAAGATTTGATCTAGAGCAGGGCTGCTTGGCCTGGGGAGCCTCAGGTTCTAAGTCATCACACCTTAAAATTCTGTGTGCAGACTGTTTAACTTGGGCTCATCTGTCCTTCTGAGATTAATCCAAATAAAGAATAATACCAAGGTAACTTCCTCACAGCAGGATCCCAGAGCAATGGATAGTCAACTCAAACAATATAAATACTAGGTAATGTAAAACCTGGCTGGATAAAACAGTGTCTATTAAATATAACAAAAATTATCCTGCACCAGTGGAGGTAGAAGTAGGGGCAGATTTGCCATTTTCCCTATATTTCCCATTAATATTTTCCTCTGAAAAGCTCCCTGCCTTTCCCTTGTTCTAACATCTCAGTCAGACTGAGGAAGGTATAGAGGGAAAGCTCTGAGATATTCCAGGGTTATGAAGTATTTAATCTCCAGGACACCCGTATCTGAAGTTGGTTGAGACACTTCAAACAGAAATAGGTCCCATCCTAACAGAGAGTAAAGGGAACAGAGGATATTTTCTAGTGGATAATTGACAGGATTCCACAAAATCATTACCAAGGCATCACAATAATTTTTTTTAATTATTATTTATTTATTTATTTATTTATTTATTTATTAGCCCTAGCATTGAGGCTGAAGGATGCATAAAACACAGAATGGCTCTGCATAAAGTGAGGGGCAATTCCCTATACACTCGGCAGGGCTTATTTGCCCCAACAAGAGGTCTAGAAGATGATGGTGTTATTCCTTCAGTACCTATCTCCTTTCATGCTCTCTTTTTTTAAATCAAGCAACAGTGATCTTCTCTTTCCACAGTATATCCTTGACCTTACATATATTCATTCCCAAACTCTTCATATGATTCTGTTTTGCTCTTTACTCCTCCCTTGTTTTACTTTCCTTAGCAAGCAGAGTCTCATGATGCTCTTTGTGACTGGGAGGATCTCCCTCAGCACAACCCCAAATCTCAGTTACTGTTCTTTTTTAAAATCCTACTCAGGAAGCCCAAATGCCTGAACAAAAGCTGGCAGCGTGTAGGCTGATGTGGTGCTCTCATGTTCACTTTTAGCCCTCAGCCATGCTGTGCTCAGGGTTTTTTCTCTGCCTTGAAAACTGCTTGGGAGAATCTTGGCCATTTTTCTCTAGGTCTATGTCTCAGGCAGCTGAGAGGACTGGGTACTCTGATTGGTACCCCTGTGTTTTATGGACAAAATGTTAATATTGTGATTAGTGACCTGCTTTAGGACCACAGCTTGACAAGTTCAGTCATGCAGAACAGAAAGTGGACTTGTAGCTGAGGTCCAAAATAGCCTGTGAATGCCTCACTAGAGACGCTGGGACCCAGCTTCCTAGCAGGTGCTCATTTCTTTCACATGGAGCTACTGTTGGAGGTCAGGGCCTCTTTATTGGAACATGATGTGACTGCATCACTTCAGTTACAGTACAAAGAACAGAGTCATCCCAGTGACACTGAGAATGGGCCTTTCAGTGAGGTGAATAAATAACAGACTCTCTCACTGGAAACCTGTAATGGTGT
Organism: Chamaea fasciata; assembly: GCF_029207755.1. Lineage (NCBI taxonomy): Eukaryota > Metazoa > Chordata > Aves > Passeriformes > Sylviidae > Chamaea > Chamaea fasciata. The sequence continues at coordinate 15,581,548 of NW_027094088.1, read as the reverse complement.
CAGTACAAATAAAGCAATAACAAGAAAGAGGTGCTCCCAGTCACCATATTAGATGTATTTTCTCCCTCTAGATTTTGTCTCAGAAAACCCCCACCACTTTTTTGGGGGGGTCCTGCAGAATGCGAGTGTTCAGTTTTGAAAGTGATGCTCATCAAGTCATGGAAATACTGGCTGAAAGTCCTCTCTGCAGGTCTCCTAGTGCAAATGTCTTCCCTAAAGTCCAGCCTAGATCTCCCAAACAGCAAACCTTGGATACCACCCCTTATATTGTCCACTGCTCCTGAAAAGTATCTGCTGTTTGTATCTCTCTGCTGGGTGTCTCACCTCTCAGACACCTCTCCCCAGCCTAAGCAAGCCCAGCTCCTTTCAGCTCTCTGAGGAGGTACATCCCTGCGGCTTCCTGAACACACAGCAGCCCCACTGGACCCTGCCAGTTTCCCCACAACCCCCTTGACGTGGGAAGGGAAACCAAGGCTGGACAGAACCCAGGTACAGCCTCCCCACCACCAAGCAGTCTGGAATAAGTAACTTCTGTCAGAGCTGGCTGTCCTCCTCCCCAGGAGCACACACAGGCTTTCTGAGGGAGGAGTTGCTGTCAAAGGCACTCATGGGTTCTTTTTACCAATGAAGTTGTCCAGTTGCTCTTTGAACTTCTGTAAAGGCTTGAAGCTAAAATCTCCTCCAGCAAAGAGTTTTACGGATTTCTTGCACAGTGTGTGAAGGACTACTTCCTCCTGCTTGTGGAGATCTTGTTTATTGCAAGTTTCATTTCTTGCTCTCATATAAGAAAGCACAATGAACCATTTATTACTCCCTGCCCTTTCTGATTTTATAGATCTCTATAGAAATGATAACAAAAGAAGACAAAAATACACGAAGAAGACAAATGCTATATTCTGCTTTTCTCTCCCTTTATTTCCTAAAATATGTGGATCCTCACGCTTCATTTGAGCATCACCTTTGGAGATTGTCTACTATTGTTTCCTTCTCCTTTGTCTTACACTCCACCAGTGATCAGCAACTAGGGGTAACTGAGGCCAGAAAAGAACTCTTTTCCTGCTCATTTACCTGTGTTGTTCAAGTAATTGCTTAATGGTAAACATATGACTTACTGACACAATTTAGACCACAATGTTAACAAGTTTAAATCCTTGCCTTTGAAGGACAGGCTAATACAATTTTCCTCTGCATTCCTCCAGGCCATAGAGTCAAGAACAGCCACAGGCAGAGGTGCTCTCAAGACCCCTGGCTGCATTATCATCTGAATTTCATTAGGATTCTGAATAGTGCCGCTAATGAAGTTGACTGGGAAAAAAAAGCAACTTAATCTTTTAAAGAGCTGCAAAAAAGAGCTGTAATTCCTTCTGAAAGATCGTTTTAGCTTCTTGCTCTGCTAATCTGGTGCTTGTGTTTATGAGGACAGTCAGTATGAATCCTCAAGCAACAATTTTAATGTCTGCTCAACATATGCTGTTTACATGATTCCGAAGTCACTAATCTTGCGACAGTTTGACATTCAGCAAAGAACAAGACCTGAAGGGAAGGAGATAGCCTGCAGGTTAGGACCAACCAGCTGAACCCTACAGAAACTAACCCCAATCTCCAGAAGAGCTTTGCTAGAGCAGGGGGTTCAGGAAGAGGCTGAGGGAAGGGTATATTTCTAAGCTGCTCCTCCGAATGTGACACAGGCAAGACACCTCCAAGTCCTCAAAATGTTCTTTTCATCCAAGGCTTGCTGGAAAATAAGCTGGCCATCTCCATGCAGAGGGAAAACTGATGCGGAGTTTGGCTGGTGATGTCCTGCTAGTACCCAAACAAGGGGCTCCCACTCTTCACTCTGTTGACTCAGTTATCCTGAGTCTGTCACCAAGGGAGGACACTGTGTATCCTGTGAGCGGGAGATGATGATATAGGAAGAACAAACAGCCTCTGTATGGAAAGGGAATTATCAGGAGGGCTGACAGTAACCCTTGCCAGGGACTTTCCCCGTGCTTATTAACTATCCAACGCAAACTGAGCTGCCTATCCTGGGGCCATGAGGTTAAAGGTGGTCACAGGTGTGCTGACAGGGAGGCAGTCCGGACCGTGAGGGGTTCTGTGCTGCAGAGCCACCCCATATAGAGGAAAGTTCCTGGGGCTGCATGCAAAGGTGGACACGACCCTGCAACAGGAAAGAGGCACAAGGCAGCAGCCAGAATCCTTGATGTGATCCTTTGGATTGATTGCGTGCAAGTTGCTGTTCGGCTGATGTTTAGCCTACGGTTTAGAAAACAGAGTTTCTTGCGCAATAGATCGTAATTCATAAAGGGAGCTGGATCTTGGTTTTTCCTCCCCAATGCCTCGGTGGCGGCTCTTCTCCTAAAATTATTGAATGGCACCACCTTGTGGGTGCTCGGAGGTGAGAAGACGTCCATCTTTATTCCATGTGCGGACCCTGCAGGGGTACATTTGAATAGCGAGGCATGCAAAGAGTGATTAATTCTCACACTGCTTCTCAAAGACCGGGCACTCATCAAGAAGTGCTTTTCTGCTTGTTTGCTGACAGCTTATAGAAACAGATTTTAGTGCTTAGCGGTTGATTTTCAGAGCTTAACTGATTTTGCCTTTGCTAGAGGTTGTATTGGAAAACTGTAAACAGATAGTTCCAATTATAGAGAACGTGCAGGGGAAAAACACTGAAATACGCATTAAAGATCATCTGCCCAGGTTGCCACTTTTTAACCTTTTTCCAAGATGTGAAATCCGTGTGTCAGCTGGTCCATGCCTCACACAATTCCCTAAACTCCTGAAAGTAAGGTGTAGTGGGAGAATTTACCATATGTACTCTTGAGTTTGCCTTTAGGGATTACCCTGGCAATGACAGACAGCACATGTCCTAAACTGCAGCTTCTGGGAAGCATCAGACATATGTTTTTGAATAGAACAGCCTGTGTACAACGACTCCAAGACTTTCCAGAAAGCACTGACTGCATGTTGTGTATTTTATACAGCATTAAGATTCATGTTATCATGGGTATACAGCAACCCAGGATGCTAAACAGCAGCTATGGGACAGTGTGAATGTGTATGTATGGAATACCAGGTTTTTTGGTCAAGTGGGATTATCATGTATAAATTCAAGAAGCTCCATGAAATCTACCCAGACAAGATTTTGCAGAGTGAATAGGATGATGTCCTAAAAAATTGATTTATTGTAGCCTAAACTACACCAAGGAAATGGAACAGAATCTTAAACGGAATGCAGACAGGTGAGCAGACACATTCATACACTTCTATTGTCCATGGGGAGAAACTCAGTAAAAACATAAATAAATACAAATGGCTAAACTGACAATTAAATTTTTCAAGCCTGCTTCTCAAACTCAGTTTCAATTTTGGAAAGAGCATTTTTCCTTTTATAGTGTTGCTCTCCAGCCATGTGCCCACCCAGTTTTTTTCTAGGCAATGTTACAAGGGCTGGATGCAAGGTTGTGCCAGAGATGTGCTAAGACACCATGGGTAGAGCAACATGGTCAAAGCAATGTTGTCTACAAAGTGAGGGGAGTGCCAAGAAGAGGAATGAGGAAAGCTTGCCAGGGGATTAGAGAGGTTTCTGAGAGCAGGCATTAGGGTAGGAGTAGGAAGGCACCAGGCCAGTCAAAGCAAGGTTCTGCTAGGGGCAGTTTGCTGTGTGTTCCCGATGACCCGAGGCATCCGCCAGGATAACCCCGCTTTAGGTGTTGCATGAGCACAGAGTGAATAACAGTCCTGTCCCCAGAGCACCTACAGCCTGACAATAGCCCGAGATGTGCTGAGAGGAAAGCGTGTGCTGTGAGAGCAGATGGGTGATGTGAGATGCAGCAATGCTGGCGCAGCAGCAGCCAGCACTCTGTGAGTGCTTTTCCAGCTATGACAGTGAAACACAGTTTAAAGCAGGGATCTGGAAGAGGAAGATGAGCCAGTCTTAGAGACAGTGATGGGGATTTCCTCTTCACTGCCCAGAACATGCCTGTGTGGGAGAAAAGATGAAGATGCTTACTTGGAAATTCAGAAAACTGATGACAGCAGTGACCTTTGGGATAAATCAGAGACTGCTATCAATATCCAGTTGTTGAAGAGCAATGGTAAGAAGGAAGGGAATTTACAGGCTGATGACATCAGCAATGAATGTTTGCACAAGGGATTAAAGGAAGTGAGGAAGCCCCTCTAGTGGGAGAATCCAAGAAAGGCAATCTCAGCCATTAGCTGGGAAAATGATCCTAATGCAGCATCCAGGATGAACGCAAATGTGAATTAAGATTGTTCCAAAATGCACAGGGTGACATAATTTGTACTATGTAAGGCAAACTCCCCTTGAAACTGAAGAAAACATCCAGCAGTTTCTACCCAGTCGATTACAGGAAAAGCTTTTCCTGACTTGATATCTGGTGAAGGAGCCAAGCCTGAGCACATGAGCAGAACACCCCTATGATGCACAGAAATTTTAAATCATGTAGAAATGGTAGCATATTTCATAGTCTTTTAGCATGGACTCCAGAACTCCCTGTTCATTCACCAGGTGCTAGGGAAGGTCACAGAGGCACTAAAATGCTCAAATTAAATATTGGTCCCACCTCTTGTGTGAATCTGAGGTAGCCAGAAAGACTTACAGCATGTTAAAAAACATATTACAATGGGAAGGGGAAAACACTGTCTGCCTCTGTTATTGGGGGAAGTCACTAACTCTGTGTCCACCTCAGTTTCCAATTTGTAATGTAGGGTGAAGAGTAGTTCTTCACTCTTATAAAAAGTCACATGTCAAAAATCACAAATGGAAATGCCAACAGACTCAGGAGAGGGAACCAGCTTAGTGTCTGGGCCTGATGTATAGTGGCACCAACTTTTTACAGCTTGCAGATTCTTAGCACTGAGCTGCCAAACAGGTCAGCAGACCAGCGGGGCTGTGTTGGGAGAGGACAGCTCCAGCTGCAGGGCAGACTCGCTTATGACAGCCACCTTCTGCTCCAGGAGCCATGGCTGTCAGGAGGACAATGCCTCTGCCTGATGAAGAGGATGAGGAAGATAATGTCCATTAGACACCTGTAGTAGTTTAACACTTGGATTTTATTGTGCAGCAACACATTCAATATTTCCACCTATTTATGTAGTGTTTTAGGGCTGTATTTGACAGGCTTTAATGTAAACATGGTATTGCTGGCACACCGACAACTTTTTTTTTGGCATTGCTTTTACAGAGTCTTTACATAGAAGCAGTTGATGTGTGACTCATGTAAATTCAGATTTTTTTACTTTGAGCAGATGTGGCCCTTCAGTGTTAGCCTGAGAACAGTTGGAGTGTTGCTGGGATTTATTTACAAACCTCCAAGCCAGCAGTTTCAAATCTGGGTTAAAGTTAGATGCCTGTTTCCATGACAGATGGTCTCATTTTGAGAAGGAGTGAGTCTTGACAACTGGGGCTGGCTGGAAGAGTAAATTTCTGTTTCATGAAGATGATTCTATTTTCAGAACCCAGATCAGGATTTAAATCTCCGAATTCAAATATCGCTTAGGGATGAACAACATTTCATCTTGCCAGCATCAAGGCTGCTGCTGATCCCTAGCTGCTGCCGTGTTTATCCAGGCTGCCAGAAGAATGAGTCCTGGCTCTGTTGTCACCTGCCTGACAGACCTGTGGGGTGTCAGAAGCGAAGGCTGGCTGGGAACATTTCTCAGGGGGTTGTGCACTTCCCAAGTTCTCTGCTGTTCAGGAGAACAAGCCTGAGCCCGTGGACTGTCCCTGTGTCTTGGCACGGCAGGATTGTAGTACGGGGTCCCTGGGCTCCACAGCAGCCCTGGAGGTAAAAGGACCAGAGAGAGGTTGTCATAGAAACCCTGATTGTTCTTTAGCCCTGACAGGATCAGATCTCATCAGAGGTTTTTCTGGAGCAACTCAGAGGAGAAGCATTTCCACAAAAATGTTCCAGTCCTTCCATTGAAGACTCCAGTTGCATTGAGCAGGCAGTGCCTGCTGCTGATCCAGCCTTCAGGAGATGAGGTGTGGGCACAGCACAGTGCCACAGTGCCCTCCTGAAGCAACAGCTCTGACGTGGGAGAGGAGTCCCCACTCTTGTCACACAGGGTGGCTGCTGAAGGGTGTGAAATCACATGAGGTGTCTTACATTGGTACTAAGGAGCTCCAGATTATTTTCTCTGGCCTCCAGCTACTTTTGTGGAAAGGTAAGGAACTTCAACAGCTCCTTCCAGCAGCTCTGTGCAGGTGTCTCGTGTCCTCATCCCATCTCAAATGGCACAAGATGTTACATTTCAGGTCAGCAGCCCCCTGTGAATTGTCTGTCATTGTCAACACTACTGCCAGGCAAAGCAAAGGGAGGGCACCTCCTCTATCTGGTGAATTTCACCATGGTCCTTGTCAGGGAAAGCAGCATCCCTCCAGTCTAACTCCTGGTCCCCAGAGCCTGGATTTTTATTCACTGACCACAGCTTGTTGCAGAAAGGCAAAGCCTGAGAACACGAGGATGAGGGGAGAAACCACACTCAATGTGCTACACACAAGACAACTGCGGCATGTGCTGCTGAGCAGAGGGGAGCTTGCAGTCCCAGTGAATGGATATAGGCCATGGCCCTTCATTAGCCTGCATTATTATTAAGGTGGCACCCAGAGGAATTTTGCTGCCAGTGGCAAAACTCTTCTTTGTCTTCAAATTATCTCATATGCCATTAAGAAGAGGGCCAGACTGACTTCTTTGTTTGATTTCAGTACCTTGCTGGTACTGACATCTTGAAGGAGTGTTTGCAAAGCAGTCTGATGTGTCACCCAGAATGCTGCTTGTAAAAATGAATTTGTGCAGGCTTCATGTTACAGAGGGAAAGAGCTTCTACTTCTTAAGTTTTCACCTAAAGAAAACAAAAACAATAAAACAAAACCAAAACCACCCAAAAGAAATCCGGCATTCCACTGACATGTATATTAAAAATTTAAGCTACCCTTCTAAATTTCAGTGATCTGAAAGTTCAGCTGATTTCTTTCTGCCTTTCACTTTTGTTTGTAGTAAAAGTTCTTTCCTCATCACCACTTATCAACTCTGTCTAAAGGGGACAGTTTTGCTCGTGATGGGCAGAAGATTCTTTTTAAACAAAATAGAAGAGTCATTAACTTAAATCCTGCATTATGCTGAGGCAGTCGAACATCCTTTGGAGCATTACTGATGAATATTTCACTCTCTTTAAGTAGTCACAAATAGAATTTATTTTTCTGTACTGAATCAACCAAATATAAGAGCCAGAGGCTCCAGCCAGCAAAAGGGTGACTTTGTGAAGATCTTTAAATTCTCCTTTGGTATTCAATTCAGCAGCTGTTGCCTGGGATGTCATTAAGGGCTGTTAGGCACTAGCAGCTGTTTCAGGGTTTCTGGTTTTGATAGTATTTGTATGGTCACACAGCTCAGAGGTGTCCAGGATGCTGTTTCTCTGGGTGCTGATGAAGGAGTACTGAGGCAGCTCTCCCACAGGAAGCTCACACTCCAAGCAAACACTGTACCTCAAGGGACTTAATGGGAATCTAAAAGTGCTCAAAGTATTTGTGAGGCACCAAAATGCTCTGCCTTTAAGCAGCCTTATGGAATTTCCTTCTTTCATTTTGCAAGTAATGCTTCTGCTCTTGAGTGAATTCTCAATGGTTGATTTCACATATACATTAAACCATAAAGATGGAGGAAAATGGTGACCAGCTGCAGGTTAGCAAGGATCTGAACTCATTATATGTGATAGTAGAAGCAATTTATCACTGTCTGAGTCATCACAAGTGTCCTGTTCAGGGAATCCACTCTTCCAACACAATTCTTTGAACAAAGCATTAGTGTTAATAAAGTCCAGAGGAAACTTACTTGGACAAACACAATTTTCAGGTCATTCTGAAAAGCTTATTGTTGATCAGACTGCGCACTTCTCCAAGATAAAAAATCCTTTGCAGATAAAACCACTGGAAAGTGTGGAGAACAGTGGTGAGTGGTTATCTTTGGCTCTGGATGAAGTATCTTGTCTGTGAGACAATAAAATGCAGGGCATAGGAACTGGCACCCTTGATGACTGAATTATCTTTGAAATCTCTCTCAGTCTCTGAGACCTCAGAAGACACTGCAAAGACTTTTCTGACAAACAATTTTGTAATTACACTGGGGCTGAAGATTGTTTTCAGTGACCTCCAGCAGTTAATTATGGGCTCATAAGTTGAAGACTATGGGGTTTTACAGAGCTGCAAACAGCCTGGATTCTTCTTTTGTAGCAGATTCAATAAAAACAATTTTAAAAATATGTTCATGCCTTTTTGGACCATGAGTTTTGCTGACTGATGCAATGAAACTGATACATCCTGCAGAGCAGCTCAGTCTCATAGCACTGACATTTTCCCCACAAAAATACCCAGAAGTTAGCTTTTTGAGCATCTCTTGTTTGCAATAGCAGTACACCACAAAAGTGAATATGAAGGTTCAGAGAAATTTGCCATCATTTTGTTAGGAATGGCACAGCTGTAGTTTTTTATTTATTTGTCAATCTACGTGGTGGCAGGACCTTGGATTTGCAGTTTTGGTGTAGTGTCAGCTCCTGCATATGCACAGAACAAAGACCTTAATTTACAGAAAGAATAAAAACTTACTTTGGAGACTGTTAAACATTTAGCCTCGCTGATATCACATAGCACTAAATTCCGCTGGTTAATTATGGCTGGTGTAAAAAACCATTGCTTTTTGTCAGTATTGGAAACTAAAAGTATTCATGCCTTCCTGAATGCTTTCTCAGCAGCTGACAGCCTTGACATTTACACAGGGGTGTAGTGAAACAGGGCACCGACACCCGTAATCATCACGAGGAAGAAAAGTGTCCAATGATATAAAACTGTTTTACAGTCTCTGCCTTTCCCTGGAAAAACAGCATCTGGCTCAATGTATCTGTAGGCACAGACTGTCTGCAAGGGCTTTTTTTGTTCTTTAAACAGAACTCAGCTGACAGGTTACTTTCTGGAAGAGGCATGTAAATCTGTCTATTTATGTACTGCCTTTGAGAGATGTAGCCTCAAATTAGGATAGGAATTGGGAACTGAAACAAATGGGTTTACAGAAATGGGAGACACTGGGATTCTTGGCGTGGAGGCTCTATACAATCAGGTCTCAAAAGAATTTTCAAAAAATGGAATAAAAAGAGCCTTGTTGTTTTTATAGCTGATTAAACTGACCTGACATCTCATCCTCCAGACATGAACATACTGCTTGATTTAACCCACTTTTGAAGATGTGTATGATGTTCAGTGAGAGTTGGAAACATCATTATTTTTCCTTTGGAGTTAGCCCAGTGTTTACTGAGTGCCTGCCTTTGGAAATGGGCAATCCCTCCCTGGGAGCTGACAGAGGAAAAGCATTTGATTTGTGGTGATCAGGATTCTGCCCTAACCAGCCTGCAGCACTCAACAGTCTTCAGGCTCTGGCAATCCCACTGGCTCTCACATGAGTTTCCCTGAAAATGGAGAGCTCAATGAGCCAAACAGTTTCTTTGGGCACTGAATCTCAGATCCATGAGAGCGCTGTTCAGAACACAGGATGCCACTGGTTGCAACTCATTGCACTGTGTTTTCCCCAGTGCTCTGATGAAGTTCACTCCTCAGTTCTGCCACTTCCTCTGGGTCTTGCTCCTGACCCATCTCCTGGCCCAGCTCCCTCTTTGTCCTAAGCCCAGTCAAACTTAAGACCTCAGAACCCATCCCTCTTGCCTGTTCAGACCCCAGACTGAAGGGTGGCTGAGGCTTAGGAGGAAGTTGGCTTTTGGAAAGACTCAATATCCCCACATCCCTCATCTGAAGGTAAGGAAGCTTGTACCTCAGAGGGGCCACAGCTGATACTGTGCCACAGATCCCTGCCACTCAGGTCTCATAGTGACAACCAGACAGCTGTGGCATGCCTTTGCAGCTGGCCAGTGCCATGTAGTGACACACACTGGGGTTATGTGTGCCCAGAGAGATGAGAGTGGCTCCAAAAAAATCAGCTTTTACCCGGGGTAGAGATAGGCACCTGCCAGGCATTTTATAAATTAGGCTGTCTCTGTAAGTTATCCTGTGACACTGGAGACACTGAAGATTCTGTTTGAAGATCCATCTTCAGTCTTACACTTCCCTGCTTTCACAGCTGGGAAGATGCTCTCACATTTGCAGCAGGCTCTGCTTTGCCATAAGCAGGGCAGCTCATTGTCTGGCATTGCTGCACTGACTGCTCTTGGTGGCCAACACACCGTCATGCTGCTTCTAAAAGGTTTGATCCCTGTCAACACCCAGATATGCTGAAAATGTTTCCTATATCAAGGGCTCTGTCTATACCCTGAGTTTAAAAGAGGGCAAAGGAAGAGGAGGAGGCACACTCAAGTGTGTGCAGGTTGTTTGGAGCTTGTTGCTGCAGAGTTCCAAAATAACTGCACATGGGAAGTGAGGCTCTGGGGGGAACTGGGACACAACAGGCCAAGCCCTTCACAGGTGGAATAAACAAGAACCTACAGGAAAACACTGTATTGCCCTGGCTTCCCCAGTGTTTGTAAGTGCTCCAGGTCCTGGTACAATGTCCAGCTGAGCATCTGGGTGTAGCAGTATAAGCAGGACACATGTCTGGATTACAGCAGTGGTCAACCAACAGCACAGACATCACCTGAAAATCCTCTATTTGTCTCCAGATGAATCCCTCTTACATATATCACATGTGTCTGTGGCATGTGAGGTAGTCATCTTTACTTCCAAAGTTCTGCAGGTAAATATCCATTTGGTGTTTGATTTGTTCTGCATGCAGCGCATCAGCCGGTCCCATTACAAGTAATTGAAAGTCTTTCCAAAATGGTAAATCTCTGCTTATTTTCATTTCCTGCCTCTAGCAATGTAGTAAAAGATTGTCTCATTCGCTGTTTGAATCCTGCAAGCAGAAGTGAAATATTCTGCGATCCAGGACAGGTCAGACTGTAGATTTTTCCTCCATCCCAAAGCCTAGTTTAGTCAACTGGATAAATTAGAACTGGTAAGCATGTAGCAGGGCATAAAAGAAACCCTTCATGCTCTGTAAAAGCTGCCTTGAGGTGAGGTTAGGCTCTGCACAAGGCCACTAATTTGTCACACACCATGTCCCCAAGCTGCGCTGCACAGCCTGGACTGGAGGTGGAAGGCAGGACACAGCAAGCATTTGCTAGAGCCTCACTGTGGCTGAAAGGTTATCATCAAAACAGATAAGTTTTTCTTTCCCAAGGAAAGGAAAAAGACCAGCAGACACAATCCTGAAAAACAGCATGCCTCTGAAGAAAGACAACCTCTTGCTTTGTGCTCAGGTATCTGATATCTGGCAGTTGATTTGCTTCTTTGTATGTCCTGGCTGGATCATCCTGTGTCCCTCCTGTACAAAGGGCATAGAAGAATTGAAATCAGTTTTGCCTGGAAACCTATGCCAATTAATATCACTGGAGAAGGGCAGAAATGGAACAAGAAACATCTCATTGGAGTTGTTGACATAGGTAGAATGCTGGAGATGGTCCCAATCTTTCCCAAAGCCTTTTGTTCTTTTGTTTCCCAAGCAGCTTCTTCCTTGAAGTTTTCCTCTGTGTGTGCAGGCAAAAACTTGGTGGAAAGAGCTGATCTGAGCTCACATGGATCCCATGTCTACTGGAGTTTGTGGCAAGGCTGCTCTTCCCTTAAAGGAGAGAAATGTCTTGTTCCCACCAGGCAGTGAAATGACAAATGTGAAAGTCCCACTTCCGATTCATTCCCAGTCCCCGTGACCAAAATCTGCTGCTGGTTTTATCTTTTTCCAGAAGGTGTCTTCACTCACTCTTGTCCCCACATTTCTTCTCCTTGCTCCCTGTAACTTTGTACAGAGGAGCAGGAGCAAGAAATGACAGGGAAAGGTTGATAAGCCTAAGCCCCACTCTCAGCATGTAGTACACAAAGCCCTTCTGCTTTGGCTTATTCCAGAAACAGGATCTAGTGGAACCCTCTATCCCTGCAGCACAGTTTGACTGTTGCTGGTGACAGGCACCGACGCAGGTTCTGTACTGAGTTTGCAAAGGCTCAGGACTGAGGCCTGCCAAACTTGCTTTGCCTGGACTACTATAGAGCACCTGCTGCTTTGTTTCAGTTTGGTTTAGCTGTAGGAACACTTTTCTCCTTCTAGCCACGTGCCTAAGGCTGATTTGGTTTACTTTCACTAGCACTGCACGTAAAACCATAGTTTTATACCAGCTCTTCTGTGCACTATGTGGTGTTCAAAACTCCAATTTCAAATGCTTAGCTAACAGAGGTCATCATGGGTTTGATGTGACAGCAGAGATCCTGCAAAGTGGAAGCACAGGGTGCAGTGCAGGGGGCTGCAGGCCCAGTGGGATGGTAAGAGATAGGGCACAGGCCTGACTCTGGAGCACTCACAGCTACAAACCACTCACCTACAGCCAGCTAAAAAAATGCAGATACAGAACTGGACAAGAATGGTTTCAGGGGTAGGAAAGAGGACAAATAAATAATATCTTACATGTATGTAATCAACATCTGTTGTGAATGTGGAAATGGAGTTGCAATCCAATGAAGAAAAAAACAGGTGTAGAAGTATGTTACAAATCATAAAACTGACCCCCCAAATGAGAATCCATAGTGAGGAGGAAGAAACCATCAGCATTAACCTCACATTCCTCCCACAGAACAACTCCAGATGCTGATGATTTCCTGTAAGACCACCATCAGAATGAAACCACCAACCTTAGGATTTAGATGAGCACAGGCAGGGAGACCATAACGCCAGGAATAGGGATGGAAGATAAGAAATGTGCATAAGGCTTCAAATTATTTTTAATTGTTATTATTGCCATTGATTTTTTTTTCTGATAGGAATATTATTTATTTTTCTATAATAATTTGACCTGGAATAATAATAATTTTTATTAGCATGGTGAGATTTCAGTTCTACTAACATTCAATTCTTGCCTTTAAAAGGTATGTTTCCCTTTTGCCCAGAAGCAATATTTCGAGCATAACGTTGTAAGAAGGTTTCTGAATAGCTCAGAAACATTCCATATTTTTCAAAGGTTCAAAATATAAGCAAATATTTTATAAGCTGAAATCACCATCAAATGTGAAAAATGCATCTGCCCAGGAGAGATCTAAAGAACTTCTCAGCCTCAGATGAAAAGGTAAATGGTGTTTTGGGTAAAATCAGCTTTTGTGTTTCAGTTTTTCCCTTCAGACCTGTTTCTGCTCTCTTGGATGCTCTCTCTCTGAGTCAAAACTGATTCTATTCTTCCTCTAGACTGCACTTTGTCAAAGAGGAAAGCCACAATAAACACCTTACGAATTAGGAGATGTTATTTTTGGCCACAGATCAAAATTCAAAGAAATAAACAGAAACTTCCAAACTCCTAGTCTTCTTCTAGTTCCTCAGTGAAGCTGTCCACATCAATGTCTTCTATTTTGAATGGTTCTATAATGTTTTATGTATGTATTATGCTTACAATAAAATTTAGTAGCGATGCATTGCTATCAAACAGGTACCCTAAGCACCAGCTTTTCTAAACCCCCGGAGAAAAAAAAAAAAGAAGAGGCCAAGAGCCATCAGAGCAGACAGACCTGTGCCATTTGGAACCATAAAGAAGTGAGCAAACCACACAAGGGGCTCTACGGGTTTTGGGCTGGGCTTCCTGGGCAGAATTACAGTGTAACCTGTAATTACAAGGTACCGTGTAATTACAGATGTTTTCACATTCTGGACATCCTGGACCTGTGGTGTAGAGGTGATTGGCCAGAATCCTTGTGGCCATTCCTGATTCTGGGGTTTTGGTTTACCTGTCACTTGGAGATACTTGCAGAACATTTTTCTCTTGACTTTTATGTGCCTCTGCACCAAGTCAACTCACAGGACTACCTAAAATTAATCTATATGACTAAGAGAATTGTCCAGACACTACTTGCACTCTGACAGGCTGAATGCTGTGAGGACTTCCCTGGGGAGCCTTATCTTGACATCTGAAGCAGGTGAGAGTTGCTTAATGGCTATAATGCTTTAGAAGATGTGCAAGATCTAGACCCAGTTTTGTGAGTGGCTTTGGTTTTCTCTTTGGATGACTCCAAACATCATTTGGAGATCTGATCTTGATTTGCTGTATTTTCTCTTAAGGGGGAACCCTGTTTTTCTACCAAAATGGTGAGATACCATTTTATTGCAACCTGTTGATTTATAAGATGCATGGAAATCCTCTTTCCTTAAACAGAGCTTGGCATACAGGAGTCTTAATTAATTTCTTTCCTGTGAATTTAATTTAGCCAGTTCCTTCTGCCTCATCCAATAGGAACTTCCCCCTCAAACCTTGTTTCTCTGTGTTCTACCCGGGCACTGCACAAGTCTGATTGCCTAATCCCACTTTGCCCCATTGCTGCTGGCTCTGACCCTGGTCCCAAAGCAGGACATCTGAGAAATGTTTAGATCAGAGCTCCCCACCCTCCAGTGGGGTTTGGCCATTAACCTTTTGTTTATGCCCTTGCTGTGCAGCAGAGGCACTCCAGGTATTTCCTTGCTAAACAAAGGCAGGCGTTTAAACTCAGCAATCTGCTTTATGACTTTGGGCACCGTTACTGCACACACTGTTAGACTCTTTTCTCTGCAGAGATTAATGCTGGCATCTTAAACATCACTAATGCCTTATAGACAATCCATTAACATCAGTGTCTTCTAAGTGGCCAGCCATACCATTATTTATAAAATAGGGATCCTTTCCTAGTGCTACTGCTACCAATCCCTTGATTTCCTGAGCATGGAATTGTGCCTATTATCAACTGTGGAGTATTTTACACTGCTACATATTTTTTACTATATAATGAGCTGCGTGTGTGTGAGTGACATGGAAAAAAATTTAGCAGAATATTGCTATTCCACTTGCTGCAGTGTATGAGCTGATCTGGTTAGACACAAAACGCAGACAGAAATCTGCCTCACCTCTCAAGCTAATTTTAGTCTCTCCCTCTGTTCTCCGTGGCTGTGTGTGTATAAAATCACTGGCAGTCTGACAGCGTTTCAGTAACCTGTGCCACGCGCAGAGCGAGATGTACTCACCAGCCATCTGCTTGCATGGCACGGGTTAACTGATCCTGTGGGATTGTGCTTACCTAAACAAAACCACTGCAGCGAGGGGAAAAACAATGAATGGGTGGAGATGATCAGCCCATGCATTCCAGCTAGTGCAGTCCAGGCAGCAATGACAGCCTGAAGGTTGCAGCAGCATCGGGATCAGCATTCCAAGTGCACCAGTCTTACAGTCTGGAGTGATTTTACGTGGAGCTGTTCTTTATTTGCTGAGCCATGGCCAGTAACCAGGCCAGCCTGCAGGATGATCAGAGCAGGCACTGCAAGTTCTTATCCTATATGTTCTACCAGGCTGTGAGAGATCACAAGCCTGTGTGGATGCTGGAAGACATGAGAACTATGGAGTATTTTTACTGGGAGGAAAATGCCAGCCTACGAACCTACTCACCTTCAGAAGCCCTTCTCTATGCAGTGGTGCATAATCACCTGCCTTATGCTCAGTATCTGCTGTCTCATTTTCCAGAGGAGGCTCTCAAGGTGCCTGGGGAACACTTCTGCTATTGCCCATCCTCTGCTCCTCACTTGGCCATGGCGGTCACATATGACAGGAGAGATATCTTGGGACTGATCATCAAAATTGCACACAAGCTCCCCAGCTTGAACTCCTACATCAATAGGGCTGGCTGCTTTCATCTGGAAGATGGGAAAACACCCCTGCACCTTGCCTGTGAACTGCTGAGGTCAGAGACAGTCCTCATCCTCCTCGGGAATGGAGCATCTCCCAGGATAGAGGACAGTAAAGGGCTTACCCCGCTGGACGTCATCCTGGAGCAGATGTGGGACTCCAAAGTCAATGTCGCATCAAAGAAGCTCTGCCTCGACTACCTCTTGCTCTTCATGCCCAACCCACAGTTTAAGATGCGGAAAGTTCTGCAGGAGCATCCAGACCACTGGACAGCTTTGCTGGGAGAAGACAAATTCAACAGCCTGGTGGGGAACACACCTGCTTCTTTATATATGCAAGCTATGCAAACTATTCTGCAGACTCTTCCCCCTTCCCACTTCCCCAAAAGCATCCAGGAACTACCTATACCTCAGGCACTAAAGCCCTTACCATCCTATGGCAAAAAACTACCATCAAAAAATGTGGTAAATGTTTTTCCTTGACTTTATTCAATGGGTCTTGGATTTTCCAAGGCAACTTAGAGGAGCTGGTCATCCACCACCCTCTGCATTTTAGTGTAATTTTAGTACTTAACCTATTAGGCTATGCTGGAAAATCCAATATTTTGTGACAAGATTTTAAATGTCTTTTCTAACTGATTGCAGGCACGGCACTTTTAAAGGCAAAAGCCTTCCTTGTTTTCTGTTTTGTTGTGCATGTGAAGGGTTAACTGTAGTTGAGACTGTGTTATGTTTGGTTTCTTAGTTGTCAGCTGGTATCAGTGTATGTGAATTCCCAATATAACTGTATCCTGTGTAATGCACCTGGGTTAAAAGGAGCTAGGTACCAGTGGGATTTTTAAATGGTGTCACTGCTAGAGCTGGGAGAAATACCATCCCCTACTAACAAGGTTCAGACATCAGGTTTGCTTTCTAACAATGCTCAAGCATCATTAGTAACAACCACAAAGTGCATGGCTGATGCTGCACGGATGCAGAGACAGTTCCTGCAGGATAACTGATCCTACCATGTTACTTTACAGCAGGTCATGGTGTGGAGGGCATGAGTTCAGAGAGGAGCAGTGTGTGTATATTCCTGGGGGATGGGAGATAAAGACAGAAAGAATAGCTAACAGAAAGCATCCAGTCTCACCTGGGAGCGAGGGGGTTAAAGGCAATCCCAGCACTGATGTCTCTACAGACTTGTGCAATGGGGAAGGAACCATTTTCCCTACTGTCCAGTAAAAAGAATGGCAGTTGGAGCAGGGACAGTGGGAGCCCTGTCCTTCATAAGTGGCATTATTTCTCCTAGACTTGTGTTTTAGAACATAATCTCTACAGGACATGTAGCTCACTAACTTGATTTCCTGTGGGTCTCAGTGCCACAGGCACTTGTTAGTTATCCTAAGATGGGGTATGTGGTGTTCTGCTGTTAAAAGTTGTTACTTGTTGTCAGTTAGAGTATTTTTGCCACCCAGGTCCAGACAGAAATCCTTATCCTGAAAATTACAAAATGTTCCCACTGACTGGGCACTGCAGGCAGGGTGAGTTTGCAGAAAGTGGGGCTGGGCAGCCTTCTGGGTAGCTCGGAATCATGCTGCCCTCTCTGCTTAAGGGACTGGTCCTGCTCTCCTGGCTCTTCTCAGCATCAACAGAGCAGTGGCAGAATCCCAGCACCCTTTGGGGGACATCCCTTATTTTGGACACCAGTGTTCCCCACTTTTTGTAAGCGCAGCCCTCTCCTCTGGTGACATAGCATAACTCATTTCCCCCGCCTGCACTGGGCAGCAGTGAAGAACTCACTCTCCTCTTCAGCTGGATTTAGAGCCCAAGGCTGTGGGGAAAAAAAAATGCTTTCCACAGGCAGTAGCAGAGAAAGATGTGCAGTCAAATCTCAATTTCTTTGTGCAAAAATGGCTTGTGTCTCATCAGGCTAATTCACTGCCTTTGCCAAGGAGGCCATGCTGGACCTGCGCCCTTCTTTCCGTCAGCACAGGGAGCACTTCCATTTAGTTTCCCTCTGCATGGGCTACCTCCTTTGTGCCAGGACACTGGCAATGCCAGCCATGGCCAGGTGGAGATTTCCAGTGAGGCTGCAGAACATGACACTCACAGCCACCTGGAACATCCTTTCTGAGACACTGGGATGCTCCTCCCAGCCATCTCTTCCCGCATGCCGTGGGATGACCTCAGTTCCGGTGCCACCTGTACTAGGCCAGGTAAATAAACAGGTTTGCTTGTGCGGTGGAGAAAGCCACCTTTGAGGGCTGGTGAGCCCAGCCCTAAAGGTAGCAAGCAGGCCATGAAGGGGTTAACCCTTCTCCTGAAATCCCACATCTCTGGTGTTGCAGTGTCCCTGCAACCCTGCCTCTGGGGACTTGAATGTCCTTCTCCATCTGTGTCTATTCCTCCTTGATGGGGAAGGCTGTGAATGGGGAAATGGTGAGGATTTTGGGGGAAGTCTGCTTGCTCAACAGCCTGTGCTGCAGACAGAGGCTGTCACAGCTTGGGAAGCAAAGCAGAACCCAAGGCAGATTTGCATTATAAGCGGTAGCTCAGCTGCTTCTGCCAAGCCCTCAGGCTCCCCAGCACTACCACACACTCCCCTGAAAACCGGGAGCTGGAGGCAGAAGACAGAGCAGGCTCTCGCTGCCCATGGCTGCCCAGAGTGACTGCACAGAGCATGGCCCCTGTGGTACCCCGGGAGTCCAGAGGAGCAGGACTGGGTTTGTCCCCAGCACCACTGCGGTATTTCATCCGGATGTCGGTGGGTGAGAGGCAGAGGAGGCTGGTGAAGGATATTATTAGAATAGTAATTAGGTCCTGGGAGCAGAGATCCCAGGAAAGGAGGAAATGGAAATCATCCAGTGATACTGCACTGGCCCGAAACCATGTGAGTTTCAGTGCTGTGGAGTTTCAGAAAAGACAGGAGGGAGGGGAGGGCTGTTCATCTTACAAATCCAAGGAGGCAGGGAGGAACTGTTGGCATTAATGGAGAGCGCTTTTTATTAAGGCAGGAGGCTGTACTCAGAGAGTCAGAGGAGCCCACTGTGAGTGTAAAATGGTGCAGGGGTCTCTTGTTGTCTGCAATAGTTATGGATCAATGCAGAGGTCAGGAATCAGGCACTTCAGGCTTTATGGGTGGATTTGTGGCAGACAGCAGGATGCTTGTGTGCATGCATTTGTCCATGTGGGAGGCTCCCCTCAATCCACATGCCAAGAGAGAGGGTAGAAGATGAATTGTCTTGACCAGTTTACTTCTGGGACATTCCTGTGACTAGTGCCCCAGCCTGGCAGAAAGCTGAGAGTCCACTGTTGGCTAACATGTAGAAATTCTGTTGTGTCCAGGCCAGAGTGTAACAGGCAGGCACCCACACAGGCAGGATCAGTACACAGCCCCCTCGTTTCTTCTTTTCCTGACCATTTTAGCAAGAGATCAAGCATCAGCTGGTCCTCAGTCACATCGGGCCTCCCATGTGCAGTTCCAGTGGGCCAGTTTAGGGTCATTAGCACTGAGGTGACAACTCTTTCCATTGCCTGCAGCAATATGACTGCAGGATGGGCACTCCAACTGCTGGAATGAGGGAATCTTCTCTCTAGACCCTTTTTGCTTATATGGGGTGATCTGCCTGTTAGTTTGAGATCCCATTTGTCTTCCTTCTCAGTTCAGTGACATGACACCAGATACGGCCAAATCTACCTCAGCCCTGACTGTGTTGGCTTTTTCTCTTCATTCTTTCCAAGCCAGGTCATTAGCAAAAGTAAACTCAAAATATTTTGCAGACTTCCTGCAACCTTGATGGTCTTGAAAAATCCCTATGCTTGCATGGCAAATATGTTGATGACTTTGTTAATCAAAAAGGGTGCTGGGTGTTGTGTGGTGATGTTTACATTCTGCATATCTGCATACTGGGTAAGTGTTGCTCAGATCTGTATTTCTGAACTTGAGAAAAAAGAATAAACACAAGTGAAAAATGGGGAGGGGTAAAGTCTTTTCTGATCTTTGGATTTAGGTTGGTTCTGCAGGTTACATCTCTTTAATTCCCGTTTTGAGGAGCAGCATTGTAAGGATCTGAATTGTCTGTATGTATGAGCCTTTGGTTTTGGTGAGAAGCACTTCAGTGAGCACGCCAGGCGGGGGGGAGTGAGTGAGTGAGTGAGTGAGTGAGTGAGTGAGTGAGTGAGTGAGTGAGTGAAGACGCGCAGGTGCGTGTGTGCACGTGTGTGAATGCTTGCCCTCTTGTCACACGTGTGAGTGTGTCTGCCCTCTTCTCACATGTCTGCCTGCCCTCTTGTCACACAGGTGCTCCCTTGTGACACACACGTGTCTGCCTTCCCTCTGTCACACAGGTGTGTGTGTCCTCTTCTCATGCATGTGTCTGCCTGCCCTCTTGTCACACATACATCTGCCTGCCTTCTTGTCACACACGTGTGTCTGTCTGCCCTCTCGTCACACACGTGTGAGTGTCTGCCTGCCCTCTCCTGGCAAACCCGTAACCGACTGACAGCTCCCATCCACTGCACTCCTCGTACCAGCAGCGAGCGATGCCCTATCGAAGCAGCCTTGTTACGAGGTCAGTGTGTGTGTCCCAGGCCCTATTCTGCTGACAGGTAAGGACATTTTTTCTCTTGTAAAGAGGCAGCAGTTTTGCTCTTGAAATGGGTGTTTTATCACCGAACACCAAGCACAAGGGCTTCTGCTTGCCACTGACTACAATCATCCAGCAAAGGATTTGTGATGCTGGCCACACTTTATTCTAGAACACATTTGAAAAAAAAAATCTCTTAAACATACATCTTTGTCTTTCTTTTTTTCTGGGCTGACAGCAAAATTCAGCTACCTATGCCCTCCTAACCCTATGCTTCTGTCTATTTCTGCAGCATCATTAGCAGGAAGGACAGGCCAGATTCTGACCTCAGTAACACCTCCTTACACCTGAAGTTGCACTTTTTAAGTCGGTTCCATCACTACTGATGTTTGTTGGTCTAAAGGAAAACAAAGTATTTGTGCATTTATGTTCTTCAAGGCTCCATAACTCTGACTTCAGTATACAAATAAATGTGACACTTAATCCCTGAAAACATTTTTTACATTTTTTGTACTCTGAATGTATATAGATATATATTTTTCATCTCTAACATCAATGGCATTTCCTTGTTCCCAGTTCTCTTGGTGTTTCTGGAATCAGCATGGCAGTGACAGATGCTGTTGTTCACTTATTAAGACTGAATGTTGCCATGCTCAAGTACAAATGAACGTTTATTGTATGATACAACTTTCTTATAAAGCCACACTTTTGTAATTTTGGTTTCTCTTTTTTAGGGGGAGACAAATCTTCCCTATAATTGTGTTTGCACATTACTTGCTGCATGATTAAAGATAAAAAGATTGTAACATGCTGGAATAAACTACATATACATAGCCTGATATAATTAGGTACACTAGCTGTGAAAATAATTTAATCTGATTGTATTAATATAATAAACTTGCAATATAAAATTGATGTGTCTTTTATTAGCCAATTGGTCAAAACCACCCATGAGAATCTGTTGCTTTTGCTTGGCTCATCTTATTGTTTGATAATCATCAAACTATGGCTCATTCTGTCTACTGAGCCATTATCTCAAAAAATGTGATCTGAGGAAAATAATGTTTCCCTTCACAGGCTTACAGTAGCTGACTGTGCTGTCAGGGGATGACCCGAAGTGATGAGGTGAACCCACACTTCACAGATCTGCTGAAAGGTGGTGATAAATCGGGAGGGGCTCAACAGGGGTTGAATGGTAATTGGTTTCAGACATTTTCATTTTTTAGGTTTGACTTCAACTTGCAGCTGTTTCCCATGAACCTAAGAGTGCTGGTAGCCTGCTTTCCTTCTCTGGTTTGTGCACCATCAACAAGCTCCTTCCCTTCCTCAGGTTTTTCTGTGTACAGGAATATGTCCTGGCAAGGCTTCCAGCACCAACCTCTCCTGTAGGCTCAGCTGAAGGTCTTCAGGCAGATGTGCACCTCTCACCCTCTGTGTTCTCCATGGGGTAAGGATCCAACAGATTCTGTGCCAAAACTTGAACCATCCAGATCCTCCTCTGCTCTAGTAAAAACAGCTAGCCAAAGTGTTTCAGGTGATAGGTAGCTGGTTTGGATGATGAGGGTGATGATAATAATAATGAGGTGTAGACTCCAGCACCAACTGCACCCACAGATCTCAAGGCACACTAGTACATGCAAGTTATAACCAAAGGATAACTCCTTTGATCCTGTGCTTGCATAGTAAGTTACTGGTTTCATGGAAGAATGCAGAGAGGGAAGTTTCACTGATCTCATTTGAAGAAGATCAAGACTATGTCCTTGCCTTCATAGAAGGAGATTTATCCCTAACTACTTCACCACAAGAATGTGGTCCCAAAGATGTAGTTTTCGGGCTTATTTGCTTCCATGTTTCCTGTGTTTGAGAAAGGGATTCTGATTCAGTTTCTCTCGTGCCCTGTCAGCTCTGCTGGTGCTGACCATTAGGGAGCCCCGGGCTGACGAATCCCTCAGATCCAGTCTCATGTAGGGTTTTTTACAACTGTAGTTAATTGGAGCCCACACACCAGCAGGCAGCAAGACAGGGATTTAAATAGAAAAATTTAAAGGGTATATTCCCTTGTGTGGGAGGAAGCACTGTCACAAGCAGATGATGCATTGAAAGAAATCCTGCCCACGCCTCAGTTACTTGGGTGCACTTCCCTGACAGGTTTGCACCTCCCAAAAGCAGCCGACAGGTTTGGCATTTCCCACACTGTCCCGTGTCTGCCTGGCCAGCACAGCAGCAATGCCCTGGGGGAGTGTGCTCTGCCTTCTGCTGCACCACCACTCTCAGCATGATGGCCACCAGGATCCAGCTCCCAAGATGCCTGCCTTTGTCTCCAGCACTTTGAAAGATGCTCTGAAGCCAAGAAGCCAGATTTCTTTGGGGGTGACTCCTAAGCAATACTTGATCTGGAAAATCAGTCACAATTTTCCAGTGTCAACTCCAGCTCTAGTAAAATGTGTGTGTATTTTGCTATGGGTCTCCTGTAGAGGAGAAGTTTAGTGCTGGTGGGAAGGCTTTTGACGAATTTCATGAGTTCGTAGAGATAAGAGATCTGTGCTCTATACACCAGCTCTGCCCACCCACACAGATCCCTGTGGAGAATGGGGAGCAGGAGGAATGATTATCACAGAGTTGTCAGACTCACACAAGAAAACCTGGGAGGAAGGAAGGGAAGAAAAGGGTTGGGAGAGGCAGTAAGGCAAGATGCCTTGTGGGAAGCAGATCCCACAGCTGAATAGAAATAGGGAAAATAGTCTGGAGAATCCCAAGCCACAGTACAAGCTATAAGAAACACAGAAACCACTCACTCCCACTTTCTATGGAGCTTGGCTTCAGGGTCACAGAGAATGTCAGGATGATAAAAAGAGGCTGACAAGCATTAGAAAAGGAAATAACCACTAGAGCTGACTGGAAATTGATGTTTCTATTCCACCAAAAATGACAATATCGCAAAATACACTTCAGTTCTAATTCAAAATGAAAATTCAAAATATCAAAACTAGTTTTACAGAGAAGAAAACTGATCCAGATCTATCATGATAACTCTTAAAGAATAGTAAAATTTTTATGATGAAATACTTCACAGTTTATTTTTAACAGTGTTAAAGCACTGAAAAATAATCAAAATATTATAAAATCACACACTTCTTTTGATAGCTGAAAGTCTTTGTTCAGATTTTCTTGTACCAGGATTTTTGTCAAAATAGGAACATAAAGCCCACAGTTCTGGGAGCTCCCACCATCATGCCATGTCTGCAGCACTGGCAATGGGAGAAGCCAGGTAAGCAGAGTACCTTTGCCCGACTACTTTCAGCAATACATTTCCTACTTAATTCCCTCAGTTCCCTCAGTGGTTGGATTGGAGATATTGGAGGCTATACCCTTGCCTAGTCCTTCAGCGTACTCAGCTTTTGACCTAGTGTCCCAAATTTGTCTAGTTCTTTTCTGAGCCTGTTGATACAGTAACATCCATAACTTCCTACAGCAGCAGTTTACATTTATCTGCACCCAAACTCACCTGCCACTTCTTTTTCCTCCTCAGTTTAGTGGGGTCCTTCAGGTGCCTCTGTGTGGTGTTTGGATACTTTGAAAACTCCAGTAGCACAGACAACACAGAGCTGTCACTGTTCACTCCTTTCTCCAGCCACAGGTTGTATACTAAACAAAATTAATTCCCACACCAATCTCCAGAACACCCCACTGCCGACTCTTCCTTACCCTTTGCCATTCTGTAATCAGCTTTCCCTGCATGAAATAACTCCTGTGATCCCATGAGAGCTTCATTTCTTTAATAATCTTTGGTGTGGAACCGTGCCCACAGGTTTTTGAGAATCCAAGTACATTATGTTCACCAGATCTCTCCTTTATCCCTTGTCCTTTTGAGTGAGGTAAGTACAAACAATTAAATTTTTATGAAGGTAAACTTTGCAGTAAAATCTGTTCTGACAGGAGATGGCAGAATGAAAAAGCTTTGTCCATTAGAAGGACCTGCAGGTTTTTATGGATTGTGCAAAATCTGCTTATAGAAGTATGGCCCATGGTGTGATTCTTGGAACAGTCCTGTGCAGGACCAGGAGTTGGACTCAGTGATTCTTGTGTGTCCCTTCCAACTCAGAATATTCTTTGGTTCCGTGATTCTGTAAAATGCATTGCCTTGAGATTGTAGGGGAATTCCAGATGGTATTTCTTTAAAAGTGTCTTCTAATTTTGAGGCTTTGACTGAAGCTGAAAATGAACAACTACAGGACAAAAATCTCTGTTCTTCTGCCTGGAAGGTGTTAGGGAGAGTCACTGTAAGCAGACTCTTCTGAGTTTACAGATCATGGTGAGATACTATTTTCAGCTGTGATGCATGTATTTACAGACACTGAACTTCTCACCAATAGAGGTGATTGCTTGATCAAATGAGGTTTTTTTATGGGACTCCTCCCATGGCTAGAACTGAGTTTCTCTGATAGATACAGGCTTTGGCTTACTTTTCTACCAGCCTGCAGAGCCCAGCATGGTGACAGACAGAAATTACATTCCATGTATAAGTTGGGATTTCATGAAAGGAAAGCCAAAATGACAGGAGGAAAGAGCTCTGCCTAAATTAGGTTTCTTCTTAGAGGTGTGTTCCCTAAACACTCAGAAATTCACATGCTTACTTAGGCTCAATCAGATCTGGTGAGCTACAGGAAAGTGTAAGGTATGGCAAGTAACCCGAATTGGGATCAGGGAGGCTGAGTGTAGCTTTCTCACAAAATTATCCAGCTCTTCTTTTGCAGAATTAACAGATTCTTGCAGCAGGTTGGTGCTTTGTGTTCTCTGGAAAACATGAACCAGGTTTCAGAATGTCTCAGTTCTGCCCTGACACACCTGATCATCATCCCCTCAATTAAAAAACATCACTAAAATGACGAAGTCCAAACCTAGACCTGTCCGTGCCCTTTCCCGTTCCCCTTTTGCAGATATTTAGACCCAGGGAGCCCCCTCCATCGTGGCTTGGGCCTTTGCCCCTACTGCCTTGGAGGGGATGAACACACAAATTTCAAGCTGTAAAATGACTGCACATGATACACAACATACAGCAAGAACGCATATGCAAGCACCATAGCTGATGTGAAAGAAGAGGCCCACCATGAGTCTTACTTATTTCTGGAGAGAAAGGTCCCTGCCTCAGCCAGGCAAGAGTCCATGACCAACATCCCAGTTCCTTACTGGTGCCAGCCTGACAGGTTTTGCCGAGCTACGTGTCAGTGCAACTCCTCTAAGATTCAGGCAGGCTACTCTTTGCCTTTAGGATCACATCAGACTTTAAACAGGCAACTTCAGCTTTACTTTTTAGTAGCTATGGCTTTTACTCCATGTAGACCTTTATACCATCCTCAGTCAAATCTAGAAACTGTTCAACCTGGCAGAGCTGCTAATGAATATGCTCTCACCAGCTGAAAGGAAGAGGAAAAAAAAAAAAAGGTATTTTAAAATGAAAGCCTTGTGTTTAAGTTTTACATTTCAAATGCTTTAAGTGGTTTGTTTTTTTGTTGGTTTTTTCCCCCTTCTTTCACTCCTGCAGTGTTGCCTGAAAAGCCAGTTGTGCTCAGCTATTGTCAGCTTCACTGCATGGCTCCCTGTGTTTTGACAGTCAGTCTTCAAATCACCACAACTTTGAAGTGGATCCATCTTCCAAAGGTACACCTTTTCTTCCTCCTCTCCTCAGCATCAGCAGCATATGAGCTCTATGGGGCTTTTAAACTCAAATACCACCGTTTATTAGAAGAGAAAATAAAGATGATAACTCATAAAATAAGGAAACTCAGCTGGGCAGGGTCGGAAAGGAATAAAAAGGAGTTATCAGCAGCCATCCCTTCTCCCAGGTGTGTCCTGGCTTGTTTGCTCCTTACACCTGTGCAGGTGCCGCCGGTGACCATTTCCACACAGCCCCGTTGTCTTGCTTTGGGTTTGTTTTTTATTTTTTGACGACTTTTCTTACTTCCCACCCCGGCGGCTCCTGCGCGGGCACCGGCCGGGCCTGGGCCGCCGCGCCGCCAATGACCGCCAGGTGGCGCCACCTCCCTTCGGCTGCCTCCGTGAGGGCGCCCCGAGGCCCTGAGGGAGCCCCGCGCCGCGAGCGCGCTGCAAAGCGTGGAATTGGCACAATTTTCCCTAAGAGAGGACGTTCTTTGGTGTTTGGTCTTCGTATGCTTTCCAGCCTAATCAGCAGGAAAGGAGATTTTCGAAACAGCAGCTAACGAGCAATCCCTGAGCGATGTCCAGGTGTTAGACAAATTACTTGCTGGTGGAGTTGCCTTGCTAAGGTTTAGGGCTCCAGGTGTTCGAGTGATCTCCCACCTCGGGGGAGGTTAACAAAGCCTGGGGAGAAGGATGTGTGGCTGATAGTGGACACAAAGAATGCCAGAGTTATGGGCCACAAGGACATTTGACAGGACCCCAAAGATAAGGAAGAAACTAATAAAGACAGCTCAGCAACTGTGCTGTATCAGATCCAATTGGGTAAAAGGTAATTCAGGCAGAGGGAGATGGTGACCACCAACCCACGGCCACGGACTCAAGAAACCCACTGACCCAAAAGAAAAGTAAGACTGAGTATGGGACTAATTAGCAGGAGAAGCAAGAGAATCATTAATAAGCAGAAGACAGAATACTAATTAACAAGGGAACTATGTAATTTGTAGCCAATGAACAAAAATTCCTTTGTTTGCTAAAATGTATAAATTGCAAAAGGTTTTGATAGTTGGTGTGCTTGATTTGTGGAATACCACCGATCATCCAGGCTTGTGCAACTCTGAGATAATCGATGTCTCTCTCAAATGTATAATTATAGGCTTGATGCCCACAAATCCCTTTTTTGTGGATGACAAGGTGACTCCAGGGCCGTAAGTGGACCCTGCCATCGTGAGGGGACCCCAGGATTGTGAGGTGACCCCAGTACTGTTGGCTGCCCGAAGCCTGCGTCTGTCTGGTGATCCTACAGCATATCACTCAGATGAAGGGTCCAAACCAAAACCAAATATGCAAACCCAGCTGCAGGAAGGTGGTGCAGGTGCCTTTATTGTCAGCCACCAAAGAAAGGTTTGGGGTTTATTCAGCAATGGAAAGGCCTCAGGTGCCATGGAAGTTGACCCTGGAGCTGGGTTCTAGGCAAAGAGCTACAGACACAAATTTTTTTCTACAGGGCATGTGGGGTCGCTAGGCAAAGATGAGCAGGCGGACATTTTTCATCCTCTCTGCTGCCTCCAAAGTCAAGGAGAAGCTGTGGTGATTTAGTTGGCCAGGGACAGCTGAGAGGTTCCATATCTGTGTTTAGCCAAGTACGTAAAAACCAGGGATCTGATGCAGCCCCATTGGATCACTACTCCTGCACAGAAAAGCTCATTAAGACAGAGGACTCAGCAGTGATGGAGCTGTGAGAGCCACCATTTCCCGCTTTCCCAGGAGAAGGGAGGCTGGGGCAGGAAGCACATGCACTGCAGCCAGGCAAGGAGCCTGCCTGTTCACTGGGCATCTCTTGCAGAAAGCAAAGAATTGCTGAGGGGCTTGATAGCTATCAGGGAACAAGGAAAGGTACTGCCAAAGATGTCTTTAGCTCTGTTTCTGAGACATTTATGAAACATCAAATACCTAGACAGTGGTAGCTGGCCCAATAGCCTGAAGTCTCAGCTAAAAAAAACCCAGTCTGTCTTCTTGGAGCTATCATTCTCTGTTCTGGGGGTCTGTTCCTTTATTTTCACTCCTCTCTGCTTCAGGGCTAATCAGCAGAGCTTGCAAACCAATAACAAATTGGTTAAAAATCAGCTTTATATGCAAAGCCTAAAATAAAACATCTGTATATATCCCAGAAGCCTTCACAACCTCCTGTTTTATTAGTATCTCTAAAATAACTTTTCTTTCCTGACTCTAATTCCAGCTAGAAGCACTCTGATAATCCTCATAGGACTGTTATGTGTATTTCCAATTAAGCAATTTATAAGCACAGGCTGTGAGGAGCTTTTTGTTCTTAAGGAAATTATTTCTTCATTAAGAGTAAAACAAGTCTTTTTTTATCCCTGCTTAATATGAAAGCCCTTGTGTCCCCTTCACATATGCTTTAAGTACTGAACTGTGCAGAAGGAGATTAATCATGTTGTACCCTGACAAGCAGGGAAGACACAGCAGCTGGGTCAGTCACTCAGGGAATAGGCTTTTCAGTGTTTGTTTTCAGAGACAAGTAAAAGTCAGACAGACAGACACTTGCTTTCAAGTTCCTTGCCTTTGCCAGAGGCAACCCACACAATCATGAGCCCTTCTGGAGTCTGAGTCATGAAGAACTGCGGCAGATAAAATGAAGACAGTCAAGAGGAAAAAAAAATATCCCATTCATGCCCAGCTAATGAGTAGAAGTTCCAAATTTCCTCTTGTTTTGCAGGCTGTGTACCTTAATTAGATGAATCACAGAACACTGAGAGTGGAAAACACAGGCCAGACAGCTCATAAGAGTCCACTTCATCCTTTCACACTGGCAGCATTATCCACCTCCCTGACAAGGAAAAATGTCCCTCCATTTTCCTGGACTGTCATGAGGCATGAGCAAACATGGAAAATGAAGAGCAGAAAGGATGGATGATTGAGTTTAGCTTGTATAGTAGCACAAGCATCCTATTCCTATTTTTGTCCCCAGGCCCAGGCATTTACACTTTCTATAAAGGCACTTATGAGCCCATGTTCTGGTCAAGGGCAGCCCCATGAACAAATAGCATGAGTTGCACTGAGCAGCAACATGAGAGACCTTCAAAGGGAGGGCACGTTTACTAATATCAGGAATGAACTCACCAAAAAGCTTCTAATGTGGTCACAGAAGACATTTTGAGCCTTGAGTGTTCCTGGAACTCTGGAAAACCCCACATAAGTGTCATTAAGTAAACTGCATTCCCTTCATTTTCCTCTAAGTCCTAGAAGGAGACAGCCTAATAATGGGAGAGCTCCTGAATGTTTAAGGTTAATATCTCTTATCTGTTTACAGTAACAAATGTATAGAAATTGAGAAACTGACAACAAATGGAATTACTACATTAGTAAAGAGCTAATCTATAGAAATAGGTTAGAGATCGAGATGCTGCAGCATGTAAGTCTGTGCCAGTGCTTTACTTGCACAGGGTCAGTGGGAAATGTGTCATGTATTCCAGCAGCACCAGCAGCCCCATGTATTTTTCCCAGGAATGGATGCACAAAATGGCTGATGAATGAATCTAGAAGTGGTGGATTAAACTGTACAGTTCAATGTAGACATTGTAGCATTCAGTGAAGAAATGATGAGTTTAGAATGACCTTAAAACCTTGATGTTTCCTTTTCAGTCTCTGCATTTCATGCCATGGTCAGTAATACCATTTATCATGACTTTTTGTGTCATGGAATGGATTTTATTTAGCAGCAGAATGAAGAAATGCCTGGCTATAGTTTCCTCAGCAATCCCAATGGCACTGTGGTTTTTGGTTATTCTGGTTTTATGAGGTCACTCTCTGTCTTAAAGGGAAATAGGTTTTCAAGAGGGATTTGAAAAAAGATGGGGCAATATGTGACATTGTGCATTGGCTCCTGGGACAGAGACAGCTCTACTGGCACATGGAGAGTCATTGATCTGCCAGCTCAAAAAAAAAGTCACTTATGTCATGGAAGCACGAGAGAAAGAAAGAGGACAGAGTGACAAACAAGTCACACTTGGTGCTCAGAGTCAGCACTGCTGTCATAATGGAGGGAAGAAAGGTAAAAAATGTCAGAAGCAGACAAGCAGGTTGAGAAAGGCGCTGCAGGAAGCAGAAAGGTGCAAAAAATAATGCCATAGGGGGAAATGGAGGGTAGGGAGGGAGAAAGAAGTATTAATGATACCATCATTATGCAGGGCATGAGGTCAATGTGGAAGCTGTGTTTTGGGTTGGCTGCAGTCCCAGGGAGGCCAGAAACAGACAAGATAACATCCAGCAGAAGATAAAGTGGTCAAGGCCATGATCTGTCCTGAGTCTTAGAAACACTGCAGAAGAAAAATGATTTGTGTTTAGGTATAGCCTAATGTACAAAAGAGTATTGTGGGCAATCAGAGCTGTCTCACTACTTCACCTAAAGGAAAAGGGATATGGCAACATCTCAGTTATAAAAACTGAGAGAACAAGAAGAGGCAGTCAAAGAGAAAGATTTAATTTGCTCAGTGTTCAGTCACCAAGAGACGTGGGGGTGGCAATATTGCCAAAGCTAAACCGAATTGAGTAAAATAGATTAGAAGCAGTGAGTCAGATGTGTGAGCTCATGGTGGCACAGCTGATATTTGAAATTGCAGGAAGAGTGAGGATCATAGGAACCTTCACAGGGACTTTTCTTCCTGGGTTTTACCGTTCAGATCCCATCAAAACACACACAGTTCAACAACTCTTAGTCACCACAAACCTGCAAGAGCACGTCAGAGAAGGGAAAGGGAGAGCAGTGGGCAGATGTGGAGCTGCAGGAATATTCTTTGGATAGATGTAGGAATTTTAGAGAAAATCACTCTCAAATTTAGATCCTCACTGAAGACCTCAGCCCTCAGGGGAATCTTTTGTGAGTAAAGGTTTAGGACTTGTGCATCAGCTGCTGTAAAGTCTCTTTTGTGGCCACTCCAGGCAGTGCCAAAACGGATGATCCATAACAACACATGGACCATGGAGGCACAAGTCACATTTCTGTCTATGACCGCACACAGTAAAATAATTTTGTTTAACTAGCTTGTATTTATTTGCTTTCCACCAATACCACTGTAATTTCTTTTAGTATCCACATGTATTTTTCTCCCCTTACTCAAACTTTTGTGAAAAGGGAACCACTTTGCAACAGCTCCTTGATTTTTACATACCTGCCTGAATGGCTGTGGTAGCAACATGCTCCTGTATTGCTCTAGGAAGTAGCTTTACATGCACTGTTTCATCTAGTTCTTAATTCTTCCACTGGGGCACTAAATCTGGACTAAGCTGAAATACTAGGACAATAATTCTTAATCCACTGTGGAACATTAACTGAGTGTTAAGACAGCGATTTGCTGTATATTATGAACGTGTCTCCATTTTGTTTCCTCTCTGGAGATGCTGATTCACTGATGGAGAGATGTTCTTCCAGGCAAGAAAAGATTAAGTAGAGACAACAGACTCAGAAGTAATAAATAAGGCTGTAGAACAAAACTGCCTAATATTGTATTATTTTAGAAACAGTATATAATCATGTCATCAGAGATGTGCTGTGATGCACACACGCGAGGGAGCAGAGTTAAGGTGGTGCCTCTAAATCTTACACTGTGCTAGTTCAGGAGGTTACAGAGTTTACAGCTGTGTGTTTTCTGCTGGATCAATCCAGCACTGGGAAGGAAGTTTGCATCTGTTTAGCCACAGCAGTGTCTTCTTGGTTCCCATCAGACAAAGTGTTCTTCAAAGGAATGTGAGCACTATTTCCCCTGCTTACCATGTGTGAACCCAAGGTGCTG
This sequence comes from Chamaea fasciata, assembly GCF_029207755.1. Taxonomy (NCBI): domain Eukaryota; kingdom Metazoa; phylum Chordata; class Aves; order Passeriformes; family Sylviidae; genus Chamaea; species Chamaea fasciata. Next base: position 15,549,775 of record NW_027094088.1, on the reverse strand, counting down.
GAGAAATGGCAGGTCCTTTAGTCCCTGAGATCAAACCTGCAGTACAAAGGAACCAAGTTTCCTGCTCCCTGCTTCTGTGTGCAGTATGTGCTCCCACTGTTCCTCACTTGTGCCCTACTGCAGGGAGGCTGCGTGGCTGAAATTCTGGACACAAGTTTGGATAGTGCCTCTTTAATACAGACAGAGCACAGGCTGGGATCACAGGCAGCCTGCCAGAATTGTCACATCACCCTGTCTGAAGGGACCATCTTCAAAACCACACAGCAGCAACTGATCAAAGACAAGGTTGTTGCTCTTTTGTTTCTGTGATTCTGCTGTCCAGAAGGCACCTGGGCTGATGTTGCTGTCCTGGCTGCTCTTCATACTGTTGCTGGGAGCAAACCAGGCTACACTTCTTCAGGCTTGGAACAGGCAGCACATAGGGATAGCACATAGCACATAAGGTGTGGGCAGAAAGAAGGGGCTCACTGGACTCTGTTCCTGGGGTTTTTTTTGGCAATGGCTAAATGGCAGACATTTCAGCACCCTATTGAGCACAGTAACCTACCCCAGTTGAAAAGGTAAATTTAAATGGTAACTGCAAAGATAAATTGTAAATTCTCCTCTGAGTGGATCAAGGTGCAGAAAAGAACCTGAGATTGTGTGGTGGTGTCTGGAGTCGTTTACCAGCTTGATCACTCACCAGTCCACATGGACAGTTTGTATCCTTAGGTTTGGTGGGTCCGAACCTCAGGCTGAAGCGTAGAGAGAGCATGGAAGAAGAAAGAGTGACTCTCACGGGAGCTGAAGCTAGATATTTACTGCCCCCACAGGGTCAAGTCCCGAGAGTTCTGGTTCCAGCTTTTGTATAGGGAGTACGGGGAGGGGCAAGGGTGAACTAGAACCAATACCAGGTAAGGAGGGAGTGACCAAGACAGAAAGACAACAAACAGGACATCTGATACATGATACAGGGCGGAGAAGTCAGAGGCTCTGCCAATCACCCCAGCCTCTCACCAGCGTCTGGGCTGGGTTGCAGGGAGATGGACAGGACCTACAACTAGGGAAAAACCAAAGGGGTTAGAACACGGGGTAGTCTGGAACAAACCATTCTACATAAAATTACAAACGAATAATTTCACACCGCTACAAGATTGCTTGTTCATGACATGAAGCCACATTGCTATAGGAATTAAAAAAGCAGAATGCTTCTTTTGAGCAAACAAGTGTCAGGATATTGGTCAGTCACTACTTGCAAATCTTTACTGGGAATCCATTTCACTTAATCCAGACTTACTGAAGGCGTCTGAAGGAAGGACTTGATCATTATTCCTAAGCAAAATCAGGTATGCAGTGTGGCCTGTTTGTTTTTGATGGTGTGTTGTGTAGCTGTGAGAGTTCAAACCTTCAGACACTCTGGAACTGAGCCTGCTCTCTCCTGTAGGTCAGGGTGTTCTCCTAGGTCTGGAACTTGTGCCTATAATGCCCAGCTCCTCTCTTGCTATAAGAAGGGATGGGTGCCTGTTACTGGTGTAACAGTGCTCTGTTAACTCTCACTTCACGCTCTGGGGAACTGCAATTTTTCACAGCAGAGTCAGAGATGACATTCTTAGCACATTCCTTTCATTTCTTTCCCCTGGTATAGCAATTACTATTCTACACAGTTCTGCTTCATGTGGTTCTTTAAAATTTATTTTTAAGGTTTCCCGAAAAACTTGCCTAGTAAGAGTTTTTGCATAATTGCTCCTCAAGATTTGCATTGCAAAATTTCTTCACAGTATTAGCTCTTGGAGCTGGCTGCAGGCTTATGTTACCTCCTACTAGGTTAATCCACACAGCTCTCAATTGAATGATCTAAACACAGGAATATGGATTGCCTTTTGCTTCTGTTCTCAGAACAGCATTGTTCTTTCTTGGCCACTCCATTTTTTTTTAACTATTCCCAATTCAATTACTTCTGCAATAGGCCTTAAAACTTTCCTAATGAAAGGGAGCTGCAGTATCTGTCAGAAGAATCTTTTGGTGTATTTTCAGAAGCTTGTCAGATTCTCAGGTTTTGCAACCTGGAGTTAGGCCTGGCTGATTTGTGACTGATGGTATCAGAGAGGTAGTTCTCTTTTTCCTTCCTTGTTTAATCGTATGCCTTAAATTATTGTCAGTGGTGGGTTTATATTCCTCCTTACAGATTTACAGAGTTTCAGCACAGTTATATCTCTGGATTCAAAGGGAATGATGACAGACTGAACTGCATTTGCTTTCCAAAATCTAGCTTTAAAGTTTCCCTCTGGACTGGAACACACTGATTTTAATTCATTTCTGGATGGCACTGATTTAAGCAATTTTTTCACTTCTCTCCTCAGAGAAATTATTCTCTACCTATCTGTAAAGGTTCCTTAATATTCTGTCTTCACTTTGCTCTGGGTCTGAGAATTTTAAAATTCTCCCATTTTAACTGTCACTCCCCTTGTGATACTTGGACTCTTGCACACAATTTAAAAGCATCTTCTGTCATTTTTGCTTTTGCAGTTGTTACTTTGCCATGCTAGTTCTTTTTGATCTTTTCTCACTTGCTCCAAAAGTTTTTTTTTTTTTTTTTTTTTTTTTTTTTTTTTTTTTTTTTTTTAATCGGGCATATAATGTTCTTGAAGTTCAAGCTTGTGGTCATATTTACTCCTGTCTGCCATCATCCATAACCTCTTCCTTAGAAATAGTTCTTAGCGCTTTTCATGACTTCTTAGCCAAGATGTCATGATAAGAATGAAGTGAGGGAAAGTGGAGTTTCTAACAACATTCGCTGAGTCCTCCAAGTAATGATCCTTAGCTTCATCTCCTGACAAAATGTGCTTGATATGGTGCCTTTTTGTTCTCCTGCTATAGGTGTAAAAATTACCTTCCTCCTTATTCTTTGGATGTATTTTTAAATGCTGTTGTTCCCAGCAGGAAGTTTGACTGCCTGGCTTGACAAGTTTAACAAGGTGAGCATTACTGGCCTATTTCTTTGATGATAAATGGGAAGAGAAGTAAGTGGGGAGTAAGCTACAGGTGCACCATCTCTCTGGGTGACCACAGTCATTCTTTGGGGTTGTGAGCCTGTTTGAATTTCTCTCTGCTTGTAAACAAACTGGTCAGATAGTAAACAAGTTAGTGAACACCTGGTAAACTCCTGGCAAGACACAGCTAAACTCTTTCAGCCTCTGAAACAAGGTATCTGCATCCAAACTGCCTACTGGGAATAATCTGCAGCCTTTGTCAGCCCCCGAACCGTGCACAGGCACTGTCTGGAGGAACCTCTGCTCACCAGAGCCAGGGCTTGTGCTGGCAAAAGTTTCACAGCACAGATGCTCCCTGTTCGAAGTGTATGCCCAGCCCATGACTTTGCATTCTTTGGGTAAAGTGTATATTGTGCTTTGTTCCTTAACTTTTCTGTGATGTGACTCCTGGAGTCAAGAAAGAGGTTCAAGATGCCTCTCCCATGCTTCCTGCTCTGGGAATGATGGTAAGGGGCGTTTCCACCACTGCCATGAGATGTGATTGGGCTGTTTGGTGCTTGATAGAAGGCTGACACTGCTGTGGTATCTAAAATGTTTTATAACTCTGTCTTTCTAGGCACCCTTTCCTGCAGCTTATATCAGCCACACTTTGTAAAATTTTATCTGAAGTTGTTCAATCACACATAAAAAATAGAGTATGGCGATTATGTTGGCCTGGCTAAAAATCTTACAATACTGTGGCTTGGAATGCTTACTTTTTCCAGGCATCATAGGAAAGGCATTTTTGGTATCAAGTGAGCCCGTTTCACTGTCTCCAGGAAAACGTATCTTGGCCAAATCATAAACTCTGACTAATTTTAATTTGAACACTCTCAGTAGAAGCTTGTTCTCTTGGCAGCTGAATTCCTGGCTGTGACATTTGCAGTGAGCATCCTCCAGCTTCTCCCTGCCAGCTCATCTGCCAGTGTGCAGCTCCATGCTGAACCCAGGGCTGGCACCTTCTCCTCTGGAGCGCGGAGCACTGCAGGGTGTGGAGTGGGGAGCAGGGCCAGCAGGAGCAAAAGTGGACTTAATGTTACAGGAAGGAAGAGGCTGTGAGGAAGGAGAGTAAGCAGAACCAGCATCCATCCAGCTTCTTATGTTCTTTCTCATCTAACACTGAAACAATCCAAGGCTTTCTCAAAACTCCGTGTTTATTTGTTGGCAAGTATCTGTATTATCTGGTGATGAAGGATGTATCCTACATCGCTCAGATTTGTTGATTGGGTTTCTACCTCATGTAACTGATCCCTATGGATGATAATGGACGCCTACTGCTACCAATTACTTATTAGCACATGTGGTAAAGATCTGTACTTCAGACCTAATAGGTTTCAGCTCCATTTGGAGGTTACTAGGGTTTCATATAATATAATTTCTTTTCAATTAACGTGGCAAGTGACTTGGTAATTCCAGTAAATGACTAGGTACTTAAAGAAAATCTGTCTGGAAATACAAATTTCTGTCCAGCTGGAAATTTTAACAATTGACATTTTACTTGAGACAAAACAGGAAAAAAAAGTTACTGTATTCTTGAGGTAGAACATTAAACCAAATGCCCTTCTAATTTTTCCTCTGTGAGTTATGTCCTCAAAGGGTTAACATGAAGAAAATAGGGTGATCAAAGATTTTATGGAAGGACAACTTTGATCTCATAGATAGTAGAACACAGGGCTTAATCCAAAATTAACATCTTATATGGGTTAATTAAAGGAAACAAAGGTGAGAAATCTTGTTCTACTCTTGAACAGCTCATTTACCTTGTCTTTAATGTAAATTATCAATGAGGTTCCTGTCATGAAAATAAATCTCATTAAAAATACATCACTTGTTCACACACATGTAAACCAAGGAAAGAGTGTTCTCCTGCCAGATGAAATTGATGTTACTCAGATGCAGAGCAAAGATGATGTGGGCTTTAAAATGCAGTCACTCTTGCTTTTGTCTGGGTTTACATTTTCTGAAAAATCTTTCTGTTTCCCTCAGTGGGATATCAGAGTCCTTAATTAATGTGGAATAGTGTGTGTGGGGGTGCAAACAGATGACTGAAGGGCAGACTTGGAGCAAGAAGAGCTTGAAACCCACATTCCCTTTTTGCTAGTGGACTCATTGCCAAAGGTTAAATGTCCTTAGGTTACAACTTCCTTGAGATTTTCTATAACTTTCCATTGAATAGAAGTTCAGATAAAATGAAACTGTGAAAGCAAATACTATTTGAAACTGTAAAAAAGTGTAAAAAATTATATTTGGCTTATAAATCATAACATCATATTATTATTATTCTCTTGGAGCAGTTTATGGAGCAGTAAAGCTAAAATTCTGTACAGAGATGAAAGTCAATATCTATCTCCATCCCTACACCAACATTAGTAGGAAATATTACCAGACATTGCAAGCTAGGAAGGAAATAAGAAGAATATTAACTAGAGCCTTTTTTCCATATTATAGTCCCATATTACAGAACAAACAAGTATGCAGTCCTTCTTTGTATACTTATAGAACTTCCTCTCCACAGAGCAATAAAGAGGCAGAGATTCCTGAGTGTTTGGTTGGATGAGGCCTAACAATTGCAACATCAGGGATACCTCAAGAGGCAGTGATCTCCCCACCACTGCAAGGTGAGAAACTCTACAGCAACACATTTGTATGGGAAGCGGGCATAGAAAGAATTCTAATGTTTTCATTGTGTTTTAAAATCTATGTGTGAAGGTCACAGCAAAGCTTTTGTTTCATATTTATGGTCCCAAAGGCTTTATTCATTCATTGTGCATAGGCTTGCCAGGCTGAGGTTACAGCTTGATCACTTCAGTCAACTTTAGGTCAGGCCCCTGACCGGAAAGAGAGTAAGATACAAAGTAGGCTGTTCAGCACATTAAATTGTATTCGGTGGGTGGTACGGCCAGGAGGTGGCAGAGCAAGTCTGATTTACCACTTCCGAGTGGCAGGCTCTGGGTATTTTCCAGTCTTGACGCTGTGGGAAGATGGTGAGTTCCTGCAGTTCTCCCATTTGCACCGTTTAATGGCAACTGCCTGCACGCCACTCACAGCATTTGCAAGGCTATAAAGAGTCTTCCAGCAAGTTTGCAGAGCTCTCTAGGAAATGATGGTATTATTTTTCCTTTTTTTTTTTTTTCCTTTCTCTTTTTTAATTATAATTTTGCACTTCTGACTCAACTCTGCTGTTCACCGGCAGTTTGGCCAACACGTCGTTTTAGAGGTAAGAATGAGTCTTCCTCGCATGCACATCCTTGCAAGCAAATGACATTGACCCTGCCCACAGCAGCACACAGTGACAAAAGCACATCGTTCAAGCAAGGGCCTGAGGAGTAAGGACACATACCTTGCACCAAAGTGCTACCAATAATTTGGTAATCTAAACTGTATCTGCTTGTAAATTACTCTATTAAAAAAGCAATAGGTTTCAGCAAAACGTGTCTTTTTCTTAAGAGCTACTGGTGCTGGTTAGTAACAAATCCCCCAAGTTTATTAACAGAAAGCAACCCCAAAATCTCTCTGTGTTTTGTTTAATGGGCTGCAGCAGCCCCAGAATAGATATTGGTGCCTACACAAAAGACGGCGTTTACTGTCTTCTGCCTCTCGTGTGGATTTTTTGTATGTCTGTTTCCCTGGGACATCTGTGAGAGGGGAGATAGAAGAAGGGCAAGAAGAGAAGGTAGTAATCATTTTCTTAGGGTTTGATCACCTTTGAGAAAACACAGGACCAGTTTTGGTCTTGCTGTTTTAAGGGACTTAAAAGCCTGATAAATGGCAATGGAAATAGAGAGAAGCAGCTCCTTCAGTTAGGACTGCAAGAGGAATAGATGATGCAGAGGGTTTTGTGCACAGGGTCAGATACGAAGTCAAGAGAACCATGCATGAGGGAGACAGGCAGTGAGGAGAGGTGAACAGAGGATTCTTTGCACTGAAAGTACTGGAGTTATTATGCTCTAAATTCTGCATTTATTGTCTGCTGGCTTCAAAACAGCCATGTACGATAGAATCTGACCCTAAATGGATGTAGTTGTCAGAATCAACAATAGGAAGCACAGATAGAAAGAGATTTGATATCTTCTCTACAATCCTGCCTCTGGTAATAGTTACTGCTAGAACTCAGAACTCCCTCAGAGGAGGGAGGGAAACCATATTTCTTCCAATACCTCTGCTAACATCTCTTGTTTTTTTTTTAAATTCTAAGAAAGGACCTACTGTATGGCTGGGAAGAAATCACACGAAAACTCCCCAGCGCTGCTATTCTCCAGGGGTTTTCTCCAACCTTCCAATTGTTTTAGCCAAGTGCAGATAAGATCTGTGCCCTGAACACTAATGCAGACAGTGCCCCCAGACAGACTCAGATCTGGGCAGAACTGCTTGGGTAAGAGAAAAGGTCACCTACCATGGCCTATGTGGCCTCTGACTGCTCTGCTATTACCAGATGCAGAGATGGCATCTGGAAGACCAACTTATGGCTACAGGCAACTGAAATTAAAGCAATCAGCACAAGCAGACAGACAGAATGTGGAGGTCCTTGTAACTTCCAATTTCTCCTCACCAGGCTGGAGTTGAACAGGCAGCTACCACTGAAAAGCTACATATCCTGTGGTTCCTTCTCTGAGTTTTGTAAACAGCTCTGTGCATGTTACTGCAAGTCCTTTCACATCAAACCAGGGGCTGTGGCTGCCATGCACTGCTTTAAGCATCCAGGTCCAAATTTCCCATTCAAAACAATGATGTTTGGATCAGAAATGCTATTTTGACCCTCCTCTTTTTTTAGTTGCCTGGCCTTGAGGATGATGGCTGAGAGTAGCTGAAATATTTAAAAACTCCGCCAAGCGCTGTGCTGACACAACAGTGATTTGTACGTGCTCTGTACTTCTGGCTAATCTCAGCACAGAGTTCACATGCTGAATGAATCTTCTTTTCTCTCATCATTCAGTGTATTAACTTGAGGTCATGCTCCACTGACACTTGCAAACAGCACCCGGCTCTGTCAGTCACAGCCACGCATAGAAGGAGCCTGAAAGGAATTAACTCCATCTAATAAACATCCCTGGCTTGCACACAGCCCCTCAGGATGGGAGTGATAGCAAACTGGGACTGATGGCAAACTCTTGGAGGAGGGAGTAGGGTTTAGTCTACAGAAATGGAAATGCTCCAGTTTGCAATGGTATCACACATGCATAATATCACAGATATTTCCCTTATGGCTTGTTTTCAGACATCAACAAAATCCAGTAGTCATGGCAAAGCCAGCTGCCTTTGTTGTCTGTATACAGTTAAAAGAGACCAAATGACACTTTGCAGCCCTGTGATCCAATGCACTGTGCCCTGAATCACTTCAGGAGGAAGTGGTGGCAGGAGTTAATTCAAAGCTGTAAGAAAATAGACAGAGCAGACCAATAATACCAGCAGCTAAAGAACTTTATTTCTTAAAGGAAAATTAATTCAGCAGCAATAAATAAAGGTACTGCTCACGAGAAAAACCTCATATTGCCAATCTGCAGCATCATATAAACGTGAGGCTAGGAGATGTGAGAACATCTGTGCATCTGTTATCTAAAGGCAGATCAATTCTTCTCCTTTCCTCTTTTTTCTTTCCCTTTTCATTCCAGAAGCTTCAGGAGACTTCTTTCTCTGGTACCAAACTAACTATTTTGGAAGTGCGAGCAATCATTTATATTCTCATCCCAGAATCACCAGGTACTTCACTGAAAGTTTGATAAGGCCTTACTGTGTATGTGCTGCAGGAAAAATATTGTTTGTATTTTGTGCTCAGACAAGAAACTGAGGCTGTGGGAAAAGCTACTGAAAGTTCCCAAAGGTAATAGTCAAGCCTTGGATAGGAACTCAGTACGTCTACCTTTTGTACTCTTCTCCCTGAATAATGCTTTCTCACTAATGAGAAAATCTGTCTAGGGCAAAAGGTTAGGAGTATTCCATCCCAAAGAAGATCATTTGGATGCTCTGGTTTGTTTTGCCTCCCTTTCTGCCCAGAATATGTTTCCTAGCATGGTTGGAAGGAAGTGACCAACTCTCCTGCGTTATTAATGTTACTTATTTGTCAATAAGACTATCAAGAACTGTCTTAGAAAAATATTGAAGCTGAGTCATATACCAATAAAAACAGACAAATTCACTCTGGCAGCTGCAATAGTGAATTTAGCTTACTTTTTCTGTGCCTCAACAGTGTGGCATATGGTTCTATGGTGATTTCATTTCGTTTCAGACTTTCTTTTTGACATAAGATGAAGTCTAATAACGTCTCAAATGGAGTTACAGGAAGAGCAAAGGCAACTCTATTATAAATAAGGAACTCTGTGCATCTTCCTGCCACATGTAAAGGCACCTATGACTCTTTCTAGAGAAGTGAACAGCTGTTCTAAACATATAAATTCTATCTGTGCAAAGACCTCTGCATCTCTAATGTGCACAGGCAAGCAAGCAGTGATTGAAGCAGAGGCTGCGTGTAGATCTCCTCCTGACACTGTTTTGATCAAAAGTTCAGGGTGTGAAAAATACTAGTGCTACCTCAATTCTCCTATTCATTCACCAAGATACAGCCTATGTTTGATAACTATGAGATTCTGAAGCGAAAAGTGACATGTTAAGCAGGTGATAGGATATTTACTGACTGAAATCACGAGTTAAAAGATTATCTTTTCCTTTTGAGAAAATCTGACAATTTTTGAGGCTACAGACAGCAAAAAGGATGGTGATTTTTGGCAGCCAGAATGCAAATCATTAAATGGCACAGTATTCCTATGGATCCTGGAAAATGGAGATGCTGATTGTTTTTGGTAAGAGCACAATACTGACTCTCTGACTATGATTAAGTTGCTATTGCTCAGCTGAGGTGTTGTTCACAGTAATCTGGGTCTTGCTCATGCTGACTCACATCTCCTGCTTTCTCAGCAGGGATTTGTGATTCTTACCATTCTGGCCTCCAAGGTACTGAGCCTCCTGTACCTTGATGAATATGGAACGCCTGGGATCAAACATCAGGGAGCAGGAGCAGTTGCTGCTAGAGTTTCCTGATGTGAAGATGTCAGACAATGCCCAGGTCTTGGAATCTAGCATGGATTTTTCCTCTTGAGGGGAGGGCAATGGGAGGAAGCCAGAATGTGAGTCAGAAAGGTACAACACTGTACTTAGAAAAGGATGGCCTTTTCAGTTAGTTTTGTTGTTTTATTTAACTGCTCAGCATCCTATTTTATATAATCATAGGGAACCAACCAGGCCTTGACCATCAAGGATGGCAGAAAGTGAACGCTTGTGGAAGTGATTAAGCAGGTTTTCACAAGACAGTGTGGTAGGTGACTCCACAACCTACATGGGCAGCATTTCCAATGTTTAACCCCCCTTTCAGTGGAAGAATTCTTCCTGATATCCAAAGGGAACCTCTCCTGGTAAAACTTGAGGCCATTTCCAATGGCCTGGGAGAAGAGGCTGACACCCACCTGGCTACAGCCTCCTTTCAGGTGGCTGTAGAGAGTGATAAGGTCCTCCCTGACCCTCCTTTTTTCCAGACCAAGCACCCACCGCTCCCTCAGTTGCTCCTCATAAGACTTGTGTCCCAGACTTTTCCCCAGCTCCACTGCCCTTCTCTGGAGTCTCTCCAGCTCCTCAGTGTTTTTCTTGTAGTGAGGGGCACAGAACTCGACACAGGTTTTGAGGTGTGGCCTCACCAGTGCCAAGTACAGAGGGACAATCACTGCCCTGGTCTGGCTGGCCACACACTTGCTGATACAGACCAGGAAGCCATTGGTCTTCTTGACCATCTGGGCACACTCTGGTTCATGTTCAGTGCTGTCAACCAGCACCCCCAGGTCCTTTTCTGTGGGGAGTTTCCCAGCCACTCTGCCCCCAGCCTGTCGTGCTGAACAGGGTTGTTGTGACTGAAATACTGAAGATGACAAGTGGAGCCAGGCAAAGAGATGTCAGTTTGCAGGGGGTGAAAGAAAAAATGTGACAGCAGAGCACAGTGGATTAAACAAGTCATTAAGAGTATGTAAGAGTGACATGCACAGAGAGATGGGTTTTTCTACCACTCTGCATGCCTCTTACTGCAACTGAACAACATGGCCATGAGTTACAAAATTTCATAGGAATGTGTAAAATTCTAATCCTGAGTCCTCTTGGCCTCATTATGGTCTCTGTTGTAAGGGGCCCATCTGCACCTCATCAAAGTCCTCATAAATTTCTGGATAGGTTTGGGACAGATGACTGGATTATTGCTCTAATTTATCCATGTATACTATCAGTAGTTTCCTACTTGTTCTTTTAATTAGGCTAAAATTTGCCAAAGCATATGAAAAATTGCTTATCCCACTGAAAACAGAATTGTCTGCTGAAAGCTCGCAGCCCATTCTTCAACTTCTGCATAAATATTTTTATTGTATATTTTTATGTTCTGCATTAAAAGTGTGTCACGGGGGATATGTGCTGGTTGTGAACGCTGTACTTCCCACCAGCACCTGCTTCTTGAGCAGGCTAAATGTGGAAATGTATTGTAATGGCTGAGCTGTGCAGACAGTTTATTCTCTGTTCTGCAGCAGCATGGGTAAAGCAGGAAAATTTGTATCTGTCTGAGCTGACCCAGAGGGAAACCTGACCAAGAGGCTTTAGCTTTGAACTGAATTCAGTTGTGTCTTGCCAGAAGACCCCTTTGTTTTAGCTTCTGGAAAGTAAGTGTGACTGAATTTAGCCTTGAAAGATCCCAGTGGGATGAAAAATAAAATGATTTATATTGGAAAATGTCAAAATCAAAACTAGCACTCTCACTCTTTTCTCTTTTTTTTTTTTTTTTCTCCTTTTTGCCAGACATAAATGATTGTTCCAAATGCATTCAGACTTCCCTGATGGCCTGGTTTATGCCATGGCATTGCATTCTTCTGTAAATCAGTTCTTCATCCCAGGCTTGTGGCTTGGCTATTGAGGATGGCCCTAGAGCAGTACTGCACGAGCTGGAGGGAGGGGAGTTGTGGAGATCCTGTACCAGCAGCAGTGTCCCTGCCTGTGTGACCCTGCGATCCTGCAGGCAAAACAGAAAAAGTCAAACCCTGGTAGCAGTGGGATAAAACAGCTTAGAAACCCTCAGCTATGGATTGTCTTTTTGACCTGCTGGTCCAGCAAGCAGACTTGTCTAATTAATTAGGAATAATGAGGTCAATTAATGGGACTTAAATTCTTGGATGATGAAATTGACTTAAACTTCCAAATGTTTGTGCAACAGCTCTCCTTCTGCACATGATATACAAAGAAATGCCATATTCTCCCAATTTCAAAATCCTTGCAGACTTACAGTTGTGTTTATCCCAACAGAGCCCATGTTGTCAGCATGCTTAGACTTTTCTGCCATTAATCCTTTCAAGCCCAGCAAAAAGGCATTGCATATTTGAAGTCCATCTGTCTGAAAGCTGCCTCAGCCAGAGGCTGATTGAAGATCCAGCGAGGCAGTCATTGATCGACCCAGCATCTCCCCTCCACAGGATACCCTCAGTGAAGGAACTTTTCTGCAAGGGACAAGGTTTGAATAAGCCGTGCTATAAGGAGTGCAAAAGGAGGCTAAATTCCTTTTCTTTTCACCACACACATATTTATTCCATCACTTCACTTTGTATTTTACTGGGGTTATCATATCAAATACAGGCATAACCTCGAATATGCTGGAGGGAAGCAGCTCCAATGGACACAAGTTGGTTTCCAGCTGGGATCTTTCAGAAGTGGTCTCTTTTCCTCACTTCTTTTGAACTGGCTAATTAAACACACTGACCACTCATACCACAAATTTTTTTACACTTACCCATCTTAGAAGGATTTTTTTTGTAAACAAAGCTAAAGCAAGATTTCTGTGAATTGGAGGAGGTCCCATTTGTAAGGTCAAATTAGCGTAGAATATAAAAGCAATATTAAATGCTTTTATGTAAAATAATACCTGATGGTTATTTAGGTGAACTATGGCTATTTGAATTGATACTGGAATCTGTGGTGAAATTCTCCTCTAGGCCAAATGTGTAGTCAGTATCACATGCCCAGCAGGGCCTTTGAGAGACACTGTGCAGACTGATACCTATTTCTCCACAGAGATGGTATGGGATAGCCTCGCACTGTTCCTTTTGTCCAGTTGCCATCTCTTCTAATAGCAAAATTTCTCCTTGAAGGGAGAAAGTTCATTCTTAGTGGTTTGTGGAGTGAGAGCAAATTTTAGTTGTGTTATTTTGGACAAACAATACCTTGAATGGATTGAAAACCACCACTTCACATATTGCTCAATTTATCACAACTGTAAGAGTGTAACAAAGACATTAGATCATGAACCATGTAGCTCTATGTTCATTACCCACATAGCCATGGGGCAGATTCTTTCATCTGCCAGATTTGGCATCTTTCATTGTCAGATTGTTCTTTTGTTGGGAGGGAGGCCAGAATTGCTTTAGTTCTGATGTTGTATGTTCACAGAAGAATGTATGTTGAATTCTGAATGAAAAAAAAAAATAGGAAAAAAGCATAGGTATTTTAATGGCTGCATCACACTCCCAAAGAGCAACAGATATCACAAGACTACAGAATATCAGGATGGACATTCTTATCAAAAGCATAATTGACCAATTAAGCCACCAAGAACATTTTTTGGAAAGTGCTCAGACCAAGCAAGAGCTGCCCATCTGAGCTCACTATTTGTGACAGCCCTGCTGTGACATCTGGGTGTGGCTTTGGCAATAACCTCTAGAAAAAAACAGAATGCTTGGGCACTTCAGAGAGCAGCACCATACAGAGGGCACTGTGGCAGAACAGAAACATTTGGGAAATGCTCCCATCACTACCCATGGTTTCACGTCTCTGCAGAATCCTTCTGTCGTACGTGAGCTGAAAACATTCTTCAAACATACATCAGCACCTTTCCATTCATTAAGGTATTTATGTAGAGGTAGGATCTGCACTTGAGTCTACCTTGAGGGTGTAATTGTGTGTTGCTAATGTAATGGCTAGAGCTGGTGATCCAAAAGGCAGCATATGAAAGGTCAATGTGCAGAATGCAAGGTTGTGCAGAGCAATTGGAGGAAGAATGGAGTCTGATTTAACAGAGGAAGAAGGAAGAGGGAGGGCAAGGGCAAGTGAATGAGAGAGTGATAAGATGACTTCTAAAAATGGGTCCTGCAGAGGTGAAAACAAAAGCATTAACTCCATCAGTTATATCCTATGAATGTCTTAAAAGGAAAGATTATATATAATGGAAGAAAGACACAAAATCCAGGAACAGAGCTGGCCATTTAAAGGATGTGCATGCAGATTTCAGAGGAGCTGTTTCCACACACATAATCATCATAATCATCATTGTATACATTATGTGTATGTCCTCATGGATGCCCTTAAAACATCGTAGGCAGTGGTATGCCTTAAAAGGCAAGTCACAGTATAATATTCTAATCTGATATACCCTAGTGAATGTTCAAAAGTGGTTTCCATGAAGAGTCTGCATGGCACAAATGAAAGCAAGACTTAAATCCTACATTTGTGTCATGTTTGCCACTTTGCATTTTCTTGTGTACCATCTGACAAATCCATGTGAATCTCAATTCTCCTGACAATCAGAAAATGTCAGAACCCGGTGCAGCATTATTAAAAGGATTTATGTATTTCGCACATATTCAAAATAGTATCATAACTTAAACAAACAAAAAAATCAAGTTAATCGCATGGGCCCAGGAGATACTTATGCAATTCAACAAGTCCAAGTGCAAGATGCTGCACCTTGGGTTAGGGGCAATCCCAGACATGAGGGCAGACAGGGAGGAGAACTCTTTGAGAGCAGCCTGCAGAGAAGGACTTGGGGGCTCTTGTAGATGAAAAGCTGAAAAGATGAGTCAGCAGTGTGTACTCCCAATCCAGAAGGCCAAACCCATCCTGGAAGGTGACTCTGTCGTGTGACCCCACTGGGAGTGCTGCATCAAGGCCTGGGGTCCTCAACACAAGATGTGAACCTGCAGGAGTGGGTCCAGAGGAGAGCCAGGAAGATGGTTGGAGGGCTGGATCACTTCTCCTATGAGGACAGGCTGAGAGAGTTGACGTTGTTTAGTCTGAAAAGACCAGGCTCCAGAGAAGCCTCACTGCAGACTTCCCCTGCTTAAAGGGGGCTTATAAAAAAGTGAGTGAAAAACTTTTTATATGGGCAGATAATGATAGGACAAGGGGAAACCATTTTAAAACTAAAAGGAGAGATTTAGATTAGATATTAGGAAGAAATTGTTTCCCATGAGCATGGTGAGATACTGGCTCAGGTTTCTCAGAGAAGCTGTGGATGCACCATCTCTGGAAGTGTTCAAGGCCAGGTTGAATGGGGCTTTTATCAACTTGGTCTAGTGGTTTGCATCCCTGCTTATGGCAGAGAAGTTGGAACTGGCTGTTCTTTAAAGTCTCTTCCAACCCAGGCCATTCTATGACTCTGATTAATTTTCTAGTGATCACTTTTGTGCTTCTATCACTGGTTTGAGGTGCTGTCATTCACTTTAATGAAAAATGGCTTGGACATGCTTAAAAGGTTTATTTCAGTTTCTGATTAAATATTTCAGTTGCTACATAGCTCTTATCCCCATAGCATTTGGATGAGTACATCACTTGTTTAGGGCCAATTCCAGTGGAATTAAGAATTTAAATCTCATTAAAATTATGCAACCAAAAAAAGAAAAAGGGATTGTTTATTTTCTTTGTTGGTTGTTCCCTTGCTTTTCTGCAGATGTAAAAACTCAATTTTGGAAAAGAAAAACTCTATCCAACAGTACTAACCTGATAAAACAACAGCTGTTATAATGTACAGTCACCAGTCCGTGTGTTGTATACTCCAAATTGACTCGAGTTCTGTGTCCTTGCAATGAGATAAAGGAATGCCATTGGGTTCATAAGAGTGATAACCAAGGAATAGGCAAGAAAAAGAGAAATACAACTTTGACACTCCTCATGAATGATGCTCCTAATCATGTTGATTTCCAGTTACAAATGGCCCGAAAACAATGTTACCACACTAGTTTATGTCAGATGAAGATCTGCTCTAGTGTATTACCAGGCATTTCATTGTTGCCAGACCCTGCCATGGCCTCAGAAGGGCTGGCAGGAGGTGTTTTCATGGACATGGAGTTTTCTGAAGTGCTCTGACTTTCCTCAGGTCACAGTTTTAGGTGCTGCTCATAAACCTGTATCTCAGGAGGGAGGAAATTCACAGCAATTATATGGAAATCAAGGTAGAGATGTCGTGCTAAATTCTTAACATGCCTTGGTCAAATGGAAGTAGTTCTCAGACAGCCCTATTCCCTTCACAGTTCCATTGTTTTCCAGTTAGGGAATTTGGTCTTGGGAGAGATTGTTGCTACAGTGATTTCCAAGGAGTGTTCCAGGAAATGTGGGCTGCAGATGTGTTCAGAGGGACCACAGACCACCTTGGGGATCCATCAGCTGGGAGGATGGACCAGTTTGTCCCCTCAGAGTCAGAGACCTGATGCTCAGGACAGTCTATTTTTTGTATTTTCTGAATGTGCCTCATCTGATGTTCAACCTTACTGAAGTCTCTGTTCCAAACACTCAGCCAGAGTGCACAGCTGTCGATTCTATTACAAAGTTACCTTTTTACATGTAAGAACAACTTCTGACCAAAAATGTCCTTTCTCATGTGGCTTGGATCCACTAAGAGCTCCAGTTCCTCACTTTTAAATATCTGACAGGTGTAGTTGGCAGAGCAGTTCTCAACTGGGCCCCTCCTTACAGCGCCTCATTTTCCAGGGGGGTGTTCCTTGCATGCACCAAGATTGTCTTTAGGGATCAGAGAAAGCATGAAAAGGATTTTTCAAAGTGAACAAACAAAACAAATTCTGACTGGTCTCTTTATCCTTTAGTTGGAAGCCACTTCTTCTAAGGGAATCTCATCCAAGAGAGAATAATCATAGCTGTGACACTGAGAGCAAAACAACAAGCAATTTCCTGTACTTTTGTCTTTCTCATTTTCCACAAGTGCAAATAGCTTCAATTACTTCCTCAAAGTTTGATGAGTTCCACAGTGGGGCCAGTGATTAACTGCAGGGGAAATTTTTACTTTGTCCCTTCAACTTCCGCTTTTTTGGTAACCATTGAGCCATTCCACAGCAGCACTGAACGTCAGTCCTAACTAGTCACCTGGATGGAAACACAAGGGGAAAGGAAGAGATGGTGGCAAGGAACAGCCCAGCCAAAATGCTGCAGATGAAAGACTTGCCCTGTGGCCCTCGCATGTTGTGCATTGGGAACAAGTTGAGTCACGCTCTGAACACCAGAGCATGAGTAAGAAAGCTCAGCCCCCTCTGAAGCTTGTTTTTATTGATGAGCTGACATCAGCCCCTGTTGCCAGCCAAGCTCCCCTGAGCTGAGTCTCTGTGACTTCCTCTACACTGGTCCTCTCCGCCAAAATAGGTATTCTCACCCACCTGCAGCCAGGGCCAGCCAGAGCCACAGTGACTCAACTGAGCAAGGAAAGGGGCATGCAGGAGTTCTGCCTCACCTTCTCATACAGCATTGCCATAATATAGAAATAAAAACTGACTTCAGGAGCAGTGGAGGAAGAGGAAAGGAGGATTTTATGTGTACTGGCCCCAGTTTTCATGCTGAACTCATACTGCTGGTTGAGGGCCTTTATGTGAGAGACTGGTGCTGACTGGTAAACTGGTTCAGGTAACTTGAGAATGACCACTATATAAAAAATACCTTCAGAAGGTTTTCAAAGGAGGTGGATTCTGGATGAAGTACATGGGATATTGGGCAGTGGGAGCCCTGACATTCATAACAGGTTGCAGATTGGCTGGAGGGGGGAGGCAGACTCTGGCCCCAAGTGTGGCTTTCCTACCAAGCCCTGGATGCTGCTGCTCTGCACCAGGTGGTTCTGCCATTCAGATGAAAAGTACCCAGACCACACTACTTATGGAAACCACATCTTCTAAGCATGCTGTCAGAAGCAAACCTGCTCATTTGCTAACGTTCCCGTTAAGAAGGGGACTGTTTTTCAATCAGAGAGTTGGCAATTCTTCAGTCAGTGTAGAAAGAAGACTGCCTATCTAGTCCATACTGATTTACACTGCTCTACTACTCATCACAACATCTTTGTCAACAAACTCCACTGGGAAAGAATAGCAAATGGAGTGTGTTCAGTCAGTAGTTTGGAATAAGAGTGAGAAAGGACTGCAAGATTCACCAACCAAAGAGAGGGCAGTGTTTCCTGAATAGCTTATTCCCTTGGGTTTATTTGCTGAGACCAAATGTGAAGTGAGGGAAAGGTGATGAGGCCAAATAGACAGGGGTCTACTGAGTGCCAGGGAGATGGCAACAGGTGCTGCAGGCACTCTTCCAGCTTGCTTGACAGCTCTGGGGCCTTAACAAGGGGACCCTGGAGTGAAAACAGCATTGTTACAGACCATGAAAATTTACCCATCCATACCACCAGCATATCGAATTTTTCTCCTCCTTGATCTAGAGGTGAATTCTTTCTCAACAGCTCACCTAGCCACTGACCTTTTTGCTGGCACTGTTGGGCAGCAGTTGTTAGACTGGATGATAGGCTTGTGAGACAGGAGTTTAGGCAAAGCTCTCTTTGCCACTCTGTCCCCTTTGCCAACCCCCTAAGTTAAAAAGTTTCTCTAAATGAGAAACTGAGGAGCAGATAATGACAGTGCTACCTCTAAACCTCCCCATCCCATTCCCTTCTGTATGGGTTTACTGAATGGGTGAAGAAATGCAGATGCACTGGTGATTTTCCTTGACCTCATGACCCTCTAGGAACTGCTGCAAGCCTTGAGGCTTCCCTGAGCTATTTGGAGTATGAGGACAACAGAAAATGCGTACATGATCTCACCCACAGCTCTCCCTCTGCGATGCTTTCATTACTTCCATGCAAAAACTATATGCCAAGACCTTGGCTAGAACTTTATACAGAACACCCTTTAGAGGTGCATCAGTACATGATGCAGATTTCTTCAAAAGAGATTTTATTGCACCACTATCAATTGCCTGGCACATAAAGAGAATTAGGTGAATATTCACCTGCCCTGGAACATTTCTTATTTCAATGCAGTTTCAACTGAATAGAAAGTTCTTCACTTCTTGGCCAAATTATTCTGCAGAGTCACTTGCTCTGCAGCTGCTGCATCCTCCTGCTCCTACATGGCAGCATTTCAGCAGTCTTTGGAAGGGAAGCATCTGCCTGTCACAGCATTACGCCGAGTTTTGGGATTCTCCCAAGTGGCACTCATTATATCCGTGTACGGGGATATTATTAGCGTATTTTCATCCAGCAACAGTCAATGTCAGATTGCTTCACAATGAGTTCAACAGGCATCAACATTGCAAAAAACCACCAGACAAATGTCTTTTTACTTGACCTCTTTAATGCAGTCGTAGATCATTTGCGTGTTTAACATCTCTCAAAACCTCGATGCATGTGTGCTTACAAAACAGATATCTTTTCACTCCTTATTTTCCTCCTTCAAGTGCCATGAGAAATTATTTAAGGAAGTTTTAATGAAATGCATCTGTCACTTATGAAGATAAATAACCATAGTATGGCTTTCCATTACTGGAAATGGCAGAATTAAATTAGAAAATTACAATCCTCAGCATCTTCCCTGACTTGTTTCTGCATAATGTGTTAGAAAATATGCCCACATAGGCAGAATGCTGCAATTCCAATGGTGCATGTCATAAAACAAGACCCCTTTTTATGGTTGTTTTGTTAGTTTGCACTGAGGAATTTTCTCCCATGGATGAATTTTGGTCCTGTTTCTGGGTAAGGAAGCCAAATTAGTAAAGGGAACCTAACTAGAGTGGCAAATAGATAAAAGTTTCACTCTCTTCCAAAACCTAAGTTCTGGAATTGGTTCTATATTTGCTCCCAAGCCAAATGGGAAGACCACAGTACAGCATATTATCCAGACTCTATAATTCCTCATTTCCCATTTAAAAGGCATCTCCATTACGTGGAAAAAAAAATTATTAGTGTAACCATTAAAATCCTTGGGGCAACACTTTGGACAGTAGGAATAAATATTGTACTCTGAGTCTTCATAGACAAAACTGTGGCTATTAGAGGAGACATTTAAATGGACAGTGGGATGGTGTGTCTCTTACGATGGAATGGCCACCTCTTAGACCCTCATAAGCAAGCTGGTTTGTTTATCCTGAGAAGAAGGTTGTTGGTAATTGATTTTGTCTTTTTGAGTGAAGAGTCAGACTCCTTAGAGTTTAGCCCAGTTAGACTGAGCCAGGATGTGATTTGTAGCTTTTAGCCCTGCCAGCCCTGGATGCAAAGAGGACTGCAATTGAAATAAGCGCATAATAGGAAACCTATTTCCCTGCTCCTGTTTCCCTGCTCCATTGACCTCTAATTCACGTATCCACTCATCCTCCTGATGTTTCTGTTTTTAGGGTATGTGAGTTTTGCATTTTTTGTGGCACTGGAGATGGCTTCAGCAGAGGCAGGAGTAATTTGTCCGTGCCCACTACCCAAATTCAAATTTCTTTCTAGGTACATTCCTAATGAGCCCTCTTCCCTCAGTTTCTGAATAAATAGTTTAACTACTGTGCTTTTATTTCAAGCTGGTCACCAATGCTGCAGTGCCCTCACCAGCTGGCGTGTGGCTGTTCCGCTGCCATTCCCACTGAGCCCAGCACTGCCTGTGCATGTCAGGAGCATTCAGCCAGGAATCCTGCAGAAATGAGGCAGGACTGCCTTGCATCAGATCTTGGGGGTAGTCAAATGCTGATGAAAAGGTGTGAGCAGAGAATGTGAGGGCAGAGAATGTCCTTGTAACTAATGAATTGTATCATATCATATCATATCATATCATATCATATCATATCATATCATATCATATCATAGAATGGCTTGGACGACCAGGTTAAAAAGGGAGAGAAGGAAATTCCCTATCCTATCCTAAAAATTATGCTTATTTAATTACAAATGAAATTATTGAAATTTTTGCTGTTCCTGGTTATTCCAACCTGCTAAATACCTGAAACATTGCAAAAATTCCTGTGAGGAAAGGCAGTGTGTATGTGTGCATGTGTATGTCTGTGCAGTAACTGAAAGTCTTAATATATTGAATACATTTTGGGCAATCCCAGGGCTCTCTGAGAACAGGAGGGAAGCAAATAAAACATATGGGGCACGAAGATGGGCTTGTTGAGAGATGAGAGCTTTTAAAGCCCCAGCTGCTTTCCTTTCAGCCTCATCTTAATTGAACTGCTCAATTAATAGCAAACCTGCATGAAGTAAATGCTGGTTATCCCAGCTTTGACCTTCAGTAATCCTGCAGGAGTGTGGATAGGGAGGCACAACACTTTGCTGTTTCCCTGACTATATAAAGGAAGAAATTCTCAGATTTGAATACCCAGATGAAGAGGAAGAGCATAATGGACAAGTATAAATAGCACCAAGGTCACAGAGAAGCAGCATAAGCAGTGGTCAGTGTGGCAAGTGTCTGTTCTCCAGCATGCATCACTATTCGGTTTTTGCAGATGGGAACACACCCCTGTAATGCTCCCAATCAGCGGTGGGATTTTGTTTGAGCATTTACATCCCAAAGTTAGTGTGTCTTGGTGGCTTATCCTAGGAAGGTTTGAAATCTGATCACCTCTAAGTTACCT
Organism: Chamaea fasciata; assembly: GCF_029207755.1. Taxonomy (NCBI): domain Eukaryota; kingdom Metazoa; phylum Chordata; class Aves; order Passeriformes; family Sylviidae; genus Chamaea; species Chamaea fasciata. The sequence continues at coordinate 15,528,116 of NW_027094088.1, read as the reverse complement.
GTCAGTGCTCTTCATGTTAATAATAACCCCACATTGACCAAAAATACAGCCTTATTATTTATCTTTGACTTTCTCTATAGCATATTCTACAGATTCACGGCATCCGTTGCAGAGAAGCCTTTTTTTTTTTTTTTCCCTACATATAATGCCATTTAGTTTCATCAACTTTTGGTTTTCTCTGCCTCTTCATGCAATCTGACCAGAGGTGATGAGCAACTTCTTCTCTATGCCTCCTGTCATCTGGAACAGGCTTGTCACTATTTTTCTGCTTTGGTGGCTTTCCAGCTCATTCCAAGTCTCAGCTGAAAACTATTCCCTTCTCCCTTACTTCTGTCTTCCTGCCCTTATTTCTCAGAAGCTACATTACTGGTTTATGTAAAGTGGTTGAGAGGTGGACTTTGCATGATGGACAGAATTCAAAGACCTAATCCTTTAACCTTGACTTACTAAGATATATGCCTGTAGTGGAGACAATGGGGTTAGAAGAATCTTTGGGATCAAAGCTATCTGCAGACCAAGGAGACTTTCTCTTTGGATACATAGAGGAAAGAGTAAAGATTTTATTTAGAGCATCCCCAATTGTAAATGGTAACTCCAACTCTCATGTGCTTCATGGGCTACAGGGATACTGCAGCAGAGTATGCTGCTCCAGCATGGACCTGGGAGCCAGCTGTCCCTGTATAATTAGCAGGTCAGGAAGATAAATGACCAGTGATGAGCTGTAGGAGGCCACAGACAGGTTGTAGGATGGAAATGGTTTTTCATGTCAGATCCTGACACAGGTCAAGTTAGATGGAAGGAGAGGCTGGCAGTAGTATCCAGAATGGGCTGAAAGGCCAAGAGTTTTTTCAGAGGGAGAGGCAGGACTGGGTTCTGTCTGGGTTGATTTTAAAACTCTGCCGTGCAAGAACCTTCAGCATGATGATATTGAGTTGGAAAATGAGGCTGGGAGTCGTACAAAATGCTGGCAAGTATGGAAGAAAAATGCTATGGACAACTGACCTTAAGGTATGGATGATCTTGGAGGGGAAGTGCCTGGTTGACTATGCAGTGGTGATGCAGAATGGTTGGTGCCTTGACAAAATACTGATTCTTTCCATGTCTCACCATGCTGAAAACCCTCATGATTTTGATTCAGGTTTGGATGCAAGGAACAGGAAATGTCACCACACAATGTGACATGCTGCTCTTTGGCCATAAGAAAAAGAGGATAAAATGAATGCTGGGCAAGAGGCATTCTTGTAGCAACAGCAACATCATTTTATCACTTTTTTGTTTCGAAGTGTCAAGACTCAGAGGAGGACCTGTAACCCAATTAGTCGGCCTGAGCACTGTGAAATGACTGCTTGGTCTTACTCTACCAGCCCTTGCCCAATACAGAACACTTTTCATGCCCTATTAGGAGTCTTAGACTGTCATCAAAGTTTTTCAGCTGCAGTCATCATCTAGTATAAGCAGGAAGCAAGAGATTGACTTTGTCAATAATATTTTCCATATTATAATATTCAGGCTATGTTAGATTAAATTCTCAGGTGGTCTTAGGTGGTGCACAAGCCTATGCCCCTGAGTGAAAACTGAACTAGGAGAAAGTTATCCATTAACATTAGATAAGTAGAAACCCAGGTATGTGGACAATTATATCATCAAAGCTACCTGGAAGCTTTTAATACTTTGAAGAATGTCTGTGCATCTACCTCTGCTTCCTCATGATACTTCAGGGCAAAGAAGGAAAAAAAGCTCATGTCATGGTTTAAGTCAGCAGGCAGCTGAGCACCACACATCTGCTCACTCAGTCCACCTGTCCCCCACAGGGTGGGGAATTGGAAAATAACATGTAAACCTTGTTGAGTTAGGAGTAGTTTAATAATTGAAACAAAAATCCCCAGAATAATAAAACATAATAAAAACCATAATAATAACAAATAGTAATAATAATTATAATAATACCACCAACAATAACAATAACAACAGCAATAATAATAATGGAAAGGAGAAGTAGAGAGAGATAAAACCCAGGAGAAAAAAGTGATGCACAACACAATTGCTCACCACCCTCTGACTGATGCCCAGCTCATCCCCTGGCAGCAATTGGTCCCTCCTGGCCAAATTCCCTCAGTTTATACCCTGAGCATGACGTTCAGTGTTATGGAATATCCCTGTGGCCAGTTTTTGTCAGCTATCCTGGCTGTTCTCCCTCCCAGCTTCTTGTTCTCCTCACTGGCAGAGCATGGGAAACTGTAAAGTCCTTGATTTTTAGAGTAAGCCTTCCTAGCAACCACAAAAACATCAGTGTGTTATCAACATTATCCTCATCCTAAATCCAAAACAGCACTCATAAGCTACAAAGCAGAAAATTAACTCTATCCCAGCCAAAACCAGTACAGCCTTAGAATCAAAATTATGTATGAAATGGAAAAAATTCTTTCTGTCCCTGGCAGGTAATCAGTAGAAGCTCCAGAGCATGGAATAAATTTTATGTAAACATATAATGTAGCAGCACCTTTTTTTCCAAACCCACTTGGTGATTCAAGGACTCATATCACAAGTTTAAATTGAAGTTTCTGCCCATCACTGCTCTATTTGAAAGGCTATTCCAGGATGTCATTCTTCCAGTGGTTGGAAACCTTCCCCAATTTCCAGTCTAAATTTATTCATGACCAATTTATATCCATTTGATCTTGTTCCAGCATTATCCTCTAGGTTAAATAATTCTCCTCCCTCCCCAATATTTACTCCTTGATATATCTCTACAGAGTCATTTTCTCTCATCTCCAGTCTTGTTTAACTAGGCCAAACAAACCAAGTTCTTTCTTCTCTTTTTGTAAGATAGATCTTCTGTTGCTGAGGAAAGAGCTCTTTCTCTTCACCCCTGCTACCTCCAGTTTCTCTGCTTGGAACAGAGGTGGCAGGAACTGTGGTATCAGAAATGAGGCCTGACCATTGCTGTGGGTGCTGTTTCCCTGTGTCCATCAACATTAGCCTGGCCTGATGCACCTGAGATTCAGACTGGCTTTTCGCCACTGTGCCTCACTCCCAGCTCCCTGTCATCTGGCACTGGGATAGATGCACAGCTTTTCAACGTTGGCAACATATTATTTCTGTATGATTTGCTTGGATGTCAAAGGATATGTGTATTAGGAAGATGAAAGTTCCACTTTCTTCCATGGCAAATTTGTTCTTTTATGCAGAACGGTTCCCAACAGAAACATTCTAAGGGAAATTCTCAGAGTGGAAATTTCCATTCTCCCCTTCACATGAATACAACGTGCTCTTAAATTGGAAGCCTAACTCCTAGGAGGACCTAGTAAGCAAATATGAAGAGACAAGGCTATTTTGGACCTTGCTTTGGAGAAATGTGGGATTTTCTGGCTTGTTTCGTTTTAATTAAAGTAACTTTAGAGAAAGATGAAAAACAAAGACTTGTAAGTCTGAAGTGAATGAAAATAAAACAGTCTCAGAAGACCTAATCTCCAAGGGCCTTGTCTCAGCTTCAGGAGGCAGCTGAGCTTGCTCTGCACCTCTCTGGATTAGAGCCTGAGAAATGCAAGTATAGAATGCATTCTATACTTGCAGCGGAAGCTTAAGTTGCTTTAAAACAAGCAAATATGTTAGTAAAGTATGTGATCATTTGTTGGAGATAGTAAGAGAAATAACTGTGTAGAGAAGCAGATTTCTTCTGTTGCTGTTGTTGTTTGGGAGTTTCTGGTTGGTTGTTGTTGTTGTATTATAAAGCAATCAGGAAGGGATGTACTGAAATGGTGCAATTCAACGTGATTAAAATAGAGTTGATTCATGTTTCAACTAGATTTTCTTGTTTTCTTGCTTGAATGCCTATCCAAGTTCAGTAGAATGAATTAGGCTGAATACTGAATGTGGTTAAGAATTGTCCAAGAAGTTTCCAGCACTTCTAATAAACTGTGTGAGCATTCTGCATGGCCAGACTTTGCACTGACCTGTGAAAATAAACTTTTTAAACACTGGTAATACTCAGATTTGATGCATAGATGACATAGAATTGGACCTCTTCTTCATGCTAAATGTTTGGAAAAGAGGGAACAGACCTCATTCTTCAAGAGGCTGGAGAGCAGCTGCAGTTCAGAGTTGGACACTTTTCTGTTTGAATATTCTACTTCTTGAAAAATGCAGATTTAGGTCAGTCAAAATATGATCATGAACTGATGTTAATAAGTGATCTGTTAGCAACATTTCTGACTGTTAGCAAAATTTCTGACATTTCTGACTGAAGGCTAAAATTGTTTGTTTGCTGTTTCCCTGAGGAGAATGTTTCACTAAAATATTTACACTTACGTTTTGAAATAGAAGGTCAAAGAAAACCAGCCTAAAAACAACGTGACATTTTATTTGGTTGAAATGATTGATTAGAGGAAATGGAAGAGGGGAATAAGGGAGTATTTCATACTGGAAAACTGTTATTCTTTTGTTTACCTGTTTGTTTCGGGTCTGAATAAATCGAACCACTTTTTGATGTTTTGGTTTGGCCAGTGCTCTTTGTCAGTCAGTCTCAGAGGACTTGCAGAACAATCTCCTGGGATCATACTTATCTGTGGCCAAAGCTGATACCTGAGGGGGTTTGGGGAAGCCACATCTTTCTTTTTAATAGACTGGATGCATTTTTCTGACATCAGTTTTATCACCCTCTGAATCCAGCTAAGCCTTTCACATCTTTGCCATACAAGTACCATCCAAATTAGTACTTGCAACAGCATCTCAACTGTATGCCATGTATACAACAGTGATCTCAGCTTATTTTCAAGACAGATAATTAAGATTCAGTAAGAATAAATGACTGACCCATTGTTACTTTAACGATTCATTTGTGAAGTGTAAATGATTAATTGGAAGCTCTTGCCTTCCTTTCACCTGGCCAGAATGATTCTATCACAACGTAGGGAATAGCAAACAAATCTCTCCATCAGAAATCTCTAATCTTTTGTTGATGGCTTGTTTGGCAGGCTCTGTGGATCCTCTGGGACATCTTCCAAGCAGGGCCCAAAGAAATTAATTGTATCCTAACCTGTTTTGAAATATAGGTCAGCCTTTCATGGCTTTGGTAAAGCAAAGGCAACCTTAATCATCTAAGACAGTAAAACCTTTCCAGGTTTTCAGGTGGAGGTGGAGGTTTTCAGGCTCTCCTACTGAGGATTTTCCAGGACAAAATAACATTCTGACAGAGGAGAGGAGAGGAGAGGAGAGGAGAGGAGAGGAGAGGAGAGGAGAGGAGAGGAGAGGAGAGGAGAGGAGAGGAGAGGAGAGGAGAGGAGAGGAGAGGAGAGGAGAGGAGAGGAGAGGAGAGGAGAGGAGAGGAGAGGAGAGGAGAGGAGAGGAGAGGAGAGGAGAGGAGAGGAGAGGAGAGGAGAGGAGAGGAGAGGAGAGGAGAGGAGAGGAGAGGAGAGGAGAGGAGAGGAGAGGAGAGGAGAGGAGAGGAGAGGAGAGGAGAGGAGAGGAGAGGAGAGGAGAGGATGTCCTAAAGCCTGGAACTTCTGTTGATAGCTTCTCCTACTCCTTCAGTTTTTTTCTTCCTAGCTGCCTTTAAATTCCCAGAACATGAAGCCAGTTTTTGAAACAGGAAACTGAAGCAGAAATGTTAACTGACTCAATCAGAGAAAAAGTAACATGGAGTTCAGAAACTTCAGACTCCCCTTCCAACACTGGAATCATCAAACAGCTCCCCTCTGGAATGATTAAGTCATCAGATGGGATGATGAAGCCGACTCCTGTGGGAGGCTGTTGACGTGGTTCTGATGAAATTTGCTCCTCAGCCCTTTCCGAGACTATTGATCCTTCTGGCCCCAGCATGCTGCCTGTGTTCTGCAGGGGAAGCAAAGCCACCCCAATGGGGCACAATATTCCTCTGCTAAGTTCTTATAGAGCTGGTTGGCCTCAGCCCAGAGACACTGTCTACAGGTGGCTTTCCCACTTGGGCCAGTCACATGCGTGAACATGAATATTTGTCTGCTTGCATTATTTGCAGAGCATTTTGTAAAGAATTTTCTTTTTAGAACACATTCTTCATCACATCAGGGAAACAACGAGTTAATTTTTAACCTTTCTCCACCGAGAGATTTACTAATTCTTTATCTCCTTGATGCAAATATGCAATACCAGTGTCAGAAAAGATGATCATCAGCACTTATTTCCTGGATCACTACAGAAATATCAAGACAAACTACACTTATTTAAGGGTACATTTCTCAATGCTCTCAGGCTTTCCTGCTGTCTTAACATCAGCAGCCGTTTAACCACTCTCTAAGCTTTCAGTATTTTTTCTAACTTGGGATAAGCAAATATTGATCGTGACTAAGATAGTAACTGAGTTCATTCATGATAATAGATGGTCCATTGGCTGCACCCATTAAAGCTCCTTTTAAAAGCCAGAAACAACTTTAATTGCCTGGAGAGACATGGGATGACATTGCAGTAGATTGAAACCTATTAATAACAGTAAATTCAAGGTTTACCCTAGCTTGTTTATGCTTGTTAGTATTAAAGCTTCCCATGGAATAGAAAGATGACTAAAAGGGTCATTTCAGACAGAATACCAGCCTGATTATGCAGCTTTTATCAAATACCCTCTTTAATCACTAAGAATATCATCATACAAAGCTGCAGTACTTTCTTGAAAAGACTCAGTTCTCTATTAAATGGGCTTTTTCTCCATTAGCTGAAAGATTTGTAAATCTGGCATTTCTTTTATGCCCTATCATTTTGTTTGCCATAGGAAGAGAGGACCAGAGGACATCACTGAATTCCTAGATTCCAGAGGGCATGAGTAATTCCTAGGAATTACTGCTGAGGAAGGATGCACAGTTTTTCAATTTCTAGCATCTGTGTCTGTTTGAAAACCAGAAGCAATTACAAATATGTCTCCAGTCTCAATGAATGATTTTAGAGGCTTTTGTAAGCCAAGACCTTCAAGATATTAACAAAACACTGCTTCTAGCAGCAAATAATAGTGCCTGGCAGATGTATCTCGGGACGTCTCAAACTTCAGTAAACCTTGGTTCGTGTGGTACACAGGCAATGAGTTTCATTTTTGTAGACACTCAAGCAGAAGAAACTTTAGTCAAGAAGAAAGGATCCTCATCTAAGGATGAGGGCAGGGTTCCTTTATCATATATTATTTCAGAACCACATGGTCTTCCATCAGTTCTCAGAATCACCAGTGCTTCAAGCAAAAGAACTGCTGAACTTCCTCAGGTTTGTCTCGGAGATCTGTGATCGTGCTAGCACAGCTCCTCTTGTATATATGTCAAATCACCTGTGAAACAATACAAAATTAGCATGGTGGGGTTTCATAGCCATGCTGCACCAAGAGAAACAGTGAAACAGATCTCTGGCTTCTTCGACCCATTATCTCCCCTGGGAGATAATATATCTCTAATTTATCTGAAACTAACTGCTTTATTAAAATTGGCAGGCATGTGGAGAGGACTCCCAAGGACTGTTTCCGTTACACTCTGCAATATACAGAACTTTGATTTTTTTTTCTGAATTTACAGTGAAATTAAATACTATATTTACTATGAGGTCATTCCATAATTTGGGGGGGAGGGTTTAATAAAACCTCCCCCCTGTGTTTGGCAGGGTGTCTAAAGCTGACATCAGCAACATCTGGGAGCACAGAGTAGCACCTCACAGATGCTGAGCAACAATCTCACTGAGGCTAATGCCAAAGACATTTGTTCATTGCGTACAAAATTAGGCCCCCAGCCAACATTTTCCCATTTGAAGTTAGGCACTGCAGTTGCTACTGAGTACCACAAACATGTTCCAAACGTGCCTGCAACAGCATTACATTTTTCAGAAATGAAAGAAAATCTTCTGCAGTTGAGTATTACTGCCCTTTTTATCCAACCTAAAAAGTTTAGAGCAAAGGCAAATGGAAATTTGACAGGTCTGTCACACAGAAAGGCAATGTCGCTACTTATTCTTCAAGAATTCTTTACACTACCATGCTTTGCCCCTGCCAACAGCTGAGGGAGACCCTATAGTCACCCCCTCTTCAACAGTTACTGAGTTTTGGGGAAGGAGTACATTTGAAAATTAATGAGGAAAAGCAACTCCTAAGTGCAGTGGGGTCATCTTCATTTTTTAAGCACTTTGCTGATTCTGCTGTCAGCCCTAAATGCCACCTTATCAGCAGACTGAGAAGTCCACTCCCAAAAGTTTCTTGAATATACACTTACTGTTCATTATTTCTCTCACAATGCTCGACTCAGCATTAAATTAGCCTCACAGACAGAAGGTAAATAACTGTCAGTATTTTTTGCATTGAAATGGGAAAAAATGGTGCTTTTGTGATAACACAACAAACATCAAATGAAATGGTCGGTTGTACACACCAGCTGAATTTAAGGTCACTTCTCAGAAAAGGTCTTTTTCACTCCATTTGCAATAAGTTAAGATGTGACCTGTGTTCCTAACATAATAATCCAAAGACCTCCAGTGAACTTATTCCATTTCCAGAGAATGAGATACAGGAACCCTACTGCCTATAAGGAATTCAAAAATTGTTTGAAACCCCACTGAGGTGTCAAGCCATGAGGCTAGAAAGCAGAAAGCCTTTATTCACAGCAATTTTGGGGGGAGCATGTCTGTGTACTAAGAAGGTGGTCTGGCTGATGCCCTGAAACAGCAAAAGCATGAATACCTGGGATTTATGTGAAATGCATTCCAATGTAGAGTGGACACAGAGTCGGCTGTTCACAATCCCAGATAGGTGGTTCAAAGTCAGTAGAAGCCTTGAAAGCCACAAAGCACAATGACCTGTACAAAATGCAGAAGAATTTCAGGCATATGAAATCTGGACAGGAAGCAGGAAGGCAGCATGTCCATCTTGAGAGGGGGACTAGCTAAGGGAGAAGGGATATTGCTACACAAGGGAGGCAGGTTCTGTCCTGCCTGTTCTTTTTCTTTTCAGAGGAAAAGCGATGACCCCAAGAGGACTCCTGAGCATATCAAACACCTGAGAACCTGTGAGAGCAGTAAGGGAAGGGAGACAGAGAAATGTGCACAGTATTTTATTACTTCCTTGTACTGAAAGTAAAAGGAGATAGTGCTTCTAAATCTTTCCATAAGCATGTCTGTATGTTTTAGCCATATGTTCAACTAAAGCCCTAAAGAAATGTACTATAAATCCAGAGCACCTAGTGGGAAAATCCCCTAAGCTATAAAGCGATTTAGTACCAGATCTGGTAACTCAGGGAAGCTGAGCTACAGGTTGCTCTTCCTCTGCAGGGTCCAGAGACAGAGATCCTGTGTCCAAAACGTCGTTGGTTCTGCGGTCTGTTCAGATTAATGTCTTTGGGAAAAGGCAAGACCCAGCTGGGAGCTGCCTCATGAGTACCTGAGCAGCAAGAGCTCTTCACAGTGCAAAAGCAAAGCTCCACCAAAAGCTTTCCAGCGAGGCTCTGTTTCCATGAACTGTTTGTGTCAGTCAGTACAGGACCAGACTCCACACTGGGATATTACGTGATGCTGGAACATTTTCCATTTCACAATATAGATGTTTTGAATTAAGTGGTCAGTTGAGTCCTCTTGGAGAAACTCCGTCCCAGATACAGAATTCCACTGCAAGGTCCCTTGGTATCTGTGAAACAGGAATTTTTAGCTAGCTTGACTGCTTTTAAAATTTCAACCATCACTTCAAATGCCATAAAATTGGCCTTTTCCCTCTTGTGAGCACAATTCACTTGAGGGCACTGAAGCAAGGCAAGATTGTATTTGTGCCTGTGTATTGCTCATTCAGGTGATCAGGGAAAAAAATCACACAGCGTTGGTGATGTGTTGGATCCTACAAGGTATGAAATCACAACACACTCTGCACAAACGTGTGGTTTGCCAGCTTCCAGCATGCTCCTTTCTTACACATGAACTTTATAAGCTCTCTTGTGCACACCTGTATCCAAAGGCTTGCAAACAGGTGCATATTTTGGAGTAGATACCTTCATTTATGCAAGGTGGGGCAAGCAGAATTACAGGACAGGTATGGCTCTCAAATGTCCCCATGCTGTTCTACATAGTGCTAAATAGAAGATGAAATTAGATAGATAGATAGATAGATAGATAGATAGATAGATAGATAGATAGATAGATAGATAGATATTTAAATGAGTATGGTATTTCTCCCATTATAAACACAGTAATTCATCTTATTCCATTTTTTCCCCCAAACATGCTTTATAGGATGGGGTTTCCTATTTTATAACCTGACACTCGGCGTTGATTTGTTTGTTTTTCTTAATGGGCAAAACGGTTGTACTGATGCACCCTGGTGCTGGGTGATGCTAACAATCAGTGGTTCACGGCTGACACTTGAAAGCAGGAGCTTTATGTGATGGATTAAACTTGTCATTCAGAAGCTCCATTCTGCTTTTATCTGTGGCATGCTCTGTCCTTGATAAAGATTCTTACCAAATAAGAAAAAATGTTCAGGGTACTCAATAACAAAAGAGGAAAGATGAATCTGGATGAAAGTGAGAAAATATTTCAGACAAGTGGTGACTCATCTATTTTTATTTTCCATGCATAATTTCAGGGATCTGTAGATAGTTGTGGCTAGGGAATAACCTATGTAAAAGAAGCAGCTTGGCTGGAATTGAGAACCAAATTTGCAATCAGGCACTTAATTAGAACACAAACACTGTCAAATAGTAACATTATCACCTATAATTGGTCCACCAGAAAGAAACACTAATTGTGACATTAGAGGATAGAACGCTTTCAGGCAGGATCTCTGTTAAAATGCAAACACTAATTGATGTGATGAGGAAGACAAAAATCCAAGGTAATAAAAGAGGCTATTATGCTTTATCTTGGCAAATGGAAGGCTACTTCAGAAACACTCAATAGCTAAAGAAAGGGCAGGTGGCTTAAGCAAAGCAGTAAATGAAATAATGAGCATTGTTGATTCACTGCCTTTGTCTCAGGGAGCCAGAGTGATTACAAAGTGATGAGCAAGAGCCACAATCTACTTTCTGCCTCATTAGTGTAAATCCAAAGTAGCTTCATTGAAGTCAGTACAGTGGGTATTTACAGGCTTTCAGGTCTGGCCCCTCAGTTACAAGCCCTGGACACTGAGCAGCAAGGCAGTGAGTAAGGAATTCAGCCCATGCCTTTCATGGATTGGATGCTAATTGATCAGCAGTTGTTGAGCCTAACCCTAGTGAGGGAAGGTCTACCAAAGTACTGGCTGGGCTGGCAGCTGGATCCTGGTGGCCTAAGGTGTCTGTCAGGCAGTTTAGCTCAGCAGGCTTAGGAAGCAAGACTGCACTACATGGAGGGACTAAGGCCGCTTCTCCTTGAAGTTTGCTGTCTTCCTACGAAGTCCCAAACAAAACAGGCATCACCAGCCCCATTGCCAGCTCCCTCTGTATTCTTCCTTCCAAGCTGACATGTCTCGACACTGAAAATTTTATCTAGAAATAGTCCCCATCCTCAGCTGTCTCTTTGAAATAATTGTGTACAGACACTTTGCCTTGAGGCCTTGCCACTGGCCCTTGGATCTGGCATCACACCCAGAGTACAGATAACAGATGACTTGTGGGAATTCAGTGGAAGAGGGAAAATATAAATGGCATCTCCCTCTACACAACCAGGAGTGCTGATGCATAGTAGTCACTATTCCTTTCCAAAATCTAGCTGAAAAACATTGCTACTACACATGATCTCCTTGTAGATAGCTCAGCTTTGTTCCTCAACAGTATTTTTCTCCTTTTGCTTTGGTGACACTCTAACATGCCTATCCAAATCAAGATCTCCACATTTGGCTGTGGTGAAGCCTTCCTGAAGCAGTGTTGCCTAAAGAGCTGACTGTTTATATTCTCAGCTAAGTACAAGCAGAAGTGCTAGAGCAAAGCAATTTCTAATGCTTGCTCAGTCTATTATAAACCCATCTTTCACACACAGTATTCCATTTCCAAGAGTCTTCTGACTGATTTTGAGGCTGCATGGTACTGCTCAGGTCTGTTACCCGGTAGTATTTCTCGCAAAGGTTTGCTAGAATGCGGATATGTGAAATTTACTGGGTCTTTCCCAACATCTAAACAGTAGAATTTAGATCCCAATCAGGTAATACGTTTTTCCTAGCATGAATATCTTAGTGCTTGAGATTTGTGAGTCTTTTATCAGCAGAATGTGCCTTCCATGGGTGTCATACCCTCACCTCTCACACCCCACTGTGCTTCCACAGAAGTCCCCCGTCTGACTTGTTCTCTTTCACTTTTTTGCTGATGCTGAAACACAGACCTACCAATGTGACTTTTCCCCTCCACAGTAAAGGTTAGCATGTATTTAATCCCCCCCGCATCCTTTGAGACTACCTTGGTTTTCCTCCACTTTTCAAAATTAATTGCCAGCGACAGAGTCAATTCATTAGCTAAATTAAAAACCTGGGAAGCATATTGTCAAGATCTGCTGATCCCAACCTATCACAGAGTTGAACAAAGTATTTCCTTACCTGGCCTTCATTAGCAGCTGTATTGGCCAGGCTTCTATTCCTTTCCGATTATTCGAACCACTCTCCCTGTTAAAGACCAATTAAAAAAAGAAGATAAAAAAGCAGACCAGCAACTCAACCACTGGAGATCCCTCATTGATTTCTTTGCCACTCTTCATGCATTAATGGGCCCATTTTCACATTTTCACTTTTTCTCTTTCAAAGTATTAACAGCTGTTCTTGTGCCATTTAAAGCCTATCAACAAAGACACCTCTTCATCTCAGTTTTCAGCTCTAACTTTCTTGTGGTTTGTGGGAATGAAGCAAAGTGAAACAGTGTGAAAAGTACATATCTACATGCTTTGATGCACTACCTAATTTCCTTGGGAGTGGTAAATAAGAGTCTGATAGTTGCCACTAGTCTCAGAACCCTACTTATTTTATTTTTGCTCATCAAGTACATGCAGATTATTTCATTGAGTGCCTTAGGCATGCAAGGTTGCATCATCACCCAGATGCAGGCAAAGATTACCCTTCCGTTGTCTTGTCTCCAGGCACCTCAGGGCTTTTTCCATATTGTCCCCAAGGGAACATCCACTCTACAGGTGGCAGAGCCATTTGTGTCTGTACAGCACCTGCACCGGTGACACTGACCAGAAACAAATTCCCGTGTACTGAAGTCAGGTACATCATAATACCTTCTCCTGATCAACAGCTTTTTTGGGGGCAAATATAGTAGAGAAGGAAGAGCCTGAAAAGATTAGAGTAGCTGATTCCACTCCAGACAATATCGCCCAGAAATATGAAAGGGGAGTGTGGAAGAGGGCTGCAGTATGCCACCCTACATTTTTTATCTAATTCTCAGAAAAAATCAGAGAGCAAAGACTCCAGTCTTGTCAGCCTGACTTATCACTGGGGCCAGCTTTAACTTCGTAGTTAAGATAGAGGTCAATAAGGTGCCCATATAATTTCCAAAATAAAGAGTAAATTTGAGAAGACATGGTCTATCTCAGCAAGATGGTGTGCATAAAGGAATCAATTAAATTGCTCTGCAACATTATCTGTAACAAATTATTCTGTACATTAGTTGAAAATATGAACTGTGCCCAGGGTCTACCCAGTTACACTCAATAGGAGACTTACTAATCACTGAAATGAGCCTAAGCATTAGGCTCAAATTGATTGAATCCCAGAGGAAAATATTGAGAACTGAAACCTGTAGAAGTCCCACAGCAGCAGCTTCTTTTGATGGAAATCTGATTGATCTGTGCAAGCAGGAAAAAAGCCCATAAGAAACTGATTGTTGAGATTATTAGAACATTTCCTGTGGCCAGCATACAATAATCTGCAATAACAGACATTTTCAGTAGTGCATGAAACTGTGGCAGAGTATAAGTGTCCAACAGAACGTAGTGAAGAGGGCAGATTTAAAGATATAGTTCCCAGTCCAGGGTTGTGCGCGTTTATAAGGCTATCCACTAGAGAAGAAGAAGAGGTGGAATGAAAAAGACAGAAGCACAGGATTAATTCAGTCCACTTAGCATTTATTTCCAGTAAGTAATCTGAGCTCAAAGGAATAGAAGTATACAGATCGATTTGAAATCCTTCTGCACTGGATTGTATGTTACAGAACACTTGTATACACTTCAGTTTGTTTCCAGTTGTGAACTCGTGAAGCACCAGGCATAATACAACATTCTGACTGTTGTGACAGGAAAGCTGTGATCAGAAGAGAGGGTCCTGTGGAGGTGGGGCAGTGCTGAACTGAGCCAGTTTTCTGCTCTGCCTGTAGAGTTGTGCTCAGGTCTCACCCTGGACTCACTCCCTGGAGAAGGGTTCCAAGTTGGCTGTGCACGTGTGAACAAAAGTGTGAGAAAAATCTGGTTTAGTTAAGAGGCCTGAATGAGGTTAACTATTAAAGGGTCAGAGCCCCTCACTTTATTTTTTTCCCTCTCTTTCTCTTTCACCCACTGTTTGCCCCAGCTCTTGACCATCTTCATGAACTGTAGTCTCTTCTCCACTTTTATTTCTCTTTTCCCTTGTGTTTCTTGGGCAAATCATGGCTGTCATTTTCTATTCCACACTCCATACTGTTTGTTGTGGGAGTGGGGAGCTCGTGGAAGTGTGTTGTGACTTGTGAGCCAGCACCTTTGAGAAATTTCTTTGGTGGACTTGAAAGTTTATGGAAGTGTACAGTACAAAATTAAAGACTTGTTAGCCACCACACGTGCAAGTCTATTGTACAAATTTAAGGGCTCATTAGTCAACATCTTTTGAGTCTCAGTGGTGGGCTGGCTGCTGAAGTTGAATGACTACTCAGTAAAGAAAAAGAGTTCCCTGAACCCATGGCCTGGTGTCTTTGTTCAGCCTGGTGAGAATTTATAACAAACATCATGGCCCTCCCTGCACCCTCTTCTTTAATAAAACAACAACCACCACCAAAAAAAAAAAAAAAACAACAAACAAACAAACAAAAAAAAAAACAAGCAAACAAGAAAAGAACTTGTACATCTGGTTCTCTGTGCTATGTGAAGTTCTCCTCCCTTTCAAACCCTCCCTGGTGCCTCTTCCCCAGGAAAAGTCTATTTCAGGAGAAACCATCTTTTTGTAGGAGAACAGTTTTTAAGAGAAATGGATGCACATGGCACAGTCTATTCTAGGATAGGCACAGTTGCTGAAAGCTTTCCGTGTCCTGGGTCAGTGAATTCCAGGACCAGCTCCTGGGTCCTCGTGCACTGAGGCTCTAGGCTCCCGACAGCTGTGTTTCATGGAGGTAGTTCAGGTTGAATCCTGTGTGCCCTGACCACCTCTGCAGGCCCAGCAGCAGAGAGTCATGGTGGGCTGGTTTGAGCAGCTGCAATGCTGTGTGTGCATTGCTGCTTTTTCCTCCCTTCAAAGGTCTGGTCAGGATCACAAGCTGTTCTCCCTGGACATGACCATGGTGGCTGAAGACAGATTCTCCTTGGTGCACACTAGCCAAGCTGTGGGAATGTCTCTGGCAGGCCTGCTGTGCCAGCTTTCAATCCCCAAGATGCTGGAATTAAGAGAAAGAACGGCTTTCGATTTTGAGTGACTGCTTTAATTGCTGATTCTGAGCAATGCTATTACTAAAGGAGAAGTGATAGTTAAACACCTGCCCTTTTCACAAAAAATGCAGGAACTCAGAGACCTTTGAAAAAGTCTCCTTTGGCTCTTTTACACTATAGCTGTTACTACACTGGTGTGGCACTAAAGCAGCCATTCAGCTTCAGCTCACTGGTAAATACAAAGGATGGAGGAAGATAAACGTCCTACTTTGAAAGAATTTCCTTTTTGGACTTCTCTTGCTATCAGTGGATGAACTGTCCTGGACAGCTTGTTCTGAGTGAATCTGATCAAGGAGGGGAGTTGGACCAGAGGACCTCCACAGATCCCAAAAGCCCATCAGTGGGCATCGCTGTGGTGAGCAATGTGACAGAACAGGCAGGGAGCTGGAAGCTGGAGCTGTGGCTTTGTCTCAGACTCCTGAAAGCTGGTATGTCACTGGGACAGCCTTTCTCCCTGGGATCCTCCAAACCCTGGGCAGCAGTGGAGGTTCTCTGTCCCCCACAACTGTACCCAGTGACTACCTCCCAATGGGCGTCTTTGCATGTCCAAGTTATGTCCTCCTTTGGCGTCCCACACCTGCATGGTGTCACTCACGGGACAAGTGAGCACAGCTCAGCCAGAGCACAAGCTTGCCTTTCTTTCCAAAACTCACCTGGTGAGCAGCAAAGTTGTCCTCCATTGCCAGACAGGGCCATTGGAGGCCCTTGCTTGGGATCAGCCTGCAAGAACCAGGCTCTGCTCACAGAGCAGCCCCACAACAGAAAGAGCACTGGGGAGCTGCCACCCAGCCACAGCAGCCTGAGTGTGGCAGAGCTGGGACCCTCTGCCTTCCTGGGCTCTCTGCCCTGCATTTCTCCCAGTGCCACTGGCAAGGACATGCCAGCGTTCCAGGTGGCTCTCCAATCCCTCTGCTTGCTGAGAGGCACCACAGACCCTTCCTCCCTTCCACACAAGTTCACTCCACTAGTGACACATCCCTGGCACCCCAGCCCAGCCACAGGGCAGCCATTCTCACCTTTGCCAGGTCCTCAACCAGACTGTCCAGGCTCCTGGCACTCAATGTCCTCCACTGGGTAAAAGATAAGAAGTGGAAGAGGGGAGCAGTGATGCCTCTGCTGCTTGGCTGGGGAAGCAGAGCTCAGGGACAGAGCCCAGAGCAGAGACACTGCATGGCAGCAGCTCACCTCCTTCTCCAGGGCTTAGATGCTTAGCAGATAGGTCACTTGGGCTCCCTTTGTCCTGTGCAGTGGGAAGGGACAGGGAGAGAGCTGGATAAGCCCCCAGCGGCCTGTCCTCTTTTCTTAGGCAGCTCTGCCCAACATTGCCTCCAAACCTAGGGGCACCTCTGCCTAGCTGGGGAGTGGGGCTCTGCTGTCCAGCTGCTCCTGGAGCATCTCCCAGCTTACCCCTGTAGTGTTCCCACCCACAGCTCCTTCAGGGCCTAGGAGCTGCAGAAAGAGAGGAGAACCAGTGCTAGGCCCTGCTGCTCCCCCAGCCGAAGGGCAGATGTGCCTGCACAGCCCTACCCCATGGGAAAGGACGCAGGGGCAGGACAAAGACCCATGGTGGGGGCAGGACAGAGGTGCTGCCCAAGCCATGGCTCCGAGCTGCCAAAACAGCAGCTTTTACCCTGCCCTGCTGGGGCCTAAAAGGTGACCAGGGGATGAGGGACATGGAAATGCCCCCATCAGCTCCCTGCCAGGGGAGGCAGAGAGCATTCCCAGGATGGTGTGTGCATGGCTGGGAACCTCTCCTGCCCTACCATGGGGGTGTAACATCACAACTAACTCAGAAGTGGCACTGCAGGAGCCAGTGGGCCAGATAAGGATGACTGAGGTCTCATCCTCATCACTGTGTTCCTCCTGCTCTTCCTCTTCTTTCTCTGCCACTGCCTCCTTCTTGCTGCTCAGCACCCACAGCTGGCCCAGGGCTAAGCAGAGCTGTGGGTGCAGAGAGGTGCTGGGCTGCAGAGAGGAGAAGCAAGCAGTGAGCTGCAGGTGGCCTCCCTGAAGTCCCCCTGGGCACAGCCCTGGTGTCAGTGTCAGGATGGACACTGGTGCATCCAGCACTAAGGTGCTGGGAGTTATGCCACGGCATCTCTGCCCTGTCCCACAGCCAGGGATGGTACCCTACTGGGGGGTCATGACAAGACCGAGACCCAAACTCATTCAAACTGAAATGTGAAGAATTAGGCTTCACATGTTGAGCAAGTTGATCTAGTGGACTCTGAAATGAGAAGAGCTGGACGTATGTCCAAAGCATTTGCAGCCAGAGAAATGCCAGTGTCTTGGGTGGGCTTTGAATTACCTCAACTGTATGAGGCTAAACACAGCACAGAAGTGGCTTTTTTTATATTAACTCTATTATCTAACTAATCCTTCAGCAATTGCACTGAAGTTCCTTCCTCAACACTTCTGTAGAGAAAAGATCATGGTTCCTTTTTCTTGCATCCCGCCTGCAATTACACTCAGTGGCATTACAATTATGGAGGCATTACACTGTGGTTCTGCTCCACAGTATCTGTATATTAACATTAATTTGATATAAGCACAAGAATAACGACACGACAGAATAATTGCACTCCAATGATTATATAGTTAAAGTACCTGGATTATAAAAATATACATGCATTAAATATCAAACTAAAGAGATAATAATAAGTCATTAATTCATATAGGCAACTTCCAGAAATATGAATGAGTTATGATTAGCTATCCTAAGGCACAGCACTAATGTAATTACAGTAATTATATTGTATTTATGAAGGGTAAAAAAGGGGAAATTGTTGCATGAACCTTTCTTAAGGCTGTTGTTTTCATGCAGAAATGGAAGAATTTTGATCAGTTTTTTAGAATGACTTATACTCTAAGATTGCTCCCCCTCCCCACTTCTAGCTTCTCATCTTTTTGGCTTTTTTCCTTTCTCTATAGCGGATAGACATGCAGGGTTGTTTTACAGACATCAGCCTTTAACGAGGGAAGGAAGGAAGCCAGGAAGGAAAGGAAGGGAAGAAATGAAGAAAGGAAAGGAAGAGAGGAAAAGGAAGGATGGGGAGGGAGGACAGAGGGAAGGAAAGGGAAAGAAAGAGAAGGGAAGGGAAGAAAAAGAAAGCAAGGAAGAAAAGCGAACAGGTCTGTCCATCATTGCCTGCACAGAGAGAAGAGGCGGGGAACGGTACCCCCGAGCCCCTCACCACACGGGGGTGGCAGCCGGGCTCGGCGCCCGGTGCCCGCCCCCAGCCCCTCCGGGCCATGTGGAGGTGCGGCTCCAGACGTGCTCCTGCCGGAGCGCCGGGTCTCCCGCTGCGGGCAGCAAGCAGGCGCTGCCCGCTCGCCCCCGTTCCCGGGGCCCGCGCTTGTCCCGGCCCCGGGGAGCGCGCACCCGGCCGGGCTCCCGCGGCCGCCGGGCCATTTCTTTCCTCAATGAACGCTCCGCCCGTCCCGCCCCCGTGCATTTGCATAATGACGGCTACCGGGGACACCATTGGCTGCTGGGGGGCGCGCTGGGCCGTGACGTCAGCGCTGGCTGGGTAATGCCTGCGTTGTGGCGGGTAGTTGGAGCCGGCAAAGCCCGCGCAGCGGCGGCCCCGGGCGGACCGGCCGGCGGCGGCCTGAGCTCCCTGCGCACGGCACCGCGCCGCCGCCGCGCTTCCACGCGGCCGCAGGACGGGGCGCTGCCCGTCCCCCGCGGGTCATGGCTGGGGGCAGCCTGCCCGCCCGCCTCCTGGCCGCCGCTTGCCTCGCCTTGAGCTTGGCCCCGGGGGCGGCAGGACCGCGGGACACCCCCGGCCTTTCGCGGGTGCAGAGGAGGAGCCTGGCGATGGACTTCGTCGTGCCCTCGCTGTTTCGCACCTACGTGCGGGAGCTGGTGCTGGGGCCGCCGGGGCACGCCGCGGCGAGGTGCCGCCTGCGCCTGGATTGCGCGCCCCTGCTCCGCGCCGCCCGCGGGGCGCTGCCGCGGGCCGAGCCGCCCGCCGCCCCCGCCGGGCCGTCTGCGGTCGGGCGGCGGCTGCGGCGCGCCAAGCAGCTGGTGCTGGAGGTGGGCGAGGGCACCGTGCGGGACGGCTGTGCCGGCGAGCCGCCGCCGGACTCCGGCGGGGCGCACCTGGAGTTCAACCTCACCGAGCTCTTCGCCTGGTGGCTCCGCGCCGGCGACGGGCGGCTGCGGGTGCGACTGATGCCCGAGCGCCGCGGCGCCCTCCCGGGCAGCGAGCGAGGGCTGTCGGCGGCCATCCGCGCCGCCCGCCCCCGCCTCCTCTTCCACGTCTCCGCGGCAGGTGAGCCGTGCGTTGCATGCCGCGCCCCGCGCCGGGCAGCGCCCCTCGCCCGCTCCCGCGCAGCCCCCGCCGTGTCCCGGCCGTGCGGTGCGCCTTCCCCGCCGGGACACGCGGCCAGCGCCCCGCTCCGTCCCGGTCGCTGACAGCCCCGCGGATGCGGGAAGCGCAGCTCCCCCGAGCAGTCGCGCCTTCCCCTCACGGTTTGTCCTTAAGGGCTGCGCTTTACCGGTGCGAAACGTATCGAGGAGCTTTGGTGAGGCCAGGAGGATTATTTTGAAAGTGATGAGGGATTTTTACGAAACGCCGAGAGTTCCGATGCGCTAGAAAGCCGCAAGCAAGACCGAGAAGGTTAAAGTGTCATTTGTCGAAGGACAGCAAGATCAGGCTCTTTGAAACTTAAAAAATATCATCCTAAAAAGGGGTGCTTCCTCAAAGTGCTGCAAGTGTTTTCAAGGTTATATGCAAGCACACCAGGGAACGGCACAAACATTTCCAGAGCTGGGTCTGGCTCCCAGTTTTGTACATTAATGCTACTATTACTGGGTATTGATATTAATTTTATTACTCTTCTTTAAACATAAAAGAGAAAGGCTGATTGACATTTAAAAACCCCAAAGGATCCTTAGTGAACTGCACTGTATCAGCTACAGTAGAAGTTGTACATCTGAGGAGGCTCATGCAGCACTGGTACTTGTGGTACTGGCTTAGAATTTTGATTCTGGTGTGCGGTGATTGGCAGTCATGGTTTGGGGCAGCTCCTTTATCTCAAATCAGGACTCTGTTTTGGGCCACTGATCAAGAGAAGTTTCTGTTCTGTGTGTGCATTGTATCTTTAACAGAAGCTGTGATTCAGCCTTTCCTACTAGAAGAATATAATACCTAGAGGGCTGTAGGTCCAAATAATTTGTCACAGTGAGTTAAGTCAGGTACCTTTTATGAAGCTTTGTAGGAGTCAATGGTGTGTCCCTGAGTAGTCACCTACTTAATGGACCACAGAATACACTTAAGTAAATTCACAAGAGGAGAGAGAAGTCACTGCTGAGCTTTGAATACAAAGTTGGAGCAACTGATTTTTGATGCTCATCTGAAAAGATGGGATAGCCGTCTGAAGAACTACAAATGGAAACCATCTCCTTCCTTGCTGCCTGAAATGAAAACCAAAGCTGACTGTCAGGGTAGGGTGTGAGTAAGTCCTGCAGCTGTGGCTGAAGCGAACTACCCAGGTTAGCTCTTCCTCTTTTGGATATGGGAGGGGTAACACAGGTGCTGTCCACCACAAGGTGGCTAGGTGAGGCCAGCACCCCCCACCTTCCAGCAGGTCTTGCTTTGCTACGTTGCCGTAATGAAAGAATAATTAAAAATTAAAGACACCAAAACCTACTGTCTCCTCGTCTTTCTGTTCAGGGAATTTGTTGTGGTTCGCACTTGTTTTGATTTACACATCTCCTCGGGCAGTGAAGCCTTAGTTTTGAATGCCATCTTTACACAGGTACTTAGAACAATGATGGAGCTGGAGGACATGCATTTGTCTTCTTAGAGGATGAAGGTGTGTTTTTAATCTGAGGGAAGGGTATACATAAGAATTAACAGGTTCTCTGATGTGAATACAATGCAGATGGAGCTTTAACCAAAGCTAGTAACTCACAGGCTTTGTCTGTTGTCTCACTGTTGAGGAGAAATGCATATTTTTCCAGATTAGTAGGAAGCTCTGGCCCTGTAAAATCACGTTGGAGAGAAAGCTCTCCTGTTCTTATTGCAACACTGTCATGCAAAATCAGTCACAGAAGACACAGGAAAAGGAAGAGCAGAGGGAAGGAATTGGACCTCCTTTACCTATATCAAAGTGGTAACTTCTCCTGTTCATAATCTCCTGTAAAAATCCTGATCTCTTTCTGAATTGCACCTTTGCTTTTTAAGCAGTGACAACATAGTTACGCTGTTCATAGCTTTGCCCTGCTTTTGTAATGTGGGTTTGTTTAACAACATTAGGAAATCCATTCCTCCTGCTTTGCTAAGGTGCTGCCTATGTGAACACCATGTGTCACTGCCAGCCTTAAATTTGTGCTGTGTAGCCCTGCCGACAGCAGGATGTGCTGACACAGTGATAACAGCATGAACAGCATCCACCAGCCTCTCAGATCCCAGCAGTTATTGACACCATTGCAGCTAATGTGCACGGGGCTTAACTAAAGCCCTTCCTAGGGCAACTGAGCCTTTCCTTCACTGCTTAAGCTAATGGATTTCAAACAACACGATCCTCCCATCAACAATGGAAAGCTGCTTCACTTATGTTGGCATAGGGGTTTTTTTCTTTCCTTTTGTCTGCTGGAGATGTCCAGGCTTGCAGTACTTCCCAGAAAAATGTATAATTACCTTGCTAAATTATTTTTACCACATTATCCTCCTTGTGAACGGAGAATGAATTATATTTTAGGATGAGAATAAAATGGCAAGGGAATGAATTCTCACTGACCTTAGAGGTGACAACAGCGTCCTGTAAATGATGCTTTATTCTCTTTAACTTGTACTCTCATTTGCTGGCTTAAAGATAAATTTAACTGGAGTGAACCTTTTCCTTTTTTAACAGCATGTTTGTACAAGGTGTAAAACACTTTGTCTCAGTCTGTTACTGAACAATTAGTAGAGGATGTACTTACGGGCAGCTGTTGTTCAGCAAACAAGCCATAAAGTTCACAGGAATTTCTGCAGGGCTCTCCTGCAAATATTCTTGATGCCAGATTTCTCTCACACTCATCCTTGTGGGAACAGAGCATCCTGCAAGAAGAAGCTTCCATTTAGAGAAACTCTGGTCCTCAGCCCATCTACCATTTCTGTGTCAGCTTGGCCTTCTCAAAATTTGGTACAGTAGAGTTTTCCTCTCTTGGAAATGCTTTCAGACTTAATACTGTCTTCTTAGCCTTCTCCCAGCCCTTCTCTGGGATGAAAAAAAAATCAATTTGAATCTTTTCTGTATGAAAGACACACAACAAGAAATGCAGAGGAAGGGGGAATGAAGCTTGGACAGGAGTGCAGTGCTGCAGATCTCCTGTATTTGAGGAACAACTACCAGGCTGCTGTTGACTTTGCTCTCATTGTCTATGGTTTTGACTGGAAAATCTGCTGTGCCTCCAAGGAAACCTTTCCCAAAAGAATTTAATGAAAACCAGTGCATTGCCATGGGGAACTGAAGAGCCAGTGTGAACATTACTGTCAGGAGATTTTCAGGCCAGTTTTAGTTCTGGTATTACAGGATCTGGTGTATAGTGTTGAACCACAGTGGGTCTCTGTAGCAGGGTACTTTGGACAGGTTATTGAGCTTTCTTGGGGGAAGTAATCCAAGAACCCTTCCACCCTAACCCTGCACTGGTATTCGGATTTTTTTCATGTTAACCTCACAGGTAACCAGTTCTCTCATTATAGGGCACCTGAGCCACAGATGTTGCTACGTAGGTTTCTTGTGAGTTTACCCAGGAATTTAATAAGCTGAAATGGCCGTAAAATAACTTCCCATGAAAATTAATTGCTACTTACATATGCAAAGGTGGGAAGCATATGTTAAGAAGGGGCATACAGGGTTGAAAATGAGTCATTCTTCCCTCTAAAGGTCAATGTATTTTCATTCATGAAATAGATTTAACATTCCAATTATATTTTTTAAATAGCAATGCATAACTTTTCATCCTCTGGCTAGGCGAAATATTACTCCTGCACTGTGGCCTTCATCTAAAATTTTATTAACTTGCCACATGTATTCTCCCTGAAACTGTCTGCATTCACTATATACCAATGCTATTATAATGCTGAGGCAATTAGGCTTTACATCTTTAGGGGACTGCTACTACACCTGAACTCATTTGCGGGAGGAACCCTTTGCCTAAAGATTAGAAAAAAAATTCAGACTAGATAAAAATGTGGGTTTGAAAGAGGACATTTTGTAAATGAAAATCAGAGCTCCAAGCTGAAATCTGACTGTGGTGAAGTCCACAGAATTAATTCTGCGTATTTTAGAGTTACCAGCATTTAATCAAGGTCTCTTAGTTATGTTTTTCATTTTATTTTGGTTTTGTTTTGCTGCCTTCAAAGGATAGCATTTGGAGTTGTGTCATACTGAGCAGAAAACTGATAAAAGATATGAGTCACTTTGCAGTTGCTCTGGTTTTCTCTCACCCTCAACTGTGTACCACACCTGAGATTGGATCTTGCTCTTCTGATAAAGCAGTGGCAGAACTTGGTGGATAAGTCTGAGGCACTACCATCAGGCTTCTGAAAGGTTTTTGCTGTAGTGCAAGTGGCTTTTCTCTTTGCTGGGGTTTTGTGCTTTGCCTCATCTGTCAGGCCAGCTTTGCCAGTCCAAAGCTTAAGGATAGTATGAGTTGCACTTGAGTTTACTCTAGACATGAACTAGTGCAAATCAAAGCTTTCCTGTTCCCCCCTTGGGTAGTCAATGGTACCAGTGGGCTGCATGTGGATTACCAGTTGATAAATCAGTGAATCATGAGTGTGCTTAGAAGCATCTTTCCCAGACTTTCCTGCCCTATTAGGTATGTAGCACTTCCCTCTAGACCTCCAGTCTTTGGGGCTCTCCAGCAATGACGATTTAGTCCACAGGGCCTCTTCTTGAACTGGAAATGCTTCTTGAAGAGGAAACCAACTGTCTAGTGATGGGGTTTGCCTGGCTTTGTGGATAGTGTGATGCTTGATCCTACTGCTGTCCTGCCTGTTCCTTTCAAAGTCACTTTCCTACTCCATCAGCACTAAGAAAACATGAGAAAATTCATGGCTTATGACTCTTTAGACTCATGATGCCTTGTCCACTGTTTCCACATTGACCACAGAAATTCGGCTTGCAAAGCCATGAGGCTTTCACAGTAAAGCCACCAGGATTTGCAAATTTGTTGCCGATTATTTGACGGATAATGTTAGAAATTATGCTCAGTCTTGGAGTGGTTCACAGAAAGTGTGATGTGATCACATGCTTTTGATTTCCCAGAGTAATGTGGTGTTGCTGATCCTCACTGGGAGCCAGGATTATGCACAATGTGTTTATGATTTCTAGGTCTGTTTTCTGCAAATTTTGTTTACTTTTAGGCTCATTGTTCTTATGAATGTTCTTATTCATAAGCATGTTCAGTAAAATAGCCATAAACAAACACCAAAAGGGGCACAAGTAACAATTTATTATGTTTGAATGAACATTTATGGCACATTGAAAAAACATGTTTTCTCTAAACTTGCTGTGCTTTTATTTTCACATCCTTAAAAACAGGGAATAAATACCT
This sequence comes from Chamaea fasciata, assembly GCF_029207755.1. NCBI lineage: Eukaryota > Metazoa > Chordata > Aves > Passeriformes > Sylviidae > Chamaea > Chamaea fasciata. Next base: position 15,503,017 of record NW_027094088.1, on the reverse strand, counting down.
ACAGTAAAGAAGTGAACAGGGAAACCTAAGTGCTTTATTATGTAGAAGCAGAGACATTCTTCAAAATCAAAGGCAGTTTTGCAGTGTCTGAGTGAATTGGATCCTGAAGTAATCTGCTCATTTGGTTCACTGCACATCTCACCCAAACATTATATGATAGGAAAAAAAATGTGTATTTGTGACAATATTTGTGAATTAGCCAGAAGAAGTTGAAGGGAGACTGGCAGGATTTAGCACCTAACACTTTGCAAAGTTCCCAACTAAGTGAGCCTTGTCTTAATAAAGGAGATACCACCTTTTGGATACATCAGTGCTAACTCCCTCGGAGTGATGATGTTTTGAGAGTCCAACTTGCTTCACAAAAGGCAGCAAATTCCACACTGTGCCTGGACATTTCCTGTCTAATTCTCACATCAAAGCATCCTCTTGGGCTACTTAGAACTAGAATACTGAGTCTAGTACTGAGAACTAGATCTATGGTTTTTTGGCACAAGTGATTTACCTAATAGCAAACACCAATTCAGGTTGCCTACTTTCCAGATCTCTTTTATCCACTGAGCAACACCATCTGTTTCCTGGGAAGCCACTTCTGAGCTCAATATGGTTGCTGAGACTGCAGTGCTGGGCTGAGAAAGGTCCTTTATGAAATGTGCCACATTTGTCTTCCTTCTTTAATTCAGAAAGATTTGGTTGGAGAAAAATGTCATGGAAGCATAAATGCAGATTTGATAAGTCTGACCTTTCTTTTCTTGCGAACAATAAATGTCAGAAAGCTTAAAATGACAAGCTGGAATGGCTGGAGGTTATTTATGTGTTTAAATATTTAGGCAAGAAACACATTTTGAGACTAAAGTCTAGTTTACATGAGTATTTTGATTTATGACTGAGATGGCTGAGTAGCTTCATGGTTGTCACTATCCTGCTTAGCATGGCTACTCAGAAATTCCCTGGGACAGCATAGGTAGGACTTAGATACCACTACTTGCAGAAGCTGTGAACTCTGTTAGTTGTAGTGAAGGAGAATCACCTTCCCTTGTTAGTCAAGTAGGATCTGTGATGTGGTTGAAGTGTTCTATGTGTATCCAGTAGACAGAGCAGGTGGCTGGCTTCAAACTGACTTCAGACAAGTTTCTAACAACAGGCGTTTCTTTGGCCAAAGAAGTAGGCAGCTGCAAGAACTGAGTTCTAGTTTGACTTCCAACTTAATTATCTTGCAGTACACAACTCTGCCACTGACATCTTGTGTGACACAAAATTTTTCCCTTTGTGGTGGTTACTTCCTTTGCAAAGCAAGGGTAGTTTTGATTGCTTTTCAACTCTGTTGGTAGATGGTGCTTGTTGTGGATTAATAATGCTTTTACCTTTTAAGAACTTGAATAAAGACAGTAAGGTGCAGTCTGAACTCTCAGCTTTTTAAGAGAAAAGCTAAAAGAGCCAGTATGCCATATTGATTTATTCTCATCTCTGCACTGCTAATAGTCAAAGGACTTCATTTCCTTCATTTCAGTGACAACAAAGTTAGAGTTTTGGTTGATGCTACAAGAAAATCAGTTTCTCTTGTACTTTGAAAAATTTTGAGCCCTGCCTTTGACTGTTAAAACACTACCTGTCTTAAAGCCAAATAGTCTCAATAGTCAAATAGTTTCAAATTTAGATTTGAAATTTGAATACTTTGTGAGTCTTTGACCAAGATAATTTGTACCCTTGTGAAAAGTGAGAATGGGATAGGCTATGGCCAGCTGCCCATGTGCTTTTGGCAGCTGCAGCTGGGCACCATCTCCATTTGCAGTGAGGAGCTGCAGGTGTTGGCTGCTGCTGGGAATGGGGACTGCTGAGCAAACAGAGCACTGTCTGTCCTGGCTGGGAAGGGGGAATGTTGTGGAGGCAGTGGCAGAAGGTTTATCCTTTATGGTTTCTTCCTTAAGATATTGGACATTGGCATGAAAGGGGGGATTTGAGATTGTTTAAAACTTTAGTGGATTACCTGATTCTTCCTGGATTACAGGTGGCAAAGTGGAGTTACTAGGCTGAAACATTTTAAGTAGATGGTTCTAGAGATATGTGATATCCCCTCTGCAACTTATCACCTTTACAACTCTTCAGCTCAGTTTGCAAATCTCAAGAGTTTCCACTGGTATTCCAGTGTTTACATCAAGGCAGAAGAACTACCTTTCCTGCTCAAACAAGGGTGTATGCTGAATCCATTTTGGACTGGGATTTCCCTGCAGTAATGCACTGTGAAGAAAGAGGTGCAGTCTCTTTCAGCAAGCTTCTCCCTATTTCCTTGCTGACAAGCAACTCTCACTGGTCTCATATTTTACAAAACCATGTGGTGAAAGAAAACCTTGACTCTATCTTCAAGTTTTACAAGCTGGGCAAATGGAGAGAAGGCAGCTCTCTGTAAGGCGAAGAGCAGAGAACATTTGGGTGGTGAGTGCAGGGGGGAAGATCAGGATCCTGCAGTGTGAGGGTGGGAGTACAGAGGGAGATGTCCATACGTGGATTCTTGTGCTGTGTATTTCTTGATGTCTGTTAGGAAGAGAAAATACTAGTCTCTGTAGACATACTGGAAATGGTGTTTTTTATATGTCATACTCCTAAGACTTTTATGTTATTGAAGTTTTCTTTCCAGCTCAGCTTTGAAAGCTGGTGTGGTTCTTCTGAATGCAGTTGCTGTAGTGCTTGTGACATGCAGTCGAATATCTCTGACTTCACTTACTAGAAATCTGTGGTGATGCTTCAGAGCTCTACAAGTTGCAGCAGACCTCTAATTGCAACTTGTACATTGGCATTTGCCTGCTGTTTCTACTGTCCCATTGAGTAACAAGTTATCTCAGATGCATCAGAGTGTCTGGCATTTTTATAGCCTCTTTCCTGTTAGATTCTCAAACTACTTTAAGCCTTATCACCCTAGTGACAATGCTAAGCGTTATAATATCTATTTTACAGAGGGATCATAGGAGCCAGGGATGGAAAAAGCATTACTTGATTATGTTAGACTGCAAGTGCTGAATAGAATTTTCTCATATAGAATATGCTATACAGGGAAGTCTCTCTCTTTGCTTCAGCCAAAAGGCCAAGAAGGAACAAGAAATTTGAGATGCTCACTGGCTTGCTGGAAATACTGCAGCAGTTATTGGCAAAACCATCTGAGTCTTCTCTGCTCCACACCACACCGTGTTTGTGACACTCCTGTTTAAATAAATCTGATTTTGTCACACTCCTTTTACAATACTGTTTTCTCCTTAGTTTTGGGATCATCTGTGATCTGCTGAGCCTCTCCCTAGCTTCAGACATCATCCTGTGGTCTTACCCTTTGTAGGGCAGTGTATGTCAGCATTACAGACCGTGATACAGTGGTTATTTCCGAGGGCTGTTTCATTATTGATGCTAATTAAACTTGAAACTAATGAGAAAGGATTACTTTTCAGGGCTGGAAAGGAGGCCAGAATAGTTATTATAGGTTAATTATTCTTCTAAAAGACTCGTTTTAAGTAACAATTCATTTTGTCAACTTTTTTTCTTACGTTGTACAAGAGCCTTGTTTGAAGAGGTTTCAAAATATAATTGCTGCACTGACCTCATCTAGCTCTCAATCAGTAATCCCCTTCCATCAGCAAAAGGTTAATAAAATCTTTAAGGAAAGGAATTTGGTGCCTTATCTATGTGTAGACGATTTAGAATAGGTCTCCCTGCAAGAATTTCCTATTACCCTTCTGCATGATTTCTTTGGCATACTTTTTAGATTTGAAAAATGTTGCATTCCATAAAACTTCCAAATTTCATGGTTGCTTTGCATAACAGGTGCATTACAGAGGCAGGGACTGAATCTACTCGGGGCTGGCTGAGAATTGGCACATAAGAACAAAGTACTTTGTTCTCAAAGTTCTACAGCCTGTGGTGAACCTTAAAAATCTATCCTCACTTTGCAGGGCACTGGGACGTGATTAGTATTTGATGAGTAACCAGGGGAGGAGATGAGACTTGTTTTACATGAGAGCCAATGGGAGCCAATCTTGTTCTGGCTGGGAAGCACTGTGGCTTTTGAAGGGGAGGGCACACACTTGTCCACTTTGCTCCTTCCCAGCTGTTATGTTGAACCTTTCTTCTTCCTGGCTCTTTGTAGAGAGGAGTAATGGCTTCAGATTGTTGCAATATCGTACTACAAAAAGGGTAAGGCAAAGCTGCATTAGTGATATTGTGAGTGCTGAGAGCTGAATAAAATCATAGAATTGTGCGAGTTGGACAAGACCTCTAAGATCACCAAGTCCAGCTGTTAACCCAGGACTGCCAAGTCCACCACTAAACCATGTCCCTAAGTGTCACATCTACACTTTTTTTTGGACACTTTCAGGGATGGTGATTCCACCATTCCCCGGGCAGCCAGTTCTAATTCTTGATAATCCTATCAGTGAAAAAGTTTTCCTAATATCCCATCTAAACCTCCCCTGGCACAACTTAAGGCCATTTCCTCTTGATCTGTCTGTTGTTATTTTGGAGAAGAGACTGACCCTTACCTGGCTACACCTTAATTTCAGGTGATTGTAGATAGTGATAAGGTCACCCCTGAGCTTCCTCTTCTCCAGGCTGAGTCCCCCCAGCTCCGTCAGCTGCTCCTCATCAGACTTGTGCTCCAGACCTTTCCCCAACCCCACTGTCCTTCTCTGGAGTCTCTCCACCCTCTCAGTGTTTTCCTGTAGTGAGAGGCCCAGAACTGGACACAGCTTTTGGGGTGTGGTCTCACCAGTGCCAAGTACAGGGGGACAATCACAGCCCTGGTCTGGCTGGCCACACTCTTGCTGATACAGGCCAGGATGCCATTGTCCTTGGCCACCTGTGGAACATGTCCTTTTCCTCTGGACAGCTTTCCAGCTGCAACATAGCACTGCAGGGGGTTGTTGTGACCTGGCACTTCACCTTGCTGACCCTCATACAGTTGGTCTGCGCCCATCAATCCAGCCTATCTAGATCCTCTGTTTTTGTGGACAGGAAGGAAAGCAATCTTTATTAGCTGTAAATGTTAGGGCAGCTTATGTGCTCCATTGACCAGTGGCCTGATGCCTTCTGTCAGGGCACCTGCTTTGCATCTGGTATTAATGTGAGGGCTGTGAAGGCAAATACCCTTGAGCGAAGGTGATGCTGTGAGCACATGGAACACGGGTTGCTCTGGCTCTATGAAAACCCTTACCTACTAACTCCACATTTCAATCTATCTTAAAAGGGCAGCATTCACCAGGCCTGAGTTCAAGCAGAGTTACATCCTCCATCTGGGAGCTGGTATCAAGTTCAAAGATAAAACACCCTCTGAGTAATCTCTCTTGCCACTGGGCTCTGCTTAGGCCAGCTCATAGGATTTGGGATAATATTTGAAGTGCCGAGTCCCTTTTGCGATAAAGGTTTTAAATCACACAAAGATTGATCAAAAGCTCAATGTTTCCTTCTTTCCCTTACCAGTCTACTGTCCTTTATCTCTTGAAACAAAGCAGCATTAACTTTTAAGATCTGATTCAATAACATTTTATGGATAATAATTATGACTGATATTAAGCCTTCAGCAACCAGTCTGTACAGAGACTTAATGTATTGAGGTTTATTACCGCTGTAACCTATCTTTTTACATTGGTTGTAAAGCAGGATCAACTATACTGATAAGAGGAAAGAGAAGCATCAATGAACTCTTTGCCTCTGCTTCTCTGCAGGGTGTTCATATTCTTGCCACTTAATATTGCTGGCACGGTGGGAGTTTGCTGGTGAAGAGTTTTTGTTTACAGAGTCTGTTTGTGCAATTGCAGAATGAATGAATGAATGAGCTGCAGCAATCCTATGCTGGGGAAAGGCATCTATTACTGGATAGACCCTGGAGACCAATTGATCATACTTCTCCTTTTAATAATGAGTGTGAGAATGTAAAGGCATGAGCTCTACGGCTTTCTCTAGGGCTTATCCCAATAATGGAAGCTCTTAAATATATAAAACTTCTTTAGACACCCCGTATTAGTGATTTTTTTTTTCCAGAACTTTCCCAGTTTCCTTGATCTCATCAGGATATAGTTGTATGTACACATCATAACAATGAATGAGGATGGTCCCTAAACCAAACTGAAGACCAGGCTGAGCTAAAGAAAACCCTGGTTTCTAGGTTTTTAAGTGCTGTGCACGGTGCTCTAAATATAAATTACAATATGAGAAAAGAAGTTCACCTTAGTTTCCATACAGGCTCTTCAGGGAAAGTTCTCCTGTTCTATTGGCACTAAAAAGTCACCTGAAGGACCAAGGACTGGGTTCTTACTCAGCTGAACTTTGTGATGTTCATGCATCATTAACTGTAGCTGTATTATGTAGTTGCCTTTTTTGCCTTGCTTCTCCTCATAACTTTATAAGAAATCTACCTCCCTGGTAAGTTCAAATAAGATGCTGTCTGCTTATGTCCTTTTTGCCTTTTTGATGGGAAAGCAGAAGGGAATTCTAAAGTGCTCTGGGAGCTACATGGAGGCCTTGCTTTGACATTTCTAAATATGTGAGTAATGGGGTGCTTAGAACTGATTTTACGTGTGATGGATGCTCAACAATAAGGAATCACAAATTGTGAGCAGCAGAGCTTGGAGAGGAGAGCTGCTCAACAAGATTAATGGGAAGGGAGACCTTTAGTGTAATGAAAGACAGTTCCAGCTTGAAAATAGACAATGCCACACTAGATCAAGTGTTGAGGATTTGGACAGTCAGGTTCCCCCTGTGCCTTAGTAGAGCCCCTTTCTAGGCAGGGAACACTGAAGAGCTGCAAGAAAAGTGCACTGTAAATTCCCACTTCACCTGCAAGTGAGTACACTGGTCCACCAAGGGGGCAGATTGTCCAAGCGATGTCTGTCAAGCAGGGGATAGGGGTGTTGAAGGAAAACTAGGAATTTCTTTTTGTTCTAAGAAGTGCAAGCTGATAAGAAAAGCAGGATAAGACTGCAGCAGAATGTAGCTGGGTCTGAGCACTGCAGGGTTTATTTTACAACCATTTTCCTGTGGAGAAATGACCTTAGACAAATCACACAAGTGAAGCCTAATTGGAAAAAACCCCAACTTCTGTCTGCTTTCAATTAGATAGTAATTATCTTATTATTGGAAGAAATATCAAGTTTAAAGGAAAACAAATATCTCCATACTCAAATAATAAAAAAACCCCAACAAAGGTGAAAGTGTAGCTCATCTATCCCTTCCATTTTAAGCTGAAAGCTGCTATTAACTCTGAATATCATGACTAAAGGAGTATGAACAGGGAGCAGAATTAGCAAAATGTTAGTGGAGCTGGCTGCAGGATCATTGTTATGACTGCAACTGTTATTCTCTGTCTCTGACAAGGATAATAGTGTGTGGAAATGAAGCCAGCAAACATGTAAAATACATCTAAATATAGAGGACAAACAGAAAATAATAACTGGACCAGTAATCAGATGCCGAAGGCCTTATCTGTTAGTACAGTGGCTTGAAAGATAGCAGCGCTGGTAGATAAACATTAGGAGGACTATGAAGCTGAGGATAAATAGAGCAATATCCTCTAAACAGAAAAGAGCTGAAGCATAAGACCCTGGAAAGACATTCAGGACTTATTGCTTGAGAAAGATCCCTAAAGCTGTCAAGCAGATGTGGAGCTGGCAAGTAGATGACTTGCTGGGGCGTTGACTGAAATGGTAGAAGGAATAAATCTGAGGAGATTGCATTAGTGTAACTGAAGGCAGTACGTTACTTTCCTTTGAAGCATAGTGTCCTGTGGAGAAAGCAATGACTGTCATCCCATAAGATGTGTCCCAGATTTAGGCTGTAGCATAGTCAGGAGTTCCTCTTCCTAGCACTCATAATTTTCAGGTTTTCCTGAAGGCTTTGGACTAGAGTTTGATGGGAGGCATAAGGGGCTGATCCTAAGTCTACTGAAGCCAATGACATCTCCCCATTGTACGTCTGCTCCCCTGTCCTGCTCTCAGGCACAGACAGACTGGGCAAGAACTACCTTTTCTGCTCTTTGCTATTGGGCCATCTGCTGTGAGTGCACAGGGAGACACAGCACACCTCATGTTTTGTGTCAGAAGATTAAAAATAGAACTTATTTTCAACTCGGCATTTTTTGTCAGCACTTAGTCTAGGTGGAAATGCAAAAGAAGGCCTTGGTGCTAAGTTGGAACATTCGTGTCCATGCTGCCTTTACACAGGTCAAATGAGCATGGGAGATATTAAGAACTCTTGTTCTTGAATTCTTATGCTTTTGTGGAAGGGGCTTTTGGGCACAACCATTACACTGTGGCGTGTTTGTTAGCCGTTAAACATCAAACTTCCTGCTGTAGCCCACTCTTAGGTCTTTGGCATTATATGTCTGGGTTTTGAGTTGAATTAAAAAAGGGAAGCATCAACCCAGTAAGGGGAATGACGGCATGAGGGCACCCTAGTGTAAGCAAAGGGGAAAACAGCTTTCCAGAGTTCAGTGACAGGAGGAAGGTGCTTGTCATGCTTACCAGAATATGTCTGAAGAAATGAAAGTTCTAAAAGTCACCTCTTAAAATGTTCACATCCACTGTTCATTAAGTATTGAATCCTTGAAGATCTAGTTTCAAGTTCTTTACTTTTATTAAAATGATTTTATGTTTGATTTACCCCAAGGTACTGTACAGAACAAACAGACCAGGCAGGACTCCAAACTGAGGGTGAGCACTTTTTTCATTCTGCCTGTGCTACTGTGGTCATGCCTTCACACTATAAGGCACTTTTGCGTGGTATCCCACACTTGAAATTGAAAAGGTTAATGAATTTGCCTTTTCTGCCCCATGAAAAAGTTCTCAGTATATGATACTAAAATTATTTCAAACACACTTTTGTCACTTAAAAGTTTGAAAATAAGTTATTTTTCAAAATGGGGATTGGGAAGGGGGAAATGAGGCAATATCCTTTCTGAAAAGAAAAAGACAACTAAATTGAGATTCCATCTGAAAGAAGAATGTGATTTTTACTCCAGAAGAGATAGAAAATGTCTTGTTCCTACCTCTAAAATCCTTTCCAATGTAGCTGTGATAGTCACACCAATGTGCAAAGCTAAAGAGCTGAAGTATGATCTTGTCTTTCAACATATCTTTTATCATCACTCTCATCTCCTTCTCCAGAAGTACTTGAAGATGGTAGAATGGGGTTCAGATTAAAATGCTCAATGGAAGGAAAAATAATAGGAAGGTCAGACTAGATTGTATTAAAGTCACATCAGCAGAATTACCAGAAGGAAGAACAGGCAAAATACCTAAATGAAAACTATTACCCAAACTAGTTTACAACTAACATGGAAGTGTCTTTAATCTTCTGTGTTAATTCAAGCTAGAATAATTCAGAACTTTTCTTTCCTAGACTCTAAATAGGTCCATTGATTGTTTCTGTGGAGTAATATCCTGGGACACATGTTTTTTCATAATTTTGGCCTCATGGCAAGACCAAGACTGTTTTCTCATGGGCGCACTGTGAGCCACCTTAGTATAAACTTGGATTCTGTCTCAGGATTGCCATAAAAAGATAAGTTTTATGTGGCAATTTTTGAGCTGCTCCAGGCAAATCTCTATCTTAGCAATGAAAGCCTGGCTTTCGGGGTGGCTTTGAGAACATGGTACTGTCTAAAGCCTTATCACTGACCTCCCAACCCCGGTCATTGCTTTTCTAAAGAAAGTGACCTCTCTCCAGAGCCTCATGGGCATTCCATTATCCTGAAATGATCATAGTGTCTCTTGAGAACAGAGTCCTGCAAGGTCCAGAAGCAGTTCTGGTTTCTCTGGGTAAAAGACAGGATATCTCTTGCCTCTCTGTAGCATCTATTATTGGTACAGATTGCTGGGGTCACACACAGGGGGTTTCAGATGTTCCTTTCAGTTCCATACCCAAGGACAGGGAAGGTGCTTGACTTCTGGAGCTGCAGTTCTATGAAGGCTCTGGTTTGCAATTCACTTCTTGTAAAATGTTGCAGGTAAAGGCCTCCTGGATCAGAGCCAAAGCTGGAGCAGGTGCAGCAGAGAGGTGAGTTCAGCTCTAATGACCTGAATCTCAGATGCCTTAAATGCAGAGACCAGATAAGCTTTATTTTCCAGGAAAATTCATTTGTTTCTTTTTGCCACAAGCGTCTCTGTTAAGGCCTTTTTATTCCTATCTGAGCAAGCTAGGTTCTGTGTTGTGATTCTGTATTACAGCAAACAGGAATCCTTTCCCAAACCAGCCTCTTCCTACAAAAAGGCTGACTACAGTGGAAGCTGTGCCTTGCTGTGACTGACAGTGTCATGACTTGATTGTACACAGATATGCCTTGATGTGACTTCCTCTGCAGGTTCCTTCCCAAGTTCTTTTTTTTGTATTGCATTCTGAACAAGTAGCTCTTCTCATAAAGTCACTTCATAAAAGCAGTGTGTGCAGCTCCTCTGAGTAGCACTAAATCTGTGACAAACCTAAGGGAGGTTCCACAGAAAGGTGATAAAATACTGACTTGTCAACTATTTTGCTGGCTGAATGGGAAATGCGGCTGGCAGCTTTACCCTTTAAAGTGGAGAGAGATAAGGGCAGTTTCACTGTTTCACAGTCAGCCACAATCATCCATAAAATGAAGAGTTACTTCGTTTTCTAAATTGATGTCTCAGTAGCGGAGGACTCCATTTTTCACTAGTATTTATGCTTATTACTGTGCTACTCAGTAACTGAAGATATTCACTAATGAACTAAACAGCTAAGATTTCACCTGTTAACCATCTTCCTTGAAATACAGTTTTTAAAAGTGTTTACATTGGGAGCTGCTGAGCAAGTCCACACAAGTAAAACTGACACCCAAGAAAATAACAAATTCCTGGAGCTGAGAGATGTGGAAGGTGAAGTTTTGTAGCAGTTCCATGGTCCTTCATGCTTCTCATTTTTCAGTAATATAATGACATTGATGAACCTTGTGATGTTGCTGAAGGAAAAAGGGAATAGAAATGAATTTGGCTTTCTCCCTCAGGCATTGTGCTGAATGCATTGTGCTGTATTTTGAGTCATTGGGAGCCATCTCTGATACTGCAGGGAAGATGAGGGATTCTGACCTCCTCTTCTTTGATGTTGGAACACTTCATGGAGTTCACTTTGTTCTTTTCTTCTCCCTTTTTGATGTCTAATGTGATTTACTTGTTAGTGCTGATGAATACCCCAGTAAAACCCAGCAGTGAGTCACAGCCTGGTGCCTGCCATGTCAGTGTTTGGCCATGTGTGACAATGGGTGGCAGTGAGCACCCCCAGGTCACTGCACCACTCATGCCCCAGTCAAAACTCTGTGTCTGAAATAGAGTGTCAGCTGAGCAAGGCCTGAACATCATATGGCTTTCCTCCCTACCTGGATGAGAAAGGTGAAATGCAAACATCTGTACCATTGCAGTTTTGTTAGGAACAGCAGAAAAGACTTCTTGGCATACCAAAAATTTAAAAATTTTTGTCTTTACAATTGCTAAACAGGTTCAGAACTCCCCTTTACCCTCACCCATTCTTTGATTCTGTGACTGCAGACATCATCAAATAGAATTTGGCTGGGCTTTTTTAGGGCAGCTTGAGCTGTGCTGTATTACCCTGCTATACATGTTCTTAGCTGTATTATTCTGTCTTTTTATGAATGCCAGCAAACTGAGTATATCTGCTTGGAATATTAGGCTCAGATTTATGGTACTCTGCATACGTGATTGCTCACCACGCACATCAGCCGAGTAAAGCAGTGCCTCTCATTAGGGAGCTGACAGATTTTTGACAAGATTGTCGAATCCCAAGTCATGCATGAGTTCCCTAACTGCTTTTGGGCATGGTCTGGGTGTCTGCTTGTTACACAGGACGAGTATTTGGCTCACTCAACAGTCAGCAGGTCATCCCATTGACACCTGCCCGCTCTGTTAACAGATCAGTGAACCTACTGCTGTCTAATGTTTCTATGATAATGCAACACAGTTGAGAATTGATTTATAAAATGCAGGTCACTCAGTAGATGCAGCTGTCAGTGGGGGAGCACAAGGTGACAACGAAACAATTCAGATTACCAAGTGGGGGCATTGCAGCTGCTTGTGCTCTAATTGCATCTCTGCAGATGTTCCTGTGATGTGCAGGAGATGCCAAGCAGTCTCTAGGCATAACTGTATTTCACTGTTCAGCTTTCTAAACACTCTTCTGTGGTCTGTAGAGAAGAGAGAATTTAAGGACCCAAGCCTTTTCATCTTCTGTGCTGTCAAATAAACTCTGTGATTTTGAAGTAATATTTCCCAGGCATATTTTTTTTCATAGATTTCTTTTCACATTAAGATTACCAAAAGCTCTTTCTGGGAAGCCTGATTAAAAATGCAGTTCCTCCCAGGAAAGAAAGGAAAATAACATTTTTGGCATCAAAAGAGATCACAAAATTATCATGAAAAAAATGAAATAAATTTTGAAGAATATGTATTGCAGGAAAGTAGGTAGAAGTGACCTCAGGGCTTTCTGCTGTTTGTAAAATAGTTAGTGGTTTTTTTTGAATAAACATCTGCTAAGAGTATAGGTGACGAAGACTCTCAGAGACCAGAAATGTCCTGCATTTGGATTAACTTCAAGAAACTGAGGAAGATAGCAAATTTCTTTGCGTAATTTACTCGTCTGTATACTAAAAATGAACCAGCAAACAAAAAATCCCTACAAAAAACCCAAACAAACTCCTCCAACAAATGCCCTAAGAAACTCCTCTTGCTCTTCAGATGTTAGCATTACTGGGAATGCAAACACAGTTGCCTTCTGGCTCTGTTGCCGACCTTTGCCTCTTTGCATCAGAATGGGGCATTAGCAAGTCAGGGTGTGACTTGCTTTTCCTTGCTTTTCACTGCTTTTCCTCTTCTGAGCTGGGTTGTTTTCTTCTAGGGTGGTATGATTAACCATGTAACTGCCTTCATTCTACTTGAGCCTTGACTCTGTTAAGGAAAGAGACAAAATCTTAGGAAAAGAATTATTTGGCTTTTTTGGTACTGTACAGAAGGTTTGGAAGAGAGGATTCCAGTGGCTTCAGATGTTACTTTCTATATTGCATATGACCAAAATCTTTTCAAACAGTGTCATTTTTATAAATATGTTTCCAGTCCAGAACAGGAAAGATGGAGAGAAACTGTTTACAAGAGCATGTACAAGACAAGGAGGAATGGCTTCAAGCTGAAAAAGAGGAAGTTTAGGTTAGATATAAGGAAGAATATCTAATGCTGGTGAGGCACTGGAACAGGTTCCTCAGAGAAGCTGTGGATGCCCCATCCCTAGAACTGTTCAAGGCCAGGTTGCAAAAAGCTCTGAGCGACCTGGTCTAGTGAAATATATCCCTGCCCATGACAATGAGGTTGGAACTAGATGATCTTCCAACCAAACCAATCTGTTATTTTCTGAATTTTAGAGAAAAATTAAACTAGTAAGATGTATATCATTGTGTTTTGGCTGCCTGAATTCTTTGTAACACTGTAACATTGAATGCTTCTGCAATTTGTGTAACCTCCATCCCTACCCAACCCCGCTCATGTTTCCTCCTCAAACATCCTTTCAAATACACATACATTTCACAGGAATGGAATATGTGTACTGTTATTAGCATAAAATAATGGTGCTTCCCTGAGGCCCATATTTATCAATAACTTTTATAAAGTGTGTTTTGCATCCTGAGATGTATCTAGCATTCCAGCATTGCATACCTGGAAGGCAACAGTGACTGTCTTTCCAGTGTCTTTAATCAATAATTTAAGATGAGTTGTGTAAAATCCAACTGACCCTTCTATAACTAGGGGAAAATAGCTTTGAATTGTGATTTTGATAAATTTTGGAGTATTGGCAGTATTCTGGGCTATGGAGCCAGGCATGCAAGCCTTTCATCTGTCAGTGTCATTATGAAATGTCTTAAAAGAACAGGGGGAATAGTGATTCGATAAATCTTATCTCCATGAATGAGTGGATTTTGTGTGGTTTCATAATCTACTGAACTCTAATAGCCTGTATCCTTTGCTTCAAAAATAGCTGTTAGAGCAAGGTGTTTGATGAGTCTGTGTTCTGTTTTCCTGCAACCCCTTAGATTTGTTTATGTCAATGAGTGACTTTCAGTAGTGAATACCATAGGAGTTATTTGCCTGTGTCATGCATGCATGGTTTTAACTATTTATTGTGTGCTAAAACCAAATCTTTTGCTCTTTCCCATGTTTCTCTCTTGAGTAGAATACCAAAGGCAGGTGGAACACCTTTCACAGCAGCATTCCAATAAAAAACTCAAAACTAGGTGAAATCACTTTTGTTACATGTGGTACCGAATAAAATGCTGGTTTTAGTATCCTGTCTAATGTCTACGACGTGATTGGGGCCTATACTGATAATTTAGTGCAGTCTGAGGACCTATTGGGTTTTATTACATTCTGTCTTGACTATGTGTCAGTTTTAGTACGAATTAGAAGTTGAGTTCATAGCTTCACAGAGACCGTAGTTTAAATGCAAATAACAATTGTATTTGAAATTAAAACAAGTTTCCATGATAAGGAGGGACAAAACTCCCATTTTGCCACTTGTGTCACCATTTCTTTTTTGGGGAAAAGGCAGAAGAGGAGAGGAAGAGTGGAAAGAAGAGGCGAGAATGTAGCAGTGCTGCCTTGCTGTTAGTAAGAATCAGACTGTCATGCAAGTTCATCTCCCAAATACAGGATAAATATGGCAAAATAACATGAACAGTGCTACAAATACCATAAACCCCAAGTCCATACATAGAAATTCCATGTGAAAAGACCCTGGTTTCTGGCTAAATGGTTTATAGGGTTTCCCATTAAGAAACAGACCATTATTTGAATTATCTTAGCCCTATCTAACTATTCTACACTATAAAGCATTCTCTGCCCATTTCATGTTGAGTCATCGTGACCACTCTTCATACTGAGGCCAGGAGAGCAGTGTCTCTATGAGATATTCTGTCCCAAAGTAGCTGCAGGTGGTGGGCACGACTTAGTGAATAATGCAAGTATCTGTGTAAAGACACTGGAAATATATGTGGTAGCACATGGGTGACTTGGTGGGCTGCCAGGTGGGAATGAGAGTGCCTGTCTGAGTTTTTGTTTCTTTCCTGTTTGGTGGAGATGATAGAGCCAGGGCTTACTAGAATAGATTTACCATGTTTGTATTTTATGGCTGTGGTATGTCCTTGTGCCGGGGTTGGCAGTTTTCTAGGTGGTGTCTTGTATTTGAGGAATGATCCTTATTTTTCCGAGCATCTCCACGTAGCACTGGCAAAACCGGATTATTATTTTCTACCAATGATAATGTTCCCCTGTGCTCTGAAATTCTGGACAAACATAGCATTTCCTCAGTATGTGTCCAGACAAAGCATTAGTACAGAAACTAGAATCTTTGCCAGGAAGTGAAAAAAAAGTGCAGCAGTGTCATTTGTGAGGAAATTCAAGCTGAGTTTTAGTATACAATTATTTAATTTAATTAATATAAACACAACTGTGATTATTTTTTCACTAATTCAGCTCATTTTTAACTGCCAGCTTATATTTGTGTGACTGTGTTTTCAAAAATGAGGCAGCTTCATTTGCTGGTGAATTAGAAGTTCATAGAGTAACTTGGTAGAAAAGAGCAAATCGACCTGGTGTTTTGAACACAGTGCAGAGAAAGTCTCAACATGAGAAAAATATGAAGAGGCAGCAGCCGTGTCCTGACAGCACTGATGAATGGCAGGTGGCCACAAGCCTGACTGCTTCTCTTTGGTTGCTGCTGGTGATTCGCAGGTAGGTGGGTGGGAATGTTAAAGGCCTGACACATGGAATGACAGATACCCTTAGTGCTCGTGTGCACAGCACACTGGCATGGCTTAAAATAGAGCCAGCTGCATGCATAATTAAGGAGAAATAATTGCGATGCACTTACGTAAATTATCTTGTGGTTCATCTCCCCCACCCTCCCACCCTGCTCAGTGTTTCTATCAGGAAGATCCCCTAGTCAAAGATTCACCTAATCAGTGCAAAACATTAAAATATTATATTTGGAGCAACAAAAAATTAGTTCTTTTCTGTAAAAGAATAAGAACAACATTGTATGACAGAAATACATGCCTCCAAAGTGTGTAGGATTTGATGTTGGTAATCTGGCAGTTCATTCTACAAACAAAAATTAATTTTAGAAACCTGCATGTGAATTTAGTAGTTCTGTCATTCTTGCTGTCTTGTAACTCAGATAAATATCTTATATTTTCTGCTAGCTGAAATTCTGCCTACATAAGCTTTTCCATTCAGCCTGTTAGAATCATTCTGGCAATATATGACTGTGAATTTAACCTCGTTTTTGTTTGTACTAATTATAAGTTATATTGTATTTTTACTTTCTTTGGGAGAAACACAAAAACTCTATTCTATATATAATGGTTTTATATATCTCCCGATTGACTGTTCTGAATGCATCTGGAGCATTGTTTTCAGTAAAATATTCTTTCACTCCCCTTTGCTCATATTACTCTTTCTTTCTAAATTGAATAAAAACTCTACATATAGTTCTAACAAATGACTGTATTTCCAGATCACTGGTGACTGCGTGCATCAAATTCCAATACAGTAGTCCAGAAAGTAGGGGATGTATTTCATTGTTTGGGAAGTTTGTAAAATGCTCATATTGGCCATTCAGTTTTCTCAGTACATGATTGATCACATTGCACAGAAGATAACTTTCAAAAGCTCTGATGCACTCTAAGTTCCTAAATCCTGGACTCGATTTGCAGAGCTGTAACACAAGTGGTGGCATGACCAGCTCCTGTGTCTGAGACCTCATTCTTGCTTTATAGGACTATTTTTAGGAGCAGCAAGGAACTGAGTCACTCTTAGCTCACACAGTCACTGAACTGTGCTGAGACTGCTCTGGAGAGTGCAAGCTGTGGTGTGGTGGTCTTGGGGGAACAATTGCCTGTTATGCTTTTCACTCAACCTGTGTTAAATACTGAGTATGCCACTTGGTCACTATCAGAGTTCAACTGTTTGTAATTATCCTGGATCTAGTCTGGACTTGAGCTTATACCATGCAGGTTTTTTTCCTGATTTTAATTATTCTTCTGGAACACAAGCGTGCACCAAAAAAGAAACATGATGACTGCACCACCTCCCTGCAGAAACTCATCTGCTTTCCCCTAGGATGTAAAGCCGGAGGTCAAGAAACAGGGAAGGCAGCAAAGCAGAAAAAGTAGCATAAAGCAGGAGATGCACATCTGCTCATTCTGTGCAACATTCTACCATCAAAGCCCTGGAAAAGTAAAACATCAAGTAGTATATGAAGCATAACCATTGATTTCTATTTCATAGTCTCTACCTTTTTCGCACTTAGGGACGGCTGAATTCAAAATATTTATGGTTGGCTGTACAGCAAATGCTGGAATAAGCCTTTCCCTGCTCCTTTCGTGTTGCAGTGTCCTAATATGCAAAGCTTGTGAAACTTCAGAATGTATTTGAAAAAGATATAAGATGTGGTGCAATCATGTGAAACTCTGAGGTGGGAAGAGTTCCTCTCATGCAGCAATCATCAATAAATCTATTCAGTGGTTCATCGACCTCACTTTAAAGTTGATTATCTCCCCTCGGAGATGGTGGTGGTGGTGGTCTGTATGACTGTTTTTGAATAGTGGGTCCAAGGGAAGAAATTTTCCCTTGAAAGCTGGCAATATGGTGAAGTAATTGAGGCTCTGTGTAAGTGCCCAATGCCATATCCATATTGTGGATATGCAGCAGTAAGTCCTGAATTAATACCAAGCATGGAAGTGCTGATACCACATTTTAGTACATGGGATGATGTAAAATGTATCACATACCAAAAAGGCATGGTGTAAAAGCTACTGAAAGGATTAATTTAGATGCACTGTTTTGAAGAGGCATCTTGCAGCACTCTAATATTATTGGAGCCCAGATCACAGTGCCTATAGAAAATGTTGCCCAAAACTTTCCATTTTTAATATCCTTTGATTGCTTATAATTTTCAGGCTTTAAAGCATAAGAAAAGAGGTTTCTCTATGCTGATCATCTGCCAAAAACTCTTTTCGTGTAGTGTTTCAGCTAGGACATCTTATCCTCTTTTTCTCACTCTCAAAAAAAAAAAAAGGCATATTAAGGTATTTTATTGTGGGGAAACTTAAATTCTAAAGAAATTGACAACCAAGTCCCTGCACTCACTTTGAGATGGGAAAGGTGGAGCTAGTGTTGCAACAGAAGGACTGCTGGGCAATGTCAGCAATAGCAAAATCTTGCTACCTGCAAGATATAAATGAAACACTAGGAACAGTTTTGCCACCTTTGGTCTTCCAGAAGGTTGGCAGCAATTTTAAGAAAATGTATTGATTAAAAGGAATTGCTTGTTCAACAGTAAGTAAAATCTGAAAAAGTCATGTAAACAATATGCCAAAGTTCCCCATCACACATCAAGTGTTAGATCTTCAAAAGTAGTTGATCTGTATCTGTTTTAGGAAAATATAATTGAGATGGAGCCAATTAATTTGACAGCACCAATTTAATCAATCCCTAATATTTGCTTTGTTTTGTGTGTGTGTTTTAAATGAATGAAGTGAAAATGCAAAAAGCCCTATCTCTTTTAAGGACATCTGCAAATAATGAGGTTAAAATCAATCAAAGTCTGGCTTAGAAAAAGTAGCTGGGCTTCCATCTGATAGAGTTTTCTGAGAATTGCAGCTTTGAACTGCAGTGACATAACCAGTTCCTCAGAAGTGATTTTTATGTGTATGCCCACGTGCCAGGGTGAACTGCATGTAACTCTTACACAAAGTGCTGGTTTTCCCCCTCTATTTTTGTTGAGTTAGATCTGACACTGCATTTGCCACAAGACTATGGAGAGCTTCTTTTGTGTCGAACAGCGGAGAAATGAAAGGTCACTACAGCCATGGATGATGCATCTTTCTATTTCACATAACATTAATCCATTTGGGGAAGTCAAATCTTCATGAACTGCTTATCAGGAGCTTTTAGTTTGCAGTTCTGAGTTTACCATTTGAAGTCTGACTTATGCTGTAATCTCCATTTTATATAGATAATCTATTAAACAGCCCTAATAACTGGAACATCTGAAAGTTTCTGTCCTCATTGTCTTATTGCCTGTTCATGTACTGAATTTGTCTTTAAGAATATTGGAGCCCTAAGCTAGATACTAGTAAATTAACCCAGTTTCTAATCTTCCTACATGGTTTTAAATAATATATTAGTCCAGAAATTATTTGGGCATAAGTATTAGGCGTTAATGTATAAACTCAGTGTATAATTCATTAATCAGATGAATAATTTCCAAAGTATCAACAGAAGTAAAGACATTCTTAAGGGATGTGTATTTATATGCATATGAACGTTATAATGTATAAAATTATCATCCTAATATTCTATTGTGGCTTGTGTTTGATACAAATACTGCACAGAATGCAACCAAACATTTGCCTCTGCTCTCTGTTGGCTTTATTTTTTTTAATTGAAGCACATATACATGGCCGAAAATAGGTTGAAGCTCTAGAGGTTGGAATTAACAGCCATTTAAGATAAACTTTTACAGATCTTCTTGAAGTCAAGGCTAAGTCTGTCTCCCAATAGGAGACTCTTTCTTTTGGGTGTCCTTGTTTTAGTTTGTTTATTTATCTAGCCTGGCTTGCATAACCATGGCTATGTTTTGGTTCTTTTTCTGAACTCTCTGTAATGTTCTTTATTCATGAACAAGGGATACATCTTTTTCATTTGATATATATTTGGACATCCCGAAAGTTCTGTGACATTCCAAATGACAATGAATGTTTCTGTATCATTTATTTTTCTCCTTCTTTGGTGAAATAGCTTTTTTTCAAATACCACCTCTACCTCTGGAAAAAGATGAACAAATGGAGCTCCTGGAATGGGTACACTGCCTTCTTTATTACTTAAACAGCTTCTGAATGAGGCCCCTCATTCTACATGTGGAAGAGCCTAATCATACTGGTAGGTAGGTTCATTCTTTAATCATCTACTGAGGTCTTCTTGATCTTGTGACAATTTGGTGATTATTTTTGAAGGTCAGGCCAAGGAAAAAAAAAATCTGATCAGATCTTGTGCAATTTTCTTAAAGAAAGGCCTGCAAGTCTGCAACTGCCCTGTGGTATGCTTGTAAGTGAGCCATCAAAGGGCCCTGTGTCCAGGTGGCTATAAAATGGTAGATTTTTGAAGTGTTGAGAGATTTTTGTCAAGGTAAACAGAATTATGGAAAAACTTGACTCTATGCAGTACAGAGTGAAAGGTGTTGAAGATTATGTATGGCTGAGAAAATTCCCCCAGATTAAGGAAAGGTTCATAGAGATATATCTATGTAACATTTCAACATGAAGAAAAAGAATCCCCTAAATAGTTGAAATGAAAACTGGCTTCTCCCACTCTCCTCTATAGATCATATATCTTTCTTTCTGCTTGCACATCTACATCGTGATTCCAGCCTTAACTGGGATTAAGGAGACATGAAAAATTTGTTTCAGTATGATTTATTACAAAATGACAAATGAAGTTGTGTCAACAAAAGACAGAAGGGCAGCCCAGGCATGCTCCCTGCGCATGCAAAGATAAGCAGCACATACAGGTGCTGCAATGTGTGCTCCTATGTGAGTGTTTCAGCTCTGCTTTTTGCAAAGCTCCTCTGAAGGCATTATTTTCTTCCCATTGTCCTGGTCACAGAGAGGAGTGGAGTCCAGCACTGTGTGGGTGTGACCAGGTTGTTACTCTATGTCACCCACATCATCTCGGGACACAAGGTTTCAGTGGGAAAAAGCTAGGATGCCATTTTGGAATTCAGCCATTTTGTGTTTTTCTGGGAGCATGTCAGCATCAACCATTGCGGACTCAGTGTCTCGCTGCCCCACTGGTCATCCCTTTTCCCATTCCCTCCAGAGCACAACCATGGACCTTTGCTGCTGAAAGGAACAGCAGCGAAAACACGATCAGCCGTAGAGCTGAAACAACAACGCCAGTGGGGAAGCTGCTGGCTGGGAATGGACTAGTGGAGGGGGCAAGTCCAGCTAAGCCAAGCTGAAAAGAGTGCAGTGGAGCAGTAGGTGTCAGAACCTGCAGGTGACAGAGAGTTAAAAGCAGCGGCACAAGTCACATGCGCAGCTCAGAGGAACTGCAGCATGACCCGTGTTTAAGTAATCTTACTTCCAGGAGGGTTTTTCCTGTTCTTTATTACTTTGGGCTAGGTGGAGGAAAATATTATCTCTGGAAGCCCCCCTGCCATATTGTCTTTGTTCCCATATCCCTCTGCATGCAGGAATAGTGTCCATATTATCTTGGTCTGGGAAAACCCCATGGACATGTCCTGCAGAGAACATTCACCACCTTGTTTTTGTTCCTGGTGGTGAATACCTTTTTGTGCTAAAACACCTTCTCTTTTATTGTATACTTCTGCTATTAATATCGCTCTTGGGCGCATCTTATTCCATTGCTCTGGGCTTTTAGTAAGTCGTTATCCCAACCCATTATCTCCCTTTTAGTCCCTTCCTTACCAGACAGAGTGGAGGAAAGGGAGTGGCTTATTTGGAGTTTAATTTGAAACTGGTGTGAAAACCAGCACACCAGTTTACTGTTTTGGGAAGCTTAGCTGTTGTGTGAGGAACTTAGGCATTTTTCTTAACAGGTAAGTTTCTTTTTATTTGCAGATGATTAAAAATTTAGATTAGGACCTCACCAGAAAAAGGGGTGTACTGAAATTCTGTTAGATATTTAGGGCATATTAAAGAAATAATTTCCTTAAATATTTCTACAATTTTACATTGAAAGCTACTTCTGAAAACCAAAATTTGAGAAAGGTGGGAAAGAGGTCTTTTTCCACGCCCAGAAAGATTTTGGTGGAAGCAAATTACTAGGGCTCCCAAAATCCATGCAGGGAAAGAATTAAAAGTCAGGTCTGTGTCACAAAAACATGCCAGATAATAAACTGTGTAAAAATTTTCATCAATCAAATTTGAGTTCAAAGAGATTTGCTGTTTTCTATTGAACTAATGCCAGGCCATGGATAGCAAATGGGATTTTAATATATCATAATCTGTCAGCTCAGTGACATTATACATTTCAAATAGCAGTGAGATCTTGGTCTTCACTCTCCTTTCCATTCTGGTCATGAAACAGTGTTCCGACGGGTGCTCGGCTTAAATACATCTAAGTGGTAACCCTGGAGAATAGTATGGGCTTGCAGAAAATAGCCTTAAATGAATTCTTCCAGTCTGAAGTATTTAGCATCAACAGATGTTATAAAATTTCACTAGAAGTGGCCTAGAATGGGGATGGAATCTGTCATTTTTCTCTCTCATTTCAGATTGTATAACATATGGCTGAAATCCAGCTCTTCCCAGGTTGAACTGATTCACTTTCCTTCTGAGATTTGAATACTTGGACTTTTTGATTTGTTCATGTCCTATGATTGGTCAATTATGAGCTGGTCTGGAATTAGCAGGGTTAAAGTATTGCAAGAAAAAGCTACTGCTTTAACTCAAGGATCTCAAAACACTTGAAAAATTAATTAATCCTCATTAAAGTTTTATTAGGTAGGTGGATTATATAAATGTGTAGACTATGGCCAAGTGACTTACCTCAGATTACTTAGTGAGACTTTGTAAAGATGACTTTCCTGTTGCTACTCTTAATTGCACCACCACATTGTCATCTGATCTTATAGATTCTGTGGTTCTGCCAGAATTTGCTGGGGGAGGTAGGGTGAAGAAATTCACCAGCCAAGTTCTACTGCATCCTCTGCTGAGAGGTGACTGGAGAAATCTGGATGAACATCTTTTGGAGTTGGCCTGAACTGTGAAGTCCACTGCAGTTTAGAAAATAGTGTTTTGATTATTTAGCAAAAGTTCAAAAGGCACAGAACACCTTGGATGTTAAGAAGGAAACATCAATGAAATTAGAACAAGTACATTTACAACTGATTTTTTTCCTTTAATTTTTTTTTTTTCCCATCGAATAGGGATTAAATCTTGTTATGTCTTTGGAAAAATGTTTTTTCTCTGTTCATGCACTCTTGTCTTGTCTGATTCTGAAATGTACTAACTAATTGCTTGGATCTCTTACGCTAATTCTCCTGAAAGTTCAAGGATGTTGTGCTTGGATGTCTGCTAATTAATTAAAGGTTATGAGTTGGCTCTTAATCAAGGATTTGTTCTGAAATTCTGGGCCCCAATAAGTGTATAATATTCCTGGTTGAAATGGGCAGGTAATAAGACTATTGGCACATTAAAATGGATCTCCATGAATCTGTCTCCGTGATCCAATGGGTGAAATCTAGTACAGATGTGTACAAAATTGCTGATCAGTGTGTAAAGCAAAACTTTGTCACGTGGCCCATGCCTGGAGACTATTTTGCTTTGCCTGAGCGTTCACACACTCAAACAGCAGGGCTTCGGGAGACTGCTGGGGGTAACAACCAACAACTTTTAGTCCTGTGACAGATCAAGGCCTGGGCTCACCTACATGAAATAGTTTGGACTTAAGGCGTGTATTTATTTCTCTCTCTATATTCCTGCCCCCCCTTCCCCCCCCCCCCCCCCCCCCGCCCCTTACTTTAGGTATAGGTACTGAGGTTAAATAACACCATAGCTGAATTTCTTGTTCCCTCTATCATAGTTGTAAAATAAAAGCAAATATTTCAGGTATTATTTATTGTTATCTCCTCTGAGGACTGTATTTTCCTAGTAGTATAATACTTTTTTTTCCCCTTTCTTTCCTCTGATTTTCTTTCTGGCATAGGAAATGAATGGGTAGAAATTTGTAAAGAAGCACAGAAGGAATGTGAGGGGGAAAATTGTCCCCTCTTCTCTCCCATGAGCTGCCCCTCACCTTGAACATGAGGTTTTCTTCAGCACTGTCTCTTGATTCCCCTGATGTCTCACTATACAGTTGAACTGTTCAGTCTGGAGTCTGAGTGGATGGAAACTGGCTCAGAAGATGCTTTTCTATTTATGTGTCTATTTTTATCTAGGTACAGATTATTAATGGGCTCTTCTCAGTTTTACATGCTTGTATGTAAATTATTTAATTTTTTAAAAAAAATAGTTAGAGGAGGCATCTAATATTGTCTTTAAGCACAAGTTCCGCCCTGAGGATTGCTATCACTAAACCAGTCCCATTTTCTGCTGGCCAGAAATGCCCAGCAGGTACAGTTTCAGAACATGTAACACAGGTTAGTACATTAATGTGGCAGATTTCCTCCAAGGAATCAAAACCCAGATCGGTATCCATAGTATTGTATTTGTCATCCAAAGGTAATCAGAACCAGGTTAGAGGAACTCCCCAGTGTATTGAAAGCCTTTATAGGAGTGAAGTGAGCATTTGTTTAGACAGGTATCAGATAGCTACACAGATTTATTTGGCAATTAAGTATTAGTCAGTCATGATCATTACTTTCATCCCTACTTCATTATTCCTCAGAAAGGTAAAGTACTTGTTCTCTCCCCTTTGAGGAATACAAAAAATGTTAGACCAACCTTTAAAATTGCTTGGTCAGTGGTTCTCAATATCTCATATTTCATCCAACTGCCAAGACTCTATAATTAGGACATTAAGACGTGCTCTTGATTAGATAGATACATCTCATTGTAATTCAGATCTTACTTTCTAGGAATCTGAATGTGTTGTAGTACCTTCTCTTCTTGTGTGCACAAAAAGAATCAAACTTCTCTGTAACTAAGCCATAAAATCCTAGGTGTCAACCAACCACACATCTGAATATATTGCTAAACCACGGTACAGCCACTCCAAAACTAATACTGGCTAAAACAGATCTCAACCTTGAATCGTAGCTGTCTTACTTTTGTCATATAGAGAAACAGCTTAATCATGGTATTACTGCCTTTATTTCATAAGAAAGCATTGCACTCTTGAAAATTTGCATAGATGGTATGCAAAAAAACCACAAAAAAACCCGAAGAATATTAGAGTGTTAAATCACAAATATAATTTATGTGAATACTAGACCTTACTCTTTTGATCCACACAGCTAAAACCTGCTGCATTCTGGGCTGTTGCAGCACCAGCATTCATGAGCAAAGGTGGACCATCACCATGTCAGTGCTGGAGATGGTGCCTTGGGATGAGGTCCCCGAATTGTCAGGCAGTGGTGCTGCTGTTGCCTTTGGAACCCTAAAATCAAGAGCCAAACAAGGTTAGGTGATAAAGTGCGGTTACCATTTAATGAAGGGTCCCTCCAGGTGCACAACATGCTGAAACACACATCGAAGATGCTCACGTGACACAGGGCAAGTACAGGTTTTTAAGTTTAGTGAATTAGCATAATTGAAAAGAATCCCCAATTAGAAACACAGGTAATGAGATAATTCCGCCTCTTGGTTCAACTCCTTCTGAAGCTCCCCTCCTTGCTACTTGTTTATGTCAGTTACATGGGAAGGTGTCTTGTCCTTAATTCCCGTAAGAAGCAAGATTAGAACAGGCCTTCAGGAATTTGTTTGTCTTAATAGGAAAAGTACTGAAGTTAGGCAACTATGTAACTATGTAATAACAGTCTACAGAGCTATGAATATATATGAAGAACATATAAAACCAAAAATCATTTTGGCGTCACTGTCAATGCGGCTGGTGGGCTGCTTGCAGTACCTGGCCCTGCTCTGGCCCACAGATGGGTGCTGGAGTGACTGCTCTGTTGGCATCTAGCTGATGGATGCCACCCATATATAAATATTCTGCAACTTCGCACAGAAGAGAATAACAGTCCTTTATAATTACAGCTGCACTTTTGCCAACCCCTGCAATTTTACAGCAAGCCTTACAGTATTTGCTATCTTTTCTTGAAAAAAATAAAACCAAAGCCACAGAACAACCTTCCACTCATGGAATTGACAGGACTGTTCAGTTTTTCTGGAAAACCCATGTCTTCTTCATGTGGCAAGGTGGGAGGAAAGGAGCAAGTAAAGCAGAGCAAACCCAGCCTCCAATACTCGGGTTTAAAATCACAAGCTTTCAGATACAAATGAACTTAAATGTTTGCCTGTGAATATTTGGAGAAGTGAACTCCCCTGTGGGGTCGGCATCAGCTCAGCTGCACTGTCCATGGTGCTTCTCAGCCAGGGATATCAACAATCCATGAGCTTGCCTGGCCCAGAGGGTTTAGTGCACTGCAGGGGCTGGACTGCAGCAACGAGCAGCATATTGACTTGCTTCAGCTGTTGTAGCTGTGAGCTGCTGTAGTAACACTTCCAAGTTGGAATCACACCTGGTTTAGCCTGACTTTTTAAACAGAATTTTGATTTACAGTTTTATGTGAGGTAGTGGAAAATGTTCTTAACTCTTCCTACATTTTTTTTTTTTCAGCATGCTCCTTCTTGTAAAAGGGCAGGGAAAAAAATGGAGAGGAATTGGCCCCTACTCAAAAAATTTTCTTAAGCATTCAAAGAAGTAAATAGCATTTTGAAGAAGACGCTTTAGCTGCATACGCACGTGTATATTGTGGTCCCATGGTGCCCAAAACTGTTGCAGTATATCCTCTGTAAATTCCTAATATGCCATTAACAGGTTTCAGCATCTGCAATGAGCTGCCCATAGTTTTATCTCGCAGTTGCTCTATTTTTGTGTCAGTTGTGCTAGCTGCTTAGAGCTCAGCTAATGTTCCATTGACAAATGGCCCCCTT
Organism: Chamaea fasciata; assembly: GCF_029207755.1. NCBI lineage: Eukaryota > Metazoa > Chordata > Aves > Passeriformes > Sylviidae > Chamaea > Chamaea fasciata. Next base: position 15,476,352 of record NW_027094088.1, on the reverse strand, counting down.
TGAAAGGAGGATGTATATACTATATAAATTCATTTACATTGTATATATTCATTTGGAAATGAAATGCACAAGAGAAAAATCAGTGCTTTTCAAATCAAACATGACAAATTCACCAGTGGAAGATATTTGATTTTCTAGCTTTTAAAAAGCAGACAAGATATTTACCATTCTGATGTATTTTGTTTTAAAAGTAAAAAGACTAAAATAGAGCTGAATTTGTTTGATTGAGAAAACTGTTCTTGTGGGCCGCCTTCTTTTTCTTTCTCTCTGATTTTCAAGATGAATTTGAATTCCACGGCTGTATTTTAAACACCTTGATTGAAATGCCACGACTGTGATATGCTTTGGGCAGTTCTAATGAGACAGGAAGGAAGGAAGTACCTGAATGGGCAAATGCCTTCCACCTAGCAATATAAATTCTCATACAGTATTATTAATTTATGCTAATACAATTTAGAATTTTCTGGGCTTGGTTTCTGGGCACCTACATTCCATATAAATTCCACTGAAGCAGTTCAGTCGAAGACTGAGAATCCCAAAACTGCGGTGTGGTAGATTGGGGACTGTATGTGTAGCACCGTGCCACATCCTCTCAAGCTATTTGAGGCATCTCCAAGTGAGATGCTCACAGAGGTCCCAGCCACTGGGGGAGTTCACACATGTGGACTGTGGCCACAGTACTTCACAGGGGCTGGGAGGGTGTTGCCGTACCTGTTCCTGTTAAAAACCCTTTTTAGTGCCTTGTACATTGATTGGAAGTTTTATCTGATAAGGTTTTAATCTTTTGGGTGTAAACTGATGAAATAAATATTGTTAATTGTATTCTTGAATGTTTTGCCCGAGGACCATACAAGATCCCAGCTCCACTGTTGTTCAGCATTGGGTAAAGAGAACAGTTCATTCATACTTTCCCTGGAGAAGTCACGGTCAAATGATACCTCACTGTTCTTCATTGCACATCTGCAGAATAATTTCTTTGATGAAGAAAGAAATGTATTTTTCCTTGGAACTACTTATATATTATGGATATATTAACTGATTAGTTGCCGTAATAAAAATGTATCAGGAGTTAGATTTATTAAAATGGCTGGTGACTTTCTTTTGTGCATTTAACAAACTGGTTAGAGGGGTCACACAGGGTATAGAAAGTTGGGGTTTAATTTCTTTCTCTGCCTAAAGAAGTTTGGACATGCAACTCCCTCACAGAAGAGGACTAAGCCATCAAGTAGTGCTGCATTCAGTGGGGGAGGCAGGACTGTCTGTCAGATGCTGCTGCAGGGTCTTGAATACTGGTTTCAGCAAGACCTTGCACTCCAGTGCCAGGTGAGATGTATCTCCAGGGGGTCACTGCATCATCTTCTCTCCACTGAACGAGCCAAAAACCTTCAGACCTTTTGTACAAAAAGTGACAACTCCAGCAGGAGAAACAGAAGGCAGTTCCCCTAATAAGGCAAATTCTGTGGTTATTAGGACACTTTCCTAGGAAGCAGGTCTCAGATGATCTGTAGTCTTGGACTATTTCAAGGGACATCAGATGCAAAAACATTGTACCCTCTTTCCCACAGCGACTTCCCCTCCCTGCCATACACATGCGGTCCCAGTTCTGCTGCAGAACTGAGAATTCAATTCCTCACATAACATTAATCTGAAGAGAGAAGAGATGAGCAAGTTAGGGCAGGGAAAAGCAGGGGAAAAAAAAAAAGAATGAGAAAACAGCAAATCTTTCTGGAGGGAGCAGTTCAGTGGTTTTTGTTGTGGGTTTAAAGCAAACAGATGAGGTGGTAATAGAAGAGTGTATTTAGACTGATTTTTAACTGTCTGTGATATTAAATGAGCCAATACTCTGCCTAGAAACAAGGGGGAAACACTGGTAGATATTTATAGGTGTTAGTTTTCTGCAGCTCTTTTGTTAGACTTGAATGAATGCTGCATAGAGTCTTGTCAAGACTTTCATTTTCTCCCCTTTTGTGAAACCTAATGCCTTCAAACTCTTTCAGAAAAGAATCACTTTTGAGAATCTCTGAAAGTAAACAAGTTTAAAAGGATCAATAATCCTGGCTGGTTGATTCATGGGATTCATCACTGGATCAAACAGCCAATGTTAGTGCATATTGGGCTGTGTATTGGTGGGAAGTGTCTGACTGGGTTAAAATGAGCAAGTGGAGGCCATGCTTAGCTGTGTAGTGTGGAAACCTCAGGCTGTTCTTGAGGTTATGGGCTGGATCAGAGCAGGCAGCACTGAGTACTGGGTACAAGACTGCTCAGACGGCACTGGGCGGTCTTCAGAAACCATGTTTGAATGTGTTATTTGTAACAGGAACATCAATTAGGGGGTTTGCAAACCCATGCTTGTCACACTGTTAGTGAAGGATGCAAACCCTGCTGTTCTAAATAATAATAAAATCTTTTTAAGATAATTTAAAAAACAGTAAAAAAAAACAAAAAGAAAGCAATTGAAGTCTCCTTGTGATTATCTCTGAAGGTGGTAGCAGGGGATTAAACAATCTTCTGGTACCTAGTTAAAGTGCCATTTTGAGAATTGCTGTTCAACCCAGGGGTTCCTGCAGAGCCTTTGCTACCGCATATACAGCTCACTATGCTCATCAGGGGGCTCCCAGTCAAGCTTGACAGCAGCTGTGTGAGGGATGGTCAAACAAAGGGCAGATCATGAATTTTTCAGCTTGACTTTATCTGAGTTCTAAATCTTTAACAGACAGCGCATAATAAGATGTTTACCTTTACAGTTAACTAGGAAACATCATAAAAAGAGCTGAAAGAAATGAAGGTAAAGAATTTCTTGGTTATCATCCAGACTGGTATCAGGATCCAGCTTCACCATGTAGATAAAGTATGCTGCTGAATGGTATCGTGGTGAGCAGATGAGGTCATGCAGTCCCTTGTGCACATAACCCAAACCTCTGACTAAGCTTGACTGTTTTACTCTGGCCAAAACTGCAGCTAACTGTGAGAGCCAGATGTAAGCTGGGAACCAGGGCTTGAGCTTTGCACACAGGCTAAAGGGAACATTTTTGCAGTAGAGAGGACCAGAAAAGTACTGTGCTGATGAAAACTCCATGGAATGAAGGTCTGCTGCTTCCATCTGAATTGTGGTTCAAGACTCCAAGGGGATATGTGAGGAGTACAGACATGGGCATGAAACCTCCAGAGGCTACAAGGGTAGAGCTCTGCTTATCCCATATTCTCTTCTTCTGCCCTCTGTGAGTCTGAAACAGTGCCATTCCAGCTGTGCATCCGAGCAAACTGGTCCTCAACATTGGAGTCTCTTCACACAAAACAGCACCCTTTCCTGCCTTTCTCCTCTTAGTTTTTATTTCCTTTTTCTATTTTGCTCATGATAGTTTGCCATGAAGCAATTCATACTGCTAAGCCAAGGTACAATGAAGGGGAGATCTTCCCCACATCCTCTGAAGCTTGCTGCTTACAGCACTTGCATCCCATTAAGCAGCAAGTGGTTCTCTAAATTGCCATATAGATCAAAGTGTCATGCTTGTTTTAGGTATCTTAGTCTTTGTTTCATGATATACAACTTGACTGCTTTACTTGTAGAAACTAAATTATTTGAAGAGACAATTTTTTTAAATAAAAGCATGGTCTTTAGCTTATTGATACATCTGAGCCCACAAAGAAATTCCAAAACATATGTCAATAGAGTAAATGGTGGAATGCACATGGTGCTAATTGAGGTAAAAATTACAATTCTGTAATTTTTCATAATGTGGCTCAGAGATCATTGTTTGATTGGGGTAGAGTTTTCTTATGAGAAGTGGAACCTATTTTTTCTTGTTCTCTGCACACTCAGAACTTGTTGTTGCTGCTTTAAGCACAGAGAGGGGTTGCATAAACATTTTAATATTGCATGAGGCTTCTGTGAGCCTGAATGATCTTATGAATGCTAAAACCATGACATACAAGCACAAATTAAAGCAGGCAGCAAAGATTGTGTAGTCTTATCATCTGGATGAACTGATAGATAAGCCAACACACTTTGGTGTCTTGTCATGTTTTGTTTTCCTTCCTGGGATAATTCAGCCACAAGCCTTAAAAATACCCTGCCTCCCATTATTCTTATTTTCAGAATTCCCTTAATATTTAAATTCACCTGGCAGAATAGCAGTTACACAGCTGCACACTATAACTTAAAAAAAAAAAAAAAAAAAAACAACAACAACAAAAACGTGTGAACGGGGCAGGGTCTTTCATTTGGATAAATGTCACCGCAGTTTCTGATCTTATTAATTCCACAAGTAATGCTGGAGACTTCTTCAGTTGTTCTTGCTGGTACAAGTTGTATGGCTGGAGTAAAACAGCCAAATATCTTAGTAATACCAATTCAGAAATGAGATACAGACTTTGAATGGTAACCGGCTAAGGCAGCAATCCACAAAGCAGTTGATGACTCGTATCATTTGCAGCCTTGTAACAACATCCTCTGTGTAGTAGCTGTAGTACAAATCTGACACTGAGGAAGAGGTTTGATGGTGTGGCTCTGTAACATTCATTGGTTTTGTGGAAAAAGTGAGTGTAATCATCCCTGCTAGCTTACAAAAATAGATGACACCCACCAAACACTAAATGTTTATACCAGATCAGACCAGGAACCTGTGACTTTGCCAATGATCATAACTTTAAAATAAACAAACAAATAAATAAATAAATACATAAATATATTTTAAAACAGTGTAAGAACAGGGCATATTTAAAGTTCTACATTCCTTGGTATTATTGTGCCCAAATTTCCAGCTATTTGTAGCACAGGAACATCTTGATGTAGAAGTCCCACCAGCACTATCTTGTTGAATAGCTTTTAATGGACTTTTCTTCTAAGGTTATTTTCTCATTTCTTTTGGAACTTTTCTTTGTACTTCCATAGAATTTTCAGACCAGAGTGTCACTATTTAATAACTGCATCATTTGAGAAACAATTGTGGTTTAAAAGTTTTTGGATGACATTACTATAAATTTCTAGGTTTTCACTTATAAAAAGTAATTATCATATATTCTCTACAAGTCAGAATTTCATATCCCCTTATTATAAACCACTTCAGTAATTTCTTTTCCAGGATAATGAATTCTAGCCTGTTGAAGTTCTCCAGGTGTGCCATTTGGCTGGTCATTTTCCTTGGCTATTGTTGCCTGAAACTTTACTAGTTTCACTGGAACAGGCTCCCCAGGGCAGTGATCACAGCTCCAAGCCTGTCTGAGTTCAAGAAAGCATTTGGCCAACACTCTCAGGTACATGGTGTGACTCCTGGGGTGTGGTGTGCAGGGACGGGAATTGGACTAAATAGTCCTTTTGAGTCCCTTCCAACTCAGCACATTGTGTGATTCTAGTTCTTTCGTGTCTGTGTTGAGAATAAGGGGAAGAGGAAGGCATTTCAGAGGGGAAAATGAGACCAGGATTGTAAAATCATGACATTTCCTGCATTTTTACAAAAAAAAATTTCTGAAGTTGCCTTTTTGACTTCTGTTGAGTGCTGAGATGGTATTTTCAGGGAGCTATGAACAAGTCCAAAATCTTTCTTCAGAGAAGTACCGGCTAATTTAGTAATTTTGAAGAAATACATTAGGGCTGGTGATCACAGTCTAACTAAATTTTTCAGGGAGGAGTACTAATTCTTAAGCTATCCTACTCAGCCTAATAAAACCTAGTGTACCATGTTGTTTGTTGAAGAGGTTAATGACTACCCTCTTCTTCTTCTCAATATTTCTCCTTATTCCTCAGCCTGTGTTTCATTGCACCTGTGAGGGAATACAAGTAGGGTCTGTATGGTTGAGATCTTGTTTATTTCCTGCAATGATAACTGCCTGAGCAAGCAGGATGGAAGGATGGAAGGTATTGAAGAGAAATATGGATAATTAGGCTGGTTTAGTGTGCTAAAATTGTCTCAAAGATCTGCCTTTTTCACCTTACTTTTCTGAGAAATTAAGTGGGCTTCAGGTAGATCCTTCTGTTATCTAGCAATTACCAAACACATGTTCAAAAGGAAGCCTCTGTCGCTCTAAGTTATTAATATGATAACATCTGGGTACTTCACAGTCTTTTTAGGTACTTACCTTTGCAGTAACCATGTGGAACTAATGGTTGGTATTCCCATCTTCAAAACCTTAAATAAAGATTAGAAGACTTCAGCCTGTACCATGTGGCTGGCTGGACTCACAAAGTCCAAGGTCACACCAGATCCCTAACAAGTCCTCTGGCAGAGAACTGAACCTTGGTCGGCAAGGATAGTATTACATTTTCCCTTCCCTCAGCAAACAACACACACTTTTTCTGGCTAATTTTTCAACCACAGCACAACCCCCTTGTTTTTCTGACTCCAGGGCTACTGCTTTCTACAGAGCTGTGCACCAGACAGCCTTACCAGAGAGCCTTACATGGGCTTCTGGTGACAGCAGGAACAGTGGCAGTGCTGGAATCTCCCTCTGTGGTCTGTTTGTCCTTGTGCAAGCCTGTCCATTGAACTGTGGCTCAGGTAGACACAAAGAGTGTCTCCTCCCACTGCTCGGTATTTTCTAATATATACCCTGAATGTGCCTCTTTGCAGCAACTTGTCCAGGACACCTCCCTCCTTCACTGAGTGCCTGAACACATCCTGAGTGGCAACAGTTTTCAGCTGCTGCTGTGACCCTCAATGCAGGCAAGACTGATCCTTACAGCAGCAGTAGCACTCAGGTTTTGGTTTGCAGTTCCCTTACCAAGGAACTACTGAGCTGCTAAGAGCCACGGGCTCTCTGGCCGTGCTGACAATTTTCTGTAGCCTTTGCTTGCTGGGACGTTCATCTCTGTGCCATCTTACAGTAGTTTCTCCCACTTTATGCCAGGCTAAAAACCCAATAATTGGCTGTTTCATTAACGCAGTTTATTTCAATTTTCAAACAATTGAAAATTGACATTTTCAATACAGGGTTTGCTGGCTTTGGCTGGGGTAAAGTTAATTTTCTTTGCAGTGGCTGGTATGGGGCTGTGTTTTGGATTTGTGCTAAACACAGTGATGATGATAGAGATGTTTTTGTTATTGCTGAGCAGGGCTTATACAGATCCGAGGCCTTTTCTCCTGCTTGTAGTGTCACACTGGTGAGGAGACTGAGGTTCACAGGAGGAGTGACATCTGGGACAGGTGACCCCAACTGACCACGAGGATATTCCAAGCCATATGGCATCATGTCAGTATATAAAGCTGGGAGAAGGAAGGGGGGACATTTTGAATTATCACATTTGTCTTCCCACGACACCATTGCATGTGGAGGGGCCCTGCTCTCCTGGAGATGGCTGAACACCTGCCTGCCTAGGGGAAGCAGTGAACTATCCCTTGTTTTACTTTGTTTGTGTGTGTGGCTTTTGCTTTCTGTATTAACTGTCTTTATCTCAATGAGTCTTCCAGCTTTTACCCTTCCAACTCTCTCCCCAATCCTGTTGGTGGGGGAGTGAGTGAGTGGCTGTGTGGGGCTTGGCTGTTGGCTGGGGTTAAGTCACAACACATGCCATGGGTTAACCTCATGTAATAATGACATTAACATGTTTGACTGCATTTTCCCCATCTTTTCCTTCTTCCCTTTCACAACCTGGCAGGAAACTCGAACTGCTACCTAGTTCACAATGGACAGGAATGACAGCACTTGAACTCCACTGTCTTCCTTTTGCTTGGTTTGCTATTTGGTTGCTTGTGTGTGCTGTTCTGTGCAGGTCCAAGTACATTTACAGCAATACTAGATGCATTTTAAAAGACCAAAAATGAGGAAAAGATGTGCAGAGTGTCTGTTACAGAGTTCAGTGGTTTTCAGGTGTGTGCTAAATCCGTGGTGCTTCTCTGAGAGATGTACTAAACGGAAGCCTCTTAGTAGAAGAACCTTGCATCAATTACTCTGGATGTTACTGATCTTCACGTGAACTGAAGGGCTTCAGAACCTTCCAAGAACAGATTGGAAATGATAGGATTACAATTAACTATTTCAGTGACTAAAGGGAACATTATTAACACAGGACTCTAACCATCCTCTTGTCTTTCATGACAGAGAAGAGATGCTCTGTAAAAAGATAAGGAAAGATCTCCAATTTGCAGTGTTATGACAGAACTAATGTAGGAGGAATGGTATATACTGGGTCATCGTGTTTGCTTCCCCACAGTTTCAGTTGTAAAGAGATAAGATTTAAAAAACACTTTTAAAAGTCGCCAAGATTCCCTTCCTGCTTCCAATTACTACTGCTGGACCTTGTTCCTCTGCTATTCAGAAGTTTTGTTTTTGTTTCCAGATATTTTCTGAGCCTCAATTTGTATTTGTTTGCTCATATGCCAATAACACTTCTTGGCTTTAATTACTGTTTTCCTTGCCATTTATCTCCAGACGTATTAAAGACAGCACTCCTCTACCTTTTCACCCTGTATTTCTATCTGATGTTTGATCCTCTTCCATTTTTCTGTCCACACTAATAGCCATGCATGTGATCCAAACCAAACTCATCCTTCTGGAATGCACTTGAGCAGACTTGTAGTCAGACTGACAGCTCAGATGTGTCTTATGTTTCATTTTGGCTGATCATTATTGGCTGATAATTACTGTCAATCACTAAATGTATGTCAATATGGGCACTCTTTCCATAGTCTAGTCCATCTATCCAGGTATCCAATTTTTCATTTGAGGCTCTAGGTTCCTCCTCCTCTTCCCAGAAGGGTGAGCTGCTGTCATTGTGAGTAACACAGTAGTCCCTTTCTGTGTGCAGGTAGCTTTCCCAACATCCCTTATAGCTCTCTAAAATACAGTTCTTTCTGTGTGTAGTCTAGAAGGCAGCTACAGAATTTCTATCCAGCAATATTTCCTGGAATGGCTTGAAGACCTCTTCTGGTGAGTTCCCCTTTCAGGACAGCTCATTATCCCTGCTTTGCTTTTAGCTACTCCCCTGTTTTTCTCTCAGCTTCCTCACTGACCTTCAGGTTTTCCAGTCTCATAGATTCCTTCCATGGTGCTGCCTCAAATATTTTGGCTGTGCAGGGGTAATAAAATGCACTGCCCTTTTTTAGAAACCAATTACCTTAGCAAATACCTGTGTAGGATCTGCCAGCTTTTGCTAAACCCAGGATACCTTTCAATTCTTTTTCTATTCCTCCCCTCTATCCCCATCCAAAATCTTTTGCACTTCAGAGCACGTCCAGCCTTGAATTCTGGCAGGCTAAGGCTAACAGATCTGTATGTCTGCATCACCCAAACTCTTTACTAAATATAGGTGCTGTATCTCTGGTCATTTGGTACCATCACTGACTTAATAGATTTATTTTAAAAAAATCTTTGCTGTTGACTTGCAATTACTTGTGTCTTGTGGCAGAGAGCAGACCACAAAAAGGCTGAATTACCAGGAAAAGGTAATGAATATAGAGCAGACTCTGAGCAGAGAGACTGCTGCACAGAAACAAAATTCTGTGTTTTGTTTCAGTTCAAGACTGAAACAGCCTCTGTAGTACCTAATGGCATAATTTAGAGGTATCAGGAAATAGTTTTCTGTTTTTCACATGAAATCTCAGTGAAAAAAAAGCAATTCACTTTCATTAGGAAAATAGTACTGAAAATTTTCACTCTGTGAAAACCTTGTTTTTTCAGAAGAAAAACAATGCTTTCATTGTCCTAACCAGAAGCTTGCAATAAATGATGGTGTAGGCTTAGAGAGGGATGATGGAAAGACTTAGGAAAGAATGGTGGAAAGACTGGACCACAATTCTACACCTCGGTGCTTCTGATTTTCATTTTAAAAGCTTTGTGGCTTTTCTTTGTTTGTTCTGCCTAATTCATGAAGCTGGCAATAGCAGTAATCTTGAGTTTTGGGGGAAGCTTGGTTATACTGAAGAAACAAGGCAAATTAGGAGAGAAAAATGTCATTCAAGATGATCCCAAATGGCATGAGGGCTATGCACTCTGTCACCAAATCTACAATTTGCAGGCTGATAGACATGGACCTGTTTGCCTTATCCCTCTGGCTGTAACCTGGGACTGCTGGTAAAAGTTACCTTTTTAATTAAAAGTGATTTAATTAAAGTGATTTGAAATCCTTTAATGAAAAGTAGTCCATATTAAAAATACATCTTCAATTCAAGTTTGGTGGCTGTTCTCATTCTATGGATTATGCATTTCCTGTGCCCGGCTCTTGAAAGTGCAGTGGGAAGTGCAGGAAGTTTCATGAGCTCAGGGTTGGAGAGGGGCAGGAGTGTGTCCTGGCTGTTTCTGGGCTATTTTCTTGTGGCCTTCATCCTGCAGCACTGGCTCTGCAATTCCGTATGTGACATGGTATGATGCCTTCAAATCCTGAGGGTGGAAGCTCTCTTGGACCTCAGAAGATGTGTAAAAATGTTTTCAGCATAGCCTCCACATGCTGCATATAATATGTTTTGCATTCTGTCTATTGCTGTTGGGATTAAATTTGATGAGGTTTCACTCTCTAAGAAGAAAATCTTTTCTTTCGTTCTGGAAGGTGTGAGGGAGAATACAGTGTTTGGGCCACCTGCAAATTCTCAAATTCTGAGGTTGGAAGTGTCAGAAGCTGTTTTGACTGTTTCCCCATGTACTGTGCTCCTGTTAGCAACTGTTTAGCTCGCTCAGCACACCAGTTTTGTTGCATGTGGACAGAAGACAGAAAGAATAAGGTGAAACGTAGTTGATCATTTCAGTGAATCCTGGTTGAAGACATTTGGAATAGCATAGCATGACTATTTAGGCAGTATTCCCTTATTAATGTCCAGCTCTCCATGGATATAACTCCTGTCTCTAAAGGCAAAACATATTTCTTCTGCTCTTGCTTTCCAAATTCTGCCTGAGGACATTTTGTGTGTTGAGCAGATGAGGGACAACCACTAACATGTTATTTGCTTTCATGAGGAGTACATGAATTGCCAGGGCAGTAGGATAAAGAACAGACTCAGGTGGTATTTTTATTCACATGCATGCATGTGCCTAAATACTGAGGCAGCTGGGCACATCAGAGTCTTGTTTCTTTACAGACATCTCCAGAGCTACTTTCTGAATGATGACATTTATAAATTTTAATATAATTCATTTTGGTCAGAGGAATGTCCAATACAGTAATTTGGTACTCTATATCAGTTCTCAGTGAGTGACTAATCCATCAAATTTGTTCAGCACTACAAGTCAGAACATGATTTTTTTTTCTAGCTGCTGATGTGGCTAGCTCACACAGCTTTTAGAAAAATCAAGTTGTGGGTTTTTTCCATCCTATATATCATAATCTCTGTCCACAGTAAAGAATTTAGAATCGGGGCTTGACTGACTGGCTATTTTTCTCAGAGTCACATGAGGCAAAGTAGTGTACAGCTTACTCATCCAAACCTATTCAGAGTTTGAAGGTACCCTGTGATACAAATTTACTGAGCAGATAAGAAAACTTGGAAGGCACAAATGGGGCAGATAAGGACGACTGCAAAATCCTATGGATCCTTTCAGAATTGGTTTGAGAGTTTTTGGTGTTTTGCTTTGTTGTCTTTTTCTGGCATTGGTGCCGTGTATTTTTGACAAGCCTCAGCAGTTTTAGAAAAGCATTCAGAAGTTTTTGATGCTCATCTGAACCAATTCCATCTAATCAGAACAAGAGCTGAATGTTACTATTCTCAGGAAGCAATTGTATTCACAGAATTTCATCTTTTCTGATGTCCTCAATTTGTCCTCTGACAGAAGCAACTTTTATTAATCTGTCCTTTCACTGTTATTGATTGGCCTCTTATTATGCCAATGCATCCAGCTTATGTTTGCACATAAGCTGTGCAGTGAATCCAGTTGACAGCCATAATTTGGAACAACTCACATAGATTGAACGAAAGGAACTGTCATATTCTTGTCACTTGCCATATTCCATCTTCCAGGGGTGATGGGACAGACTAGTGATTTCAAATGGTAGAGTTCTTTGAGTTGTCAGAGTGTTCTCCTCACAATGCTGCTTTGGGAAGTCCTGCGTCACTACCTTGTACCTTGCCCTTCAGGTGGACTTTGCAGCATGTTGGATACTGAGAGCTGCTTTGAAGCCAGCACTGTGTGTGCCTTAGCCTGTAGCTGTTGTGGTACCTGCAGATTCCACACACTGTGACTGGGAGTTCACTAATGAATGCTTTAGTGGGGAAATATTTACCCAGAGCTCATTAAGGTGGATTGTTAATGCCAATCTGGGCTAAAATAGGCAAAGTATTTGGCTTCTTCCTTTCTGCTTGAAGCTGAGCCAGGTGTAAGAGCAGCTCTCAGCACACATTTACACCATGTGTGTAAATGGCAAAAGGCAATGTGCAAGCAGACATTCCTTCAGCTCACTATTTTAAGTTTGGATCAGCAGGGTGATGAAGAATGGAATTCAAAGTCACTTTGCTCCGAACAGGCACTGCAGGTTGTCTTTCCTCCAGGTCCCCTTTTCCTTCATGAGAAAGGGAATTGTTTGCTCTCAGCACATCAAAAGAGTGAGTGCCAAACTAATACCCACAGCAGCAGTCCCTCAAATCACCAGGCTTTAAGTAAATGCACTGCCAACTTACTGGCTGTTTGCACCATGTGACGTGGCTTATCCAAAGTCACTGAGAACACAGCTCTGCTGTGTAAGTAGTGCTGCAGTTTTCCCTGCACATTGCATTTCACTGATCTTTGTCATAACTCCTCCCCTCATTGCTAAGTTGTTGGCCAGCTCTGTAATTTCTCAAGTTTGTTGCAGTTGGTTTGATCTTCTCTGCAAGGTTTGGCACAAGTGCTGGAGGTGCTTGCTGGTCTCGCCAAGAGCTCATTTATACCCACTTCCCTCATGTGGAGGAGTAGGGAGGGCAATGCCAGGCACCTGTTCACAGATGCTGTGCAGAAGTTGTCACCTGGAGGTGGTTGCATTGGACCTGCTATCAGGAAGGTCTGTCCCATGGGGAGCTCTCCGATGAGTGCTTTGCCCCGTGTAGATAGCATAGATAGCACAAACTGTTGACTGCTGCTGCTGATGACATAAGATTGGAAAGAGCCCAGGGCTTGTCCATGGGTTTGTGAGGGGAAAACGGCATTTTATCCAAGAATCAAACAGATGTAGATTTGAAATTGGTGAAGTGTCGAGACTGGGGAATGCAGTGACACCATTTCTCCAAGCACAGTTTTGTTAGGTTAAAAATCACAATTTATGTGGCTTGAGCAAGTGTGTCTGCAGTTTCCAAAAAAAATGCTTTTATTCTTTCTGAATGAACATTTTCCCCTCTGGCTGTATTCTCATTTTACTGTCTCGGTGTAAAGGTAAAACTGTTTGATTTCACAGTGTAACTATCATTTTCGTGTTGATCTCTAATTTCCCGAGTACCCCATCATGATATCAAATCCAACTTTGTCGCTGGGTGGTTCCATAACATTTCCCTATAAGTAATTTTTTAGCTATTCTGAGGTGGGCTGGCAGAGGGACACAGTGGTATGCAGATGATACAAACCCTCATTGCACAATCTTAATAGCTGGGAGAAGGTAAAGGTACAGCTCATACCCCGATGGGTTTGGTTGTTTTTGGCTGACAGAGGTTTTCTTCTTGGGGAGTTTGTGCTTATGAGGTTGTTTTCTGAGAGGTTACCTGCAGGGCCTGATGGCAGCTCTTGCAAGGGTGATAAATTAATACCTTGCACACTAATCTCAGAACAGCTACTTGCAAAGTAAAGCACTCATCAACACAGGAGAAGTTGGCTGCGCTGTACAGCTTAGCTGTGGAAGAAAATAAGGCTGCAGTATATTGTCTCCTGTAGGCTCAGGACTAAGTATCTATGTTTCTGTGGACCAGCTTTATTAACTGGGGCTGGTCCTGCAAGGAAGTGCTAAATAAGTCCTGTAGTTGAATTATTAATGCCACTCTGGAGACTGCAGTTGAGGGGAGGCAGGACATAATGCTCCTCTTGATGAAGTCCTGAGGTGAGGCATGGGCTCTGGAACACAAAGATTAGGAGATTGCTTGGGCCAAACTTTATTTATTCTCATTTTGGTTGGTTTTTGTTTCTTTGTTTTTTCCTAATGAAATGAAATTTTGGGAAAGCTGAAGAGAGTGTGGAGGAAAGAAGGCTTGAAAGAAGGTGGGGTTGTTATATGGAGCAGGTCTGGAAAATTTGGAAAACCATGAGACTGCATCATATTTGGGCATTTCTAGGATGTGACAATGGTTGTAAATAGCCTTACTGTGGCATCATCTGTTGGCCTTTATTATTGTTATTTGCTGATGACATTCCTGTTAGTCCTTGAAACATGCTGGGCATTTCTCCATTTCCTTTTGGTTAGCTCCCCAGCATGCTTTGTCTAAACCCTGGTATTACAGCCAGAGCCAGGAGATACGCAGTTACTATTCTGCTTGAAATACATTTTGAATAATGCTGCATGTATTTTACAGATTTTATATCCGTCCTGTAATATTCTAACTGCCTCCTTCGCTGATATACAGCCTCTAGATTTGGTCCTATAGTAATGGGAAAAAATACTGTATTACTTCCTGGCTCTTCTCTCTTCATTCTCCCATTCTCTCCTTCCTTGAAATATGATCTATTTTGTTCTTTTTATTTCTGTTCCTAACATACATTAATACATCCAGATCCCCATATACACTTTCTATTACTGCTTAGTACTTAATTCAGGCTTATTTGACTTAACTGAAGCCAGCTGGCTAGCTTAGCCCTCCTTGTGTCCTCCTTCATTCCTCCTCTTTCACCCCATCCCTGTCCCTCCTTCTCTCTCTCTCTCCCTCCTCTTCTCACAGAATCACAGAATATTCTGAGTTGGAAGGGACCCACAAGGATCTTTGAGTCCAACTCTTAAGTGAATGGTTCATATTTTCACCTTCTATTCATAGAATCATAAAATGGTCTGCATTGGAAGGGACCTTAGAGATCATCTCGTTCCAGGTACCCCACAAGAGACAGCAACACCTTCCACTAGACCAGGAGGCTCAAGGTCCCATCGCATTAATCTGCCTGTCTTTGCCTTTGTACTTCGTTTGCATGGAATTCTCTCAAGATAAAAATAATACATTTATGAGAAAAAAATTCTTTCATACTCAATAGCATGACATTACCAAATATCAACTGTACTAGTGTTTTGAAAATCTAGTTTCTGGTTTTTTAGAGGGGAAAAATGGGTATCTTTAAGCACTGTGCTATGTAAGTATAATTACTTTTAATCATCTATTTTGTGTCTTACTTCATCATTTATTTCCTCAATGAAATAAGACAAGTGAGTGTTGCCTTTTTTTTCTGTCAGTCCTGGTTTGCATGCTGGTATCTTGGTTAGATGCTGAGTTTACAAGAACTGCAGAGAATATTTGATTGCTTTGTTCCTTTTCATTGAAAGGAATGAAAGATAAAATGCTAAGAAAGTGAAATTTCAATATCTCTTCTTCTGTGTAGCTCCTCATCTGTCACTGGAAGAGAAGGAATTTTTTTTTTTTTTACAAATATTTGATTGCTTGTGTTTCTATTTCAAAGCATGATTTGGAAGTATCAATGCTAGAAAGCATTTCTGGAAAGAAAGTTCTGTATCATTCCTCCATACTGAGGATAGGAATGGATAGGACATTTCCCACACTTTTTTTTTTTTTTTTTTTTTTTTTTTTTTTTTTTTTTTTTTTTTTAAATTTCTTAGAAAGTGGGAGGCAACGAAGAGAGCCCCTTTGCCTGGTAAGAAACAAAGGCCAGTCTAGGCATGGTGCTGATCACCTAACAGGAATTTTGGTAAAACTGTGCATGGAGGTTGGCCTTTGAGAGGGATGAACTCAACATGGAAATAGATAAATAGCTTTTGTTTGGTTGGTCGGTTTTGTTTGGTTGCTTTTTTTGGTACCTGTATCACTGCCCTCGGAGATGATACTCTTCAGATACTGGTTCTGCAGACCCTGACTTTTGTGTAGATGTCAGTGGGCACTTTCCCAGAAAGCTCTTTTAAATCAGTGGGCATTTTGTCTCACCAGCATTGTTTCTAACCAGCCAGAAAATCAGCAGGGAGGCTCTGAGATTTGGTTCTCCTGCAAAATCTCAGTTTACATCTCCCATGTCCCTTTTCCAGAAAGTCACTCCTGCCCTCCTTAACTTTGAAATTCTTCCCCTCAGTGTGGCTGCAAAACCTGCAGGCATCTCTTTTGGGGGATCTGAGTGCCTGCAGACAGACATCTTGCAGCAGACAAATATGGCCTGCCTGCAAGAGGTCTTTGATACGCTTTTAAAAAGCAATATCCATTTCCTTGAAAAAGGCTGACCTGTCCCATTTGTGATGTACTTTCACTTGCATGTAACTTGCTGAAGCAATAATCAGCTTCTTTAAAATTCTGATCTGTGCTCACTTCTAAACCACTTGAATATTTTACTCTATCCAGGATTCAAGTAGCTTGCTCCTGTGTCTGCTTTCATTTTTTTAAAGTAACTGAGAAGTTTGCATGAACAATAAGCTCATTGAAGCTAAGATTTGGCTGAAAATTCCATCTTTCTATGAACTGACAATATTACAGATTATCTGCTGAGCTCTCTGACTGTAATTCAGAGAAATGCTTGACTTCTCTGGATTTATTGCTGTATTTGTGTGGCTGAGCCAATCCTACTCCACTGCATTTTACAGGTCTTGCTGTTCTCCTCATGTTGACTAACATTTTGTACTGCTAAAAAGTGCTTTGGTTCCCTCATTTGGGTGTATTTGATGGCCTCACTGTCTTAAATAGTGACTGGAACAAAAATCGCAACTTTCTGGTTTAAAGCTTCTTGAAGAACCCATTTTTTTTTCCCATTTGAGAAGCAGTTGTGAACATCTCTGACCTGCAGTTACAGATAAATGGAGAATATAGGCCCATTCTGGTGACTTGTTCTCCAAGAGATTTTCTTTAATAGCTAGCCTGAGATGGCCAAGACCATCATGCTTTCAGGATGTCATTCCATTAATTCTAAGAAGAAAGTGTTACTCTGACAAGGGTTTTCCATTTAGTCTCTTGTCTGGTATTGGTCTGAGCCTTCTTATCATTTAGACCTTGGGTTTTCCTTCCATGTGCAATGGTGACAATGACTTGCTACTTATCTCATGTTGAGATTTAGTAATTCATGGTGATGTAGAAGCTAAATAGGAAAATGGAGAGGATTTATGCAGGAGAAAAGCCTTGTATCCCTATTTCTTACAAGTTCCCTTCAGTTCCAGAGGATTGTATTTCTAGAGAGATCACTCTTGCATTTTTAATCTGAGACAGAAATTAGCATGTAATTTGTCAAACCTATTAAGAGCATTGCATATTGCCAGTGAAACATCAGTGAAACATTACTTAATGACATAAAATGGGCCTGATCCTATGTGCAAGTGTGCACCTGCACAGCACTACCTAGGCACACCTAAGCATGGCACAAGAGTGATTTTCACTTCTGAGTAGCATCTCATGCAACTGCTCTCTGGCTCTGATCAGTAGATGGAGATGCTTGAAAAGGTTGTGAGCAGTGTTGTGGGTTATATGCCTCCAAATCCAACTGGCTCATCTTGGAAACATTTTATTAGTGTTCAGATTCTGCCTCGTCTTTCAATCTGATCCAACATTCTCTGAATTGCAATGTCTGTTGGATCATGCAGGCTGTGATCCAATATCCTGGCTTTATTTTCAATTTGGTGGCAGCACAGTAAGTTCCTCCAAGTAACTGCATAGGATGGATGAAAATAAAGCAATTCCAAAATGCTGAATAAATATTCTGTACAATCCAGAAGAGGGAAGTGCATACAGGGAGATTAAGGAGGATGGATGGCTCACACTTTGAGTGGCTGCTGTGGCAGGATTCCACCATGGATGGATACAGTCATGCATGCAGTTATCACCAATGTTTTCAGCAGCCTGTGTGTAGCTACTACTCCACAGGTACCAGACACTGCCTTCTTGATCATGACAGAAAAATCCCGGTGTGACTGAATTGCCCAGGACTCTGAATCCAGTAAAACATAACTCAATTGAGTATCTCCACAGGCCTGAATACACCTACCAGGTATCATTTCATAAAATTAGTCACGTCTCCAGAATCTCAGCCAAAATCACAGTCTGTTCCTTCTTTAACACTAGAACTGTTTCCCTTCTACACACATTGTAATACTACTGTTAACAATAGATGATCTCTCTTCTTGGTACATCCTGACCACACAGTAGAAAAACTGAACATGGCTACAAAGACTGAAAATAAAGATTTATTACATAGTCTTTAGTGTTGTATCAATGCACCAGCAAAATGTATGTCCTAATCCTTCATTCTTATGGCAAAGAAAAGATTATTCTATATTTTAAATTAAAATGGCATTGAATTAAAATGTTATTTTGTTGAAGGCCATTGTAAAACCCAGGACTTGCAGATGGGAGACAAAACCAATTCATCCTTATTATAATTGCAAGGCTCTGATCTTGTTTGCTTAGAATCTATGGTGATAGACTCAAATTTGGCTCTTGGTAAATACAACATACTTTTTGCATAATATTGGATAAGCTGTTCCAGGAATTTTTCACCTCCGGGTGAAATTGCCTGCAAAAGCAATGTTGAAATTGGCCTTGGTTGCGTGGAAGCTTTGCCTGATGATTTTGTAATAGATCATGGTAAATTTGTTTCATGGTCCTATTAAGAAAGAACTGAGGAGATTGAGCATTCATCATTATAAAAATTGCTGTTTGACTTTCACAAGTGCAAATCTGCCTTGTTAATCTTCTGTTTCCTTCACCCTCATTGGCACCATTCCTCAAATTTTCTGCTAAGTGCAGATATACAATTTAGCAAGTGTAGAAAACAAAAGCCCTGAAACAATCAGTTGTCAATAAAAAGCGACCTCTGACCTCCTGACAATTTTGCCAGGCATGAAGGCTTCACTCTGTGGTGTCTCTTGTGACAAAGGCAGTTTGATTTTCACCATGTCCACTCATTCCTGCCTTCATCATTCTGGCTCTCACCTTACCTGTATCAGCACATTTATTTGAAGGACTTACTTAGAACATCAAACAACAAAGTGAGCAGGACTTAAAAAAAAAGTCCAGTGCTGAAGGAGTGTGTGTGCTCTGCTTCATTTTGATTGAAGAGAACAGCTGTTTAGGCAAAAAATGGGTTTCAACTACTGAAGTTGTTGATAGGGAGGAGGAGAGACGTTGGTGAACAGTTTAATAAAATGAAAGATTAAATAAAAATGAGAAATGGTGGCCCACTGCATCCTGCTGTTGAGATTCACAAGATGTAGAAAGCAAGGAACTTTGCTTCTCCCTGGTATTAGCAGAGACATTCATCTAGTAGACCCATGTTCTAATCTCTGCTTGATTTGGGACACTTTTGTCAGTGACACGCTCTTTCTGCCAGACTGCCGGGCATATTTCAGCACTCCCTCCCTCCCCCTAAAGCAGCTGAATTTATCATAAAATAATTATGTATTGATTGAGATGGAGAGCAAATGTAAAGCTGCCCCAGTGACTGGGCTGTGACATTCCCTGGGCCTTCCCATTTTTGAGCTGGGCAGGCTGGAGGTCACAGTCCTTCTTCACACCATGTCTGAGAGCCCTCACCAGCAGCCTATAAATTATGCCCTTACTAGGCACTTTTCTCATGGTATATCCATTATCTGACCCCAAAGAGATATTTATTTTCCCTTTGTCCACCTATCTTTGATATTTTTCTTTTCCTTGCCTAACTGTGAAAATACAGATTGAACTGACTCAAATGACATTGCACTTGACTCAGTGTAAGTCTTAGTCATAGATTCTATAATGTCACAAAATTACTGTATCGATCCACCACAGTTTAAAATGTGTTTGAGGTATTTTATCCAATATGAAATGTATGACAAAGCACTACATAATATTGGCCATATTAAGTAAATTTAGCACTTTGAGGTAACAAGATATTGCACAAAGAGAATGTTATTACGCAGGATTTTCCAGAAACTTCTTGCTACCTAACCTTGCATCGGAGATCTGGAGAAATTGTAAAATAATTGCAAATTTTGCAAATGAGACAAAGAGGAAGATAAGGTGCATAGGAAGCTTAGTGCTCCTATGCATGAAGTAGATTCAACCAGTAGCAAGGTGAGCTCTCTTAAGCAACGTGCATTGAAGCATTGCCAAATGAAAACTCCCCTAAAGAAACAGGGTGTGTGTCATTATCTCATGTGGGATGAAGATGCAGCATTTTGCAAAGCCATGGCATTGAAAAGGAAATTTCACCTCTGGGGTCCTATCCTTTAGAGTGTTTTGGCTTTTTTTTTATTGGTGGGTGCTCAGCACTGCTGAGCCCCAGAACATTTGTAAAGAGCTCAGTGTGAATTGAGTCATCTGACTTTTCAGCCCTTGACTTTGAGTGCTGTGTTTGACTTACTCTAGAGAGGTTGCTGTGATGAGCCAAATGCAGGCAGAGCATATTGCTGACACTGCTCCTGTGAGCAGTAGGAGTTCAGCAAAACATAACGTGCATATTTACTTTGCTCATTTAACATGCAACAAAAAATTTAAATAAATTAAAATGCTAACACCTTGGTGGGAAATCAATGAATCACTTAATGACAATAGATTCTCCTGTACCTTTTGTGTCTGCATTAATGCTGCATTAAATCAAATTACTTTCATTATGATGGATGTGAACTGAACTCATTTAGCAACAGGACAACTGGCACGTTTTTACTGTTAGAATTTTCATGTTTCCATCAGAGATCTTGGTTCAGGAAAACATGACAGTTCAAGCTAGGTGTGAGTTTCTGTACTTCAGAAGCTTCTGCAGAAATACCTTTTACAAGGACAGCTGAGGCTGAATGTGTGCCCAGTGTGCAGTGGATTACACAAAACCAATAAAAATGAATTGCTGAGATCCCACACAAATTCTTCCTTCCTGAGTATTTTTGCCATCTGGAAAAAAGGCATGGACGGTTTTTGGGTTGGTCCTGTCATCTCTCTGTCCCTCCCTGCCCTTATCACAAAATCAACTATTTAATAATCACAAAATTAGCAACTTCAGATTTAAAAAAAAATATTAGACAGCTGATTCTACTTGCAAATTTGTCCTCTTCATAGAAAAATGAAATTGTTTATGGGCAAAACTGACCTGATCTTAGAGTTAACCAGATATATTTAATTCCTGTTTTAAGACTCTGGGTCAGCCCTAAGGGATTGATACCCGCCTAAGGAAACCAAGGTGCCCACAACTTTTTGTTGTTTACAATAATGTTGACGAAAATTCCCAGGAAACTCCCTGATCAGAAAAGACAGTTCAGCTTAGCTACATGTTTCCCAGCCCATCTGCTTTTCCTGTTACAAAGATTATGCTGTCATCATACATTTTATTGGAAGTGATTGTTGTTTCTAATGTACCACATGCCATTACCATGATGTACAGTGTTCATTCAAGTGACTTGAACCCGGGACGGCAGGACTGAAGAACCAGCGCTTTCCATTAGCTACAGAAACCATCCTGTCATGGAGGAGTGGCAAGTTTGTGAAGTTCCTCTGACCAGCCTCTAGAGAGGCGCAATGATGCGCCCTGGGTTCTATATCCTGCCTCTGAAACTGATGTTTAGGATATATCCATGTGGAAGTGTTTAGATGTTGTTGTGGTTCAGGAATGGTACTCCCCAGTTTAGTTTAGTGCTCCCCCATTTAGGCTCTCCAAACCACACTGCTGGTTGCATGCTCCCCCTTTCCTTCCCTCTTCCTGCCCCCCTGTGCTGAGCTGGAGAGGAGAATTGAAGGCACAAAAGGTGAAGATCATGGATTGAGGTAAGAACAATTTACTGGACACAGCAATGAGATAAGAAAATGAACAGTAACAGCAACAATATTAATAACAAAAGTGTACAGGAGAGAAAGTGTTTCTCATGCAAAAATGCTCACCAGGACTTTGACCTGACCACAGCCACAGCATCCTGACTAGTCTCACAGTCTTGGAACTGCATCACCCAACCATTCCCTCTGGCTCAGGACCAGCACCACCCTTACTCAGCCAGAAGGAACTCCTCCCTGGAACGAAGTCCCTTTCCCCACCCCTGGCAAGGCGGTGAGGTGTTATAGAATAACTTCCATGCCCTAGTCATGCCACCTCCTGACTACTGCAAAAAATTAACCCTATCATGGCCAGAACCAGGACAGACATCCTGGAACTAACTCTGCCTCTATTTGGCGTCAACTTATTGCAGCAGTGTGAGAAATCCAATGTATCCCACTGGCAAGGCATGCTCAGAAAGAGTAGACTATGACCTATTGTATTGCTGGCTCAGATGTGCACAGGAATTCCGGAGTGGCTATTGCATTGTAAATCCACATGCTAGTTTATCCTCCCATACTACATCTGTCTAGTCAGACCCTTTAATTTATTAAATGAATTCTGGGTAAGAGCTGGTGTAGTATGTATAAGGATGTCTGACTGTGTTAAAAAGTCCTACATGAAATTCAGAGCACAGTACCTAACCTAAATTTACATGAGTGGGACTTGGATGTAACTTTTTATTTGCATCTGAATCCTTATAGAGAGGTGAACTTCTGCTGTGAGATAGGATGATGTTTACTGAACTCGCTTTTCACTTGTCTCAGTCACATTGCAAGCCATTAGAAAACACCCTTTTTGCATTTCTGAGCACAGGAGCAAGTGCTGCAGCTTCATGCATTATTGAAAAGCGTGGCCTCAGTTCATACAATATAGCAGAGATCCAAATGATCTCCAGACTCAAGCTTTTTATATACACACAGGCAGGTCAAAAATGAGGTTCCAGAGAGGTGTAAGAGTGAAAATAATGCAGAGCATAAATAAAAAGTTGGGCTTATGCAAAAATGAACAAATTTTTACTGGGGAGGCAGCAGATGAAAATACCAGGCATTAGAAGTTCGAGTGACCTCTAAATCCATTTTTGTGATAATCTCAGCTGGCCAGGCAGTCTCCCTCTCTCTCTCTCTCTCTCTGTCTCTCTCTCTCTCTCTAAACTTCTTCTCTGGAAGCTATTTTGCTCTGTGTATGACTATTGAATATTCTTTGAAGCAGAACCTCAATAACCCATTTCCTGGTTGAATGCTCTCACCTGAAGGTCATATTTAGTCATCCATTCCCTTCACCTGGTCTGTACTGTAATGAAGAAAAGCCTGAAAAGTTATTTAATAGCTGATGGAAATGCTTTAGTGTGAGAGAATTGAAGCCCTTGGCCTCTTTAGCAGAAGATCAAGGTGTCACTTTGGGAGACTTCATGTCCAGTTTTTCTCCTTCTGGCACCAGTTATGGATGTTAATCCAACAAAGTGAGGTAGGAAAAGGACCTGTATGGGCAAAGCGACAAATCCCAACATGAAAGACAGATTTCTGTCAAGGGGAAGGGGTAATGAAGTGTTGAAACAAAGTGTAGTATCAAGTCCTTCCCCTTCAGGTTACAACTGGATGCCTCCTCTTGGAGTTGTTTTAAACAGAAGAGATGGCGCTTAAAAAAGGGGCAACTGGATGAAATGTAGGAGTCAGTAGTATGGAAAAGCTCAGATTAGATCTAAAACTATGTCACTGAATTCATGACCTAGTTTGCTTCCAGGTGTTATTTCATGTCAGATGAGTGTGTGCATTTGAGATTTTGGAAATCTTCTGTTTTCCTAAGCAAGAAAGGACTTTTGAAAATTTAATTTTACTTTTCTCTTTCCATTAAGTGCAAACAAACAAAAGCACCCAAACCCAGAACTAACTCTGGTCTATCCCAGCTGCCAGATCAAGTTCTTTCCCTCTCCAAGATTTTCCAAATGTGTGTTCCCTCATGAGCTTCCCCTTTCTTGTGCAGCAGGTTGAGCACTGATGCAGCCACCTACTGTGCTGTTCACTCATTTGTTGGCATTTAATTTTCCCTGGGCTTGTGGTAACTCAAGGGTTGCTGAAAATTCTATTCACAAATCTGTCTATTTGTCTTTCCATGGGTTTTTGCTAATTGGGCCTGGAAAAATACCATCTACAGGCATGCTGCTGTATACCTATAAAATATTCATACTGAGATTGGCAAGTCAGTGTGGCAGGGACCTAAGTTAAGCCAGTAATACCCTTTTAAGATTCTGGTAAATATACCAGGGGCTTTTGTTATCGGCTTTGTTTTTTTCAAGTGTTAGGTCTACACACATATGAGATGGGTAAGCCAGACTTCTTGTTTCAGATGTGCTAAATTATTTCCATAAATCTTATATTGTTGGCTGTTTAAATTATTATGAGCCAAGGTCCCTGGCACTAGAGGCTACACACTACAATGGAACGTGCTCATATTTTCTGTGTTTATGAATCTAAATTATGACAGGGTACTTTTTTTCTCTTCTGTCTCATGCTTTTCCTCCTCAGAGCACTCCACTGTGGATATTCACAGATGGGCTAATAACAATCACAATGGTTGCCTATTTGTCACCCTGTCATAGGTTGCCAGAGATTCTTTATTTGTGCTATTAAAAACATACAAATAAAAAAATACCTTTTACTTGTCTGATGGTCCTCTTTGAAGGCCTATTTAGTTTCCAGAGAGGCATTGAAAAATCAAGTTTTTAACACTTGTAAAGAATAAAGACTAAGAAAGAAACTTCTTTCCTGCTTAATTGTAACTCGTCCAGATATGCTTTTTGCAGACCTGCCACACATAGCACTTATGCAGTGTGTTTTCTTCCTTTATCCAAAGACAGGATATGAAGGAGGTTCAGATCACAATCAAGCAATGAAGAACAAGTGACAAAATGTGCTCACCATTTTGACAATAGCTTTATCTATATCACCTGTGTGTTGCAGGATTTTCTCTTTTTGAACTTTTTTAGAGCAAAAGTTTTTCCTGCTTTTGTCAACCAGGTGGCTTTGCCTTTTTTTCTTGCACATTTCCAGCAATTCATCTCCCATTTTTACCACTGAGACAATGACTTTCAGGTCCTAAAATAGAAACTAGTTCCTAGTAGAAGGGATCATGTACCCAGCCATTGCAAGACAAGGTGTAATGTTCCATATGAAATCACAGGTAAAATCTGAGTATGAAGCCCCAGGCAATTCTCCCAGTCAGGACTTACTTGGCAGCCTGTGCTTCACATCCTAGTTTCTTCAAAAACCTTCCAAGCGGCTTTTACAGAAGAGAAGTCTTGAAAACCTTGCTCTCACACCCCTGATGCTGTTACATGTAGCACCACACTCGTATCTGTATGCTGAGCCTGGTTATTTTCTTGGCAAGTGCCTTCAAAATACCTGTGCAGCAGGATCCAGTCCTCTCCCTGCCAACACACATCTCCTGTGGCTTTGTTCAGAGCACAAAGAAAGCTTTCGGAGCAGGGAACATATTTCTCTTTGTTTTCAGACCACACATAGAAAAATGGAGCTGATCTTGGCTGGAGGTGATAGGTCATGACAGAAGCAGGGAATGCTTGTAATGGCAACCAATGTAATTCTCCTCCCCTGTGGCTGGACTTTACAGAAAGCTTCAAAGTTTTTGCACAGCGCTGTCTTCTAGGATGCTAATAAATTATGCACACTTGCTGGAGTTGGCTGTCTGATATTCTCCCTTATGGTGCTCTCTTACAAAATTACTTCCTCTGGGAACTTTTAGTAATGGAAGACATGGCCGAGATGAAGTGGGAGCTTGCTAATTGGTAGTGATAATCTACTAACACATTAAGTAAAGTAATCTTACTTTATGCTGTTTTTCTCAGATCTTGTTTTTATCTAAACCTGCTGCTATGTCTTCTGCTGGAAAACAGAGCTTGTCTCAAAGAAGATGCACTTCTTCCACCTTCTACAATTGATCGCTCATTATAATAAATATGTGCATCACACTTTCAGAGTTCTGCCCTTGTTACAGTCCGCTGTCCACATTCACACTAATGTGGCCATTTTGCTTAGGGTTTGCTGTGTGCAAGTGATAAAAGACATTAATGTTTCCCTGGAGTAGCTAATGGGCTCTTTCATAATTTGCAGGTCCCCTGTTGGCATCGGCTGACTTGTGGTCCAAGATGGGCACTTCTTCAGCTTCGCAAGAGGCATAATATTATTTTGCTAAATATAATGACACTAAGGGGACTGAGTTTTTTGGAGTTGAGATTCCACAGAATTATAAAATCTAATCACCAGTTAGAGATATCAATCCTGCCATGTAAAGAAGGGGAAAAGGCAGGTGAGCGCCCTCAATCTTGCTCGTGAAAGAACAAGCAGTTAACTTTGGGCATAGTCCTATAGACTGGATCCTAAACTGTGTCACACTGCTGAACCAACCCAGCAGTCCCAGCCCTGCCATGTGCTGCCCCCAGACCAGGGACACCCAGGAGGCCTCAGCTTTTACTGAAATGCTTCAGACCCTTATGTGGACCAGACAGACCTGAAAAATGAGGTGGCTGGTCCTTTGAGGATCAAAAACTATGGCTTCTTTTATTGACATTAGTTGTAAGTGTTCTGCTGCACATGGTTAGTAAGTTCAGTAATAACAGACAAATGGCTGATGTGTCCTGTGGTGGTTGTCCTTGGTATATATTTCCTTTTGACATTAGGGATAATCTTAAGCATGTTTTAAATGTCAGAAGAAGAGGTACCACAAAACATCAAGGCAGTTAATCTACAGCTTAATTCTTTTATTAATTTCAAATTGTTCATTCTACTATAATAATCTTTTATTCACTTCATCTTACTTCTCTGTCCATCAGCAATTACCTTTGCTTATCAATGATTATTTTTATATGCTTGAAATTTCGGGTCTTGGCATCATTTGTGAGCTACCCTCTGTGGGCACAGTGTAGCTGTGTGTGTGTACACGTGAGCTGCTCTAGCTCAGGAAGACCCTCATCAGGGACTAACTCAAAGTTAGCTGTATAGTGAAGGTTGCAGCAGTTTCTGCTGGCTCATACAGGGCTCTTTGTAAGGCTTCCCTAAACCTCAGTGGGGCTAAGGAATCTCTGAGGAGGTATGAATTGCAGTGCAGGATTTACCACCCAGTGTAATGTGTTTTCCTGCTTCTTGGCCTGCTGCTCTTCATCTTCCATCCCCATGCTTTCTTGTCTGTCTTTTCAGTCAATCTGGATTTTTATTCTTCCGTGCTGCTCTCCAGTTCCCAAGATACTGTCTGTATTTTCCTCCACAAGAGGCCTGGACAAAGGCTACACTGGGGTTTATATTTCTAGGGAGATTAGTTTGTGAAATCCTGTGTTGCAAAGATGCATAGTCTCTACTGAAGCAGTGTGTGTGGCAGGGATAGGAGTAGTTTCACTTGAGTGAGCAGTACTGAATGCAGCTGAATTTTGTTTTGTTAGCAATGAATGAGTATTTCTGTTGTTTGACGTTGTATAAGCTGATATTATTAATTATACCACCCTTTAAACCTTAAGTTCAGAGGTTCAGTTACAGAGGATTTTTTTTTGTTTGTTTGCTGAAAAGAAACCCCTCACTGTTCTAGATTTTATGGTAAATAGCTTTTTAAACTTTGAATTGGCACTGGACAAAGGTGGTGTATTACAGTCATCACAGTGTGGTGATTATAAAT
The DNA here is from genome assembly GCF_029207755.1 of Chamaea fasciata. NCBI lineage: Eukaryota > Metazoa > Chordata > Aves > Passeriformes > Sylviidae > Chamaea > Chamaea fasciata. Next base: position 15,448,899 of record NW_027094088.1, on the reverse strand, counting down.
GACCAGGGCAGCAAACAGTGGCAGGATCTCAGGCACCAATAATTATTCCAGTATCCATAATATTCATCCAGCCATGTGCATTTCTCGCTGGGGGAAAGTGGTGGTGCTGAGGGCTCTCCTTGGCTTGCCTGGGCAGAGTGATGGAGGAGAGCTCATGTCCTTATGGGCTGAATGGGGCGCATAGGACTCACAGTAGTGTGTGGGGAAGAGCAGATTGTACTTTGGAAGCCAGAGGGAGGGAAGGGGAATATCAAACATGTTCCAAGCTCCTACCAGCAGAAGGTCCCAGGGCCTCAGGGGGATCAGATTGACTGGAAGGAAGAGTGAGAGAGAGAGAGAGAAAGAGAATTGCATCTTCTTGCAGCACACCAAAATCCATGTTGTACAGAATAGAGCTGTGATATTTGGTGGAGGCACAGTTCAGTACCAGTGTGATGGTTTCACCAAGCAGTGGATGATGTTGTGTTTGACCCATTACCTTTCATCATAGTTAGCACTGTGTATTCAGAGATATTCACTAGGGGGAACAGCTTCTTGATGCATCCTTGCTTTTTAGGAATGCTTCAGTGGGACTGAAACAGAATTCCTTGACATATTCTGTAGCAGTGTGTTTATGTCATAAGTAGAGAAGGAATGCTGGTGAAACACTATTATACTCACCTTCCAGGTGATGGGTTGGTTATTCCAGTTACAAGGGAGATCAGAAGATAATTGACTGTCAAGCTTTTGAGCAATGTTGAAGTCAATTGCTGCAGAGGTCAGTTTATTTGAACAACGGACCCGTTTACAAAGAGTTACACAGTGCTAATAATAATTTTTGTTTTAATGGAAGTTCTAATCATCGTCAAGGGAGAATTAAGTTTTAAATGTAAACGTGAATATGTTTTTGAAATCTGAAAGCTCTTGGTCTAAGAACAATTTTTTCTATTGCAATGAATGCAAAAGATTTGAAAAAAATATTATATGGAAAATGCCAGAAGTCAATTGCATTCCAAAAATAATTGATTTTTACCTACAGTCAGCCAGCTGAATTGCCAGTGTGTGCATATTTATTACATACATATATGTATTTTTTTTTTCGATTTTCTCAAAGATTGAGAAAATAACTTGTTTCCAATACATATGACTGAGGGAACTAGTATGACTGGGTTAATAGTGAGGAAAAAAAAATCTTAACTGTTAGTAGGCAGAAAAGAAGTTCAACTGCTCAAATTCCTGAGTCTTATGTCCTGAATAGCCATCAGTTCTGAGGCTCAGGACATGGCTGGTCAGGCTCTGGAACAGACTGGAGCAGCTATACTCAGAATAAAACTTAAACTTTTTTTTGTGTGTATATGGAATGACACAGGGAAGCAGCTCTGAAGGCAGCTCCCGTGTCTCTCAGCCCATCTGTTCTGCAAGAACTCTTTTTTCTTTATCTGTTATTAATACATTTTGTTGAGGGCTCAGTTGACCTAACGTGGTTTTCAGAGAGAGCTGCCACCAGGATATCCCTTGGCTGCACACAAGCTCAATTCTAAGGATGCCAGTTTCTTTTATTGCTGTGGTAATGGCTTTGAGTGTTCTGGGGCACTGGGGAGCATTGAAAGCCTGCATGCTACTGTGCCTGCTGTAACCAAAACTGGATCCATAGAAGGAAGAGAGATGCTTAGGAAACCTGAGGAAAACTGCAAGTTTATTAGGAAGAAAACAAATCAGGTCTTGTTCCTTTGATGGACAGAGTTGGCATCCAACAGAGCTTTGAACAGCTTACAGAGGAGTGACCGTGGGACTGTGTGTGGTGGTAGGAAGTACGAGGCTCCTTCAAGCAAGTCTCCGTGATATTTTCCAGGCAGAGGTGAGGAGTGTTCCTAACCTGCTGGTGGTTACAGGACCATGGGAAAGCCGTACCCATGCAGAGCATTGCTGTGCCATGCTGAAAGAGGGAATATTCACCTGGCACAGCCCCGACAGCGTGGCCTCTGAGTCAGTCCTTCCTGTCTGATGTGGGGCAAGCAAGGCAGGATGGGCTTGCAGAGCAAGTTCACATCTCCTGCAGAACACCAGAAAACCAGGTACTTAAATGGATTTTGTCTATTTAGAGATATGAAAATGTCCCAGATTTCCCGCCCTCTTCCACCTTTTAAGTGATTTAAAGAAGTGGTAAAACACATGAAAACCCCTTTTTTCTAATTAATCACTACACTTGGAAACTAGACAATTAAATTAGTTCCCTAATATCCCTGAGCAAAGAGACCAATCTATAAACCTTTGATTTTTATATAAGTCTTCATTCTTTTCCTATCCAACACTTCAGTTGGAGCATTCAGACCTACACACTTCAGTTTTATTGCTTTTCTTTTCTTATGATATTTGTTCCAGCGAAAGCAACTTCACGAAGGTAAACAGTACCTCCATATAACTGTTTTGTTTTCTGGCTCCCATGTGCTAACATGCCCCTGAATATTTGTGCTGCATTTTCCCTAATGGAAATCTTTACTTCTCGGCTTCCAGTCCAAACAAGTGAGATCCTCAGACACTTGGAGTTTTCCAGAAGAGCTTAGCTGCATAAATGTAATTACGAGACTGAAGAAAATGTTCAGGTGCTATCCCTTTGCCATATTTGTATGAGGAATCCCATATAACTGCTTCTGGGAATCTGATGACAAGCTGGCTGTGATCCCTTCCTGTATGAGTGCCACCTGAATAATAGCAATGAAAAGGGGAATGTGCCCAGCGAATGTAAAGCATATGAGGACTAAGTCCACATTAGTCACATGCTGAAACAGAAACACTCTACTGTCCACTGCTTCAAGGGAATCTCCATGGCATGCATGTACAAGCCAGCTCTGTTTGGATTCCTCTGAAAATCCACACCTCAGCCAGAAAAAAAAGCATGGCTCCCATAAGAATCCAGGTCTGTGCAAGATTCCTGGTGGGCTGGAGTCCAAGTAGTGAGAAGTGGACCAGGGAAGGCAGAGGAAGAAACATCAAGAATATGCTGTAATGCAAATAATGCTGTGAGTTTGGTTAAAGCAGTAGCAGCATGTTGCTAACTGTTGCTGCATCTGCTCCAGTTCACCCGTCACTGCTTAACAGCCATTTGGCTTTTGTCTGTTAATACACTTATATAATATTACTTATTTGATGGTAGTAAATATCTGATTATTCTCTGTATGTTCAGATATTTTAAAATGCTTTGCTATACTCTAGTTTCTAAATTAAGACATTATGGGCATATGCATATCAAGTAGTGTAAGAAAAAAGTAATTTTTACATGTCTCCTTTAGCTTTCACAAATTTAAATGATGACACAAAATGCCAAGGGAGAAACAAGGTTTAGATAGTTACATGATCTATAGAAGGTCACCCCAGGCAGAAACAGAAGCGAAATACAGAATTTGGGATATGATAAGCACAGGAGTCTTGTTCCCAAGTCCTTAAGCAAGTTTGTCCAGGAAGAGAGGAGTTTACCCTGCCTAACTTCTAATTTCACCTTGGAAGATATAGTAAGATTGTATCACATTTGTTGTATTTGGGGTTGGATTTTTTTTTTTAATTTACCTTTAAAAAAATCATGTTGTTAATTGTTGCTTTACTGTGTCTCTCTGTTTGGTGAACTATTTTTCACACCCTTCGGAGTAGTGGATATCTTGTATACAGGGATGACCGAAAGACTGTAGCAGTGGCTCCTTACTTGCAGGCAGTAAAACATTATGATGCTCATTTGGAGTACAAATGCACAAGCCTGTTCATCACATGTCCCAACGCTGGTGCATTGATATGGCTACAAATTCCATTACTTTGTGCAACTGAAATGACAGAGAATTTTGCCAGACAGGAAGAAATCCCAGAGCACTCTTATTAAGAACCTGATATCAGTCCAGAAAGGGATGGTATATCTTGTTTTAAACATTCAACAAACCAAAGCTGAAAAAGAATCAAACTGGAGATGGTGTAAGTTCTGCTTCTGGGCACAGGCAGAATGCCACAGAGAACTAGAGGAGTAATTGTCTGCTAGGCAGACCTGATCTCAGGAACTGGCATAGCTTCTTCAAAAAATAATGATACTAAACTTAGACTATTCTTCTACTCACTGAAGAATGAGAAGTCTTATGTACTGCAGGAGGTTGTTGTAAAGGTAGTTTTATTGAAGATAAGCTTTCAAAATATTCCTATACTTTTTTTTTTTTTAAAGACAGTCAATTGGAGCCTGAAATTTTTCTACGGTTGTATTCCTTTTAAAGTATCACTAAAATCAGAGGGCATAGATTTACCAGTCTCTTCTGATGGCAGAGGCTTAGCCATGTTCAGTGTTTAGAGGAAAGGCTTTCCTAGAAGCCTTCTGTTCCAGAGGCTGATCCGATCCTGGCTATGACCAAGGGTGACTCCTAGGGACTGTGGATGTGAAGGAGGCAACTCTTTCACCTACCTGGAAGATCTCAGTTAGGGTAATACTGAGTCTAATGGCAGCTGGATCTGAGCAGAATCAGCTACATTGAGTCAGGAGGGCTGGAGCAGAGCTAAGGAGCCCTGGAAAGGCAATTTTAGGGACCTTTGTGGAGACAATTTAAAAGCTGGCCTTTCAACCTGATCACAAGGGTGCAGCTCTCACTATGCCAGCTAAAGGTCTGAGTTCCTCAGCCTGAATTTTTCCGAGCTCTGCTGGGCACAAGCACAGCCAGCAGAAAATGCATGCAGGTGTAGTGTTTTGCAATTCCTCCAAATGACTCATGAGCCAAAGATGGGGTAGCGTGGGGGGAAAGGAGAAAGAGGGAAACAAATGAAAAGGGTAGCTTAGAATTAAGAGGGAGTAATGTAACCAAAAATAAGAGTCTTCTACTATTTTTCCTGTTTCTCAGCTAGAACACAGTCACAACCCAGTGGAGCCAAAGTTTTCAAAGCCCCCTGAAAATGCTTCTAGGTACCCACTGCAAGAGTAGGTAATTAGTGACACCCAGGGACACTTCAGCACCTCTGCCTTGCTGCAGATGACATGAAGCCACTTTTGAAAAATCCCTTCTTTGTGAGTGAAAATAAAGACTAGGAGAGTGGTTTAATTTGTGTCTTTATTTTCCTGGTTGGTAAAGAGAAGCCTTGAAAGAGACTCGAGAGTGAAGCAGAATAATCAAGCAACTCATTGATCTAAAGTTAATCTGCTGCAACTGCCTCAGCAAATGCTAAAAATGGCCTCCTTTGCTCCTTTCTATAACTGAGGAAACAGCTTCTGCCAATATCCCTCTAACTCCAGCAGCCCTTGGCGCTTTTGTCAAACGTGCTCTGTGTTTGAACAGATCAAATGAAACTCATTTGTTGTTATTGTTTAAGATTAAGCTGTACTTATGGAATTACTGCAGCATTATTAGGCCAGTTTCCTAGAACACAAAGGGAATGAAAAACAAAAATTAAAAAGAAGAGGAAATTCTGTTTATTTTTTTGTTTTAGAACTCAGTACTGAGCTTTGAGTTTCTGCTCTTCTCAGTAGTGAATTATACAGCATTCTTTTCTTCAAAGAAGCACCAAGAATTTGTCTTTTAAAAATTATAGGTGTTATACAAAGGTACAAGGAACTATACAAAGCATTCAGAATGTTTCCAAAATGCTTAGAAGGTGAGTTTCTGGTGAAAAACAAGAGCAAATCATGCCTTTACACTCTGGACTCTGATATGGAATCTGTACAAGCATGAGCAGGTCACTTAAACGGACTATCTACTGCTCCATCTGCAAAATGAATCTACTGAGTGCATCAAACTATCCAGGGAAGCCAGAAAATATATCTGTAGGCAAAATGTTTGGTGCTGACCTGCTGGGATTTATGCAAGCTGAATTTTCTTTTGTGCTTTCACTGATGGAAAGCATTTCTACCAAGCCATCAGAAGCCATAATTTTCTTAAATGAAAACTCATCAGTCCTCTAAGTCATCTTGAAAATGTGCTGTGGCTCACAACTAGTATTTTTATAGAATCTTAGGGCAATTCAGGTTGGAAGGAAACCTGGAAGGTCTCTAGTTCAGCTTCCTGATTAAAGCAGGGCTGACAGTGAATTTCAACAGTGCTGCTGCCCAGCCGGGCAGTGCCCAGCCTGTATTGCTCCAGTGTGGGGCTTCACATTTGTCCCGGCTGGATATCACAAGATTCCCACTGGCCCATTTCCCTGGCATGGCCTTGTCCCTCTGGATGACAGCCCTGCCCTCAGGCACACCAGCTGCACCCCTTGGTTCACTCTCATCCACATTCTTGATTTTAAAACAAAGCTTATTTTAAATTGAAAAGTAATTCTAAGCACCAAGGACTTTTATTCATTCTTCCATGTAATTCCACTAATTTTGGTGAATTTAACAAGACTTCAGAAATGTTTTGCAGGGAGAGTTTTCCTTGTTTAAGGAAATTGACTGGCCTGCAAACCTCTCCTGTCTTTGTGTTCAGCAGCAAGTAAACTCCTCTAGCTCATGCATTAGATCATGCATTCCTGGAGATCAAAACTTTCTTCAGATACAAACAGAAAAGTAGAAAAATAGTACATTCCTCCCTATGCACTGCCATTTCAGTTTGAAGTTAAGTTCCAAAGAATATTTGTTTTAAAAAAAATTAGTTTGGTCTGGAAAAATCAATACATTGACAGAGGAAACTTTGTTTCTCTGACTCTGCCAGAGGATGCTATTAGGCTGTATCCCACTTGGGTTTAGATTTTTTGCTAGTTCTGTATTGCCTGGAGCTTATCCACTAGTAAGATACTGGTAGAGGTAATTCTTTAACCACACAGAGGATTTTCTTGTATTTCTTCAGTAAAGGATATCCCTGATGCTTAACCAGTGCAGGGGAGCTTTACATATTAGCACAATCTTCAGCTTTTGAGCCCTCAATAGCTGTGGATTGTGCTGACTTTTGCTTCCAACCAACCATGCAGACATGTGTTGTAGGATATTTAGCTATTACTGCAGGACTGGAGCATGCTAAAGTTGTGAATGCCAAAGCATCCTGATGAACTCCCCAAATGAATGTAATTCATGACCAATCTTAAAATGCTATTCTACTCTAGAGAATGACTATTCAAAAAAGGTTCTAATTTAATCAATAGAGTAACTCCCCGTGTACATTCAGACACATATAAAATCTATTAGTGACAACATGATGGCTTTTATTGCTTTTTACTTCTATTAGCATTGCAGAACCAATTCTGCTTTGAGCAAGCTGGAATCTCCACTTTCCTGTATTATATCCCCTGAAAATAATAGCTGGCACAGCACAGAGGCTCTCAGCACCTGAGTGCTGTCAATACTGGTGCTGTTAACCCAGCTTCTGGTGAGTAACCTACCCTGACCACTGAAAGGACTGGGACTGCACCAGTTTTACTGAGACCATTATTTTAGTTTACAGAGGGGGTTGCTACAAGGACAGAATGTCTCAATTCTGATCCCAGGATGTCTTTAAGGCTAGGAAATTATTGTATTTTTCATTGTCCATTTGAGTACTGTTCCTGAATTAATATAAGTCTCCATTATAATATTTTTTACACAACTGACTCCTATGCAATTGAATTATGTTAAAAGCTGGGGGGGTCCATTCGATTTAGGTAGGGAAGCAATCATTTGAATACTGACCTTCAACACCTGCAAAACTGGATGAGAAAAAAAGAGGAGAACCTATGTGCCTGCAGCATTCTGATTGTTTCTGTGACCGGTAAGGTTACAGCTTGAGTCTATATCACTGGAAAAATAACATTGCCTAGAAAAAAAAAAAAGAAAAAAGAAAAAAGAAAAAGCCATATTATTTTAAGAAGTTAAGAAGAAATTCTGAGCAATCTCACATATTTCATCCTATATCAGTTCTGATTGTGAGACGCCAAGTTTTCAAAAAAAACAAACAGACTTAAAAGTAGCAGTTTGAATTTTGATTGCAGCACTGTGATTGACCTGTCAGTGGTGATGGGTCTGCAATAAATCCTTTTCAGACTACAACAGGATTGGCATCATACTCTGCATTTACTGAATGTGAGGTGATACAGATTCCTCCCAGCCAGGATTCCAGGCTGGATTTTGATACAGCACACCTCAACATCCAGGAGAATTTGACTTAGATTCACTTTTAGTGGATGTGATGTGGGAAGCTTCCAGCTCTAGCTGGTGATGATGGAAATGCAGGCTGGGTGCTGCTGTAGACACTGAGGCCTGTGCCCTGAGAAAGCAGGACAGGCTGCATTTCAGAATAGGGAACAGAGAGGAAGGAGGGAAAGCTCTTGATGGTTCCACATGCAGCCCAGGATGTGATGGTCAGAAAGCAGAAGAACTATCAGCAGATTAAAACCTAGAGCCACGAAAGTTAATTTGCAGCTCACACAGTCTGTACAAGGAGATAATGATGCTAATTCCTGTGAGTAGTGAGCTGGATTCTGATCAACTCTGTGTAAGCAGGTGTACTTCAGAGATAGTGAGGAGCAGAAAAACAGGTTAATTACTATTTTTAGCAATGTAATAAGGACAGACTGGGCAAGTTAGCACTATTTCCTGGATAAATATTAGATTGTGGGTTCTCAGGGAGCACAAGCATCTGAGATGGTGACTACTAATAGAAAACTCTGCAGGAGCTGAACAGAGGCAGGTTTCATCCACAGAAGTACATACTGAGCTTCTCACTGTGATAATCAGGCTGCTCCTATACCCTGCCGTCTGTTCAGTGGCCTTCAGGTGCTCCAGAGCAATACTTGCCCCGGTGAGAGGCTCCTGGCTGTAAAACACCAGGGAAGACCTCCTCTCAGATCCAGTGCTACCTCTGGTACTCACTCCCAGAGCCAAGAAAGTAGATTCGTCTCAATGGCACAAGAAATCCTATGCCCCCTCAGTTCAGTCATGGGTCAGGAGCAGGGATATAGAAAAGAAAAAGAGGGCAGAGAGAGAGCCTGTTCCTCCTACTTTGCTCAAGTAGAGGAGGGTAAGAAATGAGGCAAAACTGAAGCAGATATACAGAATTCCTGCAGACTGCTTCTTGCAGCCCGGCAGATTGGCTGTAGGCCATCAATGAGCAGGAAGACACAAAGGCCTAGGGGGGCCTCAGGAGGTTACAGATATGCACTGAGGACAACCTGGATGAGGGGCCTCAATATTAAAATATGTGGCATGATTGTCCTCAAGACAAGACCTCGACCACCAACTGAATTAGAATTGTGGCCTGGCAGTGAAGTTAGTGAGCTGGTGGTAAAAATCCCCTTACCATGCTCTGTTCTTTCATGCCTTCTGGTCACCTCTGTATAATTCAGAAGCTCTTAAGAGTTATTCATGTCCTCACTCTGCACATTGCAAATGCAATTTGTCTTCACCGACTTAAGACACACTGCTGAACCAGGGTCTTTCCTAAGATCAAGTTAACATGGGAGAAAAACATGCTCCCTGGTTTTCTTTTTGCCTGGATTTCTTTTAGTAAATGGGACAGAAAGAAGGCTGCTTCTCTTCACAAAGTACTTCTTTGCTTAGGGAGAAATAAATGCAGCTTTGTGACTCCAACACATCATCTGTGTGGGTTGAGCCTGAGGTGCCTCTTGCCATGTGCAATGCAGGACAGTCCCTGTTCGTGTCTAGAGCCCACACAGTCACCTCCACAGCTCTCAGATTAGTGGGGGGAGGATGCTCTGAGACAGTGTTGTGGCATGCAGCAAATCTTTTGAGGCAGGAAAACTCTCTACAACAGAATTTCATAACAAGTTACTTAGTACAAGTACTTTATTCCTTATGTAATTTTATAGCTTCCCAGAATGTCTCAAGCTGTAGTCCTGGCTAATGCATAGTCAGTTCAATAGCAAGCTCTGGAGAGCTGACTGCTAAGGTGATACTGGCTCCTGTTTATTTCTATTTGCTAAGCTGTATGACAAATACAGAGGAAACCCTTTAAAATACCCCAAATCCTCACCTGATGGTTTCTGTGCTTACTTACACTGCCATTGACAGAGGGATGTTAGGCAGCCCTTGGAAGAAGTTTGGAAAATGGATTGTTTCAAAAGACATCTAATTTGAAACCAATAATTATAAAAGTCTGAATGCTCTTACCTCCCTGATGGAATTCAAACTTGCAGAGAGGCTCTCTGCAGTTCCACAGTGCCAGTTCAGCTTAATGCCTCAGTGATGGATCAGCTGCTTGGACTGCAAGACAGCCAAAGGTGTGACTGTGACTGCAGGCGTGGGCAGCTTGTAAACAAAAAGGCCGGTATTTTTTGCAAAGTAAAGGAGAATGTGTGTTTTCCATCCTGAAACTGCCTGGCAGTGTTATTAGAGTTATGGATAAAAAGAGCAGTGCATCATTCTGGTGGGGATTCAGTCTGTTGTTGTAATTCCCACGGTGTATTGTGCTGCCTCTGACATGCAGTTCCCTCTCTGTCAATAAAAATAAATATTCGCCTGAAGTTTGTTGCCAATAGAGATTTTTTAAAATTTGAATTTCTTATGAGTTTATCATAGCTGTGCTCATTCCGTTTTGCTCTTTACTAAATTTTCTAAAAGACCTCGTTGACTCTCCACGAGTGTTTTTCTGAGTGGCTTTTCCAGTTCAAGGTCGCTGCCAGGGGACTCTCAGAGAGATGCTCTGGCAGTGGAATAGCAAACTCTTATCATGTCAGATGCATAAGAATTAGAATTACTTAAGTTGTTTTCTAATGGCAGATTTTCCATCAAGAAATATCATTTTGAAAACTAGACTTCCCATGGGAATATGTCAATTTACACAAAATGCCAAGGTCTTTTTCAGTCTGAGAGAAAATCAAAATGAAGTATTTTGGCCTTACTATGATAAAGCAGAGCTATAATTTACTTCATTTGCAAGTATACTATGGTATATTCTACTGTAAAGTTGACATGAAACACTTTAATTTTAATTCCTTTATACAGAAGTATTTGCTCCCCAGCTGTTTTCCTATATAAGATTTTATTTCGAGGAAACTTTACTTTTATTCTTGTTCATTCCAACACATGGATTGGAAACAAAAAGAAATCATGTAATTTCCTGCAAAGCAGACATTCATAATGTTGTTCGGATCCAGCACCAATTGTGTACCACAGGCATTTGAAAGACCAACTGGTGCATGACTAGAGTACTACACAAAGCAAACAAGCAGAAAACCCCAAGGGCTGAAATCTGTTCCCAATAAATATTTGAGTAATTTCGAAGTATTCATCAGCTGCATTCTGCCCATGAACTATTTGCAAACAGCCAACAAGTGCCAGATTTCACAAGCAAACTGTTCACTGCAAAGGGTTTGCCTCTTCAGTGTGACAGAGGTGTGTGTTACTAAGAAGCCAACCGTGCTTCTTACAAAAGCTTTTAACAACAGCCGTGGTAAAAGCTGTATGTGTGAGGAGCAGGACAGTAGAGTTTTAGGGAAATCATATTTTGAAAACCTTGCTTAAATATTTATTCATAAAATTATTTATTGCTTTTATTCAAAGATTTCCAAACCCAGTGAGCATCATTACTTCCATTTTAGTAGCAAAATAAAAAGGCAAAAGGAGAAACTACAAAATTTGTCTTAGATCCCATTGCAGATAAGATGAGGTGGGAACAGAATTAGCTCTTGAGATCCAGTTCACAAAACAGTATATATGAGATGATAAATTGGCCTTTATTTATAATGGGGATTAGTGTGGTGTTCATCACAGAAGATGTTCATCACTGTATAACTCAAATAAATCCATCTTAGCAGTTTCCATAGCAGATGTATAATAAAGCATATACTCTTTCTTTTCTAGATGTGGAAAACAAGGCATAGATTACAAATTGCTTTGCAGCATTTGGGGCTGGCAGTGGAAAAGTAGCAGGAGGCTCACAGTGCTACCTCAGCCTTTTCAGGCCTCATGTCTCTTAATTTGTCTCTCTTATCATCATCTCTAAATCCACCTTTAGAGCAACTGCCAAAACTACTTTGATTTCAAGACATGCACGTAGATAAAACATTCCACACTCAGAGACTAAAAAAAAACCAAAAACCAACAAACCCCATCATGGAAGCAGCCCATGAGGGCAGCTGGTGATGATTCCTCCTTGATTATTGCTTAAGGACCACTATTTGCAAGTGCCTCATCCCAGGAGATTTTCTTGGGGAAAAGTCGTGGGAAGAAGTCTTCCCGAAGAGGTGTCATCTGTCAAGACAAGTTGCCTGTACTGATGACCCTGGTGCTGAGATCACATTATGATGACTGATGAGGCCGTCTGTAGCAGTTAACTCAGCCATTTGTAATCATTTCTCTTACAGGCCTTTTGGTAATCACTATGGGAAATTCTTATTTGAACAGTGCAGGTTCTGGGGGGAAGAAAAGCAAAGCTATTTCTCCTGTTGCAGAGGAGGATTTAGACAGACATAAACTTGGGGAGAAAATAATACCAGGATATCCACATAAAGTATCTGCCTGTCCTTCTAGATATTTCTACACTGCTATTTTGTTTTATTTTTGTGTATCTTACAGCCCCATCCACAGACTTGCTCTGTTCCAAATGCTCAGAATTCCCCTTTCACAAGGTAGGATGAAGTCATTGGACAGAGATAGGGCTGGACCACCTGAAGCAGGGACTTCTGGGAAGAAGGAAACAGTAGAAGTTGTTTCTTTTCTAAACTCTATTACTGCTTTGCAGTATGAATTTGAGCAGGTCATTTAATCCCATTGTTTCTTACTATCCTTACACAAGAGAGGTATGTAATTTATATATCCATTTTTTTTTTTCTGTGTCGTTCATGTCTTCTAATTTTTTTACAGCTTCTTATGGGCCAGCTTTTCAGCCCGGCCCACCTCACCAGTTTTTCTCCAAAAGGAAGGCTGTAGCAGAAATATGTAAGAGAGACACCAGAAAGCTCCTCCTCTGTGTGGATGATGGTAACCTGCCTCTTCCTACTCACCTTAGACTGTGTCTTGTTGGGTATTTGAACAGTTGTCTTTATACCAGAGACCAAATGCAAGCCTGAGTAGAACTTCACAGCAGCATAATTTGCATCAGCAGAGAGAACCTGGGCCATCCTGCCCCATAAACAGGGGGGATACCTTGAGCTGGACCTCCTTCATTTATGTCACATAACAGAGCTGCTCTGGTCCAATCCGCAGGGGATAGCAGTGGCTGGTGGCATCAGCTGCTTTACATCACTCACCTCTCCTTCAGGAATGCTGGGGATCAGTGAACAGTTACGATCTCTGGAAAGCAGCTACACAAAACAAAATTGTGCCAAGGAACTCAAAGCATCCTACAGAACTCAGGGTATCTTCAGAGATACTTATTTTAATTCAGCACCTGAAAAACAGAATGACAAGCAATTTCCCTTTTACAATCTTTACTCATAGTCAATTTAGACATGTCTGTGTGAGTGAAGACTGGAGTTTCTGATGCCTCACTCAGATGCTTTATGGCCTTCATTTTGGCAGCACTTACAGAACTTCCTTGAGCAGTACTTTCACATCTAAATACCCCACAGTTGTAGTCAGAGATGCTGTCCTTTACCTTAAGCAAAATTAAATGCTGCAGTGAAAATAGACAATATAAGCACATTGGCATCCTTCCCAGTAAAGGGAATATGAAGTTGTTTTTATTGTTCCTGCCAAGACAGCTGTGCTTTAGATTGAAATAGTCATCACACCCTTTTTCTATTTCTAGAAATAATGCAGCTTGCCTACCAATAACAAATGTCTTGTATTTTCTCTTGTACCAAAACACCCTGAACTTTTGTTGCAACTCTGCAACACTGTAGCTTAAAAAAAGGGTCTAATGCAGCAAATGAATGTGTTTGGCCACACAAATGTCAGGAAATTCATAACTGTCACATCTTCACAGTTTGTCTGTTGTGTACATGTCAGGCTTCCTTGGAGCATTCATTTAATGATTCATTTTTGATATGGTAGGCATAATTTTAAAATTTCTGCTTTTAAAATGCCTTCTTTGGATTCAAAGATTTCAGAACTATTCCATGTATTAAACGTGGATGAGGCCTTTGCAGTTGTTGTGACCTTTCTACAGGTGTTCCCTCTGTCTTCATTATACAGCTGAGGCAAAGTTGCTATGAGAAACATTACTTCATGATTTTTGCCTCTATTGTACAGGAAATCTCCAGGTTTTAACTGATGTTGCTGTATTTTATTTCCTTTGTTTGTGGCCTATTTTAAATGTGAAAGGATGGGGATGTCTGATTTAAAAAAAAAAGCCCCTGAATTTGTATTCCCTATGAAGAGCCATTATTGAGCCTTTTGCCAACATTAACTTGCACATGTACTTGTGCATTAAGCATAGAATTCCCCTCCTTTCACAGAAGCAATAATAGTAATAATGATAATAACAAGGAAAATTAAGGCTGACTTATGTCACTGCTGTTGCTTTCTTCCAAATAACTAGTATTTACTAGCTGCTGTTTGCAGCTGGCATTATTGAATGATTCCAGGCAGCAAAACATGGCCAACTTGTACCTAAGGTGGGTTTATGTCAGAGACTGTTCTGGAGATAGTCCTATGCTCTTTGAGGCAGAAGGGTGGTGCACACCTTCAAAAAGCTGCTGCGCTTTTTTTTTTTTTTTTTTTTTTTTTTTTTTTTTTTTTTTTTTTTTTTTCCTCCCAGAAAGAGGCATATGTAGCAGTATTATGGGCTACAGGGAATGAGGGTTCCCAGGCAAATCCAGACAAATCAGGTGGAGCAAAGTAAAGACACTTCCCTAATTAACTCAGGCTGAACTTGGACCTTTAAACTGCAATGAATAAAAGTTTGGGTTTCCCTCAATATGCAATAGGTGTGTGAAGCTGAACTGTGGTTCCTCTCTCCCTGCTACCCAAGCTCAATGCTGCAGTGCAGTCAAAGAGAGGGTTGTAAACACTCAGGTCATGTGTGACTGTGGATGGCTTTGACAGAGGATGGAGGCATTTAGATGTTGTATATGAAAGGAAAAATAAATGTTCCCTAAACTTCGTTAAGAGCGTCTCCAGAGCCAGAGGTACTGACATGGCATGAAAGTGTGGGAGGAGAAGTGAATTATTACCTTTTTCATCCTGATCAAAGAAGGCTTTAAAAGGTGATGCAGGCTGTCTACTCTGAGGGTGAAAGCCTTCCTGCAGACCAAAGATTCAGATCTGCAGAACCTTCAAACACTCATTTCCTCAGCATTTAAATGTTTGAGGGTTTTTTGCATGTGTTTTTGTCCACTGACAAGAAATATAGAGATGAAAATAAGTGAGCACTGAATGCCACATGCATGAGACACAGATTCAAAATGCAGATGTTGAGAAAAATATGAGCTTGTATTAAAATTTGCAGGGGCTGTGAGCCACTGAATATTTAAGTATCTGCAGTTGTGTTAAAGTGATAACTGTTTAGTGGTGTAAGTTTGTGTATGTATTCCGATTTAGAATGCAGTCAGTGTAGCACAAAAAAAGGTTTTACGTGTATAAAGAGCAGGGGTTGTTTCTGGGTTTGTTTCTTTCTATTTTTTTAATTCCAGTATTTAAAATTATATAGGAAGTGTGATGAGATTTCAACTGGGTGTCTGTGTACCTATACAGAAACCCAAGGTGAAGGCACTAAATGGTTTGAAGTCAGCGTGTGCAATGAATTATTAAAACACTGTCAAAACAACTATTTCTTTTACTTGAAATTCTGGCGACTGAGGTTCGAGAGGTTACGTTAGCTGGGTACAGAGTAGGGGAACATACAGAGTGCAGAGGGGTAATACAAGACATGCAAAGAAATGAACATTGGAAATATGTGGGATCAGGACCCCAGGTCTGAATAATGAGAACCATACTGGTATGGCAGAAATACCAGCATAGTGATCATTTTGGTATGTCTGGTGTGTGTGTATAAATATATACAGATACATAGATAATAGTCATACTGATGAGCAACTGCTCAAAAATCCTTTGGATGAAGAACACTTAAAGGAGGGGGCCAGTGCAGCAGGCTCCCAATGACCGTGAATGAAGGAACTCTCTAATGTTGACACACATACTAAATATTAATTCTGTCTCTCAGTTGTTCATTTGGAAGTTTTTCTAAGCTACAGCACAGAAATACCCCAGATAACAGTGGAAGGGTCACTTTATTTCCAAATGTACAAAAAAAAATTCAGATATCTGCAACCTGAAGTACTTTAGTGTGCCTGAGTAGAAAGGTTACCAATTCTGCAGATTTCTACCTGGCATTTTCCAACTGTTTGCAGTTCTGGAGGTCTGCCTGTGCTGCTGGAAATAGCTAAACATGATACATTTTGGTTTTCACTCCATATCTGGTCAGTAAATCAGATGCATTTGTTATCAGCCCAAAGACAAGGACAAGTATTGCCCTGTGTTGAACCACAGCTCTACAAAATCACAACCCCAATACTCCTTTTCCAGTTGTGACCCTAAAATGTCTAAAAGCTGATACTAAGAACAAGCATCCAAAATTCAGAGGATGTGTTTGCACACAGAGCTTTGCTGCTGCAGGGCTTTCCCCCCTCCCCTGTTTAGCTAAGCTGCAGGCTAGGGAAGCCAGAGAAGCACATCCCTTGATGCAGTCCTGCCAGCAACCTCAGCTTTTGAGGCTCTGAACCAGAGTTAAGTGCAGTTCAATTACTAACATTCAGTCCTTTGTTTTCTCTGCGTTGCCCACAGAGGTGCTTAATTGTGCTGTAAAAGATTATCACAGCAAAACTCAGACTGCAGTTGGATTTTTAAAGGTTTCTTGAGCGCACACAGATGAGTAACAACGTTAAGCCATTCCTAGCCTGGTCTGTAATTGAGGCCCTGAGCTCTTTATCAGTGAATCATGGCTGTCTTGTGGGGTCTTACTGGGCAGGTCGTTGACAGCTGCAGTGCACCTGAGATGCAGTAGTAAGCTCTAGATGGCAGTACATTTTTACCCTGTATTAGTTATTAGCTTGGTCATCTTAATTGGTTTATTTTCATGCTCTTTGTATGGAAAATGTGGATTATTTCTTTTCCTGTAGTGAGCAGCAGCACATTATACCTAGTTAATATTTCCCTATTGCAATGTTTTGATCAAATTGCAATTTGGGTGTTTTGTGTTCCTCTTCCTCCGGATCCAAGGTCCACTGATTAGGTCGTATCTCCCAGACTTAGCACAGACTCTCCTTGCATCCATAAATGTTTATGGGTCATGTTTGGCAGAGGAACTGCCTTGTCCGTAGAAAAAGAATGGAACTGTGAAGTACCTACTTGCTGATTAATCAGTTATGATGCATTTGAGTTTTTTCAATAAAAAGTTAATATTCCAGTTGAAAAGGAGATGGTAAAAAGTACATGGCTAACAGAAAGAGTTTAAAAGAAAATTTTAAACTAGGCTTACGAAGAAAAAAAAAGTAGTCAGGGTCAGAAGGATAACCCAGTGATGGAGTTAAAACAGAGACACATGCTTTATGTACAGGAAGTGTATGCTATTCCCAAATTTACTCATCAAGCACCTGTCAGTCAGCATTGCTGATCACTCCTGTGCCTCATGCAGGCTGAATTCACTATCCACAGGTCTGCTACAGCCCACTAAATGCAAATTCCCTCTTCTGTAGCAATCCAGCACAGTTTTTGTGACACACACACACTATAGTTTATTTGCACTCATCAGGCTTTCAATATGACATAAAATCATTGCAACATAATGCATTATTGAATATATTTTCCAGCTGAAAAAGATAAACTTGACAGACTGTCAGTGAACATTTTCATACTGCAGAAAAGGTTAGTGAAAAAAACCCCTGGAGTACATCCACCTATTAATGTAAACAAAGGCTCAGCAACTACTCACAGTAAGAAACTGCATGCAAAGAGCTTGCCCTCTGCCTTGTTCTCCATCAGGACCATAAACAGAATTTGAATTTTACTGCTAAATTTCCTTTAGACAATGATTTGTATGAGCATGGTTGAGTGTATGGATTATTCACAAAGCACTTACTTGGGCTGTTTATTTGGTTTGGTGTTGCTTGGTCACCTCAATATAATGTGTTTTTTGCACTTTCATGGGTGACTGAGTATGTTTGTAGATGGGAAAAGGGGAAAAATGAAAGCTTCTAAGTCACATGAGTAATGTTGATGTGATTGTGAGAATCAGTTGTGAATTTGAGAGGGAATTCTCAGGAGATCTTTTCTAGTCAGGGATGGAAGGATATCCTCCAAAAACCAGAAGCCAAGAACTTCTGTGGAGCTAGGAGCTCAGCAATCCTTTTTCAAGGCCTCTGGAGTTTACTTCCAGCTGCACAGAGGCAAGCCCAAACATCCTCCTGGTCACAGCCAGCCAAGGCTTCCTAAAGGCAGGGTCCTGAGAGCTCTTTTGCAAGATCGAGGTGTTTGGCTTCAGGATCCTGCACTGTTGGATCTGCCTCTTCCCAAGGATGCCTTTGGCCTGCCTCTGGCTCATATGAGAAGTCTGCAGAGGTTTCCTTACCTGGACCTTGTAAGATTTTTTGTTTTAATTAAATGAAGTTCACTTGGTTCTGAGTAGTTCAGTCCTTCCTTTTCTTAATAGTGGAAAGCTAACTGCATATTATCCTTTCTGTGGAAAATTGCTACCTTTTACTTAGAACTGGAACAACCTTTTCTGAAATGTCAGGCTTTCCCAGAGACTGGAAAATCCAGATTTTAATGTTGTAATATCCTTTCTGTGGAAAATAGCTACCTTTTTCTTGGAACTGGAATAACCTTTTCTGAAATGTCAGGCTTTCCCAGAGATTGGAAAGTCCAGATCGTAATGGTGGCTGTTTCTAAATGCGTTATTGTAATAATTACTAGGAACTACTCTATTGATGGCTGTTATAAATTAGAGCTACAAATACTACTAATGTTGACTTCTGATTTCCACACAAATAAACATGAGGGATTTGGAGATATTTTTTCACATGTAGATGTAGCTGAAAGTACATGTTGATCTCAGTTATTATCTTACACATCTGTTGCAACCCTGAAATCTAGAAGACAGGTACATGCTGGTCTGTCACCTCAGATTTACCACTGAGAAACTGCAAATAATACAGCTCAGCACAGTGAGAGAGCTGAGTAATCAAGTAATATCCAAAGGGAGCAATAAGCAATATTTGGTTACGTGGCAGAGCATTTTTTGGTTAAAAAAAGCTTGAGTGTTTTGGTTGAAATTCATTTACATGTTTCCACTAAATAAACCTTTAGAAAATTCCATATATTAATTGCTGGGGCAATTCCTTCTTCCAGAGAAGACAAAAAAGGGAGGAAATCCTATTTGTTTTAAAATGACCCACGCAGAAAGCTTTACTTGTTGTTCCATTTCTATGCAAATATGAAGGTTTGCTCTACTAAAGAAGTATTTTTTATTAAAATAATACATAAATATTGAATTTAATGAATTTGTAGCGTTAAGGCTTGACTTTGTCACACATGAGCCTTTTTTTTTTTTTTTCCCCTGAAACTCCTGGTGATCTGACTGAATTTCACATCCCTTAGGGAGACACCTTTGCACAAGTTTAAAAAACAGAAATGTCAAATGTTCTCTTCAGGTGCATGTTTCTTGCTGTGATGGTGCACCTAGGGCCAGGATTTGGTCCTGGATATGTCTCCAGGCAGGAATTTCAAAGAAACCTCTCTTGTACCTCACCATACATCTGGCTACAAAAATGGAGTTGTCAGCTTCCAGTTGTCAAGCCATTAATTTTTTTTAAAGGTTAGGGTTACTTTTGACAAGTGACAGAGTACCCTGATACAAACAACTGGAATTGGAGGTTAGCATATCTAAAAACAACTAGACAAATTTTCTCAGTGCCTTTTGGCTTATATTGAATTATTTTGGAGAGGGAAAAAACCTTTATTTTGTAAAAGGGCTAGAGTGTGGCCCACATCTGCATTACCCTTGCTGCACAAGAAGCATTTATTTAGCTGAAATGGTCTCCTATTATTATCTTTCTCGATGTAAAAACCCTGAAGGTGGAAGAGGAAAAGTCTCTCCTTTTCCTAGCCTAAAGCTGATGCTTAAATCAAATCATTTCTCACTGAGAAGAGTGGCCTCTTGGCTATACAAAAATCTTTTATCCAGCATCTTTCACAGAAGATAACTTAATTGGGAAAGATTCATAACTTCTGATACAATCTTCTTGTCTTCAAGTTCAGACCAATAGCCCAAGCAAATTATTTGAGATGAAGTTCCAAAATTAACCCCAAAGAATATGGGATAAAATAGTTCTGAGGTTTAAATGAATTGAACTGAATCCATTCAATTCTTTAAAAATAGAGAAAAAACTTTCAATTTTTTGTATTATCTCTTATTGACCTCTTGCTGCTGAGGGGAATTTCAGGTGCCTGGACTGCCTTGTCTTCTCTGCTCAGATGTTCAACCTTATTTTTTATCTCAGTTCACTGCATATACTGGTTCCAGAGGGAACATTTCCACTTAGCTGAGGCTGGAGGTGGGCAGGATTTCTGAAGAACGCAATATCGAGAGGCATTTTTTGGAATGTGAGAAGTGCCAGGGAATTTGGAGTATTGCAGCTGATTGCTGTGGTGCTGATTCCGGTGGTAGTGATTCCCAGGTAAGGCTGGCCAGGGTAGTTGAAGAGATTTAATTTTAAGTTCTGTGACTGAAGCATTACGGAGAGAAATGCACTTCAGTGACTCTCTCTCAGATTATTTTGCCATGGGAATACAGGTGGGAAGCAGGTCAGTTTTTAAGGTTTTTGTGAAGTTTTCAAAGGATTGCAGCACAAGGTCTTGGCTGTCTGGTAGCACTAAATGAGAGACATCTGCATGCAATTGGGTCTGTTTGGGGTAAAGGAACCCCGGAGTTCCTGTCTAGGGGAGAGCTACGATCTGGGATCAGGATATTAAATCATTCCCTCTTTTGGAGAGTCACTGGGTACAGATGTTATATAAGGGGGACATTGATATTGGTCGGACATCTCACATCAGGCAAAACACACATGGCTTTGAAAACGAGCGTATTTCAGGGGCTCATTTTTTATTAATACTCTTATTTTATTTATTATTTCATAGTAGCATCAAAGTGAAGCACATTTGTAGGGAAAAAAAAATGCTTTGAGCAGCTATTATAACTATTGTAATGAAACCTGACATTATTTTCCACAATCAGCTTTATCAGGGGCTACTGGAAGATGTGTCTTGATGTAAGGGAGGAAAAGCCAATATAAAGATTATTCCATGGTTACCTATGGCTTCATCAATGACAGCTGCAGGCAGGACAATAGACTTGCTACCTCCCTTCACAAATCTCTGGCCCAATATTCTGTGTAGCCACATTCTAGACAACAATATGGTGTATTTAGTTATGGCACTTTAACTTAGCATAGAGACCAGGTTTAATTGAGCCATTAGGAATATTATTTTTTTGCCACTCAAGAACGCCTTACACTACAGTGTGAAGTCCATTTTTATCTTGAAGATGATTGCTCTAAGCAAGGAATAAGAGTTACATCTCTTACACAAGAGTAGGTATTTTTCTCTTGGTTGTGCTAGAGTTTTATTCGGTTACAAGAGTCTGCTAAAAATGAGATTGCACTGAGAATGAGATAGGGCACAACTAACACCTGATGTTTAAGCTTCTGACAAGTCCCACTGAAATTTTCCAGTTTTTCTTTGGTGGAAGCAGGAAGTAGAAATTTTTACAAAATCAAAGCGGTGTTTTCCCCAAGACTTCAGGCATTTACTTTGTTTACTATTATTCTCTTAAATGTGTCCTTTTTTATGGTTTCTGTGGAGAAATCAGAAATCCAGAGGTTTGGGGGTTTTTTCCCATCAAGGAAATCTCCCAAACACAAGTTTTTCCTGCCTGTATTTCTGCATGTTTAAATCCTACCTTTCTTCTGAGAATCTCAAAAAATGAGAGCAAGATCCTGATATCTTCAGAATACCCAACTTAAACATTCACAGGGAAAATTTGTACTTTCAAAGCTTGCAGAATTCCACTTTTCTCATTGATCTTGTGTGTTATTTCAGACACTGTTTCTCCTTATACCTTAATGTCATCATGGTCTTGCAGAGTTAGTGCAGGTTTGTACAGAATCACCTCTTCTGGGTCACTGTAGTATTTGGATCATGAAAAGCATCTTTGAGATGCATTGGGTAGTTGAACACAAGTTGGGTATGTTTGCCTGTTCCACATACACAATCTTTTTATTCTAGCAGAGCTTAAAAAACCAAACAAATAGGGGGACTGAATGTCAAAGAGAGCTTAGTGTGAGATGAAATCTGACAAATTTTCTAGATGGTTTTGTGTGGTAAAGCAACAACTCTCCTGTGTCCCCGTGCATGCACGTATCAGGAAAGAAGAACCAACCAAGAAGTAGTTGAAAATTGGTGCTTATTGCATATAGTCAGTCAAGCTGCTTAAGTTCTTTGCACTTGATGTATAGCATGCAAACAGTTTCATCATACCTAATGGGCTTTTCTTTCTTGGCTTCCTTTTTTTATGAAAGGTCTGAGCCCTTCGGATCACACAGCAAGGAGCCCTTCTCTTCCTCATGGTTACTATGCTTGGAACTTGACCTGGGTCATGAGAGATACATCCCCTTTCTTCTCCCACAGAGGACGACACAGTGAGTAGCATGAATATGTTATCCTCAAGAGGCTGCAACTCCCTGCCTAAGGTTTTGGTGTAATACTAGAGTAAAGCAACTCAAGTGTTTCATGGTAAAATATCCATACCGGCAGCACCTGAGGGCACCAGAAAGCCTTAGTGCCCCTTACCAGCTGTCCCTGGGACTTCCTCCACCATGCCCAAGGGCCCAGGAGTCCCATTTAAGCCCAGCCCAGCCTGAGGTCATTGCCATCTCTGTGGAGGTACCTGGTGACCTGGGCTACCCCAGCCTGCCCTGCTCCCTCCAAAACAAGGGCCCAGACTATAATATTTGAGTGGTATGTTGAAATTCACCAATATTACAAAGAGAGGAGCTGTGTGCTGAACTCTTTGCTTTCCATCTCCTTTTCTAACACCCATCCCTTCCAAAGTCTGGGAATGTGTTTTCATCTGTACTCTGGTATGACCTATCCATGGCCATTCCACTGTGAAGTACGATGGCTGGAGTTAGGACTGGACTGCACAAGGCAATATCTAACATGCAATCCTGAAAGTGACTGCTGTAGAATATATCTACTATATATCTACTACCAGTCTCTACACAGGGAGATAAGGTGCTGAGAGGCTAATAAGATTTACTCACCCCAAGCCTGTAATTATCTGCTTGAGGGAAAAGTTTGACCTACCTATATGAAGGAGCCCCATATTTCTTCAAATTTATGTTGCAGCCTTTTATGTGTGCAATATATATTCTTTCTGCTGGCATACAATATCTGCTCCTAGCTGTTGTATCTGCTTGAGTGATGAGGACACACCAATTTCATTTTGGAAGCAACAGTAGTACAATCTTTTTTCCCGTACTTGGTTTTCTCAGAAGTTGCAAGAATGATTTTTAATTTATCCTTTATTACTTCTTTCTAAACTCTTTCAGTTTCTCAGTAATACTATTCTAAGGAAAGGCTTTGTTCTTAAAACATAAGAGCACTGATTCCATCTGACAGCATCACATGGAGATAAATGTACTGCATCTCAGCAGAAATGATTTATGATGATTTTAGCTGATTGCACAAGACCAAATCTTACCATATTCCAACCATCTGTTTTGCAAGGAAAGGCAGGAATTTGATGAGGTGTTACACAAAATAGAATATTCACTCAGGACAAGTCTAAACTGTTTTCTCTCTCAGGAGGTGTAATTTAGGACATGTACCTTGAAATTTCAGGAGAATCTTGAAGAGAGGCAGGAATAATTTGTTTTTTCTAGCTTTGCGATTTAACATTTACGAAAATTTAAATAAAAGGGTAATAGCCTTTAATTTGATTAAATTAAATTTAAGTAAAGGGCAGTGGCTCTGGAAGGCACACATTTCAGGCTGGAACACCCCATAGCATCACTGTGTGGACACTTCCTGCCACTTGAGATTTGCAGCCCAAAGAGGACTGACGTGTGTATGTGCAGCAGAGCCCATAGGCATAGCCCAAGACTAAGAGAACACTTCTTAAAATTCTATTCCCCTGTATTCCTTCAGTTTATATCCACTGGCATGTTTATTAGTAAACTTTTCAAGGAGCTGGATTTCTGTTCAGAGCTGCTCTGTCCATGACAGGGTGTATATAGTTCCTTTCAGTGGCTGATTACTGGCCCTGGATCTGCATGGCTCTGTGAAGGTCATGCAGGGACTCAGCAGAGTGAGGAAGAAGACAAGGTTAGACCATCCAAGCCCCAGGCAAGTACTTTGGTCCCAGGACTCAGCCTTCTGATTAGTATCCCACAATAAAATAAGCAGAAATAAAACCCAGCAGCCTTTTACTACTAGAGTGACTTCTTCTTTCAGCTTTCCTTATTGGTGCCAGCATGACAGATTATGGAGTGCTCAATAAAACTTCTATCAAAACTTTGTTTGCCTAATCATTTGATGGGACCCATCTAATTAACTGGCTGATTTGCTGGAGTGGGGCAATATTAGTTGTCTTAATTACACTTTCTCCGTGTTCTGCTGTTGCCGAAATCTCTGATTGAAAGAGTCAGTAAATTGATACATGGTGTCCTTCTTCCTCTGCCAAACTAAGTTCTCTTCTCTTCTCTTCTCTTCTCTTCTCTTCTCTTCTCTTCTCTTCTCTTCTCTTCTCTTCTCTTCTCTTCTCTTCTCTTCTCTTCTCTTCTCTTCTCGAATTTAAATTCTGACAAACTCTCTCTGGTAGTTCTGGCAGGAACAGTGCCTGATGATATATTTGAAACCATGTGCAGGAATCCCGAAAGGTAATTGCTGGCACAAGAAGATACTTGAGTGGTTCATTCACAAGACTTTTTTTTCTGTTTTGTCTCAAGATAGTTTTAGATTTGTCTCAATCCGAACATTCATTAATTATCAGTCATCTCAGAGATGCAAAATCCACCTGCCTTTCAGAAAATAAAGGGTAAAATCGCATGCGAAGTCAAAATTATCTGGGAATTCAACCTGTGAGGCAGGAAGAGACTTTAAATATCCAAAATTTTTTATATCCTCCTGTTCTCATGAGGTACACTCAGACTGTTTCCTGTGGCTAGAACAAATTTTAATGCATTCTGCATATGTGGACTTATGGTAGCGTATTAATCTCCCATTTGCAGATCTGATGGATCTCTGTCCTGAGGCTTACATGATTAACTGCACCCAGCCACATATTTCATTTCTTGTCCTGGCTGGTTGAATGTTAATTTTCTCTTCTGTACAGGTATTCTATAAGAAATCAATTGTCCACTACATAAAATCTTATCAGCTTGTGTAATAGGGGTTCCAGATGACAGCTGCCCCTCCGGACCTTCATGAAGTTAACACATCCCTCTCTGCCCCATCGTCTCCATGTCCCTGGGCCAGCCAACAACCCTGCACCTGGTGCATGATCCTGGCCAGGGTGTGGTGGCAACTGTGCAAAGTGCTATTGATTGGAGCAAAAATCAAATGAAATTTAACCCACTTAAACTCTGCTTTGAAAGAAGAACACATTACATGTGAATAACAGGCCTAAGGTTGTCATGCTGCAGTGTTACAGCTGGCTTTTTTTTTTAAACTATTGTAACTGGGGTTTTTTTAAACTGTTCTTATATTACTGTTCTGGCTTTTTGTCTCTTTGCCAAATTGTCCAGGAGCAGCTGAACTCCTTGGCTGCTCTGAACCAGCACTGGGCAAAGTACTGAACTACCTCTCTCAGGTTATATAGTTTACAGATTTTTTTTATTATTATTTTTTTTTTTTTTTTGCCTCCCTAAAGTTTAGGAAATAGTGGTGTTTGGGTGGCAAAGTCAACTGGGACTAAAACTCAGGATGAGAGCAAATTTGGCTACCTAGTCACTATTGTGCTTAAAAACATTTAGAAAAGGTGAGTTCAGCAGAGGAGGAACACATACCTACAAGAATGCATAATTATTCACAGCTTTGATTTAATAGGTACTAAAAGCCTAATCCACAGGATGGCCTCTATTAACAACTTAATAATAATTTCACTCAGCTCTTTGTCTTCAGAAAGCTAATTTGACAGGGTTGTTGGGGTTTTTTTACCACTTTCTAATGGAATGTCATCTGTGATGAGTTCCTAATTTCCTGAATTTGGTTTGCTGACTAAAAAAATAAAAATGCATTGGACTAATTTTACTGTGGGATAATTTGGGGTCATTCTTGCTGTGTATTTGATGCTCAGTGGCATGGCAGTTGCTCAGCAAGGTGTCAGATGATTAATTTTTTTTCCCTGGTAGGTCATATGCACCATTTCATTCATGTCAGCTGGGTACCAGATAGACACTGCTGCCACGAAACTCAGTGAGCCTGAACATCCACTGAAAGGGAAGATGGAGAGAAAGAGGGCACCAGCCCGATGAATTCATGTTACAGTTAGCATCCCATGACTACTTGTTTGATAATTCTGCTACAAATCAGACTACTACTGACATCTTCAGAATGAAAAAGCTGTTGTGATTCTTGGCTCAGCGTGGCATAGTGAGATGTATGGATACAAACTGATTGTTACAGCAAGAGGTGAGATAAAGTCAGGAGAGGAACAAGGAGAATGCTACTTCATCCCAGAGGAAAACTGAATCAATGCTTTCTTAGTAATGATACTGGGAAAGTGATGTATCATCTTAATTCAAACACATCTTTTTTGCAATCTTACAAGTATTCTAACGTAGTCTGGAAATAGCATTATGAATGGAATAGGGCAAGGCTTCAATTAACAGCAGTAACTCACACCACATTAATAGAATTGCTCCATATAAAATAGCAGATGCTATGACCCTGTATACATTTGCAGGAATTCTTGTTTAACAATTAGATGGTATTTTGGCTATGTGCAGTGGTGCTGAAATCCAAAAGGAGGAAAGTCAGGAAGCACAGCATCTGCCTAACTAAACCAAAGGCTGTGTTAAGCAAGAAGGAAGAAAATTCTTATTAGGGGAAAAATTTTACTTTCTTTCCTTATATCGTCTTTCATCTGCAGATAATATGTCTATGACAGCTCAACATTTTTCAATAACAAAATAACACACAGTAAGATAACAAATGTCTTTTCTCCCCATCTCTCATGTATTTATTTTCTCTAGAGATCTTTTGAAATTCATGCAAGAGGTTCCTTGTATAAATTGACAAAATATGACAGTTCATCCAACTACTGTTTTGTGCCAACTGAAGCATGTTTTCTAACAACTGCTGTTAGTCAGTACTTCATTTTTTTTTGCCAGAACTGGCATTAGAAATGCACTTTCATGTATTGTTTTTTGCTACATGCATGGGAGACTTGGTGGACAAATATTTCTTATGTGGAGAATGAGCTCTGACACTTCTTGGAGCAGGAGGAATGAAAACGAGAGCTGTTGTTAGTTGTTCTCCCAACACCCCTTCCTCACATCTCTCTCTGTAGCTGTCTTGAAAGACTGTGCTTATAATTGATTGATGAAGGAGTCCTGGCCCTTTCTTTGTAGTTTGATTTTCACTGAACAAAGCAGCTGTCAGAGATTTTGGTGATTCAGTCCCTGGTGCACACTGAGGGGATGGGTGGAAAGTAGATGCTGTCATTTTTATGATTTTCTTAACAAATAAATGAATAGCTGCATTATTGCTTTTTTCTCTAGGGAGTGGCCCATCCACTGTGGCTCACTCCCCTGAGGATTAATTTAAATGCATCTGGCATGAGGAGAGCTCTGGGCTTCACAGGGTGGCAGGCAGCTTGCTCTGTGCTGGGCATCCAGGCCCAAGCACCCTTCCCAGGATGTTGCTGGGATATTCCCTGGGGTGCTGCTCCTCTAAAACTTTTTCTTCAGAAAGCAATCTAGCCTTAAAGCCCCTTCCAAAGGAAACCTGAGTGGTTTTCTGTAGGAGAATGGAATATAGGTGACCTTGCCCCTGATAAGTAACAGCTGTGTTAGTTACCCAGTACAGCCTCACCCCTGATGAGTCACAGCTACCACCAATAAAGGTAAGTGTGATAAAAGGGAGTGGGTTAGTTGGTGTGGGGAGGATTTATGAAGAACCTTGAGGAAGAGGGAAGGAGAGGATCATGAAGAAGCAGACTCCTGGGGAGAGAGAATCAGTGCTGTGAGGTCAGTCAGGGTCTGCAGTTAGAGCCTGTTGTTGGAACATGCAGTCATAGTCTAGCCGGGTACAAGCCTGCAGTCAGAGCCTGCAAACTGATCCCTGCAGTCAGAAGCTGCAAGGGAAACCTGCAGTAGGAGCTTGCTGAAGCCAGAGTAAGTGAATAGCTGGAGTCAGGATAGCTGAGCTGTAAAAAGGGATAAACCAGGACACTTTCCATGCTGTGATAAACAAGGAGTCTGTGTCTCGGCTCATTTCTACACTCTAACCACAGGGCTGCTGCAACAATATTCCTTCAAGGTGGGCGTTGAAGGGAGGAGTAGTGCTGGTGCTACCTGCCTTGACCCTGCCCAACAGTCACTACTCCTGGGTGCTGGGGAGAATTTGGCCCCACTGAACTCTTTCTTGCAGGCAGCAAGCTCTGAGTAGCCCTTGAAGCCCTGTAAGGGTACAGCAGCAGCCTTGTCAGTAATTTCAAGGTCAGGGCATTGTGCTCAGAGACCTGCTGGTGCAGAGGAAGGATACAGAGAGTGATAAGATAAATTGTGCTAAGCAGCTTGAAATTAAAAGGAGGTCTCTGGTGAGCACAGGCTGTGTCTCAGGGCAGGGAGAGGAGCTGGTGTGGTGCCTAGCTGATCTCACTGCTGTGCTTGCATGTGACTGAGGTTCATCAGATGGTAGGGACCCCAAAGCTGTGCTGAACAGTACAACGTTGTTGGGTTCCTCAAGTGCGTCCTCAGGTCCCCATGTCCCCTTTCAGGCCATGCTGCTGCTCTTGTATTTGTCAGCTCCTGGAGCAGCAGCCAAAGGAGCAGGCAGTGATTGTTGGTGGAGGCATTTTACTAAGGGTAGTATGACCCTGGGTGCCTGGCAGGGATACCTGTGACTTAAGCATCCCTTAAAATGTGCAGTTTGCGCTTTCTCAGGGCTAGGCAATGGAAGGAAATAGGTGAAATTGTCTCTTCAGACTTGCTTGCTCAGCAGGAACAAGGCAGTTAAACCCTGCAATTGTTTTTGCTCTTGAATTTGTGTGACTGCCAACACCTTTTCCATTTTCCTTTGGGTTTTTTTGCTCTGCCCTTCCATCCTGTGGTAGATTCCCTGATTTTAAATTGCTGCTGTAACTCCAGTTACAAAGCTAAAATATAGCACCAGGAATTAATTTGCAAGAAGTTCCACCTCTTCTTTGTGCCAGTAGGGCAGTGCTCACTTCCAAGGATCTGGCCTGTATTTGGGTCCCCCTGGATGTTCAGCAGGGGGGTTGAGTTGACAGCCAGAGAGCAGCACAGTGTCTCCTATTTATGTTCTATTTTCAGGGAGAAATACTTATCACTGCAGGCTTCTTTGTGGCACCCCACATGTGCACCCTGGTTTGGTGAATAGAAATTTAGAAATGTCTGATGAGGCAATTGAAACCCTTAGATTGAATGCCCCGTGCCCTTTTGTACTCAGAGGGAATGGGAAGGCTTTAGGAACTGGCTCTGTCACTAGGATTAATAACTGGAAAATCAATTGGTCATTTTCCTGTCATAAATTAAAAGCTTATAGGCCTTATAACATGAGTAAAATAGAGGTTAGTGGGTATTGATGGAGGTCTCAAAGCTCACTCAGCAGAGCAGATCTCTACTACCCAATTTAAATTATGTCTCCTCCACAAGGAATATCTGTCAATATTTGTATTGAAAAAAGACATCCTGTGCAAGAATATTTTATCTGTTTCTACACTGCTGCTGTGATTGTTGCTGCTGAAAGAGTTCTTGAGGGAGATTGTGGTCCTGACTTGATCGGTGTGAGTGACCTTTACATTGTGCATTTGTCTGTAGATGTAGTATAAATTAGTCATGTGCAAGCTGATGAGGTGCCAGTGAGGATTTACCTCACTAAGCTTGTCCTGCTGAGAACGGAGAACCTCTCTCTGCTCCCTTGGCTGTGATAGTGCCGTGAGAAAGTAGCCACACCCTTTCAAAGATGTGCCCCGCTGAGAGTAATTGAGGAGGAGTGGTTTGTAAGAGTCAGCAGACCAGGAGGGGAAGGGACCTTTTAAAGTCAGACACATGTAGAACTAGAGAGGAGTAGTCTAAGGGGAAACCACCTGCTGGTAAGATTTTTGTGGTTGAAAGGAGAGGTGGTTGAGACCCAATAAACCTAATCTTTGTTGGGCAGCTGAAGAAAGGATAATCAGAGCAGCTTCTTAACAAGAACTGTTTTTATCTATCTCTCAATATTAGATTCTAAATAAGGTTTGTTTCTGTGATGTGTGGTTTCACAAATGATCCAAGATGACCCAAAGGTGAATGATCCATAGTTTGACCTGCTGCAGTGTAAAAGACTACTTCTCACTGATTGCTGTGTTTTGGTGTATTGCTTATGCTACTATTTTAAGGCATTTGTTTATTAGAAAACTCTAATCAGCTTAATTGAAACAGATGTGGTTGCCAGATACTTTAGTTATCTGTGCACAAATTATTGTTGTTAATTATGTTGATAAAAAATAAATAAATTGAAAAACTCACAAGATTCTAACATAATCGGACATACACAGATTCCAATGTCTTTTTAATTGAAGAGTAGCTTAATTGACTTTTCAGTCTGTGGTTAATATTCTTATCTTTTTACATACTAAAAGCTGAACTGATTTAGATCTACAGCCTTTCTTAAACAGGTTTTTATCTTATTTTGATTATAAGCATCACTTTTGTTTCTTCTTTAAAGGTGTAATGATGATGAAATAGACTTCTAATAAATTATCTCTTCTGCCTCTCTCATGCCCAGCAGTTGTAGATAAAAGAGATTGTTGGACAAAGAGTTCTTTGTTCCATTCTGGGGGCTTTCATTTATTATTTAAGAAGACTTTGCTGTTTTTTTCAAAATGGAACTTAAACTCCTATAGAGCATTTAGGATCTGTAGTGTCAGTATAGCTCTAACATAAATGCCTGTACTTGGTTTAAATCTCTGTGACACCTCTACTAGAAAATCATCAGAAATCACAAAAAATCACCCCACTTTACTGACTAGGCACAGTATTCAAGTCCAAAAGCTCTGTATCTAGTAAATTCATATTGATAGTGGGTTTAAAAAAATAACCACTAGAAGATGTGTTCATTTTAATTGCCTTTCCTGCAGTGTTTAGCTTTTCAGTTAAAAAAAGGCAGAATGGTCTTTATCCAGCTCCCAAGGGCACATGACTACTGTTTCCTGTGCTTAACTGGGCAAGAAAACAATAAACTCGGTATAGCCTTTAAATGTTAAGACAAAAGTGAAAAAGGAAAGAGAAACACTATTTTTTTATGCAGAGGTCTAAAAAATGGCAGATGATTTGTGGCAGCAATTCAAGTATTATGTAGGTTTTGTATTTGCAAGTGTGGCTTATGTGGTCTTGTAATAGCTAACACACCAAGACCAGCTTCTCAGTGAAAAAAAAATGTATATAATTCTTTTTTTATGAGGTATATTACAATGTCGATAGTGAAGGACATTGTGAAAGAAGGAAAACCTGGGGGTAGGAAGTTAATGTTAGCCTTGGAAGACTGGATGCTGTTTGCATAGATTTTTCTGTGTTGCATCAGATGGCATTTTTTTGTCATCATTTCTTTGTACTGAATAGGATAATAGCACTGAAATTTGTGTCTGATACAGGACTAATTTAAATAAGAGCTTATAAAAGTACCAATATTCTGGTGATGTGAGGCAACCGTTGAATCATGTAAAAGTTGCAAGTGTGTTTCCACTGAATCACAGACACTGTGGGATGTGTGAGCCAAGTAGCCTCCCTCTCTTCCAAGGAACAACCTGTTGTGACGGACATTCAGTGTGACCACAGCAGGCATGCTAGATCATGCCCGCTCACTGTAGGCCATTCGTTGCAAGGGAAGGAAATGGCATTGTTGCTTGCCTTTTCTTCTTTTACTTTCCCTGCTTCAGGCAGAGGCTTTAGCTGTCTGCAGGGGTCATAACACTGGTGATGACCAGTGACTGGTATTTAATCGCATTCCCCTATTAAGTTGTACCAGTTGTAGGTCAGAGGCTTGCTGTGTTAAGGGCTCTACAACTGATTGATAGCTCTCTTTTGAGATGGGGGTTCTGGAAAGTGAGACCAAAGTGGGGAGCAGAGCTGGCTATTGAGTGCTTGTCACACCACAGTCAGACAGCCAGGAGGAGAATGAGAGAGCCTTGTGGATATCCATGAAGGGCTTCTCTGCTTGGGTCAAGAGGGTTAGAGAGCACAAAGGCTTCTGTTCCCAGAAGCTGGGCAAGAGAGGAGGGGAAGTAAACAGCAACTGCTGGAAAGCTGAAGAAAATAAGAGATTGATTGGGAAGTGCACAAAGAATGAAATAGTGGATTTGAAATGATTCTTCTTGCTGTGTGTGGTCCTTGGCATAGGCTTTCCCACTTGTCATCCAGTGAGTTCCATCAAAAAAATCCTTGTGTGAGCTGTGTTTCTCTCCTCCAAATTTTTTTTGACAGAGCCTTAAAACACTGCTCAAGGTGTTCCCTGTGACTGGTAAGGATAATATATGTTCTCAACCTATAGTTGAGTGTTTGGTTGCTCTTTTGTCCATCTGAGCTTAGGTAAAAAGTTTAATAGACTCCTAACACTTAATGGAGTTAAAAAAAAAAAAGTTTGGTGTGTTTCTTGGTGTTTGAGTTTGGGTTTTTTTTTTTTTTTATTTTAAAGGCCATCTAAGGGACTACAACTATGTGGTCTGAGGTTTAGGTATGATATTGCAGTAGTAAACTGCATGAATATATCCACAGTTCCCTTCTGCCTAAATTGAAGTGTGCTTCATGTATCATGAAATTTATATTGATAACTTAGAGGCCTGGAGAGAGATGGGGCTTGTGCATTCGGATTTAAGGAAATGTCTGTAATCCTTGTTACTGCTGCTAGTGGTGTAAATGGACTCCTTATGTTATATGGTTTCCTTGGTGTTGTGAAGTATTTAAAATGCTGAGTGAATGATAAAGTACTTGATTAGGAAAATCAAATATAAACTGGAAAAAAGACTCTGTTCCTTCCAGCTTGCTGTTAAAAAGGGAAATTAGAAGGGAAAAGTACGGCAAGAGGGCAACAATATTA
This sequence comes from Chamaea fasciata, assembly GCF_029207755.1. Lineage (NCBI taxonomy): Eukaryota > Metazoa > Chordata > Aves > Passeriformes > Sylviidae > Chamaea > Chamaea fasciata. The sequence continues at coordinate 15,415,796 of NW_027094088.1, read as the reverse complement.
ACCTTCAGATTAGAAAATATTTTATCACCAGGAGAATAGGCTGAACTACATAAATCTGTGCCCATGAAGAAGAAATTAGATGTTTAGCAGAGAATGTAATTGAAGTTTTAAAAAATCAGTTAATTGCGCTAATGTCAATTCAGATTATTTGTTTCACCTGGACAGTACAGCAAAACAGAAAGATGGTGCAGAATACTCTGTAGAGCAGCTGTATTTTTTTTCCTTGGGCTTTTTCAAATGGATCTAGCCTGTTCAGAAACACTGAGTTAGTTCTAAAATAATTTCTTTATCTTACTGAATATTGTGTTGAGTGCTGACTGTGGTGACAAAAGTAGATGTATACTGGGCATTCCAGAAAATTTAATGATCTTGGCAATTAAAAGTAAAATCCTTGCAGGTTGTCACTGGAGGTTGTGTTAAGCAACTTGAACTATGGTGTGATGGTAAACTGAACGCTGGAAAGTGAATCATAGCTGTACCAGCAGGATAATGGGTTTCTCTAGAGAAACATCTCAAAAAGAGAAATCTCTGTTGGAGGCAGTTGCTGGCTGTGCTGCCTGGAGGATGAAGTTTTGCAGCAGCAAGTCAGGTTGCAGCTGCTATCTCAGGAAGGTGTTTCAAACCCTGGAGTCAGAATGTCACTTTCTGGGGTACAGTCCCTATGGCTTCCAGCACATTCCATATGCCCAGAATAGGTGACTCTCTTTGTAGAGACCTGTGCTCACTGAGGTGGAACATGGGGGTGTGAATCACATTAGGAGTCTTTGTACTCTAATGGTCCTGGCTGAATTTGAAGCAGCATCCCAGAAGAGATTGGCTTTCTGTCCCATTTCATCAATTGACTAAGCTATTTTCCTTTCAGTCCAGATGATGCCTTTCCCCACTTTAGCCTGAGCTGCCCTTTGACCTGTGCTGAAGGGGAATTACTGGCTCTTGGGCATTCCTTTTGATGTGCTGCTGCCTCTCTAATGAACCTCCCTGTGCGGCCCATTTCAGGCCCATTTTTGCCTGTTTACAGAATTCCTTATTTCTTTTTACCTCATTATGGAAGAAAATCAAGCCTTAACTTACTGAAGTATAAAGTGAGCGTGCATGCACATGTATGTGTACCTAATTTCGAGCACAGAAGACACTGGATTTAATTAACCTGGTGTGTTTCATGTCCATTTTCTTTTTCCAGTATTTGACTGCAACTTTGAATCTCCTTGTGAGCTGGAATATTCCTTTGCCTCAAAAGATCAAGAAACCCCCAAGAATGCCTGGCTTAGACTGAATGCAGAGGAAATCTCACAGCTAAACCTCCCAGATGGGCCCAAGAGAGATCATTCTGAGAGCACACCCAAAGGTAAGATGAATACAGCTATGTAATGCCATCAGTAGTGGTTAGTTTTAAAACAAAAACACCTTTGCTTTCACCCCCTAAAATAACCATAACAGAAAACCCCAAAACCCTGCCTGAAAAACATGTCATCCAGAAGTGTTAAAGACAGTTATAATCCCTTTGCTTCAGCTGACAATCAGTGAAAGCAAAGTGACGAACAAAAGGGGGTTGTTCTGCACAGGAGAGATCTGTTTTCACCTAATTGCAAGCTCCATCATATATCTAGGAAGCAAAGAATCAAATACAGTCTTAGGTAAAATCTGAATTGGGCTGGCCCATGCCATGGATGATATTTGGATGAAAACTGTACTATGGTGACTGTGTTTAAGGTCATTCAGTGTTTGGAAGAGTTTGGCCTTATCTTTGCTCTAGGTCCTGTTTACCACATGTGTGTTTGCAGACCATTTTAGGCAATATCCTTTTGTCCAGGGCTTAGGTTTTCTGTTTGGTAAGAAAACAAAGATGGGCTTTGTCCTTAATATAAGAAAAAGATCCCGTCCTTAAAGAGAGCTAGGAGATTGTCTTGGTTTGGGAAGACAGGTATCTGCCAGGTAATAAAAAAAAACAAACTGGAGTTTTCTTTGGAATGGAGAGTGTAAACCCCCCCACCCTTTTTTTTTTTCTTTTTCAATTATAAATTTGCAATCAGAGGCTCTTAGGCAAAGATTTGGGAAATAGGAATAGCAGTTCTTTACTAGTATATATTACAAAGCAAACAAACACAAAAAACCCCCCACCAAACAACTACAGCATTAATAACAAACGAAAACAGTATCAAGAACCTTGAGGGCTTTGTTTCACAAAACCCAGGGCAGTTTGGTCTCGGTGTCCCTGCAGGATCCTCAGAGCACCAAGCTGAAACAGTGGAAAAGTCCCGGGCTGGTAGCTGGGATGGCAGGGTGTCCCGGCAGGCAGGGGCAGGATGTCCCGGCAGCGCAGAGGGTGCAGGGTCACGCTGTAGCAAGAGGAGCAGCGCCGAAGAAGCCGAAGGCGAGGCAGAACTGGCCCAGCTCCCGCGGGTGGCAGAGAATACTCAGGATTCAGGCCGAACCAGTGATAGTAGATTTCCCAGGACTGGATTCCTTTGGCCACAGTGAAACTCTTCCAGCCAGCAACTGCCGTTCTCTGTTCTCTCTCTCCCCTAACGCCGAAAAAAAGAAAGAGCCCAAAGAGCCCGCAGCTGCCTCAAGCTCTGTCTTTTACCTGCGTTATCTCCCCCTTCCACCTTTGTCTACCTCTTTGTTTCGGTTAAGTACTCTCAAGTATTCAACATTTGGTCTCCTTGGTAACTTATGGGGAAAAAATTCTTTAGAGGAAGAAAGAACAAACCTAACCCCCAGCAGAGGTCTCAAAAGATGTGCGCAACAGACTTTTTTCTTTTCTTGGAAAGAAATGGAGTTTGTTGGAATTACTTTTCCTGCTTATGATCGTATCTGTGAATAGCAGCATATTTAATTAAGATTGTAAGTTCTGAAAAGATTTTTAGATACATTTGTGCTCCTATAATCCTTGGAAAGCAGTAGAATTCTTAACATCCTTTCAGCTGTTAGTGGCATCTGCTTGGAACTTCTCTCTAGAAGGTGGTGTTGATGAGAATGCAGTTACAAAAATGAAAATGGGGGAACTAGAGCTACAAACTTGTGGGAGGACAGATAGAGATGGTGCTGAAGGCAGTCTTGCCTCTGTTGTATTGCAGCTGTTAATTACCAAGTGGGAACAGCCTTGCCCTCGCAGCCATGGGTGTGATAAAAGAGTGAGTTAGCTGGAAGGGGGTCAGTCGGACTCTGCTGGCTGTACTCTGAGGAGGAAGGGACAGGAGGTCGTGTGAGGGAGAGAAAGGGTGAAACATTAAATGAGGGACAAACAGGGTTAGGTGGCCGAGCTAGGGACAGGAAGGAGCGAGTGCTGTGTGGAGATGCCCATGGGAGGTACATAGAAAAGGTGTGAGAGACTTTTAGATAACAAGGTGCTTGAAGCCTTCTTCGGTGTCAGTCGTACCTCCTCCGTCACAAACTTTATCCAAGAAAACAAAGAGGTGTCAGGAAGGACAACAAAAATTTCAAGGGATATGGAACAGTTTCCATAGTAGGAAAAACTAAACAGACCAAGATTCTCTATTTAATCTCTGATGGGAGGGGTTAGAGGTCTTTAAAAGCAGACTGAAGAGCATTGGAAAGCAGCTGTGAAGTTGGTGGGTTACAGGTTTAGAACAAGCAAGCTAAGACATTTTTCATGTAGTGACTGAATAAACGGTGCTAATAAAATACATGAATTAATGTTTTGGGGCCAGAAGTGTGCGTAAGTTTAAAGAAAGATCAGATGAATTCTTGCAGAATGCATTCATCACTGGATGTTTAATTCAGCAGTCTGTTTAGAGTCAAGAAGCCTCTTACTCAAAGGGCTGAGAGTGAAAGGACTCTTCTTAGAAGCCAGCATTGGAGGCAAGATTTGACTTTGCGGAGCTGCAGTCCGACTGCTTGTGACAGATGCTGTGTTCAGGCAAATATTGAGGAGATTTTCTGTGCTGCTTTCATTCATATTCTGTTTTCTCATTCATACCAATAGTATAGTACTTTTCCCCAGATAGCCATTATAAATTAACTTTTAAGGCCCATTGATTCATCAGCAGACCAAGTCATTTTGGTGTGATCCGTGTCGTGTGTAAAGCAGATGGACCCCATTTGTGCTGCATGCAAATATCTTCTAATTTCTACATCAGTGAACATCCACACGCATACTGAATTTCTTCCTACAAAGGTACAGTTCAGGGAAAGTTTGAGGTAAATCAGAATTTCTGTTTTCTTCTTCTTTTTCTTAAATTCTAGTGCAAGCTGGCTGCCCCTGAAATTTAGGAGTTAAAACCTTGTTTTGAATTGAGAAGAATAGCTGTCTTTTCCCTGAAATGGGGGAAAAATTGGGGAAAACCCATAAGGAGGTAAATATATTGCTCCAGGTAAAGAGCCTGGCCAGGACCCCATGGTGCTGTGTGTTGTCAGTGTATGATTCTTTTGGATCCTTTTCAGTAAAGTTACACCTTCATCTAACTCAGTTTTATATATCTATCAAAGCAAAAGAAAGGGAGACTAAACCAAAGGTGGTACTGGTTGATGATTTCCAATTGCTTGTTGTGTTAAAATTCTCTTTCTGAGCCCAAAGGTTGGGGGTTCTCATCTGGAATACAGGCAATTTAGGCTGAAACTTGTGTTCTGCTGTTTTCTTCTATTCTGAGGGGCTGGTAATCGGTGTCAAATTGATTGAGTGGATTTAGATTTGTAGGGCATTAGGGTGGATTATTTTGTGTGGTTTACTTGCTTGTGTATGTGTGGGCTTGTTTTTTTAAATTACCAGGCATGTTGGACATAGTGGTAATTTTTTCTCAGTAGAGCTGTAGGTCTGCAACTCAACGATGACTGTAACTCTTGCATGTGTAAAGACTTATTTGGAAATCAACACTTGGAGCTAGCATCTCTATTTTAAATCACTTTAATTACAGCTGTTTGGCACAGATAGTTGTGTGGTCTGTTTCAATCTGAAATAATTAAGCACAGTAGTTCCAACCCCCACTGTTTCCTGCAAATTGTACTTGCAATTATCTCAATCTCATTTCATCTCCTTTGCAGACAGTAATGCACAGAGATAAACAGATAGCTTAACTAGATTTTGGGATGGTTTAGCTCATCCTTGTCACTTGGTTATCAAGTCATGGCAAGACATTGATAGAGACAAATGCCTCTGGTATGATTCATTAGGCTTCACATGAGTTTCTGTAAAATCTTCAGTAGAAAATCATTGGTAGATCTCCCAAAGAGACACACTGGAAGAATTTCTGTATTTTTGCTCCTGTCCCAGCAGCATGATACAGCTCAGTGTCAAGAAATCAGAAGAAGTCAGTGTGGATTAAGCCTCCTAGAGGAAGAGCTTACTCCTGGTGTCTCAGCATCTGGTTGCAGTCACAGCTGAGCAATCCACTCACTTGGCATGTTCAGCATGTAGTGTCACACAAATCATTGATCTTCTGGATAGGAATAGATGGTGAGGTGGCAGAGTTTGATATTAAATTATTCAGAGTAAAAGATTGAAGGTCTAGTTTGCAAGGAATTGAAAAGGGATGCTTAACCAGCTAATAGTGGCAGGTGAAATTTATTGCAGGTTGTTTGAATTGAGGTGGTGGGAGAGACAAGCAGAGCTTGGCAAATATGCAGACAGATTCTGAACTGGTTACTGTCACTTAGGCTGATTTAAGGGTAAGACTAGAACTCTGAGAGCATCACCTCAGTACCAGTCACAAAATAAATGTGATTTGGGGGCTTACTGGGAAGAGAGTGGAAAACAGGAACAGTACTGTATAGTATAAATGTGTTGGGCAGCTGTATTTAGAACTCATTCTTCTGTTTATATCCCATGCATCAAAATTCTTTTGGTACAGCAGGGAAAGTTTTTAAAATAATGGAAAGAAAGATGATAAAGTATATAATGGCTGTCTTCTAGGAACACTAAAATTGACTAGGGCTACCCTTCCTGCAAGAGGCATCTAAAGGAATCCATGCAGAGCTGTATAGAAATCAGATATTTATAAAATCTTTATAAAATATGTATAAAGGTTTATAAACTACCAAGGGTTTCTAAAGCACTGAAAGGATGAGTACAGAAGGAGTATTTTACATTTCTTCTAATACAGTATTAGCATCAAGCAAAATTATTAGATATCAGGTGAAACTAAAGGAAATCCCTCAGTATTTAACAACGTGTGAAACTTTCTTCCCATGGTATTGTTGTTGCTGGAACCTTCTGTGGGTGTGCAAATTGGCAGGATATGTGCAGGGAATAGAAATAGTTACAGCTACTAAATTCTCTACAGAACCTTTCCTGGCTCAGAAAGTCCTTGTGTGACTGGTCCCTGAAGGCCAGTGGTGGTGAGGGACAACTCTCCCTGTTCATACATTCTTTTTCATTTTCTATTTCCAGCTGTCTGTTCTGGGAGCCAAATGTTTAAAGTTAATGGATCTTTGGTCTGATAGGGCTGGTGTGGTGGTGTATTCCTTGCTCACCTCCCAGCCCAGGCTTAGGTTCCCTTTGAAAAAGGATAGAAATATATTAACAGTTTTAGACCAATTTAGAGAGCCAGAGAAGAGTTGCTATTTAAACATTTACTGTTATTTGCTCTTCTGTTAAAGCCTTGGGAATGCTATCAAATCATGCAAAAATATCGAGTATTTGGTAGGAAGAGCTGCAGGACTGTTTGCTGATAGAAATGTAAATTAGGGAGGCTTTCAAAGGTTTTTTTAACATTTGTGCTAAAATGCTTCACTCTCCTCCATTCCCCCCCATCTTGTAAGCAGAGCAGTGAGAGAGAGAATCACTGGTGTATCTGCCAGCTAGGCCCCTGAAGGTCTGCTGGACTTACATTTCTAAGTCTGACTTATGCAACTTTCTGCTGGGTCAGAGATTTAAGGTTAAAGTTCCACTGATGTGCTAAAGACTGACAGGAGAACCTCCACTGTTGGGATCTGAATTGGGTCTGTACATGCTGTAATGAGTAGGCAATCCATTGTGTATTACTAGACTACTTTTAATTCATGAATAAGCAAAGAGATGCTATAAAAAATTCAAGCATTCCTGCATCACTGACTGCATTTATTTATTTTGACAAGTGTGATTAATTTTTAATTATTTATGACCCTTCATAATATATTATACCAGCAAATGCATTGCAGTCCATTGCAATGAAACATGAGGAACTGGAGATCATGCAACTGTGGCAGTATTTCCTAAGGAGGCAGGTGAGGCAATCCAGTCTGTGGTTAGAAGGAAGGAGCTTGTAGACCAAGGAATTTGCACTTTCAGCTGTGTGGATGTATGTTTTGGTCATGCTCAAGGTAGAGAGCCATTTGCCCCTCTGATAAACCTGAAATGGGTCAAACCAGCTGTAAATTCTATGCCTCTCAACTCTTGAGTCAAACCCAGAGTTTTCTGTACTGTGCGAGTCTCTGGGATACAGCACTGAGTTTGGCATCCATCAGGGATGGTTTAAGAGCCATCAGCAAGTGGGACTTCTCAGAATTCAGCTCTCCTGCTACCTTATTGCAGTGCTGGTGTTTTCCTTCCCCCGGAGAAGCACTGGATCAGCTTCCTGCAATGTTGTATTGCCCTGGGACTTTGGCTTGCAGCGTTTGTGGTCCCTGATCTGAGACCACAGCTGGAGCTTCATTCTGAGTCAAATCTTACAAGGAAGAGAGGGAACCACTGCTACCAAGTTAATCCTTTGTTTTTAAGGAGGCAAGACCAATAATAGCTGGACTCAAAAGAACTGCATGCAAACAGAGTCCAGGTCTGATCAAATGTCAGAGTGGTCTGTTTCTAGCCATAAATGCAGTTTTAAAATGGGAAGGATTAGTGTCTCAAATGCTCCTGACTATGGTTATGCAAATGGGTTGCCTGCTCCTCTTTTAAATCTTGTGATTCTAGATCAAGTAAGTGAATCTCTGCTTCTGTGATTTGAGGATTTCAGGACCAGGAAAATATGCAGCTGCTTGAAAAAAATTTCAGATGAAGAAAAAAGTTGTGGAGGTATGATCACCATTCCAAATAAAAATCAAAAAAGTAATAAGCCACTCTGGAAATGTGAACACCAGTTGAGACAACTTCTTAATGGAAAATGTAGATTAAACTTTCATGAGGGATGGCAGGGGAAGTGGGAGATGAATGAGGACAGTGCCCTAACCAGCCGCTGATTAGTTGGAAAGCTCTTATGTAAGTTCTAAAACAAGAAGTATCTGCATATTGTGTTAATGTGGTTTTAATTTTTGTAATTATTACTAAAGAAATGGAGCAAGGCTAAGGCACTGAGCATATTAGCAAATGGGAGATAATGAACTCCAGGATTATAAAATGGCTGTTGACTTTAATTTATGATTCCTCAGACAAAGAAGAATGAGGCGGATAATAAAAGATAATAAATAATATTTTGTTTCAGATTATCACTTTATTAACAAAACAGTAGAGTATAAATCAGTGTGGGTTTGCAAGAAATAAGTAGGTGATAAGTTATTTTTCATGTAAAACTCAAGCAGAAAAAATACTTGTATGACTTAAAATTCCACAAAAAACCCCACCCCCTCCAAAAAAACCACAAAAAAACAAAACAAAAACAAAACAAAAAACCAAACCTCTTAGAAAAAGCTGTTTGCCAGGGGAAAGAATAAAGAGTAAGGAGAGTAGTTGGGCTTACTCTGGACAGACAAAAGTTTTCCCTTTACATTAATTCTTATACTGGGTTGAGGATATGTCTTGATCTCATAGAATTAATCCAGCTTATGTGTCTTTTGAAAAAGATATCAGAGGTATTTCTTATTTAGTAAATTATTACATGGAGTTTGAGATCTTGACACATTAGGCCTGGAGAAAGAAACAGCAAACCAGGAATTTTTTTCCAAGGAGAATTTCTGTTTGGAGGAAGAATGTTTTTGAACCTGTCACAAATTTTGACAAAAAAAACTTGCAGACCCGAATGTTTATTGCAGACCTGAATGTTTATTGCATTCCTCTCTCTAATGCTGGAGAAGAATTTGGATCACCCTGGTTCAGCCCAGATGGCTGAATGTCCTTAAAAAGATAGTGCTATGATATGATGCCATCCCAGTTTTAGTATTTATATGCCTTCAGATAAACTGCAGGTGTCCCATGAAGATCTGTGAACTTTTGTACTTTCATTTAGTTCAAGTGGGATTCAGTTTCCTATTAGTTATTTTCCTCTTTAAGATTTAGACAGTGTCTCAGTGGAAATAATTACTGTGTGTGAGTTGAAAGATCAGCTACATACCACAAGTGAAACAGTAGAAGAATTAAGTGAGGTCTGGAAGTAACACAGGCTGAAAATTATTCATCAATCCTACTGCAAATGAGAGATTTATGGATTTGTAGGGATGTCTAGCAAGTTATTTGTATACAAAGAGGGGGGTTAGAATTAAAAATATGATTTACAGCAAATGGTTCTGGCTGTTCTAGATGAGATTTAGATTTTTGAGACTCAATTTGGCAACATAAATGTATCAAGTGTTACAACATATACCCATAGGAATTTATTCAACATTAAGACACTAAATGCAAACCAGACTTGCTTCCAGAGTCCATTGGGCTGTGGAGAAGGAAAAATACAGCCTTTTCATAAGGATCAGATTCCAGTTCATGCTCTGTCAGTACAAGAAATGGACCAGGTGTTCCTCGCATTTTGCAGCTTGCTCTTCTCATTAGGACTACACTTGTGCTTTGCTCTTGCAAAATTATTTCCCTTTAATGAGCCTGCTCTAAAGAGGCAAATTATTGTCTTGCTGTAGGACAGTGTGTTTGTTTATAGAGTAGGTATGTATTTATACAGACTATGGAGAAGTATGTGGGTTTGTTGATTTTAGAAATCTTGTTTGTTCATTCCTTATTCAGTGAAGACTTGGATGCAACATCCAGCTGTCTATGCCCCAAGCTGAAGAAGAAAAATTAATTTCAGTATGCATCAGATGTTAGTATGCTCTAATGGCTTGCTGCATACCTGTGACTAATGTACTCCAACAAGTACATCCAGAAAAGGCAGAGACAATGAAGAATAAATGGGTTGTAAAATGGTCTCTTTCTCACTCCAAATGACAGTTTCTCCTTGGCAAGATGAGAGGCATATTAAAAGGACAGCTGGAGGGAAGTGTGTCCTGCTCTTGGCTGTGTTTGACCTTTTTCTAGGAAAAGGCTACTGGATTAACACACATATGTAATTTTTTTCCCTCTCTAGTGTAGGGACAATGTCCTTTATCATGAAATGCTTATGTATGTCCATGCATATGTTGTGTTCAGAGGGTTTTTTAAATTGAAGTTTTTAAGCATGGAAAACTCACATTTGCACAGAAAAATCTTCAATGGATAAATAAGTTATTTGGTAGTTTTGATTTTTTTCTAGCGTGCCTGCTGTTTCTATTTTCTGTGATTTTTGTTTTTTATTTTTACTATGCCAAAGACAGCTCACACACATATAGCTCTGTACACAAAAATACAATGTAAAGAAGTATTAGTAAGACCCTGTGAGCCTGGCAGCCCCTTTGCTGCATTTTGGCTATCCTTACCAAGCATGACCTAACTATATCCATTGCCAAACATTACAATAACCTATGCTTCTCCAGCACTTCGCCTAGGAGGTTCTGAGAATGCTCTACTAAATAGACACTTTGTATGGTTTTGAGGAGTTGGGAGAAAGGTTTTTCCTGTTGCCAGAGAGAACCTAAAGCCCTGTGTGGTTAAATCCGTAGCCCAAGGTGAGTTGTGTTTCCTGCTGTGCCAAACTTGTGTCCCTTGCACCTTAACCACACTAAAAAATGTTGGGGACTGTTGGTCCCCAGTTTTTTTTTCATGAAGTTGGCTAGCTCCAGTGGTAATGAATAGGTGTTACCGTGTGGGATTTTCTACACAACTCTTGTGTGAGATTATGTTAAAAACATCATCAAATTGATAAGAACTTAAGTATTTTTGCTGTTATTCTTTTCCTCAGTGGTAGTCTGTTGTATTAAAGTACATCTCTTACACACCTATGCTTGGGTGAATACATTAAAAGAGTCACAGAACTTATAAAGCTAAGACGTTTTACTGCTGTGACTCTTGCTAAGAACAATGTCCAGCTTGATGTCTTGATTTGGAAATCAGAGATCATAAATTGTTAATTTCAGTCTGTGGTAGAGAAAATACCATGATTCAGTCAGGATCTTGGCATGGATGAGGCTGAACCCAAGTACAGTTTAACCATTTTGGTAAATTTGGGTAAAGAGAGGACTGATTTTTAATATTTCTGTCCTTGGTTTTCTGATTAATTTGAAGTTTAGATGTAATTCTGTAAGGGGTGTGTTGGTACCAATGCTTTTGTAATATCTCGTTTTTCTCACAATCATATGTACAGTTCAGAGGTGTTGCAAGAAATATTCCTCTAGCTGTGCCTTTGGAGGTTAAATCTTACAGAAATTGTTAATGTTAAGGCTCACTGAAGTAGTTTTGTTTACCTTTACCTTGAAGGGGGTGGAACCTCTGAACCTAGTTGTTTTCTTGTTTAGTAGCTTAAATTCAGCATGCTTATTTTATCCCACTCAAAATAAAGAAAGTTACAGAGTTAAAGACAAGATATTGAATGAGAATTCTGTTTCCTATCTTTAAAAAATAAATTTCATAATACCATGCAATGCCTGTTTTGGCAGCCCCAAGCAACTTGCCTAGATTCTAATGAATAATCATCCTTTCAATTATGAGCTAGAAGCTATCCCTGAAGTTTCATCTGTTTTCTTTGTTTGCTTGTTTTGAGAGCACAGTGATTAAACAGATGGTATAATGCATGAAGATGAGAATGGCCATACTGGGAGAGCAGGAGAGGGAAGAAAACTGATGGCTGGACTTCCCCAGATATTCCCTCACTCTTCTGACAGGTTGTGCCAGAGACTGTGAGCTAAGGGGAGCCATAGAATATGGCCCTCCATGTTAAGTTGTAATTCTGCTGGGGCACATACCACAGTATCTCCTCGTTTGGGACCTCCAGTCCTGGACCCTGTTCCTGTGTTGAGCAACACCTCCTTTCTGTGCAATAAATTAAATTGTGTGTCCTGCTTGTGGCAAGGAAATCGCTTTCTCGAAGTCCCTGTTGAGTCCCTTTAGTCTCAACAGCTCAGGCTTTCTCATCTATCATATGCAAGCAATTTAGAAATGTTTGGCCTTCATCTTTCACCTTCCCCAACTACACAGGATTTTAAAGAAGTTAAATAAGAGTCACTGTCTTTTGTTAAAATGAAAATACTGTGTTTCTAAAAAACCGTTTATAGTTTACATTAATGGTTCCTATCAGTGGTAAAGTCAAGTGAAAGACAGCCTTGTTAGCTGAACACTTCAGTGTCACAACAGAAATGAGAGAAGGACCACTTACTTCTAAATGGCATTTCCTTAAGAATTTAAGATATGTAATAGTGGGCTTTCAGTCATTGTTCTGGATTTTTTGTTTTTTCTATTCTATGGCTGTGAGCATATCTAACCACTCTTCTGGGAGACATGTAAACACAAGTAAAAAGGGTGGTGAGTAGATTTCTCCACATGTGAAAAGATGTTCAAACAGCAGAAGCAGATTTGTTACTTGCCATTGCCTGTGTTAAAAGGATAAACCTCATGAAGGACTAAACTACAATAATTCACCTTGTGTGTTGTTTTTAGCAGAGGACATGTTGCTGCTTTCCTGTGCTTCCAGTGGGGAAGTGGAAAGGTCAGGCACTGAAGGGAAACATTTTGCTGTGCACCACAGATAGGCATCTCTGGCAGTAATTTAGAACTTTGCAAGGCACTTAAACAGCATAATAAAAGTTAGGTCACAACTCTTTTTCACCTGTTGCAGTAGGTTTGTTTATCAGAGAAAAACCCAAGCTGCAGAGCTCCGGTATTGATTTTGAGCAGAAGGTTCAAGGATGTTCTGTTTTCAAGGTATTTGTTCAGAGCATGGAAGAAACAAAAAGCCCATGTTAAAACAACATTAGGATGCAGGTTTAATTACACTCTGTGTTTTTCCTTAAAGTGTGGAAGTATTTGAGGAGCAAACAGAGGTTGTTTGGTATTTGACTGCTCTAAAAAATTACACCTTTTCAGACTATCAGGTATTGATAGGGCAGGCTCTTCTGCCTGAGTGGATCCTACATGTCAACAGGGTCACTTCATTAGAGGTGAAAATTTGCTGTGACACACAGCTTGGAATTTTACATAGTGAACTTTCTTAGACTGGGGGAAAAGAAATGGATCCTATTGATGGCCTTAGTGCCCCGCAGGGCACAGTAGCGGAAGCTGTTTTATTTCTATAGTCATCGGTTTACCTATCCAGTTGTCTCAGGCAATGTATTCAGTGTTATTATGTTATTAGCAAATCAAGATTTCTGAGGAAGTAATAGCTTGCATCATTAATCTTTGTTTTATCATTAAGGGTAAAAAGCAAGAATATGAGAAGGTATTACAAGACGTAACTTAATTAAGAAGCTGTGGCTTACACCTATAATAAGGTCCTTCTCAATGACCAACCAAGGCAAAGGGCTATCTGTTAAGCAAGAATGGGTTCTGAATTCAACTTCTTAAAGATGCCAGGCCATTTGTAATTGGTGGCAACAGCTGAGTGAACAGCAACAATTAACGTTTTTAATAGCAAGTTTCTTTAAGGACATATATTTAAGTATGACTACCAGTGTAGCATATGTAGCTGGTTGTCTTGCCTGTCAGTGGAGAAGGGTGAATAAGGTATAGAAGGAGTTTTTAATCTTTGAAGGATTTGGTCACCTAATTAGAGAACAGAAAATCTGGATCCCGGTTACACTGTGAAAAAAATCCAGGGATAATTGTAATGGCTTTGAAACAAGAGATGATTAAAATGTTCTCCAGGCCTTTTCAGGGTTGGTGCTTGTCTGGCTGCAGGCAATTCTCTCTGTGGTCACCTTGCAGAATGTGTGGTTAATGGCAGGTGTTTGCTGTCCAAGAAGTGATTTTTGTTTTATGTCAGGCTGAACTGCATATGGAGACTTCTGGAATATTTGGTGTGCTGTACTTCAGCAGTGTTATTCCCAATTGCCCTAAAGTTAAAGAATACTCAAAAGCTAGAAGTTAAAATGGTGATTATATAGAAACTGAGTGTTGGCTTCTATTAACACTATGCCTTCTGTTCTGTAGTACCTTGGGATTTTGCCACTAAGGGATGTTTTACTGCAGGAGAAGTGTTGGGGATCAGTGTTCAGGTTTTCCTTGCAGTGAGGAGAAATACCCTTGCAAAATAATGTAAGAGCTAATGTGCTTTCAATAATATTGGTATTGTGCATTTGCTCATGTACTTAGATGGATGTTTGTGTAATAGATGAGTGCTGTGTGAAGCTGAGCGCTTCCACTTCTTTCCACTGATTTACAGGGGAAGGTGTTTGTCTGGACAGGTAAGGGCAGCTGTAAGAATATGCTGGAGTAGGCTCAGTGTTTGAGTGATTGTTGAGCTGTACTGTCATTACAGAGTGAGTGACAAAGTGTAATTGAAATAACTGAGCTATAAACAGCTGAGGGACCTCACCCAGGTATAAAGCACTGCTTAGCTGGGGGGAAGAGCTTTTTGGCATGGAGGAGTTCAGCTGGGATGTCCCTGAATTAAGAGACAGGAATTGGCTGTATGGAAAAGAGACACATTAGAGACAATGCCTTTAACCACTCTCTACTATGTTTTGGGGGTTTTTATTTTGCCTGAATAAAATTATACATTTTAGAGTGCTTTGTGGTGGGCAGGTGAAATGTACTTCATTACAGCAACAAATTGATTGCCCTGGGCCTCAGTCAATGTTATGTCCATTAACTATTCCAGAGGGTGGGCCACCAAAACTGACCCTGAGTGCAAAGCTGGTAATGAGCACTGCATCGGGAATGACCTAAAAAACTGACAAAAATTTCCAGATTTATTGGTCACTTAGTACACTAATTTTACCAGCAAGCTAAACTTCTAAAAAGTGAGACTGAGATACTGAACAATTCCTTATTGGTAAAACTATTGTTAATACAAACTGCAGAAACTTAAGTAAACTGCAGATCAGACTCTTTCACTCCCAAATGTAAGTAAAGCCCCTTGGTGTTGTGTGTGGGTTGTGTTTTGCTAGGAGATTTTTTTGCTGATTTTTCTTAAAAACTGTTTTGTAGAAGGCACTTTTCTGCTCTATTCCCCTCCTCTGGTTGTTATCAGGTATTGTCCTTTGAAAGCATCATTGGGATTGCTGGATGAAGGGGTACAGACTTGAGGAACTGGCATTTTGCTAGCTCATGTTTTTAATAAGCCTGTGTGTGAGATTGCTCCCACTTCCTTCTTGTTGGGCTAAAGTCTGGGATGGATTTTAAAGCCTGACACGGTCACAAGGTGATACAAATGGGCATTGTGTCACTGGAAGCCTTGCTACAGGTATGAGAGCAGGCATAGCAGCAGCTGTTTCAGCTTGGCTTTTTATTTTCTGCTGGTTTTTGCTGCAAAAAAAACATGAAAGAACTTCTCTGTTTCTTTTGACTGCCCAAACACTTAGGGAATTTGCTTAAAGTCTTGGTTAGATTGAAATGCAAGGCTTGTCTCTACAGGATTTGGTCTATGTGGCCCCACACAAGGCTGTTTGTTCTCCTTTTCAGGAAAAGATAGGACCGTAAGAATTTCTCTTCTGCACTAAATTTGGTCTACAAAGTGCTAGCACTGTGAAAAGGAGATAATTTATCACCTTTTCCATATTACCAGATGTCTCTTTAATTGATGGGAATCTTTTTACAACCACTTTAAAGAAAAATTGCTTTTGAGGAATTTTTCCCTCAATTGACAGCAACTTAATGAGGGGTTGTGACTTTGTAATCAATTTTAATTATTGTGTAGTTAATACTGCTAAAAATAACAACTTTAGCTTTGATACAGGATGATTGATTTGTGAAGCAACTTGTAAATAATTGATCTCTTGTTCCCTAATGTTTTTTTTGTTAAAGCTTTTTCAAGTAAAAAGGAAAGAAAAAAATCAGGCAAACATTTTAGTAGCTAGAACAGAGGTAATGTAATGTCATAGTAACCACTGCTACCATAACTGGAATTTTATACACTGAGAGCTGTGTGTTTTAATGGTTAAACCATGAAACAGAAAATTAGTATTTCTAGGTGTTTTTCCCATTCAATCACTGACTGTAGGAATGTGATCACATGCAGCAGCTATTTCATTTTTCAGTTTGCCAACTTTAAAATAGTGAGCAGACTGTCACATGTAATGCTAATTAGGATCAGTTCTGGTAAAATTACTCTACAAAAGACAGCAAAACCCTGCATCATTCTGTTATTTTCAGAATACATGTGCTCAGTTTAGAGATGACAGGATGGCTCTTTTTCTCCACTGGTAGCTGTCAGTCCAAAAGACCAGTTTCTTTTGGGTCTTTCCATGCTGTCAGCACTAGAGTGTCTCTGACTAGAACTTATGGCAGCCTTCTCTTCTGTTGCCATTGAGAATTTTAATATTTAAAGTAAAGAAGTACCATTCTTAATTTCCAGCAGTTGTCAGCCTTGTGGCATCAGAGATTTAACCAGCCCGTTAGAACAAGGCTGTTTGCATGCACATATTTTAATTGAGGTGAGACACACCAGCCTGTTTGAGTTCTTGTTTAGTCTAGGACCATGTTCTGCATGTTTGCAAAGTACTCAGAGTTCCTTCAGAGGGAAGGTGCTATCAGTGAATATTGCTGTCCTGTGTGCAACTGTGGGCCGTTGGAAGTAATGGGACAGTGAAAATGGATTATCATTAATGTCAGCAAATACAGTTTTAATCATGTTAAAACTGTATCTTTGTGAAACTAAATGAGATTTCTCATAACACAGCTACTTATTTGTATTCACCATGCATTGCACAGACTACCTCACTATTTTTAAAGCAACTACCAATCACCACAAGGAGTCAAGCAGACGCTGCATTCTCCATAATTACAAGCAATTTTCCAATTGAATTATCCCATGATTTAATTCCTTACCTTGCATCTGGAGAGCATCAGCAATGTGCAGCTGTTTTGGCTTTGAGAATTAATTGTTGCTAAATGCATTAAGAGTGGTCTTGCTGCAATGATTTCAGAAAAGAGTTAAATTCTAACTCATTTCTGGATTAAACTTCTATTTCTTATTTCCTGTTCTCTTGACTCAAGATCATGATACAGGCCATGGGTTTACTAGCATTTGCCTTGGCTAGTTGTGAATCTTAATTCAAAACAAATATGTTTAGTCACTGAATTGAAATCATATTACAATGAGACACAAAGTTTAATAGAACATGCCAGAGTCAGTAAAGACTGGAGGGCTGGGGATTAATGATAAATTATGTTAGTGTATCCTGCTGGTATGACTTAGCTATAGCAAAAAAAAAGAAGATATGGTAACTTTGCAAAGTACAAAAATACCCAGTGAAATAGGTACAATTTTTCACATCACAGGGGTTTTTTAGCCAGGCCAAGTATTTCAAATATAGCAAGAGTGTCTTAGTCATTTGTCCTTGAGGGAAGAATGGAAAGGTATTTAGAATGGGAGTAGCATGTGGTTTATTTCTGAAAGTAGAAAAAAGAATTGGAAGGAATACTGATTTTTGTGAGCTTGAGATTATCATCAGGGATTTCCAGAGTCTATTATATTCCACTAAGAATGGATTGTTTTTAATCTGGAGTCTTTTTTTTTTTTTATTAACTCCAAAGACTGTAGCTAAGGGTCGTAGGAATCTTAAAACACAGGTGTATTTTTATAACTATTGCAAGCTAATGAGAACATTCTTCAACTTAGTTAAATAATGATACAAATATGCATTTGCTGCTCAGTTTCCTTGACTGCAGCAAAGTGTGTTATGTTGAATCAAAACTACAAAGAAATGGAGAGTCCAGGATTATATCTTTCATGCCTTGCAATAGAAAAAGGGCATGCTAAACTCCCTGCTATAAACACTGTGATTTTCAAACACCTTACAATGATATGAACAAGTAGGTTCTGATTATATCTGAATGATATAAACATTATTGGGTTTGCCTAATGATTGTCCAGTTCATGATTACTCCTTCCAGCGAGAATTATGTTGTCCAGGTTTAACATAACCAGGGCACTAAGGCAAGAAGAAATTGAATTAGCTACTTCTTGCAAAACTTCCCTTTGTTCTCACCCAGAAAGCAGCTTTCTTGAAGGGCTTATCTACTAAAGAATTTCATAGTTATTTTTATTCCTTTAAGAAAGGTTTAATTTAGGAACATGGACAAGTAGTAAATGCTCTGGATTAGCTTCCTTCTCTTAAAAACCAAATAATTTTTATCAGTTGTGTTCTGTGGCTGGAGATGTCTTATTTTGTTCCTATACAAACAAATTGTGGTTGCCTTTGGAAAGCCTGTGTGGGAAATTGTGGATTTCTCACAAGCAGAAGGGAGAAACTCCTGAAGGAGGAGCAGTGAGAAAGGCATAGGATTTTTGGAACAACTGATACAAGAATTTGAGTCACTGCCTCTAGACAGTGGAGGAAACACAGAAGCTGTGGAATAAATGTGATCACATGGGTTTGAAAGGCATTGCTAATATAATAGTGGAATAAAGTAAGGAAGAATGTGATGCCTTTAGGACTGGAACCCTGGAAGCAATAACTGTAACAGAAAATGAAAAATCTTGTATGTGGAACAGAGTAAGAATTTGTGTTCCAAGTAAGGATTATTGGCTGTAAGTGGAAGCTGTAAGAGTTGAGTGTGTCTGTTAATTGCCACAGCAGTCAGTTATGAGGCTGGTGAAGATTTTTCTGGAAGAGAGAAGAATATTCTATTGCCATTGCATAAAACAGTAACAGAGCCTAATGCAGAGTGCTGCATACTAGTCTGCCTTGCTTTGATAAAAAGGAAATGTAAAATGGGAATAAGTGTTGAAAGGAGGTCCTAGAACGGGTCTTGCCACTGCAGGTGAGATTACAAAATAACCCTTTTTAGTTTTCTGATATGAGAAGTAGAAGCTGATGTTTATAAATATATTTGAAGAAAGAAAGGCAAGTGTTGGAAGTCTAGCTGAAGGAGAAGGAAGTGCTGATCAGGAAACAAGTGAACAAATAAATACAGGCCAGAAATGCTTTTATCATAGAAATAAGACAATGAAATATCAGAGATGTGAATTACCCTTCCAATGAAGGGGGCTGGTAGTCTAGATAGTTTTGATGTAGCACTTCTTGGACACAGTTGTCCATCAACAAATGGAAGAACTGGTATTACTGTTATGTGTACCCCTTGCTGTAATGTACCAACAGGGGTAACTTCTGAATTATCCATAATACAAATATTAAGACAGGCTGATGCTGCACCCATCTGTGTATAGTATGATGTACTGAAGATCTCTGTAGCTCAGACCATAGAGATCCTGCACTGAGCTCCCAGCGTGCAGCAGCAGCCCGTGCCACACCAGAGAGCTGTCAGTCTGGGCAGCGACGCTGCCTCATACCCGTGTATGGTCTCTGAATTGCCCTTGTTGACAGGATGCTGGGTTTCCTTTGCCTTTCAAAAGTCCTGGGGTTATGGTTTTATTCTCAAGTAGATTTGGATATCCTGAAACAGTGTCTTTGCTGAATTTGTTTTTACACCTCAGAATGAAAGGCCTTCCCACACCCCACAGGAGAACAGGGGCTCAGTAAGCCACCCGTGCTGTTTGCTGTGCTCTGCTGTGAAGGAGGAAAAGCTGGCACTTGGCAGCTGCTTTGGTTCCCCCAAGTCCTCTGCCAGTCAAGCACTGCGAGCTGCACCGTTTACATTTGGTAACTGAGCAATTAAGGATTTTGTATTCTAATTACCTGGCCAATTATGTGCAGTGCAAAATTCCCTGCTAGTACTGCTGTGATAGCCTGAACTGCAGACAGTCTTGTGATTAAACTGTCCCTCGATGATGAAGTCGATAATTAACAAGAAGGCATTTTGCTGAGTAGTGAACAAAGTCAAAGAAAGAACAGAATCAAGTTTTCAGTGCTTTAATATGGTTTTAATGGTGCTCTTCTCAGGGACAAGAACTTCTCTGACCTCCCCTGAAATTAGAAATGCATACCCACATGCAAAAATGTAAACCTGATTTCTTTACAAAAATGATAATATTGATGATTAAAAGGCTGGAGAACCTGCCCTGTAAGGGAAGACTGAAGAAGTTAGGTCTTTTCTCCCAGGAGATGAGAAGGTTCAGGGTAAACCTCTCTGCAGTATTCCAGTACTTACAAGCCAGCTACAAAGAGAACATGCTCTCTTCACAAGGAGCCACAGAAGAAGGGGCAACAGAAACAAGTTGCACTGTCAAAAGTTTCATAAAGATGTGAGCAAAATGATTTTTTTATGGTAACAGTCATTGGGTGGAAGAACTTCCCTGCTGCTGGGTGTTTTCAAGGTGAGGCTGGACAGGGGCTTAGATAATCTCCTGTAGGCTCATGTTTCCATGAAAGGTTCGACCAGATGATCTTCTGAGGCCTCTCCCACTCTACACTGTTCTAAGATTTGAATTTTAACTGGGTAAAGTACCTTAACCACATTTTTCTGTGATACTTTCATCATAGTAAAAACCTGTGCAGCCCAAGCCAGCTCTAATGGTGTTTGCAGTTGAGTGTCCTGTGTGGAGTTCTGTGTTTTCAGCCTGGAAAGTTTGAGTGTCACTTTCAAGTGACAACTGAAGAAGAAGTTCTTATTGTTCATTTATCCTACAGTCCCAAAGTAATTAGACATTTACTCTTCACAGTGTTAAGTGGTGTATGTACATGCAGTAAACAGGACAGAAAGCCACATAGCTTGTCAGTGTCAGCCTGGCATGTGCTATGAGACAGGGAGACAGAAAAAACTATTCCATGTTATAGCATTTTAGTTGAGCTGGTTTTTCTCTGAATGTCTGCTTGAGCAGAAACTCATCCAAATTCTCTTTGGAATGTATTAGCTTTTATTGAGGGCTATCCACTTAAAAAATTTAATCCCTGTGAAGATGTCAGCTGAGAAAAATTGAAATACTCTAGCAAATGTATTTTTGTCCCTTAAAAAATTCAAAATGTTGACAGAAGTAATTATCCTGAGTGAGCAAATCTTACAATTGCAAGTTATCCCTAACACTGTGAGCATAATTAAATTATGATAACTGATTTATATGAAGTAAACCTGGAGTTTTTTAATATTCTTGTTGAAAGTTGTATCCAGACAACTGAAAAATGTAAATGGGCTTGTGTAAACATCCTTAGGTCTGATAAAACTAATTTTGTACATGGAAGAAGATATTTCCCTTAAAAGAAGCTTCTGAAAAGGACCTTTTGAAGACAAGAACAAGTAAAATCAAAGGCCCTGCTCCTGCTAATATAGTTCATATACCCAACAATCATCATTTGGTAAATTAGTTCCTGAAAATGAGTTGACAAACATAGGAACACCCACAGATCTCATGCAATTACTCCATTATACTTTCCATGTCATACAGACTTTCAGTTAAATCAAATCTGAGTAGTTTGGTTTTGTTGGTTTGTTTTTTTTTAATTTTGTGCTTAGATTCTGAAAGAGCTCACCATGGTTAAACATGGTATCATCTTCTGTAAAAGAGGAATGTGTCTTCCTCTGGTGTGTTTTGAGCAATATGTATCCTTAGTGGAAGTAGTTTGTGAGTTCTTGTGTGCAGAAGCTTCTACTTCACTGGCTTTAATGGTGTAAAAGGTGCAGAAACTTGCATGGGATCTCTCTAAGGCAAGTCTTACTATGCCATTCATCACCTTTACAAGATTAATTGAAGTAGCAAAGCTAAAGAGAACTTCATCTGTTACAGCCAAAATGCTGGCAAGCTCAACTTCCCATTAACCAAAAGAAAATAGCAGTAACTTCCTTTAAAATCTTTGGTGTTTGTTCATGTCAACCAGCCATATTGTATGTGACAACGTAACTGAGCTGGACTCCGAAAAGGAATACTTACACAGTTTACACTGTCAAACCTGGCTGCAAGTCCTGAAATGCAATAGCAGGGTCCTATTAAATTTAGTTTTCCTTTCCTGTCTTTAACTTGGGACAAGAACATGCAAATGTGAAATATATTACCTGTATTTGATAGGAATTAATGCTTTTCTCTAGAAGTGTTATGAAAATTTGGGGATCAGCACTTCTTAAGTCGTAGGAAATTTATCTCATCTTTCAGAATTTTATCAAAGCATAAAAAATCTAAACTTGATTTTAGGTTTTGATTGTTGTTGTAAGAATATGTTTAGGTATCTGATAGAGAAGCTTTGTAAAATGAGTTAACTGCCCCTGTAAATTGTTAGGAATCAAACTAGAATTCCCTACAGGTGCTGATTTTTAAGAGGTTGTAGTTAATGATGGCCTCCAGTGAACTAACCCTTGGGGAGGACCTAATTTGGGAATGACAGTGATAACATTTCTAATTTTGTTTCAGACTGAAGGTGAGAGCTCTCATGCCATGAAACCAGAATTTCAGCGTGTCTGAGATATTTTTGCAGACACTGGTACTGTATCATGCCCTTTGAGGGACTGGTGCAAGGAGTACTTTAATATGTAGGTATGGAATAAGCACCTAAACCCATTTCCAACCTTGTCTATGTTTGATATCTATAAAAAGATGTGTCTTTCAGTTTTAGTTTTTTTTTCTTTTTTTAAATTGCCTTCAGTACTTTATTGCAATGAGTGCCAGAAGCTAGGAGTGAGTTCTGTTAAGGGTTTTCCTTTTATCAGTTTTCAAACTGATGCATTTAAATGGTTACATTTCATTTCATCCTCGTGTTAGTACTGATCAATTTAACATACAGAAGATTATCTTCTTGGTTTAAAAACAAACAAAAAGGAATACTGGATTTACTGAATTATTTTTTCAGGAGTTTTCAGAACCTGACTCTCCTTTATCTCCATGGGATTGAGATACCTGGGCACTGTTATGTACTTAACAGCCTGTAGAAAATCTGTCTATAGCAGATGTGTGCTATCTATTTATGCGATTTCTTTAAACTTTGCCAGACTATAATTAGAATGTTTGATGCTTTTTAATCTGGACAAGTCATTTCACTGATTTTATGGTCTTCTTCCATAGTTTGCAAAATGATTTGTGCTTCCCTTTTGAATGAGACTTAGCAAATCTCCTAAAAGTTACCATAATAATTTAATGTGTATGAATATACTTCAGATCTGTGGTTCTCGAGAAGCTTGTTATTGAAGAAGGTGTGGCTTCATGGGTAAAATTCACTTCTTGGGTAAAGTACCATGTTACTCTTAGATCATCTTTATTCACCAACTTTCCAAGGATGCAGATAAAGACCAGTAATTACTTTTTATCAACAGTCTGGGTTTAGCAGGTCATGCTGCTTATGCAGCTGGTACATAATTTTATAATTGACTGTGTGTTTCTGACTGCTGCATGAAACTTCTTTGTAATTGGAAAAGATCAGAAGCAAGTGTAAGAAGTTTTCAAGTTACAAAACTGCCTTGGGGAGCTGAGCCCTTAGAAAGCTAAACAAATGTCTTGCCATTATCCTGAACAAAATGCACTTGGAAGGCATTGATGAGAGGGGAGGGACAAGAAACTCTGTGGCAAGGCTGCTGCTACATTGCTGTAGACAGAGTCCCACTGGTGCAGCAATTCTGGCTTCACTACTTAAGGGTTTCCTCCATGGCTTTACGAAATGGGGAGATGGCAGGAGGGCTGACAAGACAAGTAATTATTTTGTTCTGATTATCTTATTTTCATCTTAGTGATTGAAAGGACATGCAAAAATTCTCAGGGATGGTTCTAAAGCAGAAACCTATAGCTCTGGTGGCATCAAGGTAAAACCAACTCCTGTGCCCTGCACTTGGGTATATTCTTTTCAGAATGTCAGGACTCACAAAACTTGGAATTCAGTTGCTAGAATTTTACACTGGGACCACAGAGAGGAATGAATCAACAACGAGCCTTGTAAGAGACAAGTAACTAAGTTGCTGGGAAAACTGGGAATTGTTCTTAGTAATCTTGTTTACTAGTAAATGCTGTAGACTGTAAAAGCAGAGATGTTTTCCTCTGCCAATACAAATTCATTAGTTTGCAATTTACAGTCTAAGTTGATACAAAGCCAAATTCTACAAGAGCAAAGTTTTATCTGCAAAGAGACTGTGCTGTTGGTATAGTAGTCAATTGACTGGAAAATGTATTCTCGCTTTCCTTGAAATTTAGTTTAAAAACATAAATGCATGTGGATTTATCTAAATAATGAGTTTCGTAAATGGTAAAAAACAGAGAAGGTGGCAACAGATTTCCTCACTCTAATGTGAGACCGAACTGTATTTCTCTAGAGCTGCTCAAGGAAAGGAGGAAGCCTGGAGAGCCAGGGAAGGATGTTGTTTGGAATCACCTGTGGACTGTTGTATCAGCTGCTGCGATGTGGAGTAACATTGTCAGGGGGCTGAGCAGCTGTGGTGACGGGGAGATTTATTGCAGGGGAAATGGCCTTTAGCATAAGAGCTGTGGATTTGCAAAGGTCAGGGCAGTGAAAATGGATAATGGGGCAAGCCCTCTCCTTTCAGTGGCATAAAATGAGGGGAGTGACTGCAAATGAACTCCTATCACGACTCTTTCCCGGGAACCTTCGCTTGTATGCTTTGGGATATATACAAAGATGCACATGTTTAGACACACAACCCTGGACCACTGTCCTTTTGTACTTAAAATGTCTTAGAAAGTATGTTGTTTTTTCAATAAAACAATATGTCAGGACTTGGAGTTAGGCTGAAGAGGCCCAGAGAACCTTAGATTCTGAAATCAAGTAAAAAATGGCTGGATTTGTAGCATTGTCTTTTCAGGAAATCAGTATAATAAACAACTGGTATGAATGATTGAAAGGGCTTAGAGTCTATACTTAGGACAGAAACTGTTCTGCTTGTAAGTATTTTTATCTTGCATGTCCTTATTTACCTCCTAAAGAAACCACCATGTAACTTCTAACATGATGTGTAAACTTAAATGCTACAGCAAGGAAAGGTTTCTAAATTATTTTATATGACATCAATATAAAATGGCAGAAACTTAACAAATTCTTTGTTGGAGATTAAATCAAAACTGTCAGTCACATTGAATTACTTTTGATGGAGGTGAAACTTGTTTAGGCAGCGCAATCTATATCCTGCAGACCAAATTGTTGGGGTTTTGTTTGCTTGTTTAAATCCGCAAAGCATTTCTGTATTTTTCTTGCAGAAATATCACTCAGGTTTTCACAGAAAAACCTTTTTCTCAGCATGGAGTTTTATAGCAGTCCCTGGTAGAAATGCCATTGACTGGTACCTTTCATAGGGCTTGGATTGACTTGTAGTCTTTCTTCACTAAAGAGATGTGTGATTAAACTATCCTAAAAGCAGATGGGGGGGAAAACCCCATTTCTCCCCCCCTTTTTTTTTTTGACTAGCAATCCCATCCCCAGTAGAGAAGCCTTCTCAGTGAAACATTTAAGTATGGGAAGCATCCTGTTTTTGAGAAGATTGCATGTTTCTGTTGGCTTGAATTGTTTCATTGAAGAATCAGTCCTACTTTGGACTGTCCTAGGGCAGTGTGGGTACTTCCAAGCAGTCTCCTGCTCAGTCTCTGCGACTGGTTCTCTTTTTTCTGTAATCCATTCAACATTTTTTTTAATGATTATAGTGGTAATTACCTCTTCTTGAGTAGAACTGTATTTGCAACTGAATAAAAATTTACAGTAGCCTTCAATAGTTTAGATGACTGGATAGTTTCTGGAAGAAATGACATTGAAATTCTTTAAAAACATACCCTTTTTCAAAAGAGAACTGGTCTTTTCTTAAAAGATTCTGTATGCTTTACTGAGGGAGTGCTATTAAAGGGAATGATCAGACATGTTTTCATTAATAATTCAGGAGGATACAATTCTACTTCTACTTGTAGTCCTGCCAGTAAATCACAGTGTCACATTTGTAACTCTGTATTTCAGCTCACTGTCCTCAAAGTAAGAATGTGTGTGCTGGCATGGTAGGGATATTACAAAACTAAACTTGGAAAAACAGCAAAAATCTTTTCATCAGCATTGCTTTAAGAAGCAGAGAGCTCATGCAATATTAAATTTTTGGGGGGAAATAATTGTATTGTTCCTTAGTTTTTTCCATATTTTCTAATGTCTTCTTTTTTGTCTGGAAGTAGCACACTGCTCTAACTTGCATTCTTATAAATCTGGGCAGTATTGCTTCAGAGTGTTCTTTTCCCAGATGTGGGGATTCTCTGGCAAGCTGCTGCCAGCCAGCACCCAGCCAGGCTTCATGGGGTTGGTGGGACTATACAGAGCTTTCAACAAGACTGAGCTGTGAGACTTCACTCCTATACAGTGCTGCTACAGATATGATCATATAAAGAAATCAAGCCAATGCTGTGGTTTAAAATCTTTTGGGATGATTGTTAGGGTTTTCTTAATGAGGAGGACATTCTTCAAAGTTCCTTTTAGGAGTGAATGCTATTTTTTCGGGTTTTGTGGTGGTGGTGGGTGTGTTGTGTTGTTGGTTTTGTTTGTTTGGGGTTTTTTGTTAGTTTTTATTTCCTTTCCCACAGTACAGGTTTAAAAATCACTTGCCTTTGTAGTCTCCCAGTCCTGCCTCCTTGGGATGGAAGGTCCATAAAGCCTGAGAGGTGAAGTAGCGGCCTTACTCATTGGTGTAGGAGCAGTTCGCAGTGTGTTCAAGTAAGCTTCCAGAGAGATCGTGTTTGCAGGCAGTTGTTTTAAGCTTGGGAAAAGCTTTTGAGTGACATGATTATTTTGACATTTGATTTAATGTGTGAGGGTCTTAAAAATGTTACAAGTAGTTTAAGATGGTGGAGAGGATAAAACTAAATTAATCCCATCACGTGCAGCAGCAGCAGGGCAGTACTTCCCTAATAAGGTGGTTTCCTCTGTCCTTTCCTTGTGTGGGGTGGTAGACTGTGAAGACTGTTTATCATGGAGTCATGTTTGGTCATCTGTGGAAAAAAAATTAGTTAATAGATTTTAAGGCCAAAGGACATCATTAGATCATCTGACCTAGTAGTGGATAGAAATTGATCTAGAAATCTTTGTATTGATTCCAATAAGTTCTTTATTAAAAATACACCTTGATGAATGATGGCTACCATTTGCTTTGCTTGCTGTGTTGGGTGACAGTGTGTAAGGCACACTAAACTTTTTCAAGGTTCTTCATTGTTTCAATTGTTCGAAGAGAGAGGATGAAAAAAATCAAGTTTCTGATAAAGGCAGTAGATTGCACTTGTAATTTATGTGGGAATCTCAAGAGGCAGAAATATAGGAAAAGGATTTTGAGAGTAGAAAGGTCATGTCCAGTTTATCCTTTATACAGTAGTTACCCTGAAAATTAATTCATTACTTGGCTAAAAATGTTTATTATTTACCATATGAAAGAACTGCTTTAAAAGATGCCAAGGTCAAGGCTCTGTATGAAAGGCCTACATGGTTGTAGTCAAACTTCTTCCAGGCTCTGTTCACAGCCTGACCCAAAGCTTCACTGGTCCTGAGAGCTGTAGCCAGGTGCCAGCTTCCTGAAATTTCTGTCTCTGCTGGAAGTCCAGTTCAGTTGTGATGTCAGAGCAGCACAGGCTGAGCCTCCCAGCACAGCTGGTGGCAGTGCCTGACTGCAGTCCCTAGTTCAGCGGACCATCTGATGTATGACTACAGCCGTTTCCATGTCACTGCCAAAACAAATGTCTTCACACAGCCACTATTGCCATAATTTTCTTTCTGCATGTTATTTGACACTGAGCTTTGTTTTGATACAGATTGCTTATACTATCCTTTCTAATTATCAATGATTTGACCTTTTATTTATGGTTACCCTAACTTTATGACAGTTGAAGTCCTTGTTGCCTATTGTATTCTTCTCACTGTATATTATATAGCAAAGCTCACTCTCCTCTTGCCTGTGAAAATATTTCCATAGTACCCAGCTCCTCTCCATCATGCTGTAAGATCCATTTCTCAGTTCTGGAGCTATTTAACTTGTCCCATGTTGATTCTCCGGTGTTCAGATTGCCAGGATCACCTCTTTAATCCTTTAAAAATGCTGGTTTAATGCCCAGTTTCCCTTTGAAATTCTGGTATTCTAAGAGTTATTGAACAAAAAACCTCTAATATTTTTGATAATTCCTTTAGCCATGTCTTTCAGAATATGCCAGTGTTAGCCCCGAGTAGGTCAATTGTGTTCAAAAGAACCCAAAATGGACAAAGAAGGCAAGTGTTCAATGAACAGTGATTTGCTCAAAGCTGTGCAAAGTCACAAGTGTAGTCTGAATGTACAAATACAATATCTATGAATAATAAGCAGCCACTGGTGAAATGTTGGAACAGTTGAAAACAATTAGAAAGCACTTTTTTTGTACCCCTTACACCTGTTTTGTCTCCTTAAAAAAAACCCTGTGATTGTATAAGGAGTGTGTGTGTGTATGTCATGTCCAGCCCAACGGTGACGTGATTGCAGTTGCTACAGTTGTCTCCTGAATCAGCACTGAATATATTGGTTTTCCAGTGGCCAAGAATCCAAAGGTTAGGGTGTGTCTGAACAGGGCTTTTGGCCTACCACCATTCCAGACAGTCAGCTGAACACTGTCTTGGCAAGAGGCTTCCATTTTCAAAGTAGTCAAGACTATGATCAAACAGTTCAGCTGCAACCAGGTGAAATGTGATCTGAGCCTCTGACTGCTGTTTTGAACCAGAAATAGCTCAGCTGCTCATTTGAGTTGAATTTATTTTAATAATGTATTGTGCTTTTAAAATGCATGACTGCAGTGGGTCAGTCTGAACAGGAAAGGTATTTCTTCAGTGCTCAGCAGAATCTCAGTTGCTGTCACACTGGAGTGTGTCTTCTGATAGCAGAAATTCAGTTTTGAGTGTCTACAGAATACTTGGATAGACATCAAGTGAGTCTGCTCTTTAGTTTTGGTTTGAGAACATGAACGATTTGTATACAATTTTAGAGTAAATGGTGAGCTTGGAGTTTGGGTTTTTTTGGCCTGTTTGGGTTTTTTTAACATATTGTGATTGTTTGTATGAGGTTCATGTATTCCCCTAAAAGTAAATTACATTTTTTTATAGATCATTGAAGTCTAAGAGCAGAATTTTAATATTTTCAGTTACTTTATACCATTTTTGGCTTTAAGAAAACATCTGCTTCATAAAATATTAGTGTTAAATTCTTGTAGTATTTGTCTAGGGGTTTCACACACCATACTTTAAAGGTATGTTGCTAAGCCAACAGATGTTCCTATATTAATTATGATGCACTTCTTCCTTCTTGCTTTATTCTACTTCTTCCAGATCCATGGTGAAGAGTAGGATACTTCACTACTTCATCTGATGGAGTGAAATAAATGCTTTCTGAAAGCTTTCAGCGTTTTAATTAAATATGCAGATAGCTGAGGAGCAGTATAGATTACATTTTTTTATTAAAAACATGGATAAGGTACAACGTTAATCAGTGAAAAAGATCTTGCCCTTGCTTTTCTTAATGGATTATATTAGTCATTAGATCATTAGAATGAGTTCAAAGCGCTCCCTCTTCGTCTCATACTGTCACTTTGCTAATACCACTCTCTTATGAGTCACCTTCCCTTTTAGGCAGTAATAAATTTTACCTCTCCTCCTCCCTTTGCTTCCCAGCACCCACTTATTTGATTTGTTGTGTAACTTTCAAGGAAAGGCCATGTTACCTGGCTGAGGAGACTGAGAAAGATGCAACTGAAATGAAACAATGAGGCAGTGTATTAGCTCTGCTGGTTCATATTCTGCCTTGATTTATATTCTTTCAAATGCTTTTGAAGCACAAACCATGTGCTGGTCTCTGGAAATGAGCACTTCCTCTCCTCCTTCCCGTCCCCCCAAGGCTGACACTAGCTACTTATGCAAAATCTGATTCATGCAAAGGGCCAAGCATTCTGTTTGATGCCTCCATCACTTCCCAAGTGGGGAACTCAAAATCAAATGCTCTTTGCCTCTCCTCCAGCACAGGTGTGCTTGGGAACAGTAGGCTGGTAGGAACATCTGTTTTCACAGCAATCAACAGTACGAGTAAGACAGGAGATTGGTAATGGGGTGTGGGACCTTTTCAGAATTGGCTCAAATTCAGCCAGTCACCAGGCGCTGGAAGTCATGGCTGTCTGCAGGGCGCTTGATGGTCAGCAGGGAATGTGTTGGAGAACTCTTTTCCATCAAAGCACTGTCCACAGGAGCTGGCACTAATTGGCTGCTCTGTTGGTGGTTTCAGCAGTGAAACCAAAGATTCTGAGCTACCCTGTCAGTCAGTCCTTAGAGCAGATTCACATTGTGGTAGCAAGGTAATGTGTTGGGGCACATTCTAAAATTTTGACCTATGTACTTGGTCTAAGAAAATCACCGATTTTTTCAGACTTTGAACTGGTAAATTGGCTGTGAATACTGCATTTATTCCAATCTCTTCCCAAAAAATATAGGACAACGGTTTCCAAAAACTCTTTCCTTTGATGCAAGAGAAAAATGCACTGACCCCCACCCACCCTGCTACCATGCCCAAGGAACTGTGAGAGTAACGAACTTGTAGCTCATAGCTGACTCGTGGGACCAAATCCATAGCAGATCATGGAGAGCTTTGTAGGAGATGATCCTAGTAAGGAGGATTTTTAAGGAAAGCCTGTTGTGCAGGATCAGGTAAGTGTTTTGCACCCTAACTCTGGTAAAGAAGAGGTCTCCAGTAATAAGATGGCCATGATGTAGTGAGAAGTGTCTTACCTGAAGAATGTAGATTTGAATGCTTTTACAAACACTATATCATGTTGCTTGTTCATCTAAATAGTTCTATTTGAAATAGCTTATTTGTATTATGGCTTAATTGTCTCCTGTTTGATGTTTCTTAGGAGTGAGCTGCATCTTTTGTATTTTCTTGGTTAGCATAGAACTGCTGCACTCAGTCCTAGGAAGGAGTGTTCTCTCTTAAGAGTTAATGCTCATCCTGTCAGAGGGTGTGTTTGCATTTCAGTGCAAACATTAAAGTTCAAACAGTGGATTAAGAATGACTTCTGTAAAACACATACTTTCTAAGCAGTTGAAGAATGATCTATATTGCACACAAAGAACACTTTAAATAATTTCCAGGGGGGAAAAAAAGTGTTTGTAGAACTTTCCATCTGTTTGCAGATTATTCATGGCTAAATTAATAAAATATTCCTATGTTATTTGGTTATTGTTATTTGGTTATGGCAATGTGCACCTTAGAAATGCCTTGATAAGGTATGCTACAAAGACCATCTGTATTTAAAATACAACAGAATAAGACTTGCCTGATCTGGTGGTACATCAGAGAGCTATTTCATGATTCATATTATTTGTAGTGTAGTGGTTTCCAGGATCTGCATTTCTGGTAAAGGTAAGGTCATTTACAAAAACACTTCTAATTGTAGAAGATTAAATGAAAAAGGTTATCTCAAAGTTTCCTGAAGTTAATGAGAAGACTACAAACGCCAGATGCTGAAATGGAAAATTTCAGTACCCTTTGGATGAGGCCAAGTATTTATTTATTTTTATTACAGGATTGGATTTATTTATCAGGAAATACTTCTGATTGCCTTTCACTGTTTTCTTGACTTATAAAGTTTTAAAAGAAAGCCTAGTTCTGATTTTTACAAATGAAATACGGGGGCAAAAAGAAGTTTCACTGAAGACCACAAAGGGCTGAATGCAGAGACCTGAACTGTATGGTAGCTGTACTTCCTCATAGGTTGTGTTTGCTGCTGAGTCTCCTGTGCTGGTAGCCTGATCTTGTTTGAGTTACGGCCTTGGCTTCTACACACTTTATTATGCATTTATTAGGCTTGTAGCATAGCTTGGTCCCAGAGATAAATTTAGGCAGTTGTCTGACATTTCATGATGTTTTGTTTGTTTTTTTTTTTCCCTTTGGTTTCCCTTATTGCAAGCAATGTAACATGCAGCTGTGATAAATTTAATCTGATGACAATGTGTATGTCTGGTATCTGATTCATCTTTGATTTCATGGCTGAACCCTAAAGAAGGGAGAGAGGGAGGAAATTGGAGGATCATGGTGGCAAGCAGGATTTAGGTGGCTGGTAGAGACGAGTATCAGCAAGACTTGCTCAAGCAGAGAAGTAAGTAGCCAAAGAGAAACCAATGTGCACAGGTGGAAAAACACTAGAACTGGAGATAAGAAAAATGCAAATTAAATATCAGTGATTTAAGAATGAGTGTGTAAGGCCATCAAGAAAGCTGCTGGGTGCTTGTCACTGTAGCAGAATCAGATACATACAGGAACTGACACTGATTGCAGGGATTTGCCCATCCAGTTCCATCAGCAAAGTTCATTCAGTGATCCCCCTTACCTCTCCTAGACCACTTCACAAAAATATAAATACCTTTGCTACTGCCACTGCTGAATGCAAAAAAAAAAAAAAAAGTTAATCCTCTAATAAAATTTAGGCATGAAATAAATAGGTCAATCCATTTATTCTCTAACGAGGGTTCAGAAGGATAATGAGGTTTGGCTGGAGGCAGCACAGTGTCCTGGAAGCATATTGCTTTTAGCCTGCTAATGATTGTGGTATGCTTAATCCTAATTCATTTTAAGGCGTTCTTTTGTTTAGGCTTTTAAAATTTAGCTTAACAAAACACTGAAAAGCAATATTTTGAGAAACAAGCCCACCAACAGACGATTTTAATGTCTTGTGCTTCTGCTTAGAATAAATGTAAATCTTTGTGATTTTGGTCCTGTCTTGTTCTGTAGATACTTGTCTTGCATCCTCTCATCACTGCTTTGCTACCTCTAATTCAGCTGCGCAAAGTCCTCAGAGGTTACAGGTTCGTGCCTGTGTGCCAGACACTTCCATGTCTGTTCAGCTGCTCTGTTGATTTTGTAGGTCGTTACATTTCTGAAGAACACCTCTGAGCAGTCACAGTAGTGCTTTCTAAATGATCAGTGCAGTAACATTTTATTTCATTTCCATCTTTCTCCCCAGAGCAAAATATATCAGTCTGTAGGCCAGTGTATGAGGTGTTTGCTGTAATGAGGACATGATTCAATGAGGTACAAGGGTATTCCCCTTTTCTGAGGATTTGTAATCTAACTTTTATGAGAGTGCAAAAGAATCTTGTTTCTTTTGCCTAAGCAGCAGACATATTCTGGTATAAGATGGTTGTGGATACCAGCTGAAGTCTTGAAATGGGGTTATGTTCCTCTCTCTTTAGATGTGACTTGGTTGGATAAGAGCTGCTTCATTTGTTATCCTATTTCATAGGGTTACCTGATACCATTAAAAGCTTGCTGGCTTTTTCTTAAAATGTGCTGCCTTTCTGGGCTAGTAAATTAAATCCCTATGTGAGATTTGCTTATGTGAGAATTAATCTGTTTTGAATCACATTTTAAGGCTCAGATGAAAAGTGCTACAGAAATGCAAAATATTTGTTATGTCCTTTATGAACAATTCTCTTGTCATCTATGCATATTCACTGCAAATTCATATTGGCATTTATTATCCAAAAATGTTCTGCCTTTTTTGCTGTTATTGTTGTAGGATTGATTTCAATACAATCTAGTTTTCAAAAGGCTTTCTTTTTTGAACTGTAATATGCAAATCGCAGCAGTAGCAGAATCTTCAACTTCTTTCCCCTTTAATTAAATTTAGCAATTGCAATGCCATGGTACCTATGTGAACCAGCATATGTTATTCATCTTTCTTATTGTTCTCAATTAGGGTGTTGTCTGGTATGAGGTTTTTTGTCTGGTTCTTCTGCAGTGATTAATATAATAGAGTTATAATCTCACTTATAATCAAACTTTCAGGAAAGGTTATTGGATTTGAGGTGACTTGTATGCAAGCAATTTCCCAGCAGCCAAACTGAATGCTTGCAATTTATGGGTTGTCAAACCTTTATCATTTCATGGCCAGATTATTACTATATCTAATAGACAGGTTTCTGGATTGTTGGGTTTTGTTTTTTTTGGTTTTCTTTCCATTTGAGGGGCAGTATCTGTGCTTCATTAACTACAGTGTAATTTTATAGGAGGCTGTATTTTTCAGATACTTTGTAATTGGCTTGTTATCAAGGCAGCACAAAGCAGTCGCCTGTCACCATGAGTGTTCCATGCATGGTGAGGTGTATACCGAGCTGACTGGAAAATGTTATTTGCTTTCATGAAAAACAGATTTCTTTCAAATTATATATCTTCTTTTGTATTAGGAAGATAAAATTTATAGATATATGTATGTATAGAAACTACTTTTGCAAGAAACAGAAGAAGCACTCAGAACCAGCGCATAGATGTTCTGTATATGGGATTTTCTTGTTCTCTCCTTGCAGTAAGTGCCATGCGCATACAAGGAGTGATGTAGTCAGTAGGTTTGGTACTTTGTGAATGAGAGAGAGTGTGGAATAGTTCCTTTGCTTATAGAAGATAAAGATTGATTTTATTCATGACTGAAGTAGGTAATTTTCTAGCCATATGAGAATAAATGTCGGGCTAGAAGTATCTTTGTTTTCTCACTATATGAAGGTTTTAGTTTCAACCGGATCATCATATTAAGGAACTGTGACAGACATTAGAGCATTTTCCCCAAAAAATGACAGTTCTCTTATAATTGAGATCGTCCTAACTCTCACCTGATATACTGAGTGCTGAGGCCAGACAGAACTTCCTAATCAATCTGAAATAATAACTGCAAAATTGAAGGAAGTGTCAGCACCCATGAGAGGGTATATCATTGACAAAATGGAAAGGCAGATATGGTTTGATTTTTTTTGAAGCTGCTGGCTAGGGAGGAAGGATGCTACATTAAAAGTATCTGAATTATAAAGGCCAACATTAACTAGCTGTGAAGATTTTTGGGGTGATCTTCATGAAATAAATGTTAGCTGCAACTCTCTGACTGGGTAGGTATCCATGTGCCAGAAAACCTGTCATAAATTGATAGCCTTGCTGGAAATCTAAAGGCCCAGGAACAAATTGCCACTATTATTTCTATGAAGCCAAGATTATTCTGTATGCTGTAGTGTAGGTGGTGCTAGCTTTACCCAGTACTTAGCCCTCCTAGAAAATATAAAATATTTTGGTTCTTTTGAGTGCTGTTATATCTCAAAATTGTTTATGTTACAATTGTTTATGAACCATGATCCTTGATCAACCTTCATCTTCCCCACACAAGGTATTAAAATGTGCAAATAGCAGACTGTTATCAAACACTTGAACACACTTTAATATTTCAAGCAATAGCATCAAGTTGTGTTTTCTGTATATTGCTCTTTTCAAGGATTGCACACTAAACTGTATAGGACCATGGAGGTTGTTCTTTATGGCTTCATATATCATTTTTCACCACCCTATTTGGTGTGGTTTGGGTTTTGTTCACTTAATTTACTACAAAGTAGATGCTTTTACCTTAATACAAAGTGGTATCTGATTTCCATCTAGCTTGTACCAGGTTAGATTTCCTCAAAAGAGCATTTTATTCGCTTTGCAAACTGTGCAGTTATATAAAATGGTTACCAAGCTCTAGTTGTCTGCCATTTTCAAGTGAAGACCATCTTCCATTTAGAAGCATTCTGCAATTTGTATTTGAAACTTTCAGAAGTGGTAGAGCTTATACAGCATTTTAAAGGAGAAAAGCATATGTACAGCATTATTCATGATTAGGCTCTAGGAAACATTACAGGCCTCCCAGTCCTTAAAGGGGGCCTACAGAACAGATGGAGAGAGACTTTGTCAGGTAAGGTAGTGGTAGGATGAGTGGCAATGATTTTAAATTGACGGAGAGCAGGTGGAGATTTAGTAGGAAGAAATTCTTCCCTGTGAGGCACTGGCACAGGTTGCCCAGGGAAGCTGTGGATGCCTCATTCTGGGAAGTGTTCAAGTCCAGGTTGATTGGGATTTTGAGCACCCTGTTCTAATGGGCTAAGATGTCTCTCCCATGGCAGGTGGATTGGAACTGGATGATCTTGAACGTCCCTTCCAACACAAACCACTCTGAATCTATTGATTTATTTCAGTCACCCTTAAAGCATTTGTGGATTTGCATTAGTTTCTTTGCAAAATCAGTCAAATGTACCTTGTTATTTTTTCAAATAATGCCTCTCACACTCACTTGACAGACAGTAATGAAAACTTCATTTATCATTCAAACTTGACATTAGCAACCATCCTTGGAGTAGCCACTGCATGTGAAAGCCTTTGTATTAGAAGCAGTGGATATAGAAAAGGATCCCAGGTAAGGGTCACTGCAAAAAGAACTGGTAGGATTAGCAGGTCTTATTTAAACTTCTTAAATATGAGACCCAGTGCTCATACTGACTTCAGTTATATTTTCTATGCTAATTGAAAAATTGTGTGAAAACACATTGACACGTTTGTAGGTGTTCAGTTTGGAAGGGACCAGTGTACAAAGGATAGCAAAAATGGTCACTGTAAGTCAGGCCTGTCATTTTTGGTTTTCATATCAGGGTGTTTAGTTCCTGACAGAGGCTTGAATATCAAGTATCTCAAATCAGAAAGGTTCAAAGATTCCACATTTCATCTGTGTGTTCTTGAATGCTGAATTATAGCTTTGGAGAGAGAATGCTGCTTCAATGCACCTGACCGGCTTTCTTCTTTTCTCCATCTTCTATTCAGAGTTCCAAATCAGTTAATTTTCCTACAAGAGTGCCAAAAGTTGAAAGTGACTACTGTACATTTCCTCGCAATGTTAGAGTCATGTTGGTAGGTGTATGATTACATTTAATGGGAAAAACGGGATTCCTCTGAACAGTAAAATTCAGTAGTTGTTCAGTGTTGAAGGCCACCAAAAGAATACAGTTTTTCTGTTTCAGCAGTTTTGTTTGCTTCCTTTTACACATTTCTCCTAAAGGAAAAAAAACTATCGACCGTTATCTAGAACAAGGGCTACAGCCATAGTAAGACCTAATTAAATACCCTGATGGCTCCTCTTCAAAGATGGAAATGGTTTGAAAGCTTTCTCAGTCTACAAGTCTCTGCCATGTTCCCTTCAATATCAGTTCCGTGTTTGTAATAAACAGAAAAGACATGTTGTTTTCCCATTTTTTTTTTTACCAACCAGTTTAATAGAAAAGCCATTAAAACCTTGCCAGTTGGGATGAAAAATGCTGCCTGCAGGAACTGTGAGAGTGCATGCTGTCAGATATGACATATGTGCACAAACACCTGTGGGCTTATTAGAGCCTCCATAGTGACAGGCTGTCAGCAGTGTATTTTTGCTGCATATGACCTTGCAATATTTATTTTTATCTAAAAGGCAAAGAGGGAGGGAGCATTATTCAGTGAAGCTTGGGTATCTCCTGTAACCTTTATGGAGTCTCTGCCAACCACTTCATAACAGTCTGTAGCACATTCACTCTGTGTAGGACTTGGGTTATTGAAAAGCCATAGCGGTAAATCCTATGTGGCTGGATGTCACTGGAAATAGGAGAATTCTCTGCTCTTCACTGTTGCATTACAGCTTACATGTCTGCTGCCTCCACTAGCTTATTCCTAGGGGATTTTATTTTCTACCCTTAAAAGAAGGCTGCCAGGCTGATTTAAGGCCAGAAGTGATGCTTTCAAAAAAACATGGGTCTGTTGAACCTTGGATCATTTGACAGGTGGTCATAAGGTTCTGTTTCAGGTTAAAGAAAGATGAATCTTGTCTGGTTTTAAATAACATCCCTTGCCACAAGAGTTGGCAGTCTTGTGCTAATGCCTCCAATTAGGAAAGGAAGGCAGCACAATCGTGAAAAGAAAAGTGACCTGCAGGTGAAATGCAAAATGTAGGCAAATTATGTGAATGGTGTAAAAGTGAAATAACAGGTAAGATCTTACCTCTTTATTAATATGGTCTTTCACGTATGGGTTTTTAAAAGCAGCCTTATTAAAAATAAGGCCTGAACATCTTTTCTTGCTGTCCTGTAGAACACCAGTGACCATTGTGAATTTATGGACAATGTGGGTGGTTTCCCAGAAGTACCCTAAACTCACTCAGCTTTTGTTCTATCTTACCACATTGCAGAAAATACTGCACCACTTACCATAATGCATCAGTGTGTGAAATGAAGTGTTTCCACTAGTTTTTCACTAGCAGGAAAGTCACCAGACTGGGAAGTGGAAGGTGTGGATAGTTGTGTTAAGGCAAGCTATCCCCACTCATATGTCAGATCTCTTTGGGCTCCTGTATCTCCTGCTATCCAGATGTAACATTCACTGGGGTTTTGGTCCACAGGGATAAGCGCTGGGAGGCACTTGGGGCTTAGTGCAGATAGCATGAGACAGCACTGAGGTCAAAATCCACTGTCTGTCTGCAGCACAGGAACCACAAAAGTTTAATTTATGCCATCTTACCACTGGGATGTCTCACTATGGTACTGAAAATGGTAATGGCTTTGTGGTGGGCACTCCACAAACTGAAACCATCAGCTGCAATCTGTTGGGCAGAGCCAGCTTCTTAACTCTTGGGTGTCATTCTGGGCTGTGTAAAATCCATGTTATGAGCCACAATCCATTTCCAATTCACCCTGCCATCCATTCCTTGTTCAGTTATCTCCAGGCTAAAACCAGAGTAGGGAGACATTCTTTTAATAAGACAATAGTTCTTTCATTCTGCAGCTAAGAAAAACCAAATAAAATGGGATTTCTCATTTATGCCGTATCTTATGGAAGTGAAAAGAGCATAGAATAATTGTAACCAAGATAAATACACTAGTCATAACCTTTGTAGCATAACCATGCCTGTTTCTAGAAAATTAGAATGTCAGCTAAAGGTAATTTGTTGGGATAGCCAACAGAATAAGTTTGACTACTTGATTTTTTTTCTCATTAGATAGTTTTAGTAATGCTGAAAAGGGACTGTAGTTGGTTGGAAGAGCTTTGTACATCTTTGCAGATACACCTCAACCTATCTTTCCCCTGACAATATATATGGCAGTTTGCTTTCTGAGACAGAAATGCTTAGTTAAGGCTGTGGTGACATTTCAGAGTCATTTAAATATTCTTTTTGGAAGAAGAAAACCCATATGATGTATCATGGTTAGTGCTGTTTAGTTGAATTTCATGTAATATTCCTCTGTTATAGTTAGGCTTTGTGCTGTCAAAATTTGTTGTTTTTTAAGATAAATATTTCCCTCTTGAGATAAGGAATTGATTTGTAAGTCCTGCTGAAGGTAGGATTGCAACATGTGAGATGATTGGCATGCCCCATTCAGTGGGCAGATCCCCTGTGGCTGCGCTTTTTTGGTTTTAGAGCAAAAGAGCTTAGAGTCTTTCATCCATAATGTGAATCAAGGGCTTGAACTTCTACCATTTGTACTCATGTGAAACCCACATTGGAGCCCCACGGGTATTTGTTTGCATGAAGAGTAGAGACTTTTCTCAGCTTTTTCGCGGCTGGAAAAAGTAGCGTCCTTATTATTTAAGTCAGTTCACAGTATTCAGAGCCCAAAAGTGTGATAGGCAGTTTGCAGAACAAGTAAAGAAAAAATGGCTCTTCCTCAGCAGAAATGTAATTTTCAACTGAATCACAGTGCAATCACAATAAGAAAAGCTAACTGAGGAGACAAGGCACAGAAATTATGGCTTGGCATTGTAGCAAAAATATTTTGAGCTACATGTGCTTCAGTGGTCACTGTTGACATGATTGAAGTTCCTCTTTGTTTCCATGAGTGCTGCTGTCAGTGTGTGTCTCTTTGTAGCTGCCAGCTGTCTTTTCCCTCGTTCTCCTGGACTCTGGTGCAGTGACTCTCTAAGGCACTCTCTGTAAAGAAGTCTGGCCTTCAATGAGTCTCCTAGGCCCAGTGGGGGAATAAAGTGTTTTAAATAATCCATCAGTCTTCCTTGGTACATATTAAAGCAATTTTATTGACAGATGATACTGGGAATGTGAATTTCAGTGAATCTTTGCCTTTACAGGCCAAGGCAATCCCCAGACCTCTGCATGTAACAGCATGGGTT
Organism: Chamaea fasciata; assembly: GCF_029207755.1. Taxonomy (NCBI): domain Eukaryota; kingdom Metazoa; phylum Chordata; class Aves; order Passeriformes; family Sylviidae; genus Chamaea; species Chamaea fasciata. The sequence continues at coordinate 15,375,928 of NW_027094088.1, read as the reverse complement.
CAAGAAAAGGGCAGCAAGGATTGGGAGAATCAGAACAGAGGCTGGTAGTGCTGAGTATTCTCAGCCACGACCTAGAAAATGAGACACTAGTCAAATTTGTAAATGATCCATAACTGAAAGGAGAGGGAACTCTGCTGATGCTGTGATGGCAAAACTTTGCTCCAGAGGGGCCTCGGTAAACTTGAGGGACGACTTAACCAGGAGCCTTGTGGAACCTTCAGAAGTAATAAGCTCTGCTCTTGCACCAGGATTTGCTGGTGCAGTATCCCATTCCCCAGGTTAGGAAGTGGTGGCTTTGAGTAGTCCTGCTAAAGAGGACCTGCAGGTTGTGGAGGACCCAAACCATAACAAAGAGGGCAGGCAGCCATCCAAAATAGGAGGAGTACATCCAGCTGTGAGGAGTTACTTATTCTGGACCAGTCAGCGGTGGTGAGGCCACACTGGGATTGCTGTGTCTGGCCTTGGTTTCCCTTCCCACGTCAACGGGGATGTGGGGAAACCGGCAGAGCCCAGTGGGGCTGCGGTGTGTGCAGGGGGCTGCAGGATGTACACCTTCAAGAGAGCTGGAGGGAGCTGGGCTTGCTTAGGTTGGGGAGAAGTGAGCTGGAGGTGGCCACAGCTACCTAGCAGGGAGATTACGGAGAAGGCAAAGCCAAATATTTCTCCACCATAGCAGAGGATACAGCGGGTGGTGGCAACAGCTTCCCATTTGGGTGGTCCAGGTTGGATTTCACAGATTCACCAGGAGCAGGGTACCGTGCTGAACAGGGTGCCCAGAGAGGCTGTCAGATCTCCATGCCTGGAGGCTTTTGAGACTTAGTTGAACAAAGTTGTAACTGCCCTTATCTAGTGTCGGTGATGGTTCTGCTTGGGGCAGGACATTGGCTGGAGACCTATGGAAGGACCCTACAGTTCCTGTGGTTCAGTGATCTCATTTTAAAACAGTGACAGCAGTGGACAGGCTGTTTGCTTTTTTAAGCTGGAAGGTCTTTGAGAGGCCAGAACCAAGAACAAACAGCTGGAGTCCAGTCAACTGAGATGTCATCCCACCCGGACAGGTAGCCTTCATCTGAACCATAGTCCCTCCTTCACCTGTGCCACTGCCTCTAGAATAGAAAGGAGAATCTGTTTTATTTCACAAGAAAGGCAGATTAGGTAGAGTTTTAATTAAAGAGCTAACAGCAAGAAGCAGATGAAACTCTTTCAAATAAATGTTACCATCATAAATAAGATTGTTGGCAATTTATCCGTTTAGACTACTAATTCTGCATGATGCTTGATTTTACCATATTGAGGCAAGCCCCTGACTTTTGTATTGTCTTTTCCAATTTGGAAAATGGATTTTTAGCATCCTGAGGTTTAATCATTAAATGTTTCTGCGGTGTTTTGAATTTATAAAATGCTATCTAAGTGTGAATTTTAATTGTGCTCTGGAGAACAGATAAGTTGTCGAAGGCCTGGGTGACAGAAACTGTGTAAGTTGGTGGAATCCTCTTCTGTCATTGATTGCCTCAGCATTTTTCAGTATGTCTATCAACACTCAGAGAAGCTCTAACTCAGTGTCAGACCTAGGGATCAAGATCATTGTCCCCTCACTTACCTGCTCATCGACAACTGGCATGTGAGTGAAGCTTGCTTTTTTTCTTACATGTGAATGTCAAGTGGGGCTTTTGAGTGAGCAGAAGGAAAACCAGCCAGGACAGCTTTCACAGTAGAACAGAGAGTCCTCAAAAGGTTTCTGCCATCTGCATTTCCTTCCATCCTCTAACTGGTGTGCCAAGGCACTTTCCTCCCTTTTCATCCTTGCAGTGATGACTTAGGAAAGCGCAGAAAGTATGAGGAAGCTCTCGGGCTAAAAGGTGAGAAGGGGTCTGCCAAACAAAACAGGCATGCAGAAGTGATACCTGAGTTACTGACAGGCAGGTGGATGGAAATGGTATGGACTAGAGATGGAGGAAGGATGGCTGAACTTTAGGATGGGCAGGGATTTGGTGACAAATGCTTTATGCTATGAGGCATTTAACAAGCTCTGGATAGGATCATCACATTTCCCACTACTTACGGTGACAGCTGGCCAGCTAATAGACTCCTGGCATTGTGTGCATGAATGTACATGCATGTATGTGGAGAAGATGATGACAACAACAAATGGAAATGTATGAGACATTAAGATGCATCATCTGGTCTTGATTTGTCTTATTTGTTATCTGTGGACCAATGTCATGATTCTCCAGTGGTCTGAGTTATGACTCTTGTGCATTTAAAACTGACATAATGGCAGCTTCTGTGTGATGACTTTAATCCTGACAGAGATTGCAAAATGAGGAGCGCTATACTACAGAGGTTTAATTAGGGACTTTCTAGTTCTTCAGAGGAATAACTTGCAGTATTAACTACTTGTTTAACGTGGTCTCTGACATTACTGAAATGTGAGTGGCTGCAATTCTGTTCTAGGCACATTTCTATTCAGGTACTTGTGTGTCACAGTAGTGCTGAACTTCTTAATTTTTAAGCTTCCAGCCTCATGAGTGTAATCAAATAAGCATACTCGAGGGCAAAACAGCAACTAGAGGCACAGCACTAGGCTTCCTTTCACACCCTCCTGTTAACTACTGCACACACTGAGCTCCTGAAAGGCATTCTGCCTCTCTGTTTTTACTAACACAACCAACTTCCTCTTAGCTTTCCCTTTAGGTCTGTCTTGCTCACAATGACAGAAAATTCTCCCATCCTCTAGTCTCAAAACAGGCATCTCAAAAGCAACTTGCCGTTTGCCTCTGTCAGCGGCAAAAGAGAAGATGCATGTTGGTTAATCAGCTGTGCAAGACTGAATTATTTAAAGACTCTTCTGTCATTCTGTAGGAAAGATTTTAATTTCAGCATTGAATTTTAAGTTTTTAATTAACTAACTACTTTTTTTCAGTTCAGTGCTTTTTAGCTGGGAGCAAACATGGCTGAGTCATTTAGGAATTGGGCTGTAGCAGCATCTGGCTCTAGCTCCCATTACAGAAGGCAATACCTGGAGCTTTTAATTGTTTTCTTCCTCTTCCATCTGACTTTCCTTTTGAAAAACTGAATCTAAACTGCTTTGTGAGAAAAGCATCTTTTATTGTCTGTCTAAAGAGTACATTATGAGATCCAGCTTTTCCATATGACTGTGTTAGGAATTATTGGAATTTAAACTGATAAATAGTAATAACTCTTTAAAGGGTGTTCATTTGGACTTCAGCTTATGCACTGCCCCTGAGCATAGGGAAGTGATGGGGAAATCTGTAAAAGAATTGTGTGAAGGTTGCTCCTAGGAGATGCCTTCCACTGTGTGTAGGCTTCAAGATTCCTCCATGAGAATAGTTAAAATAATAAAGAAAATTTCTGGGACTGGAGTGTGAGAAAATGAACGACTTCTGTCTTTGCTAACTTCAAGCCACATTTCTATGACACTGTTGCAGTTCCCAAGGGTGACAATGAACGCTAGTTGTTTGAGGGACAAGATTTTATACAAGTGAAGCCATTGAATTTAAGAGAAATCATACGGGGCAAATCAAATTTTCTTGATGCCTTAGTAACAGGACAAAATTTTACTTTATTTTGCTTTGATGGATTATTGGCCTTCCCTTTATACTTGGGAAATGAAAAACACTTGAAATAGAATGTAGTTTTTAAAGAGTTTTGACTTGCAGATCTCAGCTCTGATACCAATCTTGGCTGCATGCTGTTTGCAGTTGTTTAATGCCTGCCCTAACCTGTCCATTTGTAAAATGTATGACATGCTCACCAGAGTTAGTATGAATTTATTAGTGCTTCTGAATTGCTCTTGCATCATCCAGAGAAACGTGCTCACACTCCTGCTTGGTATTAGAAGTGAAATCCCTGTTCTATTTCAGCTAATGGCAGGAACTCTGATCGACTCCCAAAGAGGTAGGATATCATCCAATTACCATAATTAGATTGTTAAGAATTGTTCAGCTCCAAACTTTGTAATAATTCAAAGGCTGTTACCTTCATGAATTTTAAGTCAGATGCAAGTATAGCAGGTTGCAAATCTTCTGGTGCTTATGTAGTCACATTGCACTCAGCACTGGAGACCATTCACATTCTTCGCATTCAGCACATTTTGGAGCCTTGATGAGGCAATTAGAAAATCTGTGTATATAAGCCCAAAAAAAAGTATAACAATCTTTTCTTTAATGTTGTCACTCAGGTAGTGACCAGTTCTTTCATGGCTTTTGCCAACTACTGAGCTCCTGCTGCAAGAATTTTGCTTGAATAGTTAATTTGAAAGTCAAGTGTGAAATGAAGAACGCAAAGGCCAGCTCTGTGGGATGTTTTGCGGTACTAGTGGAAATGTTCTCTCCAGTCAGCATCTCTAAAGACTATAAAACTTGATTTAAATAATTTTTTTCTACTGTACAGTCCCCAACAGACGTTGACTGTTAATAGTTTTTACAGCTCTAATTTAATCTGGTAGAGTATTGAACTTGTACGTGAAAGGTAATAAAATCCTTTTAGTAGGAAGATGGAGTTTATGTTCAGAATAACAATCTATCAGTTTTGCAAAGATTGTTAAATTGCTGCTTTATAACTGTGATCAGATTAAGTCAGCCTAGCTGTATTTTGACTCTTGCTTTTCACAGAATTGTTAGGGTTGGAAGTGACCTCAGGAAGAGCATACATTCCAACCCCTCTGCCAAGATGGGGTCACCTGGAGCAGGTGACACAGGAGCATGTTCAGGTGGAGTCTGAATGTCACCAGGGAGGGAGACTCCAAAACCTCCCTGGGCAGCTGTGCCAATGCTCTGCCACCCTCAATGTAAAATTCTTCCTTGTGCTGAGGTGGAACTTCCTGTGTTTTCGTTTACAGACATTGCTGCTCGTCCTAGCACTGGGTACCACTGAGAAAAGTCTGGCACCATCCCCTTGGCATTCTGAGATATTTGCATGCATTGATAAGATTCCCTCTCAGTATTCTATTCTCCACACTAAACAGGCCCAGATCCTGCAGTCTCTTCTTACAAGAGAGGGAAACCCCTCATCATCTTTGTGGCCTGTGTTGGACCCTCTCCAGCAGCTCCATGTCTGTCTTGTACTAAGGAGTCCAGAACTGGACACAGAACTCCAGATGTGGCCTTACTAGGGTCAAGCAGAGAGGCAGGATCAGCTCCATTGCCCTGCTGGCCACACTCTTCCCGATGTGTTCCAGAGTGCCATTGTCCCTCCTGGCTTCAAGGACGCACTGTTGGCTCACGGTCAACTTGTCACCCACCAAGACTCCCTAGTCCTTCTCAGAGCTGCTCTTTAGTAATTCAGCCCCATCATATGCTGGAAATCCTAGATCTCAGCTGCAAGCTGAGGAATTGCCTCAATGTATTTGCCCCAGAAGAGCTGTTTGCTATTTTCTGCAGTGAAAACTTTGCTGAGGACCCCTATTTCCCATTGTGACTTCTCAGGCTACTGTCCTTTTGGGCTGCACCCGTCTTTCATGGTCTGCTGGTTCAGAAATGTCCAAGGATCCAATAGGGTTGCACTGACCTTGCTGAGCATCACAAGATTGTTGAGCAGAAGAACCTGACTTGGCTCTGTCTGTGCTTTTCCCCTAAGACTGACCAGGAAGGATTTAGGATGAGGTGTTAGCAGGGTGCATTCAAAGCTGTTGGGTAGCTGTCAGATGACCAGCTTTTCAAAGGGCTTGCGATGGGATTCCAAGTTTACCCAGTTCATAGGGCCAAAGGAATGGCTCTGTGTTGAGAGCACGTCAGGGTTGCCTCAGCATTCACTGGCATGAGTTTCAGGTGGTTTGTACATCCATACCAGATAAGGATGTTAGGCCAGAGATTGTGGGAATGGGCTTTGATCCTGATGTGGGTTTAAGTTGTAGGCTTACCAGTTTGTATTTCTTCATTTGAAAACTTTTTTGGACAGGTGCTTTGTTCATAGTGTCTGTGCGTGCATAGTACTTCAACATCAGTTTTCTTGTTTATAAATCATCTGTTACCTCATTAGTCCTGAGCAGTAGAACTTGAAGCTGTCTCCATCACCTCAAAAACATCTTGCTACTAAGCTGATAAACCATCCTTTCCTTTGTGTGACATGAATGTTTAAATGTTGTAAACAAGTTTCCAAAGGATCAACAGCAATTTTTCATGCAGGATATATATAATTTGTCTTGTAATATTCCTTTTATGTCAACTGCAATAATCTACTGTGCTTAAAGCATAAATATCTTTTCATGTGTGTTTGTCTGAAGTGACAGCAAGTTGCCAGAGATGTTATCAGACACAACATATGAGGATGAGTAACACCATTGCCTTATGACTGCAGCTATTTAAAAGACAGGGAAAAATTATCATTAGAAGCTGAATATTATTGGTAGGTTTGTCACACAGTATGTGAGTGTTCAGAGGGAACATGAAAAATAAAGTATTTGCATTTAGACCAGCACTTTCTGGAACATCACAGAGCAGTATCAGCTAGTAGGTTTTCTGTTATATAATGCAAACATGGATGTATTGGGGGAAAAATACTGACTGCTGTTCCCTCTCCAAACCTTGAGTTCTGTGTGATGATGATGAATGAGCTCAGGGCCCCAGAAGTGCTAAGTGCCTGGGTCTGTGGGTGTATATCTAGTTACCATTTCATCATTTTAACTGCATCTCTTCAATATCAGCATTGCATTGTGCAGCCAGGGTCCAATTAAAAACCTGTAGCAAAAGACTCCTGCTATTGCAGGATCTTTGTGATAAGTAACAGACCCTCCAGAGTCCTGAGCAGCAGAATCTGACACTGGCAGCATGAACCATGATGGGGCCTTTCATCTCAGCTTATGTCTCCTGGTATCTAAATGGCAGCCCAAGTCTGGTGGAAGCTACAGTGCTTTTTCTAGCTATTCACCCAGGGGGATCCCAAGAGTCTTATCAGAGTTGCAAACCAATAGGAGAAAATGTGTGCAAGGAAGTTCTAGCTGGAACCTTAGAGTCTTACAGTTTACAGAATGATCTCAAGGCATGCCACATGGATTCCCACTGTCGGGAAATACAGGCGAACAGGTGGCTTCTGGTTTTGCTGAGAAAGTCTCTTGCTGTGAAATAAAATATTCTTGTATGCCTTGGCACGGATGTGTACTGGATCTCCGGGTGATCCCTTAACTCTAAGTAGCAGTCTCTAGGCTGATCCTGGAAATGGTGGTCATACTGATCCTGGGGGGGGGGGGGGGGGGAGGCGGGGAGCATTGCAGGAAAGTGTCAGGCAGTGCCTGAGAAATTGTGCTTTTAAGGGAAGGGAGAAGGATAGGAATTTGTGTTCAAAATGTACAATTTCTGACATCAGATACATTAATTATTCTTTTGTGGGTGCCATGGCTTAATCCCAGAATCTTCACATTTGCTGTATAAGAAAATGTCTGTGGTGTTAAAACAGTACCCCCATTTCAACTTTGAAAACTGTTCCCATAACACCAGAGCTAAACGATGCTCTGATAGTTGGCATTTACTTGCTTGGCACTTACAAACTAAAAGACCAGTAAGAACAAAAAGAGAGCACTGCTGCTGACAAGGAAGTCACCCATGAGGTAGCTGAGCTTTCAAAAACAAGAACGAAGTTGTGTTAATTCTCTCCTCTTTTAAAATAAAATAAACATGTATATATGTAAAAAAACAACCTCTCATAGCTCTAGTATCTGCCTACGTAGGTGATCTCCCCAAAAGGATGCACTGGGAGGACATTTCTGACAAGACTGTGTTGGTGGCATGGCCAATGCAGTGGTAATCCGTTATGGAGTCATGTCCTCTGTAATGATCTCCTAGGCACCACTTCACAGCAGCTGGTGTGGGGTTGTTCCTCCTGGGAGAGTGTTCTGGGGTAACCCCACCATGGCAAACTTGTACTCCTTTTAGCAGTATAAATCTGTAGGTACAACTGGCCATGTGATGAGTAATCAGCTGCAACTGCACAGTGTGAGCCCTGCAGACAGAGAGTAGAAATGAAAAAGACAGAACAAAGGAGATTTGTGACTGTCTCACAAATCTGCTGTAGCAGCCACCCTGGTCTACTGCTGGACTTCATTGATGTTTCAAACCTGACCTCAAGTCAGGGCATAAGAGGAACGGTCCTTGGCAGCTCCCTTGATTTAGAACCACTGCAAGAAAAGGAGGATTGAGAGTTGCTTTCTTTGTTATTTTTAAAATCTGACTCCCTGTTGCAAGGCAGTAAGATGTGCAAATGGCTCTTGCACCTGGCAAGTTACCATCAGCAATTATTGCAACACTTAGTGTCTTTCTGCCACCAGCAGAAATCTCTTTGCTCCCTTTCATGTCAGAGATTTCATTGTTCTTATGGGGATGGTAAAATTAAAGCCACAAGATTTACTGCTCTAATTCTCTTTTGTTTGCAACAAAAGGGAGACAGGGAAGAATGATACATGTAGCTGGATTTTGTTTTGTTGGGGATTTTTCTTTTACTGACCAACAAAAATAACTGACAAAAACTGTTTGTTTAAACTCATCAAACAATTCCATTAGCAACTGTATTAAAGACTATTATTTAGATATAGGAATCTTGTTATTAAGGAGAAAAAGCTGTGACTGCATTTCACTCTTCTGTTTGAAAACCTTGACATCTGAGCAGGCTCTACTTTATGTATTTCTTCATATTTCTTTCTTTCAGTATAGACGTTTTCTAGTTTCAGATATGTCCTTAATGTGGTGTAAATGCCAAGAAGACTGTTTGTGAGCAATATGTAAAAAATGCTGTTTATGATAAATGTATGTATGCGAGGGAAACAGCTTTTGATTGGAATCCAGTTTTCATTTGTAGTTCTTCCATTATTGCCCTTTGTGTGACCTTGGATGATTTGCCAAATCAGACTTTTTCAAAGGGGACGTCTGTGAACACAAGTGCAGTTCCTGTGTTCTAAACCAGCATCTGATAGTCAGCCATTAAAATCCAAGCTCTTGACTCTCAGTTCAGTTGAGAGAAATTAGAACAATCAAATAAGGACAATTCACCAGATGCCTCGTGGAAGGAGGTGAACTGCAGCAGGAGCTCAGAGTGGCTACTGTGCACCTCCTGGTCCAGAGCTTACACACTGAGGTGAAAACAAGAAGGATTCATTTGTAGCTCCTCAGTAGTATTTCTTAGATACCTTGGATACCTTATGAGCCTTGCTCAGTGATGTAGGAGATCATTTCTCTGAAGCTGCAACCTTGGCATTTTCAAAAACAAGCTTCTGCTCTGGCTAAAACTCATGCACATTTAAAAATAAGTTTCAATTACAGCCCTGTTGAGCCTTAATTTCTCTCCCAATGACATTAAACTCTTTATCAGACTTGCCTGTTTTCAGAATTAACAGACAGGCTGTATTAATGGATGCTCCAGGTAATCAAGATAATGAGATTTCATTACCTGACCAGTCTTGCTAGAATTTGTGAAATATCATACTTTTTCTTGCTTTAAAGGTTGGTCCCTTTCATTTGCCAACTACAGGCCCCAGCGTGCTTGTTCTGTGGACAAATTGATAAATTAGTCGGCTGCCAAAAGGGAGTCATTTGACTCACCTGAAATGAGCAGCAATGGGATGAAAATACATTACCTCTGTCCCACTGGATAAGCCTCAGATTGTATTGAAATAGACTTAGGCCGAGGGAGTCAATGTAGTGGATAATAATGAAATGTTTAATGTGGATTAGCTGCATATAAAATTAATACATTAGAATGAATTGCTGAAGAAATGAAACTGTGTCAGACCTTTATCCTGTCTCTAATATTAGACTTAAAACCGCTGCAGTCTTCTGTTTATAGAAAGTTATTGAATTTGTATTCTTTATTTGGGTGAGAGGACTAGATACAGTATAAAGTATTATAAATAAGTATGTATATGCTAGAGCTGTCACATCAGGATCCTGCTGAACCAGTGCTAATATATTTGGGTCTGAACCAGACCCAAGAGGTTACAGATGGGAATCTAAACCTAAAACTCCTTGATTACCTGTGTGGGCTTTTTTCTTCTGGGAGTTAAATCTACGTGTAATATTTGTTTTGAACCATTCAGAGGTGAATGAAGTGTTGCTTTAATCTTAATAGATTTAATACAAAATGGGCAAACTTTCCAAACTACCTGGCAAATGTGATCTTTGACTGTGAGGTATGGAAGGGCTGCAGAATGAGCTAAGACATAAAACTCAAAAGTATTCATTTGTAATCTAGGAGGTCTTGGGGATTTTCTAATTTTTAAAGCTTTCTTATTGCATCCTCTCTTCTAGGTTCTTTCCTGTTTCTTAATGCATCAGAGAGGCCAAGCCCCACCATCCTGAGCCCTTGGCTGAGAAGCAACAATGATCAATGTGTAGTTCAAGTGGCTGTGTACAAGTTTTACCAGCAGAGTGGAGAATACGTTGCTCGCGTCCATCTCATTGATGAGAGCAGCATTGAAATCCTGTCAGAGGAGAGTCCGGAGAAACAAGGGTAAGTCTTATCCCCTTGTTTGACTCACAGCTTGAATTGAGAAAAATCACTCGACTGTGTAGCAATAGAGCCACAAAATGCATGCTGCACATCTGAGGGGAGCAGGACACCCCACTGAGAAGATGCTTGTCTTGCATGGGTCTAAAATATCATAGAAGGTGAAGATTGGTACCTTTTTATTATACAAGGCATTATCAAACTTCTGCATCCATGTAATTGAGTGTCTAAGTCAACACCGTATTTATTCAGTGCTTGCAGGTATAGATAGAGCATGGATACTTATCCTCAGGTTAAAGCTTTTCTGCCTGATTCTCTCTGTGTGATTGCTTTTTACTACTTCTTAACCCATGTATACTTTTGGGCTTAGAATATCTACTGAGTCTTTGCAGTTTCATGTGCCTGCATACATTTTCGGTTTTGTCTTCACTTCTTCACATGGGTTTTTTTGCCCATACAGCTGTTCAGAACTACTGGCAGGGGAGGAAAGCTTTTGATCTTTCAAGGGTGCAACTGTTTGAAATGTTTTATCCTTTTTGTGCAATTAATCTTGATGATGTTTTAATTTGTCAGACTTCCTGTGTATTCTTTTAAATTTTTGTTAGCAGCAAAACAGCAGGAGATGAGCACAGTAAATATTTCAAGATGCTGTAGGAGTAGAGTAACTCGGAATTTAATTTGGATATATGTGAGGCTAATGTTCTACCTGCTCTATATACTGACTATTTAAATTTTTTATTTCTTACCTTTGTTGTGAAATGTGTTAAGAAGCATAACTTTTACCAAACATCTCAAATGTTCTTTGTTTTGATGTGATAGATTAGAGAGTTTCTAATAGCAAATCCTGCTGGCTTGTGCTCGTAACAAGATGTGATTATCTGATTACTGTCTACGGCAAATTCTGCATCTTCCAGTAGCAAAAGGAGAATGTGCAATAAAAAGCCTTGCAGGAGATAACCTAACTCATAGAAACAGTTTGAATAGTTGTAATTCTCATATAACACATGGCCAATAAAAGTGAGGGGGAAAGCCTGTGTGTGGATCTAGATCATACTTAGTTCCAGCAACATCATCCAAATTGTAAATTGCTGTTGATGTCTGGGGAGAGGTAATTAGAGGAGCCACAGCAGCTGTCTTCTTCCTTAGCTCTTTGCAAATGCTGTGTTCTGTGTCACAGCTAATAAACATGCTTTGTGCAAAGTGCCTCCTGTGTTGGCACTGCCACTGCTCCTTGGCACTCACAGGGAATATTGCTGTGTGTGAAACGCTCTGGTCTGCTGCATGGAGGAGCTGCCGTTCCGATCTGTGGGTGGGCAGAACTCACCAGGAGCACAGGCAAGTGCCAAATGCAAGGAGCCTTGAAGGGAAGGGAAAGATGGCTTTAAGTACAGTAACAAATTCCTAGTTTTGCCATCTGCTGGCGATAACATGGATGACTCAGCTGTGTGTTACAGATGGAGATCATCACCACAGTAAAGAGGGTTTATGCTTTTACAGAAGGTGGCTTTGGTTATGGCTTGACTGTCCCATATGCTTGCCAGAAGTGCAGCTTGCTCCCCAACAGCATCTCTGTGGCATGTGGAGGGGTAAGGATGTGCCTGTGGTTTTCATGGGTTTGTATGTCTGACTCCTTGGTACTCCATGTGCTGGAAAACTCCAGTTGGAGCAACCGGCTGGTTCATTTTCCCCTCCTCCTGTGGTCCTGTCCCTTCACTGCAAGAGGCAGTAACTCTTCTTTCAGCTTAGCAATGCAGAAAAGCTCTGCTACTGTGCCCACATAAATGTCACTTGGGGATGGTTAAATGGCTCCTCACAGCCACAGATGAGAAGGTGGCAATTTGTCATAATTTGCCCTAAATCTTCATTCCCGAATTTGAGTGACCCTCCTTTGTTTGGAGGGATAATATCAGCTATTCCAGCTCTGATAATAAAACATGTAAATCTCACTTTTTAAAGCATTTTTTTTCCTTTAAATAGGAATCCAGTATAGCTGATCAAAAGTTTAGTTTAATTCAATGGAGTTCTTAAATGAACTAGCAATCTTACAGTGGAAATTGGTTCTGTTCAATATTTATTTTGTCTTGGAAATTGCGAACAATTGTGTTCTTTTATAATGAGTTCTTTGACCATGCTATAACCAAACAATTTCTAAAATTTTATAAGGATTTTAGCTCTAGGCACAAAGTAATTGAATTCTTCAATGATGAGTCTGTGCTAGAAATAAAAACACTTTAAGTTACACAGCTGACACTTCTTTGATTCTATATGCTTTATATATTGCTTTGCAAACAAGAGGTGTATAGTGTGTGTAGCTGCCATGACATTGTATGTGCAGTAGTGAGTCCATGCCCTTACTTGAAATCAAGCTCATAGCAGGAAGAATGTGTTTTATTGGAAAAAATCCATCTGAAGGGTGATAAAACAATAAGTTAATTCTAGGGTGGGTTTTCTCAGATCTTGAACTATGCACCGCACTAATATCTTCTTTACATTTTTTCTCTTTTTAAATTGTTAAACTCAAATTACGTATATTAAGATCTTACAAGGTCTTCACAGTTCACCTGCATTTACAAGAAAAAATTCAGATTCTGTCAGGTATTACTGTTTCATTCAGGGTGAAACCAGGCAAGCCAAGGTTTTGGCTGACAGCACTTGAGGCTGATTTTAAGTAGAATATATGTATGTATAATATATTGTATTAGGTAAAGATAGCATGACACCCAAATATTTGTTACCAGAGCTCATCCATGTTGTCTTTGTGTGTAAATTACCAGGTGTGATGATGCATAAGGACTCAAAGCAGATATGGGTATTCTGTTTGCTCCTCTGATCTCATTCTTTAGGGGAAAAAACAGCCACAGCCTATGGACTAGAGTTGTCCCAGTTCCATAATGAGCTAGAGGGGTTACAGAAAACATTGTGTGGAAGACACCTGTTTGTTTCATTTTCTTACCTGACATATTTCACTACAGCTGATGTATTGCATGCAGGAAGAAAGGTGGCTAAGCTAAGATGCATCTCACTGCAGTAGGGTGGAGCAGATGGAGCATACACCAGAGTGGCAGAAGTGATGGCTGGGAATGGTTCCTGAGTGATGAACACCAGAGGCTGGCAAAGGGATACTTGTTTTGTGGTACACAGAAACTCTGCCAAATACAGTCATAACTTTTATATATAATATATACAAGAATGCTTGCTACTCAGAAGGTAACTATGTCCTTGTTCAGCAGAACTGCATACTTTTAAAAACCATTATTATTTTTAAAGAGGAGAAAGGTCGTACTCCAATTTAATTTGTGGGGTTTGGAGCACCTTTGGTTAGACCTTCCTAACTTAACTCCTAAACAATCAGTAGGACTCTTATATGAGGAACATTACACCACTGTGTTCTATTAGAGTTATTTTTGTTGCATGGAAGTGTTTCTAGCTGCTCTGAGTCTGTGGATGTTTTTGATGTGGTTAGTCTCTTCTGACATCTCTTGCAATTCTGTTGGGTTTTACAAGCACCCGCAGATGATACAGGGAGAGAACCAGTGCACTGCTATTGATCCTTTGTAATGGCAAAAGAGTTGTTATAATTCCTGCCATGGAGCACAGCACTCTGATTTATCTCAAATGACACCAGGTGTGGGTATTATCTTCTGCTGTTTTTCTGTTCCTTTGGTGCTGTATACAATCCTTTCTTGCTATTTTAATGGGGTTCCCATTTTCTGTTTCTGTAGGTAAGGAGACATCGAGTATGTTTATGCTGCACATTGGTAATTTAGCAAAGCAGAATTGCTGCCACTGTTTGAATGTTGACTTCTGGGTGCTTGTCAGACTGTCACTGTGGTCACTGATTTAATTTCACCTCTCATCTTTTTTTCTCATGTGTTCAATTTGTAATTATAAAGCAAGTAAGATTGCAAGTGTGTTTAGTAGAGTGGAGAAAACACAAAGGAAATCAAGAAAATCTTGTCAGCAAGGACAGAGTTTGTAATAAAGGATTGATTTTCATTTCTTTAGATCTGTGTGTTTTGGAGAAATTTTAATTGGGCAAGGACAAAATTATCATGGTTCATTTTAATTACCATTATTACTTTATGCCTCTACTTGCACTATTAATTGTGAGCTGCTATATTACATAGTATACAGCAAACCAAACTTCTTATAAGAACATAGCAAATGACACCTAATTTTAATGTGGTCTTTCATTGTAGACCTCCCTCATCACCAAGCTTGTGATTGATCTGAAGACTTTTGTGTAAATTTGTGAAGTTGAAGGTGTTTCTTACATAAAACATGAAATTTGAGCATGTATGCATGAGAAAGGAAGTAATAAAACACAAATACTTCACATAGCCAGTACTTCAGTAGGTATATGAATACTGGTGCACAGAACACTTCCAGCAGAAAGTTCACCTGGTTCTGAAGGTTGCTGCAAATCATGATAGGCTATTCCCTTTTTGGCATCTACAATTTCACTTAAGATTGATTGCATTGATAAATGTCAAGGAAAATATATGAAGGAATCAGTAGCATCTGTCACATTTGACCTTGAGGCTTGAAACCTGAAGGTTTTTTCTTGTACTAGTTTTTGTTCCCTTTCTGTCTTTCTTTCTTTCTTACCAGTAGCTTCAGTAGCCTGTCTTAGAGACCAGAGGCTTAATAGAAGAATGTTTGTTTGGTTTATATTATTTTTGTGAGGATGGGGGATGTGTGTTTCCCCTTCTCCTTGAAAAACTTGACTAAATTCAAGCCTTTGTTCTGCAAATGCCTGGGCTAAGACCAAAGAATAAAGACCAAAGTCTTAGTGTGTATTTGGGGCATTTAAACTTATTTTTAAGCATCAAAACATGTCTCAAAATTTGCAGGACATTTTTACTCTTTGAGAATTCTAAATTAGGAGTTTAAGTGATTCAGTTCAAACTATGCATTTGAGAAATTCAGGTAATGCAGGAAAATAATTTGGATTTATGGATTTGTTAGAAACTAAGCTCTCTCACCCTGATGGCCAGGCAACACTAATCCTTAATTTTAGAGAGATAACTTGAATTGTTCTAGACAGAAAATTAGCACTTAAACTTTTTCTGTGCTATTACCCACTAGCCAACTTATAGTCCCTTTCAGTCTGTGAAATTCAGGGCAAAGGAAGGAGAAAAAAGGGGAAAGAAAAGTAAAAACAAAGTTGGTGTTGCTTTTCCCCCTTCCCTTTTCAAAGGGTACTGTACTCAATACCTAGGAAGAATCAGTTTGATATCTTTGATAGCAAATGCTTGCATGTGGGAAAAAGATTTTCTTCTCCACATAATAAACCTTTGGTTTTTCCAGTACCTCAATTCTAGACCTAAGGAAAGCTTTAACTCTGTTGGTCATGGCACCTTGAGGAGTTTGTTGCTATTTAGTTTTCAGTTTGTACAGCATCACAGACTCAATTAGGCTGGAAAAGACCTCTGAGATCATGAAGTCCAACCTTTGTCCAAACTCCACCACGTGTGTCAACTAGACCCTGGCATCAAGTGCCATGTCCAATGTTTTCTTAAAACACCTCCAGAGATGGTGACTCCACCACCTCCCTGGGCAACCCATTCCAATGTGTAGTCATCCTTTCTATGATGGAATTCCTCATAATGTCCAACCTTAGCTTCTTCTGATGCAGGCTGAGACTGCGTCCTCTTATCTCATTGCTGGTTGCTTGGGAGAAGGGACTGATCCCCACCTGGCTACCCCTCCTTTCAGAGAGCTGTAGAGAGTGATAAGGTCTCCCCGGAGCCTCCTTTTCTCTAGGCTAAACATCCACAGCTCCCTCAGCTGTTCTTCATTGGACTTAGCTGCTCCGGACTCTTCACCAGCTCCACTGTCCTTCACTGGACACACTCCAGCATATCAATGTCTTTCTTGTAATTGAGAGTCCCAGTGCTGGACACAGGATTTGACGTGTGGCCTCACCAGTCTCAAAAAGAGGAGGACAACACTGCCCTGGTCCTGCTGGCTGCACTCTTGCTGATCCAGGCCAGGATGCCCCTGACCACCTGGGCATGCTCTGGCTTGTGTTCAGCGCTGCCAACCAGCACCCCCAGGTCATTTTTAGCCGGGCAGTTTTGCAACCACTCTGCCCCCAGCCTGCAGTGATGAAGGCAAGGCCATTGTTGTGGTCAAAGTGCAGGCTCCAGCGCTTGGTCTTGTTGAACTTCATACTGCTGGGGAGATTTAAATTAAAATCATTCAGGATCTGTAAGGTAAAATACTGCAATGCAAAGTTTTAGGCATTAGTATGAACCTGGTGTACAAATATCTGCGCGTTTGTAGACCATTTTCCCATGCCACTTGGGCACAAGATTATGTGGCTGAAGTTACTGCTTTCACTCTAGGGTGAAGTAAATGTCTGTACACTTCTGTTTTATAAGTCTTGGTGGTTTTTCTGTCACTGGAGTGCTCTATTATTCCTTGAGATAAACATGAGTCCTTTTTGGAGATTTTTTTTTGGTTTAGAGAGTGCATTATTGTTTCATGTAGCCTTAAGACAACAAAACAGTGTCTTCAGAGGGCTCCAGAAAGGTTTTCTGTGTTATCAGTTGGGACTGGGCTGTAGCACCTTATTTCTTCTTACATCTTTATGGAAGTGAACTATTTGTTACCATTAATGATATATTAATATTACCAGAAACCGAATTTTGAGTGCCATTCACTATTGTGGCAGATCATATTGTGAAGGAACGATATCCTGTGACCTCTTGGACCAACCAAATTAACTCAGTAGTGAGTAATTGCAATTACTTTTTTTAGCAGTTAATCACAGTCCCAATCAAACCGATGGAAAATCAGTTTGGGGCAATGTGGGGGGGAAGTGCTCTTTCTTTTTTTGTAATATACGTTATCAGACAGTTATTAGCTGGCCGTGCTGCCTCTTATTGATGCTTACTAGATTCATGCAAATAGGAAGATCAATGTTGTGTAGTATAACTCCAGTTACAACCATGAAACAGGATGGGAGTTGTAATTTTAAAGTTGAAATAAAGTAGAAAATGAGAAGCATGTGTCAAACATGAAAATTTGCTTACTACTGCAGCACATTACTTAGTATGTAGAGAATGATAAAAAAGGGAAAAAATAAAAGAGAAATGTATTGTTCACAGTAAGGGCTCACTTTTTACCAAGTGGAACAGCCTTTTCTGCTGCTTTGAACATGGTGCTGAACACACTAGTGCAGGAGGAGTGGGGTGGGGCGCTGGATTCCCAGTATGCCTTGGCACAAGGATCTTTGTGGCTTCCCAGATAATCACAGGACCTGTTGGTGACCTTTGGCCTTAGGGGGCTGCTTCTGTGCAAGAAACCTCAGTCTGGCACATCTGACTCTACAGAAATGATGCCAAACTGAACCCCACTTAAGAGAGTTCAGCCACTCTTTGTTCGCCTGGTTTGGATATTTGTTCTTCGAAACAAAAATCCCTTAATATAAATCATTTCTTACAGGGCTAAAACAATTTCTTCAGACTGCTCTGAGCGACCTAATCCAACTTTTATACTGTCCAAATCCTGGGCAGAAAGATTTGTCATCTTAAACTTTTGCACCTTGTATCATTCAAAATTATTTTCAGGTTCCTCTTCTCTGGTTGTTATGCTATTTTCACTTTCCAAACTATGGGTTGGCTTTTTCCCCCCCATTCTCTCATTCTTGTTTCCTTGTTTTATAGATCTTATGTTTTCTTCTCTACACAAAGGCTTCTACTTCAATTTTTAAAAGTAATCCTAAACTAATCTTCACAACCTCATATTGATGTTAGTCCATGCTGCACTTCCTATCAGTTTGAACATGTCAGGATGAATTCAGTTTTGATAAAACCTAAACAAGCAAACCACCTGCCACACATCACCCAGCCTCATCTTCCCAAGCCTGCACAAACACTTTAGTTTGTCATCTTTTTCTTTGTTTAGGTGTCCTTTCTGCTATATGAAATTGTAACAGTCTTTTAGGATCCTTTGCTGTGTCCAAGTATCTTTGCCCACAGCCAAATGCTTCCGACATTTGTTTCCAGACACAAGGCAATTAATATTGCCAGCCTTGTTTCTAGTTATTTTTCACTCCCCTCCAGCTAAACTCTCTGTCATTCTGCTGTTGGCCAAGTTTTATAACTAGCCTGTGGTATAATTGCTTTCTGTATCTCCTGCTTACTTTTGACCTTAAAATCCTTCTGAGTTCTGTGCAACTGCCTCTGTGGCTGTCCCATTTTGGAGCATGGCTTTGTCATTGTGTGCAATTTCCTTGGGGCTTTCCCTGCTAATGCTTCAGAATCTCCTTCTTATCCAAGGCAAATCTACCCTCCTGTAGGAAGTACTGTAGAAGATTTACAAGGTGATATTCTTGCTTTCAATTTCAGAGAGAAATTAACTAGGTGCTGATAACTTTGCAAGACTTTAAAATCATGTCCTTGACCCATCCACCTGCTAAAAGCATTCCAGTAGTGGGAATGCAGTTGATTCTGTGTTCTAAGTCAGGTTCTTGGCTATGCCCCTGAAATTCTCATTGGTGTTCCATGACTTGCAGCACAGGGTTCAAGTTGTGTGGGGCAGCTTTTTACCCTCACTTTAAAGAGCACTGTCTGTATTGCTGCTCACCAAAAAATGTTGCCTATTATTCTCTAGTGCTGGTAAATTGTGTGTTTTCCATACAGGAAAAAAGAGAGCTCTGATAAACTTGACCTCTAACTTACAATTTGCTTCTGCATATTAAAAAAATCAAAGGCTTATTCAACTGGAATTAAGAAGCTAATTCTCAATAAAATCCCACGTGGGAAATTGAATGAAGGCTTAGAAATTATTTAGATTCTGATGCATGCTGCAGTGGCAGAGGCAGCAGCTTGAAATTCTTTTCAGTGATTGAGGAAAGCACTGTATGACTTTCCACAGGGATACAGTGAGGACTGAGCTGTATGACACCAGTGTGAAGCACTTTGCAGAGCTTTTAATTTAAAACTCATGTACTGTATTTGTTAAATAATATTGCTCCTGCCTGAAAGATTTTTTTCTGTCAGATAGCTACCTTTGTTTTGTTTTGAATTTTATGGCTTTCTATAACGCATATCTAGTACAGTAGAAATTATATTCCTTTAATAAAATACTTTTTCAAGAGCTCTTTTTTGTACTAGCAGGGCAAACCATTACTGTCAGCAGCTACTCTAGTAAAAACATGGGGTTTGGTGTTGACAACAACATCAAAGGCACAGGTTTCAGACAGCCTTGTCAGAACTATTTTAAATAGTGCTCGAATCAGGTTATTTCTTCATTTGTGCACTTTTGTAGAAGGCTTTCCCTGTGCTGTGCTGATTGTTCTTCAGCATAGGGAAGCCATGAACATTTATGGTTTGCACAGTAGCATTTTGGTATCTTGTATAGAGAAATGAACAGTGCTCCCCACCACATTTGGATCTGCTGGACTTTTCCTTTTTTTTTTTTTTTTTTTTTTCTTTTTTTTTTTTTTTCTTTTTTTTTTTTTTTCTTTTTTTTTTTCTCTCAAGGGGTTGTGTTTTACTCTACAGACATTGAATTCTGAGTGTGATAAAGAACAGTTGCCAGCTTTTTTAAAGCATCAATCCATAACCGTATGGTATTTGTTGTGTCTTAGATCGGGCTGACTAAAGAGGGTTTTCTCTTGGGAACAGCAGCAATGAAGTTTGTCTGTTGAATGTAATTGGAGCTTTTCCTGGTCATCCCTGGCTTGGTGTGCCATTTGTGCTGATGGATTGAGGCCACAAAAACGCATAAAAAAGTTTCTTTGGACAAAGCGAAGATATTCCTAGCTGAGACTTGGACCAGCAGTGTGTCTGTCATCCTTGGTGAACTTCACATGAGGATGAGATTGCAGAAGACTGGCAAAAGTCTAAATTTTTCACAAGGCAATGAAGTTTTTATGACTTTGCTTTATCTAGCAAGGAATACAAACAGTAGAATAAATGAGACAAAGTCAACGGCCTCTCATATTCAGATCAGTGACCCGTTATTATGATGCCTTTATAACAGAACAAAATTACACTAAGGGGGAGATTTTATCAAAATATTTGCATTGAAATACTATTTAATAAGGAACCAAGTAATCTGATTTTCTTCAGCAGAAGAAAATTCCAAAGTACAGAAGTCCTGTGCAGTGTGCTTGCTCAGAAATGTTAAGATAATTTTAGTTAGATAATTGTTGTTGGTACATTAAATGCAGTGGACAACCTGATTATTTTTAGGATGATAGAACATCCTAAGAGTGCCTAACTTAATTTACTGCCACACCAGAAAATAAAGCCATTAGATGATCTGTCTGGATATTGTCTTAATTTAAATGTGTTCCCAAATCCAGCAACTGGGGGTTTTTTGCATCTCTGCCCCTTTATTCTCTAAATGCCTGTCTTTCAGGAGGCTGTGGTTTGGGAAGTGTGGGCTAATGCTTTTGACATCTCAGGTCCATATCAAAACCATGATGATTGCAATTTGTTATTATTTCATGCCAGATGAGCTGTTTAGAGGCTCATTTCTTAGTGGTTTCTAAATTACTTCTGACACAACTTGATTTCCCTTTTTTATGAAGTCTGTAGCCTGGGAAATTGGGCTCCTTTCATTCCTTTAGGCAATTTCTCCAAGTCAAGACTGGGATGTGTATGTAGTTTCTTTGAAAGGGCATTGACTGCTCTTAGTTTGTTTTAGATGGGGCATTTTGTTTGCTGGTATCAAGGCAGTTACAGCTGTCAGTAAAACAGCTGCTCTCAGACAATGAGAGATACCATCAACTTCAATGTTTATCAACAATCAGACCACTATCAATATAATACTTTTGTCAAGAACATCTTGCTTTCTTTTTACTTATTGCCTTCCACAACTATTCTATTACAAAAAAGGGGGGGAATATCCTATAGAATTTTACTCTTTCCTTAACAATTCAAAATTTGAGAGATTGGTATTGGATGACAGAATTTCTGTCTTCCCATCAGCTCTTCTATCTGTTCTCAATATTCCCAGGGATAACTTCTCCCCTATTCCCTCTGTCTCAGCCCTCTTCCCTTCTAGTTTTGTATTTCAGGCTCTTCTTTTTTTCCAAACCCTCAACATTTCATCTTCACTCCCTCTCTCCTGCCCCTGTCCTGCTTGTCTTTGACTTGGATCTATTTCTTCATCACAAATTCTGGGTCCAAAAGCTGGGGGAGTATCGTGGTTTAACTGTGAAGAAAATTAACTCTACCTCAGTCCAAACCAGCACAGGGAGGCACTGAGCGGCTAGTTTTGTGTGCCCCGCTCTGGTTCTGCCTGTTACAGCCCAGGGTGTGCACTGGACACCTTCCCTTGTGCAATTCAGCTGCTGCTCGTGTAGGAAAATCTCTGCCAGGAGGACACAAACATCAGCTTCTTAGAGCTTGCAAACTGGCCTTAGTGAGGTGAATTTTCACAGCAAAGACCATATAATAAGGCAAGTGATTATTTAGCTCTCCAGCAATGCTTTCATCAAGTGGTCTGAAGGACTCTTAATAACACTAAGACCCAGCTAAAGGAGGTGGCGCTATACAGTGGACACAGTCAAGCATTAAAGAGGTGTTCTAGCAGATCATTAGTGAGCTTGTATTCAATAGATGTGTGACTGAGTGGCACTGCATTTATGGTATTTTTACTAGAAGAGTGCAGGTTTTGATGGAGAGAAATAATGTTGATGTCTGGGTTTTCTTTTTTCAAGTCAAAGGAATTAATTCCAGTGGCGATTGTAATATTTATCTCCTCTGCCTCATCTGAGTGACCCAGCACTGTTCGGAGAATAATGGGCATTAATTCACTGAATTTCAGCATGAGCACAAAATCTAGATTTTGCATTTGTTGCAATGCAGAAACATTTGCAGGGGCAAAGTTAAGAGGAAGAAATAATTGTTCAGAGGCAAGGACTGTTCTAGCCCTGCATCTGTCCCTGAGTCCTCATCATGAGCAGCACTTGGCAGGTACATTTCTACCCTCCATGGGACAGGCACTGCAAGTACTCTTTCCATCTTCTCTTCTCTGTGCTCCTCTCAGCTCTCCTCAATGCATTAATACTTGCTATTCCTGAGATTTGGATGCCTGATTTGTGTCTGTCTAACTAAATTGTGAACTTTTTTTTCCACAAATTAATCACTACCCTATCCCGATTTCATGTGCCTTTGATGCCTGGTTTTAATTGCTTGAAAGTCAAAAGCTTCAATGAGCAGAAAAATTAAAATTGCAAAATCCTGATGGCTTTTTGTAGTTGAGTTATTTGCCTCCTACATCAGCCTGAAGAGTATGTTTTTCACTTGGCTTTTTTTCTTTTTCCTTAAGTGAGTGAATGTCTTATTAGTTTTCTGTTCTGAAAGAGCCGCAGGCTTAACTGCAATGGATAGACAACATTTTAGCTCCAGAACATGGAACAAGTTCTGCGTTCCTAGATTCTGAAAGAGATCTTACAAGTCAGTGAAACAGGCTATTCCCTTCTTTTGAAGCAGGACTTAAGGACAAAACTGCTATTTCAAAAGATTGAAGCCCATAATATATAGCAGAGTTTCACGGATTTCATGATGGGGATAAAAGTGGGAATGATGCATATTCTGTTCAGCTGAAAAAACAGAAATAATTTAGGACAATTGCGTGATTTCTTTTATTCAGAAAATGTGTCTTCCATGAAATCAGGACTTTTCCCATGAACAATGTTGGTGTTTTTCCCATATTGGTTTCTTGGGCTGACCCCAAATGCCTTCTTGGCTCTCTGTTCAGGATTACTGGCTGTCATTTTGCTGCCTGAGTTCACACACAGCAAAGTCTGTCCTTTTTCACAGGGATTGTTCTTTATTCCTGTGAGACAGCATGCCTTCTCCAGCCACTCTGTGGCACATCATGGAAGTGACATGACTTGCAGAGCATCATCAGAATGCTGCTGGGAAAACTCTTCACACAAGGAATCTTAGCACTGGAGTGTCTTTCTGTCAGCGGTGTACAGCAGCATGGCTTTGTAAGAGAGTGCAGTTGAGTGATGAATCTTCTCAGACAAATATTGCAGGTCACATATGTAAAGCATGCTGATAAATGGATATCTTTATTTTTGTTTGCTTTAAAGATGGCAAAAACATGTTCTTACTTTACAAATTGTTTGGGCTTATAGAACTTAATGAAGTGTAATAGCAGAGCCGAAAGGTCCCATGTTTTCTCGTATTGAAGAGTAAAGTTACTTTGTGAAGAAAAATTCCCCTGGTGTAGAACAAGTTAATTAATTATTGAGTGGAAAACAAGCTTTCTGTAACACTGCTAGATTTCAAACCTGAAATTTGTTGCCTTTTATCCGCTTGGGTTTTTTTCTAGAACTGAAATAACTGCTTCTCCCAGTATTGACTTTTTCTTAATCACTTCTGCATGTAGTCTTCTGTAATAATTTATACCATGATCATGCTCAGCTATTATCTGCTGACTGATAATAGAGTTTGTTTTACAAACAGTAGTCATTGTAATGTAGCTGTTCAGTACTGGCACAGCAAGCCACGGTAATAAATTTGGCAGGTGAAGGTAATCCTTTACTCAGCTTTTCCTCAGTTATCCCTCAGAAAGTATTTTATTTTCTGTTCCTTGCCTCTGACAGCTCCAGTGAGAGTTGTTTGGGTTAGTGAGATTTTTCAGCATTGACATGTAAAACTGATTTTGTTGCCTTTTACCTCATAAATGTATTTAAAGCAATGTATTGGAAGTTTCAGGATGTTCTTGAGGGGCAAAGACATA
Organism: Chamaea fasciata; assembly: GCF_029207755.1. NCBI lineage: Eukaryota > Metazoa > Chordata > Aves > Passeriformes > Sylviidae > Chamaea > Chamaea fasciata. The sequence goes on along the minus strand of NW_027094088.1, from coordinate 15,351,757 downwards.
GCCTATATAGGCTATCTCTTTATACAGTTACCCCTTTTGACCATAATAGTTATTTAGATTTGAAGATCCACAGGTTGCCTTTGGAAGGAAGAAACATTGGCAGTGATACCAAAGGTTTGGATCATCCTATGATTTGAAAGTCTTGTGTTCTGAAAATGAGACATCAAACCCCACAATAAACTGTGTTCACAGCTTGTGTGGCCCAGAAGCTTCATAGTCTTGTTTCTGGGCCACTCTCAGCTCTTTCTGAGCTCTGTCTGATGTTTGCTCTTTTCTGAATATGGTATTCATGGGTTTCTTCCTTATCTCTCCCTCATAAATGCATTTTAGCATATGCAGGAATTATCCTTTTCTCTCCTAGTCTCTAAAAAATTGCTTTCTTTTTTCTCTTTCTGTTTGACATTATGAGGAATTGAGGGGGTTTTGGTTTATGCGCTGGGCATTGCTGGTGTAGGTTGTGTTTGAGAGAGAGAGACTTGCTGAGTGTGATACTGTATATTCTTAATCCTTTGTCCTGGAATGACTGCTGAAGGATGGCTTTGTGTATCCTTATTCCCTCTTGGAAAAGCCATCGTTGATATGCCAATCTCATCCATCTTTTAGGAAATGCAGGTATAAAATTATTTGATGCATAAGCTCAATATGTTTTCTACCATGGAAGGAGAAGGAAGGGAGGAGGGAGTGTTCCTCCAGTTCATTAATCAGAATGAGAAATTGTAACAACTTCCCAGTCATTTACTATTTGTTCCAAAGTAAATCTGTCTAAATATTAGTGCACTGGTGATAGTAAAGAAAAGGCGGGGGAGGGGGATGTGGGCCGGCAAAGAACCTCGTCATTAGCTTGTCACATGCTGTACATGGTAGACCAAAGATATATGTGCTGTGGCATCTCTGTAATGAAAACTTGAGCAATAAAAATAGTTTCTGCCATGTTCTGGAACAGGAACTCTCTGAGGAAACACATTAAGAGTATTTCACATTACAAATTATTATTGCATATTCAGCTATTGTTTCATATGAGAATTGTGTGTATTACAGGGCAAGGGAAGGAAGACAGAGTTAGTGTTTCTTCTGTAAGCAGAATTAAGATTTTATGCATCTGGCTTATGTCAGTTCTGGCCTATAAATTGAAGTTAATACTTTAACAGAATAGTGAGTTTCTTGTACCTAGGATGCTTGATGGACTTACACATGTAGTTCAAGATACACTGGTACTGGCTGAATATGTGAATCTCTTCGCGTTCACTGTGCCTAGACAGAAGAAGTATTGTAGTGTGGAAATGAGACTTGTTGGATGTATCTAGTCAGGAGTCATCTCCCCTGTTGAATGTAAAGACAACATTGCAGAGGTTGAATATTACCGAATAACAGTATTTTGTGCAAATAGGGGGTTTTCTGCCATGCCTAAATTTTTTAAATTAATTAAATGCTTTGTTTCATGCACTCACTTCTCTCCACTCAGGAGGGTGTGTCATCTTCATTGCCTGCTTACTTTCTAATTAATTATATGACCTTGCACAGGAGGTCACTGTCTTCACAGCAATTTGGAAGAAATTTTAAAACATCACTGAGGGTTTCTATATTAACATGTTGCCAGCAGAAAACTAGTGCCTAGAATGCTGATTTTTCTCCTTCTCTAGCCTCCTTCCTAGAGGAAGGATGTTCCTACCTCTTCTACCCTTAATGGTGTCAGGAAACAGCCTCCAGCCTTCTAAGTTGTGTGTTGTTCGCTCTGACTGCATGGTTCAGTTTCCATTTTCCGATTTGTGAATGAAGTGATTGATATGTACTTGCACTTTGAAATTTAGCTTCAAGTATGTGTAAAAGTGAGAGAGAGAAAATATATTTTTATTGGTACGTTAGTTTCTGGGTGTGTAAATTGAAAAGTGTTAAGAGACAAGTTACTCCAGATATAGGTCTTTGTTTGCCCTATTAAGCATCAGAAAAATGAATCCAGAGGGAACTGGGTCCTATTTCCAATTTCTGCATTAGCTTATGTAAAAGGCAGGAGAAAGAAGTGGTGTTTTATTTTATGGCCCTTCAGTTTGCTGTGAAGCTGGCCTGAGATTAAACGGGTGAAAGTAGCATCTGTACACTTTGGCAAATCACTCCAAACTTAGGGAAGAGCCAGGCTGGTGTTAGCAGAAACTAAGAGAAGCAAACCAAAGTATGCAGAAAACATTGATTTCATTCTACTGTTACAATTACTGCTTTCTGGAGACGCAGCAGTATGTTACCCTCGCTCACCTGTGTTGTGGCCTGGCAGGGTGGGATGCTGAATGTAGCTGCCTTGGGGAAGGTCCCAAGAGAGCACTGCATAAAGCTTACATTTTTAATCTTATGTACTGTTCATTTTGTGCCTTAATGATGCTGCATCAAGACAGTGTGATGTCTAATCCATATCAGCAATGCATTTGTATTTACGGTAAACTCATGCTAACAGTATCATTAACTTCTTAGTGATATTATAGCATAGACTTATGAGTGTATTTTCAAAATGCTTCTTGTTGAAAAAGATTTGTGAAGTACATTATTGCTAGCCAGAAATGGTTCTAGCAAACCAGTGAAAGACAGTCTAATTAAATGAAAGTAGTTAATTTTCCTTTTTCTTCCACTGAGATTGCAAGCCACAGTGGCACTCACCAATATCCTGCCTCTGTTCTCAAAATGACAGTGAGCTGCTTTCCTCTTTACAAGTGCCTGGGAGAGGATCTGAGCCACTCAATTGACTTGCAGTCCCACATGCTGTCAGGATACAAGCCTGAAAAGTTCTGGGAGGCGAGAGTGAGGCAGTGTTGCAGAACGAGTGACTGGAATGTTGATTTGCCATGAAGTTGCCCATCTGAGGCAGGTTAATCTTGCAGCTCAGGTGTGGATGAGGGCATCTTAATTAACACTGCACTGAAGACATATTGTGACAAAACTATGTAGTTTTGTAGAGGAAACATGACTGGCCAATATATAAATTACAATATGTTACACAGGTGCTTATCAGTGTCCAACTGATTAGAAATGAAGCAGCTCAACTCAGAAGATAATTTAAAAGGTTTTTGTATTTCCTTCTTTATTTTCTTCTCTATTTCTAGTGTTTACAAGTTATGTTTTTCCTGTGGGGTTCATAGTTCCTAAGAAACAAGAGAGAGAAAAGTGGACTTGTTATGAATACTGTGTTGTATCGTAGTATTTCTCTTCCATGACCATTTCTGGTAGTGTGTCTATAATGATTTTTGCGGGAAACACATGGAGCAGGACAGTCTGAATCAAACTAAACTGACTTTAAAAGGTCAAATGCCTGCAGAAAACATCCTTGTTGCTTCCTTACATAAATAAAAACCTGTCAAGTATGGATGCCATAATGCTGGATTCAGCCATGTGTGTAAAACAGAGCTGGCAAATGGAAGAGTGTCATTGTGTGGACATAGCAGCAATTAAGTGAAGCATGAGGGTCTTAACGTTTAGATAAATGTTTCTTACGGTGTGTGTCTTCAACGCAGTAACATCAAGATTTTTGAGAGCCTGTTTCAAGCCCTCTTGATCAGGAATCTCTCCACAGAGTTAAACAGTCTTTCAGTCACATCCTAAATCAGGAGCCAGGAATACAGCCACGGTTTAGATGTGATTTGTGTTTCTAATATGCTTTGAAATATTTCTAATCAGGGGCTGCATCTATGGAGTATTTTTACATCATTTTGTTTTAATATATGCGATGTGTTGCACTTAAGTTTGGTGAAAGAAATATATGGAAGTATCTCAGCAAGTAAATGTCACTCTCCACCTCCTTTTTTTTTAATTAAAGAAAGGGAAATTGTGCCCAGATCTCCCTTGCAATTTATATCATCTGACTGAAATTTCAGAAAGTAAATTTCAACACATCAGTTTCAAGCAGCAACAGTCAGACAAGTAAATTGTGGCTATAAATGTTGATTTTAAGTACTTGGAATGCTGACTACTAAGAGACTTTATCTTGGATATTGGGCTAGAGAATGTGAGTAGTTCCCTAAGGCAGAAAGACAAACTGCTAGAGGAACAAAGAAGATATGCTAATAATACATTACATGGTTTAGCCATATATAATTTAATGCTTTACCCTTCAGCAACACCTTTCAAGTAAAAATCTGATAGACTTTATCAAATAATAAGTTTTTTATTACATCTTTTCTGCTGTCCCACAGATAGCTGATTGGAAGAAATGTTAAGAGACTCACCACAGCTCTGCATTCGGAGCCCTGTAGTCTTGTGTCATAGTTGTGTGTGGTAGTTGTTAGAATTCTTAATTTTTCAGCCTATGTCCTGCTGAATGCTTGCTCTGAACCTTGAAGAATTTTTGTCATCACATTGTTTATACTGACCCCTTTTCTGGGGTTGGCTTTTTTGTTGTTGTTCTCTGAGTGCTGTTTCTCTATCACATAATTGGGTCGTAATTGGGATTGCATCCCTCAGCTGTCTAAGTGCTAAAAACAAAATTTTAGCAAGGGATTTTCATGGTTTTAGCCTGATAAAATAGAGTAATAGATGAAATCAATTCTGTGTTCAGGTTAGACTGTGGCCCACAGCAGGTAAAATATCTTAAAATGCCTCCCAGAGTTCACTGGGTGTAGTAACAGAGACAGAGACATTTGTCTGTGTGAAATGAAACCTGCTCTAAATTGTACATGCTGGGCAAAGCTTGACTTTTGGAGAGATTGCAAAATTTTCTATTCCTGTAGGAGTGTAGTACTCTATACCACCACTGAGGCTGAAGATATTTTCTGCCTTCATACTAGAAGAAGGGCTAGAAGAGGCTGGAAAACACACCTGTGACAACTTCATATTTCATTATTATTATCATTTATCTTTCTTGCTACAGTGAGCGTTATCCTGTCAACCAACTAACAGTGGTGGTGGTAGTGGTGGGCTCTTGCCAAGCCTAGCACTAGTTGCCAGCACCAGCTAGTATGTAACCTGGATAGAATATTTTCCTATTAGTTGGAAAGGTTCACTTGACCTGCTGGAATCAGTGGAATGTGCCTGGCCTTGCACTGTTCATAACATTCTCTGTTGCCTTTTATCAGAGGAAGGTAATTGTCAGATATCAATACCTGATAATTTTGTAGCATAGGGAAGGTTAAGGCCCAGCCCTGTGTCCCTGTTGCTTCATTTTGTACTCCTCTTATCACAGGGAGTCTTTTTATTCCTGCCCAGAATAACAAAATAAATTTGTACCTAAGTTTAAGAGCCCAATTCCATTCTGAGAATAGAGTCTCCTACTGTAAAGATTCTAAGATTAACCCAAATCTCTACTTATTATTACAGCTATCAACACTAATCTCTCACAGAAATTGTTAATATAAGTGTGAGATCAAACCAGGTTTCCTCGAGTAGGATAAGTGTCAGGAAGGCCCTGTTCTGGAAAGATAAGCTATACCACAGTACCAGTGGTGCAGAGGCACAGTTGTAAAGAATGAAATTTTGGAATCTGCTGAGCTCTCTTTTTATTCTTTAGCTCTTCACACACCATTATCCACTATTTAGTTCAGTGTGATACTTCAGCATGAGTTGAATCCTCACAGCACAGTGCTGGTGTTGAAAAGTTTGGTGTCCTTCAGTTACATAGTTTCATCAGATCTCAAGTGGTCTTTGAAAATTCATTCATTCCTTGCTCCTGACTGAATCACTGGAGATGTGTTCACTTGGAATCTGCTAAATTAGATATCCTTCTTTTTTACCATTTCCTTTGTCATTTCTAGAGTACGGTTTACAGATCTCCCCCATGGCATTCTATTAGAAATGCACACAGCAGCTTGCAGGGCATTCAGCCTTCTGTTTCACACTCTGCAGGCTGCTAACATCTTGTGATGGATCCAAGCACACAGGTGGAGGGATTGTGTTCATGTGTAAAATGGCTTGCCCTGTTTTTCCATGTGGACTTTGTTGGCCAAACGTGATCGTTGACCCAAATATAAAAGCTGACCTTTGGCTTTGAGAATTATTAAGGATACAGGTTAGATCAGACCTTTCTTGTGCTAATATTCATTTGCTAGGAATGGAGTAGGCTTTTCAAAAAACTTTATTGATGCTGAATTATCTGCTTTTCTACATCTTAGATTTTATCCTTCTTTTTTAATCTAGCATTTTCTATAGCTGCTCTTGGCTTTGAAAGAATAGGTTAATAAAAGAATGTATTAGGAAGTTTTTTTGTCATTAGTTTTTTTTTAACTGTAATTGTTTTATGTTGAAGGAAAGCCAACACCTTTTCAAAGGGTGGGTGTGTTTCCTTGTCAGGCCCCTCTCTTCTGGTCCTGCTGAACAGCCTGGACGATATCCTGCTGCAATGGTAGACCCACAGCTTGGACCACTCTTCCCCTGAGTATCATCATTGTCTTGTCTGGGTCCTTGCTGGTATTTTTCTCTTGTAGTGGTGTTTTGGGTGAGGTGAGTATTGATCCCTCTTTCTGGGGAAACAGAATTTCCCAATGAAACAGAAATTCCACCATGAAATGAAAACTTTTTTGAGATAGAAATGTAACTAAGATTGGTATAATGTTGGTAAGTTTCTTTTTCCATTACATTTTCATTTTCAGATGGAAATACTTTTAGTGAGAAATCGTCAAAGAATCACAGCACATTTTGTGTTGGGAGGGACCTCATAGACCATCTAGTTCTAACTCCACTGCCATGTTCAGGGACACCTTCCACTAGACTAGATTGCTCCAAGCCCATCCAACCTGGCCTTGAACACTTCCAGGGATGGGGCATCCACAGCTTCCCTGGGCAACCTTTCCCAGTGCCTCACCACCCTCACAGTAAAGAATTTCTTCCTAATATCTAATCTGAATCTACACTGTCAGCCAATCTCCTTCTCCCATCACTCCATACCTTTGTAAGTTGTCTTGTACTTCACTCCAGGTGCTGGATAGTGCTATTAGGGTCTTCCCATAGCCTTCTCCTCCAGGCTGAGCATTTCCAATTCTCTCTGCCTTTACTCACAGGAGAGGTGCTCCAGCCTTTTGGTCATCTTAGTGACCTCCTCTGGACTCATTTCAATAGGTCCATGTCCTTCTTATGCATTACTCCAGGTGGGGTCTCACAAGGACAGAGTAGAGGGGCAGGATGCCCTCTCTTGCCTAGCTGGCCATGCTGCTTTTGGTGCAGCCCAGGACACAGGTGATCCTGGGCTTCCAGTGCACATTGCCAGGTCATGTCAAGTTGCTTACAGGATTCACAAGAGTGTCTTGTTAACAAATCCTTCTTAATAATTTTATCATTAGGTGCTATTACAAAAATCTAATCCTTTTCTAACCAGGTAGTTTGAATGCCATGTGTTACAACTGACAGCTTGTTCATTAGCATTACTTGCTTTGCAGCTTGTAGTGTTTGGAAGTATGAATAATCAGCATTACTGTGGAAGAACGCTTTGACAACTATTATAGCTGTGTGCTGATTTTATGAGCAGTGAGTAAGTAAGTGTCTGCAAATGAGTTAACAGCTTAATCTGCTCCCTTTCTCCCAACATGACTCACTAGAGCATTTCTGTATGCACTGCTGCCACCTCTCTCCCCAGTTGCTGCTTGACTGACAATAATCTGATCTCTCCATACATGTGTTACTCTCCCTGTGCCATACAACTTTTGTCACAGTGCTGATGCCACCGACTTTCAGATCCTCGTGTGAGATTCCCCTGCAAGAGGCTCTGACTCATAGGCCCCTCCTGAGATCCATTTAACACACTGAATTAAATTCAAGTAGCTCTGCTGCTTGTTAGCATGTTCTGACTGACTGACTGGGACCTTACTCCTTAGTCTTGAAATTGTTTGTAATATTAGATGTGTACATGCTATATCACAGATTTATGTCACTCTGGAGTCTCAATTGCTTTTTATTTTGGGGTGGTTTTTGCTGACTGTGTCTCCATGAAGTGCTACAGAATATGTGATCTCACTTTACGGCATGTCCTTAGTGTGCAAATAGTTCTCCACTTGCTTTCTTAGCAATTCCTCTTTTTGTAATAATATATTGTGCCCTCCACTGCACATACGAAAAATGAATTCCAGTGTCATTAACCAAGCAGCAAAGAAAAAAAAGGGTTGTGTCCAGCTCAGCTGTTGAGCTACTGGATGATCCTAAGCAAGGCTTTGTCTTGATTTCCTAAACCTGGAGATCCAGCAAGACCTTGTTAAAGAGGATTTGGGTGTTGGACTGTCCAAAAGTATAAACATTTGGCTGCTGTGTCTTTTGGAAATGATCAAGTGCTCATGTGTAGTTTTGAAATAAGGCCTTAGTTAGGACTGTCGTTTCACAGAAATCATTCTCTGGTGGTGCTTTAAGCCGTGTCTTTGTATTTGCTAACTCTGCCCGAGTTTTTGGTTGGCCAGCTAGCAATTGCACAGGAGATTTTCACATCACTTCCACAGGCTCTAACCTCACTATTCATTGCCTGTTACTTGGGAGATTTTAAGTTCCTCACAAAGATCCCCCAAGTTATATCGTAAGCTTGTGTTAGTTCTTACCTTCAGGTCAAGTTATAAACACAAAATAGTGGGGGCATTTGTGAAAACACTGAGCTAAGTAATTCTTGCTAAATCATATCAAAGCCCAGCTGGAGAGGAATGAGTAGCAAACATCAAAGCTAACAAGATGTTATTCCACTGGTACAAGGAAATTTAGTAGAAGTGCTTGTCCATTATGAACAGGGAAAGCCAAAAGTAAAGGATGTTCTTTCTAACTTGAGTCTTCATGAGCAAAGCCTAATCTGAGATCTTTTTGCATATTCTTGTAGCTTGGGAGGGAGAAGTGCAGCCAACATCAGAGCAGCAACAAGTCAGAGACTCTTTACACAGGTGAATATGATCAAATCCATGTCCTGGATGTCCCCATGGGACCTGAAAAAGTAGGCTGATGGGTTTGGTATACAATGTTACAAAATATGGTGACTGGGAAGGAGGCTGGTAAATCTCTGATGACTAAAAATAGCAAGTGTAGTATCAGTTTCTTGGAAAGACAAGAAAATGGGATCCTTTGTATCTCATCAACCCGGTTCCCACCCCTGCAAAGGGCCTGGTGCACATTACCTTAGAGTCAGTTGGAATTAATGACTTCCAACCAACATTTTTATGATACTATTTTCTGAAAATGTAACCCTGATCTCTGATATCATCTCTTCACTCCAACTAAAGCTCTGTTTCTCATACCCAGCTGTGTTCTGCTAAATGTATACTCCTGATGGGCCTCATATTGATGTTTTTCAGGATCAGAATTCCTGTGAACTTTCAGAAAAGTTAAAGTCAGGTCTGAAGCTACACATTGCAGCATAGGCAGCTTGTATTTGGTCTTTATTATCCTTAGCAAATCACCATTCAAAAGTTAATTTCTCCTTTTCTATGAGATCCTTGAATTTGGGTTCATCTAATATCTGGGAAGAGAAGAAATGCTGGGAATTTCACATCTTGCAGAGGTCAGGAAAGATTGATCTCTTTTCAGTTAATCAAGCTGTAACACTTATTTACTGTATTTAAGCATTGCTGGTTTTTTTCTGTCTTTCCCAAGTATTATGCAGTGGCTGTGTGATAGAGGCAGTGCTGGGGGATCAATATTCTGGCACACCTAATTCTCTGGTGATATGCAAGTAGAAAAACACATACCAGAGCACAGTGCAAGCTTATTTATTACTGCTTTAGGTATAAAAATATTAAGTTTCATTTTTTCCAATTACATGGTACAATTCTATCTTGTTAAAATATTTCAAAATAGTCTTAGACATTAGTAGCTCTGAAATGAGGAGAGACTTCTCAGTCTAATGAGAAGGACATTTTTATTGCAGTTTGTACGCTTCGATTAAATAGAAGATGCAGAAATTTAGGTCTGATTATATTTTCAGGGTAACATAATTAACAATAATATGCACTTTTCCTAATCCATTGAATGCATTTGAGGGATGGTATTTGTGAAATGTCAGCATTCTCAAGGAAATGAGGACAGTGCCGAAAAGTGAACCTCACACTGCAGACCTGTTTGCATTGACACCAGACTGCTGCCCCACTCTGGTGCTGCACTTGCTGAGCCCCCTGTCTCTTACACGCATCTTTTACTGTCGCGTGGAACATCAGGGCACTCAGCAAGGTTGGGGCTCCTGCCAGCAATGTCAGAGCAGCCCAGCCCCAAACAAATGGAGCTGCATGTGAAATGAAAGCAATTAGTACTGGAAGGTAGAAATTAGCTGGCAAAGTTGGTGACAATGCTGACTTCCATTCTTACACTTCCTTCTCCTCCTATGCCCTTCCAAGTGCCTTCCTGGTGCTGTGCATTAGTGCTGACCTCAGTGTGGTCGGAGCAGACAGACGGATGGTCCAGGTCCTGCCCTGGCTGTGCCGAGGTTGCCACTGCTCTGGGGCTGGATGCCATGTGAGGCACAGCACCAGTCTCCCTAGGACTCCCAGCTGAGAGGGCAGAACTCTGCGCAAGGAGGGCTGGTGGCACCAAGGAGGAGTGTGCATGTGATGTGGCTGTGGCACAAAGCAGATGAAGCCATGTGTCCTGTGGCAAGCCACCTCTGAATTGTGGGTGTGCTTGCTCCCTGAGAGCACGGCTGGGACAGGACTCTCACGGGAGTTATTGCACTGGATTTGTGCCATGTCTTGACTGGGGATTACCTAGAATATCCAATTCCAGAAACAAACCTGCTGCAGGAGAGGGAAGATTTTGTTTCCCTGCCTTCTGTGTAACCTCAGTGAGAAAGTGGCTTTATTTTTTGAAAATAAAATGCCCCAAGAAAACAAAACAAAAATGCTAGAAGCCCTGTGCTCTTATTGATCAGCTTCAGTGTGATACCACTGCTCCTGGCACTGTATTTATGTTCACTCCTACCCCATATATTGCAATTCTATCAGCAAGAGTCATCTGTGTGGATGGAGACAGGGAGAAAATACCCACAGGGTCAGCATGTCATTGTGAAGGAGAAGGAATCATTGTGTTTTATCAAATCCTCAACAGCTTGATCTGCTGGGGATAAATGTTTTTCCCTTACTGCTCTTTGGAATCCTGGTATTCTTCATCCAGCATGATCCCATGGTGTGCAATTGAATTGAGATTCATATGGTGTGGATTGCCATCACAAAAGCATGTTTGAGGAGAATTGCCTGAACAACTTGCCATCTGAAGGGAGATGTTTACAGGATAAATGCTTTCTCCAGTGTCAATTACCTTCAAAAGTAAGTCAAAGGTTGCCAATATACCAATATACCAAACTCTGCTGGGTAAATGCCAGAATATCAGTGATCTCCTTGTCCCCACAGGCAGGACTGGTAGCACCAGCCGTGACTCAGGGAAGGCCTGCCTTGATTTAGTTCTGCTTTTTCCTAAAGAGCCTTGGTGAAATGCTTTAACTACAGGTGCTCTAGGGCTGTAAATGAGTGCCCTTTGCACTGACTGCTGCTGCCAACATCTTTTTAAGGGTGATGGCAGAGTTTTGTTTTTCTGTCTCATGTCGTTACAGAAGTGATCAGATTTGGAACATTAAATGAAAGCAAAGTGAATTCTCACACTGGCTTTTTAGGAAGTATGTTATCTTTCACATGCTTTATTAGCACATTTCAATTTGCAGCTCTGGAATAAGGATGGGCGGTAGTTACCTTATTTGTAACTAATGCCTTCTTGTGTTGGAGGTTAATAATCAGACTGCCTTAAAATATCTCTTAATTTATAATTGTTAATGGGAGAGTAAGACTCTGGTTTGGGTTCGTGTATGTGATTATCTGCTCAAATTCTTTATTTTTGTGTACCTAGAACTCTTAAGTAGACCATGAGCTTTATAAAGCATACCTTTCATATAAAATTTTATTTTTATTAGTCATATTTCCTGTCCTTCATATTCATAAATCATGCATCTGGCTTTAAATGAATACTACTGGCAAGTGCTGTTAATTTACCTCAAGCTTTTAAAACCTTACCTCACATTTTTAAATGTTTTTTTCCCCAAAGCGATGATGACCAGAAACTTTTAAAGATAACTAGTTATTTGACATTGAGAAAGACATCAAACACGGGGTAACTTGTAATGAATTCATGGTGAGGCAGAGCACTTTGGAGATGTAGATGACTACACACCTATTACATCCACTTTTCTAAATTATTAGTAAGTAGCTGTGTACAGTAAGTGTCAGTCAGTAGTTGCTCATTTTCGCATTCAAGCATCTGTCTTGCTCATAGCCCAAGGGGTGTGTTTTGGGTACAAATGAGCCTGGCTGAAATGGATCATGGGATCAAGCACAGTATTCCCTCCCTGTGTCACAAACCACTTGTACTCCGTGCCCACTTTCTTGTTGGTGATTTGCTGCTGGAAAACCAAACACATTAAATGACCAGCAAAGTGGTGTTGGTACCCTCTCACTGCCGGGCTGGCTGCTCCCCTTGGGGTGCACACCCCGTGGTGGTCACACCCTGTGCCACATGTCACTGCCACAGCCCAGCGCTTCCTCCCTGCTGCTGCTGCTGCTGACACGTGGCCACATCTGCAGAGACCTGATGTAACGTTTTAACAGAGCATGCTTCATTTCTCTGCTAGTGCATAAGGCAGGTCCATGCAGAGAAACCTGATGAAAGTGGTGATCCTTCTCCATCTCGAGCCCAGAAGTCTGGGATAGTGGGGTAGGAGGAGTAGTGTCTTAATACAATTCTGTTTCTTGAAGGTGCTGTGGCAATAGAAATACTACCAATTCAAATGTTTCACTGATTAGGCTGAGATTTACAGTCGTTTTGTGGGCTGTGTAAGGACTTAGGAATTAAAGGAAAACTTGCATTTTGCTTTCCAGCTATCTGTCCATTTACATGGTTCAAAGTTTAAGGAAATGTTGAAAAGCAATTAGCCTCTCAATGAGATGCAGCCTTTTTGATGCTCTAGGGTTTTTTGTTTGGTTGGTTTTTTTAACAAAGGCATGATAAATGTCTTTATTCTTTGATCATGGCTGAGTTTAACTTGTTTTCTATTAACAGCAAAGGAAAGCAAAGTCAGGCTTGTTCTCTTATTCTCTGCACTTTGCAGCGCTTACACTGCTTATAGTTTCTAACTGTACAGTGTTTTACACTATCTGTATGTAATTTTAGCTTTTAAAATTACTGAACATCTAATTCCCAGGAGAAAGAAAATTCCATGTAAACATCTGCAGTCAAGGAGATGTGGTACCAAAAGTGATACATGAAATACATCATTCTGACCTAAAAGTATTCTTTGTTTAGTGGCTTTAATACAGTATTAGGCTATGGTGTCAGCAAAACCTTTGCTTCTTCATTTAGTGTAGTATCTCCTGTCTCACAATGCAGCCTTGGTTTAGGCTGTAATGCCTGAGCAAGCTATCTAAAAATCTGCTGACTCTGGTTATAAACACAAATTGTGTGTGATTTAAAACTCGCAGGAAGTGTTGAGCTTTCCAACCCTCCAAAGATCCATGAAGTGCTAAGTTTTTGTCTAGGTACCACAACAGTATGAGGCTTAGAACCATCTTAGCAGCCTTCTGCAGACACCAGAAACCAAGGCACAAAGAGCAGAGGCAATTTCCTATGGCTCTACATGCCTGAATGACAACACCAGACCCGACTGTATTTTTTTTAAAGCTGGTTCTCCTTTTGTAAGTCTCTGCTTTTCTTTACCTAAGTAAAAAACTTAGTTGTCTCTTCAACAGTAATTTTTTCTTCTTCAGAAATTGCTGGAGGTATAGTGATCAGGTTTCAAAATCTTGGATCCAACCACTTGAACATATCAGTATCAAGATATTGAACGGCTCCGAATTCCCCTGTAATGGGTCAAATCTGCACGATCAATGTGAACATCTCACATTCTTTGATTATATTTTAATTTGCATTCTGATCAGATGGCTGGCCATTTGAATCCATCTACAGTTAGAGCTGATTTGAAAGAAACATCAAGTACACATGTCCAATTAAACTGAAGGTATTGTGCAGCATATAAATTGTAGTCTGTCATTCTTTTCAGCCTTCCTAAAATTCACTGGCTGTGTTTAATTCAGAGCAGCTATCTTTGTGTACAAAGGAATGTACAACAGTAGGGCAGAGGAGGAATGAGCACAGCTCTCTGGGATGCTTAGCTGTGTTGGTCTCAAAATGGATCTCAACATACTTATGGTCAGCTTAGCAATGGAATGGGCAGCATATGCTTTCCCTGCCCTGCTTTCCTGCTGTAACCATGCCCTGTCAGGCTGGGGCTGCTTCCCTGGGCTCTGATGGACATGGCTGTCCTTGCCTGCACTGCATTCTGCTACCTTTATAGGTAATATTCTGTATACATCCCAGGATATGAAGCCAAATTGGTACCTAATTTAAAATGTCATTTCAGCAGCTTCTTTGCACTGCTTGCTTTTGGTCAGGAGTCCCAAGTGGTTTCTCTGATAAGTATTCCAAAAATAGACTTTGGTTCTGTTATTTTAATAGATGCTTCCTGTAAAAAGAGGATGAAGGGGAGGTGATGTGAATCAAGCCATGTTAATGTGAACACAGTACCTAGCTTGGAGGGGAAGGGCTGTGAACTGCTGTGGTCTGTGCTCACCTGTGAGGGTGAGGGAGGAAGCTGATTCCACCACACTTTCATATTCCATTTTTTGTGTGCATACCCCGGATGTCTGTAGCTTCTTGTTTTGTTTAATATTACTATATTCCATTAATAATGCAGGAACATACAGATTTCTAAAAAGATCCATCCAATCCAAATTGTTGGGTTGTGTAGTCATGATAGAGTTTCACATGGTTACTTGTTGAGAGGGAGCTTAATCAGAACAAAAAACTAATATTTTTCCTCCTGTCCTATTGCTAGTGTGTCCCTGGCACGCAGTGACTGAGTGTTTAGTGTGTAACACAATCCTCTAAAAACACAAGGATTAGAGGGCTTGCTTTGAAGGGAAGTTGAACTAGAAACTACTCCCCAGTCTGTAAGTGAAAAGTTCTGGTTCCAGTGTCCTGATTCATTGTAATGTTTACAAATAGTGCCTTAAGCAAAGTAAAAAATAGGAATTTTAGCCATCCTAACATTTTTCACCAGCATGTTTAAGACAACAAACTGGAGCTAAGAAATATGTAAATTTCTTTCAGTAAAATACTTTCTAATTAAAGTATCTCAATATACTAAAGCTTTCTGGTGCTGTAACTTTAAGGTACAATATGCATTTAATTATCCCCAAGGCAAAAATTACTTTTGGAGTGGTGTAGTTCTCCCTATACACAGAATAATATGGTTTACTGAACTGGGCCAGGTTTTAGCAGGGCCTGCAACAGCAGTGATTTTTAGTGACTCCTTGGAGATTACAGAGTAAACATTTTAAAATCTCATTTATAGGAAATGCTTTATTATGATTTTGGTCAAGCCTAATTTATTGTTAACTGGATTGTAGGTGATATAAACTGAGGGTTGTTCCTGCTGGGTATTACATACCCTCTGCTCCCAGTAAGGTTGACCAAAATTCAGCATCATCATTTCACTACCTTATGCAGGTAACACTAAAATGACACTTAGCTAGCTCTCCCACAAAAGGAATATTTTATCCCAAGCTAGCCCACCTCTTGTTAGATTTCTTTTTTGCCTTGAATTAGAACTATACAAGGTGTGCAACATGTCAAACTGTCTAATAGCAGCGATTGTTTGGTTTACTGTTATAACTGCCCTTTAAAAGTTAATTGAATTTTTTTTTCTCCATCAACGTTTAATAATCAAACGTCTTAGGTTTTTTCAGGAAAAGGGTCTGAGTTTCTTCATAAACCTCAGAGAAAACTTTAGCTTTTTTTTATTGATTTAACTGCCAAAATCCAGGAACAATATTTGTTATTTCCAATTCAGTTTGTACTATTGAAACATGTCTTTTTTTAGACAAATAATCTGAATATGGTTAAAAGTTGGACTTCTGCTGTATATTTCTGGGCTTTGTCCTTGGGTAAAGTGACCTACAAAGCCTTATTGACTGAAGATGTGCGGAGCCCGGAGCAAAGACCTTGATTTAAAATATCTTACTACTGCCTTAAAATGACCAATAGATTCATTGAGGGACATCAAAATGTTCTGTGTGCTGTATTTCTTATTTACTCTTTGCAATTTAATTAAGGAAGGAGGGAAGGAGGGGGAGAGATGTCTGAAGATGTGGTTCCCCAGAGCCTTGGGAAATGGGGATGTGCAGCGGCTGCTGCTGTCACTGTCAGATTGAAGTGTTGGAATCCTGTTTGTCCAGGGGTCCTTTATGCCCCTGAGCCCCACTAGGATTGGATTTCTTCTTGCCAGCTGATCATGAGATGATCAGTAACTTGCAGTTACTTCTGCTAGGGCAGTATTCATGTCTGCTAAAATGTACCTTAGGGTACATTGATTGTAACTCGGACCTGCCATGGCTGAAGGGGGCCAGGTCAGGTCAGATGTAAGAAATTTTAGTGCAAACTCAAATTTTGCAGAAACTCGGAGTTTGTATCTGACCTCTTTTTAGAGAAAGTAAAGTTTTACTTTGGCATTTCTCTGACCAGGAATTGAAGCACTCTGAGCTAGGATTTGGAAGTTTCTCCAGAAAGTTCCATCTCCATTTTACAAGCAGAAATACTTGCACACATTTACACACTTCTCAGAAGTCTTTGCTTTAAACCTTGAAGCTGTGATGTATTTTAAGCTACTGGTGTTAGGGGAGATGTTTTGGAGATCAAGGCAAACTGTAGCAATATCTGAGCTGTGTGAATTGTTTTACCAAAGATATTTTCTCGAAATGTTGTGCGGTTTGACGAAGAGTTCCTCTCTGACCATCCTTTGGAAATGATAAGTAAGGAACATCTTACACTGAGTAGTGGTAGTTTCTGTTCTGTCTTGACTTCCTTCTGAAAGTTTGTGTAGTTTCTAAACCTGTTGTTTAAAAGGAAAAATAGTAGGAATTGAGGTTAATCAAGCAATTTTCTACTTCTCTCTTCATTTGCACAAGCTATTATTTTATTACTTTTCCACATCAATAGAGTTCGATTAGTTGAAGGAATTCTGGGTTTGTTTGTGATGCTTTGGAATAGAGGTAGCATAAGTTCTTGGAAATAAGAGTTTCTTTCTTCAGGATTTGTCACTTGAATTCATATCAGATGTTGAAATAACCTGCAGAGGTCCCACCTGAGAGCTTGGTCACTCCTCCATTTCTTCACTCTTACTTATAGAGAAGATGCTTGGGAATTAAACTTTGCTTAAATTCTAGTCAGCTGTGGTGTGTAAAAAGCTGTCTCTTTTTCCCTGGCAGGAGGAAAGGAAAACAGCAACAAAACCCACTTGTGCTTATCCTGGCATAAAATAGATTATAAAATTCTGATACTAAACTGATGATTATTTCCAAATCTGTAGAACAGCTTAGTAAAGTACTTGCTCTTGTTTATGTTCATAATATAAATTTGAAAAAGATTAATTTTCCAACTCACTGTCTCTTAAATCAACTGATCATCAACTATGGAAAATTGTGCAGAGCTCTTTGACTGTGCCACTGATGTTGTTTCTGTATTTTGTGTGGGAAGTTCATCACCTTTTCTCTTGCATCAGGAAGAACCCCATGGCATGCAAATACATACAAGTAAGAAGTGATTGTGACTTTTTTTTGTTTCTGTGAAATGTTCAGAATTACATGTGATGTCAGTATATCAAGGGAGGAAAAAAGCATATGACATCTTTTGTTCCCAAGTTCTCTGGGTAAAAATACACAAATGATGTATACTATTAACTAAAGTCTCGCTGGGTTTGCATTGAGGAACCCAAGTTCTGCATATCTCAGATTGTCTTGGTTTATGTGATGATTATTAGAACCTCAATGCAGTTGGTGATGCTACTGGTCTAATGAAAATGGATAAATGGTAGCCTTGAGAATGCAGCAAAAGAACAGGTCGAATAAAAAGCAGATCTCCAGTTTCTCGTTTCATTTATACAGTGACATTTAATTTGAAGCTTATCTTATGCATTCTGTTCTCTATCTGTACCAGGTATTTACTGCTCTCTGAATTTGTCCCTTAATTAACTGCAGATATAGCTCAAGTTCTCTCTTTTGAGTGCTCCTTAGCCTGTTAGGAACTGGTATGCCACTTTTAGGCTCTTGGTGCCAGCAGGCCTCTACAGGGAACTCCCTGAGCAGGTCATTGCATCTGATGCTCTCCTGAATTGTGGACATTCTGTAGCCAAATGCCCAACCTTTGGACCAAGTGCCATTTCTTCAAACTTCTCAAAGAATGGACATAATCCTTAGCACACCAGTGAAGGTTTGGTCACTTGTGGCTCGACCACTCCTAAAGAAAGCAATAGGGAGTACCCAATGCACACAGAAATAGCCTGTGAGCAGAGTTTGTGAATGTGCCCAGCCTTTAAGAAGCTTAGGAGGGCTTTGCCAGGCTGGAAGCAAGACTGTGAACCAGATGGAGCTTACTCCAGCGCCTGGGAGTCAGTGCAAGGCTCAGCTCTGCCAGGCAGGGTGCTGCCCTGACCACTGCAGCAGCGTTTCCCACAGCTGTCACTCACGAAAATGAGGGCAGAGCTATCACTGCTTTGTCTTCCAACGGTTCAAGGCCCTCCCTGTGTGAGACTGGCCTGCCTTTGTGAGTTGTGTCATGGTTAAGCTGTACCCTACTGGTGGGTCAGTTCTGTTTTGCAGGAGATAGGCTTTGGCTCACAAGATCTGAAGGCAACCTCTGCCTCATACTGCTAAGTACCTGAATGATCAGAAGAACATAACATCCTCTTAAACTTTGTCTGCTGAAAGAAAGGGATCACTGTAGAGGTTTCATCGCAGTGCACTGTTTCCAGAGGAAGACACAAACATATTCTGGAGCTAAAAGTTGTAGTTTTTATTAGAGCTGCTCAGAAAATTTGATACTCTGAGGTTTTGTGAAATACTGGATTTTGACAGAAAAATAAAAAAGTTTGTGGAAGCTTTCAAAAAACTTGGATACCATTTTTTGACTACCTGTAGTTTGTGTTTAGACTAATACAGTGCGTCTTTATAAATTTGGGGGCTCTTTTGTAGCCCACAGCATTAAGGGGCATTTAAAGAGAAAATTTTAAAAGCATACCTAGCAGGAAGGAATGTATTTAAAATCTTGTTTGAACAAAAGTAGGTAAGTATGAGGTATGGTTGTATGAAAAAATAATCTGTGAATATTTTGTGTGTGTGCTTGGCCTGAGACAACTATTTATCATGGAAAAAACCTGAGACTGGAGGAGAATCTATCCCCAAAATATTGAAATTTAGGAAATTATTGGAAAATAGTATCTATACTCACAGCTATTGTAAGATTTTTATTAGTAGATTCTGGTGAATAGAGGCATTGCAGAAATGCCATGTCTTATCCAGTGACTGTCATTCCACAGTTTCATTTTACTGTGTCGTTGGTTTGGTTTTTTTGTTGTTGTTGGGGGGTTTGTTTGTTTTTCTTTTGTTTTGGGGTTTTTGTGTGTGAGATAGGGAATTTCTTCTTCAAAACAGATTCTGCTGGAATCTGAATTTTCCATCTGAACAATAATGTTCATAGGAAAAACTCTTGCTTAAACAGAACAGCATTTCTTGAAAATAAATTATTTCTTATGAAGATTTTGGCTGGCTGTATTGTAGACTTCATTTGAGCAGCACTTGAGTAGACAGGACTTGAGGAAGCATCAGGGACGCCTCTTATACCTCTTTCATTTTCCTTTTATTTTTTTAATTGGCTGATTGAGATCACATCTGTGAACTGTTCCACTCTAATTTTGGCATTGTAACTCATGGTGTGATTTCATGAAAATGATTACTTACCTTTTCCTTCACATGAAATTGACTGCTGGTACAGTGAGTAGTTAATTCTTTGTCCTTATGAAAAAATGCACTGGGCTGATTGTGATCTGTCTGCTTTAAACATAAGTGTGAAAGTCATTAAATATCTAGAAAGAGAGGGAATTCATTAAATACATTGAAAGACAAGATATTCAGAACTACATGAGATTTTTCTCTGAGGTAGTTCCTGATTTTCCTGGAGCTGTGTGGAAGGAGTTTCTGCTTATATGCTGAATGCTACAGCTTCTGCATAGGCAAAACACCCACCTAAACTACTTGGCATAAAACAGTTTTTATTTCTAAGATCTTATCTTAGCTTTCTTAAATGTGGAAAAAAAAAGTCTCTTTTTAAATGACAGGGAGAACAAATCATGTTAATAATTTTTTATTCTATTTCCATAGTATGATTTTTCAGTTTGGGGGGGTGCTGTATTTTTAAGTACAGCTTTTCTGTCATTGCTCTGTATGTTGTCAAACAGCTCTAAAGCCAGACTGAAATAGTTATGGTTGTTGGCCTTTTTTTAATGTTAGCATGATTGAAAGCAGAATCTGTCATGTTTAATGCATGGTAAGGCCAAACTAGAAGCCTTTATTCAATGTTTAAAATTTCAACAGTAGAAACAGAAGACATGTTAGATTTAGAGTTAGATTAGATTAGTTCAGAGTTTAGTTTGGATTAAATCTCTCCCTATACATTTAGGACAGCAAATTTGCCTCATTTTGGATATATCCGTAATTTTCCTCAAGTTTTAAATTTTGTACTGCAACTATTCACTTGTACATTTCCATAGGAGGATTTTCCAGCATTTTGGCACTAAAATTCCAAACCCTGGTTTGTCTAAGGGCTGCTGAGGGAATTTTGCACATCCTTTTTTACCCCAGATGCATACATGCTGATCTTATATTACTATGAGGTAATTTGTACTGCTGGAAATTCTGCTTTATTTATATTCTGTCATCTAGAGTTTTTTTAGACAAACAAAGAAATGGAGAGTTTTTAAAAGTTTGAAATAGATCAGCATTAACAAATTCTGCTTTGGTTTTCAGAAACAAGTGATAATTCTGACCACCCAAATGCTGATCCAGATCTTATCCTGTGGCCTGTATGTCCTGATCCTTTCAGAACTCAGTGGGGTGAAACAACTTTCAGCACCTTTCCAGAATTCTGGTGCTCTGAGCAAGCTCTAATGACTTCTAACAGCAGGAAAAGGCTGGTATCAGAGATAGTGCAGTCCACCTCAGTGGAGTCCCTCAGTATATATAACTGGGGATGAATCGGTTGTTTGTGTGTGCAAAGAGGAATTGATGAAGGTGTCATCTGCGGCAGAGGACAGATTACTCTGATGTATAAATATAGTAATCCCCTATCCCATATTCCTTGTATTCTTCTTTTTGACTTAACTTCCATTATCAGTTGGTAATGTTTGCTTCATTGGCAACTTCATGATGATACCAAAGAATCCGAGGGTGTTAAAGTAGAACACTCCACATGGGAGAATCCAGCAATTTCGATTTTGCTAACATGTTCAAGGAGAAGGTCAAGTGGTGGTATAAATCGCACTGGTTTTGACAGCCTCTGGGCTTTCTTTGTCTTTAGATCAGTTCCTGAATTTCCCTGTGCTGTCTGTGGAAACCGTTCTTTCCTGGTACTCAAGTCTGTCATGCAAAAGGAGTTTAATGATATCCTAAGAGAGATTGATCTATACCTTCTCTAAGCCCGTGTTTCCCAGACAACATGGTGCTGTAATCAAAGCAGCTGAAACATTTCGCTTCTGTTTAGGCTGGATGCAGAATCATTTTCTCAGGAGTTGAAAAGTTCAGGAGAATGAATAAGATCATTTTCCCTCTATACTTTACAAAATCCTACAAAGTAGGCTAGACCTCCTTGCTCTCACATCATTACATGTAGAGAAATGTTAAGGCTTTCATTGCAGACTTGCTCAAGGCACATTGTGTGAACTCCAGAAGAACATATGCTTGAAATTGTCCAGCACAATTTTCAGGAGAGAATGGCAAGAACAGCAAGAAAGTAATACAAACTTGAGCAAATGCTGAAATAATGAGTGTCGCTCTGTGTTGCAAAAGCTCAGAAGGAAATTGAAATCATCACTCTCTGCTTCACAGCCCCACTCCTTAATGTCTCCTCATTTCACCCGCATCTACACAGTGATCTGTGGAACTTGAGGAAACGACATGAGCAGAGAACGAATAACTCTGACAAAATACATGGGGTGTACTCTTAGGCTGGTCCTCTTCAGAGCTACAGAACTTGAACTGGATCCAAAAAGCGAGGAGAGTGAGCATTGAGTGTAATCTATGTCCCATGCAAATTTGCATATTTGGGGGCTACAGGGACAAGTGGTGTGAAGAGAGTCCAAAGCTCTCCTGAGAGCTTCTCTTCCTTCCCAGGGCTCTCCTGTGCTTGCCCACACCTCATGTTGCTGCTGGAGTCTCCCTTCCAATGACCGTTTTGGCGTCAGGCTTTTTGTCACTGTCATGTTGACAGCAACTCCTTCCTGGTCTCTTGGAGCTTCTCTGTCTTTATTGCATCACCTCAGCAGCACCCAGGGATTATGGCAGGCATAGAATTAGCTCAGCTTTTAAAAGGTGAAGAGTGCAGAAAATGTGTTGCCTATATTCACTATTTTAAAGGGGAATTTCTTCTGCCCACTCTTCCTTCCTGACACTTTATAAAGGAAGGGATAGGATTGTATTTCTCATAAAACCAAATTTTTCTTTATCTTTTGATCTGCAGGAGTCTCTTTATCATAGTTCCCACAGCTGCAGCTTCTTCAGCCTCCAGATGAATAGCGAGACCATTTTTGCAAGGTGATTCTTTTCTAAACCTTGTTTCTCAGGAATTGAAAACAAGTGTTGTGTCTTGCTGACTTAATATTCCCTCAGGGCTGCTTGTACCGAAAGGTTATGGCTTTTGTAGAGTGATAATCTACCATCTAATGAGTCTTCCAGCACAAGAAAAGGCCTGCTCTTCTTGTAAAGAATAACGGGCATGAGAGAAGAAAGAAACAAAACAAAATCCTTGAATAAAAATCTCCTGTATTTTCTCTGTTCCTCATAGACAGAGGAGTCAGTGACCATACTTTTGCTTTCAACCTTTTGGCTGTTGGATGAAGAGCATGACAAAGGCAAAGTCATAATTATATTTTAATAAAAAGTAACAAAGTTGGAAGACAATTCTGTTGCCTGATTGTACCAAAGTGTTGATCCACTTCTCTTATTCATCACACCATCATCTCTGGGGAAAGAGAAGAGCTGGAAAATGCTGAAGAAGAGAGGGACAGAAGTAAAAGACAACTGCTTCTGTCAATCAGCAGCATTTTCATGAGTTACAATTTGTGTGGTCTGATGGGGCAAAATTCAGCTTGCATTGTAGAGCTCTCGCAGCCAATGCTGTGTGTGTCTTGGAACCAGCTCTGAGTAACCAATACTGAATACTGGCTGAGGCTTCCCCAGGGACTGGGGAATTCCAGGTGAATTTCCCAATCAACAGGGAAATTTGGACAGTCGCACCCTCTTGCTTGCTTTGTCCTTGCACATATTTTATGTTATATAGAGGCATTTACCACAGACAAGTGAATTTTGGAGTGATATTATGCTGATGGTTAAGGTGGGATTTTGATTTGACCTTGTCAATAGAAGAAAAGGGCTTTCCTCTCAAGTGCACATCTATTTAACCAGACTGCTCTTGGCATTCGCTAGCAGAGTTTTGGGCAAGACATATTTTTGAAAAACCCTTACTACCAGCGCCTTTGGGATCTCAAGCAGCCTGGGTGTAGTTGTATAGAATGGACTTATTTTGCACCAAAAACTAGCGTTATTTCAGGTCTGTGTTGAAAGGGATACGGATAAAACAGTTTTCATCTTCCCGCTCTTCAGTAAGAGCACTGATTCGTGTTCACAGTCACTCAAAAAGCAGAATGCTGTATTAGAACTGTCTGTAATTGTTGACTTTATTTCCAGTTCTCCCTAACTCTAAGCTATTACATTCACAAACAGTCAAAATGCATCTGTTAACATGATTAATTTAAAGATTTACTTATAAACTAAGATCATCTTGTCTAGGGTAACCTCCCTTAGGTATTTAATTTGTACAGCATATTTCTCCAGCCTTCTTCTGAGAACATAAAATACCAGTTGATCATTTGGCTTTATGGCTGCTGGCCGAGTTGGGAAAAGAAGGCAAGCATTCAGTCCCATCCTCTTGCTCCAAAAATCTAAAAATCCAGTCACAACCCCTTTTATTTTACTGTGTTATGTTCTTTCTGTACTGTGAGAGATCTTGCCATTAATACATCTTCTACATCGGAATTTTCAGTACTTTCTTTTTCCTGTTTCACAATGAAACTGAAGGTAACAATACATTTTTACTAGAGGAAAAACCGTTTCCCTTGAAGGAAAGATTATTTTCAAGAATTTTTCAACATATGCTATTTATTCTGAGGGAAAAAAAGGTGTAAAAATTTCATGAAGTAATCAAAACTTGAAAAGAGCAGAGAGTCATTGCCCGATCAATGGCTTCGAGGGCTGTGTTTGCCAGCACATTCACTCACTAACTGAGTTTGACACTGAAAGTGTCACATTTCTGGTTTTAGTTCACTGCCCTGAGGTTTTAAGCAAGATGTGTTACAGAAAGACATGTTCTAGTGCTTTGCAAAGTGACAAAATTTGCTTCCGTTCTGTCAAATTACAGTATTGTGAGCATTAACTAACTGTTGTGGTAGTGGGGTGGATCCACCTGCATCAGACAACAGGATTATGCCAGGATTATTAGAGGTCATGCCCTCTGCTGAAACTTTGTATGACTCCCAGAGCAGTGGTTTGCAGCATGCAACACCAATTACTGCCGGAGAGATTGGTAATCAGTGCTGATTAACAGCAGAAGGCTTTTTGAACACAGAATTATATGGGGGGAAACATGCCCAGCAGGTGCCCTCTCTGGTATTTAGTTATGAGGGAACCTGATGGAGAGAAATGTTTATGTGACTGGCTCTGGATTACCTGCAAGGGCTTTCTCACAGAACAGGTTTAAAAGAGACCACACGGTGGTGGCAGGCACAGGTTGGGACACCGGCTCAATTAGAGCTAATCAATGTCCTGTGAGCACTTTGCTGCTTGAGCCATATTGCACATCATCATGTGTGGTGCTTCAGTGCACGAGAGCTTTTTGCTGTGAGCTGGAAAAGTCTGATTCTTAAATGTCTTAAAGAGCTCCAAGATACTGCTATTGGAAGTCCTAGTTTGCAAACGATCTTTGGGGGATTTATGTGTCAAGGCTATGACCAATGTTGATTTTTTGATGTGTGGGTGGATGCTTAAGAGCCATATAGATATATGAGGTACTGCAGTTAATGGGTTGACTTGGTTGATCACAGGAGTTTTGGTAAAGTTTAGGATCAGCTCATGTGCTGTGCCCTGGAAAGCTAGGTTAGAGTAAGCAGAAGTTGAATAGAAAATTGAAATAATGTACTCTAAAGTATTCTTTGTGTGAAGAAAACCAAAATATTTTGAACACTTAGTCATTTGTGGCACAGACCAAATTTTTTTTTTTTTAATCAAAGTCTCTTCAGTTTATTTTGAAGTGAGTTGGTGAACTTGGCATAACTCTTAATGAACCCAGGTGGTAGAAATGTTTGTCTGACTGTTGTCGCAGTGAAGCAGGTGTGCGTTCATCCCTGATTTTGCCTGGAGTGAAATTCAATCACTTCTCAGTGCCTGTGTTTGGTGCCCAGATCTCAGCAATCTCCCTTACACCTGACAGAACTTGATGCTTTTGTTTTCAGTGCCAGTGGATAGGCCAAGGAATAAAGAGATGCTGGATACCAGCCTTGCTTTCTTCTTCTTAATATAAAGTTGCTGTAAAGGTCATGGGTAGGCCAGGCTGATGGGCAGTGAGCAAACATTTGCAGTTCTGCCTCTAGCCCACAGTTGCTCTGAAGATAACAGAGCAAGGCTCATGTCAGTCCAACACAGCAAAGGTAAAGGTAACTATGATGGGCTGAGAATATTGTACCAGAGCTTACACATGAAGCTTTCTCAAAGTGAAACTTTGCGAACTGTTTTCTTCTTTAAAAAAAAAAAACAAACAAAAAACGAAACAAAACAAACAAACAAAAACCCCAACAACAACAAACCCGAAAACCTTGGGAAATAGGAGCATCAGTTTGAAGAGTTTTTCAAATTGGAACAGACTGGCTGATGAAAATGTGAGAAGTAGCAGTGCCACTACCTGCTTTCTGACAGTAATGCATTGTGAGAGAATGAAGGCCTGCAGCCTTTCCTCAGCTCCTCCAAATATTTAAAGTACTTTGGGGCAGGTGTATCCTCACAGTGTCTCTACCAAGGCTTCCACACAGGAGCCTCTGACTTGGTTAGAGCATTCAGGTATTACCATGCTCTTAATAGGAATTAATTCTTTTCATCCTCTTTTTTTGTCTCTTCATTTTGAAGATCATTTAAGATGTCTTTTGATGTAGCTGTGCAATCAGTACCATTTCCCTGTTGCTTGTATTTGACTGGAGACAGAAAATGCACTCTCTTAATCTTCAAAAAGATGTTGTGATAAATACAGTTTTAATATTTTTCAATATTTTGTTCTGTCACTTTTTGCAACCTTTAACACTTTAAGCAATTTAACATTTCCATCATTCACTGAGTGAGTCACCAAGAAGCATAGGACACATACATTTAGTCTTGAATTACTGAAGTATTTGTGTGTGTGTGTATGCAGTGGTCTCAAGGCTTGCACATTTTAAGCACAATGAGTACAATCTTGGCAAGTTAGCAAATGATACTGAGGCTTTCCACATTATTTTTTTGTTAAAGGAGAAGTCGGTGATCTGGAGCCTGAATTTATGCTCAGAAAATTGCTTTTCATCCTGCAGCATGCGTTCTTGAGCAGACAGGCTCAAACAATATGTTGAAAATTATCTTTTCACTGAACTTTGATCAAAGTACAAATGTCCTTGCCTCAGGAAGCAGTTTGTTTTCCCTTGAGAAGTGATGCTGGAAAAATCAAAGACAGCAAAGTCTGCTTGCTGGCCAAAATTCATCTATGAATAAATTGCATCACAAAGCTACCAGCACCATAAAATTTTCAAAGACCATATCATGGTGTTGCTATAAGAAATGTGATTTATAAAACTCAGCATTGGATGGGAACTCTTGCCATAACAGTATTACTAGAAACTATTAGTGTTTATAATGCAATAGAGTGTACTCATCTAATGATATTTGTGATTTAGTGGAATCCAGATGTAAACCAGTTTTTGCCAGTTTCATGATTTGCCTATTGGGAAGGATTTTTTTCTGGGAAATTATTCTCAAGCATTTTTGTAGGAACATACCTATACTAGTCATCTGTTGTTTCCAGTACCAAAAGAAAATAAAATTAATTACTAGATAGCATTAGACTCCTAAAGGATCCAAAGGAACTATCTCAATAACACTAAATGTCCACTGATGTATCATTTTACTTATTTTAATTTTGCTTGTTTGTTCCAAAGCTGGGATTCAAGGCTTCTTGTTTGCTCCTTAATATAATTTTTTGGAACCCAGGAATTCTCATGTATCAGGAGTCTCTGAATAACTGTTTCTGACATGCAATTTTGCTTTTCTTTTATATTTTCCCTTTTACTGAATATACCTGTTTCTCATTCTCTTATATGCAGTGACAGAGTTCTAAATAGAGAAATTCCAATGAAAAATTATTCTGTTTACTACATCTTTTTCTGGTGTCCCAATATTATTTTCATGTGTTTTCACATGCTTTGGAAGATAAGAATTCCTTCTTCTATCCAGACTGTGTCTTTAAAGACACATCTGTGCTGCCAGAAGAGTTTCAGCTCAACTTTCCTTTGTCATCCCCTCAAAAGAAGAATGCATCTGCAGCTGAGACTTTTAATGTGATTGATTGAAAGATAGAATTCTTTTGGTTATGGTGAATTCATCTCTAATTTCACACCAGACTGTGAGGTTGAGTAATATTGTTGGAATCCTTTCCCCAGTAATTGGTCAGTGGAATCCCTAGTGGGTCAGGGGTGGGCTTCTTACAGGAAAACTTTTCAAATGTCTGTTAAGTTTTGCTGCTGGCAGTTTTTGTTGAAAGTTTAAAGTTGTAGTGTCTAGCACAGGCTGGACACAGCTGCTGTACAGTGTCAGCTTGTGCATACTTTTTTAGCAGCCTTGGCTGAAAGAACATCTCAAAGTGCTGTTCAGGCCACCTGTTGCTTTCATGGATTATTCCCACACCTCTGTGGAATATAAATGATTCAGCTCCAGGCCTCTGTTCTATGCAAGTGAAGAGAGATGAAGAAAATGTGCATAGGAAAAACAACTTAAGAGAAAACTGTGTTGTGGCACTCAAAGGTCCAGTCAGGAAAATGTCTTTGCATGAGAGCTAAGAGTAGGTAAATCTATTCAGAGGAAAAAGAATAATTTAGATAGGAATCTGAACCTTGATGGAAAAATTGTACATATACTTGCTGAGTTTCTCATTCCACTCATGGTGGCTGGTGCAGTAGAGCATGACTGGTGGTAAACCTAGATCTGATCAGGAGCAGAGTCCTGCCTATTTTCATTACTCCTCAGGCATGATTCCAAAGACTGCAGACATTTAGTATCCTTCTGGTATTTTTTTAGCTGGTTTAAATGCATTAAGTGGAACTAGCCTCTTTGGAGACTAAGTGTCCCATTTATTCAGAGATGTCTTCCTGCAATGTCTTCCTGCCAGTATGTTTAAACCACAAACTACAGGAAGAATTTTAGTAGCAAGAAAAGGATTTAGACATCACAGTCTGCACAGACTCACAGCAGAATGTTCAAGATAGCCTCACCCTGAAATGGGGAAGGAATAGCTAAAGGGTGAAAATATGAATCATCACTTTTGTACTTCAGCAGGCAGCATGTAAATATGAGTAGAGCATCCTTGTCTATTGCAATTAGATCTGTGTCTGTCTCATGTTCCTGCCCCTAGAAGTTTTACTTGTCTCTGTGCCTCAGCTGACTTCTTTTCACTCCAGCTGCCCTGGCCCCTGCATAACTTTCTGTGGACACCTTGGCTTCATTGTTGATGCATAATCCTCATACTGACATAATTTTTTCTTTAGGATAAGTTTTGGAATGAGTGATTATTGAACTCCAATAAAATTTGTAGTTATTTGCATAAAAATAGAGGGTAGGTTTTTATATTTAGTGGATGTTTTTCAGTAGAATTTAGAAATGCTACTGAAGGAATAGTCCAACATTGAATTTCAGTTTGTCCTCAGAGGTGATAGCCTCTGAGATAACAGGAATGGTAATCCAGAGACTTGACAGTTTCAGAAGAAAAAGGAAAAAAAAAAAGAAAAATAAGAGGGAGGATAAGGCTTTGACCCTGCTGAACTCTTTGAACCCGAAAGGCTGTTTACTTCTAATAGCTTTTGATCACCATCAACTTTTGCCTGAGTAACACATATGTCATGAAGTTAGGAACATAAGACTGGTAAAAATCAGACTGTAAGAGCTGGGGTATTAGGCTGTGCCTTTCTGGTCCCTCTGTTGTAATGGAATTTTTCTTTCCTCTCTGCAAATGTACTAAAGTTCACTAGTCTCACCCATTTGTACAGAGATTGCCTATTTCAGGAGGCTGTGTCCTGTCTTTAATCTGCTGTCTTCACTCTGTCCCCATTCTTTCTTCTTTTCCTTTCTCATGAGTCCTCATCTTCATCTCCTCATTTCCCAGTAAATTATGTTGAAAGTCACTCTTCTATAGTATTTTTTTCCTCAGGCATTTTTAGATAGGCTTTCTGATTCACACCTTTAGGTTTCAGTTATTGATATTGCCAAATATTTCTGTGAGGTTTGTAAGTACGCGATTATTCATAAAGATTATACCGGGAAAAGAACAACAGCTGAGGTCTCCCCTGGACTGTAATTTGTGCAGCTCAGTTTACTACCCTAGAAAAATCACTCCACTCTTTTTTCAGTGGCTTTCTTCCTGAAATATTTCACAGATTGCATGGTGTCCTTTAGAGTATGTTGAATAGCACACAGAATGTTTCTCTGCTTTTGGCTCATGGCTGTACCCTGACATCCCAAGAGCTAAAGGAAAAGGAAAACAAAACAAGACTGAGGCAGGAGTTTACCCAGTGAAAGAGTCAATCTATGCTGCATTTAAGTATTTAAATACACTAGTTTGTTTGCCTCGCACTAGGCTGTTGTTTTGGACAGCTGAACAGGAGGTTTTAGAGAGCACCTGATTTCCCATCTCATGTAAACCACAAAATATAACTCAGTGAGAATGTGGTCACAGTCCTGGCTGCCTCTGAGGCATTGTGCCAGCTGGCCAAGGGAGGGGATTGTCCTGCTCTGCTCTGCACTGATGTGGCCTCACCTTGAGACCTGTGAGCAGTTTTGGACACCACAGAATAAAAAAGACATTAGACTATTACAGAGTGTCCAAAGGATGGCCATGAAGATGAAGGGACTTGAGGAGAAGCTGTATGAGGTCATTTGGTCTGTCCAGCCTGGAGGAGATGAGGGGAGACCTCATTGCGGTTACAACTTCCTTGTAGAAGAGGAGGGCCAGACACTGATCTCTTCTCTGTGGTGACCAGTGACAGGACCTGAGGGAATGGCCTGCAGTTGTGTCAAGAGAGATTTACATTGGGTATTAGGAAAGGGTTCTTCACCCAGAGGATGGCTGGGCCCTGGAACAGGCCCCTCAGGGCAGTGGTCACAGCACCCAGCCTGACAGAGTTCAAGAAGCGTTTAGACAACAGTCTCAGGCACGTGGTGTAGCTCTTGGGGTGTTCTGTGCAGGGCTGGGAGTTGGACTCAATGAACTTGGTGGCCCCTTCCAACTCGGAATATTCTCTGATTCTGTGTCACAGTTAGTCCTGTTGCATATATTTTGGCTGACTTTCTCTTACGCACATGCTGTCTGTATTCTGCCTCATTCCCTGCTTGCTACTGCAAGCAAGTAGTGGGAAAAAGAAACTTCTTTTCCATCTCCCCCTCTATCCTTTTTCCTGGCTCCTGCTCTTTGACTCACTCGCCAATAGATGAGTTTTCTAGACTGGATATGAACTGCCCATGTTCTCTAGTGCCCTGTTTACAAAGACATGTATACATTTCAGAGTTTTGAATGTTGCCCTTTGCTAGCACAAAGTATCAAGAAGAAATAACCTTTTCTCCTTCCTTTCTTCCTTCCTGTTCTGTTTATAGAAAATTGTGACCAGGAAAAAAACCCCAACGAAGATAAACCAAGTACAGAGCAGTTTGTCTAATAGGGTCTGAAGGGCTTCCCTCCAGGGAGCAGCTGTTTGAAACTAACTTACTAACTTTTGCACATTTTACAGGAAAATTATTTTTTCACTCTGAAATTGGTTTCAGAGGGGGAAAAGGTCTGAAACACTTGACAGAGGCTTCATTTATAGCTCTTGATGTTCTTCTAGCTCTTTGCATTTTCAAGCCCTCCATCAACAGGAACAAAGCCCAGATTACTTCAATAAGCTGATAATAATATGCATTTTCTTATTCACATATCCTGTTTCAGTGCACGTTAAGATCATTCAAGTGAAGCTCCGAGTCTATAGCTGAAAAGGAAAAATTGAAGATGTGGCCACTGTTGACCCTCCAGCAGCACTGATCCAGGAGCATCAGTAATTCAGCATGCTTTGTTAAAGAAATCAATAGTGAAGACAAAGATCTTTAGCTGGTGAACATCTACCTGTGCAGGATCACAGAATGACTGAGGTTGAAGGGCAGCTCTGGAAATCATTTAGCCCAGCCCTTTGTTCAAGGCAGAGCCAAACCAGGATATTACTACATAATGATAAGAACCTTCTCCAGGCTAAATAATCCAAAGTGTCCTGGCCTCTCCTTGTATGTCAGTTGCTCCAGCCCATACTGGCCTTTATCTGTGCTATTCATCTAACACCTACTTATCGAAGTACCTGGAAGTATTCCTCCTGTAGGGTTGAGAAATCTCTCTTCTACAGGCCCAATTCATGTCTGAGTTACCTGAAGTGGGATGTTTATGGAAACAGAGTTCAGGGCTTCTGGCAGAGGGGGGGCCTTTCCCCATCCCTCCATCCTGGAAAGAGTGTTGCTGCTCTCAGTAGGTTGCCACATTCACTGCTTTCACTTCAGGCTGCAGTTTCTGGGAGCCTTTAGCAGAGTCTTGTGGTGTACTCCTGTGTGTTGCATCTTTGCTTCACCCCTTTCATAATAAGTGGACTTCTTGAAGCTTATTTTAGTGGTGTATTGAGGATTTCAGAATGTCTTTCCCTGACACTTTGTATTCAAGCTCAGGAGATTACCTTATGCAATAGTAACACTGGCAGGTCTTGTTCCAGAAGCAACTATATTATGCTCATATGTATCAGTATGGTCAAAGGAATAAACCTGATTTTTTTGTTTAGTCAGAGTGTAGTAAAATTGAATTCACTTTGTTTGTCCACTCAGTGGTGTGTGGTTGAACAGAAATTCCCCAGGGAAGAATCTCTGTGTGTGTGTTTGAGCCAATTCCATTATTTTCTGTATAATCATTGCTGTCTGAGAGCTTAGTTTTCTAACTAAGAAAATTTGTAGTGCAAGTGAATTTACACAGTTTGCATAAGCAGGCGTGAAATATAAAATATAGATTCACCATTTCTTTTATTGCAGTGGGGTGATGATTTACATGGGACATTACCTGCTTGGAAATGAATATTTTGTAGCTACTAAGGGCCTCAGGATATAAACTTGTCCATGTGAAAATAGAAGGGGAAAGGAGATGCCTGAATTTCCCCAACCTCCCCACCACCACCACCCCGCCCCGCAGTACAAACTGCGAAACATATAAACAGCAGGATGGGATTGTTGGAGTTACTTGTACTTGGCATACTCTGAAAGGGGTTTGTTCACATTTGCAAAGCAAAAACAAAAATCTGGAAAGCTGAAACAGAAAATGACCAACTGCAACCAAAGCATTTGCTGCCTGTTTGTTCTGAATGTGCAATTGGCCTTGGTCTTTTAATTATAATCTGTAGAGATGGCTCTGTTCCCTACCCACCCTTGGGCTTCCAGGAGCACTGAGTGCTTACGGCTTGGGCTGCTAATGCTATAATTGAAACAGCTGCTCTGCTTTCCAAGTACTTTATTCATTCACCTTCTAAAATGCTGATGGATCTTTGGCATGTTCCAGGCCTTTTCTGTAGATATGAATCTCAAACACAGCCACTTTCTAGATAGAACTACTGAACAGCATTTGCCACGGCTTTTAGTGTGCTGTCTCAATTTTCAAAGAGGGAAGAAAATGGGAGGAGGTGACAAGAAGGCTGCTCTGAGGCCATAGTAGTCTTTGGACTAAATTCACTTCACCTGCAAGACCAGACATCCTAATTCTCTATTATTCTCAATGACTTAAACTGAAAGTGAATGTAAAATATTACTAGGCCGAAGGGTCATTATTTTTACACTCTGCACTGATTTTTAGATTAGCTCACACAGAGAAATACCTCTCGGAATTGTGCTGTAAATGAGCAGAGCGTGGGGAGGGCCTGGCACTAATTCACCCCAGGCCAGGGGTTGCTTAGCAGGCCCTCCCTGCTCTCTTGTCTTGGGACAGCAGTGACCAGGCTAAGTTGCTGCTGAAGTCCTTGATAAAGTTGGAAAACTTCATGCAGCCAATAGAAGCTGAAGTGTACCCATGGTCTTTCTCTATACACTTTCCTTTACCCACTGTTTTCCCCTATCCTTTCATTCAGCTCAATTCTGAATTGTTATCTAGAAAAGAAGACTTTAGTCATCATGTCAGATGAATTCCACTTAATTAGTGGAAAGTCGTCCCAGTGTGGCAAAGCTGGTATGAGGCTGACAGTGGCTAACATGGATATATTCAGTTGGGCTGTGGCAGAAATGGAGTTACTGACTAAAACACAATTGCTTGACTGCTCTGATGGCCCTTTAGCATAATTTCATCTTCCTTCAGCCCACTGCTCAGAACATCCTATGGACTGAAGCAACTTTAACCTCCTTGTGAGCAGAATTCAGCATATCCTGAGGTAATTTACCCAAGCAAAAAGGGTGCAGGAGCATTTGGATTTGAGCTCTTTAATTCCTCAGGAGCTGATTCACCCAAGAACAAGCTGGAGCTGCATAAAATCATTGAGCTAGGCAGAAGTAGGGGCTGCTGTGGCCCATAGCTTGGTTTCTATTGAACAGTATTGATTCTTCTTGGCAGATATGGAGCCTGAGAGCTTTGTGGTTATGCCTGTTAGGGAAAATTAGAGGTCATTGTGGTACATTGAGAGTCAATAAAACTAAATTTTGATGAAAAAGGCAAAATCCTACTTTGAAGTAGGCAATCCATGTAGAAAAGCAGCAAGGAAGGAAAGAAAGAGTGGAAATTTTACTGTATTTTGTATCAGCCTACAGAACTTGGATAAAAGTTGTTTTCTGCTCAGGAGAGGAAGAATGTCAAGGAAATAGTTCTAGAAAAGAGTACATTGAAAAATCCTCTTGATGTGGCATGAAACAGATAATTAATGTTAAGAGATGCAGTCTCAGTGTTGCTCCCTAGTTTTTGCTACCTGTGGGTGATCTGACAGTATGTACCTTTGCATGTGGATATTTTGCATGTCTGCAGCCTTATTTGTCTGAAGTGCTCAAAGGTTGTTGCAGGTTCATATAGAAAAAGTCATCCTTGATCAGAGTTTAATTTACATGTCATATTGAAAACAGGGTTTAAGTCAGAGGGTAGGAATAGTGCCTGAATTTGTTTGGCCTTTTGCACTGAGCTGGGTATTAACTTAATCAAGCCTTACAATACCCTCAGGCTCCAAGTATACCTTTTAATATGATGCTCATAGAAATGTCACAGTGTTTCTAAAGTCACACTGAAATATCATGGCAAGGACCTTTTCCTCATTTTTTACCTTGTGAGGGAGTTGTGGAATGGTTTTCTTTCCAGCCTTTGCCCAATACAAGTGAGCTTGTGAGACCTGCTCTTTGAGGTTCAGCTCTTATTTCTGTGCATCTGAGCTTTCCAGGATGCTGCAGTGCATGGTCTTCTTCTGGGAAAAGTGTCTAAAGGCAAGAGCTATCCCAGAAAATATTATCGAATTGCAATTTCTGAATGTTGTTATAAAAAAAGGCTGCTTGGATTTGAAAAATAACTTAGTGTAATTCTGAGATCAACCATATTGTCAGGACTGCTATTTTGGGAATGCATGAAAAGGCCTAGGTATTTTCTTTATCAGTAAATGGTAAAGACAGGCATCATGTTTTCGTGTGCTTTTAAAATCACTGTTCAAAAGCACCTTCAATTTCATAATGAGCTTTTTGGTTTAGGAACCTTTTTATTTGATTGTGAGGAGCCAGTATGTAATCCTGGAACATCTTGTGGAGTCTGTTTTCTATGCATGTTTCTTGTCAAGACTTTTCCTATTTATGCTCGAAGGAAGTGTGTGTACCAAATGTTGAGACTTACAGGCAAATGTATGCTGAGCTAAATAAAAATCTCCCTGCTTCATGTTCTGGGAAGCTAAGAAACCAGAGAGTGTCTTAAACTTGTATCTGCAGGCAGTGACAGATGCAGTTGGCTAGTCCTGATTTCCCCTCTGGATGTTCAGCGTGGCTTGCTCTGATTCTCTTTCAAAAATGCTTAATACTGAATGCAGGAGATTCAGATCAGTGGGACAGAAATGTGTGGAAAACCTAGTCTCAACATGTGTGGAAAAACTAGGCTTGACTGTTGCTAGCATTTTTGGACCTACCCAGCAGATGTTACTGGTGTATGTATTGCAAATGTGGTAAGGTGGGGCAGACGTTGTCAGCACTGCACATTGCTGTCACTGCTGCCTTGTTGAAAGCTGTGCAAGCCTCGCTTTGGTGGCATTTCTGTCTCTTTAAAGTTGACATTTCAGTTGTTAAGTGGTATGATCTGTCTGACTTCTAAGTGTCATTTGCTCTGAAGAGCAGACACCGGCCTCCCAAGTTCCTTGTCTTTGAGGACACTGACAAAGTGACTGTTTTAGTCACTCTCTTTTTTAACTTCCTTCTCCTTTCAAAATTGAGTCATACAATTCAAAGGCCCCTTCCCCAACAGGGTAGCTCTTACAATACCTGCTACATAAGCAGTAATGGACAAAACCTTTCTGCTTTCCAAGCCTCATATTTCCTGATTCACATCCTTCCTAATGAAGCATTTCTTTCAAATGGATGTGTTTGAAGGAAGTAAATTAAATTGGAAGAGGAAGTTTTTTTATCAAGAAATGCACCTTTTATTTTCACGCCTGCAATTTCCTTTCATGTTACCCCTCACATTCCTTGCGCATAGATATCCTCTGAATTGTACAGATATATGGGAAGCATTTCACTTCTCTTTGGTTCTGCACCACATTTTACTCTAATTTACTTATCTATTTTGCATCTCATATGGCCCATGTTCTGCCCAGTGCAATCATATGCTACCTCTGTGCTGCAGGCAAAGACTGGAAACAGCTGAAATTATGGGAAAGGTGGTATTTTGCTGAGGATTATCTGCCAGCCTTTTTTGTTTCTGGGAATCTCTAATACCCAGTCAGGCTATTTTTTCTTTCTAACCGGACAGCTTTTTGTGGGATTTGACCTGATAAAATGGGTTTTAGGAGGGTCTTAGAGTGTCTTGTATTGGGCAGGAATGCCTGGAGTAGATGGTCTGTAAATCCTTCTGAGCCTGATGATTCAAACATTTTTTCATCTAGTCTTTAATCTTTCTTTAGCTCTATTGATATCTGATTTTCAAGTCTAGGTTATCATAGCTGCTAGATAATTGCAGCATATTCATAAAGGATACACAGTAAAGCACAGCTGTTCTCTTAAGTGAAATCTCTCTCACTCGCTCTTTGAACCTGACTTTGAACTTAAAATCTTTCATGCCTGTATTTCCACCAGATAGGTGGTAAGCAGATAGAATATTCCTACTTCCCTTTACCTGTGCCATGAAAAGCCATTGCTGAGTGTGGAGGCAAAAATTCTGGTTTAATTGGTCTCCCAGACACAGATGTTGAGAACTAAATCATTTCAGAGTATTTTGCCACTACTGTTCCTTTTGAAAAGACATTCTGTCTTTTTGAAGCCTTGACTGGATTTGGCTGTAATTAGGATTAAATTGTTTTACTTTCAATATTTAAAGAAGAAATGAAAACTACTCTCTGGCACACCTGAGCAGTGTTGTACATTGCGTTGAAAGGATGGAGTTTCCTTCTGATCCTCAAAGACAATTAAGTTACTCCCTGAAGCATGAAATTTAATTACCTTCATCAGAAGCAGCATGATGCAGTGGATTAGGACATAGGAATAAGAATGAGAAACTTTTATCTCTGATCCTAGTTCTCTTTAGCTACTGACTAAATGAATCACATAACCTTGCTATGCCTCCTTTTCACCCACCTGAAAAATTAGGTGTTTGATTTCTTTGCTAAGGTGCTGTGAGGTCTGTATAACCACTTAAAGATGTCATGGTTTGTGTGAATGCTCAGTGTTCCTGGGATTGCCTGGGCTTACATGTTGCCAACAGTTATTGCAACTTGGCTTCATACAACGAAATTTCATTTTTTGGTATTGTTAGTTTTGTTAAAGTAGGTGTAACAAGCTGATATGCAAATAGGGAGAGGACTACAAGAGGAGGTGACACTAAAGAGCCATTGTGCTCCAGAAAGGTCTGCTGAGCTATTCTTTTCACATCAGTTTTCGTCCTACATTTTGGATGTGATAACTAATTTTAGCATCCCAGGAGTGCCTCCAACTATGTGCTGCTCAAGAGGCAGAAGACATTTCCATCCTGTGTGGTTTAACTGGGGAATGTAAAGGAAAGTTCAGGGCCAGATGAACACATTCCTCTGAGCAAGCTGTTGAGTTCTACTGTACTTACATTTGCAGAAGTCTCTTACTGGAGTGATTAGCCATGTCATGTCCATGGGGAGCTCACACAAAAAACATCAGAACTGTTTATTGGATGTGATGAAGTAGCTAATTAAAATAATTTGTTTTGTCATTTAAAAAAACAACAATGCTTTCTCATGTCCCAACTGCTCTTGACCGATAGTTTTTATTCTATGAGTTTCTTAGCATGTCTGGAGCACTAAGTTTGCATTTTGGAATGGTCAGTAACAAAAACTGTACAAAGAAAAATCTGGATTACTCGTTCCACAGACTTTTTGACAAGATTAGCTGAATTAATAGTAACCCTGCCATTTATTTGGTGGGTTACTTTCCAGGGGAAGGGTGATTACTGTCTTGGAAAGAGGTTTGCCTCCACTGTACAGCATAAATTCATCATCTGACTTTAAATCCCTCTGCAGTTCCTCTGCTCTTTATTCCAGGGCTGAGTCAGTATTAAATCCAATTAAAAATTTCTTATTTGTAATCACCAGAATAAGATTTAATTGTGAGTGTGCAGTTCTTCAGTCACTTACCTTTTTAGTTCTTCACACCACTCAAATGTAAGTCATTCTCAGAGCAGGGAATTTTCTTTAAGTAGGTTAGGAAGGCAAAATCTTTGTAACAGTGATTTTTCTGAGAGACATTCAGGCAAGCAATTAGAAAATATTATTTTAACTCTGTGGTAGTTAACAAGGACAGATATTTTTTCTGTAGGTTTTATCTTCTGCCCATGTAATTTAATAATTTTTCCCATGTAGAGTGTTTTCCCATGTGTTGTGGTTGTGTAGCATGCTCTCTGCACAGGAGAAGAGTCTACTACCAAAGAAATTGTAGTGGCTTAATTGCAAACTTCCACTGTTGGCCCAAAATAAGTAGAACATTAAAAAAAAAAAGTCCTTCATGTGCAACTTGTTTCACTGAAGCCTAAAGCAGTTTCTTCCATATTGCAATATCTTCCCAGCTGTACAATTCTCAACAGAGCAGCTCTACAAAGGAGACCAGCATCACAGTTCTAGAAAGAGGGCAGATTTAACCTCCTTCCCAGCACTCGTGAGGGTGTATCATTGCATTTTGGAGTCAAAATGTTGTTGGTCTTTTCTAGGCAAGGTAATTACTCAATGCCTGACTTACTGGTCAAACCAAGCACAATGACAGCAGATTTTCTTGGGGGAAGGTCATAGTGTTTTTAATTTCATCTTAAAAGCACTAAAAGAGTAACAGGAAAGAAAATAATTGATTTTTTTTTAAGTTTTGTTTTTTTAATGGCAAAACTTTTGTGAAAGCATCTTCTAAAGGTATTTTGAGGAAAGGGCAGGGAAGCATTCTTGGAACCACTCACAGGAATGTTAAAGGTCTGATCCAATGACACTAATAAAGGTCTCAACTGTATTTAACCTACCAGTTACAGTTATGTCTTGCTTATGCAAAAGGCCAAAGAAAAGGGTAGAAAGACAATTGGCATTAAATCAATAGAAGAAAAGGGATACCATTTTTCTTTCTCTTAAAAAATAGTTTTCCTATTTTTCTTGCTCTTATTAAGTAAAATTATCACTGAGCAGAGGAATTAACGTTGCAAACTTTGTGTTGCACATCAAGAATCTCCTGCTTTTATCTTAAATAATCTCTTGCATTATTGTACAGTATTTTTATTTCTTGCCATTTTTCAAGACTATATCATCATGCTTCAAACTCTGTACCTGGTGTCATTTAAGTGATTTTAAGGTCAGTAAACTGAAATTATTTCAAAGTTGATAATTAAAAAGAAGTACAATAGATTATATTGTTTGAATTAAGGAAAAAAAGGAGTTTACCTAGACTCCTATAGGTTATTTTGGTTTTAATTCTCTGTCTATAAATTTTATTGGCATCCTCTTGAAAACATTTTTTAGTTTTTTTGTTGGCTGGAGCTTAAAAAAGGGCTAATCTGGTCCTTCCTTTTTGCAGTGCCCATTAATTGTTGAAGCAAAGGAAAGTCTGAAGCAGTATGGAGGCAAGATTAAAACATATTATAAACTTCTGCATAATTATGCAGGGGCATGCAGGATGAAAAAAGTTATGTTCTTTCCCCTATTTATCCATGGAAGGGAAAAAATTCTCTTTTGGACTCCGAGTGCAAATTTTAATCCACCCTTAACAAGGTTTCATTCTCAAAAATCGGCTTCTAATATTTTCATTCCTGCAGGTGGATTTTGATGTGAAATACTCTGACACAGCTGCTATTATTTTTATTCAATTTTGTAATTCCCAAAATATGCAGAACCTTTTAACAAACAGATTAAATCTAAGCCCTTGCCAAGATACTGCATTTTCCTCACAGCCCAACCGTGATAAGTTCTGGTAGCAACAGGAGTATTTTAGATGACAGCCTGGACCTGAAGAAATAAAATCACACTGTCACTCAGTTTAACTGTGAGGAGTCTGTTAAATTCCACAATATTTGTTCTGGGAAAGTGGAGGTGAGACAACAGAATACAGCTTGAATTCACAGAACTTTTTTCTCAAGGAGAGGAGATAGTTGGAAGTTCTTGTGTTCCCTTAACCTGCTATTAATTGTTGCTGGGAGCACATGAATGAGCTGATTCATGACCCTTGGAGGGTCCATGCAGCTCATCATTCCCCACAACACAGTTCAGGTGCAGTTAGCCCTGATTTACTAGGATTTAAGCATTGGTTCTTTGAGGCTTTTTGCTAATAATTTCCATATTTGTCTTGTAAGTTGAAGACTTCCAGGTTTTCTCTAAAAGTGAGAAAGCAGTGGGTCTGTCAAAGCTAGGACAGTATTTTGGGTGAAACTTTAATTCTGCTTTTGGGTCAGTGCAAACTGCTCTCCACTGAAGACATAGGTGGTGACACAGGTGGCAGCACAGGTGTCAGGCCGGCTGACAGCACAGAAATGAATTCTACCTTCCAGAATTAGTTGGAAGTCTGGGGAATGATCACAAAGATGAATGCTGTACATGGGTTGTCAAAACCAGAGTCCCACAGCTTGCTGCGATCAAGCATTTTGAAGCCCCTCTTTAACAGGATGAAAGAGTATGTGAGTGTTAATTGGATTCAAAATCATTTAGCCATGAAGGCAGACAAATGCAGGATTGCAAGTATTCTGGCTTAAGACTTTGCTTGAGAGTTCTAGCACTTTTTTTTAATGCACTACCTCTAAGAGATCATCCTGACTTGCACTTGCTATTAATCAGTGCTGGCATTACCCAGAGGAGCATGCAAAATGGCATCCAAAGCATTAGTGTATCGATTAGAATTAATCAGGAAAGCGTTCCTTCTGAAGCTACATGCTGCATGAACAACCAGAGTGTCTAAACTACCTCTCCTAAGTTTCCATGACAACTGGATTGTGGCTTCTGAAACCTAGAGCCTGGCCAACTGACTCCTGGATGGGGGGCTTAAGAAAGGTTACAGAGAAGTTCTTTGGCTTGATTGGGACCTAGCACTTCACCCTTGCAGGGCTGGGAGAGGCCAAAGATTGTCTCCAGCACACTTCAAAAGACTAAGTATGAAGAAGCCATTTGAAAATTTAGCCCTTGGTCTCCTGTGTAAACCTGAGCTCAGGTTCGGTCAGCAGGATTTTCTGTTTTGGAGGAGAGCCTTCTGAGAGAAACTCCGGAAGTTGCCCTGCCATTCTTCAAGCAACTAATTCTTTCCAGGTGCCATATCCAGGTCTGAACTTCTCTGAAGTCTGAAAATATTTGTATCTAGGATTTTGGATGACTCTGTCTAAACTGATGTATATTGCAGATTCTAGATATTTGAGCCAATTTCTTTCTTACTGCAACTTCAGTGAAAGACCTGATGGATCTGACTTGTAGCAAGACGCTGAGCAGTGCCTAAACAATACAACATAGTGTGTTGCTTTGCAGCATAAAGGTTTAAATTAAAATGTTAAACTGCATCATTTTTTGTTACTTGAGGCAATATCCAGAGAGATCATTGTGGTTATTATGGCCACTGTTGTGGTAGAAATAGGCCATGATGTTGAAGGCTATGTGATGATAGCCCTGGGTACAATAAGTGATGCCTTTGTCCTTGCTGCCTTTGTCAGCTTACTGGGCTGATCGATCACTCTGTAGAGTGCTTGGAGGTCATGCAGAGGATAACAGGAGTAATCTGTTACCTGCTATTGTTTGCTTTTGGTCCTATGTTTCACAAATGCAGAATGGTTGAGGTTGGAAGGAACCCCTGAGACTGAGTAGTCCAACTTCCCTTCTTGATGCACGTTGAGCTAAAGCCAGTTACCCAGAGCTATACCCACTCCCATTTTAAATACCTTGAAATAAAGACTCCATAAGATTTCTGGGCAACTTGTTTCAGTGTTCAGTCACCCTTCAAGAAAGTAAGCTTTCTCTTGTGTTTTAATGGAATTTCTGGTCTTTTAGTCCAAGAAAAGTGCCTTGTGCTTGCCTGTTGTCCTTTCATTGGCTATCCCTGTCCAAATCTGTCTCCTTTTCATTCACCCATAACGTATCAACACTAATAAGATCCTTCCTGAGCCCCTTCTTCTCCAGGCTAAGCAATCCCAATAGTCTCAGCTTCCTATCATATGTCAGATGCTCCAGTCCCTAAATCACCTCTGTGGCTGTTTGCTGAACTCCTGCAGCTCATGTCTGTCTTGCGCTGGAAAGTACTGCAATGGACCCAGTTCTCCAGAAGTGTCTCTCCAGTGCTGAATAGTGAGGAAGAATTGCCCCTTTGATCTGTGGTTTCCAGTGCAGCCTGGGGAACTGTTGGCTTTTCTTGTCACTGGGGACGTGTTTCTAGTTTAGGCTCAGTACTTTGTATGTCAGGACCCACAGGTTGTCTCCTGCAAAGCCACTTTCTGGCCTGTGCTGAAGCATGAGGTTGTTCACTCTGAAGAGGCAGTGCTTTGCATTTCTTTTTCTTGAACTTCATGAGGTTCCTGTTGACCCAAATTTCCAGCCTGTCAAGACCTCTCTCAGTGGCAACCCAACT
The DNA here is from genome assembly GCF_029207755.1 of Chamaea fasciata. Taxonomy (NCBI): domain Eukaryota; kingdom Metazoa; phylum Chordata; class Aves; order Passeriformes; family Sylviidae; genus Chamaea; species Chamaea fasciata. The sequence goes on along the minus strand of NW_027094088.1, from coordinate 15,309,119 downwards.
GTTCTGTGTATCAATTGCTGGAAGCGTGTTGATAGTGCAGCCTGTCCCATGGTCCAGGTCATTAATGAAGGCAGAAAACACTATAAAAGCAGAGGTGTACCCCTAGTGACTGGCTTCCAGGTGGACTCGGTACACTGATGATAACCTTCTTAGCCAGTTCACCTCAGTGCCCACTCACAGTCTGTGCTTACATCAGTCAGTGACAATGGGATGGGAGACAGTACTGGAAACCTTATCAAAGTCAAGATAAGCAACAGCCACTGCTCTCCTCCTCAAGCAAGCCTATCATCTCAGCACAGAAACCTGTCAGGCTGGTGAAGTGTGACTCCAGTTATGAGGAGGTTCTGTACGTGGTATTTCCCCATCTATCCCAAAAGATGACTGAAGCAGCTTTTTGTTGCCTTGCTAAAATGCTTTCTAAAGTTAGATTCATAACATGTAGGCCACTGATAGAAATTTAATAACGCTACTAATAATTATCATCTAATGCATATTGGTTGTGCTGAAGTAGATCTTGCTGATGCTGCTGCCAGGTAGTGAATATGTAGTACAAGGTATGCAAATGAGTATGGCTCTGTGTAATACAGAGTGTTGTATAGAAGGTCTGGAAGTCAGAGTCTCAAATCTGCCACAGAATGGTGGTAGAACTAATTCCTATCCGAATTTGCCCACAAGTGTGTCTGCTGACCCTCAAGCTACTTTTAGTATCCACAATATATACACCAGTTAACCTCATCTTTGTCTCCAAAGTTAGAGGCTGATACTTTGTATTTCTTCTCACATGAATCTCTGTATCTCAGGCAACCTATTGTAGGAATTTGTACCACGAAGTATGAATATATTTTGTAATGAATCTGGGCTTGAGTGAGTCTGCCTTTTCCAGTCTTACGTTGTAGTGATATAAAACACCTGCTTGGCAACAGCTCTGGGAGTTAATAAAGTTTCTGTGGTAAACTATGAGAGGCCTGAGAATCTCAAACTAAAGTTATTGCACCAGTAACTCAAAAAAGCAATTCCTAAAACTCCTGGCACATTTATCCAGAGGGTTAGCAGTAGCACAGGAATGGAAATCATTGTTGAGAGCCACTGCGTACTTGGAATTAAAATCCATCAGTCTTCTGAAGCGGAGGAAAACAATTTTCATGACATACAGATGCTTTTGTATTTCATAATCAAAAATAATCTAGGGTTGGTTTGGGCTCTATTTGTAGGGAAATTCATATCCTCTAATCCTTATAATATACCTAAGTTGAGATGACATCAGAAGTAACAACTGACACAGAAGCTAGGCATTTAAAATACTCTCAATGCTTTATGCTAGTTAATTTCAGCAAAAGTAGCTTTATCTTTTGGAGGAGCGGGACAGAAACAGAGCGAGGACGCCAACATCCTCCTCTCAAGTGGGAGCCTAGAGCATAGAAGGTGGAAGATGAGATGTGGAAATGAAAATAACTGTAAACAAAAAATGAAATTTAGCAGTCTATTTTCACTCTTCTCAATGGAAAAAGAGGGAGGAGGACACCTAGTAAATCATTAAAAAGCTGTGTTTGCTTTTCTGAGTTGCACACTGAACTGCAATAGCTGCCACCGGGATCCTTCTGCAGCCCTTTCTTAGGACTTTTCTTTAGGTCCTTCACATACCTGTTGGCAGCTTCCTTGCCTGCTGGGAATTTTGTTCAGTTCAGTGAAGCATAAGGACACCACTGTGTCCCTGAGGAGACAAACAGCATGTCTACCTCTGGAACCAAGAAAAGTCTCCTAGCTTTTGTCACAGTGTAGGGTTTGCAATTTGGGATTGATCCATGCTCATAGCGGGCACAAATGACGGTCAATTGGTGCAAATGTCATACGCACATGTTGTTATATTTCTGTTCAGAAGGATATCTTAACTTCACAATGTCCAAATTTTGACATGCTTCTGTAGAAAGAGATGCCAGGTAAATTGTGTAGCTCCTTGTGCTCAGAAGATCTGTCCCAAATGGTTCCCTTCCCTGAAAAAAATATGTTCTTTTTCACAGCTCATGGAAAAGCACAAACACATATACAGGGACGCAATGGGTGTACTTGACAAGGAAATCTTTTTATAAGAGCAATAAAAAATGAGAGGTTTTGTCAAAGGGCAATGAAAAAATTTCTGACAACTAGAAATAGTCTTCCCCTAAACTGCTTAATATTGGTGTTTAAAAACAACTTAAGGAAACACAATAAGATTTTGTTCTCATCTTTCAAAAGTTGCAGCTGGAGCTGCATTTCGAAATAGGCTTTGTTAGGCCCTATTGGTTTGCTAGACTCCAGCTGACCACTTACAGTATGCTATAAAGAGGCTTTTTCCTTAGTGCTAAATTCTTCCTGTAACAGAAGAGAAATGTGAAAAAATAAATTAGTGGTGGCTGGGCGACTTTACAGAATGTCTTGTCACTGATCATGTTTATGGTTAGTGAGCAGGCCCTGATAAACTGGAGTGAAACGGGATGGGATCCGCATCACTGCTGAGGTAATACGTGCCTCTTGGGAAGCAGCCCTTCGCAAATGGTGTCAAGTGGTTTTACTGGCAGCCTGTGCCCAAGGATGAAAAGGGAGATGGGCCAGACCATTTTGCTGTACAAGTATTTAATTCCCCACCATTTTCCTTGCAGAATTCCCAGTGTATTTGCAAAAAGACAGATACTTGTATTTTTGCTGTCTATCTTTAGACATGTCTTGTGGGATACAGAATTGGAATCAGGAGCCTAGGAATTCTTCTTGGGCTCTCTGACTAGAAGTTATTTCAGGTAAAGCAGCAGACACAGCTGATCAGAGGGCAGAAGGTGGATGTTAAAGACAGCCAGGCATTGATATCTTCTAGCATCTCAGGGAATAAATTAAGTTCATTCAGGCTTTTTGTTCTCATTTACTCTTGGCAACGAGCAGACTAAGTTGAAGCACTCTTGGAGTGTGGATGTAATCTCCAGGGCTGCTAATTCATTTCCTTGATTTACTTGCTGGGAATTTTTGTCATTTGGGAGGGAGGTAAGTAGGAGAAGAGGGACAGGAAGTGGAGGAGGAGAAATGGCATGTTTTAGATGTGGTGCTTCATGCACAGGTAAATGTTCCAGCCAACTGCCTTAGAAGCAAAGTGTGTTACCTCAACCAGTGATGCAGTGCTGGGAATTAGAGCTATTGTGCAGCCCTGGAGATTGCCTTATTTCCTGAGTGACTAAGAGACTTTTTGGTGAGACTCAGGAACATTATTTAAAGGGGGTGTGCATGTGTGCTACAGATTTCACAGCTTGCTTTTGCAGAGAGTTAAGCTTCCTTTAAACAGCAGGCAGGCATCTGAGGGCACAGAAGTGTGACGGAAGAGAGCAATAAGCTACTGTTTAGTTGGGTTTCCACATCTTAGCTGGGTGGAAATCTTGGTGCTTAGAATCTTGATTTTGCAAAATCCATGGGAGGGAAAGGCCCTGACCATGGGGCACTGTGAGGGATGTGAGGACTGTGGTAGGAGGCACAGTGTGACCAGCCACAAGTACAGCTGCTCCTTTGGGGGATTTGGTATTTGTAAAGTAGCCTTTCTTACAGCTCTTCTCTTCTGTTCTTTCCTCTTGCTTTATGATGAGACCAGATGGGTGTTGCTTCAAAGGAGAGTTGGACACCTGGAGAAACCATTTCGGATCTCACTGGAGTATATTCCTAATGGGAACAAGAGCGTGGCAGCTGTGGATTCCTTTGCCATGAAGAACTGCAGTTCAGGTAACGGAGTATTTTATTGTTTCTAGCTCATAGCACTTTGATGCCTTTTTGGAGAGAAGCACAACTTCTGACTGCTGCAGAAACCACAGAAGGGAAGGTTCTTGTCAAGTAAATAATTTAAATCTAAAAAAATAAAACAGGGTCTCTCTCAGGGAGGGATCTTTTTCAGTGTTGTCTTAAAACTTTCCTTCAAGAAGTTGAAAACAAATTTGTTGGTTTGTTTTGGATTTTTTTTCCCCATTTGGAAAGAGTAGCCATGAAAATTTAATTTTGGGGGAAAAGAAACAGTATTCATCCTGGCTTGCCAGATGCATATCCTGACAACTTCACTTTTCTGCAGCAGAAAGTAGAACAGATGAAGGGTTCCTAGGCAGACATCTTGCAAGTCATCTTTTTTTTTATGTTCGTTGTTACAAATTTCAGGGTTATTTCTTAAACAACTGTGGAAAACTTGCTTCTAATAAAGTATGCCTTTCTTTGGCAATGTTCCAAAGTGGTTATTGCTGAGCAGCCCCTAATAGCTCCACGTAATGTGTGGAATTTTAATAATGGGCAACCTAAATGGGGGTTACTTTTTTAAATACAAGCTATGTAATCAATCTAAGTATGTAAATTCAGTGCTCTATGCCAGAAGCAGCTGCATATTAGTTCTACCAGTTTTATGGACTCTGTGAATCATACTGAAATCTTTAGGTGGTGTGTCAGTGAAGAATATTACTACTTATAGCTCTTAACACATTACTTTTTGTCCATTTTATTTATTTGGAGTAGTGCTGAGTTGAGCTGCATGTCCTTCTTTTCAACCTCTCTAGGACAGGGAAATGTGCTGCAGAACATACATTATTTTGGTCATTTACCTTGCTCTCCACAAAGGCCAGTTGTATTAAAGGATTTATTGCACTGTTTGTACATAAAGGTACTCTCTAAGCTCCAACACGGAACAGCCTGACATTGTGCTGGAAGCAAAGGCATGTTCAGACAGAAGGTGCCTGTTCTGCTGCTGGTGTAGGGACACAGGCGCTTTGGGAATTCAGTGCCCAGACTGTGGGCACAGGAACTCTTCTCTTGGGAGAGCACAAGGGCAAGCCGGAGGTGCCGGACTGTGAGTTTTTACCAATACCAAGCACTGCTGTGCAGATGACGGATGTCAAGGGCTGGGGCCATTAGGATACATTCTGAGCAAAAGAAGGAACAAATCTCCCATTTTGCCTGCAGATTTGTAGCAAACAGCTACTCCTCTGCCCTGCTTATAGGACACAGTGTAAGACCAATACCACCAGAGAACAAAACCACTTGTTCTCTTATTTTCATTTGGTTTAGGTCACTAAGCCTTTTGTGCGCAGCTGAAGATGTGGCGGTGTACTTTTATGAGGAAAGAGGTGGTGATGAGCAGCTGAGGAGACACCTTAAGCTTGGAGAAAATAGGGAAAGCAATAACAAAAGATTAATCTAAATCTAATTTTTCTGCAGCTGTTAGAAGCCTTTGGGCAGCTTAGCTTGGATAACTTAATGCCACCGAAGCACATAAAACATGGGTGAATTTGAGAAAGAAACTTCTGAGAAACAGAAGCATGCCTTCACCCTGATTTTTCTAAGCCTTTTGAAGACCATAAACACAACTTAAAAATAAGGTTTGCATGCAATCTTAGGAAGTTAGGCTGCCATTTCCATAGGCGCAGATATGGAAAGAATCACAGATTCACAGAATATGCTGAGTTGGAAGGGCCCATCAGGATCGTTAAGTTCAAATCCCAGCCCTGCCCAGCACACCGTAAGATTCACACCATGTGCCCAAAAGTATTGTCTAAACCCTTCTTGGACTCTGTCAGCCTTGGTGCTGTGACCACTTCCCTGGGGAGCCTGGTCCAGTGCCCAACCACCCTCTGGGTGGAAAACAACAAGGGCTTGAAGAAGGTCAAAGTTTGAGGCTGGAATTTTCTTCTGCACGTTGATGATTTCATTTTTTTGAGTTCCTAGATCAGAGAAAAGATTTTGCATAGAAAAAAAAATTGCATCTGATCTAAAAAAATAACAGTTTATATGGGGTGAATGGGAAATAAAAATTAAAAACTTAAGTAGATTCTGATGCTGATAAAATTCTGCATTTTTAAAAACCTCAAAATTGTAAAGTTCTCTATGATTATCACTTGAATATCTTCACATTTCCCTATTCCCATAATAGAAGGAAAGCTCTTACAATGTTTTCTCAGCCTTAGGATTTGAATCTGATCAAAACGCCCCTACGGTCAATACAAACCCTGCTTGTACTTCTATAGGTTTTGTCTCAGGACAGCTAACAGGTAGCATTGCCTGGACTGCTACAACCAATTGACTTTCAATTACTGACTTAAATGTGAAGCAAATTGTGTTTGTCAGTGTGTAAAACCTGAGCTATTGATTGCCTAATTCTCTTTCTTACAACTTACTATTTAAATAAGGGCAGTAGCCGAAGCAAAAGAAAATTACGGATTGCAGAGAAGTAATATATTAATTTAATAACATCAGTTAAGAAATTTGTTACTTATACAAGTAAAGTAATTGTGTCTAATTGCTTATACAGTGGCATTTTATAGTTGATGGTAATTTCTAGTAATAAAAATAGAGTTCATTTCCTAAGTAATGTATTGACTTATTTATGATATTTAATGGGTTTCTTACTGATTTTTATTGCAGTTGTAAATTAATTAATTTGCTAACTTGTTTCCAAAAGTCTTAATTAAAGTACTTACTAGTAGGCACAAGTAAATGACAAGACATTGTTTTACTTAGCAATGTTCGATTTACCAATTCTAAGTAAATTTTTACCTAAGGGGCGTGGAGACCAAATGCTTCTGAAATGTCTTAAAGGTTTAATGATGCTCCAGGGCTGTTAAAAGCCGTTATTTCAGACACTCAGCCTGTCCAAGAGGAAGCACTTAGCTTTCAAGTTTTCAAGCTCAGTAAGCAACATAAAAACCATTTATTTTGGAGAGGGGAGAGACTGTGTGTTGTTGATTAAGTTAATGCTTCTGTCCACTCAGCAAGAGCCTTTTATCAGTAGATACTGAAAGCACACAGAAACACACATTACCTTCAGAGCTGGTAGGCAGTTAGTTCTGTAATGATCTGATGGCTGTAATATGTATGCAAATTTCTGAAAGTTGAAGTTAAGGTTGTACTAAAGGCAAAATCTTTGATCTAAAGCACAGGACCTCTCAGGAAAGGAAGAATTTTGAAGATCAGGAGGTGATTTTACGGAAAAAAGAGATAGCAAAGGATGAGAAAAAATACAGGCTTACAGTGTGTCTGAAGAAATATGACTAACTGCCAGATAGAATTTTTCATGATTCCATTTGATAAATATTCTAGCAACAGATTTATGAATCAGCTGCAGGAGATCAATAAGGGCTTTCTCCAGACAGGATTGCTTATGCATCTGAATCATTACTAAAATGATGTTTCTGTGCATTCGGACAAAACCTGGATATGTATCATTTCAGTTTTCCCACGTGCTCTTTTTTGCAGTTTGTCTTATAAATTAATTTGATGACAGGATGTTGTGGTTAACTGAACTTAATGAAATAGCAGTGAGCCCCTTTTCAAAATGAGTTCTTGATGCTTCCTATTGGAAAATTGCCTAGAAAAGTTAACCTCTTCCCAACAGAAAACTGAGATCGTATCAGTGTATGAGAGAGAATCACAGAACAGGCCAGGTTGGAAGGAATCTCAAAAGAGAATCTGGTACAACCTTTTGTGTGAAAGGGAGTCTTAAGTGAGATTATCTACAACCCTGACCACCTGCATCTTGAAAACCTCCAGTGATGGAGACACTACTACATCCCTGGGGAGTTGCTCTAGCAGCTGCATCTTCTCGCTGTAAAAATAATTGCACATACATTTCAAATTGAAGCCTCACGTGATACACAGCTCATTTAGATGTTAATAATTACTTGAAAAAAATTTGTGTAACATTTGAGTAATTTTCATTTGTGTGGAATTTCAAGATATTTACAGAAGTTTTATTAAACCACTAGATTAATTGTAAAAATAGTTTGTGTTTCATTATTTTCTTGGTTATATTTATGGGATGGAGGAGAGAAGGTATGAACCTTTATAGAATCAACCATGTCATCTTATATGGTCTGGAGATCCACCTCAGTCCAGAAGTTCAGGGGAACAGGTGAACAGAACAATGAACAGTCAGCATTTTGTCATTATTATAAAACTGAAAAATAAACATGATTTAAAAAAGAAATCACAATTTCAGAAGTAGCTGTCTCTATCTGAGGTTTAGGATTAACATTTACCATAATATTACTTGGCCTATCCAGGTAATTTTTGTGTAAAAGAAGCTGGATCATTTCCTTTGGCATTAATGCCATGGTTACAAACCTTACCAAGTCAGAGAAAAGGTCCAGAGCTAATTGAAACCAGCAGGATTATTCAGTATGTTGATATTATGTTTCTTCATTAAAAATAATAAAATTAGGCAGATTGGCTGCATTTTCTATCCAGTGGCCTGTGCTATTTATACAGTTTAGCTGGTGTGGTTTTCCTGTGGGTCTAATTTCACTAAGTAGGCATTTGGAAAAGCCTTACTATTTTAAGAATATTTGCTTCCAAATGCTTTGGTGACCACCTTCTTCCTCATTCACCTCTGCTCCCTCATGAGCTATGACTGATTATTCTGACTTCAGCTTGTGTACCAAAAACTGTCTCTAACCTCTTTGTGTTTTAATCCTGTAGGGATCTTGTGTTGGAGAAAATACTGCTTTGCAGATGAGGGTGGTGTCTGTAGTGAAGTTAAATCATTTTAAAGTCACTCTAAAGTGAAAGTTATTTCACTTGTGGTTTGTGCCAATTTAAGTAAAATAAATTTAATGAACTTGTTATGGGGCTTATCTTTGTTTTCACTTTCATCTTTTTAAAATGAAGTTATTGTAACACTAGGAATAAAAAAATTAAGCAAATTTTGTTTTAATACTGCTTCCAGAAGAGGCACAGTAACTCAATTAGTGGTAGAGTAGCTTCTTGCAGTAATGAATTAGTGATTATGCATTTCTGTTATTGGCTGTGAACACCTACTTCTTGCAGAGCCAGATTTAGACAGTGCTGGTGATGTTGAATAATTTAATCTATTTAGAATCTTCATGTGCTCATCAAAGGAGCAGCATGGGGGAAGCAAACCTGAATATCTAGAGAATTTGGGTTTCGTACGTCTGCCATGCCAGTTTGGTGATGAATGGGACATAATGTCCTATTGCTTTATTTAGTAATCAACTAGCCATATATTTGGGGTTGTAAGATATGGAGGAGGGAGATATAAAGAAATGTTTTAGGTGGGGTAATAATGCACTTAAACTTGTCTTTAAAATAAATGTTTTCATGTAGAAGGCAGAAGGGCTTGAATCTGCCACAGCAGCTCCAAGTAGGTGTGCCATACCAGAGTGAGCAAGTTCATCCTCTCTAACTCAGAAAAGGTTAGGTGACTTGGATTAAGAAACAGAATTGAGAAATCTCAGCCTTTAAAATCCAAAGCCTTAATAGTCTGAAGAGAAGGACCTGCTCGGGAGACTTGGCAAATGTTGGCACTTGTGGGTCTTAAGTACTTTTTAACACCTTGAAGAATTGGCCAATACATTATATTTTTAATGCTGTATATGATTTTTATCCTGACCTTCTCCTTTAATTAAGGCTTATTTCAACAGGGGAGCCATTGATTCAGTGAAAGAAAATGAACTCTGTAATCTGCTTTCCCCAAATTGAACTTATTTTTATTACTATTAATTGCTGCCACTTACTTCTTGTGATGTTTTAACTGCTTGAATTTATTGAAACAATCATAGGATTTGCTATTATCACTTGAGAAATGGTAAGGACAATGATGATTTACAGATGACCCGATGATTTTAAGCCGGTATTACTCCAGATTCAAAGATTTATGCAATCTGACTCCACTTGTGTAAGCAGATGACAGTCTCACTCTTTTTCTCTCCATAATAAACCCCAAAAGACTGCTAGCCTGTAACAGAGGGGCGTGGAGATCCTTGATTTTGCAAAAGAAAGAGTCAGGGATAGTTTTGCTCTGAATTTTGGTTTATATCCATGAAGTTCTCTATTAGCTGTAGTAAAGTTTTGTTGGTTCAAGTGGGACTGATGTTTGGAGTTGTTAAGACCCGACTATGCAACTTGACTCATGTTTGTGAAGAATTGCAGTGGTCTTTGTGAAGAACTGAGAGACAGTGGGGAAGCTTAGAGAGTCAGAACAGAAAGATGATTGTGCAGAAGGGAAATGAGTCAGACGGAGACAGCAAAAGAAGAGAAACAGAATCCCAGAATGGTTCAGGTTGGAAGAGACCTTAAAGATCGTCTAATTCCAGCCCCTCTGCCATGGAGAGGGACACTTCCCACTAGACCAGGTTACTCAAGGCCAGCCCGGCCTTGAACACTTCTAGGGAGGGGGCAGCCACAGCTTCTCTGGGAAACCTGCTCTAGTGCCTTACCACAGTGAAGAATTTCTTCCTAATATCTGATCTGAACATCGTCTCTCTGAAGCCGTTCCCTCTTGTCCTGTCACTGCATGCTCCTGTGAAAAGTGGCTGCCCAACTTTGTTGTAGGATCCATCCAGGTAATAGAGAGAGAGGGAGAGATGGTGATAAACCGCTAACGCTGAAAACAAACGACAGGTTATCAGGCAGGAATAATTGGTCTAGATGGTGGAAATGATTAAAAAGTTTGACCAGTTAGAAAGTGATTGGAAGAAACATTTACAATCCAATTAATTAACTGGAGCAATCAAGCTTAATCTGATAGTCACTCAATCAACCAGACTGAACTAACTAGGTGGATAATCTGTTGAACCGGCAAAGAAACCGTGTGAGGGAAATGCAGTGAATTGTCAAAATTTAATGAAGTGCACAAGAATTAATCCATTAACATTTAAAATTATCAAAAGCAAAGATAAATATGTGGGATTTGTATCTTCAGAGGGAAACTAGTCCCTTTTCGTGGCACAACTCACCAGAGCCTCAGAGGCATTAATGAGCAGAATGGGTTTTGCAAGATGAAGAACAAGAATGAGGAGAAGATGGCACAATAAGGAAAGAAGGTATTCTGTGCTTGCTTGAAAATGAAATAATGCCAAGAGCAAGAATCTTATATTTTTAAAAGCCTGCTTAAGTGTCACACAAATACAAATAGTGGCTACTGAGGTCGTTACCACTTCTCTGTAGTAATGCAATGCATATGAAATTGAAAAAAATGTGTAATTCCTCCTCTTTCTTCACAGGGTAGAGTCCTTTAGATTTTGGCTCAGGGTACTTCTATACCTCAGGGCTTGTTCTCTGAAATGTTCAAGTCCAGATTGTTTTTTTGTGTCTGAGAGGTCTCACTGTAAATCTGCCCCTGCTATAAAACCCTGTCCAGCTCTTCCCTCTTTTTGTCCAAAGCCTTCCCCTTCCTGGCTTAGGAGTCCTACTTGCTTTATCCTGCTGTTCTGTTTCTCCTAGGTCTACTGCAGTCAGCTTTCTGAGCAAACCAAATGCTAAATCAACCCACAGGCATGGTTTTTTACAATCTTGCACTGTATCCAGCATGGGAGAGGTGTGGCACCTTGGTGCCAACACTGATGGATGCAGTAACACTCTGCAGTAAGAACAACTCAAACCAAAAAGCCTAGATCTTGTAATTCCAAATTAAATCTATAAGCCCTAAATAGAAATGACAACTGAATAAAACTACTGGATTGGGATTTTTGTCCCCTGAAAAGTTAAAAAATCTGTAAAGGGGGACTGAAGTTTTCTGAAAAGCAGTGTGTGCCCTTTCAACAAATGAAAGTCCTTTATGCTGCATTTGGAAACTCACCACCAGTGGCTGCCCATCAGTGTCGCAGTCAGTATCATTAAACCTGTGTGTTGCAATTCTTTTACTCTGAAGCTGTGAAAAACGTGAGGAGAGAGGGGAATGTTTAAAAGCTGCCAAGTGACTTAAGAGCACAAATTAATGGGAACCACACTCCTTAGTCCCCTAGGAGTTCTCAAAAATGCCATCATTACTGCCTGGCACTGAGGCATGCCTTCCATCATGAGGATGAGAAGGGAGGCAGCTTTACCAAGTGCCTCCATAAATGAGGTGTACAGGGCTTTTATGAATTGAGCCTTTGAAAGCCCTGCTAGCAAGGCTTATTGATCCAGAAGTCACACATGGATGGCAAGATCTTAAATTGCAGTCAGTTTTTATTACATGAAAGAAATTTTGAGAATATACCTTTTCCCCTCCCTCCCTTTTTAAAATTACTGCCTGCTGAAGTTTTCTATAACTGGGAGGTTGCAAGCAATTAAATGAGTCAGCTGGATCCTGCGTCCAATTCCAGACTGAAGTGTACTGCTCTTGGAACATGATTGATGGAGTATCAGTGAATTTGTAAGCATAGGAAGAGGTTTGGAGGTGTTTTTCAGATCTACAAGGAAATATAATTTAGTCAACTCTGTAAGAAACATTTATCATGTTCCAAAAATATCGTCAGCAGTAGATCTTTCATTTGGCGTGAATACAGATGAACAATGCAGCTATTTGGACCTAAAAACTTTGAGAACTGAGAAGCAGTCTGTCTGGTTCTGTGAGATGATGAGTTATGCCATACTGGGATCTAAGCTATTTTGGTGGAATTCTGTGCACCATAATCCAGAGTAAACAATTTCTTGGAGACTACAGAATATTCCCTGCACTTAAACCCAAATTATGGACTGGATTTTTTAAGCATCGTTTAGAGCTGTAAGCAGCAACTGCATAAATCCAGCATCAGGTTGTGCAGTTAAAAAAAAAAAAAAAAGAAATTTCAATATTTCTGTAATATTATCAGTGTTGCTATTGATTTCTAAAAAGACACAAAGACACTGTTGTCACTTTAAGGCCTCATGGAATAACAGTGTATGTAGACATGTTCATGAAAATCAGTTACTGAAACCATAGCAAAAAGAAAGCGATTGCTATAAGTGCCGAAACATTAAGTGCAAAGTTTTGGCAACTGTGTGAACTCAGCCCTCTTGTGTACTCTTGTTGTACACATCAGTAACAAAACAGTAGCAAAATGACTCACCTGTCTGCAAAAATTGCCAAGTGTCTTTAACAGCCAAGATAAGGAAATATTTCTTGCATGGGAACTATTTTCCAAAGCAAAGGAAGTGAGTAACTATGCAGTTAAGTGAGTAACTGTAACTTGTGAGGAGTTTCTGCCAGTGAAATTACTAAAGTACATTGCACATCATCCCAATAATTGTTGGATCCTCAATGGTTTGCATCAGCTGAAGATCTGCCCCTGTATATTTATCAAAGCTTTTGAAAAAGGAGGAGCCTTACAAGAGGTTTGATAGCAACATTGCTGATTTCGCCTTCAGTTTCTTCGTCATTGCTCGTGAGCCCACAGCCAAGTGAAGAGTTAGGTTTAAGTTACAGCTCTTCTTTCACTGCAGATAGAGGAGGCTGAAGCTGATACAGGATTTGCAATTATACATATTACTGTACCGTTATATCAGGTTTTTTTAATTAATGACTGGCTAAGACAACTGAGAAATACAAATAACCTTTTCTGTTCTATGTTGGAAAACTTCTACTCCAAGAGATGTGTGTACTGTCATGTTTGCACAGAGTGCTTTGCCATGGTCTTCTGTGTTTATGGTGTTTGTCTTCTGTTTTCTTCGGACTTCATCTTTGGAGCACCTTTAGCTTTCTCTATTCCCAAGTGAAATCAGACAATTCTTCTCATGTGGACAAGCCTAATTCTCTTTCTCTTTAGTCATAAAACATTCCTGCCGGTGTAATCTGATCACAAAACCTTTAGGGCAATTTTTATTCCATTATAAGTTTATATTGTAGCAAGGAGTCTTTATCTTAATTGTTGATTTGTAGAATGTGGACTAATTTGTGGCTTCATGTAGCTTCCCTCAGATTATAATAAATGTGCTTCTTCTTGCTGCTTTAGTTCCTAGCAGTACTAGGCACCAGCAGTAATGTGTTACAGTTGTCTTTCTCAGAACATTTCTCCCTGGTTCATATTACTTTTTTTGGTTTTCAGGTAAACAGTGCCTTCCTTTCCTGGACAATTAGAGTAATTGCTGAAATGAAACTAAGGTGTTATGACGAGGCAGATGCCACCAAATGTTAATCAGTCATGCAAAGTACCTCTTCCTACATTGGAAGCCAACCATGATACTGTTCTGTAAAGCCTGAAAGAGTTGTTTATTACGGTTTCCATTTATTCATATTGCTATACCATCTCAAAACAGTAGTCTCAGATGAAATTACAACAGTCTGTTTTCCAGTTTACAGAACCAAACAGTGGACTTGTCCCTTTCTCCCTATTTCTTTATTGAAATAGCATGTAGGTGACATTTTTTTTAGCACGTCCACATTCTGCTGATGCTGCCTGCTTTTTTTGGTGTTTGAAGAAAGGCCAGAAAATATTTTCAGTGGATAGAAGAAAAAAAAAATCTTCCCCTAAACTCCAACTTGCAAAGCTAATTCAGTTTGCAATTGTAAGTCTAGACCTCAACTGAACTGTTGGGAAATAAAATCTGTATAATAAACCAGTCATCTAATTCACAATATCACAAAATTCAATCTCCCTAGGCAAGATTTAGTTCAGACATTCAGGTGCTTTGTTGTATGAAGTTAGACAAGATGGTATTTGTCTTTTGTGACTTCAGCTATCTGAAAGTTAGGCATCATGTCAAAGCTGGTCTCTAGGGTCCCTCTGTAGTCAACAGAGAGAAAAAGAGGCACTTCAGAGGGCAATTCATTCCACCTTTAACATCATCACATCATCAGAGTGTCAGAAAGGGGACAATGCTTTGGTTGAAGAATTGTTGTCTGGGATTTCTAACAGCACTATCCTTTTAAAGCCAGTGGGTGCTTTAATACCTGTAATCTATAAAGTCTGCCCACCGCTTCCTCACTTGCGAATGAATAGGGTCAGGCAAGGAATCTTTAACAAACACATTCTCTATTGAACATTCTCAACACTCACTGGTTACCATGCCGGATCAATCATTTTAGAGTAATTATTTTGCAGGAGTTTATTCAAGGTCTGTTAGAATAAACCCTGAAAAAAAATTGAATGATTGTTGAGTGCAAGATTAATGGTACTATCCAGGCATACTTTACAAAACCAGCATTACCAAAACAAGCTTCATTCATGCAGCTTTTACAGGGTGCTTCCAGTCAGACCTAGAAGCTTCTCTGCACTGGGAAACCTGTATGAATTATAAACCAGAAATCAGCCCTGTGTTTTTCAGGCTCTCTAGATATTTTATGAATGGGTCTAGAAAAGAAGGCATATTTCCAAAAAAACAGCAAACAGTTCTTTCACAGGGAAGAACATTCAGATGCAGAAGTGGTTAATGAACAGTAATGTGGTTGTTGGTAGCAGCAGAGCTACAACCCAGAGCCTTCTTAGGAGTCCTGTAGATCATATTTGAGGCCTCAGTGAAGGCTTTTTGAAAAACCTACTTAAATTGAGTTGCAATTGGAGATTGGCTCCCATGCTGCTTTCCAAAGAGTGGTAATAGAAGATCCACATTAATTTTTCACTTACTTCCTTACCAGGAGGTGCAATTCCTTCTATTGCATTATCTTGTTTATTTTTATTACCCTTGTGAATGACTCTGTCACTTCTGTTTAAGCAGAAGCAGTAACTCAATCCCTTAATACAGCCTTAAACAACATTGCTTCTAAATGAGGTTAAGATCTATATTATATGCAGCATTTGTCTTGAACCTTAATTCAGCCTGCTTCTGAAAGGATATCTTGTTACATTCAGGAGTAGGTAATTTCAGATCCAGTTCCTGGTAATCACTGAGTTCTAGACTAAATTTCAACTGACAGGACTTCTTAGGCATGATGCACTGTTAAGATGCATGTCACAGAATTTCTGTTCCATTATATTAATGTAATCAATGTTTCTTCTTTACCAGAAAGATTTAAACCAAAGTTTTCTACTGAAGAGAAAATTGTACCAAGCGTGGTGTTCTTTGGGGCTTTTTGCTACATGACCATTCTGTTTTAATAATATTAAATACTATTTAAAAAAAAAAAACCCTTCAATAATTTCCTGTACATAACCTAATCCTTTTATTTCCATCTTTGATTTAAAGAGAGGTCCCTTTTGTGCAGCTCCAAGCTGAGCCACAGTTGCCTTGGAGCTTGACCATACTTGCAGTTTCTTTTTTCCCATTCCCCTAGGTTTAGAATCAGACTTGATCTGAATATCTCAGACAAACACCAAACTGTGTTTGAGTTTTCCCAAAGCTGCAAAGGTAATGGGAGTTAGCAGTCTGATGTTCCACAGTATGCCCTCTTTAAAAAAGGGAATTACTCCCTCTTCCACAAAGTGCTTTGCACGGGCTGGTAAGAACATTATCACATATCAGAATTATCTCACGTATTAGAATGACGGTTTTTGAAAGGGACTAGGGGAACAGCTTTTCAGCGGGTCACATGAGTCTGGGAGATGCTTCAACGCAGCCCAGAGAGCAGCTGTCATTTGAAAAGGAGAGAGGGTCTCATAAAATCCTTGAGTAGGTAAGAACTGTTGTACTGGTGTCACCTGTCTGACTTTGCCTGAAATAAATTAGGGCATACTTGCACATGCTGCTTGATCAGCAGATCAGGAGGGAGAGCAGTGGTGAACAGATGGAGGCAATAACCTCTCCTGCCAGTGCAGCTGGGGAGGGATGCCTACCTGCAACCAGAGGGACTTACCTGTACCACAGCTACAAATAACTCCAGGATCTCACCAAGGTCTACTTTAACTCATTAGTGCTGACAGCTGAAGTGTTGTTGCTAAGGCTGGAGCCATGCACTGCCAGGGATTTGTGGAGGGGGTGCCCTCACCTTGTGAATTTGAGACAGCATAGTTGAAAGTACTTGGGGTCTGTTGACTCACAGTGAGTAACATCCATAGAAAAGCATAAGAGACAGACTCTGTCTTGTTTGCAGTAGTTGGGCCAAATACTCAGATCTCAGTGCCCTTCTGTGATGTTTCTTGCTGCAATTTCTTCAAGGAGCTCTGTATTTTATCAAGTATCTGTAAGGCTCAGAGATGGGTCTTTCATGAAAGCACTATTTCTGAGAAATAAATCATGTTTGTATAGCATCTCTCTACCTTCAAATGCGTGTGTCCATTTAAAAGATATTTGGGTTCGCACTTGGTGCTGTTAGGTTTCTTTTGCTGTTTTCCACTATAATGAAAAGCAATTTCCACTTGAATTTTGGAAATCTGAGCAGTTCTAATAGTATCAAGTAACTTTGATCAGAAATTGAAAATGTATTTTCATAATCTCATCCTAAAACTGTAACAGATATTCAGTGCTTCATCTGCAGAAAATTTAGTAACTTAGCCAACATCAAAAATTGTTTGACACCAAATATACGCTGCTCAGTGAAGGTAGTGATTTATAATATTGCATGAGAGACGTTAGTATCTAATTTACTGCACTAATCAGTGAATGCCAAATCAGTTTGCAGATTGCATGTAGATCAGTTTAATCTGTCATCTTAATTGTCAGTGAAATTTTTAGTGTTGAGTTTACTTTAACTGTTTTCCATGCTGCCTCTCACTGAGATGGAAATAGCAGTATAATAACTCTACAGTGCCCACATGAGACTGTGCAGGCCTCATGGCTGGTTTTTTGCTGCTTTCCACATCTGAGGTTCCCTCAGCTAAACCTGAGATTTGCTAATATTTGCATGGTTTGATGTGTGCCAAATGGAGAGAACACTGTCAGCCCTGTCAGTGCAAATATGGTAAAAAGTTGTCTCTTTCGTGCTCTGAGTGAGAAGATTTCAGGGGACAGGACACAGCTGAAATGACCCAAAGCCTTCTCAGACAGATGCTGCATTTGCATGTGGCAATGACTCCAGTGATTCTGTCACCCTCCGTGCTTGTGATTAGCATTTGGTGATACACTCAGTATCACCTTCCACTTGAGAGCCTCTGTGGTGTCACACGGTGTAAGCAGCAGGTTCATTTTTATTCTAGCTTGTTAAAAAAAGCAACATGGTGACATAAAGCTATGCAAAGTGCAAACTTAATATGTGTTTTGGCAAAGCAAAACAAAAAAATTAATGGAAGAAACCAAGTTTTCACACCTTTTCCCTGGACTCTAGGAGATTTTTTATTGGAAAATGTGTTAAAAGACTTAAAGAAAGCATGAAATAGATGAACTGAAAAAAAATTTTGAACAATAGCAAGTTTCCTGAAGCTAACCAATGTTTTATTTCAGGTGAAATAAAATCTTTTGAAGTACTGCTGAGCAAACATTTTCCTCTACAGGGGACGTTTTCATTTTAGATAGCTCTTAAAAATGAGATTTTTTTTTCCTGTGAAAAAAAATATGCTATTCTACAAAGTAGCGAGGCCATATATTCCCCACAAAATGGTTTTTTAGGGGTTTTTTTCTGTTACAGCAAAAAGAGACTTATTCAAGGCCTTTGTCAAGCAAAGAGGCTCATCCAAGGTCACAGCAGAAGAACCATTTTGGAAATCCTGACCAACAGATTCCTGATTTGATAGGCAGCATTTCTGGAGGTGTTTTGCTAGCAGTGCAAGGTCCCTGCACACACAGATGGAGTCTGGTTTGAAGGACCCCAAGAAATGATGCTGGGCTGCTGTGTTTGGGTTGTTTTGTGCTCAGTCCTTGATTATTTTTTAATTCTTCTTCATTTCATTGAGTACTGGGGATAGGACAGCAGGCTTTTTTATTTCCAAGAATACCCTGGATGACCAATAACTTGGATTTGGCACCCTCTCTTCGTCAGGTCTCAGTTCCCTTAGCTGCCCTACTGCTCTGCTGAACAGAGAATGCAGCTGCTCCTGTGGGCCCAGAGGCCTCTGAGCTTTCTGACTCAGTCACCACTCGTGGGACCTTGGATTATTGATTTTGTCCACATTAGATGCTAGGGCAAGGCACTTTTATCATCTTTGTGGTACCTCATTGACAGACTGTTTAAAATTATATTGCTCACTAAAAAGCAGCAGTAATGACCTGTGGGATGGGAAGGGCATGATCCAAGTGAAGTTGAGAGCTTTTGCTGTAACTGCAGCTGCCCGAGAGTCCTACTGCTATCTCTCAAGAGATCCTGGAAAAGGAGGCAAGGCATTTTTCCTGGTGTAAGGGGTAGGGCAGTTGATTTTGTTGCTGGTATTTTAGTAAACTTTCTGTATGAAGATTCCCTGTGTCCTACGGGTTGCCTTCCTGGCTTTGAGATACTGCGGTGACATAAGCCAGGGACATTCTTTATGGCTGGTGAACTGCATCCACATCCCATTAAGTCAAAGCCCTGGGAGAGCTGGAAGTCAGGTATTTTAACTATTCTCTTTGTAAAAAATATATAGTAGACATATAAAACCTTTGCACTCAGTATAACTTTACTATGGCTCAGAGAGAACCATGGGCAGCTTAAGGTGAATGGAAGTACAGATACAGTGGCCAGTGGGGCAGAGTAGGAAACAGGAAGAGTGTCTGTCCTCTACAATGGTTGCCCCTGTCCAGATATCCGCTGCCAGGGAGAATTCCTAATGAAATTGTGTGCAAAAATTAATGCTAATGGTTACTTGTTCTTCTAAATTGATACTCCATGATCAAATGTAGACACGTGTAAAGTAGCTTCTAGGTCTCCCCTAGTCTAGTTTATGGCCAAAAGGAAGTTTGGTGGTTCTTTTTTTTCTTATTCAGTGCATTTGTGCAGTTTGTACTGTCAAGTGAGTCCTGTCCAGTACAGCTTGCTTACTGTAACCCTCTCCTAAACTGGTGGTCTTTTTTTGCCAATACCTTCTTTGAAACTGCACCATGACCCAGCAGATGTTTGGTGGAGTGTATACATAATTTCATTGCTTCCTGTAGCTGGTAAATTGGTTTATATTTCTCTTTTCTTAGTTCCTGGCACACCTAATTTTTTTTTGATTGCCAGTCATTTGGAATACTGTGTATGGCTGGGTATTCGAGGGTACTCTACTACCCCTGCCTGCCACAAGACCAGACTAACCCCATTTACTTGCAGTGGGGCTAGCATTTTGTATTCTATCATTTGTTTTTTGCCAAAGTGTTTATGTTTGCTACGACTTGATGAAGAGCTGTGTGTCCTCCTAATTCTTTGTTTTGTATAGCAAATTGTTGAGCAGTTAGAAAGGATTTCCCTGTCAGGAAGAGGTACATTTGCATTTTATAAATAGATTCATCTAAAATCAACAAGGTGTTATGCTTTGAAACCTACCCAGCTGGGAGGAGCATCTTACATAGTAACAGCAGTAGCAAGTTTGGGAGAATTTAATACTACTGCTGACAGTAATTAAGTGATTAATTAATGGCTAACTGAATCAGTTGGTGAAGTGAGGGGAAAACGAGTTGAAAAAGTTTTGAAAGGGAGCTTGCACTCAATAGAAAGCTTATTGACAAAGAGGATATAAAGGGATATTTTGGGTAAACATACTCTTTATGGTACCAAATTTAAAGATGACAACTGCTAAGAAAATGACTGTTCATCCTGAGTAATTGTATAAAATCTCCTGAGAGTTGTTTGCACAATCTATTCATTGAAGGGTAAAGGTCTTAGAAAAAACCTGGAGTCAGAGAGAGAGGGAGAAGTCATACTTTGTCTCCTTGATCTGTCTTTACTCATGGCAACAGTCTGTTAAAATTCTTATCCCTGTATTTAAAATCAATTTTAAAGCTATTTTAATATTATTTAACTACTCCACTCTTGGTCTGGCTGCTCTACTGCAACTGGCACCCCAAAGACATCTCAACCTCAGAGCATGGTTAGTCTCTGTACTGATTTTGGTCAACTCTTGCAATCCTCTCTGCATCTCCTTATACTTTTGGCAAGTTATCTCATGTGGAAAGCATTAATCAAAGAGTCTTCGGGCATGCCACAAGAGAGTAGGGAGTCTGCCTGAAACTAGGGTGGTGATGTTGGAATCGTAACTTTATCCCTTCTTCCATTTTTCCCTGATATCTTCAGTATGTACTTTGGGTTATACAAAGCTAATCACTTTGTTATTCACTGACATCTGGTTTTTTGCAGTAAGTGTTCCCAATTTCCATAAGTTTTGTGCACTTTCAAACGTTAGTGGAGGTCCTTGGGCAGAGATGTGGACTCTCAGATGGAGTCCTTCTCCAGGCTCTTTTTTGATGTTGAGGGCCATTGACCTTCAGCAGCTTTGCTCCTGGGATAATGTCATTCAGGCATAGCAAGGCCTTGAAGCGCAGCCTGGAACACAAGTACACAGAGCCGCGCTGGCCCTCCGTCCCTCTGGACTGGCTTCAGAGCACGGAGATGTTGGCAGTTGTTGGTGCATCCAGCTGGAAGAGTCACCCAGGAGTCACTGCATCCATAACTTCCTGCTGTTTAGCCATGTGTGGAGGTAGGGTGACACCGAGTTTCCTTTTGCTTCCCCAGAACTAAAAGCTGGAAGCATCCATGCACATTTAGTCCCTCCCCATAGCAAACCTGTTGTGTGTAGCTACTGCTCTCCCTCACCGCAAGTGTTCAAGTGCCGTTTCGCTTTGCTTATTATTTGTGGGTTTGAGGTATCGTTGCTCACTTTTCAAACAAAGTGGAAATCAGCTGCTTGATGGTTACTTGTTGCCTTCACACAACTGCAGAAGTTGACACAGTGGAAAGGGGCTCGACAGGGAACTTACTTTGCCAAGCAAGCTTCTGCTTCTACCTGAAACAGCAATTGCTCTTCCACTGTGGGGCTACTGCTTTGCACAGTAAGGGATTGGCTGTGGTGTGAGGATGAGTCCCTGCACTCTAGTGAGAGCGACCACATGTACATGCTGAGGGTTGTGCTGATTTGTGGTATTCCACCCACCACCCCCAGCAACCCATCTGTAGTAAGGCCAAAAACCTTAATACTGCTGACAGCTAAAGCAGAGCGACTGCTTAAAACAGTTACAAAAAGAGAATTGCATTTTAGAAATGAAAAATCTCATTCCTATCTAAAATGCTGTTTGAATACAGTTAAGTCTTGTATTGTTATTTGTGTTTTTCATGACCAGGCATATGAATATACCTCTCTTGTTAACTGGATTGGCAGTACTAAAGGACAGCTTGCTGAGATGTTGCTATTGCAGGGTTGAGACAGAGGTTATATATGATCTGTGTGGAATCACCTCTTGATGAGCCATGAAAATTTTCTCCTGTCTCTTCTTTTTCCTTGAATCTGGGCATCTTCAGCCCAACTGGTACAGGAAGCAGCAGGAGTCAGAGAGATAGTCTGGTTTGGGCAATTTACCGGCTCATTTATGTGTTTAAAATTGATTGACAAGTACCTCAGTTTCCTCATCTTTAAAATGTTATTGATGTTATTGGTTTTCTTGCTGGGCTGTTTTTAAGAACCAAGAATTTAAAAAAATCTACTGTGTATAGTGGTAGTGTTTGTTGTGCTTGGAACTGCAGAACTGGAAGAGGCAAAGATAACACTTACTTTAATAATTGAAAATGGATTTGAACTAAGCCTCCTAAGAGGCTAAAGGTGGAAAATTACATGTATTTCCTATCTAATCAGCTCTTACAGTTTCCCCAAGAGGCACACATGAGGTTTGGAAGTGCAATTTTCATGTCTTTTCTCCAGCAGCCTTGTTTTATTTCACATTCAGTTCCGTGTCTGATGCTGAGGTAGAACCTGTGCTAAATCTGCTCCTGTTGTCTGTAAATAAGCTTTGAGTTCTTAACCACCTCATGATTTTGTCAGCGCCTGCCACATGTGGCAAGCAGCATTTGTCTTTCAGTGAGCCAGCAATCAGTCTGCTGGTGTTTCCCATGGAAAAGATTGCTCCCTGATAAGAACTGGTCTCCAAGCCTATTCAGACCCAGAAAACTCTGGGAATAGCAGAGCTAATAATAGAAGTTGGACCTTTTTATTTTCCCTCTACGAGACATCAATTTTGGAAAATTCACGGGAAGTCACAGGGAAGAGTTTTTTGGCTTTAGTTTTTGTGGGGATTTTTTGTGGGTTTTTTTTTCTTTTAACCGGTAGCTTACTGTTACAAATATAGAGTATTCACTTGTTTTAGGAGAAACTTGAAATCTAGAGGTGAGGGGTTTTTGTTGATGTTTTTGTAATCTCACAAAGATGCAATGGTACCTAGAAGGATGCAGTTGTACCCGAGAGGAAAGGGAAACAAACAGCAAATGCAGCCTGATCTTGAAACAAGGGCAATGAAAAGCAACCAAGAGAAATGAGATTTGGGATTTTAATAAATTTACTCTATCCCACTGGATTATTCTAAGTCAGAATGTTCTTATTTATGGATGAAAGCCTTAAAGATCTGCTGTGTTAGATGAAATTTAAAAAAGGTCCAATTACTATGTATGCACAGTATTTCACACGATAAGTATTCTCCATCTCTTTTGGCCCTTTTCAATTTAGTAGATGCCACAGAATACGTAGGTATCACTGTATGATGGAAAACTGCATTTTCAGTATAAATTTCACTGCTGCTGTTTACTTGTTCACTGTTAATTTTTGGATGTGCAGTTGGAGCAGCTGTTGACTGGTAACGTGTTATCGTGATCCCTAACAAAAAAACAAAACCCAAAACAAAACAAAAAACCCCAAACAAATAAGCAAAAATCACACACACACACCAAAAAAAAAAAAAAAAAAAAAAAAAAAAAAAAAAAAAATCCACCAAACAAAAGAAAAGGTAGATAGATTTTGTGCAAGATTAATAGGGGAAAACATTATCATTTCATTTACTGCGTTCAACGATTTTTTGTTGTCTCAGGAACTATGAAGGCCCTCAGCCAACTTTCCTAATTGAAAATTGAGAAAGTGTGAAATCCATCTAACTTTCTCTTTCCACATACTTATTTCATTATAGTTTTTTAAGGAAGCAATTTTTCTCTGTAAATTCAGGGGAGATACATCACACCAACACTATTGTTGGGAAGTCATTCAGTCAAAAGGTAGGAAAAGCAACTAGACCTGGTCAAAAACATTACTGAGAGAACACTGGGGGCCTGGATAGTCTGGATGCTGCACAACTCTGGAGAGAGCTCTTGCTACTGAAATGTGGCAGTGAGCAAGTGCAGCTCCTTAGGTGTGCTGAGAGCTCGCTCTTCTATGTAAGCAATCCTGCTGGTATTAGACAATGCTGAAGGAGCAGATGTTTAAAATTTGTATACTAAACAGAGCATCCCTACTTTGAAGCAGCAGAGAGGGAAAGCACATTAGAACTGAGCAGACTGAATTATTGGTATGAGTATGTTCCAAACCAGTAAGTTCCCTCTTGAGTTTCCTGCCCAACATTTTATTTTTGTCTTAATTCAAATGTTTTTAAATTTCTGGGGTTTATGTCAGTATTGAAATGTATTGTTCAACTCATGTGTTGAAACTTCTAAAGTCAGTTTTCTAACCTAGAATTGATTTGAATCTTTCGTTCTGTGAGAACTTTGGGCATTTTTATTTTCTGGTTAGATACATTTTGAAATGTTGACGTTGTCTTTGAGATGAAAATTCTGTCTCTACGTTGCTCTAATGAGCAAGTTTTCTCTTCTTGAAGTAGCTCACTGTGGGAATGCTGCACCCTTAGTGTGCAGGGCAGGGGGTACTTTCTCAATGGGAAGCTATTTGCTGCCCTCTGTCCTGACTTCATCAGAGGTATGTTCATTTTATACTGTAAATTATTCAAGCTGCACTGTGAAGACACAGTAAATAATTTCCTTATAGGTTTTTTCATGCCTGTTATCATAGCATCTTAGTTCCATACAGGTGTTAATGAAATTAACATCACAGAGCTCTTGTGATGAGTTTTTTCCCATTTATGTTTAGGAAGTGAAGTAAGAAGATTAAAGGCAGTTTATGTAACTGGAAAAATGGGTGAGCTTTGAGGCATTTACAAACACGGGCTGTTCTTTCTGCCTGTAGCAGGCAGTCTAATAAAAAAGAGAACACTTCCTCCTACAAATGCATCCTTAGGCAATGACAGTAACAGTAACAATGCTGTTACAAATGTTAAAGTCAGAAATTATGAAGTGTTGACCAGTTTTGACCAGCCTTATTTTCAAAGCATTTTTTGAGGACAGTGTGTTTCCCAAGTGTTTCTCTCACTGGTCTCATTTGCAGCTGCAACTACTTGGGTTCCTTGCTGATCTGGATAAAGTGTCCTGGGGTGGGTGGCTGGGAAATGAGAGCAGTGTAGCTTGCTGTGAGAGTTCTGATTTATGTGATCTGCCCTGTATCATGTGGAGTTCAATGGCCATTTGCCAAGGATAGCTTTGCTCTCCTCAAACATGAACTTATCTTTCACTTCTCTCACTTTTCTCCTTTCTTTCATACCTCCCAACTACACTAATTGTGAAAGCATGGGTATTAGTGACTTGTATCAATAGCAAATTTACTTTGTCCTGGTGGCATATGGCTATCCTCAGCACAAAGTGAGCCAGCAGCCTTTGAATGTCTGTGCTGCTGGAGGACTGGAGACAAAGAGTGAGGAAATATATAGCCATCAGAAACGGCAAGTCATGGAAAAAAATCAATAATCAGAAACTCCCCCAAATTTTCACTACCCTGTTATAGCTAGACAGCAGCTGTTCTGTTTTCACACAACCTTTCAATCCCCCAGGTAATGTTGTCATAAATACTTGAGTCAAAGCTTTGGACTCAAGTGAAAGGAGGGGCAGGTAAAATTGAGAAGTTAATGACAAATACTTGTGGCAGACACATATCATCAATAAGGTTTTGCAGTCCCAGATTTTTAGTGACATTTAGTGGAGACATACTGAGCTGCAGCACTAGCCCATTGGAAAACTTTTTTTAAAAGATGTAATCAAATAGGAGGAAACTTTCTCTCTTTTGAGACATAACGCTTATGGTTAGATAAATGTGGTGTACTTCCATGAGTAGGTATTTTTTGCTACATATATGCAATTAAAAATGGAATTTTTTTACATTGTGGGCATATAGGGTCTTGCCTTGAGAACCACTGAAATAAACTCAACTCTCTACCTCAAAGATAGCCCAGAGAGAAGCTTCTTGCTGGTAAAATGTGACAAGGCTTAGCATTTATCCCAGGTCTTTGGAATTTTTGCAGAGTACAAATGAGACAATACTTAAATGGCAGCCAAGTACTGTCCTGTTAAGCTCTTCTGTTTTAATGTGTGCTCAGCAGGAGAGCTTCACCTGACTGTGTTTGTCCCAAAAGCTTTTGGTAGAATTAAAAATTATGGTCTAAGAAGTTGAATGTAGCATGTGAAGGTATAATTATGTTCAGCTTCATTAAACCCTGCATGATAATTAGCAGCATAGTCGATTTGCCAGATAAGAGATATTTTTGTGGATGCCTGCAAGAATTTCCTCCATCCTACCTGGCCAAGTGTGGTGGCAGGAAGGCGAAGTTTCCCGTTTTGCAGTGATCAAACACCATGATCCTCAGAGGTTTCTCAGAGACAGATTCACCAGGGCTTGCTAGCACACTGTGACTTCGCCCCTGGTCAAGGGACAGGGAATGAGAGAAGAGGAAACCAAAGTCAGAGAAAATCTGTTGAGAACTGAAATACATCCCCTTGGGTCCCACAGTGTGAGCAGTAGGTTGCTGATCCTGCATAAGCTAAACCACATGATTTTCCTTTTTCCATCCTGATACATGGAAATCAAGTCCAAAAGTACAGGCAGTAAAGATCCCAGACTGTCATTTGTGTCCAGGGTCTGGTACCGGATTTTAACACCGCCAGGGCTGAACTGTGTTGAGAATGAGGACCTGTGAGGTACAAAGTCAGCACTTGTTCCCCAAGGAGTTGTTTCTACTTTCAATTTAGAGCTTGAAATGCCATTTATTTAGTTCTGCTGTTTAAATAATGATTTATAAGCCTCCAAGCCAGCCATGGTACAGCTTAATTACTGCTGTAATTTATGGATGCCACTGGCTACATAAACACTGCTGTAAATATAAAGGATGTCTCCCACAAATTTTACTCTGATACTTATTTGATACCATTCATTTTCCTTTCCTAACACATCTTCTGTGTGTGAGTTGAGGCCACTTCACTCAGCGATCCAGGTCATTCTGGTTCACTTTGCCAGGAGTAATTTGGTCTGGGAACTGAAAAGATCAAAGGCCTGTTTTTCTTGCAAAGTATTTTAATTAAAATTTGAGTTTCCTTGAGCTTGGATGCAAACATCTGCATTAAGTGGCCCATTAAAAGGATTATTTGTATTTGGGCTTTTTTTGGTTATCTATTTGTTTTACTAGTTAATCATCTCCTTTCTCCAATTCATTTTGCCTTTGTGCTCACAGTAAGCAAGCAAACAAGATGGGAATAAATCATGCACTGTAACAGAGCCCAGCCATTTCCCGGGCTGCAGCTTTGCTATTTGTGTTCTCTAACCTATACAGGGAGCACGTATATATTGGTCTAATGCAAATCTGAGCTAATTCAAGCCCCATCTCCACAGAGATGAATGAGCATGCAAATCTGCTGCTTTGTTTTGGAGGAATAGCTCCTGGAATTGCCTGATTCCCAGTTGCAACTGACATATTTCAAATACTACAGTCAGTTGGCTTCAGGAGATTTGTGCCCCTAGGCTGCAGCAAAAAACACCTGGGAAGACAAGTAGGTTCTCTTGAATGCCTCGGTTCCATTATAATTAGTGTTAATGTAGTTGTGCGCTTGGAAAAGTGAGTGCCTTTAAAAAGTTATAATGAATTGAGTAAACAGAACAACCCCATTGCCTACAATAACCACTCCACTGAATCTCTGTGTATCTCTGCAGCTGCTGAAATAAAACACGGACGTTGCTGAAAAGATTGCAGATAAACTGAGTAGGACATGAAAGCTGGTATCAAACATGGGCTTCAAAACCATCTGTGGGGTAATTCAGAGAGACAAGAGTACTTCTGAATTTCAGTAGAACTTCAGGATCTCTTAAGAGTGTCATGATGTTGCTAACTCATGGAAGTGCTCTGGGACATGTCTCCTAACTTTTCTCCAGGTGGTACTTCCAACAACAAGGGTGCTCAGGCTCATTACACACCCCTAGAAGGGATTTCCTAGTGAGTTACCAGAGTCCCTTCTTACAGTTTTGTAGTGCCCATTTGCACACTGACCTGAGCCCTGTGTGTCTGGATTGTGGTATGTGAAGAGCTTTGCACCTCACATAAGGAAGGCTCTCAGCGGTTTCTCTGAGGGTGCATTTTTTGTAGGAAGATCAGCAAAGCCGAGGGAGATACCATCTCACCGCCTTGAACCCTCAACAAGGAGCCCACAGAAATTGTCAGCAGACAGGCCCAAGTTACTTGGTCTATTTTTCCTGCAAAGCTTCTCCTCTGTCATCATGCCTTGACCTGGGCTGGAATACAAGGGCATTGTGCAGCCTGTATGTGGCAAGCCAGAATTGCTCTAAGGAAGGGAAAAAATCGACCCGACAATAACAAAGAACACCCTTTACAGGATCCATTATCCTTTATTAATAAACTTTGGCATGTATTCCCCCCACTCCTGAAGGATTTGCACCATAAAATAAGCTGGAAGAGAAATAGTGGTTGTTTTCCTACATGCTTCATTAATTTTTAGTTTTGGCAGGCAATATAAATAAAAATATCAAGTGCACATCTAATTGGATCACCAGTGATTTCCAACTCCCTGTAGTACTAGAGAACCTGATGTAGCTGCACTGTTTAGTGAGCATGGATGAGTTAGGCAAACAATGGCTCTCTCTGCCCAGAGGCTTTGGTTTAATCTGGAGCATTTACCCATTTAATATGAGACAGGGCAGTTAATGCTGCAGTGGGGAATTCACAGCACAGATCTCTTTGTTCTTCCAGGCTTGTCTTCCAGCAGGGACTGGAAGCATGTCTTGGCAGATTCAGGAAGGTGTCAGTGAACTGCATCCACACTCAGATTTTTGTGGAAGGAACTCTGGCATTTCTCAAGCATAGACTCTTCCATACACACTGACTTCAGGATGTTACTGAAGTACTTCCTGCCTCCTTCACGTGTCCAATGTAGAGCATGGCCTCTTAAAAAAAAACCAAACAAAGATTAAAAAAAGAAGGCCTTGTCCTAAGTATCATCACAAAGGACTTGGGATGAGAGAATTCTTACAGTAAGGAAAATGATGCCTGCTAGGCTACCTGATATCTGACTTCTCAGCTGTCAAGGGAATCAAGTGCCTCCAGAAACGGATGGTTCTTAGGGAGGATTACTCAGGATCATTTCTGAGTGGATGATACTGACCTCTAATTGTAATGTTTGATGACCTCATTTCATAGACGACTCCTTTGCACATTGCTGGGTGTCTTCTGCTGCTTTGCACAGATAAAATGAACTGGTGAGTTCTATCTCTTGGTGGATGTAGTCTTGCTGTGGGCTCTCTGACTCAAGGGAGTGCAGGATGCAGGAGCAGGAGTAGGCATAGAAGAGAAAGAAAATTACAAGTAGAGATTGAACTGCTTTCTCTCCTGCAGAGAATATGACAACAAAATACCCCCAAAGAAAAGGTAGTGCATGTTGCCAGGAGAGAATGATGGAAGCTTGTGCTCTTTCTAAGTCCTGTAGGCATGTTACTCCTAAGCTAGACAGAGAGGATATCAGCCTTCAGGATTGTTAGTGCAGCAGTAAATTGACACACAATTAAAAACCTATCATGTGTATTGTGTTGTTCTTAAAAAGTACCAGAGCAGGCTGCAGGATTTAAGCCCTCCAGAGGTCAAAGCTGCCTTCCATATTAGAGCACCAAAAAGGCCTGGGGGAAATGAAATTCTCTATTAGGTGGACCATTAGACATTTGACAAGATTAAATAAGTCAAAAAAAATTATGAAGTAAGTATTGAATTGAGAAGATTTCACAAGGTGTTTGTCTCTTCAGTGTTATGCAGGATGCTATGGAAAGCAATTTGGCTATCTGAAGCTTTTTTGTTGTTTTTTTCTTTTTCTCTAGGATCTGCTTCTCTCTCAAAAATGGCTCTGGAGGGTTCCTTCAGCTGCTGGAATGGAACAGTGATCAGGCTGGGGCAGGCATGTGACTTCATTCAGGACTGCGCTGAGGGAGAAGATGAGGGAGATACGTGCAGTGAGTAAATCCGAACCCCCAGGCTGTACCATCCTTTTCCAGAAGCATTGATTGGTTTGAAATTTAATGTCTGAGACTTTAGCACCAACAGACTCATTTGGTTCTATCAAAAGACCAGTATCCCCCATAATACATGCCATTTCTCTGGGTGTCTGCCTGGAGAGCGTCATTTGATATTTCTGGGCTCACCTACATCAGTTCTGCAGCAGCTTCTTAACATGCTCTGGGTGCTTCATCTCTTCCAGTGTCCCGATCAAAAATGCAAAGGAAGTATAGCCTGAATAGCTAGATGCCTTACAGAATTATGAAATGTGTTGGAGCCTTTAATCAAAATGTAGTGCAGCATGTGGCAGAAGGAGAGGAAGGAGAAAACTTGTAAGATGAAAAATGAGTAGAGCCAGTAGCTTGTCTTTGACTAACTCCTGTGTCTTTGTAATTCCTCTGGTTTTCTACCCTCTCTTCAGGAGTCAATAGTCCAATAACATACAGCAAAAGACAGCCTGAGTTTTCTAAGAACTTGCTGTGCTGAGTGCTTTAGAAAATGTGCTGTGGATCTCAGATGCTTTAGGACCTTCCTTTAACTGTCTTGAAGGTGCCTTATCAGTTTTTCTATACCTCTGTACATTGTACCGCCAGCATCCTCCCATCTGCCAGCCTACAAATAGTTAGGAGTGGTGGGTTGTCCACTCTGTGGTTGTCCACAGGGCAAATATATCAAGAAAAACAAATTTTGAGAGTTCATTATTCAAAGTGTATGTGCCACAGCTGATCTAGCCTGTGGGCTGTTACAATAGAACTGTGTTATTTCATATGTAAAAAACATGTTTTCTGTTTCTAGCAAGAACTTAGCATGAGTGATATACAACTTATAGCAGATTTCACTTCTTTTTCTGCTAATAAAGAAATAAAGTTACAGACTTTATTGTTGTGGAGAACATTGGTTTGACCTGGGATCATCTAGGAAACTAGTTCAAAGCTTGAAATTACATGCTTCTCCATCATTTTCGACATTGTTACAATTTGAAATTATATTCTTTAATGACACACTCAGTGGACATTAAATTCATAGGAACAGTGTCAGCACTGTGGACTTGCAGCTTCTTAGAACCAATAATGCTTCATATTAGTAATATTGAAATCTTATTTCCATCTAAGACATTTAAAATAGAACTCTAAAACCTCATAATGGCATTTCTGTTGTATTCTACTCTATAATTTTAAAAAAGGTTGAATGCATTTTCATTTCATTGGATGTAGAGAAACATTATTTACCCTCAAATGTATATTCAGACACATTCTGGTGCCTCTGGTGCCTGTGTGCCATAAATGGCTCTGCCTTGTGAGAATAATCCTGTCTGTACCGGGGGAAAGAGCAGAGTTCAGAAGGTGGAGTTGTACTGATCAGGGATGCAAGCTGAATACCGCCATGGGATGGGGCGGGCCTAGAGGAACATGCTTGCCTGTTGTTTTCAGACATTGGGTGCACTTGTGGCGAGTCTGTTGTTCATGTGTCAGGAGGGTGGCTCTGCTTTTCCCTCTTGCTGCCGCCCTGTACCCCATGATGAGCCCAGTGGAAAAGCAGCCAATGCCTCTCTGGCATACGCTATCCACGGGGCTTTGTTTGGTTGTCTTTTCTCCCTCCATTCATCTGTACCTGCTTCCATAAGGCAATATGGCACTTGCAGCTGTGCTGGCAAAGGAATGTACTGAGAATGTTGGTGAGAAAATGTAAAAAGCAGAAAATACTTAGCCAGCTGTTCAGCAGAGCATCACTCCCAGCTTGAGACCACATGGCTTGCATTCACCCATAGGTACTGGAAATGAGAGTTCTTACTTCCAGCCAAAAGGTCCAGAAACACTGTCTTCCACTCAAGGAACAAAAAAGCATGGCTTGCCTGAGCAAGAGCCCAGGCTGTGGATATGCCTGTTTATCCAGCTATATAAGCCTGCTCAGTTCTATGGCTGATCCTTCTGCTTCTTTACAGCGCTGAATATTGTTGGCGTAAGGTTTCTTACACAAAACAGAGAAGTGATCTAATGTTTGAGGTGTCAGAAATATCTGCATGGCAGCCTAACACAAAACATATGTCATCTTTCAGCATTTTAGTTGTCATTTTACTCCTGAGCAACATGGATATTTTCATCTGCTTTTTGCAAGTGTGGTAAAAAGTGATTCAGATTTATCAGGCAGAGAAAAGGGTTTCCCAAATGGTTCTGCTTACACAAAAGAGCTGTCAGAAAAAGATGAGCTATGCTCAAAACTGAGGAAAGAGGTTTTAAAAATGCCATTATCAAAGGCTTCTATCTTTGAGCTTCAGGGAGGTGTTGGAGTTTTTTGCCTTCCAAAGTCTTTTAGCTTTACAGGTACTAATTGGTTTTATTATGATTTTAATTCTTTATTCCTAATAATGAGACTTTTTTTCCTGTCTTAGCTGAAAAAGGTCTCTCTATATAACCTGCTGTTTGCCAACGTCTCTTTACTTATTAATGGCCAATGAGACATCATGGTGCTTGTTCTGCTTTGCAACCAATTAGTCTGTGTAGAAATTGCAAAATCAGAGAGGGATGACCCCTAGAGAAAAGCGTGTTGCTGTTTGAGTCATAATCAGATGTCCCTGCAGGAGTAAAAGACAGCTTCAAAGAGGCAGACGTGGAGTGAGATGCTGAGCTGCGTGTGTGTTGACTCAGTATCAGACATACAGATTCACCAGCCTGATGGAAGCGTCACGCTAAAAATTACATTGCAGAGGATACATTGCAGGCACACATTAATACTTCAGATAGCACTGGTGGTGTGTCTCTGCTAGTAAAATCATGCCTTTCCAGACACAGAAACTACATGTGCCAGCTACTATGTCAGGCTTGGACTTTAGGTTTCTGCTGAATTCATAAACTGAAAGATAGATTCTTCTATAAAAGTGCTTTTTAAAATGCTGTAATAGTTGGAGCTGGGTGCCTCCAAACAGGGCTTTGAACAAAGAAGTTCTTGGTGGATTATACTCAAACAGTCTGAATTCCCCAGCCTTTATGTGACTGTTGGAATCAGTTGTCCCCCATATGAGGCTCTGGGAGCTCTTCCCATTCTTCATTGTGTCCCTTGCTTGCTTCTAGGTAGGATGTTTCTTTTTTCTCAGGTTGCAGCTTCTGTTAACGAATTCCTTATCTTCTGTCTTGAACCAGCTCTAGGGTTTTCTCATATTTGACTGAGTGGAAAGTTCAGCGTATCTGGTGAAAGTTCACAGCTTGTGCCTTAGGCTTCAGCAAATTTATTTATTAATGCTAAGGAACAAATTCTATATAAGTAGTTTACCAAATCACTCAACATATGGATAGAACTTACTGCAAAAAACCCCAACGTATTTTCTCTTATTGTAGTAATCACATGTAATGTACTTTGTGTGGTAGAAGACAGACATGAAAACTCAAATTATGTACTAACACAGATGGACAGGGCTCTGTTTTACAGAAAGGATGAATTTGTTTTAGCAGTTTTGTACTTCTCTTTTTAGTTAACAGTATCTGGCATTTTGGTTCAGTAATCTTTCATTGCCAGGCAGCAAATCAGGGCAAAAGTTAAAACTTTACTGAAAAGGAGTGCATAAAATTTTGGCTAGTCCAAAACTATTTTACTTTCTGTGACAAATTCACCAAAAAAAAAAAAAAATTGTCCTTGGAAAATATTGGTTAATCAGTCCAAGCATGTTAGGTAAGTAATGGATAGGTTTTAAAAACTGTAACATTTTTAAAAATGGAGGTGCCAGTAGTATATTTATTATCTAGAAACCCAGAACTTACAGGGTTCACTCAGGATACAGTTAACCAAGACTGGTTCTTCTGTGAATTTGAGCCCTTATTTTCTATTTCCGTAAAGAGTTTCCAAGCTTCTGGTCTAGTTCAGAAGAAAATGGTTACCCAAATCTTTCCTGAGGTTGCACTTCCACGTTTTATGAATTTTGGCTGGAACAGGAAGTAATGTCTTATTTATCTTTGAAATAAATCTCATAATCACTGGGTTATAGGGTAGTTTTCACTCTGCTTCATTGAATATTTAAGGATGTTAATCACCTTAGCAGGTGAGATAAGGAAGACAAGTGTCTGATTTCTGAGAGGAGGGACTCATGCTGTGCCAGATGCTTGGAGGACTGCATGCACACATCGGTCAAAAGACCAGATGGTAGCTAGAATAGGAACCTATAAAGTTTGATTTTCTGATAAGGTGGATGAGTGACCAAAAAAGCATTGATAATCAATTCTATATGGGCTAGTTTCCTTTCCAGGCCAAAATGAGTGAAGAAATTGTGGGATTCATTTTTATCCAGGTACAGCCTAGCAGTCTTCCTGTAGACAAAATGATGAAGTAGCAACCTGTTGCCATGCCATGCTATGCTCTTCAAAGTCCTGTCTTGCATACACTAATCCTTCTGCTTCTTTCTTTATCAAAAGCTGTACTTACAGAAACAAATTCTAACCTCTGACAGTTTTGAGCTCAGCAAAGCTATCTGCCATTAAAGGATAACTCTGCTGACTCTTGAAAAATATTTTCCCCTTTTTTGCTTCATTTCTGGTAGAATTTGGCTGGCCAAATTTGTTAGCATAGAAGCAATCATTGAAACAAACTCATGTTTAAGGTTCATGTGGTTCTTTAAATTGAGTAACTGATCTGTTTGGCTTCTGAGATTCCTTCCTAAACTTGGTAAAGGTCTATATATACAGAGTATTTTAATGCTTTTTTTTTTTTTTTTTAATATACAATACCTGTTTGGAATTTCACCCAAAAGTTTAAGCTGTGATATCTGGTTGATTTACACCTAGTTTTGAAGTAAGAGATTACTCCATCTGCTTCATAAATTATATCAGTTACTAATTCTCTTGCTATTAATGGACAAAAAACTGAGTTAAAGAAATAAAACTTATTTAGATTTTTCTTGAAAGGTATTTAATTCTGCAGGCTTAAAAATATTTGGTTTAGAAGAAGTTTAACATCCAACTGCCTTTCCCTACTTCCTCATTCACATAAAAGAAGAGACTCTTACATTATCAGAGTGCTTCAGTTTCACTGGACTACTCTGTTCTTCATCTCATTTCCATAAGTTGTAACTTAATCTTACTAAGGGCTAAACCTTCTGAGGTTTCTGTCACTGGTATTATTATCCAAAATGGCAGGTTTCAGTAGAAGTAACCCCTGCCCCCTCATTTCCTTGATTTTCCAATAAAGTCAGACCAGCTCCCCCTTATCAGTGCAGTGTCCGTGCTGATGTGAGTTTCAGTCACAAACACATGAAATGGAGCAGTACCAGTTGGAGAGAAGTGGTAGCCAGAGGTCTCTGTGGAGTACCAACACATGGAATCGCAGGTGCTGTACATATTCAAGGTAAGAAAAAGCAGCAAAGAAAATGCATCCAGGGCATGAGACATCTGAAAACTCATGAAACATTAATTTGGGAAAAGGGAATGAAATATTCTGTGAAAGTAATAGCTTCTTATTTATGCCCTTACTTGTTCATCGACAGTGAGCTTTTCCTGGCCTTCAGGCAGGGATTGCTACTTAGATGACTCCTCCTGCTGCTCTGACTTGTTTACATCATCCTAGATAGCAAATGGCCATGACATGAATTCAGTTGGACACCAAGCCAAGCTGTTTCTGTGGGAATTCAGGGCACATTATAATTTGTCATTTTCTTTGTATCCCAGCCTCAGGCTGCGCAATGAAATATAATCAAGTTCTGCAGAGGGGTGAAACACAGGGAAGTAACTCTCTGCCTAACAGCTTCACATTTAAAGACCAGGCCGAATGAATTTAGAGACTTTTAAAAGGAAAAACTTGAAAAAGCCCTAACTTCAGTAGAGGTTGTGATTTTTTTCGTAACAGGTTTAGATGCCTGCACAAAATACCACTAAAATGTGGCTCTTGCCTCGATGTCAGGTTCCTGGTCCAAAACTAGCCCTACTAAAAAGCTGCAGATAGATGATTTGTTTCACTTTCCTCTGACAGTGAGTTGTGATTCAGGGTCCCAGAAAATCAAATGTTTGTAGTCTAGATGCTGCAGCTGTGGTATTTCGCAGCTGTTTTTTCTGGGTACACCAAGGAATGCATACATGTGCCAATGACAGTCAATTGCCTTTTGAGATGTGTGAGTCAAAGCCGGAGCCCTGTGTGCAGGTATTTTATTGGTCTGAAATCTCAGCCAGGGGGATCTGCTGGTACTGAAACGTTTTGAATGATCTGGAGCTTGAATACTGGTGCCTCATTGTCTGACAGCCACTTTATAGATATATCATTTCAGGGGAAAAGAAATTAATTATCACAACAAAATATATTTTCAAGAGCCTCTTCTACTTATAGAGGAGCTAATGAAATTACTGGTATCACTTGACCAGAAGATTCTCATGCTTTAGAAGTTTGTGGTCTATCCTACTTCTTGTAAGTGAAGAAATTTTAATTCTGATTTTATCAAGCAGCTAAAAGTAAAAAGAAAAAAAATCCTGGATATGCGTTTGCACATGAAATTTCATTTTTATCTTGCAGTTTCAAACAGATTTCATGTATCATACTCCTTTCTTGGAGCAAAAGGAGCAATACTTTGCACCCTTTGTAAGAAGAACTTGCATTTGTAGGTAGAGAAGTTCATGGAAGGCGTGAGATTACCTTCTGCTTTGAATGAGATGAGTGTTGCCTTAAAACTGGCAAATTTCAAGGCAAAAAGCTAATGGAGCTCTATTGTTTGGAGCTGGAAATTGAAATTCTAACCTAGTGACAGAATGAGCAGGCTTCAAAGTCTGAAAGTATGGATTAAAATAAACTATCCTCTTTTCAGCCATTCATCTCATGGAAGAGAATCACAGGTGAAAAAACTGAGGCACGAAAGGATTCAGTGCTTTACCTGAGGCCATGTCAGTGCTCACAGGGAAAAGACATCATGTTGCTGAGCTGGGCTGAGTAGAAACCTGGACTGTAAGGGAGGGAATCTTGTAGGGAATGTATCCCTCTCCAAGATTTCCCTCTGTGGGGCTGCAGAAGCAGCGCTTAGGAAAGTAATTTCCTAGATGTAACCTTGAGTGAGCCGATACCTGCAGAGTTGAGAGCCCAGGTGTTTAGGAGACCCCTTGGTGTGTAGTGAGATGTGTCCTCTCACTTGGGTTTGTCAAAGTGTGTGGGGGGTCACTTAGCCATAGTCTGGGGTTTGTTTCTCTCTGCTCCTCTGTCCCCATGATCAGGCACATGCACGATTCCACACAGAAGTAGCTGGGAGTGCCCACATGCCTGGGCAAACCGGGTTGGAATAGTCACTGCAGCTCTTGTGTGAACCCAGGAGCTGCCTCTTCAGCTCACCTGGCTTCTGTCTGTGTCTTTCCCTCTTGCAGGAAATCTTCCCTCTGGCTTTTACTGTTCGTTTGAAGCAGGGGACTGTGGCTGGATGCCAGGCTTCTCTGCATCCCATCCTTCTCCGTGGCGGATTGGAAGCCCGGAACACAACCGAGTCCCTTCAATAGAAGGTGTGTGAGTGTCAACAGTAAGTGTAGAGCATAAACAGCAAGAGCAAAAATGATACACACATGGTGAGGAGAGGGAATGAAACACAGGGCAAGTTTTCCTGTGTACTTACATATTCAGCCTCCACTGAAACAGATCCCAACTTTCTACTCTCAAATGCCATCTTTCAACTCTGAGTGCTTTGAGCAAAAGACTGTCCTGCCCCTTTTTTCTTGAAGGTACGAAGTGGTACCTCTGTCTCCACCACTGAGACCAGATACAGATCTTGACCCCTCTAAAAAACTTCATACCGAAAGTTCATCTGCCTGACCCTCTACCATACTGATCTGTTTTTTTCTTTCTGATTTTTTCTATTTATTTTTTGTCTATTTTTCTGTACTACTGCTTTTTCCCCTGCTCACATGGTAATTTTTTCTCTCTTTGCTTCATGATCCCTTGAGTTGCACTTTTATGTACAGTTACTGTGTACTTGTTCTCCTACCTAAATGCCAGTCATTTCTAACCCTTCTCTTACAAACAGCTGAAGGGTTGTTGTTTTTTCTTTTTTCAGTTTTCTTTTGAGAGAAAACCCACTACTGCCCTTTTCCTCTTGTTTACAGCAAATTATTTAAGTAGCAAAGAGCTATAGCTGTATTTTTATTTGGTTTTGGTCAAGATAAATTATTTTCTTCCAAGTTACTTTTTGTTCATTAAAAATACACTTTATTATTTGCCTTGCAAGGAGAATGAATTTGAAGGCACAGAGCAACAGAAGCTAGTGGGGGGAAGGTAGACAGACTCCTTAAGTGTGGTTTCTTAGTATGTTTGTTAGGTAGCTGAAGCTGCATCCCCAAGAAATGGAAAAAGCCTTCTGTTCCCTGGAAGCATGGAATTTTGCCATGGTAGAAGCCAGCTAACATGGGCTTGGGGCAGGTTTCACAAATCCTGAAACCCGAAGGTGAGTGCTGCAGTTTGACCTTCTTCCTTCTCTTTCATCCAGGTTCTGCGCTCCTCCTTAACACCAGCAAGGCACCAGCAGTAGTAAAGACTGTCATGACCAGCACAGCATTTCCAGCTCCTTTGAGGAACTCCCCCTGCAAGGCAAGTCATAATGTTTTCTTTTCTTGTGCAATTTTCAGAGCTTTTTTTGTGTGTTTGACTCAGGTGTTCAAATATAGGTACTAGGTCAATAGCAAGGCAACCACTATCTCTGATTTTATTTTCTATAAAATATACTTATTTATGCCCACTGTGCAGGGGAAAGATATGGTTATCTGCTTGAATGCCACAAAATGTGCTTTGAAAAACCTATCATATCCTGTCCGCATTGCATCACATAATGTATTACAGTCTTCATAATTAGGTGTGTATGCTGTAAGAGTAGGGGAGCCAACATTACATAAACACAGAGAGGAAAAATCTTACTGCATGAGCAAGCAGTATATTTGCAACATCGAAGACAGAATAGGCTTCAGGACTGCCCCTGAGCCATTCAGAAAAGGCAGTACATGCTTTTTCTAGCACAGCTGGGATTTGGGCTGGCAGCTCTTCCTGCTGCTGCACTTCACACCTACCAGTCCTCATGAAGGCCTCATTCATAGGAGTCCTGAGGTTAGCCACAGCAGAGAGAAGTTCATCCAGAGTGGAGTCAGGTTCATATTCCAGCAGAAGAGCTATTGACAGTCATAAGACTTCAGCTTAAGCAAGTACATCGAGGCTTGGCAGACAACCTTGCTAATGGTTGTCATTTCTGAGTCATTTGTATTTAACTCTCAAAGTGCACCTTCAGAAAGATGACCTGTCTGCATCTTCTTATTATGCACCTTCACAGATTGTAGAATCACTGATAAGATTTATTTCTGACTTATGACTTTGAACCATGCCTAGTGAGCTAAAGCATTTCACATCTTCGCGGTCACTCAGCAATCTCACGTAAGCTTCTGGGTCCTGGAGCAAAGGGATTTAGGAAAACTGATACTAACAAAGTGCAGCTGTTTGTTGGTTGAGCACTGAACAGACAAAAGAATCTGTTCCAGTGATCTTAAAATACTGAAAGTACAAGAAGGGATGTTTTAGAAAGTTCTCCAGAATGAAACTGCACAGAAGAAGGTGTTTCCTTGCCTTAAAGTTTGTTTTGGTTCACTTCTGTTGGGTGTCTCAGTTCATACAGCAAAGCGCCTCTGGTTTTGCTCTCTTGATATATTCATGTTCTCCATCTTTGAAATATATTCTACCTTGTTTTTCCTCCCATCTGTGACAAAGGCGTATGCAGGTTCTGAATATTTTAAGACCTTATTCTGCCATGGACCAGCAAGAACGAGTGTTTTTCATAATCCACCTGACACAGGAATCACAGTGAATGATTTCCCAATATTTGTGTATTTTTTTTCTTGTGTATACAACACTGCAAATAATTAAACTTGCCGTTGGGGGAGAAGCTGCCATGTATTTCATCTGCTCACATGCCATCCCACCTCCGTCACTCCCCTTGGCACTTCAGAGGCATCCGGACGCATCCAGCATTGCAGCTGTCGGTAATAAAGAGTGAAGGAGTTTTGGCAAGGGTTTTGTCTTTTGCCTTTTCATATAGTGTAAAAGCTTCTCTTCTCAGTGGGTCCCTGGTGGCTTCAAATTCTATTTTACTGGAACAATCTGTCTGTGCACGGAATAATTTAATTCCACTTCTCAACACAACAGAAGAGGTGAAAGGAGATATGCCTCCCTACGCACTTATTCCTCCAATAGGTGCCAACAAACTTCGTAATAGTGAAATTATAGTCAGAAAAGAGGTTGTAAAACTACTATAATGCTGTCTTGTATTTATTCACCCTCAACAACTTCTTGATTGAACTGGCTCAAGTTCAGGCACTAAAAGATGAGTTTTCTTTTACCTGTCACTGCTGACAGCTTTGCCTGGCATGTCACAACTGGGGCAGGTTCTCTAGCAGCTGAAATCCCGCAGAAAAGGGATGTTGCAAAGGGATCTCAGCAAGCCTGTGTGTGAATTAGACCCATTTATTCTTCCACCATCGGATCCAGCCATAAATCTGCCCTTCCTCTTGTATTTGATTCTGCTCTCATGATCCTTTAGGTATCTGCTCACTCTTCTGAGGGCAACAAGGAGCTCAGAAAACATCCCTAGTTTGATCATTTTGACTCCCCTCTCTTCTCCGCTGCTACATGGAAGCTCTGGGGCACCTGCTGTTCAACCAAGTTATTATTTTTTCCCCTTATCCCCTAATTTTGTTTTATCCAGTCATATTTGACCAGTCACATCCACCACAGCAGAAGCTGACAACCTAATTTTTAGCCTGAGGTGTTCATAGAAATTAATTACTTCAGCCTCAGCATGAGGAACTTCAGCTGCCACAGTGCTGTTTACCAAGCTGGAGGATTCTGGGGTTTGTCCAGGATGTCTGTGAAGCCAGGACACAAAGCTGTTAAGGAAATAGCCAAGCAGTTCACAGTGGGTGCCAGCCACGAAGAGTTTCTAATGCTTCAAGCTTGTTTTTTCTCCCTGAGCCTGGCTGTTTAATCTTCCATTGTGGCAGGCTGAAAGAGGAGGTGACTGACCAGCCTGGTCCAAAGACCTTCTCTGCTAAGGTTCTGGGCAGCTGTATGCAGTGGTGTTAGCCCTTGGAGACACCACAGCACGGATGAGCTTGGCATATGAACTGTCACTGAGTGCAGGACTCGTGTGATACTCCATCTCTGTGCTCTCTGTGGGCTGAGCTCAGTCACCAGCAGCCTGCAGGGCTGCCTGCCCTTTCCATGCCCTGCAGAAGGCTCCTTGTTAACTGAGGAAGGGAAACGTCAGCCTGCCCTACTCTGCACTGCCCCACATGCATCAAAAGATGGGAAAAGGATAAAAATGCACACAGGAGATACTGTAATAAAAACAGACTGTACTTTCCCACGCTTTTGGGATTGGCGCTAATGTGCCTTGCACCTTCTGGATAGCTTTGTATTGCACTTCACTCCTGTTTGTTTTGAGCAGCCTTATATTTTCATTTTCTTTGTTCTTCAGTGCCTTTGGCAGGTCAGAGCAGTCAGTTTGTGATGCTGCCCTTTATTCTGGGTTCAGTTAGTTTTTCTCTTTCTTTTTGTTGTTTTATTAAATCTTGGCTGGAGTATCCCGGCTTCAAAGAATCTCACTTGTTTGCAGTCCAGACAGCCTTTGTTATCTTTTTCATGTTGCACTTTCCGTAGAGCCCTTTGCTTGTTGACCCCTTCTAGCCTGTGTTTAAAACCC
Source organism: Chamaea fasciata (assembly GCF_029207755.1). NCBI lineage: Eukaryota > Metazoa > Chordata > Aves > Passeriformes > Sylviidae > Chamaea > Chamaea fasciata. The sequence continues at coordinate 15,267,610 of NW_027094088.1, read as the reverse complement.
ACTCTGTATGAAAGAGGGAAACGGTGGCACTTCTACTAAATCGTGGGTGAATACAGGAAGTGGTTCACATAGTCCATGAAGTGATGCTCCATTACCCTGAAGTAGCCAGAGAGGAGAGATGCAACAAAAAGCTCAGGAAATGCTTTTGGAACCAAACAGTCACAGTAATCAAGAGTGAAAACCTTTTAACCCACGTGTAAAAGTTCACTGGAAGCAAAGCACGTGTAATTGAGCATAGAAATGCACGTGAAGTGCAAAGAATTAAGCGAAACAGTGGCCTGATCTAAAGGCAGAGATTTTAGAGCTCAAGCAGTAAAGCACAGCATTATTTCCTTCTGAAAATACTTCTATTTTTCTCCTTCTGTCACACTGAGATTCCTCTCCTCTGAGTGGGAATCAGCTGGCATGTACAAGGCTGACAGGGCAAAGAGGAGCATGGGATGGATAGGCATTTCCTCATTTTGAAGAAATATCCATATGCACGTCATTAGAAGCTGTACTGGTTTTTGGGAACCTAGGAAACCACACTGCAATTAAATCCAAGGGAAGTGCTGTCATGTCAGACGCCACCCATGGCAAAACTAAGTGCTTTGCCACAGGTGATAGCCCCTAGGTGTGCACAGTTTCCAAAATGTCATGGCCACCTTCTTCTCAGTACTTCACGAAGAAGGCCGAGAGCTGACAGAAGTGTCACAGGTGCCCAGGGATTACTCACCTTTGTGTGGAAGCTGGAGACTCGGTTCCGACCCTCCATATCTAGACAACAAGGCAATCCCATCTCCCTTGGTCCAGCATTATTGCTGTAAGGTACAGTCCTATGTGCCGATTTGCTTTTCCTTTCATTTTTTAGAGATGTTCCCTGATGTCTGCATCCAAAGGCCTTGAAGGATGTTGTGGTACCTGTAGATCATAAGAAACATGCCTATTTCTTCCCAAAGTGCTTGGATTTCCCTCATAAAGACGTGCAAGAGGCTGGTACACTTGTACCTGCCTGGGCTGTAGTCTTGTATCTGTCCTGCAACATTTCCTTTTGTGATGGGTTGTTACTGCCCCTTCTGCTTGGAAGTCACTCCGGAAACATGAGAAGTCTGGAGAATGATTTTTAGAAAGGCTGTGCTTTGCTCTGCTCAAGGGGAATCTGTGAGAGGATCTCAATACCACACCTGATAAGTAAAAGTGAGCCTGTAACTTTGGTGTGGGCTCTCATAGAGAAGGAGAGTAACAGCAGAGCTGTTGTTTGCCTGTGTGGGGGTGAACTTGAAATTAGCCTTAAATGTTATTGCATGTACCTCCATAGAGTAAGGGGACTCTGCAAGAGGGACTGCTTTGTGATTAGGAACCAGATTATTTCATTTTCCTGGTAGGCCCTGGGTCAAACTTTTTAAAGGGTATAGTTGTGCTGAAAAACAATGAAAACAGATTCCTGTGATAGTAAATGTGCTTTGTGCTTTTGGCTGTGTTTAAAATAATGAAAATATTTTTCTGATGCTATTTTGACATTTCAACTAGCTGTTTCTTGAAAGCCACCGTTATGTTATGTAAGTTAGTACTAAACTGGGCCAGATATCTTTATCACCTGAAATTATTTTTTGAATGTAAATGTACTGTCTCTCAAAAATAAATGACATGTTGATGTAGAACAGTACAGTTGAGATCTGCCTTCTCAGTCAGGTTTACAGATCTAAAGATGTTTTCATCCTCTCTGTTTATTAATTCAGCTCTGTTTTCTATGCAGAAGTGTTGCATTTTTTCAAGGCATGTAAGTCAATAATATAAATCATTCCTTGAGTGCTTTCTGAACCCCATGCTTACACCTGCAGAGCGTGTCTCCTTTTCTCCTCTACTCCTTGAGCTTTAAATAACTTAGAAGCATACATAGTAATAACATTGGCAGTGAAAATTTACGAGCATGAAAAATGCAACATAGATATGCCTCTAGCTCAGCCTTTCATGTGCTTTACTTGGCAGAATATTCTTAGCATACTTTTTTAAATTGTTGTTTTTAAAATCTGTACAGCTTCTTCACTGTCATCTGTCTTCTCTTGCCCTCTTTACCACCTGGCTTTTGTGTCACTGGATCAGAGGATCTATAGTATCTGAAATCTCAGGAATGCTGGTCATTCCACTGTACTCTGACATCATAATTCTGAACACTTTCTCGTTTGTTGATGCTTTTATTTTTCTCTTTGTCTGTTTTCTGAAATAAAGTAAGAAATAATGTGAGAATAAATAGTGGGAGAATCTGTTCATATAAAACATGAGCTTCTCTTGCTTGTCTAGGTATTTTAAAGCTACATAATTAGATCAGTTAATTATAATTCTATCATTTACAAAATTTTTTTGCTTGCACACCTGAGTCCTCATCTAAAGCAGAAGTGTCTGCAGACTACAAGAGAGTCTGATCATGCATTGTTGTAGATCTGGCCAAAAACCAGGAACAAGACCTTTTGATCCTCTTTATTATTCATAAGAGTCCAAGTCTGAATTGCTGAACAGTAGTAATAGATGTCTTTGCTTGTACTCTTGTGTGCAACCATTCCTCATTTCTAGTAAGAAAAAAATATCATCAGTATGATAAACTTTACATGTCAAAGGTAGCTCATATTCATGTACAAAGCTTACTGAGACTTGGCAAAGGTGTCTGCAGCTATTGCCTAATTCTGTGTAAATCATATTCTAGCTTGCAGCTTCAGTTTCTCCTGAACAGAGATGTCTTCCAATCTTCTGTAATACCTGAGCTGCATTTACTGGGTTGTTGCATTCACAGCTGAAGACAATTTCTACTGTTTCCCTTCCACTGAAGAAGACCCAAGGAAACAGTGATGTTCTTCAGGAGTATAAGTGCTTGCATTTCAAGAATCCACTGTTCTTTGTCAGGCAAATTTTGAGCAATTCCTTTGAGTAAGCATCATGGAGGGGGGGAGCGAGGACTTAAGGGCACCAGAGCTAAGTAATGTGCTGTCTCACAAGAGGAGAACCTGTGGTCTAGAGTTAAGGTGTTGCTGGCCAGAGAGCCACCAAGTGAGACCCAACTACTCCAGTTCCTTGGGACCAAAATGCCTGTAGACTCTCCTCTGTCTTCCTAAGAATACTTTACTCCAAGCCCTGTTGAAGTATGTTTTTCCTTTCCAATTTCTTTTTTAACTTGTGTTAAAGATGGCCAAGTATTTATTCCTGCCAGGTAGGACCATAATGCTAATAGTCAGCATCATTGCCATGCAGAAAGGGAGGAAAAAGAAACAGCAGCTCTCCAGGGTGTCACTGCAGAATGTTTTATTTATGCTGTTGCAAGTATGTGTCATTGGTCCTCGGTCAGGCATCTCGGAGATAGTTTATGCTGGAATGTTTCTAGCCATTAAAGTAGATTCACAGGTGTCAGCAAGTTCAAACTTCACCCAGAAGGTTCTTGGTATTCTATTTTTCTTTATTTGCATAAGGGAGTAAAATTGAAGTCTCAGTTCTCAAGTGGTCCTGAAATTATGCAGCTTGTGCTGGAAAATCTACCTTTCTTGGTTTTTTTCACCTGCCAAGCCCTGTTGATATTGATAAGGGTTATTTTGGGTTTTTGTTTGTTTTATTTTTTTTTCTTTCTGGGATGAGTTGAGTCTCCTGTTTGTCAGTTCAGAAACTCCACCAACTCCAAGGCTTAGGGGATTCTCAGAAGGCATCCTTCCAGATGGTGTTCGCAGTATAGTGCATGTAGCCATCTGACCTGAGTTTTGCCTCAATATGCTGTGTATTTACCATGGACTCTCCCTCCCATTAATTTTCCCCAGATCAGTTTAGACCATTTTATTTACTGAGTCAGTGGGTTTGCATATGAACAGCTGATCACCAGCTCTGGTGGGTTCTAAAGCCAGAAAGCAAGGTGCCATTGAGCCACTTTCTACGTTCTATGCTTAATTAATTTCTCAGTGATGTTTCTAGCTTCTGAATATTTTGCTGCTAGTTTAACACAGAGGGAGATGTTTGATGCATAATGTTAGGGTATTCCACCAACAGCCCAGATTTAGATTTTTCCAAATGTGCCACTGTTCTGCTTGCAGGGCACACTGTGTATGTAGTGCCATCTGCCATCATTGGTGCTGTATTCTACGGAATGAATGCCAGCCCCATTCAGAAGTCTTTACTATGATATCCAGCTCATCATCTGCTCTGGTTCACTTCAGCAGGTGTGAAAAGACCTGGACTGCCCTGCTGTGAAGCTTAGAAACCATGGAAATCACAGCCAAAAATGCCCATTTGGACACAGTGCCAGTCGATTCACTCAGAGCCAGTTCATTAGAGTTTGCATATTGCACTTTGCCAATGAGCTGATCTCCCACATCTAATGCCAGCTACTTCTTTCCGTCAAACAGCTGACATGTGTGCAAAGGCATTCATTCCAATTCATCAATTGCTTCAGCTTTTGCTCTAGTGTTATGTTAAGAGCTATCAAAGGCTTGCTCTTCCCTCACTTCTGACCATGTAGATGTTGCCTCTCACCTTCTGGCAGCTCTCCAGAAGAGACAGAGGTCTGAAAGCTTCTGTCTAGCAAGAGCTTTACCTCTCAAATTTTAAACTACCAAAACAGCACAGTGAAGTTGCTCTAACTCACCTGTATTAAAAATGTCATGTAGCATGTTGGAAAGGAAGTTGGCACTTAGGTCCTAAAAGTGGACATGTGGAGTCTCAGTAAGAGGTGTTGCTCTCCCTGGTATAAAAGGAGGGTTTTAAATGTCCACTGACATTTCAAACTTAATTAAGACGAGTAGTTAAGTTCTGATCAGTTTTCTCAAGGGAAATTACTTTATTGGGTCTGAACGGTATACATTTTCACTTAAAATTCACACTAAAAAATGCCTCACTTTGTTAGCATTTGAAAATATAGAATACCCAACAAGTTCTTTCATCTTGGTTGTCATCTCTTAGGAGCAGCCATGCAGACACCAAGTTTGAAGGCATTAGCCTCCTATACCATGAACATTTGTCAGCAGCCTCTCTCACCAGTGTTGGTTCTGGTTGCTGGGTATGAACTCAGCCCTCCTCAGTTGCCTCCATGGCTGTCATGTTGTGAATCTGAAATAGTTCCTGGCCATCCTGCTCAACTCTGCTTTTTCTCTCTGGTGTCAGGGAGGTGAAAATCCTCACAACTTCATGCTGTGGTTTCCACTGTCTGACACTGTGGAAATAGCCATGGGACTCCATGAATCCTTTCCCAGAACTGGGGTGGAAGTGAGCTGAAAGTTAGACTTGACCAGTGTCCACACTTGACCAGCTTGTCCCCAGAAGTGCTGTGGGCACCTGTGCGCTGGTTTGCTGAACCACTCAAAATCTTACACATCAATTTTGGATGTATCACCAAAATAATGTAACAAAATGGCTTCAGAGACACAAACTGGCACACCTGGTTGTACATTTATCAATCCTTGGGCCATACGGTACAATGGATTCTAGGCAAGTCCAGTGATTTTTGGACTGGAGAGAGAGAAGAGCCCCATCTAGATTATTCAGTCTCAGTCACAGTTCTGCAGTATAAAGTCATTTCTTTCTTTGTAGCTTTGGAGACGGGTAGATGAACTGAAGTGTTTACCCAAATTCAGTACTGATTTTTAATCAGTACTGATAATTAATACAATGGATGTCCAGAATTTTGTTCCACCCACTCCAAAATTGTGATCATAAACTAGGAATAATAGCAACACTTCTGTCATTTTGATGTCTACATCTGATTTGGCTGCCAGAAGAAACTTACACCATGACATAGGAACAGCAAGCAAAATTTAGCAGTTTTGTTTTATGCTGAGAAATTCATATGGATGTTCTGTGCTATCAAAGCAATGAAGTAATGTTATCAGGTGTTCCTTTGTAAAATACAAACTTAATTCCAAGCCTTCTGACTTTGGTGGTGGCTTTGAAGTTCAAAAAGATAGAGTGCTTTATTTAATATGTATGGATACTAGATACTGTGCTGAACACTTTCTTGTGTCCAAAACATCCATCGTTAATGTAGTTTTAATAAACTGATTCCTTCAGCATTCTCACTTCTACTGGTTATTGAGATGAAACCCGGCTTTTAAATACAATATATATGGGTATTTTACTTTACTTTTATCAACAAAGGGCTGGCTCCTCTTCTTTTTTGCAAGAAAATAAGAAGACTATGTTCATATACTATGGATTGTGAAACGAGCCTGATGTGGAAAAAATTGTTTTTCTTTTTATACAGTGAGAGAGAGAAAGTCATAAAATGAGAAAGCTACATGAAATAATTTCACATACAGGGATAAATGCATAGAAATGGATTCAATTATATTATCATAACAAAAACGTTAGAAAAATGGTTCCCTGAAGTATTTTAATTAATAAAAACCCCACCAAATTATTACTGAATTTTAATTGAAAAATCTGTAGAAACTTGGATGGAAAGTAAAAAGTGATTTTTGAAGAGAGTATCTGGGGGATGAGGATGTGATTACTAGTGATGCCTGCTTATTGCAGTCTTCTCCCTGTGTTTTTTGCTACTACTGGTGCTTGAATATAAAAATTTATTACTGAATAAGTTGTTAGTCTTAATTTGAATCTCTTAGGTGGCATCTTAGAGGAATATAGACTTTGTACTGCTCAAAATATAAGTATAATCTTATCCCTGTAAAATTAGTCACATCTGTGAAAGCTAAAACAGACTCTTTAGACTCAACTTTACAAATAAAATTTTTAAAAAGGGGCAGTAGTTTCAGTGTTTATTAGCATATATTAAGTATTACAGGCTTCCATATCTGTGGACTTTGCTAAAGGGATGACATGAGTATAAATATGGGAGAATCAACTTTTTGGTGACTGGAAAGCAAGGAAGGAATTGAGAACTTTGCTACCTTTTGAATAATGTTTGTGATGTTTAATCTCGTATGTTCTATTTCTTCTAGCTACGAATGTCATGGCTTGTCCATGGTGTCTTGCTGGGAAATGTATCCCTGGTGCTGGTTGAGAACAAGACAGGAAAGGAGCAGAGCTGGACATTCTGGCATTCAGAGAACAGCGAAGGTTTGGGAATATGGCAGTGGATGATCTTACCTCTCCCAGAGATACTGGATAGGTATGTCTCTTCTCCTCATTCTCCTGCATGATGATCAATCTTTTCAGCACTAGCTACCTGGTGAGGAAAATGGCTGGCATTGCGCCTGGAATCTGCTCCCTTGGGTAGAAGTGCTTTGTTCTCTGTGAGGCATCTTCTGTTAGAAGCAGACAATGAGAATAACTGAGTATTTTGGGCAAAGCACACAATTTTGCTACTCCCAAGTCAAAGTTTTAGTTCAAAAACTGATTCCATGGGTAGTCTGCAGAGAGGTGCTTAAACTTCTGTGTCTCCATTTCATTGACTGGGAACCACTCTCTCTGCACACTGTTCTGTGTTGCGTGTTTGATGCTCTCTCATGGTTTGCTAGAGTTGGATGTGAGCTCCATAGCTGATATTTTTTATGGGTATCAAAGCCCCTGGTGTTCAATGTGTCTAGATCTGAGGATGAAGAGGTGGGAAAAGCAGCTGCTACAAAATCAGACAAGGACCCATCCAAACACCTTTGTGTTAGCTGTAGCAGAAGCTCATCTGGATAAAGGACTGTGCCAGTCATAGCTTTCTTCTGGCTTTAAGCATAGGTTTATCTGGTAACATATGCTTGTTTAGTGTGTTGTTTTAGCTGTTTCTCGCCAGTTGTCTTTAAGGGAATACTCTTGTTCATTGTTTACTTTTAACATGTGTTTCTAGAGAAGGCACAGATAATACTTCACCTCCTGCTGCCCTGGCCCTTAGGCTGCAACATGCATCTATCATCTGTGTCATGAGCACTGGTGTCCCTTTTGGAAACCTGTGCCCTAGAAATAATGGATTTCATTAAGGGGTAGTTTGCCTTCTAACTTTGAACAAACATTATATGAATATGTCTTTTATCTTCCTGGCACTTGGAGATGCACATAGGCTGCAAATACAACAAGGACACTGCCAATGCTTTGGTCCTGAATGTATAATTAATATGGGTGCGTCAAAGATTTAAAAAATGCCAGCATTAAGCTTATTGTGCAGTCACTGGTGAAGCACCATTTGTAAAAATACCTGTTTGCTTCATTCCCTTCAGCTGTGTTTCCTTTGAAGAATGGTATATTTTGCCATTATTATTTCTGTGATTTATTTCCTAATGTTGCCAGGGGAATGTTTTGTACCTGAATTATTCTGTACCCTTGTACTATTGCTTTCTTTTAAATTCTCTCTGGTTGCACTGTCAGGCAGAGAACACTTTGATCTTAGGAGTCGGGCCAGTAGTGGTTCATGAGAAATCATGGATTCAGCTGATAACACGGTGCTGACTATTATGTCTAAGGTGCTGACACGCTTACTTCCCTATTGCTCACAGAGAAAGACAGATGGGTTCCCTGAAGGAAGGTAGTTTGTTGGAGATTAACACATAAGCAAGGAAAACTTTGAAGTTTTGGTGTCTCTTGAAAAGTTTTGTCCTTACTTATTCACAGAAACTGCACTATGTTAATGGATTTTTCTTCTAAGTTTGATTTCATTGAAGCCAATCCTTCCTGGGAAGAAAGAAGTCTCCTGTGAGACTTGGAAATACTGCAAGCATCTTTCTTACCATCTCAAAACCTGTTTCTTAGGAAATCTGAACTTCTGTATATATTAAGAAGGAATTTTATGAAAGTATACACCAAAATGGTACTGGTGAGACTCCAGTATATAAATGGAGATAAATGGCAGTTTTACTGAACTGTAAGAAGTAGTTAATTGATGTGAACATGGTGCTGGTGGTGCTGAAAGCTTCCTTTGTCTGTCTTTTTCTAATTGGTTCCTGTGTCAAACTGTGAGGGTCTGTGTTAGAACCATGATATTGCAGATATTCCTACAGGAGGAGCTGAAAGTTTAAATCACCTCACAGAAGTAAAGGTCTCGAGTAAAGCACACCAGTGTACCAGTTTCACACACCATTAAAGCACATTCCATTGTGACCAGGAAACTGAATGGAAAGTGTTATTAATAACAAGATAATATGCTCTAAAATCTCTCAAAAGCATGCTTGTTTAAAAGCTGTTTAGCTATAATTTCCATGTTTGGCTTACAGCGCTTCAAAGAATCATTAGGAAGACGTCCAAGCAATTAGATCAGCTCTATCTTTAGAAACAGACATTTCTTAAATGTTTGATGTCCCTCAGGCTGTTAGGAGAAATTATACTTCAGCAGAAAATCACAGCTAGAATATTTCAGGTGAACTGGCAATAACAGAAAAGAGGGAGGAGTAAGACAAAGAAATTAAATTGTGTCTGAGGGATGGTAGATTTCTAGCTCTGTGTAAGCCTGGGCAACCTTGGACACATGCAATTACAATTTCACCCTGTGTGAGGACTTACCTCTTCTGCATGGAAGAAGCTGAAGTGCTGGCACTTTACATCTTCCTGAAGTTGTCTACCTGCTTTTGTTCTGGAAGATGTTAGCAGAACAATCCTGAGAGCTCATGTGTTTTGTTGAGCTCATGAGTTGATGATCAGAGCTGTAACTCAATTCCAAATGCTCAATTTCAAATGCCTCTCCGTGCATGGGGGAGGAAGGGCCAAGGGGCTGGTCAAGGATGTGTCATCAAAGCAGCTACAACTAAAGGAGCCAGTTGTGGGTAAAAGCTCCTTAAGATGTTGGATGAACAGGCTGTGCCTATCAGAGGCAAAAGGCAGCACCTCCAGAGGTGCTGCATTTTAAGTTGCAAGTGAGATATACTCAAAATGAACAAACAGTCCTTGCTGTGATTTGTTATCCTCTGTAGAGCCACTTACCCCTCTCTTAAGGATGCATTATCTGCAAATCAAATAATCTGCACAGATTAGTGAAAGCTAGAGAAATGGTTCTTTTTACTTACTGGAATTTATGCATTAGTGCAGTACTACAACATTTGGATTGACAGTAGAGTAGAGAACCACCTTATTCTAAGATTGTTTTAATTGATGGAAAATTACTATTTGTTTCCCAGTGTAAAGTGGTGAGCCTGTCCAGGATTGTTCTTTTTTCACTTCACAGAAATGCAAGTAGGAAACAGTCTTGAAAACTATGTCATAGCTGGTCGATTGGGCTTGCTTTTTTTATATATTTGCTTTTAGTTAGTACATGTGAATTTAAATTTTAGTAATGATAATGTTGTGGGAATGTGACAGCAAGAGCAAACAGAAGCCTGATGGAATTGAAGATGAGTGATTTGTGTAGCTAATAATTAGACATTCTGTTAGTTAAACAGTGTGGTCAAGGTACAGCACATAGATAAAATACAGTCACATGTAACTAAGTGATTCTCTGGAGCTTGCTGTAGGCCGATGCTCATTATCACGAACGCTTAGCAACTGTTTGCTACGCAGTGTGAAACGTGGAAAAGGATTAACTCTAATAGGCTGAAGCCTGACTAGAAAATTAATGCTTTAGGAAACCAATTCTAAATCTCTCAATTCTTGCTCCCTTGATGAAGCTGAGGCCAGCCATGTGGAGCAGCATGTAGACTGAAAGTTCTCTGGGTCCCTTCACCGCCTGGCTGAAGTTGCCTGGAAGTGGATTCCACGTGAGCCAGCCAGCCCACCTCTGGACTTTTAAGGCCTATATTCTCTACTAACCCTGTCCTCTTATTTAAAAAGATTTCTCTGTAACCTCTGTAAGGAGAATCTAGTAAAACTAGCTAATATTAATAGTAATCTGTCCCACCTCAGTGCAGTCTCATGGCAGAAAAAGACTGTGTAGAAATATAAAAGGAATTTAAATGTGTGTACTGGTTAGAAAGGTTTCTTTGGTTTCCTTTCTTCTTAAGTTCAGTTTTTTGGCATTACATGATCTAAATTTTTAGCCAGTCTGTATTAGTAGTGGCTAGATGGAGGAAGGAATGAGAGGACTTTACTTGAGGTCCCTAGAAATTAAATTTTCAGTCATGAATAGCAGCACCATTTGCCTTGTCATTGATAGCAAGGCCAGGCCATGTCCATTTGGCAGAGAAGCATGTTCAGAAAGTGAAAAACCAATTTTCTTTTGGTCTCATAGTGCTCAGAGAGCTTCAAAATTATTTTCTTGCTGGTGACCTTCTCCTGAACACAGACTGAGAATTTTATTATGTTGGAAGGGATCAGTAAGGTGACTTACCTGGAAGGCTGGGTAAGGGTGAGAGCTTCCTGAGGAAGAAAGCAGAAAGGCCCACAGACAGCAATCACCTCAGAGGGTGATATTCTGTTGCAACAAGTCAGAATTCACATCCCAACAACTGCACTTTCTATTTGTTTTGACTGGCTTCATTACCTAGTCCCATTTGGCTGACTTGCTGGGTTTTTACAAACTACACTGACTCTCAGGTTTTGGTTTCCATATCCATGTGAGATTCCCTTGCAGTCTGTGGGAGTGAGATTGTCTGTTCTGTCTGGCTCCTTCAGCTGCTCCGGTCTCAATGGCAGCCACAGCACCTGGGGACCCTCTCACTCATTGCAGCAGTAAAAAGAAATTGTCCCATCTCATACCCCTGTATCTCCACCAGCTGTGGATAAGCACTCTACTTGTCTAGTATTTTTTCTTGCATTGCTCTGCTTTTCCCTCTCACTTCTTTCAGAATTTATTTCTGAGTGTCAAGTTTCCCATTTGGAAAGAAAAGGAAGGTTCTTGGCAATATTTTTGACCCAGGGGCCTGTTTTTCTTATATTATTCCTATTTTTTTTTCCCCATTCTCTAAGAAGAAACAGGGACCCTTCATACAAGGGTATGACTTCAGATTAGTCCTATGTCTGCCTACACGTTACCACGTGTATATTAATTGGCCACATCTGCACCCAGATCTCTTCAGTCTGTTTTACATCCACTCAACAAGCCTAGGCTGTGTTACCCTGAAGTGGCCACACATTACTTTGTTGAAAGCAGTGAGACTTTAACAACCAAATCACCGCTCTTCTGCTCTCTAGCATTAATTACATCTGTCTATGACTGTCTTCCTTCTGAAAGAGTTATTCTGAAATTGTTGTTCTGTGCGTCTCAAAGGGGGGTTTGACAGTGTGTGCACAGTACCTGTGAGAGATTTTGTACATGCATGCTTGTCTTTAATAACACCTTTGAATCTCAATCTTTATTTCTAGCTATTAAGTAACTTTCTGCGTGTCAATTCTGTCACTGTAACTGAGTTTGGTTAATATGCTTATATTTCTCCAAATAATCTTATTTCGTCTAAATGCGTCTTTTATCCCAAATAGTAAGTATGCCTTTGTGAAGTGAGCTAACAATGCATCATTTGTAACAGAGAAGTTAATGGGAACCCGAATGTAATAAGGGTTAGTGACCTGAAATTTCTCCATTCTGCAAATACCTCGGTCTCAAGCAGCTTCAGCCATAATTATTTTAGCTAGGTAGAGAGAGAAATCAGTTCCATCAGAGGCAAAACATTACTAGTTATGAAATGAGATCTGTACGTACAGACATGCTGTGTTTGTGTCACTGCATGGGGAATGGAGTACAGAGGAGATTAATGTTCAATCTTGGTTAATAATCCCTGTCTTTTATGATAAAAAGAAAAAAAAATAATTATTATGAGCCTTTTTAAAATAATGGCATGAAGGCAGCTGCCTGAATCTGGATAATGAAAACCTGAACTGTCTGTATGAGCCAAGGACAATATTTAGGTGAAATTCAGAGTAGTTACTGAAGGGAGGGAGCTGCAGAATTCGCACTCAGCTTGCAGAGGTCTCCAACGCAATGACAGTGGGTTTATTTCCCTTTCATCAGAAGAAGATAGAATACATGCAAAATCTAACATTTCTGTGCAACGAAGATCTAGGGATAGATGACGTGAGCTAAAGAGTTTGTCCTCATGGAGGCTATACCAACATAGCTATAAATATATCTTCGCACTTTCAGTTCTACATTTCCCTCTCTAATAAGTCCCAAATATTTTGGGGAGAACCAGTCTTCTACTAGAATCAAGAAAAAAATTAGTAATCAAAACGAACAAGCTGAACAGAACAGCCAGGGTGATGTGACGAAGCTCAAATACTGACCATACTGAAATAAAACCCAAGATTCAGAAAACCTGAGGAATGGGAAAGGTTACAGATCAGAAGCTTTGGTGTTGTCCTGTTTTGGTCACATTTACCTGAGTAAAAATACACTTTCAAAGAACTGTTCATCTGGATTGATATTTCACAGATGGAGCCAAAGATACAAACCAAAAAAAGTTCATTTTGTGCCATTTCTTATCTGTGACAGAAATATTTGAATAGTGGTCACCCTTGAGTGGTTTTTGAATTTATGTAAAATTTGTATCCTTCAAACAGAGGAGCTGATGTTCCCCAGAGAGGAGATTGAAACAAAGGAGGGAGGGTGTCCCCCCGGTACAGCATTTCCTATTTGCCTCAAAAAGAATTTCTTTTAAAAAGTCCTTTGTATGCATTTGCTTTCACATCTCAGCTAACACTCCGCTCTACAGGGTGTAACTTGTACTTCCTAATTGTCATACATCTAAGGAATCCTCTTTCTAGCTGTGCTCCAGGTTGAGTAGGGCAAAAGGAGACAGTTAAGTAATTTCCATCACTCCTCTAGTCATAATTTTCTAATACCCAAGTCATTAAAGTGTTTCATGGCTACCATACCTTCATTCCTATAAAGAAATCTAGCTTACAAACACAGGCTTATCTGATGAGGATCTGGCTTCCATGTGAAGAAGTTGCTGGGATTTATTAAGCAACAAAGTCCCGACAAACTTGCCAGCAGTAATTTGGCTGCTCCTTTATAATTGCCTTCAGGAATATTCTTTCCTGGCCGTTCACTGCAGCATCTGTGTCTGTGCATGGCTGTGGACCAGTATCTGTGCTGTGCTGGGGCCAGTGGAGATGCTGAGTGTGCAGTCAGCATCACCCCTCTTTGATGTGTGCACCAACACCAGTGAGACATTGTCACCTCCAGCATTGTTCTGAGTCACTGCAGTAACACGTGCTGCTGCTGCTGCTTCAGTATCAGCTCCCACCAAAGTCAGAGGGAGTTATTTCATTGATTTCAGGGATCAAACGGAAAGGGATTAAAAAAAAAAAAAAAAGAGGGAGCAAGGGAATGAGATTGTCTGTGGGGTTTTTTCCATCTCATTGATGTATGACATTTCCATCTTCACTTTTGATTAAATTTCCCTTAATTAGCCCATTAAGCTAAAGCCACCAAAACTAATGATTGAAATGTTGGTTAACTGATGATCTTGTTTCAATGGAATTTGAAAGACATCATATTTCTAAATTAATAGTGGCATTAAAGTAGAGAAGATAAAATGATGAACTATTTGTTGCAGAAATGCTGGTCTCAAGAGAAGGTTTGTACTGAAACTGCTTTCGTGTTAGCAAAAAATAAGATTAATAGGCAACCAAAGCAGCACTGATGGTCCTAATAGTATTTAGCACTCACAGAATTTTTTTATTTTGGAGGCATTTCTGTCATTTCTTTTTCATCTTTGGTGAACTTGTAGAAATTTCTCAAGAGTACCGGTCCTGGTGTTCCTGCAGGTGAAATCAGCAAGGATGTCTCTTAACTAAATGAACTGTAAATAAAAGTAAAAAGCAACCTATTGTGTTCTGATATGGGCATGTTACATGGCACTCCCTTCAACAACAGAAATATTGCTTTGCATCATGCCTTCAAGGTCTTAGGAGCTGAACATTTGATAATTCTCATAAGAACAACCCTTAACTGACTGAAGAGGCACGACATGAAAAGTGCATCAAAGCGTAACACCTTGGGGCATGAACCTTAGGAAATTGCCTGAAGATATTTTTAGAAGTGCTTCATTGCCTGGAGGCAGAAAGAACGTGCATCATAGTCTTTGCAGAAGTATCTGTCTCCTATGCTCCCTTAGCTGAAGTCTGCAGTACTGGGGGGGAAAGCTGACAGAGAGGAATTGCTTATTTGTCTTTGTAATTAATTTTGCAGCCTCATTTTAACACCTTACAAACATAAATTCACATCAAAGTGTCCCTGTTTCCAAGTGGCATTTTAGTGTGCACCCTGAGGAAATAGACTGAGGCTCAAATGCACCAGGCTTGGTCCCTTCAGTGCAGCACCGATGGTCACTGTGTGCGGGGCACTGATTTTCACACAGAGCGATCTGAAAGACATGCATCTGAACTAGGTTCCACCCTACCTCTTCCTGGGCATTTCAGTAGCACACAACAGGGAAGGAGAAGCTTCTGCTGAGCTACAGTCTGTATTTTAGAGCCTGAGGTAGGTGCTGGTTCTCCATAATACACCAGAATGTGACCTATGGTGCTTTAGGACCTGTTGCACACACATTTCAATCATCTCTGCTGCTTGGCACTGTGACTTGCAGGAAAAAGTAGATCAGAGCCCACTATGTCTGCCCAACAGCTTTTGTTGAAGTCTCGTATGGCATGTCTCAAACTAAACAGCTTATGTTTATGCTGGAGCTTGTAATTTCGTTTGAAGTGTTGTGGGATGTCAGCTGAAGAGCAAATGAGGGAGGGAGGCAGGGGGAGGGCAGCCAATTCAGTCAGAAGCCAATTTAATGTCCAAGGATTTTATGTTCCTTTCTGTTCTCTTCCTAGACATACCTACAAGGGGTTTCAGGTATCCCAGCTAAGAACTGTGAGGCTGCTGGCAGCATCAGACTGCTATTGCACTTTTTATGGATTTGGGAAGGCTAAAAATATGCTTTTGTGATATTCAGACTTCTGTGGATGGAGGTGCCATCTTTTGAGCTGATAAAGATGGATCATTTAGCAAGGAAAATTGTGTCTTGCAATTTGGAGTTTCCTTTGATGCTAGGGATACTCTTCTTCACCATATCTACTATTATTCCTGTCAGTCACCTGCTCTTTCATGGCAGCTGCTCATGTCTTTAGAACATAAAATATCAGTTTTAGAGAAGTCTCTCCATATGTGCAATGCATCTCTCCAGGGAGAGAGAAATTGCAGTGTTGGAACATCATTTCTTTACCAGAAATAATGAAGGGGGAACATAGTAACTATAGAAATCTTTTCTGTTGTGAATGGATTGTGGTCTCTTCTAAACCCTTTGCACCTTTTGGAGGCTGACAAGAGTTTTTTTCTGGTTTGAATTTTTGCTTTATTTGTGTCAGCTTTTCTGACTGTCCCCAGCTGTAGCTTAGCAAGAACACCAGTTGCAGAGGACGATGTCACTCCAGTCTACATATCCTCAAAGTCACAAATATCCCTGGGGTCTGTTTCAGCTTTTGCCAAACCTCACTGTCTCCTCTGGAAAGCTCCTCTGTGTTCGAGAACAACATGGAGGTTGGTTACATTTGCTGACAAGAGTCAGGAGGCTCATTCAAAATCCACATTCAAAACACCAGAATATGCTGTCCCACAGTAAATATGCACATGACCAGGGTAACTTCACTGGAATTTTGATGTTGAGGTTGGCTTGCTGGTAAAGGAGAGGTAGTATTTAAAAACAGTAGAAATCACCAAGACTAATGTAAGAATGCTGATAAGATACAAAAAGCTGAGAGAAAAATATTTTAGACCCAGTGCCATGCAGAAAGGACTAGAGTCTGTGAGAAGAAAAAAAATTCTGCCATGTTTAGATCCTTGCTGCAAGGAAGAGACAGGATTTCTAAAGCCTTTCAAAGTAAATAGAGCTACTCCTCAAAAATACCTTATTCTGTCATAATTTTCTTGTCTAAACTGAAACACCTGCAAGAATTCACATTCTGACTGAACATTTATCTCTAAAAGGTAGAGCAGGAAGCACCAGCAATAGATCTACATTAGAGACCCACGAATGGTTTAACTTCTGCTGGGGTAAAACGTCAAGATACAACAGAGAGTTAGGTTTAAGTAATATTTTGTATTTACTTGCAGCTTGTTCTACATCATGTGATAGTTTCATGTTTTTTGTAGTCTTGATGCAACCTCTGAGCATTTTATCTGACTGCTGAGCTATGGTTGGCTGCTTTCAGAAATTGTTCTCTTTCCTAAGCAGAGTATTATGATTTTATGTGGCAGATAGACACTGAGAGAACAAGAACTTGCTAAGCTAAGAGAAAACCTAAATCCATGAGTACACAAAATTAACACATGGTCAATATACTGTCAGATTTGAAGTATTTGGTAGTGGGTAATTTTTGCTCTTCCTGTTGACTTATAATATCACTGAGGGTGTATTTACAGTGATCCTTCTTCTGGAAATGTAAGAGTGGCATAACTTCCTGGCAAACGCCAGCTTTCCTTAAATCAGGAAGTGATTTAAGGCAAACCTTCTCAGTGTCTATAAGGAGATAATGAGTTCTGCTCATCCTTTGGACTAACCAGTGTCAGTTCCTCACTTTTGTGACTGCCAAGGCTGTTAGATACCCTTTGTTTCCTACAGAGCGCATCAACACCAAATACTTTCTAAAATGGTTTCTGCCTTTGATTGCCAGTTCCTTTTAGGAACTCCAAATTACTTCAGGAGCCCTGCCTACTTACTTTTCTTAACGCTTTAGGGTGTAAATCACTTGTGATTTACTTAGGGGTCTGTTTGTTTGGTTGGTTTTTTATTTGTGCCAGAATCCAGGGGACTTTGTTTTCTGACCAATACACACGTGCACACACTTCTGCTTCCTTCAGGTTGTTTGTCTGGAGGGAAGAGGGGCAACATTCTCTTATTCTGTCCACTTATGTTACTGTATAGCTCCCCTCCTCAGATCATCTTTCCTTTTTACGAATGAGGATACTTTCTCTATCAATTTAATATTTTTATATGTGAAAAGTTTTTCTCTACCATTCTAAAACTG
This sequence comes from Chamaea fasciata, assembly GCF_029207755.1. Classification (NCBI taxonomy): domain Eukaryota; kingdom Metazoa; phylum Chordata; class Aves; order Passeriformes; family Sylviidae; genus Chamaea; species Chamaea fasciata. Next base: position 15,249,841 of record NW_027094088.1, on the reverse strand, counting down.
CTTTAATTGTGAAGAGCTCTGACTTTCGTGTTCTCTAGCAGATTTTAATCCCTTTTTTTTTCCAATCTGTGCAGGTTTTGGTTTCAGATCACCGCTTCATGGGAAGAAGGCTCTGATGCCATTATTGCTTTTGACAATGTCTCCCTTAGTCTGGACTGTTATTTAACAAGTAAGTTTTCCTTTTATCTGCAAGCGACTTGTCTTTTATTTGCCATGTAATTGAAATTTGGAAATGATGGGGAATGTGTTGGGTGTCATTATCTTCAAAAGACTCTTGAAAGGTAAAGGTCTGTGTCTGAAATCATTGTGCTTAGGAAGAGGTGCACCCCTCGCTGGTGAAGCCGAGCAGGGAATGTGTTCCCAGTTTGGCATAAGTGGCTAGTGCGACATAGGTTGTGGGAGATCAGCTTCCAGCTGAGGCAGAACCATCACCTATCCAGCTAGGCTGATGCAAAACCCAGTCTGTGATTATAGATTTCCACATGACCTGGTTTGCTGTGTGACAGTTATCAAAATGAATGACAGTTGGACACTGGCTGGGAAAAGACAGGCATCCTGTGATTGACGCTAACTTTGCAATAACATTGGGCACAATACTCCAGTTAAATTAGAACAAGGTTATTTTATTTAGACTGACATGCATTTAAGTCCGAATCAGAAACTAGGATCTTCACCCTCCACTGCTCTGGGGAAAAATTTGGATTCTGATCCTGGCTTTGTGATTGACTGGCCTCTAGAATATGCCCAGTCTGTACCTCTGATGCCACATGTAGACTTTTATTAAACGTTTGTGTCTGACTCATCTTTCATAATCTCATGCATAGTGAATTGCTTAATTTATAAATGTGTTCAGTGATCTGTCACTCTGTACCTCAGACCAACAACTTACATGAGGGCTGGAGAATTGCTGCTCTGAGCAAATTAAACTTCTGCCTTGGGCTGAGCAACAGAACTTAAGTGCGTCCTTTCTTCTCCTACGCTTCAAGGTGCAACCTCTGTAGCCCTTTTCAGACTGAAAACCTCCAAACCTCTTCTGCAGTCAGAATGTTTCATCTGCTTTGTGTTTGTTAATTTGCATTGCCTGGGGCATGAGTCTCTCCGTTTATACAGTAATACCTCTTGGTTTCTGTGCATAAGTACAATATATCTCAAATTCCAGTATTCAAAGAGATCTTAAAATTAGGATAGAATTAAAGAAAATTCCTTGTACTTTTACTGGCTAAAATAATTTTTAACAGTTGCTAAAGATTATATTCTGTACTTCTTCTTTGTGTCTTCATTCACTTAATGTTTTGCCTACCACTCATTCCTGTTTATTTTCCTTTTGTCTCAGTTCCATAGCAACAACAGAAAGTAAATCTGCCCCTTTCTTTTAATAATGTTATATCCTGTGACTGCAGGCTCTTATTCTCAGCACAGAACTCTGCAGCCCTTATTTTAGCTTCAATTTTGGATTACATACTGACTCAGTCCCCCTCAGCCATAAACCAATCTGTGATTTCTTGTTTTCTAGTCAGTGGAGAGAAGACACCTCGAGGTACTGCTCCAGACTCAAGCAATTTGCTCACCAGTGGAGGTGCCCAGAAGAAGTTTGGATGGGAGCAAAAGCTCCTGGGAAATCTCCAGCTCAGCAGTGCCCCCTTTTCTGATCCAGCAGGTAACTGACGAATCTGAGAAGCATCATCAGATGGGAGAGATTTCCAACAAGCACAGATTTCATTTAGATGTGGCTAAATGCAATTATTTCCCCCAAAGCCTTAGTTTAGAGCTTTTCCCAAGTCCCTTACAAATAAAACAAAACATGCTCCAGAAAGAAATTACCTTTACCTGCTAACTGTAACTTGGATTTAACTGTAACAGACTGCAAGATGCTGAAAGAACCAGAGGGGGCTGCTTGAAGTAAAACGTGGGTTTAGACTGCAAGATAAGCTGCTTCGTCTCATGGTCATCTAAAAATTGGCAAAAATCAAAGTGAAGTGTCCAAATTGACTGAGTTTACCATTTGTTAACCTGAACACCCAAATCTAATTAATACAGACTTGTTTTGAACTAACACAGCCTCACTTTTTCAGTAAATATTTATTGTCCATTTGAAATAGTACAGCACTGGACTTAGTTAGAAATGTCAGTCTTGTATGTTCATGTTACTTTATTCTCCCCTACCCTTCAGCTCCTCTTTCCAGCCTAACTGTAATGGTGTGGGCCAAATAGATGGAAGAGTTCCCTTTCCTGCCTTCACCCTCCCACCGCTGTCTCCCAGATGTTTCCCTCTCTCCTCTCCCAGGCTTTCCCACATATTCACAATATCTGGTTTGGGCCTTAAAGGTGCATTTCTGTTTGAGTCTGCTTCTTTCACTTCTCCTTGCCTGCCCCTCTTCCTGGACTGGTTCAAGCAGCCACAACCTCCAGCCTACCTGGGGCAGCAGGACTGACCATGGAAGTGAGGGGTAGCTATGGGAGAGGCAAGCGCTTGTTACAACTGCAACCCTTGGCACGGTGTGCAACTGTTTCCCCTCACTTAGGGCCTGCTACTTGCCTGCCAATTTGAAATACCACCCCTCTTAAGTTGGAGAGCAGGGTTGATATATGCCTCCTTTGCTCTGCCAGTAAGCCTAGGGATTTGTTCCTGCTGCCTCCTTCTTTCCCACTCTTCTGCCTAAGAAGAGTTCTTTGCATCTGTTCTTTTCTAGGCTGTATTTCACTTTGCTACCTGCAGCGTTCCGTTGAGGGGCACGAACTAATGGTGCTAGCTCTCATGCTGACAGCAGTCTGGTCAGTGTGGCCAAAAGCCCTGCACAGCCTTCAAAGCCTCCCTGAAAATCTGAATCCATGAGCCCACTCTGTGCTGACACAACAGGGCAGCCGCTGCTGCCTGAGCTCTCTTGTGAAGTGAGCTCTGGCAGCAGAGGCTGAGGGGACAGCCTGCAGGGTCGGCTGAGTTGCCATCACATGGAGTTTACTGATATTTTACATCCTGAGCATCACACAGCAAGAGAAGTGCAGAAGCACTGTCAGGAGCCTTAAGGGAGCAAGACAGAGGCAATGAGCCCGCGTGAGAGGATGCTGGGCTGGGTGAAGCTGCACTTCAGTGATAAAGGTTGTGTTTAGCCTTATTACAGATGTTGTGTGTGAGCTTTGGCTGTCACAAAGGTATGATTTACAAAAGTATCTTTATATGTTCTCGTTGAAGAGCCTTTGAAGTCCTCCATTCAATATCTGTATCTCTGTTTCCTGCCTGTGAGTGGAGTTGTCTTTTAAGTGCTCTCAGTATTGCCCCTGGGTCAGCGATCTCATGGTAGGATCTGAAGGCAGGTGTAGATTATGGATTTCTGGCTGACTTTCAGTCTTTCAGTAGGTGGTGATGTCGTTTCCTAAGGCAGCTGTACATTTCCTTCCAGGGTGCCTACTGTTTTAGCAAAAAAAAAAAAAATTAGATTTTAGATGCAGAGTTAATGTAAAGTGTGTGTGGGCTAGAAATCCTGTGGCTGTAAACTTTTTTGAGAATTTTGTTATTTCCTACTTCTCACGAGACCTGACATCATCTAGTTTTTCTGCTCCCTGTCCTGTCTGAGGAATTCAATTTAAAGAAAGTCTTGGATAGTAGAAAAAAAAGGGAATCAGATTGCATGAGGGTAGAAGAGAAGGTCATGGAGGTACTTTGAGCAATTAAAATAATTTGTGATGACCTTGGGGTGAAAATGCAAGGCAATTCCAATCTAAAACAGCTTGCCTATTTTCTCGGCTTTATCCTTGGTCTTGTTCATATTCTGTCTAAAATTGTCTCTAGCCCTTGGGGTTTGAAATTACTCCTACAGCAATTTTCTCCCCTCGTGCCCTCAGAGTAGACAGGGCAGAAACAGAGAAGCTGAGTGGCAGCTTCTTGCAGTGAAAGTCATTGAATTTCTTAGGGTCTCTGCAGCACCAAATCCCCTTTTTCCTTTGTCTTGCTGAGCCCCTGCTTGCTGTCAGGAAACACTGCAGATGCTTGTTTGGTCCCTAGGCTACACATTTTACCCAGCTTTAATCTTGTTTCTTTCTGCATCCTGTAATGCGTTTAAGAAACCTCAGGCTGAGTCTGTCAAGGCCTTTCCTTTGATGGCCACATATTTACTGTTGTGTGAGTGAACCAACAGCATCAGCAGCACCCTGAAGTCCCAAAGACTGCACTCACCAATGTGAGATCAGCGAAAAGTAATTACAGTTAATAGGATCTTTGACTTGTATGATGGATCACATACTATAATATTTCCTTCTTAAGAAATACTACTGAAACAAAGAATTGTGTTCCTAAAGCTGATGAGACAACAGGATAATAAAATGCCCTCCCTAAGTCCCTAAGTGAGGAGGCTGAGTCCTCCTCAGCCTTCGCAGCAGGAGCTACAGTCTGAAAGACAGGTAGCACTTCGTTTACACAACGTTAAATCCAAAGAAGCTCAGTTTTCTCAAGGGCAAGGGCCCTCCACTTGCTCCTTTGTATCTGAGCACAACCTCTTATACACACCTGCCGCTTTTGCCTGTGCTTGGAAATCCATTTCCAGCAGAAGTGATGGTTGGCAGCCCCCATGTCCTTTCTGTTCTGAGGCCCTGTACCTACTGACTTGCTTCTTCAGCCTTGCCATTGTTGGTCATGGCTCAGAGTGCCTTCAGGTCACGCATGCTGGAGATTCAAAACACACAATACGGCCACACTGTCAAACATCCTAAAGCTTCCAGGAATGGGTTACCCACTGTAGTGTGTCATACCTGGGATAATGAACACACTGGGCAGAATGAGACCTGAAATGTTTACAACTAATGTGGTGTTGTTACTCTCTCAAGTTTCTTGATGACCAGCATAGAAAAATTCCTGTGGTTTTCAAATCTCACAGTTACTTGCAGTGCAAGGAGGCCATTAGATATATGTTCACAGGGCAGTGCAAATGCTTTTCTTTTCAATGATGTGTTATTTGTTGGAATACCAGTTATTGCTGAAAGGTTGCAGGTCAAACTTGATTCTTGAAGCAGCCTGGAAAAACAGTTGTAACAAGGTCTGCATATGCCAGAAGATTGAAACAGCTTTAATGGAACCGGGATTTTTCGTTGAGATGGTTAAATCTGTAAAAAAGGCTGAGTGCTGTTTATTCTGTTGTAAACCCAGGCTTACTTTGGCTTGGGTTTTAAATCGGTTAGGTATTAGTTTAAGTAAAACTGAAAGCTTCTCAAATGATACTATCATCCAACTACCAATTAAAAAGTCAATTTATATCAAGCCAACGCAATTTCCTTTTATACACAAGGCTAGAATATGGGAAATTCGGGCATATAAAGATACAGTGAGCAATAATGAGGAGCTCGAGGTAAACAAATTACTATCACAGAAGCTGAAGGAGACAAAATAGGATTCTCAGTAGGCAAAAGGAGATAACAAGACACAGAGCAATCAAGCTTTAATTAAAGATTTCTGGTGCTTCTGAATAGGCTTTAAATACCATGAGGATAGCCTCTCTTTTGATGTTTCAGCTTCTCTTCTGTCCCACTGACAACTTATTTGTGTCAGGGCACACAGTACAAAAATGGCATGTTGTGCAATGTGCAAAAATACTAACCATTTTTTCCCCTCTTGCATTGTTTTCTCCCTTCTTTTCTGCATATCCAGCAGCCATTGTGCACCCCTGGTTTCTTACATGAAAACTGCCATCAAATCATTTTCTCACCCAGACTTGGTGACTGTTTTCCTCCAGTCTCTTCCCCACAGCATTTAGTGGTTGCACAGATTTTGTGTTTTCAATCAGGGAGAGTCCTGTTTTGAGTACTTCCATGGCTGTTTCTCGGAAGAAGTATCAGTCACATTAGTTAATCAGATGAAGGAGCTGAAAGGGACAGCGGAGCAAGTATTAAGTAAAAGAAAATTACATTTAGTTGCTCTTTGTGTGCAATTATACTAACTGAACTGTTGGTATAATGCAATAAAGGTATCTGCAGAATTGTATTTTTGTATTATGCATCAATTAACACAGTGAACAACAGCCCAGTGCCCTCCCCCCAACAAAAGTAACATTCTGAACAGGAAATGTTCGGACACAACAGTGGGATCTCACAATATGTAGGTATGAATTTCTTTATTGAAGTGTTTACACTTGCTTTCTCTGTAGGATTGAAAACAGCAATGTGCAATACTGGAAATCAGCATGCAACCAGATACAACCTAGCAAAGTTGAATTGGCATAATTGCTCTCTAGAGTTAATCATGCACTTGAAATAAACAGGGCAATTCACAGGTTTCAGACCTACATTTCAAAGCTGCTCACTCTTAAGAATAGCAGTTTAAATTGCACAGAAACTGCTGTAAATCTCAGAAAATGTTTTTAAATAATTTTCCACCTCCACCAAACTTGGTCTTTGTTATCTAACATGCATTTCTACCATCCTTTGTAATTATGAACAAAAAGAAATTCCAAGAAGTTGGTAGCATGTATCATTTAACACCCTTTATGGAAGACTCCTTGTGAAATGTAAAAGGGAAAGGAAAGCATTCTTCATGCTGCTTTGTTAGTGCCTGGTTTCAGAAGGTAGCAAGAAGCAAGGCATTCTCGTTGCTGTCCAAAGTCAGTAGTGCTCTTACACTGACCACAATTTCCTTCAATAATGCCCTGATAGTGTTCCCTATTTATAAACACTAAAGAAAAATCTAAATCATGAATCAAGCTTTTGAGTATTTCTTTGAAATTATACTCAGGATCGATCTGGCATACGTTTGTCATCACTGCAGATGCTCTTCCTGTTGAACTGAAAGACATATCCAAGTCTTCTACTGCTGCCCTCATTTAGAAAATAAAGACAGAAGTAGCAACTCCAGAAAGAGTGGAAAAGCCAACCTCTCTCAGTCTAGTCATACTTCAGTAACTGGTTCTCCTATGGCTGGCAAGACTCACTAATTTCTATGATCATTTTATGTCCCCTTAATACCATTTTGTAGACACACTTAACAGGTATGGGACTGTGATTGTGAGCATAACCTAGTTCTGCCATTTACTATCATCTTTTGGCCCCCTGCCCCATTAATCTCTGGCAAATTCAATCATGGGAAAGGTAATAATCTCCAATTACTGCTCACAGAACACTGTTAAATGGCAGAACCCAAAGCAAAATTGAAATCCTTACCTCAGTGAGTATGTTTCTTATATATGCTTGTAGTGTATTCTGCCTGCAGGCTTCCAGCAACGACCATCCCTGAAATTATTGGTAATGCATAACTGAGATTGCTCATGTACTGAGTAAAATCTACAGCTCCACACACAACCCATGGTGCCAGTGGCAGCCAAATGTCAGTGGAGATTATGGTGGGCAGTTTCCTGTAAGCCTCGGATTTCCCATATTGGCCAAATATTGCCAGGCGAGGGAAACTTATGGAAGCTTTTACGGATAGATGAAGCAAACATTCCACATTGTTAATGGCATCAAGCTTGATGACATCTGCCTGAGAAGAAGAGGTAAAATGAACTCTCTGAGGAAGAATTAATTGCACTTGGAAGTTTAGCCACTGGGGTTCTTATGCCTCTGAAACATGAGAATTTACAGCCCTTATTAATATGGATTTTTACTCTGTTGGAAGTAGGAATAGCCTTTTGGTCTGAACAGGGGTTGTCACAGCAAGTTACACAAACTGTTTACTCATTGTTTTAAAGCACTGATGCATTTCACTAACATGTTACTCTAGGTTCCAAACTAAGCCAAGTGCCATGGTGCTTGGTTGGCAATTTGCTCAAATTGCTAAAGTTTTGGTCAGCAACAAGCTTAAACTAGGTTCAAACCAGCTTGATTTGACAAATGCCAGTTAATACACTTAGGCCTTTGAGGTATAGCCAAAATGCCTCTGTCTGTTTTGTGGCATGGAGTTTGTGTGCTGTACGTGTGCCAATGAAATTGCATTCTATGTTAGCAGTACAAATGTGCCTTAGGCTTTGCTCCACAGTTTTCTGTTCAGTGTTGCTGGTTGTTATTTGCAACAATGCCTGCAGCAGCATTGCCGCAGGCTTCAAGTAGTATCAGAGCTTCAAACAAATTAGTAATTTTAAGTCTTCTGGGGTATTGTTCATTTTGTTTTTCAAGAGCAGGACCTCACTCCCCTTTTGCTGTGGCTGAAATCCAGCACCTTGATTGCTGTGCATTTCATGAATCTAGACAAACTGTGTGAAACTTAAAATTTCTGCTGTGCAAAAGGATGAGCGACTGTGTATGTAAATATATCCATCAGTGAATTCATTATGGAAAGAAAAGTTATGAAGGAAGACTTTTTTCCAATTGTTTCAATAGAGGCAAAAAGACTTTGTTTTGCAAAATGTTGCTTCTGGGACCTTGCCAATGTGTTGGGGAGCTTGCCAGGGAGCAGGAGGGCAGGTGAGTGAGTAAACAGGGAGAAACTTCATGTTTCCTCTTCCGTGTTTCTTTTAAAGGGAAGGATTCTATCAAATTGAACTGATGTATAAATTCACTGAAATGTAGTACCCCAGTCTGAATCTCACTGTGATCTCCACTTCCTTTTTTTTTCCTTTCTTTCTTTCCCCATCTCAAACAGAGATTTCCATTTTTTAAACCTGGGTAGCATCTTGCAGCTACCAATGACAGAATTTGTAGGGACCCTACATTAAACTACCTGTTGTTTTTTTTATGGGAATCCTCAGCTGTTTTTGGACACTGGGCATATGTAACTTGTGTGAAGTTGGGCAGAATTCCACAATCTGCTAGGTTTTGGGGGAGGTTTAGCCTGGAGAGTCCTGCTGTCCTTCCCCCGGTGTATGAGATGCTGGCAGCGTTATCCTGCCTCACACTGCAGAAGGAAGGAGGGATGTGGTGTGCACTATGCAACAGACCACAGCTATTCACAGATGGAAAAAATCTATGCTTCTCACCAAGCTACTTAAGGATTTTCGATTCAGTGCTGCTGCTTTAGTCTTTGGAGATCAAAATAATGTTTCAAACTGAATTACTGTAAACTGCTGTGGCATGCAGCAACCTGTAGAAATGCTCTCTCCAAGCTCATATGACATGCTGCATTCATTTCTAGAATCAAGGAAAAATCAATACTTTGCAGGGAGTGAAATCTTACTTTTTAAAAAGCAGTGGTGGGTTATTAAGGCAGGCAGTACTCTGTTTTGCTGCTGGGTTAGTGGTTTCAGATCATGGGCTGCTGTTACATCTGTGCACCGAGGGTTGGCTTAGTGAAACATGTAAGAGAAGGGGTGGGGGGAAGTGTGGGAGTTTTAGTCTGTATCCAGAATTGTAACTAAGATTGATCTGTCCTAAATATCTTGAAATGAGGGGCAAATTCTTCCTATGTCATGTTATGTCCCATTTAATTCAGTGACAAAACTGTTCCATGTTGGACTAGCTTCCAGTATTTATAAACAGGAGTAGGGCTGTTTGCACCTTGGTGCAGCAATGACAAATGAGATCATGCAACACCTGGCTGGAGGTTTTACTAAAATCCTTGCTGGATTAAATCAGGTGCATCTCTTAGGACTTCACTTAAGCCAGACTTCCTCCTGCAATGTTTTGGGCAAAGATCACTACCAGTTCTGCTAGTTCTGAAGCACATCTTTTCCTGTTCTTGTCTACCATCTACCTAAATAATGCAAGTAAATATTCTTGCTAGGACTGGTTGTAGCCACTGCAGAACATGGGAGGCTTTACAGACAATCTTGTATACACCACTGTATCCATTACATCAGGACCATTTTAGAAATCCAGTGTCACCTCCTGTGCTCAGTCGTCTCCAAGTTCCTTACATCATGGCATACTTACTCCCTTACTCCCTGGCATAACATAGTTGTGGTTTCTCAAGCTCTGAAAAAACAGATTCTAAGATCTTAGTGCTGATTAACTAATTTCAAATTGCCACCAGTGTTTGCCCTTACTCTGCATTGGAAGTGAGCCCCCTCTAGTCTGCCCTAAAGGCAGAAAATACAAAAAATGTTCTGGTTGCTTCAGTTCAGAGTCTGAAGGCATAAGGTCTGTGGCAGAGGGACATTCTCCTTCTGTTCCACCAGGTCTTTTAAGGAACCAGAGGGCCATTTCAAAGTATTTTGGAATAAGATGTAGTTCATTGATCCCCAGTCCCTGGAACCCAGTGGGAGCCAAGAGCAGCCAGTTTCAGGTCCGGCTGTGCTGTGTATTATGCGTAGAATTGTCTAGAGATAAGTTTTCCAAGGTCAGGTAGGCAGATACCTAAGGAACGAGTTTTATTTCAAGGGACTAAATCAGAAATGTAAAGGTTTACCATAGCAGCCATCTGCACATGCTGTGATCTGTCCTAGGTTTTATCACTTCCAGTTTTCCATTTTGATTCTCATGTTTTGGGCTTATTGTCCCCTTGAAGGTCACCTGCATCTGCCTTTGGGAACACGTTTGATATTTCACTGGAGACATACAAGTGGTTTCTTATTGTTCCACTTACTGCTTGCTTTACTAAACATATGTTTCAGTGCAGGTGGCTAAGCCCATTGGGGTATTGCAATGTTAAATCACTGTGATAGCTGACAGAATGAATCTCTCATCTTCCAGTTAGTGTGAGATTTTCCTTTGGGTTTGGGGTGGGTTTTGCAAGGATAAACACAAGTAACTTCTGGTGTCAGACTGTTCAGAGCTACTGAAGCATTTTACTTTCAGAACTTCTAGACTTTTCTTCCTTAGGTGCCTTTATCCTCTTCCCTGTTGTTTTGGGGATTTTGGGGGGTACATCAGAAGCAAAAGAGGAGAGGGAAATTCTTCCATTTGCTGTCTAATAATTTTAGATGTCATACTGCCACCCACTGCAGAAGGCTTGGAGAAATAAGTGAAATTAGTATGTAAATGAAACAAGTAACCATGACCAAATCCGTAGAGGACCCTTGCAGGGAAGTTTTGAGGGAGGGATCGTGTAGATTTTTCAGTAAAATGGGATTATTCTCTCAGCAGTACTTAGATTGGGAAATTTTCTTAACAGAGTGGTAGTTTTGTACAACACTGTTTTACCAATGTTTTTCAGAAATAGCAGTCGCTTTATTTCTTAAAGTTCCATCAAATTCTTTGATCCATTTCAGTCACTGAACTTTTTTTGTAAGAAGGAATTTAGTTCATCTTAGGATTGGTTTGTGACAAGGTAATTCAGACTTTTTTTTTCCTGGCTAAGATAATGTGGTTTTTTGTGTTTCTGGAGGGTGAACCACTCTCCAGTAACAGTAATGGTCGAACTTTTGGCCTTGCTCATCCAGACACGTGCAGACCATCATTTCTAGACCACATCAGCTTAGACAACAGCTCTGAATTCCAAGAAAGAGGTCAAGCTAATCATAGAACATCCTAAGTTGGAAGGGATCTGCAAGGATCATTGAATCCAACTCCTGGACATCGAGTCCAATTAATGCCCTGTCTTAACTAATTAGTATCACCACTGAAGGAATCCGCATGTGTGGCATTGCTTTTGTGGAAGCTGGTAGAGAAATGGTGCCCTTTGAGAAGGCCATATGGAAGGCGACTGGACCAACATAATCTGTAGAAAAAACTTCAGATGTATTCCAAATCTTTTATCTTTAATGGCAGTAGAACTACCTAGTAGAGTTTATTAGATTGTGTGTATTAGTTATTAATAAGTATGTTTGATAAATCATGTCATGTTCACAAAAATTGCTTTGTCCGCTTATTTACCATCTAGATCTTAGTTTTGATTATATATTAAGTATTTCCTGATATACTAGAAAATAGGACAAGGTGTGTTTTACAAAAGCATTTTGGTCTTATGACTGTGATGCCCCTAAAATGAATCTTTAAGGTAAAGAATATCATTGTCACCAATATGCCTTCAAATTTTAAAAATTAGAGTTTTTTGAGACATAAATTAACAAAACCTTGTTCTGGAAATCTATTTGTACGGGATTAGTACTTCCAATTGATGGAAATGGTTGTAATAGGGAAGCATTGATTTACACTCACAGATCTGGCTTAGAATGCAGAGCTGGATACTTGTTTTACAGGCATCACTCAGGTATTTTGCTTTCTGAAGCTTAATTTGAGCCTCCTGTGAGCAAATAATTATTCAAAATGCAATTAATCTATTGTTTTAATTGCTGTGATGATGTTGTATTTACAGGTTTTTATCTAATTAACAGTTACTTTTCCATATAAAATAGATTCAATAATCAAATGTCTCTAGAAATTGAAAGGGCTAGAACGCACCAACCTTGAGATTATGAATGAGCACTTAACAGCCCAGAAAGCAGATCCTGAAACTAGGAGGACTCGGTTGTATTTATCTCTACTCTGTGCTCTTTGTCTTGTTGAGCCTTAGGAAAAATAGAGCTATGTTTATTGTGATAGATTTCTGGAGATGTTGATGAAAAGCTGTCAAATACTGAGATACAGAAAACTATGGTACTTTGAGAACAATTCTGTGGGTATTTGTTTGGGTTAAAACCTCAGGGCCGGGTTCTGCTATTGGTCCAAGAAGCAGAGCAGCTAAAGAGCAGAACTACTTGGTCTTTGGACATTGGGGTCATGCTTTGCACGTGTCTTCCTTTCAGATCAGTGGTTGTTCACAACCTGTGGTGCCAGTGGACCCTATGGCCCCACACAGAGTCAGTGCAATGATGCCTACAGAAACTCCAAACTCAGAGTGGTGGTGGGAGCTGAAGGGATTCTCCAAGGCATTCAGATCTGGAGAGTACCAGCAACCAACACATACAGGTAAGGGAACTGTCTCTGATTGTCATGATGTATCTGTGTTCCCAACTATCCAAGCTGAGATACACGCTGGGCATTTTTGAAGTATTACATTCAGAAATTTGGCCACGTCTAGTGGGGTTTTACTTATCACTGAGCCTCTGATTTCCAGTCTCTCCCATCTCAGATTTGTTCCCTGGAAGATGCAACCTTTTTGGTGAAAGAGAAGAAACTTTCTGAGGCAGGGAAATCTTTAGGCTAAACGGTTACGGGTTGGGAAAGCTCTATCAGTAGCTAAAAATGAAGCATTGTCACCTCCCCAGACCAAGAGGAATACATATCCCATTTGTCATTCATTGAACCCTGGGATCAGAATGAGGTTTTCCCACCCTTCACTTGGTGTGGAGGGCACAATCACGTGTCAGAGTTTCTTATAGGGCAGCTCGCCTCAACCTCTGCTCAGCATCTTCACATTTTTGAATCTAGACACAGCAAGTTGAGCTTGTAAGCCTGGCTTACCACAGTAGAATTGATTTTGAAAGCCAGCCACCTAAATGGTAGGCTCTGTGATACTGAGGGTTCTAACACTTAAATCTCCCTGTGGAGTTATTTTTGAAGAGAGATGATCAGATACGGTTCAATGCTACTTGATCAGATTTTTACCAATCATTTTTTCTTTTTGCTCTTGCTGGGGAAAGAAGTAAATCGAAGTGTAGTTCACTGTCTCTGAATGGTAACATGAAGCCATTACATGCCTCATTTTATAAGCAGAACTGTCAGTTCAAACCAGTGACTGTCTAGTGGTGGGTTTTTATGCAGCATTCCATATTGAAACCAATGATGGTATCTCGGATTTCAAAGCAAAACATTCCATTGAAGGCTTTGAACAAATTTCAGTTACAATTTTCTGATCCCTTGGGTTTTTTTTCCTTTATATTGAAAAAAAATGTTAGTGTTGAGGCTAGATGTCAGTCTCTAATAGAGGTCTAGGGCATAGCAGTTTTTAGAAACTGGCTAGGTTAGGCACAAGTTCTGCCTGAGTGCCTATTCCTACAAGGATTGATGGTAATGCAAAAAGCATTAATGATATTTTACCCAGCTGTCAACAAGGAGTTGCCTGAGGTGAATAGAATTTTTCAGAACCAGCATATGGTAAATATGGTTATAAAGTACGGCCCAAAAATGAACAGGCAAAACAGCCCAAAAGTTTACAGCACTGTCATTTCTTTAATATTAGAGTCCAAGAAGAGCCAGAATTCCTGTGCAACTGTAGGCTGACTTTTTGCTGCACAATACAAGCCCTGGGCCCGGCAGGGATGACCTGTCTATTTAAGTCCTATAAATGACCTAACAGACTTTTAGGTTCTGTATAGATAATACATGTATAATGTCGTGCATAACATATATATATAAAGGGATGACATTCTCTTCTGCACCTCTTAAGGCTATAGTAGAAAATTCATGGCCTGGGGAAAGCAGGAGGCAATTGTGGGCTTAAATTAACTTGACATCTTCCTGATTCTGGTCTGCTGAAGGGGCAGCAGAGTATGCCAGCATAGCATAGCCCTAGGAAAATGTCAAGTGCAATATCAATTCCAGGGCTTCCCAGAGTTTGGACTTACTGCCTGTGTTTAGCTCTGCCCTGCAGTCCTGCTGCAGTGTGGATCCTGTAAGTTTTCCTGATAGGCACTGCTGAAGCACCTCACCCAGGGAAAAAACCCTCCTGCTGGCTGCTGGGCTCTCAAGAAAGCTGATGTTCTGCCATATCAGTGTGTTTTACACTGTGTAATGTACACTCCTGGTAATTGCACAAGAAGGATATTGATTTTGTGAACATGAGGCAGAATATGTATTATTAAAATACAGACAGCTCAATTTTGCACAAAACTGCCAGCACAAACCAACCACACCCAGAAAACCTCACCATCTGTGAAGGTCTGAGTAGGTTGCCATATGCTGTAGTGCCCACATTTGAAAACTGGAGTTTTACATACTCTGGTTCACTCCCATGGGACTTCACATTGTTTAACAGTGAAGTTAAACTTTATAAAAGAATATTTTTTGTTTCAGATTTCCTTCTAAGCATTCAGAAGGTCTGGTCATCTATGTCTTTTGACCAAATATGAGAGAAGTAGATTGTAATAAATTACACATTAATATTTTTTAACTTCTTTCTGTTTTTAAAGGAAGATGTTTAGGTGCATTTTGCTGAGTGCCCCATTTGTGGTCACTTCCACTGTCCTCTCTTCTCTATGGTCCCTTCATATAAAGTGGCACAAGAACACAGCCCAGTGGTGTGCAAAAAAGTGTCATTCTGAGTTAACCAGCCTAGGTACAGCACTTTCTCATACTCTCAAGACTAGCTCCAGTGTTTACCATAACCTGGATGTTAAGGTGCATGTTTTTCTCCAGCCCTGGTTTGCACAGCCTGGTTTGCAACTCTGTGCATCCTGACCCTTCCTGAAGGTGTGGACTTCTTTTTCAGATCCCACAAGTGTCATAGTAAACAAACAAAGGACGGCAGTGGAAGGTATTTTGTGTTCTTGCTTGGGATGGGCTAAACCTTTCTTCACGGCCAATATGGTTAAAAGGCTTCCTTCCTCCTGTAGAAGAAAGGTATTCCTAATGAAAGGGATCTTCTTAAAGTTTGAAGTCAAGAATGACTGTTTAAATAGTGCCACCTATTTTGAATGGGGAATGACTGTCACCTGAACATACTGGGTTTTGTTTGTCTTCAGCCTTTGAATGAGGCTAGACTGGGTTTCCTGAACTTTCTGACATCACTGCTTGTATGCAAAATCTGTTCTTATATAGAAAAGTATGGCCCCTACTGGCAGGCAATTAGCCCTGCCAGCTTGCTGTGCCTGGTAGTGCACTTCATTAGCCATTGCAAAATTCTGCAGCAAATCAACTCAGTCTTCAGATTCATGCAGCATCTGTTCAGGGTGGCCCAGTGCTGTGTCCATCACTTTTTCTGCTGGCTCTGGTACAGCCTAACTGAGGACTGATTGCTTTGGTTATCAGTAGTGGCATGAACATAATCATGTCACATTGCCAGAATCTAATATGCTTTATGAGACACTGCCTGTTTGTAGGCAGGACTATGCTGGGCAGAGAGCAGCCAGGTGCTGGAGGAAAAGGGGTGTTAAAGCAGAGCACCTACCTAAGCTGTGCCTGGTAGGAAGCCGAGAGCAATTTTTGAGTTCTGAGTCCTGCAGTCTCTGGTTACATGCTCCAGGTGGAATTTTGCTCTCACAGAAATAGATGGAAAGCTGCTAATGTCAGTGGAGAATTACCTGCTTATTTCAGATCTAAATTGAGTTGCTGTACTGCCATTCACCTGCTCAGAAAGTTGAGCAACTATGTGTTTTGTTGCAGCAGAAATGTGTTTTATCATGATGTCTAAAAAGTGCTTTGAAATCCTTTGCTAAAAGCTGCTTTAAGAATGTCTGTTGTTAGAAGGGGAGAGGGAGTAGCTGAGAAATGGTGTTTCAGCCACATCTTTGGGTACACCAGCAACAGTAAGCACCTGGGAATCTTTACTGTTTGAAACAAAAATCCCAGAGCCTTAACTGAGACTGGAGCAGTCTGTGTGTAGCCTGCCCACTCCTGGCTGGAGACAGTGAGATGTTCCTGATCACCATGAGTTTGGCCCGGGGGCTTTTGCCTTCCTTGTTTACTGCAGGTAGTGTCATCTCCATCTACTTTTCTTTCTGTATTCCTCTGGTCCTGGGAATAAGAGAGCTGTTTTCCATCTGGTCCATGCTACCAGGACCAGTTATGCTGTCTGCTTTCTCAAATCTCCCTCTGTCAATCTCATGCTTAATGTTCTCTTTAGCCATATGTCCTGTTTTTACCAGTTTTCCTGCTTCTGTTCTTTCTCTTCCTTGCTGCAAACTTCTCAAGGATGTGCCTTCTGGGAAACAAGATGTGTTTCATATATTGAAGCTGGAAACTATAGGGACTTGCTCTCTCTGTTCTCAGCAGTGTTTGCCTAATAATCGAAGTGAAAGAATCTGTTTTGTAGCTACTCAAGCTCACAGATTGAAACAGAGCAGAAAATCAGTCTTCAGGCTTTGGGTTTAGATTTATTTAGAATGTCAGGTCTTCAGAGCACAGCTTCGTGACACCGCGTTCAGGTGTGCAAAATGCTCAGTGCTTAGAATTGGTCTGTGCTTCCTTCCACCTGTCCGGGAGAACTCAGGTGGTGGCCTCTTGTTTCCTTTTTTCTGCAGCATCTCAGGCTATGGAGCTGCAGGTGGGAAAGGAGGGAAGAACACCATGGTGAGATCCCACGGAGTGTCTGTACTGGGAATTTTTGACCTCCAGAAGGATGATACACTGTATATCTTGGTGGGACAGCAAGGAGAAGATGCTTGTCCTAGTGTAAGTGATTGCCTTTCTTTTTTGCCTTAATCCCTTCTAGCAATCCATGCAGTTTTGTCTTTTCACACAGAAAAACGTTGGCCTCAAGGGGTTTGAGGCTATAGGACTCAAGAAATAGGTATAGTTTTACTGGGAGAGCATGAGAACATGAAGCACCCTGTGCTCACTTCTTTTCAATATTTGGTCCCCACTGATGATACTCAACAGGTTCCTGACTGATCTGAGTATCTCAGAGCACCTGTGGGGAGCCTTGGAGACAAAAGACAACCCTGCCTTCCATTCCTCTGGAGATCAGTCTTCAAGGCTGACTTTGCAGGATTTTGCCCTTGTTCCGCTACTGAGTCCAGCCCTACCATTATCCTATACTCTGCACCTCTAGAGATATGGGTATCACAGGGCCTGCTTGGTTATTCCCGTATGGGAATTGGAAAGAGAAATCAATTGTTGTTGAGTCAGTCCTGATTTTTATGTTACTAACCAACCCTTGCTGCAAATGTCTTGACAGAGAGATGGGCACTATTTGCATGCACAGTAGTTTATTAATTGTTCAGTATTCTTTGAAGGAGGATGTAGGAACAGGACACTCTCATAGAGCAAACTAAGCATCATCTGATGAAATTTCACCTACAGGTTTGAGCTGGACATTTAAATGATGTGCATTTCTCAGCTGATAATGGCTGGCATCCAAGAGATAAAAGCTTACCAGTCTGTTAGAGCAGAGAAAGGTTGAAGGATATAGACAAGTAAGAGGGGTTCTCAAGGCTGGCTGCTGAAGTAAATAATGTTAAAACTAGAATTACACATATCTACAAATAAACCATTAATAAAAAGCCTTTTTGAAATGAAAAATGGCCAAACTCAAACGTCCATCCAATGTCTTTAACTAGGACATTCCAGCTGAGGATAATATATGGACTCATTAAATTGCAGGCCACTGTAATTTTAGTGAGAATTTATTGAGTGCTAATGTAATTCTTTCATTGAGGCAAAGAGATTGCATTGACTTGTAGAGGGGACTTTTACTAGATTGGATTGTAATCAGTTATGTCTTTGCCAAGAAGGATTATATTTTTTTGTAATCTAGTGGTTCCTTTGGGTCATTGACTTTGTCATTTTATTAATCATTTCCACCCAACTCCAAATCAATTAAGGAGAGGGAAAAAACAGGGGAAGGAGGACTGTTAGTTCTTCAGGCAAGTCTGCACACACAAAATGGATGCCACTCATTCTCTGGCACAAATGAGAAGGTATTTTGTGGTCAGCAGAATAATTTGGAATTTGAGCATGCTTTTATCAGGTTCTTCTTCCAAAAGAAAACACTTACCTGAAAATAGAAGGAAACAAAAGGTGAATCCTATTAAAACAAATGTTTGTGCATTTTCCCCTGAAAGCATTGTTGGTTTAGTAGGTTCAGTGTGCAATATATGTGCAATATAACAAAATAGTGTTACTGAGACAAAACCTGTAAAGTAAAATAAGCTAGAATCAAAGTTTTCAACTTGAAAACACTCACAGAAGGGTCCTGCTTGTCATGCATTTTAGTGCTCCGATTTTAAACCAAAAAATATTTAGGTCATAGTCCTGAAGTAGATATAAATAGTGGTTTAAGATTGTGATTGAAATCAGTTAGTGAATTCAGGGGTTTGCCTTATACAGAAAGTTCTCTATGTTCAGTGGTAATTGAAGGACGGGAAAAAATGCTAAGTAGGAAATGCGGAAGATTTTTAGTGAGGTATTTTTATTAACGTCAGGTGAATACTGCAATTGAAGGTGGGATTGCTGCTGGTTTGGTAGGTACTGGTAGTTGCAGTAAAACTGCTACTAAAATCAATGCACATTGGCTGCTTGGCCCCAACCAATGGAGGACTGGAAATGAGGTAAAGAAACTTGGGTTCCCTCTATCTTTTGCCACATGGGACAAGGCACATCCTTGCCGATTTACTCCCTTCCTCCGCTTGTGAAATACAGACTGTTAATGCTGGGAAATATTTGCAGTAAATTCTGCTACATTTTGTACATTAGAAGTTTATGGAGCTGTTTTTACGTGATAATAGGTATCAGCACTGAGCTTGCTTCAAAATAATTCAGTTAAAAATGACAACACATTTTTCTGATGAAGGTTGAGGCAAAAGGCCAGACTATTCTAGAAGAGCATTCACTTGGTTCTGCTCGTGTAGTTTCACTGGAGGACAATTTCTTGCTTCGGGATGGTGAAGGGTTCACGAGGCCTCGGTGTGTACAAGGGAATGGAGGTTTCTTACCTGAATTCAGACCTGGTTTTCTGTTTGCAGACTAATGATGTTATCCAGAAGGTCTGCATTGGAGAGAACAATGTGATTGAAGAAGAGATTCGCGTGAACAGAAGTGTCAATGAATGGGCAGGAGGAGGTGGAGGCGGGGGCGGTGCCACTTACATATTTAAGGTATGGAAACACAGTCCCCATGCACCTTCAGCATCAACACATCCTGCCACCTGCCTCTGAAAATCCTTTATACACCTCAGGGAGAGGGTCCATAGAGTGACCTCTGGGTATCCTTAATTTCCACTTGGGGGATGTAGGGTTCTGGGTTGGCCCTTCACACTTCTTTGAACTGCTGTGCAATATGGCCACACTTGCTTCAGAGGCTTGGAGTATCCTTTGCAAGCATAATGGGTTGAACTGGGTTGGTTTTTTGCAATAAAAACTGAGATGCTGAGTTCTACAGCAAAGGGCAAATTCTGCCTTCAAGACTTCATTCAACTCAGTCTTTGTAGAATGTGAGACTTCAGCTACACATATGGCCTGACAAAGTTGAGGATAGCCGGTATGATTTCTGTTGCCAGTCCTGTAGCTGTGGACCACTGATGTTTCCTGTCCTGTGCTAGCTGAGCCAGTACTCACTCCAAACACTGGTTTAAGGCAGTCCTTTGCCAGAGGAGACATTGTGCATCGCAGTGTTCTTTAGCCATTTAATTTGATGAGAGTCATCACATGGGACATTACAGGCTTTCTAAGAGCCATCACCATGGCAGATACAATTCATAGAGCTACTGAGACTGCTGTTTCCTGTAGCAGAATTTAGTAGGACTATTCTTTAAATTTCTATTAATTAATTTTCTGGGTGTGGGTGCATAAATGATGCAATGACAATGTGCAGTGCTGACCAGCCCTAAATGCCTGCTTGGTGCAACATGGAGTAAGTATCATGTGGCTGAACTTCAATTTACATGTCTGACTCAGTTTGAACATTGCCTTTATTTCTGAATTTTTTAAGATGGAGAATGGAGAACCAGTCCCCTTGATAATTGCAGCAGGGGGTGGTGGCAGGGCCTACAGGGCCAAAACGGACACATTTCATCCAGAAAGACTGGAGAATGATTCCTCTATTCCAGGGTTGAATGGAAATTCAGGAGCTGCAGGTAAGGAAAGTTTATTCCTTTTATAAAAACCTTTGTGAATATGTGGTACTCCCACATTCCTCCACACTCCTCACAAGAAGGTGAGGCATAACTCATGCAAACACAGCTCAGGGGGAACAGGGGATTATACCAGATGAAAATAGAAGGTATCCTTCAAATAGTGCTGAATACTTGACGTAAATAAGGGTATCAGAGATGGTATAGCCATAGCAATGGCAACATTTTCCCAAAATGATGCAGTACCTCTCATAAACAAAGCTGTGTGATTTTTGATGTGGGAGTTTGCAGTGCCAGTGTGGCTGTCCTGCCCCCTGCACTGTTTTGTGCTGTGTGGACATACTCAGAGTTTCTCTGGCTTATGCAGAAAGAGCATAATTGCACCATGTCTAGAAGTCTCTGTGAAGAGACCTTGGACTGAGCAACCAGCAGATCTGAAAGTGAGTCACTGATAAGTCTGTTGTGTGGAGAGCAGGAGTGGGACATGTTTTTAGACCCCTTTCAATAAACACAGTTTGTTGTACTTTAGAACCTATGCTGGTTTTTTTTTTCAAAAGTGTTTTAGTCAAAGAGAAGGGGAAGGCTCTGTAAATCAGATAGAAGTGGTTGGAGAGTAGGTAGGGATATCTTTTTACATTTTCTGTAGAAAATACTCATCTTTCTATGGTAGGTGAAAAGAGGTGCAGATGATGACTTTCAACTGAGATGTTTTGAATGGATGCTTGTCCTGCACATCCCTGCAGTGTTTTTTACACAAAAAGTAACCCTTGGCTGTGCCTTTTCTCTTCTCTGAACTGCAGGTGGTGGAGGTGGCTGGAATGATAACACTTCCTTCCTGTGGTCAGGAAAATCATTGCTGGAAGGTGCTACTGGAGGAAGATCCTGCCCCCAGGCCATGAAGAAGTGGGGGTGGGAGACAAGAGGGGGTTTCGGAGGGGGTGGAGGGGGGTGCTCCTCAGGTGGAGGAGGCGGAGGATATATAGGTAAAGTGGCTTCGTGTTCAAGGTGTCCCTTCCCCTCCTTTAGTGCTAATGATCAGCAAAATGCTGATGATAACTCTCCTGTAGCTAGCATATTTGACTGTTATGTACTAGTATGTCTGTGTGTTGCCTTTTTAGCACTAGATGAACTTAGGGCATTTAGTCTTTGAGCAAAGAGCCAGATGCCAGTCCTTCAGCTGCAACTCTGGCTTTGCAGTCTGCAAAATATGACATTAAGATCCTGCTGTGATTCTTGAGCCTTTCATGTTGGGGTGACAGTGCTGGAGAAGGAGGAGCCACAGCTATGAGCTCCCGTTGCCAGCACCTGTGTTTGAAGGGCTTCGGTCCTGGAGGCTGGCAGCCAGGCTTTATGCCAGGGGAAAGACACAGTTTCTCCCCTGCCCTGCTGGGGGTGGGCCTTGGTCCTGCACAGGTGGTCTCTGGGGGCAGAGGCTCCGGCTGCCAGCCAGCACCCCTCTTAATATAACTTCAGTCAACAAGGAGCTAATTTCATGTGCCTCTGTCTCAGGGCAGCTGTCAGATGGCATTATGTTGATTACAACTGGTGTGGGCCAGATTCAAGATCTCTACTAACCCATAGTCTCCTGGGCCACATAGTTTCTGCAGCCATCTGCACTGTGGTGGACTCTTTAACCCCTGGTTCTCCACAGCTTAAATTAAGTATATGGTAGACTAGAAATATTGAGAGGAAGTAATGAGTTTAAATGATTAAGTGCATGTTTTGTACCAATGTTCCTGTGTAATGCTTCTTTTTCCAACAGAATGACTCACATAACATTTTTTTTTATTTCACTGAAGACAATTAAAGGGAAAAAGCTATTTTTGGGTGGGGTGGGGGAATCATTGCATGCTTGAAGTACAAAATATATGCCCTATACTGTGTATCTAATATTTGTTATATATTGCCCATACTTTGCTTCTCATGTGTTCTATATGCTCAAGCACAAATGAGCAACTCATAAATTCCTTCAGTCCCCACTTCTGGTGGACCACCCTGCTTTTAGGGTGCAAAGGAGAGGAAGGATATCAGATTATTCATTCCCTCTGCTGACACAGAAGATACCTTGATCAGCAAGGGTACAAATTTAGCCCTGGAGTACTGGTGCTTTCCAGTCTCTTGACTACATGAATTTTAAGAAGGGCTTGTATGTTTCACAGCATCCAAATGGTTAAAGGGGAAGTTTGTGCCTTAGTTTGCAACAGTCTACCTAAACAGAGCTAATTAATTGATTGTCACAAGCTTCTGTTTTTAAATTGAAGTTCTAGAGAAAAAGTCCAGTGGTTCATGCCACAAGTTGCTAAATATTCCCTGTATATTAGGTGCTTTAATTTTTCTCTTTTTTCATTTGGATGCCTCCCTAAATATGCTGAATTCATGCATGTTGCCATGTATATCTGTGTTTTATTGTTTTGTGAGCTTTAGTCTGTTAAGGTAACTTCTGGTTTGACATAGGTGGCAATGCTGCAGTGGACAATGACCCTGAGATGGATGGGGAGGATGGTGTGTCCTTTATTAATCCAATTGGTACTTTATACACTCCAGCACTTAAAGGTATTCATATTGATCAGAAGTCTTCTCATGATCTTATTTCATTTTAAAAATAGTAGGACCCCTTACAACCTTTTGGGCTACAGCTCAGTGTCATGAACATGAGGAGGCAGAAAATATATATAAAGTACAGTGGAGAATAGATAGAAGTAGCAGGAAATAAACAGGGAGAGGAAACATCAAGCCTATTAGGAAACACCCCCAGCAGAACAGTCTACCAGCCTACAGAATAATTTTGGACAAGGAAAGTGATAACAGAACCTCATAGCTCAGATACTTTAGGAAAGAAACAGACAAAACACCTGACTATTCACTAGCAAGCAAGTTCCTTAGAGTATCCCAGGTGCTGCCCAGCAGTGCATGGGAGTGATAAACACTGCCACTCCAACCTGTGTTTTCTCAGAAGTCAGTGCCTTTAATATGTTCGCAATGTGTTCAGAAAACAAAAAAAATCTACTTGTAAAAAAAAAAAAAAAGTTTGCTTCAAAACAGCCAGAAGTATTTTCAAATACAGATGCACTCTGGCCTGGTAGATTCAGCCCGAAAGTTTTGAAGACATTGCAGTGATTGATCTTGTAGGGAGTAAAGGCCAGGAAAGAAAAGGGTGAGCCCAAGGAAATTATAAGTATGAACTTTACAGTAATTAACTCAGCTTCTTCATCCACTCCCTAGTGACAGAGGGGCACGGAGAGGTGGAAATTAGGCTGCACCTTAACTGCAGTCACTGTGAGATGGACGAGTGCCATGTTGATCTTGAGACTCAAAAAGTCATTTGCTTTTGTGAGCCAGGCACAGAGTTGGCTGAGGATGGTGTGTCTTGCACAGGTAAGTAGGTGTGTGGGATACTGCAAACATGTGGGACAGAAATGCATGGCCAAAGGCTGTAATTTGGACTGTAAGACATCCTGAAAGTTCTGTCTAATGTTTCTTAAACCTGATTTCAGTTGAATGTTGCCTTCCTTCCTGCTGGTGTATGCTGCAGAGCTATTTTGCCAGGATATAGCCTCATCAATGCTGAGGGCTGGGGCACTGAGCAGCAGTCCTGCTTTGCTCTTACAGGGTATGTTTGGCATCCTGAGCAGATCTGAGCAGAGTCAAATTTTGTGCCTGCTTGTGCTGGTGTTCAGACTCTGCTCTGAAATCCGTTCTCTGAAGAAAAAAAAAAAAAAAGTGCAAGGTGAAGGAAAATATGATTCCTGTGGGTTTAGACATTTAAGATGACATTCAGAAACTGTAAGAAATTCTGTGCAAGATTTCTCCAAGAAAAACTAAATACAGTGTCTGTTCTTGCCTTTCTTTCAAAACCAGGTGCCCAGAGCTCCATTACTAGGTTTGCTTCATATTCTTGTGCAGCAGTTAGAGCAGGTCACCCCAGGGGTTTGGGATCCTGCTTTCTGCTTTGTCACTGGCATGGGAAAATTGTTGTGTTTTTACCATTCCTGCCTGTAAGATGGGTAAAAAGTGTCGTCATTTTGTCAAGATGAAGTAAACCTTAATGGCATGATCCCACATGAGGATAGAGCTTCACAACACTGTTATCAGGTTTTTCTGCCTGGATTACATGCATTTAGGAGATGAAATATTGCAGTCCTCCTCCTTCTTTTGCTGTGATTTGCCATTGATAGCGCACTTTAACCCTGACAATGTAATGTCCTTTCCACCCCCTCAACCTTCTGCCCCTGTTTTTTACGGTCTCGTTTTCACACCCAGGGAGTTCACACATTAATTCATTGATAGTGAACTATCTGTTTTAATGGCTTGATATTAATTGAGGAAAGTGAAACAATGAGGTATGAGAAGTCATAGATCCTGAGAACTGGTCATGCCAGGGGTTGCTCCCACGCTATTGAAGCAGCAGTGAGTAAATTGAAGAAAGAGCAGAAAAAAAAATTGATGGCAAAAAAGTGGCTCATGGAAGATAATTTCAAACATGTAATTCCTTCTTCTTCTTTCTCTTACAGCTGAGCCGGTGGTTCGTCTCCCTTTCTCCTTGGTCTTGTCTGTAGTGACATCAGCTTTGGTGGCTGCTTTAATTTTGGCTTTTTCGGGAATCATGATAGGTGAGTGTTTCTCTGCAAAAGTTATTTTCATATGAGGGCTGGATCTGAGCTGGGGATAATTGGGCCCCGAGAGGCAAAAGGATTCAGGTTTTCAGCTACTGCTGTATTTAATGACACCTTCCCACACACATCTTTACTTCAGATTTCTGTACTGCATTCTAACCACGATGACCAATTCGAGGAGGCTTCAGTTACTGACTGCATCTCAAAAGAGACATTGTTGTTTGTGTTGTACTGTGAAGCTACCAGAACACAGCTGCTTCTGGTTTTGTGAGATCTGGTGCTGTTTAATGCCTAAAAGCTGCTTTATCTGTTCCTATGTACAGATTTCACCTCCTAAAGTATGACATTTAAGCTTAAACTCTCACATAGGTTCCCCTTTCACAAACTGCTACTTTGTAGGGTGTGGGTATTCTTGGCATTTTTATTTTAAATTCTGAAAGGCATTTTTCACCTTTTCGTGTTCTTATTTCAAACAATCGCTCACCTGCATTTGGTGCAAGCAGAATAGATTTGAATCAATGAAAAGCAGTCAGGGATTCAAACCATGGCTTTGCCACCTTTCTTTGTCCATTCTGTGTATGGTCTGGGGGAGGAGAGGGATGAACCTGGAGCAGGAAATTAGATTTGCCCAGCTGTTTCAGTTTTAAGAATTTCAGGGGTTATCAGTTGCATGCACATGGTCCTGCATCTATGATTTCTGTCCTGACCGTACCTTTTTACAATGACTGAATACTTCTCAGGAGTGGAAGAGTAATCCTCTTTCCATCCAACGAGCCTATCATTTCCATCTCAGGAAGCGGCAATGACTTTAAAAAAATCAAAGCAAAGGCAATGAGGAGGAAAATGGAGGACAGGAAGGGTTTGTGGATAGGTCATTACATCCATCTGCCTTTGTCAGTGCATGTTTACCCCTCAAATTTTTCCCCTGAGCAACATCTGCTGGAGAAGATGTAATAACTATTACCGTCACAGTCTTTGGGCTCAATCCAGCTCCCACAGAAATCAATAGTGATTTAACCTGCTCATGATTGTCATCTTCTTTTGGAAAAATCCTGCAATATCAGTTACTATTTCAAGAAATATCCTCAGGATGTCTTCTTTCATGGTGTGGTTTTTAATGGCGTTGCAGAAGTGTCAGTGAAGCAATGCCAGGAATATAGCACCACCATAAACTGACTTCAAATGTAATCCTACTCTGTTGTTTAGAAACAGAGGAAGTTTTGGAAAATTAGCTATTTTTTATGTACAGTGTGTTATTCTGAGGAAACAGCTTAGGCTATCCATTTTGAACAATATGATGCAATAATTCATGTCAGATTTAGTCACTTCTGTGTCATTCAGGAAAGTTGGTTATACCCCAGCTCCCTCAAGTTTCAAACTGGACTTGTATTTGGAAGGTCTGGTTACACTAAATAGAGCAGAACAAAAACATCTGAACTCTGAGATCTCTCCAAGTGAAATTCATTTCACTTTTTCCAGACAGTCCATGAACAAGCCTGTTTCTTCATAAGATGTGTAAATCAAAGGTTCCTGGATATCTTCAGATCCCGTTTTCTATCTGTAATTATTTGACGTACAGAAATATACCAGTGTCACTGCTGGTTTGATTTCCTGAAGTCTGGCCACACCACAGTAAATCCCAGTGGGAAGTGATATCCCAAATGCAGTCTCTGCACATGGTTGACTGTGTTCTCCATGTTTAGTGTATCGCCGCAAGCACCAGGAGCTGCAAGCCATGCAGATGGAGCTGCAGAGCCCAGAGTACAAACTGAGCAAGCTGCGTACCTCCACCATCATGACAGACTACAACCCCAACTACTGCTTTGCAGGAAAGACCACATCCATTAGTGACCTTAAAGAGGTGCCTCGAAAAAACATCTCCCTCATCCGGTAAATTCATCTTTGCCTTCCCCATCCTTCACACTGTACACCTACATATCCTGGCTCTCCTAGAGAGGAGTGAATGCACAGCTTTGTTCAGGCACGTGCAAATTCTTGCACACTTTTAGGTTCATACCCCCTTTCATAAAATGTAAAACTGCAGTAGTTAGGCTCATGTGGAGGGGACTGGATTTTGGCATTCACCTTGACCTTCTGCAGGTGCAGTGTTCATCTTGTGGGATTGTGAGGAGAGCTGAATAGTCATCACCAGTAATTCGGTTACATCTTTTACAGGCTATGCAGTGAATGGCCCATTGCCATGAGCTGATGAAATTCTGGGATGGCTGAAGCTTGTAGGAGGCTCTTCTAAATCTTTGATGGGATGTTTGGTAAAGACAATTACATCCTTAAATGAAATAGCAAGGAAAGCAGTGGATTTGAAAATGCCAGGCAGTATTAAAAAGACAGGGATATAAAGCCAGCAAGATAATCACATCTAGATGAGAGCTTCTGGAAAGCTTAAAAGTGTCTCCTAAGAAAATCTTGAAAATTTGGAGTTCTTGCACACTTTGCTCTACTGCAAGATCCTTGTGAATGTGACAGTATCCTGGTACCATACAGTGTTATACAAAAAAAGTGGAAGCAGGAGTCCTTGGAAAACTGGGAAGCTTAAGGTGCTGAAAAAAAATGATGCTCAGAGCAGTCTGTGCAGTCTGCAATGTTTTGTTGTCCCTTATCTCATTCCACCTTACCTGCACATCTTGCTGGACTGCATCTGGAGGTTTCCAGTGTACCCTATGCTGCTGCTTCCTTTGTCACTTGGACTTAGAAAGAATTTTTGAAGTGTGACAAGCAGATAGCAGGGGATACAGCTGGGAATTGACAAGGGAAAGTGGACTTCTTGGAAGAAGGGTGAGTTATGAGCTGAAAAGGCCTGGTTTATTACAAACCTGTTTGTAATGGGTTGGTGAGGCAGAGCCAAGAATGGTGTCTCAGGCTGATACCTACAAAATGTTATTACACAAAGTGATTGAGCCACAGGCAACACAAGTCCTCAGTGTGGTTTCACTGCCCAGACTGGTTCTATCCTGGCAAAACTACAGACAGAACTTAAGGAACAGCAGAGCAGGTTGTTCTTCCTTGTTCATATGGACGGGAGAGCAACAGCCCATGCAAAAGCAGTCCACTGATACAGCAGAGAACAGAACCAATGCAGCTCTCAGCCCAGACCTGGCTCTAACAGGAGAATGTATGCTGTAGCAGAGAGTTTTACTGAGTCTTTTCCCCAGACTGAGATGCAGGAATGCCTCTTAGAGGCTGGAAATACTACTGCCCAAGGTGCAGCCCATGCACGGTTAAGAGGGACTCAGGATTTGGGGTGCAACTTCATCCTCTGCCATATTTCACCGTGTTATTATGACAGGCCACTGATGTGAAATAGTTGTTTTGTACCAGTTGACTTAACATTAATAGAGTGAGGACTGAATAGACAGGTATGCAAAAATTGTATCACAAGGATATGGGATAGGATCTATTGTATGATTACTCTTATTCCTTTCTCTTTTTCTTGTAATCTTATTCAAAATAAAACTGTAAGTTTCATAATATGATCACTGCCAGAAACTATTCTCAGCACAAATTCCTAGAGCTGAGTGCTTTACAAAGCAGTCATCACCATTTACTGGCTAAGGTACTTGCCCAGAATCACACAATAAATCAGGAAAAGTTATTTGGTTTAGAATTCAGGTCTTTTGAGAATCATTGTGCCTCCTAGTTTCTTGCTCAATGTTTTGTTTAATGGTGATGCAGAAATATCAGGGGAATTGTTAATGCGTTTGGGCTGTGTAAACACCAAGACTAAAGTCCTGTCTTTATTGATCTGTTTTGGAGCACCCACCACTGAGCACTGATACCAAAGCCATGGATGAGTGCTCTCTGTTACATGCTGCAATGCCAGCAGCTAAATTTCACTGGGGAATATTCACTTCCATGGATTGCTTTTCCTTCCAATTAAATAAAATATAGGTCCATGAAAGATCTCACCAAGGTCTGGTGAGATCATATTGTCAATATCCGGTTCTTCCTGTTACACTGCCATGAAAATTGTGAGCCCATTCTGTGAGCTGTGTCCACAGTATTATAATGTGTGTTCTCTGTAGTAAAACCTTCTTGTCTTCTCTGGTCTGTCCAGGGGTTTGGGCCACGGAGCCTTTGGTGAGGTATATGAAGGTCAGGTGACAGGGATCCCCAGCGACCCCACCCCCTTGCAGGTGGCTGTGAAAGTAAGTGACAGTGTATGAGTTATCATGATGGTTTCATGCACCTTTCACCCAAGAGTCCCAATGCATTTTAACAATGAAGATGAATGAAGCGTTGCTGTAAGTCCGGAAGGACGTGGCTAGAAATGTTGCTTCTCTGTTGCAACACTTTAATCCATCACAGCAATGGTACAGCTTGTAGCATATGAGTAAGTGAGGCTACTAAAGGAGTCTGAGAATAGTAAATAGGCGACGATTTCCCATAGAGCCACAGTAGAGTGCAGGAGTGAGAACTAAATCCATCCTCTGTCCATCCTCCCCATGCTACACCTGGTTGATAACCTGTCCAAAGCCTTGTGAGTCAGAGGCCAAAAGTCTTCACAGGGCCAAAAGCTGCCGGCACATACATGAAAGACCCTGCACATAGAAGATGGCTGGTTTTCCAGGGATATCACCACTCCCTTACAGGATGGATATGCATTGGATATGAAGCTAAATCTTAAAGAGACCCTGGTAGAGTTCTCCAGGCCTTCAGCAGTATAGCTGGCTTGTTTTCTCTTAGAGATTACATAGCAGCAGAGTTCTGCTGCTGGCTACAGATCCCAGTCTTGCTGGAAGGTAGGATCATTGAACTGCAGAGAACTCAGGAACTGTGATCTCATCCTCTGTACAGCATAGTTCCATATGTTAAACACTTCTCTGTACACTCTGGGCTATTTCCTTTGCTGGGAGGACGATGACAGCAGCATTGATGAGCCAGGAGTTCTGATCTTTGCCTTTCAACAGGCTTCACAGTCTAGTTTAGCAATGCTCTGATGGTTGTCTTAGAGTGAGGTTTCTTTTGAGAAAGAAGGATTACTGCAGACAATGTTAGTGCCAGGTGATCTGTAAGGTGCTGAAAAAAATGATGCTCAGAGCAGTGTATGCAGTCTGCAGTGCTGAAGTATCTGTAAGTTGGAGTATCTTCTCCTGGTAAACCTATTCTTTTTTTTTCCAGACATTGCCAGAAGTGTGCTCAGAGCAAGATGAACTCGACTTCCTCATGGAAGCTCTCATTATTAGGTGTGTATGAATCACATGAACACCACTTGTGTAGTCTGGCAAAGCCCAACAAAATAAAGAAAAAAGGTTCTTCATAGGTGGTGTCTTCTTAGCACATCTATACAGTAGTTTTAGCACAAAGAGACTAGGCATTACCATCCTTTTCTGTTCTTCTTACAAGTGAAGAGGCACCAAATAATTAAAGGCTAAATTTTCAAAAGGATCCACATTGGTTTTCACTACCCAAAGCAAAAAATTTAAATAATAATCGGATTTTTTTGATTCCTCTTAGAAATGAGAACATCCCTTAGGAATTTGGGTTTGACTAGTCAAAACTAGCAGATTACATTGACTTAATGCTGCTGCCATGTCATGTGTCAGTGTCTGAATCCCGGAATCCATGGAACTACTTTCCCATCACATTTGAGAGGTGGGAAAATAAGGAAGTACTAGAGACTAGACCTCAAGAAACATCCCTCACAGGCAGATCCCCATGTCAGTGTGTTACTTAGAACAACATTGCCCTAGCCCAATTTCTGCCTCTTGGATGGGGAAAACTGAAAGCAGATTTTCTCTGTTATCAGATATGTTCTGCTTCCTATGCCCCCCAAGTCTTGCTGTAGCCCAGAAAGAATGCAGAAAATAGGGAGAGGAAAAGCAGCCAAGCGCCACTGCTTGCCCACCTCTGTCTGGCCCTGCACTATCCAGGCAGACACAGAATGCAGGGGTAGTGCTTTAGCTTTATCCAGTTGCCCTACCTTTGAGATTTGTTATTTTCTGGGGGGAGAAAAAAAAATCCCTGCAGCAAAAAGGCTTGAATGTTTTCTGCTACTGTGCTTTTTGGGTGAAAGTTGTTCCACAACTGGGTGTGCCTGTCTCCACAGCAAGTTCAATCACCAGAACATCGTGCGCTGTATCGGGGTGAGCTTGCAGGCCCTGCCCCGCTTCATCCTGCTGGAGCTTATGGCTGGAGGAGACCTGAAATCCTTCCTGAGGGAGACACGGCCTAGACCGGTGAGGAAAGAGTAAATTGTATTTTATTTAGAGAGCTGCTGTCACAAGGCAAACAGTTCGCTATAAAAGAGCTGATCTATGAGGATACTATTTCCCAGAATTTTAGATGGTCACAAAATTTCTGTTGCTGTAAG
Source organism: Chamaea fasciata (assembly GCF_029207755.1). Classification (NCBI taxonomy): domain Eukaryota; kingdom Metazoa; phylum Chordata; class Aves; order Passeriformes; family Sylviidae; genus Chamaea; species Chamaea fasciata. Next base: position 15,218,445 of record NW_027094088.1, on the reverse strand, counting down.
ACCACTGTGGGGGCACGAGCCAGGAGGATAGGGAAAAGATGCTTCTGAGGCTATGCAGAGGTGCCTCATCCCTGGACTTTGCTAGATAACATTGCAGATATGACCTAAAGAAAGAACGAAAGTCATGTCTATAAAAAAAATGTTCAACTCTTACCTTCCTCTCACCAGATGGGGACAGGCTGGGGGAAAATATTGAGCTAGTAATATTTAAAAAATAAAACCATTATTTAAACTGCTAATCAGATGCATTTCTGTGGATACCTGTCAGTTCAAATTTGGCATAGGCAAGTAGACAATCTGGCCTGGTGCTGTCAACTTAATAGAAAATATCTTTAGTCCAGAGTTTTAAAGATTTTCCCCACTGAAATCAGCATCAATAGGAAGAGACAGACAGCTGGAAATGTGGAAGAAATAAATTATGACTTCTAGAGAGAATTCAGTATTTTGGAAGAATATAATTTTCTCTGAGTCCCTGGGCCAGAAAATCACACAGATATTGCCAAAGTTGAAGACCAGGGCCCAGCTTCACACTTTGTCTCTAAGTTCAACAGAGGACAAAATGCTGCATTTTGTCAGTACAAGAGAGACACAAATTCAGTCTAACAGATATCAATAAGATTCTTCCTTGAGGCATCTGGAAACAGATCAACCTTTTTATTTTTTCCATGCAGTGTGGTTTTCAGACATATAAAATGGTCTGTGAGACTCAAAAGCACTGCAGTCTTGAATAGGTTGCAATAAAGTGGCTCCTTCCTGGATAAGGAGGCTAAACACCCAGAAAGAAAAGTCTGAAATCTGAGCAAGCAGACTTTATAAATGCAGGATTTTTTTCTGAAGCACCTAGAGATGCTCCTACAAATGGGCTGAACTTGGTGATAGGTGAATGGGAAAATTCATGTTCTGCAATGTGGTGCCCACTCTCACCCAGTGCAGCGTAAAATGGCACGGGCAAGACATGCTGCCAGGTAAGTGCTTTGTTCAAAACTGCCAGGCCAGGCTGTGCAAGATGTGTGAAGGGGCAGGGGAAATGGGGTGGGATCTGGCTGCTGAAATTAGAGAAGCCAGCTCAATGATGGTGTAGATCTCGTATGGAACTACCAAGAGCACTAGTCCTGCACAACAGGAATTTTTACCTACTTGCAGTAAAATGAGCCAGCTGCTTTTGTAGATGAAACAGCCCTTAATCTTGATAGGATGAAGCTGTGGGAGCCTTCTGATCTGAGAAGTTTTTTTCTGTTTGGCCCTACCTCAGTCATGAGTTCTTCTTTACCACAACTTCTGTTCCTGTCAGCAGTAGCTCTGTAAAACCCCTGTGAAAGCCCATGTCGGAAGAGGTTGATGGTTCACTCCATTGCTTCCTTAGTATTTTTCTTTCTGCCTTCACAGTCACTCCTTCCATTCGTCTTCCTTCTTTGTCTTTCCTGACCTGTTTGAGGTTACCTGAGACTGACCATAACAACTACCAGGCACAAGGCCTGTTCCCTCAGCTTGAAGATTCTCCCTGGTTTCTGCATTTAACTTGCTCCCAGGAGTGAAGCAGACCTTGGATTGATGCCTCTGTTTTCTGCTTGTCCCATGTCTTCCACGTTTTGAGAAAGCTGAACTTCAAATGCAGATGGGTAGTTGCAAGCTGGAGTTGATTCAGAAAAGCAGTTTCCATTCCCTCCTTAAGTGCTGGGTGAACGTGGACAACCTGACTTTGTGCACACAATTTTGCTCCATTCTAATACCTTCTTTCCCCTTGCCTTGCCCTGCTTCTGCAACCATCTCATGTGGTGTCTGCCTGGCAAGAATGACAGGGTAATTCATTATCTGGCTGCTGGGGCAGCTTCTGAGGGGCCAATGGCACCTGTGAGTGGTGAGAAATCAGCCTCTGGTGCATTTTTTGACTGCTGGCTCACAAACTACAAGGCAAGGAGACTATGACTGATGAGAAATGAGATGTGTGCAGGGCACTGTGCTCTGTGAAGTATGGGATCTGGCCCTGGAAGTGGATTTACCCTCTGCATACACTCGAGGTGTGACAGAGTCTCTGTACATAAAGCCTGTGGCTCAGTGCTAGTGGATGTATCTTTGCACTGCTCCTAATGAACCCTGAGCTGCTTTGTTCCTCCTATTGCTCATTCAGGGAAGACAGGCAGAAGGTAGGCATAGCAGGCTGGATGTCTAGCTTTCCAGGGCCATTAAAGGAAGGGAAAGACAAGGGACAATGCAAAGAGGCTTGGATGAGCTTTGCTTCCAAAAGGAATTAATTGAACACACAAGCCCTATCTGACTGACTGGGTGGCAGAGGTGCACTTCTCACTTTGCAGTAAGCACCATATGAATTACTGCCTTTCCCCTTCTTTTCTATCCAGCTTCATATTTTCTAGCTAATTTCTTTTACTACCTTGTCTTTCCAACCCACTTTTGCTTTCAGCCTAATTACAAAAAAGAGATTTATGTGTTCAGTCTCTACCTTCATCCCGCAGTTGCTCTTTGCGCTGCCTTGCCAGTAACATTAAATTCATTTGCTAGTTTTGAATAGACTTAATAGAGGTGTGAAAGAGACATTAAGTCGGCACTAATTCCAAGGCTTATGGAAAAAGAAAGCACCATGCTGGAGAGACCACCAGTTGCCACTGACCAGCTATGACCTGTGTGGCTTGGAACAAGATACATATGCAGCATGCTACTGTGCACTTGGACACTGAAAAGCAGGAAAGGGAGCAGAGGGAATGGTGAAGGAGAAGATGAATGAAGGGAAAGGGAGACTTAAGGCATTGCAAGGGACATGAGATGGAAAACTAAAACAACTGCTGGAGGTATCAGAACACAGGATCCAGCTTAATGATGGGGATGCTGCAAGCACTTTTGCATGTTGTTCATCTGTGTTCTTCATGTAAAAAATGAAGTTTCAGTTCAGCCAACACGTAATGATTTTTCTGGACTCTAAGCAAGAATGATCATATCTCTATCAACATCACTGATACAATACTGGTGATTCTTGTGGAATATGTCAGTTTATGCCAGCTAGGTCCACTCCATAGGGTTCAGATTTGTAATTCCCTATGAGTCCATGGTTGATAGCCCTGAAGGCTTTCTCTGTTCCATTTCTAAGAGTTGTACTTCTATTACAGGATTACCTCTTCCCCCTCATCTGCAGAGAGGCAGCCTGGTAGATTCAGAGACACCTGGGATTGGAGCCTTAGCTCAGTGTGACCATTGCAGAATTGTCCATTTTGGGAAGTTCAGTGCTGATCTCTCTCACACACAGTGCAGCAATCAAAGCCCAGCTCAGGGAGAGAAATTGTATATGGATAAATGATTCCTCTCCTTTGTGCTGTGCAGCCTGTTGCACAGAGCAGTGATTACACTGAACAATACACAGAATTTCATTCACCTTTAGCAAGATTCAGCCTCACCTGGGAGGTGTCACACCAGTGCTTCCAGCATGCCCACTGCCCTGAGCAGTAGAGCATTGCAGCTGGCATCATTCATTCATCTGGAGAGCAAAAGCTATGAAGCGGATCCTTTGGTGTGTCTCAAGGCTGCCCCCTTGCAAAATTAGTCCCAAACCTCCATTTTTCAAACAAATTACATGGCTAAATTGTCCTTGGCTGGGCAGTCACATCTGTTTTAGGATTGTATTTAGCCAAATAAAAGGTGGAAGGGATTCATCCAAGGAGGGAAAGGAAAGCAAAGAAAAGAGAAAGAGAAAAAACTATACAGTTCAGCTTGTGGCTCCAGCCTCCTGACTGCTTTGCAGTAGAGCTTGAGTCTGCAATCGATTGCAGAGTAAAGAATTGGGCTTTTTACTCAGTTTTCTCTTCAGTTTTTTGACCCTTGCTTGAAAGAGCAGGGAATGGGTAGATTGAGATATTAATTTCCCCTTGGTTATGCCCTGCAAGGGAAAAAAAGGCATGCATTCTTTCTTACTGTAGCCATCTTGTCTAGCTGGTGAGTCACTTTAATTCACAGAGGTAAAAGAGATTATTCCCCCTTCCTCACAAAATGGCAGGGAAAGAGCTGCTTTATGTTTGCAGAAAATAGTTATTCTGTCAAGAAGAAAGTATAAGGGGAGATGCAGTCCAGTGTTTAAAAAAATCAGTAAAGATATGTACGCAATGAACTATACTGTGTAAATAATAAAATATAGACAACTGGAATAAGATCACATTTTGGTTTATGGCCCTCCATTGAACAAAACAAGCTTTGTTCACACAGAGATGCATCATTTTTCAATTATTTCATTAGTCAAGTATTGAGGCCAGGTGTTTTTTTTCCCCTAATATCTTCAGAGGACATTAAGATTTTTTTTTTTTTTGGGGGGGGGGAGGGTGTTTGTTTGGGTTGTTTGGTTTAGTTTGGGGTTTGAGGGTTTTGTGGTGGTGGTGGTGGTGTTGTTTTGGTTTTTGTTTTACCAGCCAATGACCACTGTTTAACTACTGGCTGCTGCAGAGCCTGGACTTATTTCCAGTCCCAGTTTGCATTGGTTTAGATCAGGTGTGATGGCCAGCACAGCATTGCATCCATCTGGAGACACATTTCATTACAACAGATGGGCTGGAGATCCAGCAGTCCCTATAGCTGGAGAAGCTGTGCTGATTTGTGCACTGGTGTGAGAGTCCCAAGGGCAGGAGTGCCTTTTGAGGACTAGGCTGACTGGTTGGTGTCCTAAGAGAGACCTAAAGAGTGTGATAAGCTTGTTTGGTCCAATAACTGAGGCTGATAAACACTTAGCTATGAAGTGGTTGTTGTGGCATGAGCAGTCACTGCCACCCAGTTGTTTCTCATCACTCCACTGGCAGCAGCACTTTCCTCCCTCCCCCCACAGGACTGCCCACAGAGATCACTGAATCTCACCACAGGGATCACTGAATTTCACCACAGAAATCACTGATTCACACCTCAGGCATTAGTGATTCACACCTCAGGGCAGCAGCTGATGGTTTGTCTTCTTGGGCTGAGAAGCACCAGTGCGAATCCTGCCCTTTCCACTAAAGCATCTGGCTCCTCCTGGCAAGGGCTGTGGACTTCATCAGAGGGGCAGGAAAAAGGAGCTGGCAGCCTTAGTCGTCCATAGCCATTGGCTACACAAAACTGTGTCAGTGCTCTAAGGGGCAAGATAAAACCTACACAGATGTGGAGGAGGGAAAGAGCAAATGTGACTCATGCCATTATACAAAATGTCATTCCCGTGGTTCAAGGTGACTTTGGAGAGGAACTGGCAATTATACAAAGAAATTCAGTGAAGAACAGTTCAGGCTACCCATCTCAAAAATCGTGCTGAAAATTCAGAAGAATCTGCCATGACAACTGGGGGAAATTCTTCCAGGGGCGTGCCAGTGGAGCTGGAAAGTCACATCTGGCTGATTCTGTCTCTTCTGGTTCTGTCTCTGGGATCTGTATAACATTGTGTCTGCACATCCTTTCATAGTTCATGGGTATGGATTCTCTCTTGTGCATTTTCCTAATCCCTTTGTGTATTAACATCAGAGGTACGTCACTTGCTGGGGAGCTCCCAGTGCCGTATCATCGACGACTCACACCGTGTTTTTGCTTTTAACCCATGTGTGTCCTTTGGCAGAATCAGCCCTCCTCCCTTTCCATGCTGGACTTGCTCCACGTGGCCCGTGACATTGCCTGTGGGTGTCAGTACCTGGAGGAAAACCACTTCATTCACAGGTAGGTTGAGCACAGCCTGGGCAGGGCTTGCAGACAGGCCAGCACGGGCTCCTAGTGCCCTGCTCCATGTGTTTATGTCCTGCTGCACTCTAGTGGCTGGATACCTTTAAACGAAGTAGACAAAATCAGAATCATAGAAGCAATAAAGAGAGGAGCTGCTATAAATCAGGCTGGCAAAGGTCTGTTGTTTTGCCAAAGATTCTGAGCCCTGTCTCAGGACCTGCACTTGTGCAGCCTATTTGGCTACTGTGCAAATGGACACAATCTTGTGACAGAAGTCTTTAAAGCTCTTCCTGTCATGAATTTTATTTAGTGCCTGTCTGCTCATTTTGGAAACCTCTTCTTCTCCCTCTCGAAGAACACCTGTACAAGCACAGCCAGGAGGGCAACATCAGGTGACCATTGCTCCTGCTAAACAGGGTGTTTGGCAAGCATCTAAAATCTGCCTGTTGAGTAGAGATGAGCAGAGAGGTGGCAATTCACAGTTCTGAGAGTCACCCACAAGTTGTGCCATTATGTTGTTCAGACCTCAAGGTTTACTCCAGCCCAGCAGAGGTGCAGTTTGGAGCTTTTCATGCATACACAGATTCAGTATTCAGAGCAACACCTGCACATTGTTGTTCTCCCTGTCTCTGGCAGTACAACAGCCTTTGACAAGCAGCACAGTAGGAACAGATCAGTGGATTCTTCCCCAGACAGCTTGATGTTGGGACTAGTATACTGCTGAAATCAGCTCCTCTTCTTGCACTCCTTAGACACATAAAAATAGCTCCTGGAGTGAAGGGAGGCTCACAGGAAGCCCGCCCTTTCAACTGGAAAATGTTACGTGAAGTTTGAAGAGAAAACATTAAAGAACAAAACTGTTCCTGCTGTGGGGGTAGATTGGAATTGGAGACATTGTAGTTATCCATAAACACTGACTTCTCTGACTGTTCTAGGTTCTCTGCAGCTCAGGAAAGTAGGTACTGTTTTTTGTTTTCTCTTTGACTTGCAAAATTGTGAAATGATTAAGTGATTCTTCTCTTTCTGTTTCTTTTCTTCCCTTTCCTTTTAGGGATATTGCTGCCAGAAACTGCCTCCTTACCTGTCGAGGGCCTGGGAGAGTAGCTAAGATTGGAGACTTTGGAATGGCCCGGGATATATACAGGTAGCAGAGCCAAGCCCAGGGTCACTGAAATGAGGGAGAAGCAGTGTTTGTTCAGGCTCTTGTGCTGCTCTGTGTAACCCTGGTGAGGCCAGAGTGGGGAGATCCCAGCCTGGTGAATCCCAGCTGATGCCTTCCTGGTGTTTGCCTTAAACTGTCCTGGAGACTTTTCCCACTCGTGACAGTGAAGCAGGGCACCTCCTGGGCTGTGAAGTCTAATGGTCATTGAAGGTGTTTTTCCTCCTTCTTAGACTGTGTTCTCAGTTTCCTTTCTTAACGTTCTCCACATTATATGGCATTGATGTGCCCTTTTGTTTTGTGATCCCAAATCATTCTGAGTTTAATCTTTCTCCTTGATGCTACCCCTGCACCTTTGGTTTGGTATCATCAGTAAATCTCCTCGATTTACTGCAGCTAAAGGAGGAAGGTGCAGAAGAAGATCAGGAAAATGTAATCACCCAAACTGGAATTCAGCCAGGACATGGGGTTAACTACCTCTGCTCTTGCAAGAAGTGCCAGAAAATCTTTAATGACCATAAGCAGTCAGGTCTGCAGTTTGATGTCTCATCTTCCATAGAGCACCTCTAGAAATGCAGCTGCATATCCTGCTGTGCCGAGGAATTGGTTTGCCCTGACTTGGAAGAAGGAATGCCTTGTGCTCAGTCACCCGCACTGTTTATTCCAGTGCCTTGCATTCTTCTTTTCCTGCTTGGGGATTCTCCTGTGCAATTACTAAGCCAGGCTTGGCTCTGCTTAGCTTGAGCTCTGACAATATCACAGCCTGAGGTGATGCAAACAGAGTGCTACCTTCAAAAACCCGAGTGTATCAGAGCTGCTTGGGTTTTTTCCCCTCCACAAAGAGCCCCTATGCCTCCCCACTGTCAGATGGGGCTCTGCTGGGACAAAGTAGCATCTGTCACCCTCACACAATCAGCAGAACCAACTGCCAAGATGAACACTTTGGTGCTGAGCTTTCAAAGGTGCCTTTGAAGCCTGCATACGTTTCTTTGTCCAGGAATATCCTTTGGATTCTCAGCCTGTGCAGTTATGATCTGTGATACCAGCTTGCATGAGCAGCCTCCTGCAACTGCCAGGATGGCATTTGGGGCTTGTGGGTTTTACTTTAAATTACAGTGACCCTGAAGGACTATTGTAACTCCTGTCTCAGGAACATTTTTGTGCTAGTATCCCAGCTCTAATGGCCTGGCATCCTCCTCAACAAGCTCCTTGTTCCTACAAAGGGGTTTAGATTTTACTCACAGTGCTTTAGACTGGGTATACATGGGATAGGTTTGGCTTATTCTTGCTGGGTATGCCCAAGATGACCATGTGTGAGATGAGGTGAGGAGATCTTATTGTGGTTGAAAAGGGCAGGAGGAGACTCTGCCAGCAGCAGTTACTGTGTTAGTAATTCCCCAGGAGGATGAGGGTAACTGGTTTACCAGATCAGGCCTGAAGTGATGTAGATTAAACCGTACTTTTATGAGAAGAAACAAGTCATTTCAGCACTTAGATTGTTCCACCTAAATTAGTCTCTCCTCTCGCTCATAATTTTAATATTTCTAATTACAAAAATCCCATGTTAATGGCATTTTCTGAATTCTTGGCTGACTCTTTTGTTTTGTTTGTTCTTTGCAGAGCCAGCTACTATCGTAAGGGTGGGTGTGCAATGTTGCCTGTCAAATGGATGCCTCCTGAGGCTTTCATGGAAGGGATATTTACATCAAAAACTGACACATGGTGCGCTTCCTTTCCTCCGCTGTCCCATCTGTCTGTGTTGTAACCCCTTTTGTAAACTGTGAATATTTTGTAAAAAGCACACGTTCTTGTTCACTTCTCACGTGGTAAAAAGACAAGCTGGGTCTTTCAGAGCCAGCAGTGTTTGAGGAGACAAGGGAGCAGAAAGGTCAGACCTGTGCAGAGGTGGGTGCTGCAAGGCAGGTGAACGGGCAGGGAAGGGAGATCAAAGCAGAAATAGGTGCTGCTCCAGGGAGGAAAGCTTTAGTTCCACACTGAGGAAAGCAGCATGGGAGGCTGCAGGCATGATCCATCCTGCCAGTCGCAGAGAACGGTGTACATTGTGGGTTTTGCCTTTCTCCTGGCATACAGCAGCACTTGGAGCTCCTGAGTGGCTGGAGGTGGGGAGGAAAATCGGGTGAGCAGGAGGCAAGAGCTCAGGGAGTGTGAGGAGGGGAAAGGGGCTGGGGGCCAGGACACAGCTCCTGAGCAAGGCCCAGCAGAGGGGTGAGGTCCACCCTCTTGTACAGCTGACCTCTGCCTGTCTCAGCACCAAGCAGAGGAGTTTCCCATCGCTGCACATCTCTCTACAACTTTAACCAACGAGGTTGTGGTTTCCAAGCCACTGACCAGGTGAATGCTTTGGAGGGGGTCCTGTCCCAGCCACTGTCACCAGGGCTTTGCAGGCTACAGCACCCCGGCCCAGGGCTATGTTGGCTAGGGAAGGTTTTTATTGTACTCTGAGTGACAGGTGGGGCCTGTGGGCCTCAGAGTATCAGTGGGTATTCACTAGCATGATATTTCATGCAGGGTAGCTATTCTAGAGGAAAAGTTTGCTGTAACTCCTGTCTCCAGCAGTGGTCAGTGTCTCAGAAAAGGATAACCTGGATTTCACTTTTGTTACCTCCAGTGATGAGTACAAGGGCAAAGCAACCATATTTCCCTATCTACATCATAGGCTTCACTCACCTAACAGTCAACTACTGGTATTTGTTAAAACTTCTAAAGTGTGCTGTTACAACTGTGCAGCTTATTTATGTCTGAATCCTACAGCAGGATTTCCACCAGCTGCCTGATCAAAGGTTGCAAATAGCAATGCTGATGGTATTGAACCTAAGGGCATTGCCCACTGGTGATGGTCCAGTATTCCTCACTTTATTTTCCTTTGCTTCTGTTCTCAGGTCCTTTGGCGTATTGCTGTGGGAGATATTTTCTTTGGGATACATGCCCTACCCCAGCAAAAGCAACCAGGAGGTTCTGGAGTTTGTCACCAATGGAGGAAGGATGGATCCACCTAAAAACTGCCCTGGCCCTGTGTATGAGACTATAACTTTGATGTATTCATGCAACTAAGTTTCTGTTTCAAATGCTTTTTCTCTACTCAAAAGTTAATGACTTTTAAGATTGACCTAATCATGGCTAATCTGCCTTATTAAACTTTAGTGCCAGTGGTTTCTCTAATATTTAATTTTTCTGTTGTTTTGGAGAATAATTCAGGGCCCATTTGAGAAGTCCTGGCCACTGCTTGATCAGTCAAAGGTGACATAATATTTCTCTATCTTATGTTAGCTGTGAAACTTCAATGCATCAGACTGTACACAGGCAGGGAAAACTGGGCTCCTTTCTCTGTAGCCCTGCCTACCTTTAGTGCATTGTCCAAGGGATTTCAGGTGGATGAGTAATTTTTCTGAAAGACTCTGGATTTCAGCCCACTGATGGTCACATTCCAGTGGTTACCAGTACATGAGTTGTCCAACTCCAGGGAAAGCAGAGAACTCTTATTTGTTAGAAGCAAGAATGATGATGAATGTTTATGATTCCTAAGCAGCCATGAGCAGTCACATCCCACAGGATCTGCCTTTCATGAATGTCTCCTGTTCTGCCCTTCCAGCTACCGCATTATGACCCAGTGTTGGCAGCACCAGCCTGAAGATCGGCCAAACTTTGCCATAATCCTGGAGAGGATTGAGTACTGCACTCAGGTATCAGTGTTCGTTCACCTTGGATGAGAGAGGGGTGGAGAGGGTTCTTCTTGAAGAGCTGTCTAGACAAGCCAGGACACAAGATGAGGAGGCAGCACTGCTCTACTGCAGTCAGCAGTGCAGGGAGACTGCTGTCAGCCTGGGACCCCTGGCTGGGATATTCAGCTCATCAGGTGCTTGGTCCTTCTTGTCTTTTGCTGCTGAAAGGGACAGGCTGACACAGGCTTACACAGCTTTACAAGGAGCACACCTGAAGCTCTGCTTATAGAGGTGCAGATTCCAACAAGCAAAAGAGCAGAGAAAGGCCAGCACCTGCACTGCTTTCACATGCCTCATCCCAGTGGTTACCCTTAAGGCATAGTCAGCACTGAACAGAAATGGTCCCAGCTCAGAGCACCCTTTGCAGGTGGTTTCAGCAGCTGTTGGCAATTTTTTGAATCTGACAGCGCTGGAGAAAGCAGGTGGAGATGGCCAGGCTACAGGAATGAGTATTCTTAGGCTGAGCAACAGGGAGATGTTGACTGGCTTTTCAGGCCAAAATCTGATTTACTTATTTTTTACCACCAGTTTATCTTGTGAGGAGTAGAGCAGTTTGGAAAATGTTCTCCTGCCTGCATCAGGCTCCTTGTATGATCTCACTGTTGTTCGCTTCAGTCAGTTTGCTTTCCCTTGCTGTTCGGGAAGCTTCATCTGTTTTTTATGTGTGTTTAGATCCTGGGATTGGGAGGCATTTTTTTCTGCTATCTGTAGCTTGCCATGGCATATAGCAATACATAAAGGTTGCCAGGATCACCGCATTTTCTCTCAGTTTAATTTTCAAAGCTGCTTAACTAGCTCAGAACTGCAGTCCCTATGGATTCGGGCTTCAAGGGGTCTGCCAGTATTGTCTTCACTCAGCATTCCCATTCCTCCCTTGTTGTGTGGAGGCAATACTTACACGGCTCCAACTTTCTCAATATTATCTGAGAGTGTTATGAACTCTGAGATGATATAGATTCCAAAAAACGTTCCGACAGGAAATTTTGCTGAACATAAAAAATGCTTTTCATTGGTTTTGTGTCTCTGCTGTTCTATGGTGAGTTTAAGGGTTGCTTTCTTTTAAAGAGTTGGATTTTAAGGATATCCTGTTGCATCTCACACCTAACTGCACTTTGTTTGCATTTCTCATGGAATGTAGGGTCTGGGTGGTGGGATGTGTTGAGATCATAGCATGACAGCTGCTAGATGTGTCATTCAATGTGTGATGGCTGCAGACTTTGAGAAGTTCCCGCTGTTCCCTTCTGCAGGATCCCGATGTCATCAACACCGCCTTGCCGGTAGAATACGGCCCATCGGCTGAGGAGGAGGAAAAGGTGGCAATGCGCCCCGATGATCCAGAAGGAATTCCTCCTCTCTTGGTCTCAACACACCAAGACAGAAAGGATGATAAGCAAACCCTGCCTTCTCCACCACCCCTGCCATCAACTGTCACTGCCGGAAAATCTCTAGGGAAAGTGGGAGCCTTGGAACAGCCAGTGTCAGGGAAGATGCAGTCAGCCACAGCGGGGGGACACATCAACATGGCCTATGCCCAGTCCAATCCCCCTTCCGAGCTTCACAAAAGCCGGGGCTCCAGAAACAAGCCCACCAACCTCTGGAATCCAACCTACGGTTCCTGGTTTGCAGAGAAGCAGGCCAGCAAAAACAGTTCTCTGCTGGAGAAGGAGAGGCCCGAGAGGGAGAATTTGGGACAGGAAGGAAAATGTACTGTGGGGCCCAACATTGTGACTGGCAGGCTGCCAGGCTCCTCCCTGCTCTTAGAGCCATCTTCCCTAACTGCAAGTGTTAAAGAAGTGCCTCTCTTTAGGCTCCGCCACTTCCCCTGTGGGAATGTCAACTATGGATACCAACAGCAGGGCTTACCCTTGGAAAACTCCACACCACCTTGCGCTAGCAGTTACGAGGACCCTGTCCTTAGAAACAAGAGCCACATAACCCAGCAGGGGCCCTGAGAGCCCTCAACCCTGTCTTGACTTTTCACCCGTGTGGCCCCTGAGCCTTGAAGAGATGTCCTGTTACCCAACACACCATGAGCAAGGCATCTGACAGCATCACCTCCTATTTTGTGCAAACCTGCTCCCAAAGTGCCACCCTTGACGCTGTAATTTCTACTAACCCAAGAGGCTTCAAACCACCGGAGCCCCAGTAGAGTCAAAGGAACAAGGGGGAGGGAGGATGCAGGGAACTGTTGTTAACTGCAAGGCCCAGCTGCTGTTGCATCAACTCATCCGCATGGTTGTCGTCATGCCCTTCCTGTGAGCTTTTCCCAGTTGTGCGTCCTCTGCTTCCGTGTCAAGCTGCAGCTCACTGCCATGAGTGTTTCATGTCTGGGCTTTTCCGTGCCAAACTTGTCATTGCTGTGGAAGACTTGGAGGTCTCCTGCTGCTGGCAGAGCTTGTAGTGGGTTTGGGAAGAGCATCCTCTATCCAAACCAAAAAAAAAATACGACAGCGCTGAATGGTGACGCGATGGCACGTTCTCAAGTCTTGTTCCAGCTACAATCCAGTCTTCGAAAGTCCTTGAATGCACAGTGTTGTGGGGGTGCTGGTAGGGCAATGGAAAAACCCTGGTCACACTGCATCACTTGAAGGAGATAGGAGAGGCAGCAGAGGATGGGTGTAGATGCTATGAGGCATTCAGGGGGTGGGCATTGTTTTGCTGAGGTTTTCTTTGGTTTGGTTTTTTTACCTATGCGTAAGCACCAGAGCCGAGTAAAGCCCTTTAAAATTCCTTCTGTCCTACAAAAGTAGGAATGCCCTTCATCAGGAGCCTGTGAGTGTCAAGTAGAATCAAGGTGAAGCTTTAAAGGACCATGGTCATGAGAGAGACTTTCACCATGCCCTGAAAATGGACAGCCACCTGCCTACCTCGAAGGTTTGAAATAGCCTTTGACATACCCTGTACAAACAACACCAGAAAGGCAGAAGACTACATCGTGCCACTGTCTGGAAGCCAGATACTGTCTGTATTGAAGGGTTGAGAGCCCATTTTCCTTCAACAAAATACGTGTATGATAGTGGTTTAAAAACAAATACTCCATTGACTCACTTTGTACACCCTGTGCATGAAAAATAGTCCAGTTAAGTGTATTGTCAAAACATAGATGTAGGAAATAATTCACGTGTAAAGATGTGCATTAGTAACTTCAGCTTAGGGTTGGGAGGAGCTGTTTTGGCATGAATGCTATCCAAAAAAGTGGTGCTTATTTCCATAGAAATGGGAGTACTGGAACATCAGCAGAGGAGTGGGAAAGTGTTCTTCAGTCTGAGACTCCTTGTTTCAGTGAAGTGACCCTGAGTCTGGCCCTGGATCCAAACGTTGAGGTAAGCTTCCTGTCTTCATAAGGGAACAAACCAGAATCCCTATAGATCTTAAACTTTGGGATGAGGAGGTTGAAACTGGAGGACTTGGCTTGAGCCCACCTTTGTAAAAAACCCATTGTGGGGGGAGCACTAGTGTGCTCTCCTGGTTTGCCTTTCTGATGTCTCTGATACACAGAATTAAATCCCTTTTATAGGCCAAAGCCAAAAGGAGATGCGGTGACTGGTTAACAGGCTGTGCTCTTGTGTTGGAAATCTTGGGTCGGGGGCTGCTCTGAATTTCATGTTCGTCTGCTAGAGGTCCATCCCACTGCTGCTGCATGGGTTAGGGGGGATAACAAGGGTTATACTTAGAGGCTTCTCTAGGTTGAGCTAAGAGGGTATTTGTCATCTCCAAGATTAGTAGGCTTGCAGCTCTTGCTGTGAAATAGCCACTGGGGAAGGATTCTGTCTGTCTTAGGACTGTGTTAGTGTCACACCAGTATCTCTCTCTCTAGCTCAGTAAACTCAGTGGGGTAGTTTGTCGAGTCTCAGGAAAGCTGATTAATTCAGGAGGCAAGCACTATCTGAACAATTTATTGCACTAGTATATTATTCACATATAATAGAAATTTTCGTTTAAGTATTCCAGCTTTCTCATTTTCAGACGAGCTGAAGCTCCTCATTGTTTTCTTTAGCTTTTCATTGCAAAGGAGCACACACTGAGTTTTTGCTGCCTTACAAAGTTACTAAGGGCAGAAGCTGACCTGTTTACTGATGAGTGTTTTCAAAAGAATGCACAAGAACAAAAAGTTGCTAAGTTAATGATCTTTGACTAGCTGAAATTCTTAATTCTTGGATCTGGGGCAGCAGCTTCAATGCTGCACAAATGCAGATAAGCTGCCAGGTTATGATGTTAAAGGTGGCATTTCTAAAGAAACTTAAAAAGCACAAGCAGCAAGAGATAATTTTAAGTCTGTAGGTGTGAAAGGCAGGCTCTCCCAGCCATGGTGAGAGTGTGGTTACTGCTCTGGGCTCGTGCTGTGCAGTTATTTTATTGTAGAATTTCTACCAAAATACTCTTACAGAATGGGAATTGTAAAAAAATGAAGGAGCTAAACACCTTCCTGCTTCTTACCTATGGAGTATGTCAAGAGATAATTCTGATCAGGGGAAATGATGAATTACTGTTGAAATTCTCCAGTCTGCTGAGTACAGTGCATTGAGACAAATCCTGCTCAGCACTGGCAGCTGCTTTTAAGTGAGCTTTCCTCTAGTGTCTCCAGTGCAAAACGCTTTGTTGTGGGTTCTTTAATGGTTTGGATTTTCTCAGTTGGTTAGAGTTTTGGGGTTTATTTGTATTACTGGGTTGGTTTTTTTTTTTTTTTTTCCTTAACTCTTGGAATTCAGAAATCCAGTTTGGGCTTATTTTTAATGTTAAAACCATACCATTTCTGAGCTCCACAGCAAGCATTTAGTTTGTTATCACAGTGTGCTGTCCAAACACAGTACCCCAGGTTGCAAAACTGTTCTGTAAATATTGGTGCTAATCAAATCTTCTCACTTAGAAACAAGAGCTGGAGCATCACCTGTCTCCGTTCTTAGAAAAGAAATACTACCATTACTTCCTTGGACCAAAGGGTGCTGTGTTACTTGTGTTCAGGCTGCAGTTGTCATGAGCATGAACCAGAAATTTTAATTTCTGTGTCTAGGACGATTCACCTGTTCAGTACTCAGAGCTGCAGGGACCTGAAGGGATTTAAGTCACCATGGGCTCACCAGACCAAAGCACTCTGTAAATCCCAAATTCCTCTATCAAACCCCTCCATGCTAGGAGAAAAACAAATTCAAGTTATTTTAACCCTCTTACCCATTTTTGTCTATGACTTATTTTTTAAATTGTAGTTTATTGACACACTGTTTTTAAGGAACTTGTTTTAAGACTGTTAATCTTTTGTGTTGGTAATAATGATGTTCTGATGTATGTCTTCCTCATTCTACAGTGGAAAAGCGGGAAGCAATATGATCTACAGGATGTAAAGCACAACTGGGAAAAACCCTGTGCTACCCCTCTTATGCTCTGAAAATGGCTTATTTCCTTGTGGATGTTACCTGGTTTCCTATAGAAGATAAGTTGGTTTTTGATTCTGTGAGCTCCTGGAGGTAAACTAGTTTTGGATGCCTGTCTCTCTACCTTTCCAGCTGTCCCATTATCTTCCCTTTTTGCCACTGAACCTTGTTTCTCCACCATATGCCTGGGAATGGAGTTGAGGGCAGGAGCAAGGCGCAGTGAGGGAGCAGGGTGGGAGAGGGGCCTGGCCACAGCGGGGGGAGGTGCTGGGACCACAGGTGGGAAGCCCCAGGGCTGCATTAATTTGGCCAATTCTTGGAGAGCAGTGTTGGGCTGTGGCTGCTCCAGCTTCCCTGCACAGGCTTCACAAAAGCAGCACAGCACACGAGAGCTGAAACAGGGAATGACAGGTGCCACTTTGCATGTCTGCTCCTGGTACTGCGCCTGGCTTCTGGGGGATGAGAACCTTGACATGGGAATAGCATAAAACAGCCTTCCACAGCAGCAAAGGCATTCGCCGTTTGTCTGTCCCAGAGTTAAACCCATAACAGGGTAATGTCCAAGTGTCCACATCTGGCTTCTTTAAGTACCAAGCTTCATTATAGGAGTGTGTCTCATGTACAGCCGTTTTTGCAACATTGTTTATAAAGGAAGGGCCTGTGCACTTCAGGGATACTACGAAGAAAAATACTAATATATGGTCATTGAGTATTTTGTATTGAATAGTGTATTTGTATTGTAAACAAGTGTAGTGAACCACAAGGCATGAAGACAAATAAAGTGACAGTAGCTGGATTTCTCTGTGTTGGGCTGTGCAATGATTGGATCAATGTCAGAGAGAAGTCTCTGGACATCCATCTTTACTTTGCAAAGTTGCAGAAATATTAAGGTGATGAACACCCTAAGGAGCAGGTTTGTTTTGGTGGCTTGGAGCCACGTTTTGGGCTCACAGGAGCTGTTCCAGACTTCTTTGCATTGCAAATGTTACACATCACATTTCTTACAGGGGAAAGTGCCCTTCCCTCTGTCACAAGGAAGGCTGGCTTTTACCCACAGCAAACTGGCCAGGATAAAAAGGGAACAAAGAATATGGCTGAAGATAGCATTTGGGTGGTTTCCTGAATCTACGTATCTAAGACATTTGATACACATTTGAGTCTGGAGAAAGGGTAGGTCTACATATAAGCTGCATTGTAATACATTTTCGGTATTGAAAATGACAGTATTGAATCTTGTGACAATTCTAGGAAGAGGTAGCTCCTGCCCTGAAGCACTCTTTATCCCATCCCATGTCACTCCTATGGCCCAGGTAGCTGCATTCTCTAGAAATGCTCCTTGAAATTAGGACTGACTTACTATAAACTTTGTCCTTTACGTGCTCATTCCACTGCAGAATAGTGCTCTGGTATGGTTAACAAGACTTTTCCAGTAGGCACTTCTCCCCTCTCCTTTGTTTCCTTCCCTAACTCAAAAAGGAATTCTCCTGTGCTCTTCCAGGAACAGGGCTGGTCAGCAGCCAGCCACACAACATGGTTTGGATCTGGCACTGGCTGGAAATCTCTGCTCTAATTTCCTTTCTTCCAGTCTGTCTGCAGCCAGGCAGGGAAAAGGATGCAGGTGGGTACTCTTGCTCTGTGGCTTTCATGGACAATTTCAGTTTCCACCTGGTCCTTGAGAAGGCTTTTGCAAACTCTGAACTCTGAAAAAGCCATGACAGAAATGCTGGATTTGCCACCCCTCGCAAGTAACAGAGTTAACTTGTCAGAGGAGCTACACTATGTCTTGCAGAGCTGTGGAGCCAGCCTTGGATCTGTGTGCCTCAGATGTTGCTGACCAGCAGCACTCTGAAAGCTCAGGCTCCCTGCCCAGAAAACCATTACTGTGACCATCTGCAAATCAGTCACTGAGTCCAGCTCAGCTGAACTCGCTAGAACTTAATTCCCCATCCTCAAACACCTCAAGAAAATTCTCATCCTCCTGTCACATGCACCTGTGGTCTCTGCAGCCAGCAGTCAAGAAAACTTGAAAGATTTAATTGCTAGGAGTACTGAGGAAGGACATTTTCTTTATCGGGACCTGAGACATGCTGTGGGACAAGGACTGGCCTCAGAGTCTGTACTGAGAGCAAGAATTGCTGAGGACCATCTGTTTATTTATTTATAAACTACAGATAATGCTTTATTCATGTAGTTTATCATGACTTTGAGGATCATTTGGCTTTTTTTCTAACCAGTCAGGGGCTATGATAGTACAGTCCTCTGCACAGCACCTAATTTCAAACTTCATTGCTACTTATTTTCAGAATTTTTTTTATGACACAGTGTCTTTCTGCAAGAGTTGGAGTAAAGGATTATGGCAACTTACCTTGGATTTAGGGAAGCACAAATCCCTTCCCATCATCACCTTGAAGAGGGCCATCAGTAATCCTTTCTGGAATGGACTGATTTATTTCTGTTTCAGACAGCATAAATTTACAGTGCTTCTTGCTTCCTGGCAGAAGATTCTGAGAGCTACCAAAATAGCTCCATCCTGGTAACAGTGAGACTTGCTGCTCTAAGCTACAGTGCTCAAGCCAATTACAGCCAGAGCTTCCAGGAAAGATGTGCTGCTGCCTGAAGCTGAAATGGAAGGTAAAGCACAATATCCCAGTGCCAGATGGTATCTGTGCCCTATCCTGCACCCATCAGGCAGCTTCAATGAGGCCCAGGCCAAGCCCCTGCTTCCAGCTGAACTGCGTGGAGCTAGGAGCTGTGGAAGGTACAGCCCGACACCCTTGCAGGAGAAACAAGCTCCCACTGAATCATGTGTGCAAGACAGACCACACAGTAGTGGTGCGACTCTAACAAGCTGCCCCAGCTTGCTGCCTCACCCACACACTTCCTCCCATAACCTACCTCCTGGAGAACTCCAGCTACTCTTCAGATAAAGCAGCTCCGCCCATTCCATCTGGTCAGGCAGGAAAAGTGCATTCCTGATGGTGAGTGTCTCCCCACAGAAACTCCACTGCTCACCCAGGAGCACCAGGCTGTGACAGAATGTGTTGTGCAAAGGCTTTGTTTGGAACTGGCAGTTCTGTGCTGAACAGCCACGATAGAGAAAAGCTTCTGGTTCACAGCTGGCAGTTGCTGTTCCACAGGGAACTACATGCACTGACTTTGTACAGAAGAAGTAAGAGATGTCCTTCTGTAAGAACCCAGAGAAAATTCTTTATGCACTTCTATTTAACAGGGTTTCATTTTATTAATACCAGCAGGAAACAGATATTAGACAAAGTGAAGTTCAGTTTGTCACTGAATATCTGCATCTCTAAATATAAAGCATTACTTTTGATTTTTTTTACATTCAAAATTTACAGCTTCTATATTCAATTAAAAATTCCCGTAAGTTAGAATACAATATGCATTATTTTAAATACAGATAAGGAAAAATAGCTACAGCAACATTTAAAAGAAGGTTACAGCAGCAGGATTCTGTCTAAAAATAGGATATTATGATTTAAAGTGTCACTTCTTCAAGTAGGCAAGAGCAAGCAACTCATTTAAGAGTAAATGTGTAAATGAACACAAACCCATCCAGTTACGATAATGTTTACATATGTTTAAAACATGGACAAAATATTACCTGATCTAAAAGGCTGATACACAAATAATGTCACAAAGGCCCATTACAGTGCTGTACCTAGAATTATCCTTAATTCATCATAAGATCTCACAAAAAATTTATATTGGAAGCTGTTCCAAAGCAAACAAAAAGAAACATGTATCACAAACTAATCAAATAATGGCAACAGCTTGCTTGAAAACCCTGTATCTGTTCCATACCATTGGCAGGAATTACCTTGCTGTATTTATACAGACTTAATATTTATAAGGGTATTATATATTCCTCTCTGGCTTTATTTGTATTTTACAACTGTGATACTCATTGCCTGCAGCACTCCAAACAAAAAAATAGTCTCTAAAAATGAGGGAAAGCTCTCAAGGAGAGTGCAAAGTGCATTGTTTTAAAGAGTGCATCTTATACGTAGCTCCTTCTACAAATGCAGAACAAAAAGTGCTTGTTACTGTACAGACTAACATGCAGCATATTTGTGCTTTTTAAAGGCTTTTTATTTAATTGCTGCTCTTCACTAGAGAGGGGCAAATCCTTGTATTTTTCAGCCCTTTTGCATTATGGAGATGAGGAGAAGAGGAGGGGGAAAGAGGAGAGATCCGAATAATAAAATGCAAAAATACTCCACAACTGTTTGAAAAAGGGGGGGAGTTTGGCTTTTTTTTTTTTCCTCCTTTCTTATTGCTAGCAGCTGCTATTGGAATTGACAAAGTGCCCAGGAACCAAGCTAATGCCACCCATCAACCACCTCTGCTGTCAAAAGTAGGCAATGCACAAACATTTCCAGTTCATTACTACATGGAGAAAAACCCTCTAAATACTGCATGAACCACAGAGGAACTTTAGAGAACGCTGCAAACACTCTGTTCTCCAACTGGAAGGGTTTTCAAATGATGCAGCATCTTAAACCCAAGATGCTTTAACAACCTTCCAGGCAAAAGTCATTAAAGTAAGAGAAACTCAACAGTGGTTTTACTTCTTAACATGACAGAAGTCTCTTTTTATCTCCCTATTATATATATATATATATATATTTTTTTTTTTTTATAAAATATATATATATTATATACACACACATACATATATACCTATGTATGTAAAATGCAAATGCAGATTTAAAGATTCCAGAACAAGTTTGCATTCTAGGCAGGGTTGTTTTGTGCTTTAAGATACTCCTTTCCCCACTCCCTGAGCAGAGCCTCGCTCAGCAGATGTCATCCACCAGTTTGGCCCCATTGATCCCACGGTAGGTGACCCTGCTTGGTCGCACGAGGACGCCATGGTTCAGCCTGCAGCTGAAGTAACGCTTTTCCCCCACGGAGCCGTCGTTCTTCCCCTTGGCGCTGCGGAGCTCCAGCCCCAGCCAGATCCCTGGGGCAAAATCTGTGGGGCCGATGTACCTGATGGTGCCCATTTCATTGGAGCTGGTCAGGAGAACCTGGGAGCCTTCGTGCAGCTTCACGGGCCCCTCGGAGGGAGCTGTACTGCTGCTGCTCCAGCTGCGCCGCAGCACAGAGCTCTTGGATCTAGTGAGAAAAGAAAGGGAACAAAAAAAGTCTGTTTTTTTGTTATAAAACATCCAGGGCAAATCTGTAATTCAAGGAAGTGCATGGGGGAAAAAAACACACCCTCAAATCGTTTTTAGAAAAACTGGCTTTGATCTGATATCCCTAACAAACCATGAAATAACAGTGACGGGCTGCTACACTCGGCAGTCTGAAGTATTGGAAAAGCAATTTCCTTCACCCAACGCTAGGATCTACAATATTTACAGCAGGTGATAGTATTGGTAAATTAAGCCATACAAAACATTTTATTTGGGGCTTAACAGTTTAACCAAAACAACTTTCAACATACAAGTGTCAGTCAGGATCAACAGAACAAAGTGAAACCCTTTACCAAGAGCCTCTGAACTTCACCCAGCTGTGTGAAAATACAAGAATTTGGAGAATACGCAGTGATGAATGATTGGGAAACAACTTTAATGCCAACCTGAATTCTAGGCTTGTACTCTTGGATGCCCATGGAAAAACAGTATACTACTGGTCCATTTTGGAAAGAAAAAAATGAACACGAAAAGGTCTAGATACCCTATATGCATGAAGGGATTTTTTTGAGCAAAGTTAACCCAAGCACTTGAAACTCATAACACTCACCTAACAAAGGCATTTCTTCTGTTTATCTCCTTTTGTGAAGATGCAGAAGTAGTGCTTAGACTGCGTCTAAAACCTGAGTGGAAAGATTAATAAGCTGTGTAGGACTTCTTAAGGTAAAAAAACCAACCTTTATGAACATATGTTCTTTGTGTTTTCTTTTATATTGCTTCCACTACATTTGCTGCACATTCTCCCCTCTCATTTGGAAATTAAACAATGAAACTTCTCATAAATGTATATACCTATAATATGTTTGGCTTTTCAGAGGGAACAAAAATTAAATTAAACAAACCAAACAAGGGTAATTTGAAGGTCTTTTCACAAAAAGCTTAAGTGGAGGAAAAGAAAATCAACTACTTCAAGTACCTCACACAAGTTTTAGTAATTTCATAGGGACATCCCCCTACTGATCCCTTCATCAATCTCAATTTGTATTAAGGAGCAGGTTTCATTTCCCTTTCTCTCTGATTAGAATGCAATATTAGCAATAAGGGAAGCCTGCCAACATCCGTATCTGACATAATTCTTTCTGTCAGTAGAGTGCTAAGAACGATATAGTACTCCACGGTTCCTTCTGCAGGCTACATTTTTAGGAGGGGAGCAGCCAGACTATTGGCTGGCATTTGGGGTCCCTGAAAATCTCTTGCGCTTTTGGAGAAGCTGGCTTTGTGCAGATGGTTCTGGCTGCAGAGTGGGGGCTGCCTCACCCAAATCCCAATGTCTCTCACCCCTACCTGGAAAAGTGTGCGTTACTTTACTCCATGAAGTCTCTGTGAGAGAATCCAGAGAACCTGTTAGTCTGAAAAGCAATAACACAATAAAGAGGTCATTTCAACTCAACTCTGAACAAACCTACTGGCTTCTTGTCAAATATTGATGAGGTTTTGATCCTTTCCTTCTCCATCTGCCCCCGAGAGACACCAACATTCCTGCTGCACTCAGGCTGCTATGCAAGAAGTGCCCGGAGCAAGTCAGTGTATTTGAGTTACTTGCCTCTCACTCATTGAGACAGCAGGTATGATTCTGAGGCAAGTTCCTAACAGTTTGCCTGAGCTGGCTTATTCAGAGAAATAAAAGCAAGAATGTATCTGGCAGAGTAACTACATACAAGTACAGGAGGAAAGAGTACAGAAGTCCTTGGATGCTCTTCCTGGAACCTAAGGAAGAGACTACAAGCAAGTGGTGCATGCTTTGTTGGATCCTCTGTGCAGTTAGCTGAGATAAAAAGAGCATTTCCAGTCAGGTCCAAGGGCAATTTCCTTTTATAATTGAATTTAGCAGAATACCTCAGGATTGGGTCATGAAAGTAAGGTTTAATGAACAGAGACTGTCAGAGGCCCTGGAATAAAAATACTACAGGTAGCTGCAAGAGAAACGGGGACATCCATTTCCAGTTTTACACCCTACTTTCAAGAAGCTGATCTGAAACCACCAGGTTTTTAATGAAGGTTACAAACTTCCATTTGCAGAAGTTTGCAAATATCCATTTGTATCTTCTGCATCTGTTCAAAATTTTGTTTCACACTGGAAATGCATTAAGAAATCATTTGGCAACCCAAACATGACAAGAGCTTCAGTGCTCACCTCTGTACACGAGATGGGGGTGCAAATATGCCATATCTGGGAAGGCAACTGAAGTACTGCACTCCTCCCACAGAGCCATCATTCTTCCCGTGGGGCTTGTCCAATTCAATTCCACACCAGAATCCTACATTGCAAAACAGTAAAATCAGGGCATTTGGAACAATACACTACAGGCTTTTCTTCATCTAGACCACCGGCACAGTTGGCATTCACCCACATCAAGGAAAACAGTTTCTAGTCAGAAAATACCAAGATGCTAGTAGTAAATGCGTATATTATAAAATAGCTATCTGTGCAATTTTGGAAAAATTATACCCTAACAAATCTAAAGATAATTATCTCAGAATTTTTATATGCTTTCAATAAAATTACTAACATTTTAATTAATACAGAAAAGGTTAAATATTTGAGGAATATATATATACATACTAAAATCAAATAGAATGTTACTGAACATAACTGGCTATTGGACAACAAGTAGACAGGAAAGAGCAGCACTGCTGTTTCATGTTTCCCTCTTCAGTCCTTTGACCACATGGCTTATGCCTCATCTGAGATCATCAACAGTAAAATTAAAGTTTTGATATTAGTTCATTCTTTCTCTCCATCTAGCAAGTTATAATTAATACAAATTGCAAGGCTGGTTGTGTGATATCAAGAGAAGGGTGCAAGAATTAGAACTGGCCATCAATTAATCTCATACAGAACACTGAATAGGCAGCAAGATGTTAATGAGCTTGATCATTCATAACCTGTGATAAATGTGAGCTAATTACATAAAGGTGCTAAATTTCATACTCCATTAGTAGTCCTTATGCTATCCATCCCCAGAAGATTCAGAATTTAATTCAAGTCACTTGGTACTAAGGCACTGGATAAAACCATAATTGTAATTATCAGCTCAAAAAACTCAGGAATGACAGTTTATGAATTAGAAGGGCTCCATGTATCAGAAGTTCTCCCCTTCCCATTTTTAGAATTAAATAAAGATCTGCATTGCAGCAAAAGGAACAAACCTTGGATAACTTCCAGAGCTTTGATACACATTAGAACTGAAATACTTAAACATGCATCTGTTACATTTTCTATAAATTACTGGGTTAGCAAATGGTGATGATTTGTCATCTTTCCAACCTCACTTCTTACAACAGCGTGTTTTCCTCCAAAAAATTATGTTCCTGATTTAAAGCAAAGAGGGAGGAGACTTAACACTGTCAAACGTCTTTCTGTTTTCACAGTTGTCAGTGTATGTGGGAAACAGTCCTTTTCTCCCTGATCACTTTGTCAGCAGTAATACAAAGAGTGATGGCATTGAAGAGTCCCTCAGGTAACTGCAGTACCTGGGCAAGGGCTGCCTACAGTGAAACTGGGGAACAGGGCAGGGCTGAAACAAGTACAGAGCTTGTACCACAACCTTGCATCCTGACGGGGTTTTTTAAATGCTGATGCCACCCAGTGTCACGACAGAGTATTGCCAATCACACAGCCCTCACCCAGACCAGGTACTCACACCAACACTTACCGACTGCTTCTGCATTACTCTTGCAGTAATATTATAGATAGGGCCATAGAGAAGATAAATTTGATTACAGTATTGGATTTGGAAATTAATTTCCACTATGTAGAACAACTGGCTGCCTTTGACAGCACTTGGTTTCACTGCAGAGTGCTTTTAGCAAGGGGAAGGGAGAAGCTGAATAGGAGAAGGATGAGAAGATGGTGGTAGGGGTAGGGGCTTTTTGAGATATTTGTAACTTTATTGATCTTGTGACCTAAAGGTTTGTTAGTTAAAATTTTAATGTTCACAATTACCCCCTTAAAGATGCCAGTAAGTTAAGAAATGAGACTAGTACATGACATAGGAGTGCCACTATTAACAAGAGACAAGCTGTGTCAAAAAGCCTTAATACAAAAAGTGAGGAGTAAATGCATGTGATCTCAATAAACTATATACCCCTTTGGAGACTAAACTGAGGATTTTCAGAAAGCTTTGTTAAAAAGTCAGACTCTGTGATCCTTGTGGGTGCCTTTCAACTCAGAATATTCTGTGATTCTGTAATGGCTACAACTTCAACATCAAAGTATCTCTCTTATTAAGTCATGATAGTGGACAAGAAAAAGTCACATTTTAAACCATTATTTTATCCTGACAGTTGCATTAAATAAAAAATATACAGTGAAACATAAGAGGGAGGGGGGAAGAGAGAGAGAGGGAGTGAGGAAGAGAGGAACTTGGAAACAAACCAATTTAAATTTAGAATATTTTTGGAAGGAGTGAGGGAAAAGATGGATTTCCGTTCATGTGCTCACATTTAAGCTATTCCATACTGATCGGACAACATACACAGAGCATTGCACATACCTGGTGCAAATTTTGTTGTCCCACAAAATCTAACAGTGCCTGTTCTCTGTCCCACCACCAGTACTCTGTCTCCAATCTGGATTTCTCCATCAAGAGCATTCTTCCTTGTGGTTGGGGAACTATACAGCCCTGGTCAAGAGAAGAACAAGATCTGAAATTAGTGAGATTAAATCTTTGAGAAAGTTTTCAATAGCAAGCCAACTGATTAGTGAACAGAGTATTTATCTCTAACACAGTGTACCTTCAACACGTGGCAACACAGATTTTGCTTAGACAAAAACTTGCTTTGTGCCAGCATAAAAACTGGACTACAGCCTCTTCTCTGCTCTGAAAAGGTACAGTGACCAACTATAAAAACACTTTGCATCTTGAAGATGTTACAGAAATCTTTCTAAAAGTTGCCAGACTTAGGTTTATGGTTAAACTACTTCACAAGTGCCTTTCTCCAACTATCTCAGACTCTGAAACAACACAAGTAGTTCTCCATAAGTACTTCATGCAGCAGTGAACTCCCCCTGTGAAAATACACCTCAACACAACAGACCATACCAGCACTAATCTTAGATGAGGCAGAAGACACTCTAGTCAGGGCCTTTTTACTGCTGCTCATTGAGTTCCTCTTCTTGGAGTAATTCCGTTTGCCTTCCAAAGAGGCAGTGGAAGAGGAAGAGCTGCTGTACCCAGGAAAACCTAAAGACAGAAATGATAGTTGTCCTTGAGAGATTATATTTTGGAAAAGAACAGATTAAGCAGAAAGGAAAGCTTTTGTAATATGGAAGTTATCTGCTCTCCACGGAGGGCAAAATACAAAGTAAAGAGCCAAAGTCAGAACTTGCTATGCAGCGTTTGCACAAACACCTGTCCGGAATGACACTGGTGCACATAACCCTGCCTCACGAATAGGGTGGTAGAAGAGCTTTCCAAAACCCCATATTTATTATTCTAAGAAAGTTCATCTAAACAGTCCCAAGCATATTTATTAACATACATGAGCTTTAGTAGTAAGAAATCATACCACCAGCCTTTCAGCATCCAGCCTAGTAAAGATTTGATGAGAAGTGGAAGGAAGGTGATATTATGTGAGTGAATTATTGCCTGGATTAAAGCCTACTATATTCCATTACATACTGTATTAATATTAAAATCTGTACTATAAAACAGGAATGGGAAATAAATCACTTTTATCTCCATTTGCAAACCCTAAAGTCTAAACTGTCCAATAAGACTTATGTTCATCTTTCCTGCTTCCTTTTCAAGGTTCTTTCTCCCCTTTCTCAATCCCTTCTGCCAAAAATGAGGAAGAGTACAGCAAGATTCATCTATGCCTCAGGTTATCAATGTGCAAAATTAATATAATATTGCTTATCAAACTTTCCAGACTTTTGAAAAGTTTAATCCATTGGTTTTTGCAAACAGGTTGATATCGATGCATAGTTGGTTTGTTCAATGTAATTTAATTCTCCAATTTTGCAAAACAGTAAAGAACTGAGGAAAGGCAAAGGCAGTGGGTCCAAATAAAAGCTGAGGGACAGAAATCTGCCCACTCTGAGATACTCACTGCAGCTATGCTACAATGAAGAAAATGGACATTACTGACCAAATAGTAACTAAACAGGCAAACTTCAGCTTCATGTCTGAGGTGCAAACACACATCTGCATTTGCACACAAGCTACAAGCCCTTATTTAGAAGCCAGTCCAGGGATGGATTCACTGGAGGTCAGACCACCATTTTTAGAGGGATACAACAACAGCTCCTCTACCTAAACTTACTATCATCAAGATACTTCATTTTGTGGGTAATCACAGGGCAGGAGAAGGAAGAGCAGAAATGTTGTATAATTGATTCCTTTTCCTTCAGGCAAAACAATTATTTGTTGTAACACTCCTGACAGGTGAGTATTTGGCCTGCTCTTAAAAACCTCCCATCAGGGAGATTGCAAGACTTCCTCAGTAGTGTATATCACATAATTATCTCTAGTGTTACAGGGTTCCATCCCCCCCAATATATAACCTCAATCACCACCAGCTTAGATCAAGGTTCTTTAGTCCCACTACACATGCAGAGTGGGTTATACTATCCCTTGTATTCCAAAGCTTCCAGTTTTATACTTTAATCTTCTGTCTTTTTAATCACACCATGACAAATTCCAAGTCTTTACTCCTAAGTCATGTTTTATAAATCCAGTTGTTGTCTTTTCTGAATTCATAACTATTTACTCACAGAAGATATAAAAAGATGCTTTCCTTCACAGACCTCCTAGAGCAAGTCCAAAGGAGGCCATGAAGATGTTTAGAGGGATGGAGCACCTCTCCTATGTGGAAAGGCTGAGAGACCTGGGGTTGGTCAGCCCCAGAGAAGCCTCATTGTGGCCTTTCAGTGCCTGAGGGGGGCCTCCAAGAAAGATGGACAGACTTTTCACGAGTCGAAGGAGTGACAGGACAAGGGGTAGAGGTTTCAGACTGACAGAAAGGAGGCTTAAATGAGGTATTAGGAAGAAATTCTTTACTGTGAGGGTGGAAGACACTGGAACAGGTTACCCACAGAAGCTGTGGATGCCCCTTGATAATCTTTCAGCTCTCTTCCAAGTCAAACTATTCCATGATTCTGTGACTTAAAGAAGGCATATTCAAATTCACACTTCAAATCATTCCAAAGAAACACTGCTTTTATCAACACTTATAGTATGATTTAAAAGACTAAAACCTTGAAGGAGACACAACTTTTAGGGTTTGTTCAAGACAGCTGAAAGTGAGGTCCCTTTGTGTTTCAAGTTCAGCAAAGTATTGCTGTGGTAAAAGTTGTTATCCAATTGTGAAACTAGATAATTGCAGAGAATGATTCACATGCAAAAGGCACTCTTTAAAAGCTAGTTTCATTTTTCATATTTGAAGCCTTTATTGTGACTCTGCCATGATACAATGCCAAGACTGTTAAGCACTGCTAGATGGTAACACTTTATTACAGAAGCATGAACATACAGATAGAGGAGAGAAAAAAAAATGCCAACAGAATATTAAAATTTAGGCAGCAACAATACAGAGCAAAAGGTCTCCCTCAGATACCTCAGCTGGTAATTCTGCAGATCCTCTGCAAGATCATTTACTAAGAGCCAGCTTTAAGGGCTTTTCTATGTTCCTGCCCAAGTATTCAGACAGAAGTGGTTACCAAACTAACACAGAACACCAGCCAAACATCCACACAAGTTATTTTGCTCCTGTTAAACTAAATACCTACAGCCTGCTTGGGACTTGAATATGAACAAGCAAGGCAACTTTTTTCTATAGTGTAAATTCAGGGCTCTTACAGAGGTAGGGCAGCAATAATACTGCCTCTAATAATACACAGAATTTTTCTTACGATGTTAAAAGAATTTTAAATTATTTCATTACCATCTTTTGCAGGTACAGTTTTTCCCCTGTTAGCAGTCAAGAAGTTTTCAGCAGCACTGTCTCTTTTTGCCATATTTAGGCCTACAGAAAGAATATATACAATTAAATATACACATCCCAACAAGAAACAGTAATTTTACAGGAAAGTCATGTACAAAAACAACTTGTCAGATTTGCAGATTACTGGATGCATGGAAAAATGGATAAAACTGTGTGATTCCTTAGACACTTGATAAATGGGTAAAATGAGAACTGCAGAATTGTTTTGATGGATAAGCGCTGATATTAAACCCCTTAACACATCAAACCAGTCCAAACTATCTTGCCAAACAATAAACAAATGGTCTATAAAATATTAATTTTTATATTGAAGGAGTTTTATTTAAATCTTTCAAACATTCATATCTATTGCATTCAGCGGTACTTAAGGTCTACTATTCACCAACATTAATTTCACAACCAACATTAATTTCACAATTTCTGCTTTAAAGATTATACATCGAGGTTTTGAGAGAGATTTGAGATCAAATCTTCATTCAGACTACAAAGAATGATGTTAGCATGCCAATGTGATTTTTAATAGCCTAACTCTCAGAGCAGCAATGTTGTGATATGTGTAAGAACTCATACTCTCACTGAAGTTATAATTTGCAAACAGTCATTTTGCATTTCTGACAGTTTCCTACCCTAACTCAATGAAGAACAAATTTATCTATGATATATCCTCTCCCTGAAATGAAAGAAAAATCACATCTTTTTTTATTTAATTACATCTCTCAGCTTAATTCAGCTACAGGGACTGAATTAGTTTGCGAGTGTAAGTGCATTTCCCAAAATTTTATGGCTTAGCCATTAAGGCATCAGATCAAAAAACTTGTGGTTTGTGACTGATAACACATTTCTTATTTTTTTTCTCAGTAATCCTTTTCCTAGGAACATGAAAAAGATCTTTTCTCATTGATCTGACAGATTATTCAAATCCAGTAGAACCAAATAAAATTTCAAAATCCCTATACAATATTGTAAGTATATTTTACTGTGGAGCTTATAACCTTAGCTACAAAAAGCATATTGATTTTTCTTGAATTATTACAAACAAATGTATTGCAGGGAGGAAGTTTAAAGGAAAGAAGTGTGACCTGGTGATGCACATAAACACTGCAAACCCAAGTTGTGCTTCTGCAGCTTTGTCCTTCCCCTACTCCAGCCAGCCAATCAGCCAGGCACGTTAATTCCAGTGGAATTCTGTGCAAGGACTCCCTGCACACAACAGCTTCTAGACACTCACATCCAATGGATGTAAGCTCTCCTGGGTAGATGATGCTTAACTCACTCTGACTTCTACCTTGAAGCAAGATATCAAATGTTTAAATTGTACAATTGCACCTTTGGGACAGAAAAGGTGACGGTGACTTAACTGTCTGGAATTAAGCTGTCTGTGACAAAGGCAAAGTCCCTCCCATTATAGTTTAATGGGTTACAAACAGTTCACAGCAAAGTGAATCAAACATTGGAAAAATATTTAACAGAAGTCAGTTTGGATCTGTTCTTGAGCAATACTCCTAACAAACTGCTTATCTCAAGAAGCTTTTTATGCAAGATGCCCATATATAAATAGCTTCAATCTTGTGCTAATTGTAAATACAGACACCTAAAACTTACTCTTCCCTCAGTCTATACAGAGAAAAGTTACACAAGTCATCCAAAAAGCTGACAAAATGCATATTTTCCTGGCACCAGCCTGCTGCATTGCTTCTATACCCTGCATATTACAGGTAAAGTGTGCAGTATTTAGGGTGTTTGGGTAAATTCGATGAGAACGTGTGTTATCTTCCATCCCTTAAGCTGTGCTGCCTTAGTGTGAGTCACCTAAACAAGGCTCAAAAGGCAGAAGAAATGCTAATGGAATATTTACTGACATTATTACACAGACAGCCAAACAGAGGGGGCCAGATTATGCATGGCCAGCACTGCACACAGCAGGGAAGAGCCTGTTCTCCAAACAACTTGGAACCTGAACAGTCAGAAAACATGGATCATTCACTCCACAGGGAGGGAACTTACACAGAAGGATTAAGTAATTTGAGCAAATTACTAAGAAACTAAACCAGAGCCAGAGACTGAGCCCATAACTCCCGTCAGTAGACTGAGGCCTTATTACAAGGACAACCTTTCTCTTCTAATCTGGCACTGGTTTTACTCAGATAATTTGATTAGCAGATAAAACACAATGAGTTAAATTGTTCCTTTATCACGTTGCCAGAAAATAAATCTCTTCAATTTCTAGGTATAAAGGCATATAGATTATTTATCAGATTTTCATTCCTTGCAAATTCTCCAGGAATATCTTAGTAAATGAAACCTCAAGGTGAGACACTTAACTGGTATCACAGCCAATTAGAAATTACTTTAATGGCTCAAGAAAAAATGTTATGGTGAGGGGTTTTCTTTACAGAGTATGTAAAGAGTAGAAACTGTAACAGTACATCAGATCACTGTAATCACTCCACAGCTACACACAATATCCTTCCAGTACCACTCCACAGGCCAGTGAACATCCAACCATGACAATATGGAGTTAATAAATACCTTATCACTTCATCCCAGGTTATGAACTAATTCCAAACAAGAATTTTAATACCAAGATTTACTAATTCTTGAAGATTAGTATCTCTCCATCCTGTGTCAACATGCAAGAAAATACTCACCAGAATTCACTTTGGAAGTTATGTGTGTCACATCTACTTTCTTGGATTTGACCAAAGGTGAAGACCGCACGGAAGAGCTTCGTACGGAAGTTTTTTTGTGATCAGAAGCCTTGCTTATTTTGGAAAGGGGTGCAAAGATACCTGCAGAGAAAATTGTATGTGCCAACAAAGAACCATGGATAATGGTACAGTAATAACATTTTGCAGCTACTCTCTCTCACGTCAATTAATTCAGGGGTTTTTTTAGCCGCCATCATAACTTGCTATGCTGACAAAGCACTTGCAGGGTAGAAAGGACAGGCTCAAATGAACAGTGAAACCAAAATCCTTATCAAGCAACTTGAACAGATTAAGTTGGAAACACTTAGTAAGACTATTAAATAGAATCTCCTTTTTGTCTTAACAGTAACATTCTGTCTCCACTGCTACAAAACCCAACACCTTTGTATGTCTTGTGTGGCCATGGCACCTCAATTAAAATACCTCAAGCTCAAAGTTAGAAAACAACTACAAGCATGAATGTCTTACCACAGAAGACAAAGCAGGCAGAGAAACGTGGCTATTATTGTTACAATACATACAAGTAGTTTCAGCAGTATAGATGAAAAACCAGGAAATCCCTCAGTTTCAAGGAAATAACCAGAAATTTTGACCGGTTGGTTGTTTCAGTTGTTTTGCAAATACTTGCAGCCAAACTTTTAGGACCAGCTAAACAACTAAATCAAACAAAGCACTACAAAGAAAAGCAACAGAATCTACTACCTGTTTTTATCCTCCTAAATCGTTCATATCTTCCAGCACTCTTTAAAATTTGGGGGTTTAAAAATTGAAGACAGAAGAAAATGAAGGCTATACCGCGTTTTGGTGCACACTTGAAGTACTGGACTCTTCCAACACTTCCATTGTTCTTTCCTTCTGGTTCATCCAGCTCTACACCAGCCCACTGGCCACTGGCAAATTCAGTTGTGCCACAAAATCTTAAGGTCCCAACCTAAGAGGAAAACATCAACACAGAATGGATTTGTTAAACAAGTATTGCTCATGAGAAAATAGTATCAGTTATGAAAGAAACAGCAAGTCTTCTCCAAGCTTTTCATCACAAAAATGCAAACATCGTTTCCTTCACTTATTCACATTCCTACCTTTGAACACCACTCCAGACATTTTCCAAAAGGTCTTAGTCCTTCTGTGTATATTTTGCATTAAACAGGAGCCATGGTTATGGACAGATGTCACAAAAGACAAGAATTAGACAGTAAGAACCACTGTAAATACAGCTCTAGGTCAGCAAGGTACAAGAGCACATACCCAACGAGAGGTTTTACTTTCACTGTTTATACAAGAATTCCAGGATGAGGGCTAGGTATTTCCCTGAACTGGAGATTCCATAGAAACATTAGATTAGACAAATCTCTGTGTGCACATAAATACATACAAGTATATACATTTATATATATATGTAGCAAAGGTTCAAAGGTAAACTTCAGAGCATAATTAATTTTTCTTTGGAAAAGATTCTTAAGTCTTCTATTACCACCTTATGAATTAAAAAAATTTTAAAAGCCAGCAAATGTTTTAAACATTTGCTGTTGCTTCAATATATACTATAAACTCTGAATAGATAAGCTTCAATATATACTATAAATTCTGAACAGATAAGCATATGAAGAATATCAAGACAGACCAGTCTTGCTGGTGGACCTCATTCTCTGCAAATATACATAATGAGGTCATACACTTCAACCAAACAGGGGATGAATAACTACAAGAGATGCATTTAACATTGATTTAAATTCCTTTTAATATTTGATTTTTAAATAAGTTTTAGTAATAAAAAACTTCGATCTTTCAGTTCCTCAGTTTTCCTCATCTCATGTGACCCTAACATTTGTTAGTTCATATTACACTATGACTCCACTGTTTAATCCAACCCTCAAAGAGTAAACAGACAGAAGCGGTTTGTTTTTGTTTAACTATAAAACCTTCCAGCTACTCTTTCCTAATGTCAATAAATAAATTAATAAGCATGACCCAGAGCCTCTTCTCTTATGCTGAAGATCTCCTTTAAACTTGATTGTTACAGGCAGGTATGTCACACTACTCTAGACTGAGACCTTTTAGCTACTGACACAAAGATCAAATTCAGCCAGGGGAAGTTCAGCCAAGCAGCCCTACAAATTCCTACAATTCCTCCACTCACTTTCCAGGCACCAGCTAAGGACACTCACTGAGCAGAGAGAACAGATCAGCCAGTATCTTAAACCAGAGGTGGGAGACGGCAAAACTGTGGCTCCAGTTTTGTCCTAGAACCTGTGCAAGCTACGAGCAGCACATCTCTCTCGCGTGAGACAGGGCAGGAGGGGTTTTCTCCCAGCTGCTGGTCTTCCTGCACTCCCATTTCATCAGATGTGATCCAAATGGACACTCAGTCTAGCAAAGCAGGAGCTGGTGGAGCTGTGAGGCCCCAAATCACGTACACAAACACCTGCTTACACAGCTTCCTACCCTGTAAGACAACCGGAATGACAGCAGAAGGAGTCGAGAGAGGAATCCATTCTCCCTCTGGCATCTATGCTTGTGCTTGGCTTTCAAGCTTCATTAAAGCTGACATTAGGTGACTGCAGAAGCAGGAAAGACAACAGGAACCCGTAAATATAGCTCCAAAAAATGCTGCTGTACCAAGTGCCCTCATCCCAGCTTCCATATTCCACAATGAGAAATGATCCAGCAGAAGGCTAAAAACGGGGCACCATTTTCATCATCCTGTTTTCACTTTTGCTCCACCCTGCAGGAATTTAGGAATATCGAGGGGGAGGGGAAGGCAGGGTTGGGAACAACTTCTCCATTCAGGCAAATGGAGAAAAGAGGTGGGAAGCAATGTGGGAGTCATGCACAACAGCTCCTCACACACAAAGGAAGGAAGGAAGGAAAGCTGCCGTGGAAACGAAAGTTCCAAAAGCACAATGATATTCCTTCTTCCCACCTGCTTTAAAACAGATTTGGCTCCCTTGAAGAAAAACAAGCTCACTGCAAAGCCCTGCTGGCCTTTGGCAGCACAAAAACAGTTTCCAACAACTTCTTAAGAAACACTGCAACAGCATAACCAATTAGAAGAATAAAAGTAACCAAACCCAGGCAGCTCTATCCATGCACAGTGAGCACATCACAGCACAAACCATTCTGTGGGCCTTACTTAGACAAAAGATACACAAGAGCACCAATTTCATCACTTTCTTGCTCTAAAGCCTCCCTTAACTTGCACTTACATTATCTTCCCTTGCTCCCACTGATTTCTGATAAAGAAACTTCTATCTTTAAAGAATAAGCGGCTTTTTGTACATACTTTAGTTAAAATGCCTTCTGCATAGCTAGTGATTCCTTCACTTTCCCTGACCCAATTTCAAGAATACACCAAATTAAAATACACAATGGAAGCTGCTTCACACTCTTGCTGGAGATCACTTTAAAACATTTCAGTTGTGACAGTTACAAATCTGAAGTTATATTAGGAAAGCTATTAAACTGAAAGCTATTCAAATATCAAATTTTGCTCACAAATGCTTTCAATATTTACCAGGAAAAAAGTACTTCTTTAAAAGAGTTCTAGCACTTAGATCCCCTGCTATCAGAGCAAATAAAAAGTCTGAATACTGAATGCAATAATAATATAACAGTTTTAAAATATATTTTTAGAAAGGTGGTTATCACGGTAGCTTCTAAAAAGCCACTCACATCTGAGCTGGACCTCTATTAGCTACATCCTTATACTTCCACAGAACCATGTAACAACTCTGTTGGCACAGCACTGCTTCAAAGATTTTAGCTGCATTGCACCACTGAAATTGGGTTACTATAGGCTAAGCAGAACTGAAGGGTTTTTTCCCTGCCTTCTGGAAACTAGCAGGAGTACTTCAGAAATGCACACTCCTAACAAAGCTGGACAATTCATAAAGTAATTTGTGAATTTTATCATCACTTTAATGTGACACCAAAAACGTTAATAAAAGCTGAGCCATGCTGATGTATTATAGGAGACAGTTAAAAATAATTTAAAGACAGAAAATGCAGCCTATGCCTGTCAAAACGGCTTTTCATAATAATGACTTTATCACACAACTCTTCAGCTTTTATTTTCTGTAACCCACTCCTTGCTGCCATCCAGAGATCACACCTTCCAGAAAGCATTTCAGACCTTTAATTTGAGGTATGTCTCTGAAGTAGTAAATAAATGGACTCTCCAGGAATTATGAGAGCAGTACCAGGTTGGTGGCCATACCTTCTGTCCTGCAATAACAACACGATCTCCCAGCTTCAGGCCAAGTGATAAAAGCATGGCCCTGCCTGTGACGTGGTCGTAGGTTGGAATCATAGCTTTGGAGATGTCACACGAGAGAGGCACTGCATCCAGCAGGATCTGCTTGATTTCCTTTGCACTGGCTGCTGCATCTGCCATTTCCAGTGGCATATCTACTGGATCAGGAACTACATCTGCTGGAATCTGCCCTTTGTCATTCTGTAGAAATGTAACATAGCACAGGATTTAATGTTGTTACAAAATAAATCTGAGCAGGTGAAACCACAGCATTTTACAAAGTGTTTAATCCTCTTTATTAGATATTTTTCCTAGAATATAATAATATATGAAATATATATATTAAATATATTATATATTAAAATATATGAAAAAAATCCACCTTTTCAAATAAGGATGCCAGAACATCCTTAGATAGATCAGCTAGCATGTACAGCATCTCATTTTTGAAACTGACAAGTAACCAACATTTTCAAATATAAGAACATTATTACTACTCAGAACACCTGAAAAAAAACACTTGTGTGTATCTGTGTGCCTGAACACAGAGTTAGGAAAGTAACGCAGACTTCTGGTCTGTAATGCCAATACCAAAATGCCAACACCTCCCGAAGAATCTATTTTTACCCAGCACATATCTTGCTCCTTGGTGAGGCTTATTCCAAATGTAAGAGGGAATTTTATTAATGTATGTTGCATGTACAGAACAGGCTAATGTGATGGCTCACGTAAGTACCTGAATAAATCTGTTCAGGTTTATCTAGGCACAGACTATCCTACAAGGGATGGATGAAGGACAGAGTCCTTTCCAAACACGTCCCATTCCCGGAGAACCATGACTGTAATTCCCTGCATGTCCTATGTGACAGGACAAGTTGTTGGAGTACCAGCTCCTCTAGAGTTAACCTCAACTCCAGGCCAGCTGCCCAGACGGCAGGTACTGTCAGGCTGCTCCAGGGACAGTTCTATCTACGCTCTTCAGCAAGGCTACTGGTGTGGAGCTTTGGCTGTCTGTCCATTTTCACAACGTTTGCGGGAAAATAATCATCTCACTCTTCCAAAATTTGTCTCAACTGAGCCCCTGGACTCAGGCATTACCCGAAGGAATGAGGCAGTGCAAGACTGTATTTGTTTTGGTCCCTTCAAAATAGACTAGAAATTCAATGTTTCCTGAGCCCCCTCTCAATCCACCTCAAAGCTGGGAAAGTATAATCCTTACTCAGAATTTACACTGCTGTTCCCAAATAATCAAACTCTACACACTATCTGTAGTCAAAACTTTATTGCAGGTTTGAGCAATTCAACATCCACCATTCCTTAAAAATCTCCAATCACTCTAAGTAAAAATCACACAACCTTAAAAACAGGATATAGCTGGGTTAAAGTTCAGTGGGGAGTTTGAGTTTGTAGTCATGACATTAGAGATTATTTTGGTCACATCAGTCCCACAGTTCAGCCCACCAGGTGCCCTGCAAACCTCTGTGCCAACACAAAGCAGAGGCAGAGCAGTGGCAAGAAAGCAAATCGGAAGCTCAGGGGAAGCCCAGGATTTCCCTTCTCAAGAGCACAGCCACCTCTGCCTGCTCAGAATGCTCGTGCAACTACAAAGCAGTGATCCCTGTGACAACAGAATCCTAAACATACAGCTGCCAGAGAACTTGAGACACATTCATGCACACTGAATAAAGAGACAAAGAAGAAACCCACCATTTTTAAAGGGATCTAGATTGAATATCATGAACTGTATGGACAATAATGTTCCAGAAGATTTCACATCTACAGTGCTACATAAAATAATTGAGTACCCCTAAAACAACTATGATTTCTCATTTCAAATAACCCCCTGCATTTAAAAATGGAGAACTGAGATACTGGTTTTGCTAAAATAAGAAAAACTTCCAAGCCCTTCCCTGCAAAAAAAAAAGAAAAAAAAAAATCCAAAAAAACCACCACAAAACAACAAACACCCAAATCAAACACAAAACTCAGTCAAAACCCAAGACTGTGGCTAGACACATACAGCAACACTTTGCACTATAACCTATGCCTATTATTAGGTTACTCAGTAGAGCAGGTGATGTTTATGCATTCTCAGTTACTCATGCTAGCACCAGCATCACTAAGCACAACACAGCATTTCTGAAGGGCAAAAATTGCACTCTTCCATTTCTGAAAAGATCCCCCACTGCCATGGCGACTCAGCTGTTGTAAGACACCCATGAGTATTAATAAATGAAAACTCAAACAACGAACAGAAAAACCTCTTGAAAGTTATTTGAACTAATGAATTAGACCATGACACAAAAATGCAAACTTCCAACACATAAGCAGACTTAACAACAAAGCATACAAAATCATCCACTATGAGTTGCACATATCTTTTTCTGAGGCACTCTCACTCCATGTAGCACACTTTTAGCTAATCAAAATCCTGGACAGACTGTGGTTTTTCCAGGAACCTTTTTCACCTTCTGGTGAATCTACAACCTAACTCCTTACCCTAAAGGCAGGATTTGCTCCATGTTCCAGTAAACACTTGACAGCTCCTGTGCATAGGTTAAATGCAGCAATATGCAAAGCTGTTCCAAAATCAAAATCACTACAGGTGGCATCCACATCTGCAATTAAACATCACATGTGAGGTATGCAAGTCTGTTACAAGAACATTTTCCCCTATAGATTCCTTGTGAGGACATTCATTTTTACAGTTTATGTTAGCATTTACCCAGACACACCATTATTTATGTACCAAATGCATATGAGAAGTAATTCTACACAGAACATCAACCGTATCTGCATCTGTTTATTCATACCATGAACCAACCTGAAAGATGAGCACTTACTTTCACTCGTTTTTTAATACTGATGGCTTAACTGCAAAATTGCTGCTACTCAGGATGCCAAATCTACTGTGCCAAGATTAGCAAGTGGGTAACTTCAGGTTTGCAAGTAAATTAATGTTTTAATGTTTCAGAAACATTTATATTTTATTGCTTCTAGGTATCAAACATTAAAATGAGATGCATCTTCAACCAGTTGTTTTCCTTTGTGAGCAGGCATTACGGCAAGGGAAAACTGATTATACATCTGCTTTACACTGATTTAATTACTAATGGCCAAGAATGAAGTAAGAGCTGGTGACTGTTATAATTTCTTGTTTTCAAAGAGTTGCACTTTGAAGTGTGAGAACACTGGTAGTTTGGAAAATGGAGCACTGCATTTGACTGGAAGTGATTTAATGCAATATATATTTCTGTCAGTTGTTCCCAATATATCTTTGAATCTGCTATGAAGTTATTACTGCTCTAGAAGATCAGAGTTTAAATGTCTGTTTAGTCAGCGGCCCCTCTCTTAAATTACACAAAAGTGATGTCATTTTGAGTCAATTAGGTATAGGATTGTTAATTAAAAATGCCAGCTGATTTAATACACAAACCAAAAGACCACAAGTATTAGCAATCACATTCCAATTTGAAATACCAGTGAGGAACATAAAACTTTCCACCTCAGGGCTGAAGAGTCTGCTCATATTTTCCAGCAGCAGTCCCCAACCGAAAAAACACTAGCCCTTCTCCCAATGCCATAAACAAAGTATATCCCAACTGCATCAACATCCTTATATAGTCACACTAAATGAACAAATACAACATCAACATATACAGAAGATAGAGTTATAAATGTCTGTATAGACATGCTAAGTTCATACATACTAACAAAATTGACTCAATTTTATAAGGATCAAAGGCAACAAATTTGCAATCAGAATTTAACAGTTTTGCAATTGCACTGATTGAACACAAACATGAAAAAAGACTGCATTCACATGCCTCAGTCATAATGAGAACTACAATTGCAGATGTACCCTGATATACCAAAGGTCGGAAAACATTACCAGTTTAAAACCAGTTAGAAGCTGAGGAGCTGTATACAGCCATTGAAACTCCCATGGAATACAGCCAAATATTTTCTGCACACACAGAAACCAATCTGCGGAAATACTGGTCAGCAGCATCAGCTATTGAGCCAGCAACAGTTGCATGTATTCTTATTTTGAAAAACAACTGATGTGTGGTTTTGTTTTTTGAGTTAGACTGTGTGACTTCCTCAGACTTGCAGTCTTCATGCTTAGACTTTCTCTTACGGCTTTGATCTAAGTGGGCATAGTAGAGGTAACAGAAAGAAAGACAAATATACAGTGTTACCTGGTAACGACCCCCAAACTATCTAGAGGAAAATAATACACAATTTTTGTATTTAAAACCTCTAAAAATCCAGGATCAAACTAGCTCTCTCCTGTAACAACTGAGGAGTAAATCCGTATGAAGAATTTAACTACAGAGCATCATAAGTTTAGCAGTAAATCAAAAGGAAACACCTGTGCTTCACAATGGGTGTCTCAGTCAGCACACCATGGTCTTGGAAAGTTATTTATACATTAGCAACCATTTTTTCTCCAGTTCAGTATGGATCCATCCAAGCACATTTGCCTTCCACGTATGTTCTTCCTTCTCTGCAAACTGCCTGATTATTCTATTTCAGACTATCCATTGTTTCCATGTCACAGGGCAAATAATCTTATATACTTCCTGAGATAAAAAACATCAGCTGCTTATCCAAGAACTGCCAAATGCCAAGACATTTAACTGGAGTGGTTTCCTTGGAAATCTGAGCAGAGTCCCACCCCTTCTGTAGGAAATGCACAGGAGGAGAACACCAAATGCAAATAAGGTCTGAAAGGAGACCTAAACTGCTGATGCAAATTATGGAGACCAGGCTATTGACATGTGATGTGGACTTAACTACTGTGCAGTCTGATTTTGTCTTTTGTTGCCAACCCACACTTGCCACCTCCCGAGCAAGTCACACCAGTAACAGCAATACTTAACAATCACATCCACTGGGATTCAAGATATGGTATGCAAGCCTTGGGTACTCCAAAAGCCTACCAGCTTTTCAAACTGTTAAGACAGAGTCCCTAGATAAAAAATCCTTTTGCAAAATGGCATAATCAGAAGGATATTTAGTAGAAAATTCACATTTGTACAGTTTTAGTGATAAAGTTGCTTACTGGTTTTGCTGTCCTGACCAAATTAGAAACAAATAGTTCTGGTTCAGAACCACATACGTTTTTCCATCTTCCTTAGTATAAACAGGGCTCCAATTACTAATCATTCCAAAAAGTGTTATCTATTTATGCCAAACACTAAAGTCAAATTGTTCCTTAAACAGGACCTTCTACATAGCTGAGAAATGCAAAAAACCAACATGTCAAAATAGCCTCAGTCACAGGTTTGCCATATGCAATTGCTAAATCCCAACTACTCCTTTAACCTTCTCCCTGCATTTCAAACATACTTCTCAATGTTTAAGCAATCTTAAAAACCACAAGATTTACCAGAATAGTTATATATTTGGTTTTCTGCAAACATTCTCTTAGTTCTCAATAACTTAAGATTAACCTGTTTGCTTTCCAGTCAATTTGAAACTTCTATTGTCTTGTACAAAGTTCAAGTTTAAAAACCAGGAATGGAAAGAGTACAGTAAACCACTAAAAAATAAGTTAAGAGAAAAATGAACCAATGAGGCTGAATAGAAGAATAAGAAATTATTTATGTCTAATGGAGAAATGAACACCACACAGACCTCTATACATCAGCTTAGGATCTACAAAATATAGACAACCACTTGGAACAAAGGTCACAACACCTACCTTTTGGCTTTGCATTTTTCAAAATAACACTGATGAGTTCTGGAACATCAAAGTAGGCAGCATAATGCAAGGCATTCATATTGGTCCAGCGGCTGCGTAAGCTGCTGTCAGCACCCAAATCAATCAGCTGTGTTGCAAATTTTACAGCAGTTTCAACATCACCTGCAGGGTAATTTTTGTAAAGTATGCATCAGTGATTTATTTATTCGACCTGAAAAAACACACACGCTTACGTGTAACACAAAATATACCTTAAGCCTTTCAAGCTCACAGCAGAACTATTACTATGCCTTTCTTTTTAGGAGTGGATACAGAAATCTTTGCCCTTTATCACAAAGGGCTGAAATCTCTAGTGTATAGTAACACTGTTATTATAAATTTCTGCTGTATAAAAACACTGTTTTTCTCTAATATAAGTACTGTGCCAGCCATCAAACCCAAGAGTTTTAGTATCTGATAGAAGAAAAAGAATTGCACATCACAGTGCTGAAGTTTATGTTAAAAGATATGCCTACCCCAGGGAAGAGAACTTATGCCAGACTTCTCTCAGAGTTGGAGGAGAAGTGGGCTCAGGTCACCAAAAAAGTAACACAACATAGAAAAGTTAATAGGGGTGTTCAGACAGATTTAAATGTGCTCTCATTTCCAGTGTTTTTGACCATAATAAGGCAAACGAAGTCTACTGCTCTCTTCTGACATGAACGACAGAAACAAAACAAAGAAACAAACCAAGAACAGCTAGTCACCTAAATGT
The DNA here is from genome assembly GCF_029207755.1 of Chamaea fasciata. Lineage (NCBI taxonomy): Eukaryota > Metazoa > Chordata > Aves > Passeriformes > Sylviidae > Chamaea > Chamaea fasciata. The sequence continues at coordinate 15,175,917 of NW_027094088.1, read as the reverse complement.
TCTGCTGGAACAAACCTACAGCAAAAACTGCAGCAAACTTGCAGCTTGCACCTCAGTCTGAAACTGCCTTTGCTACATGAAGTACTCCTTTAAGGTGGTACTACTCTGTGTAATACCTATACTACTAACTCAGCGTGCTCCCCATGGCTACAGCTGCAGTTCTCCACCTTCCTTGCTCATGATCACTAGGAGAGAAAACAAAGAACTAAAAAAAAAAAAAAAACACACTGCAAGGAAAAGAAATCTGTAAGAGTCAGTGGGATAAGCTTATGTGAGTCAATTAGCTTTTTACATCTATAATGACTTTTTTTTACTCACCAATGCCATGAGCCCCTGATTTGCAAGTGTAATGCAGGAGGGTCATATCAGTCAGTCCATCTCTGTCATTCACATTGCAACCCCTTTTAATGATCTGACAGGCAAGTGGAAAACAAGGACATTTTAGCTCTGGTACATCTCTGACATCACTGCTATTTCCTAAGTTATTTCAGATATATTTACTCCAGGATTCATTGCAAGGGCTAGTAACAAAGAAGCCTGCCAGAAAAGACACTAATTGCAAAGCTGAGCAACATACACTAATGTAATAAATAGCATCATAATTAACCTTCATTATTTACACATCTAAAAAATTCTTTATATTGCTCCTTCTAATATATACTTCACATGCAAAAAAGTTAACCAGTTAACTGCATGGGAAAATGATTTATGAAGCTCTCCCCTTGTTCTTTGATTTCTCAACAATTACCCACCCCATTCCCACACACCCCGAGAAAGAGGCCCCCAGTTATATTATGGTAGGGTTAATCTTCACTACACCTCCCCACACGTCCAAAAAGACCTGTAATCCAGAAGAAAAATAAGAAAGTAGGATGGAAATATTAGAAACACATTTTGTGCCTAGGAAAGATTGCTCTTAAGGTCAGGCTTCAACAGTAACTTTATATATTGGAGTTTGGCATTATTGCTAAGTAGGGAACTGAAACACAAAGGTGAAGGGTCTCAACACAAGTGCCTTGAGAAAAACATTGTTTATTGCTAATATACTGAATTTTATCCATGATCTTTCTTTTTCCAAATAAAACCTGAACATGTGGAATATGTGGAATACAAGGCATGATCAGTCACTACTTGTCAAAAGGCAGAAATTATCTGCATTTATTAATTCCGCTTCTGAAGGAACTGATTTTATTCACTGTCAACACAATATTTAACATTGAGAGCACTCAAGGATCTTCATTTGTATCTCACCTCATTCCCAATAATATCAATATTCTGCTGGACCTGTGGAACCCATTGCCTTAAGATAGCAAACAATTCAGAAACTGATGTTTTGGGATCAAAAAGTATTTCTTGGCATGCTGCATCATTGGGATCGAAGAAGGAAAACTCTGTTAAAAAATAAAAGAGTCCTTATATAAAATCTTGACGTTTAACATGCATCTAGTTTTTCAAACTCAGAGGCAAAGAATAGCAGAGAGAGTCACTGGAAAAATCAGAATGCTGAATTAATTCGGAAAATTTTCTCTAACATCTGCTGCATTTTTCCTTTAGTACTTACATCCTGCTTATACTTCTGAAAAAACTTTGAATCAGTAACCAATACAATGGTACTGCAAGAGTGATTTTAAGTTTAGGCAAGGAGTAACAGAGATGTACAGTGATTCTGCTAATAAGGGTTTACTGTTGTTCAAGCCAGGCAAAGGCTGCAAGTTCCAAGCTGCTCCCAAGCACAGAGAAGCCTATTGACCTCTCAGGGATCAAATGCATAGATGATTTCCCCACATGCTACAAAACATGTCTTTTCCTTCTTCCTCCTCCATCACAATTTACATAGAACATACTAAAATATAAACATACACTCTAATCAGGAAGGCATTCTGTGACCTCCGCTATTTTCAGTATTTCCTGAATGCATCAATCCCAGCAGGAAACAAACACCTTCAAAACTTAAGGCACCAAACCAAAACCAGAAAAAAAACCAAACCAACACTTTCAAAGCCTCATGTTCTTTCAGGCAACCCAAACTCTAAGTGCATAAAACACCTCATTATGAAAGTATATGTCACTTTACTCACAGGAGTGTGTGTATGTTTATACACATCCTCTATTTTAAATCTGCGGAATTTCTTCCAACTCTGGAAAGTTATACGAAAGAATCTGGATAGCAATGGCTGTGAGAAGAAGGAATGGAAGCAGAGTCTACTGCCATCAGCAAGTGAATCATGGCAAGCACTGAAGTTTTACCCCCACTGCAGCTATCGGGAGTTGCCTTTTAAACAGGTTTCAGATAAATATATAACTCAGCTCACATCCAGATTCAGGGCCCTCAGACAGGACAGACAGGTTAAGCAGCAAACACCATCAGCCATCTGGGTGTGTGGCATGGAATAAACCACCCCCGGGTGAATCATCCCCACCTTTCCCCAAAAACAGCATACCTGACTTCTAGATTGGATTAACAGATAAAAGCATGCAGAGCGGTCGCTCCCTGGCTATTTAGAGTTCCTCAAACTGCATCACCTCGATTCAACAAGAATGGAAAACGAGGACAACTTCACTGATATTTAACATGAATTTTTATTTGCACCTACCATATAAAAAAAAACGCAAACCCTTTATCTCCCAGCACTACACGAAGTGTGCTTCTTCCCTATGTCCCATGCATCAACACACATCTACTGATTATCCACCAATATCTACCTTTCACAGAAACCACAGCTGATCTACAGCTGAAAGCTATGAAGTAAACAGACAACTACTCAACAACACTAATGATCTTGCATGATATTCACAGTTCTTACTTTACCAGGAAGATTTCTAGCCACAAACCTGATCCAAATGATCTATCAGAAATCAGCTCTTACAATCAGCAGGTAGGGTAAAAATCTGAGACTGAATCAAGAAACAATAACAGCCACCCTAAGTGCTTAACAGGTGATCAGCTGTAGTCTTTGCAAACCAAAGCAATGCTACACAAAATCTGTTAAAGCAATGAATCCCATGAAAGGATGGCAATGGCATCTAGATACTTTAAAATATTACTTTCTCTCCCTCTATCTTTCCCAAGTATTGATACAGTGCTCAGCTGCAATAAGGAAAAATAAATGCACTGAATGTAAAAACTGAGAATCTCTCTCTGTTGTGGTTCAACCTCCTTTACCCAGATTCGCCAATGTTACTGTTACACAGCTGACAGCAATCTCCTAAAAATGGATTTCTTTAAATTTAATGAGTGGGCAGAAACCAGGTAGAACAGACAGCAGACAGATCATAGAGTTAGTAGAAGATACCACAACAAAACAATGTTTAAAGAAGGCAAATGGAAACTTTATCTAAGGGATGAGAAAGCAGAATGGAAAAAACAAGGCAGTACTTGAGTAGATTAGGAAAGACAAGTGATGAGAACAGGGATAAATCATATAAAGACACACGTTCATGTACTGAAATACATCATATGGAACACTTAGATTCCCACCCTGAGCTAACTTATGAAATGGGTCTTGAGAATGCTGAGTTCAAAACAGAACATTACATGTATTTATTTTTCCTGAATACAGCTGATTGTTAAAATCAATGCATGGGAAACACTGAGGTGGAGGGAGTAATTTTTAAGGTATATAGATGCTACTGACATATCTGCAACATTCAAAGGCATTGTAATTGTAGCTATCAGTGAAGCTCCTTACCTACAGTGATATTTTAACATATTATATCGCTGTTAGAAATTTTATTATAATTTATACATGTGAAGACACTTATTAAAGATAAACATTATTCTGAATACTGATCACTAATACTTGGTATAATTTTCTAACACTCATTTTACAGTTCTTACCATCACAGATACGTACAGTTCCAACAGAATTATCCCCTTCTAGTACATCATTTACATACTGAAAGCACAAGAAAAAGTGTAACTAGAGGTTTTAAATGTGATGTCCCTTACTCCAATTTTACATTTTAACACAATATCCAATTCTATGCTTTAACGTGAAAACTACAAACATGTGACCACACATGCACAGCACAGTGACAAACAAAGGAAAAGATATAACTTATAGTGTATGGAATAAGAAAAATGGAAAAAGCATGGGACTTCATCTTTCATTTAAATTTACAGAGAACCCATTTAATAAGAAGAAAGCTTTTTCAGGAAAGAAATAATTTACAGTTGACAGCTTTTCTTAAAATTTATCACAAATTGATTTTCTGTTTAAAGTACATACCACAGTCTGAAGGCATTGGTGCAGCAGCAACAGAAAAAGTAACAGATGTTTCAGAGTTTGGGAATAAGAACCGCTCTCTTTCAATGAGGCAATCTCCTTCAAAGGAAGGTTCTGGGAGATCCTCTATGGTCATCTTCTAGAAAGCCACTTTAGGAGGAAAAAAATCAATCAATAACCTCATTGGAAATACTTTGGATTGGTTCTACCATAGCAAGATATAACGTGCAATGAGACTAAAATCTTAAATTTGCAACAAACTATTAGTGCCTTTACATTCTTAAAAACTAATAAATTAACAAAGCTCGTAGAATATGATGTCAAGGTTAGCCAACTACTAGTTTTGACTTCCACCACTAAACTTGCACGTGATTAATGAAAAACATCATATTTCTCCCCAATTTCCCACTTGAGCAGTAAAGAAAATATTAATGCTCTAATTAGCAAACACACAATGAGAATAAATCGATTAGCGTTTCACAGCTTTAACGTGAAGCACCAAGTACCTGCCCTCATACTCTGCATGCACATTCCCTCCCTTCACCGTGAGCAAGAACATGTTGCCAGCTACTGCTGCCTCCTCTTTTTAAATTCTCAGCTCTTTCATCTTCCCACACACAGCTGCAGACAATTCATCACTGAGTGATTCACTCCTGGACTCATGATTCCGTATCAGCTCTCTCCCAGCTCTTCTCCTCGATGTTTTAAAATAGCACACTTACCACAGTGTTGTAACCTTCACCCTCTGCTGTTTCCAGTCAACTTCCCAGGCCTTACAGCAATCTAGGAGAGAGAATCAAGACTAAATAGTTATAGAGTTATAGTGACAAAATCTAACAACCAGCCCAAGTCACATCCTACTTATTGTTCACAGGTTAAGATCGGAGAAAAGCTGGCTACCGCTTGTGAGGCATTTTATCAGGTGAATTCATTAACAAATAACAGAAAAGTCATTATTCTTAATAGAAACAGACACGATTGAACCATCAGAGGCTACATCTCACAGTTGAAAAATTGAAATCTTACATCTAGAATGATCATTATTGAACACTTGGGTAAAAGCAACATTTCTACTAAACAACCTACATTTTTATTCTGGAGATTGCTATACAGTGCTCCTTTCTCAGGAATTTGTCTAGTCAGCCTGCTTGACAAAAAGAAGTCATGGAGCTTCAAGGAATGTTTGTTTTTATTACATTTAATTTATGCCCAAGTAAATATGAAAAACTAAAATACTTATTTTGGTTTTTGTCCCTAACACAAAACAAGCTATATGAGTAGCTTTAGTCTGGTATTTCCCAAAATAAATCTGTCACACTACTTGGGACCTCACAATCTACATGCTAATATAAAAGGCATTTTAGCAGTGGATTACAGATGCTAATCTTGAAGTAAATAAATTAAAGCCTCCTTTTCTTGCCCATCATACACAGTTCACCTTGTAGTCAAATTGGAAATAAAGGTCCACGTGAAAAAATGCTCATTTTTCTCCCAGCTAGTGTATTTCCTTAGTCTTATACAGCTGTACAAATTCATGCTCTGGCATGAACATCAAGAAGGAGGCCACTGGAAGGACAGGACTATTTTTTCCCACAGCATTATCAAATTGCATTGGCTTACGTGTTCTTTTATTCAACAAGGCAAAAAAATATCTCTAATTATTTCAATTAATATTTTCTTACAGTCAGGAAGAGTTAAGAGTTTACATTTCAATGGCTTAAAGGTCGTCATAAAGATGACAGCAACAGCTTTCTTGTGTGAGGGACTATAAAGTCCCTTAAGCTGCAAATACTTAATTAAATTCCTTTTGAAGGGCAACAGTGAAATAAATCTGCTACAATCTGATATTTCTTCAGAGACTATGGTTAAACAAAACAAAGCTTTGTAAGACACATGAATCCACAAGTTTCTCACAGGCAGCACCTCAAAGCTCTCATGAAATGCACAAAGGAACAGTTAATATGCATGAGTATAGAAGACATATTAGCTGAGCCTCTTAAGCTGGAAAAAGGCACAAAAGAAATTAAAAGCTTTTTGCACACCCTACACTGAGGGAACAAAAGAAACACAGTGAAAAGCAGCCAGACATGATTGAGGAGATGGTAACAGGAAGAGGTGAGACTTTGTGAAGTAGGACAACGTAAATTGTTGGAACTTGAAATCAACGAGACATTTCAAAATTAATACAAGAACGAGTGTTTATGGCACATAGGAAAGCAGACCAAACAGAACACAACCTGTGCAAGTACCCAGGGCATTTTTCATTCAGCAGGGCCAGAGACAAGAACACCAAAGCAAAGCAGGCAGGGAAACAACCTGTGCTGTCAGCTGGGTGGCAGGAAGACCCAAGGGCTGCAATGCAGATGCTGACCCAACTCCATAAAGAATGAATTCACATGTCCATAGGAGTGCCAACACCTCCAAAGGAAGTGTGCACACCCTCACACTGTGGGGTTTTCATCCGGCTCTAGAAATGTAGCACATGTCACAACACAGCACTGAGCCACGCAATGTCAAGACAACACGTTCTACACCCACAACCACCTCCAGCTCAGGTGTAAGAGCTTCCCAGCAAGCTAACACCACACACACACACAGCTGGAAAGGCAAAGAGAAAGGAAAAGGCTGAAAATTATTTCAAAGGAAGTGAAAAGGCATCCCCATGCCATCCTCATAATGACTTCTGTTGTAAGCAAAACCAAAACTGACTGAGCTATTAACAACACCCAAGACATACTTTCAACCAAGGCTCAGCTGGAAAGTCCTGGTGCAATGGAATGGGAGGCCTTCCAAAAGAGCAGTGACTTTCCTGTATTAGTAAGAGAGTTTAGAGCAGAAACTGCTGGAGAAATTACATGAAAGAAAGGACAGATTTTTTCTGTTCACAGCATTGTCAAACTACCACTGAAAATAGTTTAGCACAGCAGAGTATCATACTTACTATTTGCCAGCCATACGTTCTTCCAACTGAATTATATCTAAAAATGAAAAAAACAGAAATATCAGGGGGAAAATCTTCAAAAGGTTGTCAGATGCACACGCCCTTTTGCTGACAAAACTGAACCGCACCTACAGGTATCCTGATATCCACACATCATACAGGAATGCATGGTAGCTCTGCATATACATATCAAAAAAGTTCCATAATAGAGGATCCAACTTTTTCGTGTACTCTGTTTGTCATTTGTGTTAAAGCACAAAGCTTTCCTGCAAGTGCTGCAAGAACTTGCCAACACCAAAGCACTTCAAACGTCAATATACAGCTGTGCTGGGCTTTGACAGCTGAACCTGTCACAAATGTGATGCTATTTTTGACAACAACTATGTATAATGGACTCCTTATCACGTACTTAGACATGCTCGCAAAAAATTAGGTTCTGAGAACAAGTTTCTTGCACATACACCACCTGCCCACTTCAGAACATTTACAGCATGAATGGCAGACGTGTTATACAAATGTAGGTAAACACAAGACTGGGGTGGTGTGCAGGGCCCTCTGCAACATGGCAACGTTTTCACACAATCACAGATTCACTGAATTGTCAGGGCTGGAAGGGACCTCTGGAAAACATCCAGTCCAACCCCCTGCCAGGGCAGGATCACCTGGAGCAGGTGACACAGGAGCCTGTTCAGGTGGGGTCTGAATGTCACCAGGGAGGGAGACTCCAAAACCTCCCTGGGCAGCTGTGCCAGTGCTCTGCCACCCTCAGTGTAAAATTCTCCCTCGTCCTGAGGTGGAATTGCTTGTGTTTTAGTTTACTGCCAGCGCTCCTTGTCCTAACACTGGGCACCACTGAGAAAAGTCTGGCACCATCCCCTTGGCACCCGCCATCGAGATATTTATATGCATTAATGAGATCCCGTCTGTCTTCTCCAGACCACGGGGGCCCAGCTCCCGCAGTCTCTCCTCATAACAAAGATGCTCCAGACCCGCACCTCTGTGACCTCCACTGGACAGAAGCCGCAAATTCCACGGAACTAAGGTCCCGCACCCTCCAGGCTGTCTCTGCCCGCCCAGAGCTCCCCTGAACACCTCCGTAGCACAGAGACGAACCCGCTCTCACGGGCCTCCCCGGAGCCGCCGCGGGGACACGCGGTGACACCGCCCCGGGCCGCGCTCTCCCCCGGCCCGTGTGCCGCAGCCGGGAGCGGGGGGGTCCAGGCCGGCTGCGGCCCTCCCGCTGCGGCGGTCCCTGAACCGCCGCACCGCCACCCCGCCCCCCACCACGCGCCGAGGGAGGGTGGGAAGCGCCGGGAGAGCGCCCTGAGAGTCCCCGGAGAGCACCGGGAGAACGCCCGGAGGGCGCCCGGAGAGCGCCAGCCCCGCCCCCGCCCTACCTGCTCTCGGCCGAGCGCAGCGCTCGGGCCTCCCGCGCCCGCCCGCAGCCCAGGGAGCCCAGCGAGGCCAGGCCCCGCCCATCGCCTGATGGGCACGCCCCTTCCTAACACTCCGACCAATGGGCGGCCTGTCCCGCCCGCCGCGCTCCGCCCCGCCCCGCAGACCACGCCCCCCGCGGCGGCCGGGCGGGATGCGGGGATGCGGGCGGCCGGGAAAGTGGGCGGCGATGGTAGCGGGTGGCACAGGCTGGACGCCACGCCGCCACCACAGGCACGTTTCAGCACTCGGCTCAGGCGTCGGGACTCCCCGGCTGCCTCAGTTGCCAGGTGGAGGAACGAAAGGAGCAGCCCCCAAGAGGGATTTTCAACGGGTGCTCGTCCCATGCTGTAAAATCTAACGAGGATCTAAATCCAAAGTTTGGCACTCCCCGGGAAACGCCTGCGGTGGTAAACCCAGCTTCGTACTTGAGCCCAGGCCGCATGAAGGGATTTTAACTTGGATAAAACCTCAGCCAAGTCCTGCTATATTTTTATGCTCTACGTGGGCCACTTAAATAAATATAACTGATGTTTACAATCAGGTTTTTGGTGTTGTTTTTCCAGTGATGATATTAAAAGGGATGGGGGCAGGACAAATTATAGGAGTGGCAAGTGGAAATTTCCTCAAGTGAAGTGCAGGAAAGGTTAAGAGTTGCAAATTCTCTCGGCTCCCAAAGACTCCAAAATTGAAAGAAGGAGAGCATTGAATTGCAGTTGTGAGAGTAAACCGATAGCTACAAAAAAGCTAGGAAATTCTTCCACTTCTTAGAATGTTCCATACCTCGGAAAAGGGAAAGAAAAAAAATGTATTCCAGGAAAATGCAGGCTTGCTACTTTCACCTCAAGGTTACTTAGGTTCAAACTCTTTTTCTAAAGACAAGCATATAAGCAAGATCAAATATGAACTTTGTATTGGCAGTCAGTGTTTGCCTTTTTTGAGATGCTTGGTGCTCTGGGCAAAGGAAATGTTTTATTGCTGATACTGAATAACAGACTTTAGTGAAGAGCCCGGAATAGAAATTATTGTCAGTTCTGGAGAAGACTAGAATTCAGGAGAATTTCAACAGAGGTAAAGTGCAAGCACAGAGGGTAACTAGTGTGTTAGTAGTGTTAAGTAGTGTTAAATGCAAAGTACTGAGCTGAGGGAGGTTACTGATGATATCTTAGGATATTACCCTTGGAACTAATCTTTGTTTCATAATTTCCTTTAATTATTTGGGAAAAAAAAGACCCAGCAAACTGATGAGATAAAAAAGCAAAAAGGAAAGAATTGCTGCTAGAAAGGAATGAACTGATATAAGACTGAGGTATGGGATCATTGTAGGGAAGTGACTGAGGAACCAAATGATACAAGACAGGTACACCAAGAGCATCATTAGCAATATGAAGCAATGGCACAAAAATCAAACACTTATCTTAGGATATGTAACCGGAGAGTTGTGGCAGGGAAGTGAAGTGTTCATGCCAGCAGGTGTGGCCATGTCCTTGAGGAATCACATACCAGTGTGAGCACCCTTCTTCAGCGAGCAGCAGCTAATCCAGTGTGTCCAGAGAGTATTTGGCAGCACAGCCAAGGAAAAGAAGAGTCTATTTTAGGAGGTTACCAGAGCACAGCTTGTTTGATGCAGCAGAATGAAAGCTGAGACAGAGGGTATAATTGCCATCTGCCATAATCCACGGAAAATGGGGTGTGAATTCAAAGGTGGTGTTGAATAAGAGGACAAAACTGTGTGTGATTATTTTTTATGCTAGAAGATGAAAACAAGGACCTAACAAAGCATCTCAGGTTCTAGAACATCCTTCTGATCAGGCCAGCAATGGCAGAAACAAACATCTTATCTCAAAGTGAGTCCTCAGTGCTGCAGCTGCAGAGGAGACTGGATGTCATTGCCTGACAAAACCCCTGCCTGTCTGGACTTCCACCTCTGGGCTCTGCAATGGAACTTTTAAAAGAATATATATTTAAACCACTTTCTGTAGCTTAGCACATTGTCTTTTTCTGACACTCCTACAAGCCAGGATGTGAATGAAAATAAAAAGCCTGTTCAGCTTATCCTGTCTGACTCATTTGGTGCTGCCATGGGCAGCAAGGCTGCTGAACACCTGGACAGCTCAAAACAATGGGCTGCACCAGCTCTGACCACGCCAGGAGGAAAATGGGGAAACAATGCTTGTGAGCAACAAGCCTGTTTCAACTGAAATATTTCATTTCTTGTTTCTTCTTTGGGCATAAATAGAGCATTACTAACCAGTTCATCTCCACAGGTTTACGTATCAGAGGAAAGCAATCATTAAAATGGCTTAGGAAGTTATTGCAGCTTCAAGTAGAGCCACTCTGGAGCAAATCTTAGGGCAGTAGGGAGGTTCTGACTGAGAGTGTGCACACTCACTGTGGTTAGAGATACCCTCTGAGAGAAAGCCAGGAGGAATCATGTGTTTACCTCAGTTTTCAGGGAAAGCCTGAGATGCTTTAGGTAAGGGAACCCATTGGGAACTGGAAAAGGCATAAGGCTAAATAGCTGCACTCTTTTCTGTAGCATCTTGGGGTATTTTTCAGGAATACAAATTCCTGGACCTCACTTCTGGATCCAAAATCAATACTACCACCTTCCATTAGAAAGTGCTGAAGCCCTTGCTGGCCAGTTAAATTGCTAGTCACTCACCTGAAAGGAACTTTCTTGCCTTGAAATTGCTCCACAACCACACACCTGCTTTCACTCATGCAAACTAATGTAACTGTTGCCAAGTCCAGTGGAACCCTGTCCTTTTAATTTTCTAGATTTGCATAACTCTGGAAATCTATGGTTAAAACTTCATGCTGTTTCACACAGTTCTTTGTCCTAACTCTTGGCAGTCACTATCTTACCCCCTGAAACCAGCACTAAATGTATTGGTTGGGACAGATAGCAAGCCCCTAACATATCAGTGGAATGCCTTGCAAAGAGAAACTGTGACTAACTGACCAGAACACGCTTTCCAAAAATAACAAATGTAAATATATCTCACAAAACTACTGCTGACAGTAGTCATACAATTTTTCTTGACCCATTTGGATCACCTGAGTGTACCAACAGCCCTGTGCAGGCAAACCCCCAAAATTACTCTCTTTAGATTTCTACTTATATTTCTTCCTTCATTGATTCCTTTATAAAGTATTTTTTTCCTGGAGAGGGAAAACAGTTTCCAAACTGTTTTCAACAACATTTTTTTTACCTGTCCTTCTGCTGTTTAAAAAATCCAGATGTTTTTGGAAAACAGGTTTTCAAAGCAGTGGGGTCACATCTTTTGTTTCATGCAATCAGACTGAACCACTTTACTTAAAAGTTAGAATAAAAAAAAATAGCCAATTCTGAGAAGTTTATCACTGGCCCAGAGTCAAGATGAATTTTGTCTTTCACTTGCATCATCACCACTAGTAAAGGCTCTGTATAGAGTCACTGGTTCTGTTCAATTCTTTGCAACTACATTTCCTTCAAACCATGATACTCCTACTCTTTACCATTGTCAACAGGTTTCCACAGGGGAAACAAAATGAAGCTTCATATGTATCTCAGCTAGTGATCACAGGAAAGAGAGAACCTACACTATATCCCAAACTAGTGTCAGCTCTGCAGGAGAAGCTGAAATAAAAAGAGACTATTTCTTATTTACTTAGTGCTATCTAGGCCAACAAAATGAACAGCTCCCTGGTTATGTTCAATTTGCTCACACAAAAGAAGAAAAAGGGCATTTCTTTGAGAGTAAAATAGCTCTTTAAAAATGTTGTTATCACTCAAGTTCTCCATAATTCCTCAGTGAGCTCTTTTCCAAAAATACAAACCTTTGATTTTTAAGACTTGGCGTAATCATTTATGTGCATTGCCTATTTTATCTTCTCTTCTGTTGTATGATCATGAAATAAAGTATTTTCCTTGTAATTTTTCATGAGGTAAAGCTTTGGGATTTTTCGGAAGCACCTGAGAAGTACAAAGGAATATATACCTGCTTGGTAATAAGACTATTGGTAGGAAAAATGCAGCTACACAAGTGTTTGGAAATAGGCACATCAAAGACCTCATAGAAGCTAATAAATCTGGTGCAACATTAAATAGTCATACTGCATATACGTGCAGAGAGCAATGAAAGCTAGGATAAAATAGATTCCTTGCTAAAACATATTTTCTATGAGCCTGGATCTTGATTTAGTAATAAATAAATAATAAAATGTGTATTGGTTTACTATTCACATTTAAAATAAATGACTGCATAATTCATAATCCAGGATTTTGCATTTTTTAACCATACATTTATTTCCTGTAAGATGTTAATGCATGGTGTGAAAATAAGTAGAACAGAAATTGAAACAAAAGTGACGTGACTGATCAAAGGCAAAGGGAAGAAAAAGAACTTCCTAAATACAACCACCAACTCACCAAGAGTTAATTGTCAAAATTCCCAGTGTGAACAATGGAGCTGGTGGAGCTGCTTTTTGGAAAAAAAAAGACCCAGAGACTTCATAGCACAAAAATTAAGCAGCTACATAGAGATGTCTCTCAAGTCACACTGTAAGCAGGAGAGGGGAATCAATGCTATTTGCTTGTTCTCCTGCATTTTCCTAGACCAGCTGTGGAGGGCTACAGCACCCTGACCATTAGCATCACCAGGATGAAGCAGCTGCCTAAATCTGCTCCACTTCTCCACTTTGAACACACTAGATAAATGCCCAAAAGGGAATGCAGAAAGTGTTGGGATGGTTCTGTAGAAAACACATTGTGGTGAGACACAGAAGCAGCCAGAGCCTGAGCTAAATGACTGACCAGAAGCAGAGTCAGGAGGCTATTACCTGATGCTTCCCAGAAAAGCCTTGTGGGAAATGACTATGTCATCATGTATATTAAGTGCAATGTTTGCGTTCCTGAAAAATTACTTTGGAGAAAGCACATAGAGATTTAAAATCTTCCTGGGAATCACTGTAGTGCCTTCTTTCCTGTAAAACCTGGTAATTTTGCTACCTCTGCTGAAAAGATAAAAAGATTTGAACAATAAGGCTGCAGAGAATAACAACTTCCCACGCAGATTGCAGTCCAGCTCTGAGGAACCAATCACGTAAGCAGTTACCCAGAGTCTGAGAATGTTTCATAGGCTTGGCAGCATGAAAAGGTTTTTGGGAATTGGGCAAGATACACATGACCACGCAGGTGGAAATTGCTACAGAGAAGCTGCAGACTTCTAGTCAGCATTTGAGTTGGCCACTGTTGTCTGTAACCCCTGCAACACTGAGGAAGTGCCACCTTCAGTATAAAAGCTTTGCCTGGAAATTAAAAACAAATCCATTTAGGCCAATCTGAGTAGTGAAGAGGGAAGTTGGGGGTGGTTGCTGTTATGACCCTCATCCACATGCCACCTCTCACAAATAAATACTTGGAAAAGACAAGTATCTTCTGCCTCATCCAATTCCTACTTTGGATTCCCTAGTTTCTCTTTCAGAGTAGTATTATACTGTCCTGACCTTAGAAGTGATCCAAACAACAAGTTTTTATTTCCCTTCCCTTCCCTTTTTCAGATATGGGTCTATATTTTTTTTACTTTATTAGTTCTTTTCTTTCTTAGAGTTTTAGCCCATAAAGTCTTGCATTTAAGAGAACTAAGCCCTGGCAAATGAAAAAGAAATAAAGGTAGGCAAGTCACTTTTGTGAGTTTAAATTTTATCCCAAGCTGCTCAGACAAAGAGGGAAAAAAAGAATTTTCATTAAATTTTTAATTTTAATTTGAAAATAAACAGTTTTGATCTACTAGATTCAGATGCTGTCTTAACAAGATATGCAAAACTTATTTTACTGAATTATTTAATTCAAATACTGTTGTTATGCAGTTAGGATTTTCAGGTTGGGAAACTATCTAGAAGGGAATAAAATAATTTTCAAGAATGATCACCTGAGAGGAAGGATAAAAACCCCAAAATCTTGTTTGGAAGTCTTAGAAGGAAAAAGTAAACAGTTCGTCACTTGCAAGTAGGGTAAAACCTTAAAGACTCTCGAGGCAGAAATTTTAACAGGCATTTCTGACCCATTTGATTTCCTGTCTTTTACTCTCCAGGGGGTACATCCATTGTCAAGGTCACCTTTCTCTTAGTTAAGGAGTTTCTAATGATGCTTACATGCCATGTTCAAATAGTTTCCCTTCAAAAAGGCTTCAAAACACTGCCTCTTCTTTCGGATCTCTGCATTCAATTGCATGTCATGTTTTTGCAACAAGGGAACAATGCAGGGACAGGTACCAAGTCCTTCTGCACCCCAATACGCAGAAGAAAAATCTGCCTTTATAAATACAGCACTGATGCTGACTGGCTGGAGCCTGCTTACCGTAATGAGCTTAAAATATTATTTGCAGAGGACATCTGTCAAGGCAGAAGTGAGGTACGCAAGTGCTCCTAATCCATTAGCTCTAAATCCAGCCAAGCTCTCACTCCTTTTCTTGAATCAAGGAAGAAAACCCAAGTGGGAACATACAATGGAACAGGGCACAACTTCAAGAGCAGATCCTATGCAATGAGCACATGGGATTTTAAGGTGAACAACAAAGGAAACTGACAACAAAACTGGGATCATGATGGAAAACTCCTGAGAAACAGGCCAGTCTGCAGCTCAGGATGACACAGTGAGTTTGATTTTTACTTGTGTTTTCCCTAGTTCTTCTGGATTTTTGATCAAAAATAAAGACAAAGAAAAGATGGGCTGCACACCTTCTCACAGTGAGGCTGCTAGTACGGCTGCAAGAAGTGGTCTTAAGGCTTTGAATAAACCCAAAAGTGTTTTGCCGATTGATTCAAGAGATAAAGGAATCCCTCTGCTGGTTAAAGGTTCATCTTGCTACAATATTGATGAATATGAGATTCAGAGGAAGGACTACCTGGAAGAAGAGGAGGAGGATAGACTGTCAGATCTGGACCAAAATGATAATTTGCTGTTATCTTCCAAGATTCATTCAGATTCCCAGATTTCCAGGGAAGACAAGAAAATTGAGAGGACAGCCACAGATGCTGAAGTTGCTATGTCTGAACTGATTGAGTCTCAAAAGCACATCACTGAGTCCATAGAGATCAGAAAGCAGACCTCCTGTGAATCAGAAGCATCAGCTTTCATCTGGGATGACAAGAATGAAAGCAACGCAAAGCAAATCCCAAAGAAAGGAAAGAAGAAAAAACCCCATAAGCTGGCAAAGCAAGGTCAATCCAACAGAGGTAAAGAAAAGTCCATTCTGGCCCCATGCGAGACAGAGAAGAAGGTAGACTTCCCAGAACTGCTTGTCAAGGCTCACCAGAGTGCGTACGCCTACCTACATCCCAATCTCTCCAAGTATGAAGCTATTCTGCACATGGCCAACCAGGCCACCCAAACTCAGCTCTTCCTACAGCAGATGATCACCTTCCTCGTGCTTCGCTTTGATGAAATCAACCAGCTCTTGGAAGAAATTGCCAATGATGGGGAAAATCTTCTCAAAGATGTAGGTGGGAATCTGGCATGGCCAGCAGAAAAGGACGATTTGAAGGAGCACCCTGATCTTCTGCAACAGCTACTGCAGTACACGGTAAACAAAATGCAGTTGGTGAGTGGGATGCTGGCCTCCCTCACATCCAATGCCCTGCAGGAGACATGCAGCTACCTGCAGTCTGCTGCAAGCAACTTGGAAGGCAAACTGAAAGCAAAGCAAAGCTTTGATGAGCACCTGCTACGGACGGTAAAGCTGCTCGAAGCCTCAACTGTGGGACCCTCTCAGTCCCACGGTGATGACAGGACGCTCTGTTCTGAGGACAGTGGCATTGGTGTGGACAGTGAATCCCTCAAAGAGTTTGGTGCTCTCAGCCAGCACGGAGGACAGCCAAGTGACTCCTGTGCACACGGACATCCACCCCGAAAGCATGTCAGAACAGCGGAGCGTGTGAATGGTGGGACAGCATCAGTGGGCACAGCTGCATCCCATGGCTGTGCTCTTGAAAGGCATTTTAGGGACGTGTTTCATTCATCTGTGCAATGTAGGGAAACGACTTCTTGTCAGGGTGGAGTAGCAGAAGGCATTTCTACCATGCCCCAATATGCAAGCTTGAGCAAAAGCCGTTTCTACAACTCCTTGCAGTCTGATTCTACTCAGGAAGGTGAACATTTCAAAATCTGTGAATCAACAGATTTTCCTTCTGATGAGGATGAGGATGATGACGATGATGAAGAAGAGAGCACGCTGGGGGAGGATGATGACAACACAAGTTTATCAGAAATGGGGAAAGATGCTCTGCCGAGGTCCCTGTCTTCACCTGCACTCACTGAGAACATTCAAAGGCAGTCCATCAAAAGGACAGAGAATGCAGACACAGAAGAAATCATTTTGAAGATGAAAGATGCCATCAGTGAAAAAATCAAGTTCGTCCCGGCTAAATCCAGGCGTAAAGAGTGGATAGAGGATGAGAGTGGAAGAGCAGTCCTTGCAAAAAGGCCCAGTACAGCAACAGGCAGACACAGAAGGTTTGGGAAACAACGACGGTCCCGGTCAGAGGAGTCTCTCAGAAGCCAGGCAGAGGACCCAACTCTCCTAGAGCTTCAGAGAACTCAAAAGGAGCTCAGCAAAAGGCTGGAAATGTTGTATGGAAAGGATATAGCTAACAACCTGGAGCTTTGGAAATCAAGAGCAGCACCTTATTTGCAGGATGGGCAAATTATATCAAGGTCCTCCCGCAAGCTAAAGGCAGGCCTCTCAAAAAATTTCAGCGTCCTGCCTAACCAAGATAAAGTCCCTTTGTTCACATCTGATCAAAATCCTACCCCTCCGCTGAATGAAAAGAGAGTCAGGAAGCCTGTAAGAGCTCCTGTGCCTACCCAGGAGACATCAGGAGGCAAAGAAAATGAGCCTCCTGGGACACAGATGTTGAGTGGCAGCAGCTGTACCCCCCGGCAGTCTGTCAAAAAACTGATTGAAACCTTCAGTCCTACTGATGATCTTGCAAAACCCACACCTCTAAGATCCTTAGGTCCAATAAAGTGCATCAGAAAATTTGGACTTCCAGTCATCCCACCCACCACTCCCTTTCAGAGAGGCCTGGCACCTTTAAATCTTAAGCATCGCATTTCACCAGTAGAAGACACAAACACCAATGATGTTTCTTCTAGCTTTCCAAATGCTTTTCTTCCTGCACCACCTGCAGAATTAAGCAAGAAGGACACAAAGGAAGAGACTGATGAAGACACTGAGAACCTGCCACCACCACCACCTGAAATGTTAATGGACACTTCTTCTGAAAATTTATCTGAGCCTGAAGAAACTGCAAGAATAGAAGGAAACTCTTCAGAAGATGCCAAAAAGACCACCAAACCAGAATTGCATGCTGCTAAGAGATCACAAGTTTCCCCAAAAATTAAAGCCTCCCTTCAGTCCATCGATTTATTGCCAAGTAAAAATATCGGCAGCCCCAGTGCAGTGACTAATAAAGGTCTAAGGAATACCAGGTCAGGGGAGGAGAGAGTGCACAGGTACTCTCTGGAGCTGAACCCTACCAACGTGCGCATCCCTAGCCAGGAGGAGATATTAGCAACACAGAGGAAAGAGGCAGCGGATTTATACAAGCAAACCCATAAAATTATTCCTCTTCAAAATCCCAGTGGGGTCTCAAACCCACACAGCAACAGCTCAGAGAGCAAGGGGCCCAACCCACCTGCACCTTCAGTGCCATGCCAGAAGCTCGGCTCTCCCGATCCACTCCGGAGCAATGAGAAAGGCTCACTGTTTGCCAGGAGGGTCTCCCCAGTGAGAACTCCTCCTTCTTCACCAACTGAGAAACGGCTTTTCAGCCCACCAGCGCATCACAGACATTCTCTGCAGGCTTTTAGCAACACACAACCGAGCTCCCCCACCATGCAGAGGAAACCCAGTCCCCCCTCTAGCCCCAGGATGCCCAGCTCACCTTTGCAGAAGAAGCTGCCCTCCCCACCACCACAGCGAAAACCACTCAGCCCTCCTGTGGGGCACAAGCAAAGCTCACCAGCAGCCCAGCGGCTGGCAGGCTCCCCCACTCCATTCCCCACCACCCCCTCCCCACCAGCCTCCCCATCTCGCTCCTACAAGGGGCCAAGAGCTGGGCTGGATGCCGGGGATGAGCACCAGCTCTCCTCCTCCAAGAGGGGCAGCAATGTCCGTTCCATATTTTGCCCTGCCACCTCTTCCTTATTCGAAGCCAGACCTCCAGTGGTACCCAGCAGAAGCCCTGCCGAGGTGACCACCCAGCCTGAAGCTGCATCACATTCCCAAAAGAGCAGTCCGCTGTTCCGGCAGCCCGGGGACCGGACCAGGAAGCTGTCCCTGAGCACCACCAATCCTCAGCCATTCGTAAGGAGAAGTTTCTCTGACCGCCGACCAGGGGTCCAGCCTCATCTTCCAGCTCCTCTAACAGCTGGCAGTGAACCTGTACTTAACCAAGCAAGGTAAGGAACTTCATGCCAGAAAAGTGGACCTATAGCACTGTGTTGGCTTTCTAAACTTCTGATGGGAATTTAATGTTGTTAAGAGGTTTCCCGGAAAGGTGTCCTGTTCATGTGCAGAAAAGATGGCTGGGCAAAGATAGCACTGTAGCTGGACTGGATGATCATTGTCAGTCCCTTCCAAGTGAAATAATCTGTTCTATTTTCTTGCCCCCGATTTCAGTAGACTACCAGCCTGAGTGAAGGGAAGAGTTAAGTTCCCATGGTGTGCTCAAGCCTTACCTTACACATAAGCTGTGACAGGCACCCCGGGGAAAAATTCAGTGTTGGTTGCACGGCACAGAACTCCCCTTATTTGTGCGGGGGCTAAGGGCATCCACATTCAATTCTTAAAAGCTCTGAAGTAGCCCTCAGGTTAAAGACATAAATATTTATGAGAAGATAGGCTTGAGCCAAGAGGAGCGGTGTTGTTCTATCAGCTTCAAATCCAGTATAAATTGTTCATCTGACAGCTGTGGGAGAATGTTTCAAGTCAGATGGCAAGGATGAGAGACAGATAATATGTAGGCAAGAATCTGTGTGAACATAATTAAAGGCTGGAATTTTGAGCTTCTTGCGCACAATTTCAGACCTAGGTGATGTTGTCAAGTCTGCTGGGTCCACAGCCCAAGCCCAGCTATCAAAGTGGAAAAGCATTGCATGGCTACTGGAAATTAACTGATCTGAAAAAGAAATTGAAACATCAACACAGACCAGTTCCATGTTTGCAAAAAGTGTGTCATCTTATTAAAAATGGGCTTAGCTTTAAATTTTGTTTATCACCTAAGGAAAAAAAAATCATAAAACCAGCCAGGAAATAGAAGTGGGTATTTGGGAATACTCGAAGATGTGTAACAGCCTGGAAGTACAGTGTTGTTATTCTAGTTTCTTAACATCTTAGGATGTGTAAGTCAATTAAGCTTTAAGCTTCTCTGGTAACCTTTCCACACACGAGCAGTATTTTTTGCTCTTGTCCCAGAAGAGCTGCACTTACATGACTCATTCCCTTGAGGACAGATAGGGATTGCAAGATCAACACCAGCAGGATGAAATTGCATTTGTAGGTGCACAAGCACTCAGGGTGCTGTGAGCACAGGGACAGTGATGGGCACTGAAGACATGTCCAGGCGTTCCCACCTGTTGGGGGTTAGGTGACACCACCCCAAAGACAGAGTAAGGACTGAGTATCCCATGCTGGCAGTAGAGGAATGTGCTGAACTAAACATGTAAAAAACACTGGGAAATGCAAACCATTTTGCATTCCCAGTTCTAATACTGCATTTTAGTCTGACTTTTGGATATTTCCTAAAATTGCTCTACAGTGTTGCTGGGTTTTCTGTTGTTGTTTTTATGAACTGTTCGAAGTCAGCTTTGTCTACTCTGGTGCCTGCCAGCAGAAATAAATGTTTTCAAAAGAGGTTTTATGTAAAACCTTGCAAGACAAAAGCCCCAGCAGTTTTATGGATGCATTTTAAAATCATTATAAATTGCTAGCTAATTTATACTTCAGTGGGGTGTATTGTCTTTCTATCATAGTCTGTCAGAGTATAGTGAGTAATATAAAAAAACCTCTCTGTAAATAAAATCATCCCTTGCATGAAAAAAGTCGTATATCCTAGTGTTATGATCTACAAGTATTTTGGAAGAACGAAATATATCCTGGGTCAAGTTCAGCTTATCATTTATCCCAATGAACATCAACAGTAGTACTAGTCAGTTATACCAAATTTATATCAACATAAGAAAAAAGGAAATTAAGGCCATTAATTACCACACACACTGATTTAAGATGCAATACACAACTGTGTGTTTTCTTACACCCAAAATAAGCTTCCTGGAGTAAATTTTATGGACCTTGCATTGAATGGCCTAAAATGAATATCACAGCCAATGTTCTGATGGGCAGAGAAGGACCATTTTAGGAATTAACACAAGGAAAAAGCTCTGAGAGGTCTTCACATCACTGCAGGTCCTCTCCTCCTGCTCAGGACTGGGGTGGTTGCCACAGCTGTGAGCACCACATCACTCTGTGCAGATGCTGAACCCTGCTTGTTTAGCAGGTGCCTTAAGAGACAAAGCGCCACACTCTGATCCGTCTTTCTCCTACAAATTCATCAAACAGCCAGGACTTTCTTTGCTTTGTAACTCATCCAGCTGACAGAGGAAAGTCTCAAAATGTCTAAACCTAAACCTCAACCTCCTCATTCTAGAAATGTTTGCATCTGGTCTCAAATTCACAAGCCATTACCACACAGCTGTCAGTCTCCTTTCCTTCATTTCTTCCCTTGCCTTACTTCTTCTTTCCACATATAACAATGGCCTTTTTTCATCTGTATGGTGTTTTCCTGTGTTATTTTTTTGTTATTAGCAGCTTCATTAGTAGAAAAGAGAGGACACAGAGTCAAACCTGAGATACTATCAATCTTTTATAGGTAAAACATTTTGAAGACCAGTGAGTTATCCAGTTTCTCCCATGCTCACAAGCTCAGGGATATAAGAGATATATCTCCCCACTTTTTACCAAATAAAAAAAATCCGTTTGCTGAGAAGTAGGATGCCAAAGATAATCTGGCAGAGCTTGTACAAGCGAAAAGAGGCAGCTGAGTTACCTCTCCCACACACCCCCTTTTAGCAGAAACATGAACAAAAAAGAGGCAACTTCCACCTTATTTTGCAAGCTGGGATTGATGGGCATTAAATGTCAGGGTTGTGCACAGATTCATGTGTCCCCTGCATACTCATTGCTCTCCTAGAAGGCAAATCCACTCTTTTTGCAAGCAGGTCTTTTCCCCATCCCATGTTGTAAGGAATATCAGGACTTAAAATGTTATTAGCCCTAACAAAAGCTGGAGCTGGAGCTTTTGCATTTAGCCTTAGGGTACCTGACAAGAATTTCAGTTTTCAAGTCAGTACAACTGGTTCCTATTTGAACAGCCTGCAGCTGGATAAACTGATAACTTTGCTGGTTTCTAAGCTTGGTCATTTGACAGCAATCAGCAATTACTGGCATCTCAGTAAGGCACAACATGTACAATTGCTCTCCTCATAGAAATTCTGTTAAGCTGTAACACAGTTTCTGTATATGTACCTTAACAAAACAGTATTTCATTGAGACTGCTCCTCTCCCAAGTGGTGGAGCAAAGAGAGAAGATAAAATGCTATTGTCTTTAACATACTGTTCAATGAGAGCTTGAGAATGGTTTGAGTTGGCTGAATCAGGCTCAAAGCAAGTAGCCCAAATGAGCCCTTCTGCAACTGGGAGATATTTGAATCTGGATTAGTTTCATGACTGGATATGTATCACAAATCTCTTCAGTTAGCAGTTCAAATCTTTAACGTCCTAGCAGTAAAGAGTAGGAACATAACAGCTTGTCTGTAGTTGAAAGCTCATTCAGTTTAGCAGTTTATATACTTAAAATACAGTAATGATTCCCAGATTGCTCTGAAACATTTCCCCATGTTGAGAATAAACCACATGAATTAGCTGCAGCAACACAGGGCACACTTCACACACTTTAGCAGGAAGGCACAGGGTGTGAGATCCACTGCTATGATCAGTCTTGATACATAAAGTCCCTGTACCCCTAGGGAGTGCCACAGCAACCTCGAGAACATCATTACACTTTCTGTGTCTCAGTGCTCCTGTCACCAGAGTGAGAGTAGCAGATTTATAATACCAGAATTCCCCTCCACGGTCGTGCTGACGTGCTCTCAGAAATCACTGTAGCCAGGCTAAGCAGATGCACATTAGAGGTAAGACCTTTCCCTTCCTTCCCTTCAGCAGTCTGAAATGAGACTTTTCACTCAAATCTTCCCCTATCTGCAGGGTAACCTGGTCTCACACTGATCCCCTGTTAAACATACAAAATGTTTTCTTCCCAAGAGAGGTCTGGGAGGGAAGAGTACAGTGCATTTGGCATGGCAAGGGTAAAATTTGGAAGGTGCACATAAAGAGCATGTGTTCAGGAGGAGACGGGGAGTGACAGGGTGTCGTGCAGTATTTGTGCTTTGTGGGTTAACATGGTCTAATCAGTGCTGTTTTAAAAAGTCACAGTTCATTAGCCTCTTAAGCATCTTTCTTTCTGCAGCTTGGAGAAGAGCCCTAGAAGAGCAGGTGACTCTTGGAACAGCTCTGGCGTTCCTGAAACAAAGGAATCCAACAGATCTGCCTCCCACCCCGAGCTCTACGTCGTGGGCCAGGGGCTGCAGAGGGACTGAGAGCAGAAGCACCCCCAGAGGCAGAGGCACCAGCAAGGCCAGAGGCCCCAGAGGGAGGAAACACCCTTACCCAAGCCTCCACAATGTGCTTCATCTTCTCTTGCTAGGAAACTATATGATGGCGTTGCGTCAAAAACCACAAACTGGGCTCAATGATCCACTGAAATACCAGCCAGCTGCTTCTCCTTTCATTCCATGGTTTTGCTCAGATACCTACATGGAGCAAAAGAAACACTTTGTAACTGGGTAAGTCTGGTTGGCTGATGAAGACAGGACCTATAGCCAAAACCTTTTTTCCCCAGTTTAGACAAAAGACTTTAAAAAAACAAACACAAATTATCATTATTCAGCATGTTATTTATTCAGTAGGCATCACAGTCTCCGTAAAAAGGGCTTCTGTGACTTTTCCAGGAGGGAGGTAAGACCCTGAACCAACTGAGTGTTACTGCAATTAAACATCCATGGCTTCAACAAATTCCACATTTTTTACCCTAGGTGTTTATCAACATGCAGGGAGAGAATAATTGTCATATACAAGTTAATACAAAGCAAGTGCAAGCCCTTTTGAAGGAAAAAAATTAGGGATCTTACTCCCTCAAAAAAGCCTTTGATCTTCTAAATCACCTTTGATTACCAGATAATCTTATCACCTCTAGTTTCCAGGGTACAAGGCTTAATCCTGATTAGAGTAGTTTTGCAATAGCCTGATCAAACAACATTATAAATCACAAGGCATATAAGGACACATTTGGAGGTTTTGTTTGTGTTTATTTTTCTTTTTATTTGTAAAAGAAAAAAAATGCCATAATAGATAATCCTGTTCTCCCTGAAAAAGGGGGGTTTTTTTCTGATGTATGCAGTTTGAGGGTATTTATTGTAATTTCAGTGGATAGTCTAGACAGATTCTTGTTAATAAAAACACAAATTACTCACAGTCCATTAATCCTAAGCTTTTACAGCATTCACTGGAATACAGTCTCAGAAATAACTAGATCTTCCTCACCTAACTAATACATGATCATTGTTTAAAATGCAAATTTTAATTAATGTAGTTTTAGTTTCATTTGACATGTTTTCATCTACAACTTTAGTACAGAATAAGATCTGTAAAAAAAAAAAAAAAAGCCTTTTGTATCATACTTGGTTAGGAATAGTTTAAATTTTTTCCTACAGTTTTCACTGTGTTTCAAGGTGGTGTCTGGGAACTTCATCTTCACATAGCATTTTTACCCTTCCTGCCCACTTTCATGATGGGGGAACAGAGCTTTACTTTCTCCAGTACAAGGGTTACTCTCTGGATACTTAACTCCTGAGTTTTAGTCCCATGCCTTAACCACAAGCATCTTTCACCAAGTACAGTGCCATTTTGCACCACGTACACAAGGAAACCTTAATTATTATGTTTAAAGTGGGGGTTTGAATATAGAGAAGGAACTCGCAGTGAACAGATACTTTGTATGGCCAGGGGTTTGTGAGCTTAAAGAGGCCAAGTAGCCATGCCCATACAGAGGTCAGTCAATCCACTGTGTAATCACGCAGGCAGATGCACCATCCCCTATGAAGCTGGAAAATCACCAGGGAGACACTGTAAAGCTGCAAAGCAGTGTTAACGCTGCAAGTTAGTCCTCCCTGTCATCAGAAGTACACTCCTCTCCCTCCTGGGTAAGAATACAAATGCATTTTTGCATGCATTTTGGGTCGGTTTGTTTTGCTGGCAGTAACCCCCCCAAGAACAGAAGCAAACCAGAAACGTGACAGCAGGAAACTGGCACTCTGCATGCCTAAATGCAGCTTTGCAGAGGAAAACAGAGCAGAGTGGGAGGACAGCTTCTCCTCAGCTACTACAGTCAGTTCATCTCTTTATGGCTTCATGTTGAAACTTCCCAGCACCCCTGATGGGGAATAAGAGAAAGTATTTATTTACATTCCTCAAGCAGAAGATTCTTCTACAGCAGCACATGGGGCAACACTTCAGCAGTCAAGCTGGAAACGTCCTCCCAAATGTGCTCTCTGGACATGGAGTCAGCCAAAGCATCTTTGCCCAAAACCAGGCTCCCTTGAAGAGGGGTGCATGAGCTGGCATCCTAGCACTTCATCCCTCCCGGCTCTGACTGAGGCTGTGGTCATCAGGAGGCTCCTTGCAAACAGTCCCACCTAAAAACTGCAGCTGCTGAAGGATTCTGATGCTGCCCAAAGGATGCTGCAGCAAACTGCTCATTGTACACAAGACACAGTTCTGGGGGAGTGATCTGCGAGTTTGTAACATGAACTCAAGATTACACGTAGTTAAGAGATTCTCTTTAGTCCAGTAATGTAAAGGACTCTTGCAAAAAATGTGTTTACCTTTGATTTGTATTGCAAGCATGAAATTGAGAGTAACTCTAGTGTTGGAACCCTGGAGGAAATGATAGTTTGCCTCAACATTTTTTTAAAAAAATTAATTTTTAAGCAAGTTTTTTGGTCAACAGTTAAATTTTTCACAAGTACATTTCTGGAATACACTTGTTTTATAAGACCAGGCTCGATTTAAACATTTATTTTTTACTGATGTAAATAAAAGTTTTTATATACAAGGTATGAGTTTTATGTCCCATATTGTTTGCAACCAGTTTCAATCTTAGCCCAATGTTATACAATTGATGCATTCCTTAGTGCCCTGAACTATAAAAAGTCCATTTGCTTTCTCTTCCCCTGTCCCAGCCCCAGTTTGTCTTGTTTTGTGTTTTGCTGGTACATCAATTAACTTAGATTTCATTTCCATTCAGCAAATACATAGTTTTTTAGGCTACAAGATCCAGCCTGGGCACTGACAGACCAGAGCATAGGTCAGCTGTGCTTCCACCCCTTGCCTGCCCTGATTTAAGCCTGAGCTACCTGGCAGTCTTGTACTCAGTTCAGTAGAGCTGCTGTGTAAAATCAGATAATTCAGGGCAGTGGCTTAGTCCTAAGGGTTAAAATGAGAGTGCCCTCGCTGCAGTGGAGTCAGATTGCAGAGGGATTGAGCATGGAGTGAAGCAAGATCATGTTTCCAGTCAGGGCTTCTTCCTAGCTGTGAAAAGAGCAGCCAACAGCTCTGTGCTGCACTTTATCTGCAGGCCTTTAAAAAGTTGGCAGCTGCCCATGTTTCCAGTGACACTGCTCAAATCTCAGACCTTTAAGGGGGTTGTCATTTAATTCCTTTGGTGTCTGAAGTTGACTAGAACACTAGGGCACCACACACACTCCAGTTTCTTTTTTCTGACTTCAAGAACTACCTCAGCCTGGAGAAGAGCAGACTGAGGGGAAACCTCATTACAGTCTACAACTTCCTTGTGAGGGGAAGCAGAGGGGCACGACCCAAGGGAATGGCCTGAAATTCTGTGAGGGGAGGTTTAGGTTGGGTATTAGGAAGAGTTTTTTTCACCCAGAGAGTGGCTAGGCATTGGAACAGGCCTCCCAGGGCAGTGGTCACAGCACCGAGCCTGACAGACTTCAAGAAGTGTTTTGAGAACACTCTCAGGCACGTGGTGTGAGTCTTGGGGTGTTCTGTGCAAGGCCAGAAGCCGGACTCGATGTTCCTTGTAAGTCCCTGTCAATTCAGAATATTCTGTGATTCTGTGATCAGCAACATAGCTGAAAATGCTATGCAGGTTATCAATAAATTCAGCATATTGCAGTGTTAGTACTGCCATACCTCTTAACATTCAAGGCATTTCATAACCATTTATGAAATTTTACCATTAAAAGAAATATTCTGAAAAGATATCACCTTTGCCATAGGTAGTGGTTCCACAATGCACCAATTAATGTTGTGGGTTGAACACTGGCCAAATGCCAGGGCACTCACTAGAATTATTTACTCCTTTTCTGCTGCAAGATAGGATTAGGAGAAGAACAAAGCAGCCTCAGAACTTTAAAGGGTATAAGGTAAACTTCATTTAAACAGAACTGAAAGAAAAAAAAAAAGAAGAATCAGAACAAAACCTTCAGAACACTTCTCCCCCACCCAACTCCTCTTTCCTTTCCCACTGACAATGTACAGAGACAAAACCTGGGACTTAGGTCAGTTTATCCTCTCTAAAATAGTCTTTCATCAGTTCTCTTAGGGAGAGGAGTCTCTTTTGCCATGCCATGGAGAATTCTCCACAAGAAACAGTTCTCTCGTGGCTTCAATTTCCATGAATAGCAGCCGCCTGGAAATCTGCATCGTGAAATCCCTCCCATCTTATTGCAGCCTTCCCATAGCTGCATTTATGGGCTATGCCTGACTTATGGGGTACTATTTTAGGGATGAGCTGTTCAAAGCAAAGGTTCTCTTCATCTGTCTGAGATGATCTTCATCTCCAGGAACACAGGTCGTCTTCTTTCCCTGGGGGCAAAGGGTCTTCATCACTCTCATCTCTCTCTCTGTTCAAGCTTCTCAGATTACAGCTCCTTCAACATTTACTTACTTCAGCACAAATGCCTTTGCTCATGTCTACAATTTGAACATTCCATCCCCCCCCCCCCCCCTTTTTTTTCCCCCCATTAGTTAAAGGGATATTCTAGTGTATCACAATCCATCACCATGGCCTTACAAAAGAATTTCAGCCTAAGACAAAGGCATCTCCTCATTCTCCTCCCATCTGGGACTTGACTTCTTCTTTATTGACCTTGGTGTCTTCATGTTCTCTAGGTGTCTTCACTCTGTCCTTTTCTCTCACTTGAGGGAGGATCAGTGCTTTTCAAGTTTTATCTGTGCAATGAAAGAGTTGGTATCTAACTCAGGGCCTGCAGTGGTCATGATGGCCGAAGCAGTCACTGTGACAGATTCAGGCTGCGCTGGGGCTGTGCCAGGATCTCAGGGGCTCGGCCAGAATGGCAGCAGCTGCTCTGGCTGCACAGCTGGTCTCCAGCCCATACTGCATTACTTCCAGCTGCAGGTCAGAGACCATGCTGGAGAGGGGAGAACCGGCCTGGCAGCAGGATGTTAACAGCTGCTGGGGCCCAGCCTGACCAGCAGAGGGCCCCCCACCATCCCCTGCCCCTGCCCAGCAGCCGCTGGGGCCCGGCCAGGACAGGGCCCGGGGGGGCGCCCTAGGAGGGGCCCCAGACATGCCAGGCTGCATGGAGGGGGCCAGGCCAGCCTGTTACCTGTTCCCAGTCTGGAAGAAAAAAGGCTTTTCCCGGGCTTGTTTGTCTTAAAATGTGAATCTCACAGAGGCGTTTTCAGCTCTCTAATTGGTTTAATAGGTTGTCAATATTCAAACTAGCCACTGAATGGTTTTGTCAGGCATGGAGGAAAGTGCTAGCAGCTTCTCACAGAAAAATCATTTCCATGGATGGCTTCTTCCCTCCTCACCAAATACCAACCAGTGCAAAACCAGCACATCTTTGCAATGAGCATATTTCACTGGAAGCAGGGAGCTGTAGAACAAGGACTGTCGCTTTGAAACTGCCTTTATTTAAAGGCAATTTAGCTTGAAGCATCCACCAGAGTTCATATTTTCTAGAACAGCTCTCCCTTCAGTTTATTAGCTTCCTTAATGAAATGTACCCCTTTCCCGAATTTTTAATTGTAGCTATAAACTTCATTTCAGGCATACACCTTGCTTTGAGGAGTCTGAACACAGCACAGGCTTCAGAGAGCCACAGGTTTGGAGAGGACCCAAGCTCCTTCCAACTTACATGTTCTGGCAGCCAGTCAGATTGGCTGAAACAACCACTACAACTGCCCATGCTCCTGCAATTCTAGAGTTCAGACCATGGGATTTTTTGCATTACAGAAATCACAGTGCAACTCCAGCAAAATCAGAGTCTACCAGCCTTCACTGTTAGTCCCCCTTTCCAGAAAGCCAGATTCACTAAGGGCAGGAACCTTGACCTGATGATAGGAACTTCCAGCTTGAAGCAAGTGAAAGGGTCATCCATTCCTATACCAGTCTCTGTGAGATCATTCCAATTCGGCTTAGCTCTACACCACCTTTTTGGGGAGGGTCACAAATGGTCTCACCCAATTGTGAGCAGGAAGATTTTCAATACTTTCATTGATGCAGACATGAAAAGAGTCCTGGTGATGCCAGTTTTCCTCCAAGGAAACAGA
This sequence comes from Chamaea fasciata, assembly GCF_029207755.1. NCBI lineage: Eukaryota > Metazoa > Chordata > Aves > Passeriformes > Sylviidae > Chamaea > Chamaea fasciata. The sequence goes on along the minus strand of NW_027094088.1, from coordinate 15,146,554 downwards.
GTCTGTACTAAGCTTCTCTCTTCAGTCCCGTCCTTTCAGGGAGCAGGGAACCAACACCCCAAAGGCCACAGATCAGTTTATAAGAGACTTAATCTTGGTTTATGCAGAGGCAAAAGGAGCGAAGGGCAGGACTGCACAGAAAGCGAGTCTTTCTTATCACCAAGCGGTTCTCTTCCATGCAAAGAAGGGTGATGAAGCCGATGCTTCATCATAAGACAGCCTAAACGAGAACTTGGCTATCAGGCTGTGTGCCATCTCCATAGTTTTTGGGTGCATTTCTCAAATGTCTACATGCTGATGTTGCCAGGAATCAGGAATTCTCTAAGAACTAGTTGGGCATCCTAAACCTTTCCTTATTTTCTCCCTTTCCATATCATCCTCCTCCTCTCCAACAGCATGTTTTGCTTTAGTTTGTTTCTACTTAACCAAGGTCATTGATATACTTGTTTTGGGACAGAGAAGTCATCAGCAAAAGTCATTTGAAGGATGAACCCAAAAATGTATTTTTTTTTTGTTTGGTTTTTTTAAAATGAATAAATAACTTTCCATAGCACAGAGGGAGGCCAAAAGCAAAACATCCATAACTCTGACACTGCACAGCATTTAACAGGCACAGGCACACATCCCACACAGGCAGCTCTTATTCCCCTATGAAACTTCCAAGAATCGGAAAGAACACTGAGATACTTAGGAAAAAAGGTAACAAAACACTTCTCATCCCAAGTGCTGTTGGGGTAATAAGCCCCTTTGGAAACAGGAGCATAACAAGAGGCAAGAACGTGAACCACCCCACCTTACAGCAGGCTGCATTGAGTAACTATGCACTTCAGCCATCCTCAAAGGCGAGTCACAGGGTATTCCTGCTGCCCAGTGATGCAAGGAATTTTGTGGAGCTGGTCTGGCACCCGCTGGCCATCTCTGGTATTGCTCCTTACCACAGTCAGTTAATCTACTTCTGTAACTGCGGAGGACACCGCATGAAACACAGCAAACAAAAATCCCAGAGGCCCTGCAGTGGTGTCTGGACAGACATTAAACACACACCTATAAATGAGACACAATAATAGCTGGGCAAATAAAACCAAAACCTGCAGCTGAAGGTTTCCATCCTATCGATTTCTTGGTTGGTTTACTGCAGAGGTTTGCGCTGGACTTCTCACAAATTCTCATCCAACTTCCACTGCTCCAAATGAGCAGCTGTTCTGTCCTCCTCATTCTCTTCACTGCTCCCAAACTACCAGGATTAGATTAGAAGGGAGGACCTATCCCATTTCCAGCCTCTCTACACAAAGGAGGACACAGTTTAGTCCTGAACTGGCTGAGACCTTGGCTTTGCAGATGGAGTTTTAAGGATTAGGAAGTACAGGCATTGTGAGTTAGCAGCTCTCAGGTACGGTCAATTTTTGAACAAGGAGCCCCATTGTTTGCAGCTGCCGAAGTGACAGTGTCACAGAGAGCAGCTGCTTGAGGGCTGAGGACAGGGTGAACTGGCCATCCTAACCCCAAAGCAAAAGACAAGAACTCACCCCCTGCCACCAGCTGGCAGCCACTGAACAAGATTCACAGTATCTAAATTCTAAATGGCAAGTTCCCGATGCCACCATTCCCCAACCCCAAACAGTGAAAACAGGATACTCTGCCTGCTCTTTCACCCCAGTCCAGGGCTTCTGTTTCAGCTTCAGGAAGGGCTGGGATGCAGAAATAGGGAGGACCTTGCAGGACAGAAACACGGCTGGCTCCCTGCATTACTCCACACCTCAAAAGCTCAGCAAACCAGGGTTCACCCAAAGAGAACACCCCTCCATTCACACTCTTCTTTTGCCCGACACAAAACCTGCCTGCACAGTGACAGCAGGATTGCCTTAAAAACTGACACATCAGTTCAGCCTCGTTTGGTGGCTTGAGTACAGACAATGTGCAAGTGTTGGCACTTATTTTCACAGCATCTCAGAACTGAAAACTAATAAAGCCCAGCTTTATACAGTAGCAAGACTGTGATTTCCTGTCAGTTAAAACCTTCTGAAGACTCTGAAAGCCTCCACCTGCTGCCATTCTGCTTCCAGCTCTCCAAACCCAAGAACGTCACTTCCACCTTTGTCCATGACACAATGCCCAGCACTTCCAGACAGCACTGCAGCTCCAGTGCAAGCCAAGCCGTGGATAAACCAATGGATACGACTAAAAGGGAGGGAGACAAGATGTCTGTAACAACTGATGCTTTGCAGAACATCATAACCTTTCAGGCTGCCTTCCTCCTCCTCTAGAAATCTGCTTTCTACAAGCAGCATTTCATCTTTAACCACCACCTGAAGCTACCTATGGTCTCTCTCAACAAACACCACAGGACAGGTATTTGGTAAAAGAGATGTATATTTATTCACTTTACAAAGAGGGTGGTATTTAGTTGCAACAGCTCCATTTATAGACAAATATATTATTGTACATTATAGTGGTGAATGGCTCAAACCTTTACCTTGTTTTTCTCTTAAAAACGTGTTTGCACCACTTCAGCTTCCATTAGCTGAGCAAATAGCTGTCCTTGTTCTGACACTGAGAGATTAAAAATCCATAAGAAAGGTATACTCTGTGCTATGTATTCACAAGCATTCACCTTCTCCTTTCCCTGTGTCACTCCCCTCTCCCCACCCAACTCATCATGGTCTGTCCTCTGGGTTAGCATTAAACTTATATACAGCCTCCATTAAAACAAAATTAGGACCCAGTGATAGTTCTAATGTTCTTTTAAAGCACAAGAAAAGTCATTGATTTGTACATATAAAAGTCTTGAGTTCAAATTTGTTTAAAAAAAAAAGGAAAATTTCATTTTTAAGTCAAGTTGGCATTTACATATTGCCAAAGTATGGCTAAGCCAATGAAAGGGGGGAAGAAAAGAGTTTCAAGACAGAATTTAAATATTAAAAAAATATCTTTTTTTTTCTTTTTTCTGCTTCCTTTTTAAAAAAAAATCAGAAGGATGCCCACTTGCTATTGCTAACTGAAGCATGGAAAGAAGGTATAGACCAGCTGTCTTTGATCCTTGAATATTTGAAACAAATTCAATGTAAAGCTGAACCAAGTTTCCCACACAAACAGCAGTGGCAGATTTATTTCACTTGAGATACAAATGCATGTCCACATGACAGGCATAATCTGACCGGGAGGTGGAGGAAAAGTTTCTCTACGTAAGCGCAGGGAAGGAGGGCGAGAGAAGGCTGGCACGGTTAAAAACATTCTGGATTCAGAAATGCAGTGCCCCACAGGTGTCTCTGCACACAGGCTGTGCAGTGCTCTGCACTCCTGATATGCAAATACAGCATCTTTCAGCAACAGGATCCAGAATCAAAGAGCTTGGTGGCCCACTTGTTCAAACCACTAAAATTACTCTTTTGTGCTGTTATTCTTCTTCACTTTCATTTTCTGGTTCCAAATCAGAATCACCATTGACTTCCTTTTCGACAGTCATGTCTTGTTCATCAGATTGCTCCTCTTTTTCTTCATCTTCATCCCAGTTTTCCTGGGGGAAAAATAAAACAGAAATGTTTGGACCTTTGTCAGTCACACCATTTCTGCTACAAACAAATGGGAGAAGATCTGGTCCAACTCCACTTACGTCAGAGTCTTTATCTGCAAGCATCTCATCATCTGAGCCTTCCTCCTCCGAGGAGTCTGCAAAGAGAAAACAATCTCTCAGTCTGGGGAACAGGCTTTAAAATGTCATTGTGCAAACAAAGTCCAGTCCCACGTGCTGCCAAGTCTTCAAACTGTTCTATTTCCATAGCAAAACTGATTCTACCTGGAGATGAGGTAACCAATGTCAGTTAAGACCAGGTCACTTCTGTTACCAATACACAGGGTGCAGATGCAGTAGGAAAAAAGCCAAACTGGAAGTATGCACTCACACACGTGGACATCCCCTACACTGATGTCCTGATGACTCACACAATAGCAGTGCCTTCACTGTATCTACCTTAGCACAAGGGCACATAACATTAGAAATTTTACGTTGCCAGGTAAGTTAAAGCAGCACACTGCACTTCCAATTTACTGATTTCTTCACATGTGAAACAAGGAAATAAAAGGAAGGCAAGGAAGGACTGAGTAACTAACTACAAGATGTCTACATCATCAGCCACTAATTTTTCTGCCATGGACATCTCACAAAACCCCTCTATCTACAGACTGGTAAATAAGCACAGGAGCGTCACAAACAGCCATCAAGTGTAGGCTGTGATGTGAACTCAGGAGCTGAGCTACACTTAGCATACAACACTTACCATCCTCATAGACCAGCTTTGCAGTCTGATTAACCTCGGGTACATCCTGAACTGTTTGTGATGCTGCAACCTGAATGGAATTTGCAGATTAGCCTTAGATTAAATCATGCATTTCAACATTAAAAGACAACAACACTCCTAACAATTCAAATGGAATCTAAATTAAGGGTAACAGACATAAATTCACTTATAGTGCTGGCTTAACAGTCAAAAACATACAAATGACAAAGTAAAGAAAGGCATCTGCACCGAAGCGGCCCGGTGCCTCCTAGTTATTCCTCTCTAAAACTCTATGGGTGAGCAAACACATTTGGCAGGACAAGACAGTCCATTAATGGCCTACCCTGAGCCTTATCAGCAACCTTGAACAGCAGCTGCACTAAATTGCCCAGGACAGATCACATCAGATGCAATCCCAACAGGAAGTGAAGTCTGCAAACAACACCCCTGCACATCCCATGTTGTGTAGTTGAAGCTCACCTGGGTGACAAGAATGAAGAGTCTTCCATGCAGACGGCAAAGCTTTTGCAAAGTTTTTACTCTGCTCTCCATCAACTGGTATAACATTCCCAGCTGAGGAATAAGGTCTGGCAACTTGGGAGAAGAGATGGATGAAAAAAAAAAAATGAAGTTGTTAACAAACACATCCCAAATGTTTTTTTTTTTAAATACTTTTGTATGTTTGGAGCAAGCAACATTTGCTTCCATTTTCTAGACAGAAGGGAGAGCTGAGGGTTCACACGAACCACCTGCGGCCTGATCAATTAACACTTAGCCATGTTTGGAAGTACCATCTACTTTTAAAGCATGGCAGTTCCTAACTCCTTTTCCTTTCCAGTCTCTGCCACATGCAGGGGTGAAGGCACTTTTCAGAAAGTTCTGTAAGTGGGTACTGAATATATATTGGTGTCTGAATGCAGCCTCAGCAACACATGCAAGTTCTGCTGCTCAGCAATCCTATAACAAATGGCAGAAAGGACTGACGACACTGCACAAACATCTTTTTCTTAACCCAGCAAGAGTGCTGTATCCATCACTTGTAAGGCAAGGCTGGACTTCAATTCAGAAGCTACAGAATTTTTTCTACCCTGCCAACTTTGGCACACCCTTGCCCTATAAATCTGGCCATGCCCAAGACAGTCTCAATGTGAGCATTACAAAATCAAACAAAACTTAGTTCTGTAAGATCTAGTGACACAGACTAGATTACCCTTTGGCAGTAATTTTGTTCCCTGTCACAGGTGTGACATAACTTATCTTGGTTTGACTTTGGGATGGCTATTATTATGTTAGAAATGACTGAGACAAACAATATGTCAGCAATGTGCAGTAGGTTCTGCAAAAGTGGTGCAAGCACAGCTCTCTATACATTGATTTGGGCACTGCCATATGCAGAGAGCAGAAGACAGATTCCTGAAGAAAGAAAATAAGTTTATTTAAGCATTTAAATGTAGTTTTACTCAAGTACACTGGCATGAATGAAAAATACTCACTGTGGAAAGGTAGGATGCATGTAGGGTAAAAACAGACTTCAGCCATCGAACCATTACTGAGGCACTGAAAAAGAGAAATAAATTATATCCAAGAGATACTGGCTGAGAGAAACCTATTTCACATTCTAGATGCTAAATAGTTCTATATAAAGTGTTCCTCTTTAATTAGAGAGCAAGATAAATGCACTCTACAGAGGGAAATGTAAAGTTTGGCTATCCACATGAGCTATGCAAGTTATTTGTTAGGAAAGGAAGATATTTCAGTGAGGGACTAAACTAGGCAAGCTCGGCAGTCTGTGCTTCTGAAATCCTTTATGGATGGTCTCAATGAATAAAAGATCAAAGCATGCTATTTTCTTCTCCACCTACAATGAGGGAATTTATATTTAGAAAAAAAAAACTCAAACCAACCTAACCCCCACAACTCAGAACAGCCCATCTCAACAAAGCTGTCCTTATGGCAACATAACAAGATGGAGGGGGGGAAGCTGGTTCTGTAATTAAACACCACATTAAGAGATGTCTAAATACATTTGATAATGAAACAAGCTCTACACATGAGAGTTATTTACTGATTAGGTCCGTAATGTAAACATTTGGGGCCTTCAGTTACATTCTCAGGGTTACACATTCATTTCAGGTATTCTTTTCCCTTTCTAATTTCACTTCAGCCACCCTGAAAAAGCACTTTAAGTGTTTCAAGCTCCTCTTTTCACCCTCAAGGAGGGGAGTTTTTTACCTCCAGATACTACAGTTTAATTGCAGTTACTATGGAAATCTATCACATACATGGTAGGAGAGACCATAACACCCACATGTGAAAAGTTTCAGGTGAAGTGAACTGTAGCTTTGTTTCTTACCTGTATGGGTTGCCCTGCAATCTCTTTGTAAGCTGAAAGGACAAAAAAAACCCAGTCAGCCATAAGTAACAAACACAATGAGTTTAATACCCTAACATGAGATCATTTGACAGCCCCAATACTGGGGCAGAAAGTTCACCAGGAATTTGAGGTTTGCTAGGATTAACCACTGCCAGGCTCCAGAAAATTACACCACTGGCTCTACCACCCTCTACACAACTGGTAACTTGCAGAACCTGGGTTTCAGTATTACAAGAAAGCTGGAACTCTTAACATACAAAATATCCACTGAAGCTTAAACCTGGCAGGAATAAGTAGCAGGAAACCTCTTCTTTTTCATCTCTGTTTATCTGCTTAGTAGAGCAGTTGTTACAGGGGAGACAAGTTGGGTAAACAAGTGAAGGAAGTATCAAGTAAAGGCCATTTCACACAACAAATCTCAAGCTTGGGAGAAGACAGTTTCCCAAAGGTCTGACCATCCACTGAGATTATTGAGCTAAACACAGGCACTTAGATTCCCTGACAAAGGTCCCAAGGAACAAACACAGGATCTCATTAACAAAAGCCTAAGGAGGTGCTGTAAAACCAAACATTCAGCACCAGGCCATCAGCATAATTCAACTAGGATCAGTACCATAAAAACAAAAATTAAACTTATTTGTGGTCAGCACATGGAAATACTAAAGAAATAGAACCATTAACTTATGTAATAGAACATCATTCACATAACAAGAGCTACTAACCAATGTTCGGTTTAAAAAAGTAATGTCCAGTCAAGGCCGATCATTAAACTATTTCTGTCCCAATAAACAGTTTATTTAGTATCACTGAATAAGCAGTTCAGAAGCCAAATCCCTTTTAAAATTACTACTAAGTGATGTTCAAAGTTTAAGTACAGCAAATGGACTTTCTGATGCTTCAAATTATCATCCATGTTAGTAGCTGAAAAGAAGATATAATGGTGATTGTTTGCCATGAACTAAACAAGCTTTTGCTTCATCTCTTCCCTTTCTTTTCCCACATAATCATTTAAGACAGTAATACATGATCGATTGCTCTTCCTAGCTTTGACAGTGACACTTGGTCCTTTGCTTAAGCGTCAGCCAGAAAAGATAAAATGTGTATCACGGATAAATTAAGAAACACTTCAGTCTTCTTACAGCACCAAACCAACTTCAAAAATAGACATATCCTGAATTTTAGTAGCTAAAAGGCAAATCACATATGGCTTGTATGACAGCACAAGAAGTGGAGGCTCTCTTACCTCATGCAGCAGTGGAATGACAGCATGTATAGGCATTCTGGCTACTGTGTTCTTTACTATATTTTCTTTCCTTGTGTTGAGTACTTTCTGTTAAAATGAAAAAATATGATCAGAGAATAATTCAGCTTTAACATGTGTATAAGCAATCAGCAAAATCAAAAAGTCCTGCCTGTAAACCTCTTCCTATTCCACTACTTTTATATGCTGATGATTATGAGCAAAAGATTTGCTATGAAAAGGTGTTTCATTTTCCAAGTCAGGTACAATTAACAAAGTAAAGGCACTCAATAAATCCATCTATAACAACCTAGCATTGCCTCTAGCCCACCTGCCCCATGGTAGAAATGATGCATTACAGGCACATGAAAATCTCCCTGGATATTTTCTGTTTGACTTCCATAAATGCATGCCTTTCACAAGCATCTGTGACAAGAAATTTCTATTCAGCATCAAATTCGTAACAGTACCCCACCCCCATACTATTATGTCCTCCTAGTCCAAATGCAAAGACAAGCTTTTCAAGTGAAACTTGTCATCAATTCATTTTTCAAACATTACTTGCTTGAAAAATGTACACTCAAGAGACTAAGCACAGATTATGCTCCAGTCCAAGCTAAAGGGAACATGGCTGCATTGGTAGCATCACTTGTAAAACTTCTGAACCGTGACATAACAAATTTATCATAAACAAAGTGACTCAAAGTTCAAGGACTGACTCAGAAAACAAGGCAGGTAACAACAGAAAAGTAACACCACTACTAAAATTCATAATAGCAATGCCTTGAGCAGCAAATCAGCAAAAAGCAGCTGGGAGAAACAACAGGTTCTGAACTGTTTAGCCTTCCCTGCTTTTCAGCAAGGCTCCCCACCAGTCCCAGTGAATAGATCAAACAGCACACACTGAGCTTGCAGTACTTACATTTAAGATTTCTGCATCGTTGCTTTCCAAGCCCTGAACCAGCAGCACGGCAAAGCTGTCTGTTTGGGGAAGGCCACCTGGAGTTTTGACTTTGCTCACATCAATATCCAATGCCCCAAGACGCTGCTCGATGCTCTCCTGCAGAGAGGAAATAAGGGCAGTGTTGCGTCAGTGTGGCTTCTCACAAATATCAGCTGAAAGCAAAGCACCTAACTTAGAGCACTCCTGCTAATTCTGCTGGAAAAGAACACAAATTTTGTGTACTCTCTTAAATGCACTAACAGAAGAATGCATGGGATAACAATGCAAGAGAAAACAAAAGCAGATTATTAAATTTTGGCTGAAAAGCACTAATCTATCCTGGCATAGGCAACAACAACCATGTGACAAAGTTCTGCAACCTGGCAAAAACCACAGGCAAGGCACAGAAGACTTGAATGAAGGAAATGTTTTGAGCAGGGCGAAGTCTCACACAGAAAGATGGTATCATTAACCTTTCTTCCACAGCAAACAAAGCAAATTCAAGTTCACCTTAAGAATGTATAGCAATGATTTATGATTCTAGTTTCTCCATTCTCGCTGAGTTTGAAAGATTACCTCTGTCTCTCCTGGTTTCCTCTTGTTTTTCTTTTTCTCCTTTCCCGAGGCTGGAGTCTTGACAGCTGTACTATGTCCTGGAATACCAGGCACTAGAACTTTGGTGTCCGAGTTTACAACAGGTGTCTTTACCTAGTGCACAGAGATAACCACATTTGAAGGAATTGCTAGTATCTTGAGCTTTCTTCCAATTTGAAATACGGATTTGAGACTCTCACACATACAGTAAAACCAGCCTGACACAACCCATTTTCCTGACATAAATATTAGGCAAATCTGACATTGAAGAGAATGAATAACCTCAAGAAACAGTTAATTTTCATAACTATCTACAACAATGGTCTCTTTGGAATCACCTGTGAACCACTTTTCTTACAAGCTTTTGCCATAGCATTCACAGAACTGTTTGTATCCAACAACAAATACGTGGATGCGTGCTGACAATAGATACCATCTGTGCTAACACTCAGCTCCATAAACCGCATGCAGATTAATTTAGCATCCACTGGAAGGCAGTAACTGACCAAGAAAAGCAGCACAATGTAACAGCAAAAGGTAATCACTATTCCCTCCAATCCCAATTCTTTTCTTCTAGGCATTGCTCAGGCACAGAACTCAGTTGTCTGAATTAGGCTGTGGCCATGGTAACAAAAAGAGACACCTTAGTTTATACCACACAAGCTAAGGTATCATCTTAAATTAACACAAAGGAGATAGAATTTTGTATTTAACAACCACGTTCCCCTGACTTACAGAGAATGTAAGGCAGTATGCCACTCACAGAATACAAAAATGCATTTTCTGCTACTTCCAGGACACTTATTCAAACCATAGTACTTCAATCCAGGCCTTTTTTTTTTTTTTTTTTTTTTTAAGTACCTCTGAAGTAGTAGAACTATAATCTACTACACTGAGAAAAGCAACTTGCAATTTCCAAAAAGCTGATTTTCTGCATCAAGAATTTTATCATAGAACACCACTGGTGATAAAATATATCTCCCCTTAGCTCACCACACCCATCACTGACCTTCTCCCCACATGGCATGCTCAGACAGCCAAGAGAAATGTGTCTTCACTGGAATTCAGCAAAAAGCGAAACCAAGATGGGTATCATCACCGCATGCCACAGAGGCCCTACACTTGTCCCTGCAGTTCAGCCCTGCTACCCACCAGATCCAGGACTGAGGAATCAGCACAAAACCTTTCCTGGCTGATGGAGCACCAGGTCTGGTAGACAACTAAAGGGTCAGAAAAACAGCATTGCTCACTCCACTGGTACTCCAAGCTTTTCAAATCTTTAAGACCGTGAATATGCACGATGATTAAAAACTTTACAGCCTGTCTCTAAACACCCAGGGGATCTTGCATGAGAGAACACAGTGCCAAGTGGCCTCAGTGGACACTGCTGCCATGCAAACGCCAAGCTTACATTCCCAGGTCCCTGTGAGCAGGAACATATGAAGGCCATATCAAGAAAGAGCAAAAAAGACTTGCCCCTTAAGGTTCCATTACATTTTATTTGGAATCTAAAACAAAGTCATACCACCTTTAGCCCAAACCATCGGGGTCAAAGAGGTTGTATAAACCAAGAGACTCTAGGGAAGGATTGATCTTAGGCAGAAAAACCTCACCAATCAGTCCTGTCTCTCAAGCACACCTGCTTACAAGAGGGCCACTGTGTGCTCTTGCACATGTCAGGACACAGAGCAGCCATGAAGATCTTTACTCACACCTGCCTGAGTGCCATGGACATCTATAGCTAACTCAGCAGCTTTGAACAGGTCCATCTAGAAACTCAGTCTCATTTTAATAGAGCAGTGCTTGCTCTCTCTCTACTTCACTTCTGAAGTTAAAACAAGAGAAGCAACAAAATTACATTTCATGCAAAGCTCACCTTTGTTAGAGCAGCATCTGTTTTAAGTGATAACACTTTCTGGATGTCCCGTACCAAACATATGTGGGATTCACTGGTGTTCAAAGACTAGGAGGACAGGAACAAAACCAGTTAATATATTTGACACTCACACCGGTGATTCAGTATGCTACTGAAAGATGAGAACAAATTCCAATGGGATAAATTAGAATGAACTTTGTTTTCACTCTAGAATAGCAGCTCCTTTGCATATCCGCCTTTTGTCACCAGATCTCTATACTCTCCAAGGACGTTTACACAGGTAAACTGGAACTGTATTAAAACCAGTTTCAATCGCCTAATTTAGCAACAGCTGAAATGGCAAGAAACAGTCAGCAATGACTTAAACCTATATGTATTCCAACTGAAAAAATGGAAGAATACAAATCACCTTTCCAAACAGCTCTGGGGCAAGAGTCATACTCCCAAAACAAGGGCAAGGAATATGTTTTGTATTTGTTATTTCAAAACAGTAAAGATAAAAATAATAAACCCAAAAAATTCTCCAAGTGAAAGCAGCATGCAGTGCATATTACAGAATCCAAACCCTCTCTGTTAAGTTTTACATACCACTTTCTCTATGATGGGCTGTAAGGTGTTTCCATACACCAGCAGCAGAGACTGTTTGTCTGTGCAAAATGCAGCTGCTAGAATAGGGACTGGTTTTGGTGTGGAGTCCCCATCATTCCCAGGTGTTGCTATCTGAATGGTACAGTTTGATGTTAAAGGTTTTTTGCAATAACTGGAAAAAAAAAAAGGAAATTTAAAAAATTCCATGATGTTTAGCTTGAACACTTCATATCTTGCACATCTAAGCATCTTTCAATAGCAGCAAACTCAGACATTTAACACCTTCTGTGGATGGTTAAGATGAGGCACAGACACAGAAAATCTGGGTTAAAGCTACACATAATACTGAAGTGCAACACAGTCCCCAACAAGTGAATTCTTCAGAAATGTATCCAGTAACCCAAGACAATGAAGCACCTGGAACCTGGTTCACCAGCATATACAAGAGTTTAAAGGCAGCAGCATAACAAAACTGAACTTTGCCTTGCAGTAATCCCAGATATTTCCCAAAGACACTCTCAAGATGAATTCCAACTTACCCATTCAAGATATGTTCAAATAAATGCAACTGCCCATCTCTGCATACAACTGCTAACTTCACAGGCTGAAAGAAGGCACAGTAAGAGAGTTTCATTAGATCAAAGAAAAACCCTCCTGAAAGTTCAGGACATTAATAGACAGTTGTAGGGCTACAATTTGAATTTTTTCAGTATTTAAGAACATTACACTAAATCTGAAAGGAAGATCAAAGACATAATCACTCAGGAACATTCAGTACAAGTGTCAGAAGATTAAAAAAATAATTCACAACTGTACCTTATCACTAGTAATAAATCCTGAGTTAAACAGTTTGCACAGTAGCAGACATGTCTAGAGGCACAGCTCTGCAAAGGCACTGACACTGAATATGCTTAGAGGAAAGAAACTCTGATGACTCCTCTGAGAATCTAAATGACAGGGGCACATTACAAAATACTCTCCAATACATTCAGGAAGAGGGAACTGGAAATATTAGAAAAATATAGCATGAAATACTGCTCTGAGAAATGGAATTTAAAGGCAGCAGGAGAAAAATGTTTTAAATAATTATGGGAACAGTTTGTGAACATGTTTCATATTCACACATTTTTCACAAGGCAACTACTTTGAAAGCCTTGTGCTTGTTAAAACTGAGAGACTTGGGAAATGTACACTGCTACTTTAACTCATTCAAGGCTAGTTCAATTCCAAATGCAGTTACACTGCCAAAAACACTTGAAATCAGAAAAAAACCAGGACCATACCCAAACCAGATTTTTACAAATCATTTCTTTTGTGTTTTTCTTTGCTGCTTCTATGATTACTAACTTGTTCTAAATAGGAAACAACTGACATTTTGCCATCACGAACAAAATTTCTGAAAAAACCCACTGAATTTGCACTTTGTAGCTTTGAAAAGGAACATTTCAAATTACCAGCTTCCTAAATGCACTTGTAATAAATATCCTTACATCCATGGATCGGCATTTAGATCTTACCTCTCCATGGTAGAACCCAAATACAAACCAAGCCTCTTTCTTTACACCCCTAAAAGGAAATTGATGTGGTAAGTGAAAACTGTTGAACATATTTGTTTGCAAACTATTGTTCCTACCTCTTCTTTGACTTCTGATACAGTCAGGTCAACAAAAGTTGGTTCATCTGTTACTGAGAAAGACATCACAGCATTCTTTTCTTTCCTATCTGATCTGATCTGCCTGGAAGACACAAAAAGTACAGATTATTTACCACAACACAAACAGCATCCTCTGCACCAGACAAGCATTATAAAGCTTATAAATCACTAGTAAATGTGGTGGTATCTATCATATTCAAAAGCACCACACTGACATTTTAGTGTTCAGCTTAGAAAATGTTCTAACTTCCAAGAGCAAAGTAACTCACAAGTGAAACTGAGCAAGAAAACTTTGAATAAACCTTACAAGAAGCGCAAGGAACAAGGAAGTTTATTACACAGTATGTTGTGGCAAACACTAGATACACAAATGGCAACTGGAAGCATGCTCAGACACAGCCAAGGAAAATCTCGTCTTCACTCAACAATCAGTGAGTCGAAACCACTATTAAAGAAATCATCACTGCATTTTTCCAGAGTGCCCCTTCTGCTTTATCTTGTTTAATCACAATCACTTGACAAGTCTATGTCCAAAACTGATCAGAGTCACAAACTATGAAAAGCCTACATACCACACACTCAATAATCGGTCGTGTATAGCTCCAGACAAGAAATAAAGTCCTGTAATTCCATCAAAGGGTTTACTTTCATTTGTAGGTTTCACTGTGGTAAACATTAATGATGACACTGATGTAGCATGGCCTGTGAAATGCTAAGAGAAAAAAACAGTATCTTTCCATGATTGTCATAAGCAGTCATATGGCAAAAATCAAAACATTAGTTAACAAAGAACATTAGGAAAGATTCAAGCATTATTAAGTCAACAAGGACAGCTCGGTGGTTTTTAACTAGTGATCAGTTTCCTTGCATTTCTGTAAGTCAAAGATATTTATCAACATTTTAAAACTTAAATGGGGAATCAAAGGCAAATTCACTGGGACTAAATCCATGCAAAAGAAATTACATCCACCTGTACTGCTGCTACTGTAACAAAGCACTCCCCTCTGCCCCCCCCAATTTTACACTTCAACCTTTCCAATGGTACTAGATTCAATTTCATTCTCAACTTTAACAATGGACACGTGTGCTGACACTAAATCTGGGCGACACACCACCCCCAAGGCCCCCCCAAAACTGGTTCTTCAATATATTTTGCAAATAGCGGTTTTGGTCATTAGAGAATGCAGACATACAGGGTAGCTGCCATGTGCCAGCAAGCCCACACTAACAGCACATGTGTACACACTCACCTGACAGGAGATTCAGAGACTATCCCTGTCCTGTCTGCTAGCAGGCAAGAGAACACGGCAGCATTCACGGATCAGCTAAAGCATGGCCATTTGCTCAATGTCTGAGCCCTGCTCAGGGAACAATAAGGAGTTGCTCCTATGCCTTCCAACTGTTTCAACAGCAAAAGTGATAATGCCACCAGTTACATGAAGTTTAGCTCGAAGGCTTTGTGGAGGGACTCATGTTATAACCCATGCCAGCAGTAACTGATACGGTGGTGAACTGAGTTCTCCTGACAGAAGGGTGTCAGACAGGGACCCAGT
Source organism: Chamaea fasciata (assembly GCF_029207755.1). Classification (NCBI taxonomy): domain Eukaryota; kingdom Metazoa; phylum Chordata; class Aves; order Passeriformes; family Sylviidae; genus Chamaea; species Chamaea fasciata. The sequence continues at coordinate 15,131,458 of NW_027094088.1, read as the reverse complement.
TAAAAAGAACAGCATCCATCTTTTTCCTACAGCCCTGAGAAAGGATGCTGGCAGCATGCTCAGAAACAAAAATTTAATGTTCTCATTCAATCCTCAGCAGATGGAAACCAGTTTAGGGTACCATCACAGCATAAATGTCCAGCAGTCCCAAAACTGCTAATTGTATCCTCACACATACAGTAAAACATTTTAGATGTCTGATCAGGGAACACTGGATAGGGCATTTTTTTGCATCCAGTTGAACAGAGGTACAGAAGTACTTACTCTGTAGACTTCTTTGGTCTCCAAGTCCCACAGTTTTATAGTTCTACCAGCTGACAGCAGCATTTTTCCATCTGGACTGATGCATAGACAGGTGACACTGCTATTGTCGCCTTTCCACTTACTAGAATTTGGATGGAGAGTTTTTGTACAAAAGGAGAAAGATGGAGAAATAGAAAAAACAGTATTCATTAGGATAATCTCAAAACCACCATGATGGAAAATTTAGGGGAAAATTTAAAAACCAGTAAATTAAATAGTCAAGAGATCAAAGCTATTCTATTTCTACACTTCACCTTCAAATTAGTTTACAAAATAACACAACCCAAAAATATGAAGCTATCCAATACTGAACTGTTGACTTCTTTCTTAATACATGCTTATTCTGTTCTGAATTCCTCTCTAAGTTTTCTACTTCCAAAAACAGGGCAAGAAGAGCCATACCATTTTCAGGATTTCTCTATTCAACAACCCTTCTCAACACTAAAAATCAGAGTTTCAAAGCCTATTCAGTTACTGGCCCTCCTCCCAAGTCTCTGAATGTCATTGACAAAAATAAACTTCACCTTAATGGTCTATGGTTCAAAGCACTACTTAAAAGTACAGAAAAAAAAAAGGAAAAAAATAAAGATGCTGTCATGAAAAACCTGAATGTGCTTTAATGAAATATCATTGATAATACGTGTTTCTCACAGGACAAAACTGCAAGGAAAGCATGAACACAAATCCTTTACAGATAGGAAGTAGCCTGCAACACATCACATTTTAACTGTAAACAGCCTTTCTGGAAATACTTCTAAATAGCTTTCACATGCCCAAGCAATACCTCATCTGTTTTCTAAAACAGGGATCTTTTACTGTATCACTTTTGATAGAAGCTGAAAATTTTACAGCTCACAAACCTGAAAAATAACATTGCAACTTACAGGGAGTACAACAAGATTTTGTATTCTCTTCCAAAGATAAGGTCTGACTAAGAATTTAAACCACTTATTAACGTAAACCAAGAAGGTATTTTTAAATGTACTAAAAAGACGAGTCTAAACTAGATGCAAAATATAAAGCAAAGCAAAAATACCTTGGTTTTCACTTTGGATATTCTTTATAAAATTTTTACAGGAAAGAGTTTTGAACAGGATCTCATAAAGGATATGTCCAGAATGTCTCTGGAGTAGTCAAGAGTATTTACGACATGAAAAAGCTACAGAGACAAGAAGTCATCCAGAAAGTTTCAATCTACCTCTACACCACCTTGTCTTGCCTCTTCAGAGACTCTCTTCCCCAACAGCTTGAGCCTCTGCCTGAGGTTTCATGTGTGCTGCGCACACATCCTGAAGTGGCCCTATGGAGTACTTCTACAGTAGTTAATAAAGTCAAACGTAACGCCACATGGTTTCAATTCCCTTTCTAGTAGTCCATACCTCTACAGGAATGTCTAGAAGCCTGCAAATCAAATTTTAAAAAATTTAATACCACTTCTCTACCCCATGAGCAACCGTCCTGGTTTCTCTGTGGATTACACAAATGCTAATTTCCAGGTCCTGACAGGTGTTAAGGAATGCAGGTAGTGTCGTGCGTACATTGGGTGTGAGCAATTATTGCAGATAATTCGTTCTTTCTAGTAGGTAAAATTTTAAGAGAACTGATTTCTTCTCTTTCTAACTTGAGTTACCTTAGTTATGACTTGTAACATTACCACAGAAAATTTTCAGGTAAAAACCATGATGTTATACTCTCATGTACTTTTTATCTATACACTCACTCTAGGAATGATTTTCTGTTGCCATCTTTAAAATGAAAGAACACAATGCTACAAATTACAATTCATAACCACAGTCCCCCCACTCCATGATCCCTGGTAGTCACAGGGGCAGAGGGAAACATCCAAGAGGTATGACAGCAAAACCTCTCGCTTTCCCTGAGAAAGCAGCACAGCTGGGATCCATCTCTGGTACTTGTACATGAACACACACACTATGGGATACAAACAGGGTGAATGAGATGCCCACGGGCAGCCTCAGAGCTTTGATCTCACTGGGCTCACAGAACAACAGCAGGATGCCTTGCAAGACAAGGACCTTTCGGAAGGCACTTCAGCAATGACACGCCAGGAAGGCAAAAAGAGGGGTTTCTCCACAGAAAAGTGTAGCATGAATGCATGAAACTTTCCTTTGAAACAGGGAAAGTGACAGAACATAAATGCACAGAAACCAAGAGGGAAGGTTATACAACAAATCCACCTAGAAATTATTCCCAGGCACTGAAAGGTCAGAAACAGTTTCTGGGCACATCCAGCATAAAATTACAAATGGCAAATTTTGTCTAACCAAAATTTGATTGCCTTAATAAGACAACTGCCTTGGTTAATGAGACACATTTAAGTTGACTCCAGCAATGCTTTTGACAAGGTCTCATATAGTATCCTTGCAGCCAAACTGGAGATATATAGCCTGAATGGATGGTCTCTAAAGAGGGTAAGATCTGGCTGCATCACTGAGTTCAAACAGCTGTGATCACTGAAGTCCAGCTGTGGCCAGTCACTGGTGTTACTCCTTCTAAGGACCTCCTAATACTGCATAATATCCTCCATAACTGCCCCGGTCTTCATTAATGATCTCAAACAGGACAAGAATGCACATGTAACAACTTCACTTCAACCCTAAATTAGGGAGAGCAGTTGATAACCTGGAGGACAGGGCTGCTACTCAGGGGCATCTCAGCAGGCCTGAGAAGAAACAGGCTGTCAGAATCTCAAAGCTGAAGAGGAAAATGTCAAGTCCTGCAGGTGAGATGGAAAAATTCCAGTACAGGTTGGGGACAAATAGCTAGGAAGAAATAGGAACAAATAGCTTTGCAGAAAAGAGACTTGCAGTCCTCACAGTAAAGCTGAGCATGAGCAAGCAGAGAGTCCTTGGGGCAATGAGGTTAGCTGTGTATGATCTGCATTAGCCAGAGTGCTGCCAGCAGGTCAAGGTATGGGATTCCTCTGCTCTGTGCAACTCTTGAAACTGCACTTGAACACTGCATTCAGTGAGACACGACAACATAGTCACTGGCACGGTGGAGTAAATCCAGCAGAGGGCCAAGAAGGCACCTTGGGGACTAGAGCACGTAATGGAAGAGGGAAAGGTGAGGGAACTGGGTGTGTTCAATTCTAATAGAGAAGGCTAGAGGGAGACTTTACAGCTATCTTCTGCTACTTTACATAGTCTCAGCATAATACAAGTTAAGCATGCATCTCTTTCTTAGGGATACCAAATAGGCTACTGATGATGGGCTGTCTGCAGTGCCCATGCCAATCTTAATAAAACCAAGAGCACTGCAGTAACAACCAACAGTGGGAAATGTCACAAAAAAAAAGAAACAACATCAACAGAAGGATCAATGGACCATCACACAGTAGGCTTTCATTGAAGAAAGGTAACCAGGATTGTTAATAGGAATCTTGGTTTCTTCTTTAAGGTTTAAAGCCAATTTGACTTTATTACAAAAGAAAATAAACGCCTGCACCAGACATTATGTTACTCTGCATTAAGTTCTATTTTGCTCAACAGTACTTTTAACAGTAGCAGCCTGCTCAGACAGCCAAGTGGAAGTGTCCCCACTGCACATCAGCAGCAAGCGAAACCAAGTGGGTTATCATCACAGCAAGGCCCTTCGAGCAAAGCTGGGTGCATGCTGCAGCTTTTACTAGAATGAAGTCTTCCAGTATCTGCTCGAGGATTTTTTTTTCTAAAATTTAGATTTTTCAGCATTTAGTGGGACTTTTAGTCTTTCAGTCTCACTAAAAGTTAGCATGGAGGGATCCAAACCCCTCTCAGAACAGTTTCATGTAGCCTTTCCAGTACTCAGAGGAAGATACCCAACCATGATAATTATGCTTTCATGCCTTAATAAAACGACATCCAATCTCAGAAAAGTAACAGCCAACAGTCACTTTGCGGGCATGAAGCCTGGAAAGCAGAGTGCAGCATTTCCAAAACCTGCAAGGGAGAAAACACACAAAAGCAAGTGTAAAAAAATTCAAGTGAAAAGCAGCACTACTCACCACTTTACTTTGCAGGTCTGTGTGTTCCATTCCACAATGTGTTTGTCATCTGAACAGCTATACAAGCAGCAGCTATCTTGATGCCATCTCACACAGTTTACTCTACTGTCGTGACCACCATCCTACAAAAGATAACAGAGGGTTATCTGCAGTAGTCTTGACAACCAAGTCTTCCCCACACCAACAATGTGAACAAGGTGCTCTTTTGAGAACTTCATTCCAATCACTGGCATCTTGAAGAGTGTGTGTGGTTTTAAAGAACATGCATGACAGTTACACGAATTGAAGATATTTCATATTTTGGTACATACAAAGAAGTATTTTGGCTTGGCTAATACAGCCTAGAAAAGAGATGTCATCTGCAGCTTCCTCACACAGGGAAGCAGAGGGGCAGGCACTGATCTCTTCTCTCTGGTGGACAGTGACATAACCAAAGGGAATGGCAAGAAGCTGTGTTGGGAGAGGGGGAGTTAGGGTGGATATTATGAAAAAGTTCTTCACCCACAGGGCACAGGCTCCCCAGGGAAGTGGTCACAGCCCCAAGCATGCCAGAGTTTAAGAAGCATTTGGACCACACCCACTGGCATACAGTGTGATTCCTGGGGCTGTCCTGTGCAGGGCCGTGTAGAAGCCTAGAAGATAGTCCAACGTGTGTGTCTCAAACACTGATAGCCAGACAGCCATGGAACCAACCAAGGACTGCGAGAACACACTGTGAGAAAGAACAGGCGATGTGAAGGTAGGACAGCACTTTCCTGGTCCATCCTTGTTCTGGCTCCCGGTGATCAGGACAACACAAGCCAGGAAAAACTCACAAAAAAGTGGGCCTGGACTGTTGACAAAGGCACCTCCAGTAGGGGGGATCAAGACCACCAAAGACCCCATAATGCCCTCCAGCCCATTTCCAGAAAGGTCTAGAACAAATTGCACATGGTAACTAATTCATATAGAAAGTGAGAAACTTTGCTCTGGGGACAGAACTTGTCTATAAAAAGGTGCTCTCACAGAGTCTGAGTGATGGATGCCCCAGGTCACTGGACACCCCATCGGTTGGTTTGATGCTGGAGCCAGGATTGGTGACTTTTTTTTCTTCATTCCTTTCTTTCTCTCTCTCCTCTCTACTGCCCTACCCCTTATTCAAAATCCACTGCTGTGCATGTATATTAGAAGACACCAATTTCTAAGCCAAGTGCATGATTTACTGATGCAACTTTGGAGATTTTGAGCAGCCTGTGCTTTTTGTCATTCCTTTTTGACCACAAGCACCTACACACCTGCATGCTGCCTTCAGTTTCAGGGTGGGATGCTACCAGAGAGGAGCTGGGCCTTGATTATCCCTTCCAACTGAGGATATTCTGTTTTAAAGATTTTTCTAGCACGTCAAAGTTAAAAAAAAAATAAATTGTCTTGCCTGCTATTTTTATACACAGCCAAACAAGGCTAACAATATGAAATCTGCTCCAAGGAAAGAATAGCCACAGGTGTTCTTGCTGAAGTAATCTAACTTCCTGAAGTTAACTCAGAGGTGAGTAGCCTTCCTTTTGTATCAGCATTCAGGAGCAGACTATCATCAGACCAAAAGACCCTTTAAGCAGTATCACTTCTCTTAACAACCAAAATCTCTGCAGCTCCAAATATAACCTTGAATTATTCATTAATTATGAAAATATTTACTGGAGTCTATGTCACTATTTGGATTGTAACAACCTGCTCAGATTACCCCAAAGGTATTGCTGCAAATGAGCTTTGAGCAAGATAAACTATGTTACAACAAGATATTCTGTTCAGTAAAGATAGCTAAAAGTACCATTTCTTATTTTAACAAGAATAATCTTTTAATTCAACCTGTATGTAAAAAACAAAGTACTCAGAAAACCTGCTGTCTTCTATGGAAAAAGAGTGTCTTCAAACAAACACTTTCAAACAAACAACTACGTTTTTCAAGCATAGTTTTTCCATATAAGAGAGTTGATATTCGTTAATTACTGTCACTTGCATGCATCATAATTCTCAGAAACGACTGGTTTCTCTAAATTCATGTGTGTTTATCACCTTACCAACAACTTCAAGTTTAGAAGCAAAAGTATACCCAAGTATCTCAAAAGTATTGCACAGCCATTCATATAGATTTATTTTGCTTGTTATATAACCCACAACTAAAATGGAGGTGCTTGGGAGCTTGGAAAGGTAAAATTAAAGTCACTGCATATCATTCAAGAAAAATCATGTACTAAGAGAGCTCAAGAGCTTCCCCAAGGGAGGTAAATTTACAGGAGAATCCATCAGTGTGACACCTTCCCAAGCATTGATGAGTTCTCTGCCCTTCCCTCCCACAATGCCATGCAGGAACTGAGGGTATGACAGTCCCATCAAGGATTTAACTCTCCAGTGAGGAATTTCATCATTACTGTTCTTTTCAATGTAAAGTAGCAAACCCATGGACAATGTTAAGATATTGCACTAACTTAGAAACAAAGATTTTTCGGCCTAAACTGACTGAAACCATCAGTGTTTGGTAGCATGTGATGAAGAGTGCATTACTTACTAGCTTGCTCTGTAATTCTCCTTTTACTGTGCTGTACAACAAAATGCTACCAACTGCTGTACCAATAGCCAGGATATCTAACTGCTTGTCCACTTCTCCAACTTCAGACTTCCGCTTTTTCCTCAGGGGGCCATCCTGGAAAACCAAAAAAGAGAAACCATGAAATGAATCAGTCTGACTGGCTAATCTCAGCGTTAAGGCAGACGGAGGAAAAACCTTAAGCGCAGTTTGAGACCCAGACAGGCAGCACAAACACCACTAAGACACAAAATGAACACTGAAGCGTACACAATCCTAGAAACTCATCTTGTACCTCCATGGACAGGGTAATAAACTTGCTATGAATCACTTGGAAACACCTGGGAGAGGCCATTTTGCTACCACCCCAACCATATCCATGTGGGAAACAGCCGCATTGAAGTTTTTCACAAATTTCCCACCCCAGAGGCCGAAGTAAAGATTAACATAGTCAGAATACTTCATCTACAAAATAGAAATGCTTGATCATGATCAGTTTATTCTTTCTCAAAAGCTAATCAAAAGTCTTGCAAATCTGAAGCACTCATAATGCTTCTTAAAAAGAAAGTGCTTATCCCATTCCACAGAGGGAAGTAACTGGGATTCAAAGGAAAGTGCTCTGCCCAAGTCCTGTTGTCTGCACTAGAGATCCCCACATCATCAGGCAATTCGTAAGTCTTCACTCTCTTGCTCTACAAGTGCTATCAGCCACGTCAAGGAGGAATTTCACTTTGTCTCCCATAACCAAAAACTTGAGAATGCAGATCACTGGGAAGGGGAGAAGAAATAAAACTGGTTCTTACACATGTGAAACTAAAATTAAGAGGGCAGAAGCAGTTATCATATTTATTCCCCCTGGGTTAATCACTAATTGCACGCACACAAATTAAAAAAAAAAGAAAATAAAAAAAACTGTTCAAAGACATGAAAAGAAAAAATATCACTAATGCCACTGATTAGTTTTTAAATTAGACCTTGGTATGTCTCCTTACATTTGTTACATCACAGCAAAGCATTCTCTCCAGTTTTAAATTTACACACATGCTAATGACTCCTCCACACAACAGATCTATTTGCACTGACAAGCAGCCTGAAGAAGCCCAAGGAGACTGATAAAATGTGAGCAACCAGCCCTGTTCAAGTTCCATGTGGCATAGCTGATCTGTTTTACAACAGACATGACACAGTGAACACAAATAATTTCTACTCAGGTCCAGAAATATGACAATCAGGATGTGGCAGGTTTCACCACAACTAAGGTATAAAAGTTTCATAGTGAAGAATAAATACTTTGGTTCTTTGAAACAGGATTTTCTATTCCCTCTGTATTTAACAGAGGTAACACCTTCTGCAAAGAAAAGTGTTTTGGTTTAGGCCAAGAAATACAAAATTGCCATAAAGATAAGTTTTACATCAAAAGCAGACTCTTGAGAAAAGAGATTATAAATCAGGTTTTTTTGCAAGTATTTCTTTAGGCTTTATCCTTCCTGGGAAAGAAAAGTATAAAATATTAAAAAAACAGCTGCTGAGAAACTAACTGCAATTAATTGAACCTGCTGTCTGACATGCAAAGACAAAGGCCAGAGAGTGGAGATGCAAGTACAATTCATGTGTTTTCTGGTACTTCTCGAACACTTTAAGTAGTTTTACCAATTATCCCACACACCCCTGCTGCAAAGCAAAACCAAACGTACTAACAGACTTTATTCTCTTCCCCTGAATAAATCTTTCAACTAGATTTTTTTCACCCTTCATTTCAGTTTGCTATGGCAAATTTCCTTGGAACAACTCAAAGGCCTAACAGAAATCCCCCAAGTACAGAGTTATTTCCAGGGTCAAGAGAAAGCAAGGGGCAGAGGAGGTTTCTCCAGGTTTTTTTCCACACACATTTCTTTATTGACCACCCCTTATCAGCAATATGAGTGGAGCACTTTGTCAGAAAATTCTGCATGAAGAAATGCCAGTGGAAAACTCAGACAGCTGTTAACTTTTGAGATAATTTGAAAAAAAAAAACCACTCTAAGAACATTTAAAAAAATCAAACTTCCCTACCCTACATTAGATTAGTACATGGACAGAATGACAACTGCACTTAACATCCATGTGGGATTCACCTGTGGATCAGGGTCTTAAATAGAAAAGCACCCTGTTGATGTGGAAAGGACAGGACAAGTATCAGTTTCCTTGTAATTTGATTTCATTTTTAAATTAATGAAAACTCAAGCTTATTTAGAAAACCTTCAACTTTGCCTGAAAAATCACCATGTTTTAATTAGTACAGATGGTTAAAAGAAATTATTTGAAAAGGAACTGTGCACACGTTTTTCCATAATGTTCTTCCTTCACTTGATAAGCCAGAGACTTTCTAAACAGAAATCTGCTGCTCATATGTGAAATAAAGCACTTAGAACGCTGAAATGGAGAGAAATCTAAAGGTCTTGACAGAGCAATTGCAGCTTCTTAGGAAGAGAGTGGAAGAAGGTGTTTTGAATGTTGGAGCTTCACTCTTGCACAAGACACCCCATGGAGCAGGAGGTGATGAACACTGCACACAGGAAGCACTGACACTGGAAGCACGTGGGCAGGGAGCATCCCAGTAAAGCCACCCCTGTATCAGCAATTCCAGAGCCTGCAGATCAAAATGTGATTTCTAATATTCCCCTGCAACACACAGCCTCCATTAACATGGCAGCAGTCCAAAACATACGGAGTTTAAGTGTAACTTGGCCAAACACCATTTATAGCTACTTACTGGCAGAGTACTACCCCTGAACACCAGATACTAGAACTGCCTAGACAGATGTCAACTTTACAGAAACAAAACCACAACTAAATAATGTCAGAAAAAACACATTTAATAAAAAATTTTGGCATAACTATTTCAGTTCTACAACTCAGTTTAAGGAAAAATCAATGACTTTAAAAAGTTCTATGGCACAACTATTACAGAAACCAGTATGTTTCCCAGCTCCACTTTAAAACTAGCTCTCAAGTAGGGAACAGGATTCGAACTACCAAAACATTAGAAAGCACTGAGAGGTAGCTAAGGTGATTTTCATATAACCATAAACCAGGCTAAATTCAAAGACCTGTGGGGTGTAGTAGTGTGTCTCTAGAAAAGGTTATTTTTAAAAAAGTTTCAAAAGTCTCTCAGAAACTTCCTGTGCTTGACTTACAGCACCACAGCAGTGCAGTGTGTCTACTTTAGTTTTATTTCACACAGGATGGATTAACTCCATTTTCACATGCCACTTTCAGTGAATTTAAGAGCAAAGAATGTATACAGCTTTGCAACTCATGAATAAATCCTTTTTATTTCAAACTTACATGGCCAAGAAACAGGTTCAGACCATCTAAAACTGATTCTTTCTACTTCATTCTTCACTGAGAGTTTTCAAAACTCAGGGACTACACTGCTCATCTGAGCATTATTGCCCTCCTCTGGGTTCATAATCTGTGTTTTAAGCATTTTGAAACAGCCTTAACAGCCTTTCAAATACATTGAATTGCTGATATACCAAAACACATTTTAAAATGCACCCCTTACTTCTTATGATAAAGGGGGTGGATTTCACATACTTTATCCATGTTTTGCATTATTTTTTCCTCAGAAAAGGATATGTTCCAGCTAAAGAATTTCATAAAGGGGACAAAAAGGCACCACAGTATATACCTCAGATATTTTCAGGTTTGGTGTTCACCTGAGGTGACGTTAACTAACACTTGATCAAGGTGGAGAGCATCCAAGTGCTCCTGATGCATGCTATGAATAAAACTACTGAACATCTTCTTGCAGGATTCCTGGACTCAGGAAGATGAATCACAGTTTAGCAGCTTGCATGGGAGTACTTCCATGGGTAAGGGAGTGTGGAGAGATACTGCCTTTACCGGAAAGCGAACTGAGTGCGTGCACAGCAGCTGAACTGCTCTGTAGCATCACCTTTTCAATTACGGCAAAACGTGCCATCAAGTAACATACCTCGCTCCTTCAAGGAAGGCTTCTTCCACGCAGATAATATGAGAGACAAATGGTTTTCAACAGTCAGTGCTTCTGCCGAATTTTTGTTTTAAAAAAATACAAAACTAAGCCTCCAGAACCGCCTCCCCCACCGACAAGTGAAATTTACCCTGAGCAGCGCAATCCTGGGACTCGAGAGAGCGGCTACCCCCGCGCCCCCCCATCCCGGGGTGCGACACACGTGAACTCCAAACCTCGGGGCTACGGGGAACGGGACGAGACGGAGCCCGAACCCCGCGGCGCCCACGGGACCCTCACCCCGCTCCCCGGCCAGGTCGGCCACATGGCGCCGGGAGGGCGGGGTGAAGCCGAGCGGGCCGCGGCCACGCGTCAGCGCTGCTCGAGTCCCCGACATCGCCATCCCCATCCCGCCCCTCACGCATGTCCCCGCCGCCTCCCGCGCTCCCTGGCCTCACGCACCTTGCCGGGGGGCTGCCGCGCCCCCGCCGGGGCCCAGGCCAGGCATGTACAGGCGGCGCTGAGGTGGGCAGAGGGCACGTACTCGTGCTGCAGGCGGCTGCCGGCCGTGTCCCACACGCGCAGCCGCCCATCGGGCCCGGACGAGGCGAACAAGCGGCACCCGCGCGGAGAGAAGGCGCACGGAGGGGCCGCCATGGCGCGCGCTCCCCTCGGCTCTGCCCGGCCCGCCCCGCGCAGCGCATGCACCGCCCGCGTGCTCGCACCGCGCGCCTGCGCCGCCCGCCCCGATGACGCCATATGGCGTCATCGGGGCGGGCGGCGCAGGCGCGCGGCGCGACAGTTGGGAACTCGAGCAGCGCCCCCTTTTCCCGCCTCCGGCTGCTCCATGAGGGCTTGGCGCGCGCTGCGACGGGCGGCCGCCTCCTCCTCTTCCTCTTCTTTTCCTGCCGACAGGAAGCCTCGGAGGCGGGCATGGGAGAGTTCGCTGTCGCCGCTGGAGCGGGTGAGGCGGCTGCTGCCGCCCGAGGAAGCGGCGGCGGTGGCGCGGTGTGCGGCGGCAGCAGCGCCGCAGCCTCGGGCTCCCCCTGAGGAGAAGGAGGAGGAGGTGGCGGTGGCCACCCCCGGTCAAGCGCTGGTTGAGGCGGCGGGTCCGCGTTCCGGCCCTTTCCGCGCCGGGGAGCTGGCGCTGGCGGAGGTGCGGAGGAAGCACAACACGACGCTGAAGCTGCTGTGCCGGCTGGCGGCGGAGGCGGTGCTGAGCAGCCCCGGCGGCGTCCTGCCCCACCGCGACATCATCGGACAGTTGCCCGGGCAGGTGCTGCGCGCCTCGGGCGGGGCGCGGCTGCTGCTGAGGCGGCCCTCGCTGGACGAGTACGTGCTGCTCATGCCGCGGGGAGCCACCATCGCCTACCCCAAGGTACCAGCTGGTGGCTGGGAGGTCGCTGGCCGTATCTCACCTTTAATCTTTTGCGTATAGTAACGTGCCGTGTTTTTCTTGCTCGCAGGATATAAGTGCTCTATTAATGATGATGGATATCCACCCGGGAGACACCGTGTTGGAAACTGGCAGCGGGTCTGGTGCTATGAGCTTGTTCCTGTCAAGAGCAGGTGAGAACCTGGCTTTAGACAACAGAGAATTTATTTATTTCCTTATCATAACAGTGAATTTGTTTGTTTCCTTATCAAAATTTGGGGGTTCTTTTTGCCCAGATGCTTATGGTTCTCATGGTTCCAACTACTCAGCTCATAAAAGCTTTACTGCAGTTCACGTGTTCACCTATAGTTTGTTGACTTGAAGCGAAGTTACATCAGCACAGGGACTGTGAACCGTTCTGACGGTGCTTAGAGGCCCGTAGTGTAAATGGTTTCCAAGGCCCCAAGATCACTCAACTGCAGATGGTTATGTTAGGCCCAAGTTTTAAGGTCAGCAGTTGCACCTCTGCCCCCTCCTTTTGCCTCCTAATGCTATTGCTTGGTTTCTTCTGATCATCTTTCTGCAATAAACTAGTGTTTGGGGTTTTTTCATTCCATTGGGGTTTTGAAGCTAGCATGGGATTATCCTCAAAGCGACCACTGCTGCTGTAAGAGCTGGAAGCCAATGAAACAGAAGATAAACATCAGCGCTTCTCTTTCCATTGAGAGGGAAAGTAACAGTCGTTAGCTTTCCCCATCTTGCCCTACAGGCAGACCCAAAACCCAAAGAGATGGAATACCTGCTGCTGGCTAAGGCAAAAACTAGCTCTTGCTAAGTACGGCAACTGATTTTTTTGCCTTGGGTATTCAGCCATTTCATATAAGCACACCTGAACTTGCCAATTATTCCTCTAATTTTTCAGTCTTGTCCAACGGGTTTTTTTCTAATCACTTTTATTTATCTGTAAATGGGCCAAGTTGGCAAAATCATTTACATTACCAGGCTCTTAGCCCTATTCAGGGGAAGAGTGCAGTTGTTGTGTTGTGTGCCAGATCAGCTCTATTTTGAGGAGTGGGAAAAAGGAATGAAATTGCATTGCTATTTTCAAATTTATTGAATTTAAATCGGCACCAAATACAGCAAGTTTTAGTCACAGCTGAACACACTTTGTTGCTGACACAGAAATAAGTAGATTTGTTTGCTGTTTCCTAATGGTGGCTGCTTTTGCCATCATTAAATACCCACCAGTGATACCCAACAAGGAAAACAGCTGCTACGTGGGTAAATGCTGGAATTTGAATCTAGTGGACACCTTACCAATGTCCATGGAATTATTTAATCCCAAAATTCTTGTTGATTTAACAGATTTCATTTATGTCTTAATTGTTATTCATTTTATATTTTCTTTTCCATTCTTTCTTTAATCATTCCCAGAAACTACTGACATGAAACAGGATAAAGTTAAGAGAGTGCTGTTTGCCATGGCTTTAAGATCTTTGAGCACTGGAAAATAGGATGCATGCAAACTTGTCATACTGTAGCTTCACAGTAATGAAGTTTTGCCTAGATATTTCACCTTGCTGTTCTTACTTTTTAAAAGCAGTTTCAAAAAGTAGGAATTACTTGGAATGAGTGGGGGTAAGACTGATTCCCCCAGTGTGAAGAATTTTATTTTTCTCATGTTTCTAAACTGTTTTTGGCACTGTGACTCTACAACTGCTTCAGGTGATTAAAGGCAACATGCTGAAACCTCCCCTTTCTTACAAGCTGGGTTCTGGCCGTTGTCTGATGCAGGGTGAACTGGATCAAGGAGCAACTGTTGGGAAATCCATCCTTTCTTTTACTCAGTTATCTGAATGGATTCACAGTGGGATCACGTAGGTGAGGGAAGGAGCCTGATGACTTCCAGCTGAAATGGCTTAGAAGGGCACAGAACTGAGCTGGGAGCTGCTGCTTCCTGAAAGCTGCCTGCATCCATTCCAAAGTAGCAAGGAGAGAGAAGTGAGCAGTGGGATAGACTTGAGGAATGGGAGTAATACAAATATGGAAAAATGTAGCAGTGCACTGCTGTCTGCCTGCACAGCCTGCAAATGCTTCCTCTTTGAGAAACAGTGTATATTAGACTTGTGGTAAATTTCAGAATAATAAATTTAGACTTAATCATTTACTACTGTTGCAGACAGTAGCAGGAAAATTACACAAACCTGGGTAAATCAGAGAGTACACTGGAAAACTTGTCTGTGGGGCCGAGATCAGTGAGAGGGTTTCCTTAGCCTGTGAGCTGTGAGCACTGGTGCAGCATTCTCAGCTGGCACCTCTGGTTGCTCTAGCAGAAGGATTTAGCAGGGGCCACAGATGCTCAACTTGTCTTTTGCTGCAGGAGTGACTTCAGGAGAACATCTCAGGAACAGTCTGTGCTACTATAACTACACTTTATTTTACCTGTGCATTGATGATTTCTATCTGTGAAAAAACAAACACAGCACTTTTTCTGCATATGTTTGTTTTAACTGTAAAGAAAACATAGATTGTCATTGATTGTTTCATATGTGATAATTTCCTAAAGCAGAGATGGAAAGGTGTACTTGTTATAGATTATGGTTTTTTGCTTTTGTTTTGGGTTTTTTCCCTAAGTCTGTATAACAGGAGTTTTAAGTGGTGAGTGGAGTGTCTTCTCTTTGTTTTCAGTTGGGCCCAAGGGACGTGTTCTAAGTTATGAAATCAGAGACGACCATCATGCTTTAGCTAAGAAGAATTACAGGCGCTGGTGTTCTGCATGGGAAATAGGACACATGGACAAGTGGCCAGATAACGTGGAGTTCATTCTTAAAGACATTTCAACAGCTGCTGCAGATATGAAATCTGTAACACTTGATGCAGTGAGTGAATCCGAACAACTCCCCCATTTGACATTCATGTCCTTTCTCCATAAATGAAAACCTCTAGTGCTCACTCTCACAACAGAATTCCCGTATCTAGTGTAACATGAGAAATAACAATCCAGGTCTTCATCAGTGAAAGAAACATTGTAATTTTTTGTCAGATACAAATGTTTTCAAGGTTTCAGTTACAGGTTGTCAAATGAAAGCGGATAAAGCTATACTATAGAAATATTACAATTGATTACTGCTGTCTTGTAAGCAAAGACCAACTCACTTTCATGTATTTTTTAGAAACTGATATTTTTATGAGATACATATTTCAAGCATTAAATTTCAGAAGCATACATAACGTTATTAATTATTTAACTATGTGACCGATTTGCTATCAGCTGTATAGAATGCACAATGTAACTAACTTGTAATTTAGAGAATGCTATGGCTTGCTCTCCTGTCCTGCTTCTTTGTATCCAGATTTCCTAAAAAGGAGTCATGCTCGGGAAAATAGCTTGATGTTAACCACTCTTCCCAGTAAAGGGACAAACTGCTTACAACTACTTACTTACTAAATGCTTTAAACAAATAGCAATTTTTAAAATGGTGTAAGCAAATATAAAACACATCATTAAAATACCATTTCAAAAAATGTTTTAAGTTACAGTCCTGCAGGAAGCATCAGATATTGCATATCCCATTGTTCTACAATCTGAATAGCTTCCTAGCAAAAGATGGATAAATTGCCATAGACAAGTTTTTTAGTCTTGAAACTGAAAGCAAGTTAGACGTTGTGACCATAATGTGCTCCTTTTATGCATTTAAACAATCTTTCTTTTCACATTTGAGAGACAGGTATTCAAATATGTTAGTAAATGTAGTCTTCTAAGTTTTGATTACTGTCAGGATTACGGGATTTAATTACTAGGAGGCTTAACTTCTTAGTTGGTCAAGTGCTACTTGCTGTTTTAATAGAAATTCGTATGGAAGTAGAGAAGTCTTAATTTTGTGTAAGTGTGCACCTCAGGTTTTGAGAGGCGGTAATAAAACTGGTTGATGATTACATACTGATGTATGCATCTCTTTTCCATAACCCTTTTTTTCCCCCCCAGCATTGTTGTATGTTACATTGCCAGATGTACATATGTTTTCCCCAGTAAACATTAATACATCTTTCTCTTACAGGTGGTTCTGGATATGCTGAACCCTCAGTGTGCTCTGCCTGTTGTACATCCAAGCCTGAAACAAGGTGGGGTGTGTGCTGTGTACTTAGCAAAGTAAGTATTTATTTCTGGCACCTTTATTCAGGCATTACCTGGCCTCGGTACAGAACCAAGCATCTTCTGAAATGTACATCCAGCATTAATGAAATGGTTAGCAAAGTTGGGTTTTTTCCCCATGTAACTTTCTTTGGGAGTTGTACTCAGTAAAAATTACATTTGGCCACATCCTTTGGCATCCACTTGGGGCATGTTCTCATTCTGGTCAGTGAAGTTTGGGCTTAATGGCATCCTCAAAGTAACTGCACTGTTCTCCAATGCAGTAGTCAGGTTCCTCCTTTACCTTAAAACTGAAGGACTCCTGTAACCTCAAAGGTAAAGAATGTGCCAAAGTCAGTAGAACTGAGATTTTGTGATTTGAGTTTTCAAAATACTACAATATCCTTTGCATTTCTTCAAAAGCATCACACAGGTCATTGACCTTTTAGACACAATACGGAGCTGCAAGCTTCCTTTTTTGTGTGAAAGGATAATTGAGGTAACACACAGAAGCTGGTCAGTACTCCCTGCTAAACTCAAGCATGGCAAGTCAAGCCAAATGGTGGGAACTCAAGAAAATATTGAAGAACCACCTCAAAATGAATACGAAGAAATCCATATTCAGGATCAAGCAGTTCTTAAAGAAAGCAAATACAATGGTAAGGACTTTACTACTGATGAGATACCCTATTACTGCTCTTGATAATCCAGTATAGGAAGATGTAGTGTTTCTTCTTAAGTCAGCTGAGAATTGGCAAGGTTTTGGACAGCCTAGACCTTGTCACACTTAAAAAAGACTATTAATTGTTACTTAAGTTTTAATATCCTATTAAAAGTCTGGGCTAAATAGAAAATAGATTTCAATCTGCAATAAAAAATGACTGCCTTTCTACTACTGTTTTCAAGTTTTTGGTTTTTAAGAAAATTCAGTTCTTTATACTCATCCCTTAGCTGCTTTAGAGGGCCCTGACGGCCTTAAAGATTCCTTAGGAGAAATGGTGGCCAGTGTGGTCTGTTTTAATATTATGCTGTTCTGGCAAATCCAAAAATGCTGCCATATATATATTTATATGACAGATGTAAATAAAAACACAGTATAGATCTGCAAAAATCAAAGAGTTCTGAATATACTGGTAGGTGACAACAAAGAAAAGAAAACATGTCAGGGAAAAATATTACATGCACAGTATCTACTCTAGTCTGCATGTAGGTCTTAAAGTTGTGGGTACAAAGTAAAAAAAGAATGTCCTTCTCACAGAATCACTCAGTGATGCTGCTGAAACAAACCGCTCTGTGCCTTACATTGCCCGACCATCCCACTGGCAGGAAGTTCATTCAGGTGAGGCACTTGGAAAAAGTTTATTTTAAATATTTAGTGGTATTTTTATTTCAAAGAAACCTACTTTTTTTTTTTAACTAGTATTTGGTATGTTCCTATATCATGAAATCATATAACTTACAATAATAAAATAATCATTGTATAGTGAAATACTAAAGTAGTAACTTCTGTTTTTGAATTAGCATTCCTTACCAAGCTGAGAAAGTTTCGACCACCCCTTTCTTGATGCTGCTGCCGCCTCCTTAGCTGCTATTTTGAATATTGTATCATAATAAAATAAAAAATAACAAAGCAGATGCTACATTTTGCAAGTTGTGTAACTTTTAAGTAATGACTGCTCTGATTTCTACCTCACATCAAGTTTGAAACACCAACTGTTATCCCAATATGTAAATGGAAGAATTTGAAGTGAACCGTCAGGTCTGGTGTTGTGATGCAGCCCAGATTGTTCTGCAAATCACAGTATTTGTTTCTGTCTTATCAGGTGCATTTCATTCTCCATTGCTTGTAAACCAGTCCATGGATTTATCTTGATTCAGGGTGCTACAATGTTGTCTTTTGCTGGACAGGCGCTGGCCGTCTACCAGAAATGAAGAGAAAAAAAAATGAGTAAGATCAGAGGCTGCCCCTTGAAATGAATACTGTGCTGGCTTCTAACTGGTGACTATAGGTTTCTTTAAGAAAAAAATTCTTGAAGCATAACTTAAGGAGATACTAAAATTCACTGAATGTCTTCACTTGATAGAGCTGTGCTTATTTCAAAATCCAAACAGTTGTTGACAAGCACAGCCATGGTTCCCTTCCAGCTCTCATTCTGCAAGTTGCCTGCTTATTTGTGAACTTCACTTCATATAAAGTATTCTCAAACAGTTTTTTCTGACCCTTGTCAAAGATGAGAAGTAAAATCTCTCAAGTAAAAACAGACTTAAAATTAAGTAATTTGGGGTCTCACCTGAGCAAGTGGTAATGTTTACCACATTGGTAAACATTAGACTGGAATGCAACCCAAAATCTAGTGTAGTAGATGAAAGTAATATGAAGAGACTCAACGTAAAGCAATTGGTACTTCCAGGAAGTCAAGTTACAATATGTGAAAATGAAAATGAATCTGTGAGGGTAAAAGCACAGTTCTGCCAAGGTAACTGCATATTTAATAGGGAGGGACAGAGCTGTCCCTGCAGCACTCTGAAGGGCAAATATGGCCCCAGTTGCCTAAACTAATGGAAAATCATTCACAGTATTAAACCTTACCTTGGGCTTTATAAGAAGGAGAGTCGTTTAGCATTTTTTCAGCTGAGAAGGTATCCTTTGATTTCTGGGATGAATGCAGTTCTATCATCTCCAGAGTGTCAGTAGATGAGGAGGAAGATGACAATCCAAGCCGTACAAATCTGCCTTTCTTACCGCAGAGCAGGCAGTCTGTAGGAGTGGCGCTGGGCCCTCGGGGCAGCTGTGCTCCCTTATCGTAATTCCTCAGAGCCCCACTGTGGTGCACAGAGCGCTCCCGCTGCCAGATGTAATGTGTGGGAGCAATGGCCATCACCTGTGGGGAACAGCCGTGGCAACAGGAAGAGTAAAACTAATGGGAAAATATACGGCTGGAAACAAGAGGTCCAGTTAGTGTACAGCAGGGAATTAACGTAGCTGAAACGGGCATCATCTCTTTTCTGTCTCATACTGTCCCACTGGAAAGTTTGCTCCCTTTGGCAGGAGTAAGTAATCCCGACACCAGTCAGGTGTGGAAACATCCCAGCTTCCAGCCCTGTGTGTTCACGTGAGTCATCACAAACACCAGCTCATGCTCAGGCTGTGAGACACAAGATGGTGTCTTTGGCCAGATACTAAACATCAACTGAGTGTTCGTCATCACTGAAATAATGATGGTGGGAAGCTGGGAGGGTATGCAAGGAAAAGCCTCCTGTACTCGCCTTGTTCCTTGTGCTTTTCCTGTAGCATCTAATCCCATCCCCAGAAATGGGCCTCTAGAGTAAAAGAGGCCCACCACTTTTCCACCATCTGGAAGTAAACATTATGTACCCAGAGCATGACAAGTGTTTTTCCAGATACACACTTCACCTGAAAAGTGAGTAATATATTTTTTCCTTATAAATTGTAAAGCACACAAAATTATTTCTAAAGTGGATGAAGTGAAACAAATGAAGGTAGATTGTAAATAAAAAATATTTGCATGAAGCAGATTACAGCCAATAAAAACTTCACTTTTAACAGTCGTGCAATATAAAATATTCCAGTTTTCTTTAAAAACATAGTTTCAAACAATGTATTTTAAATGGAGAAGGAAAAGATATCATGGAGGATAAATGGACCATTACATTTTAGCAGCTTCTTTTCTTTCCCATGGATTGTCTGTTTACTTTAGGGAAGAAACCGTACAGAGTTAAATTGCAAGCTAGTGTTAATTGTTCTGATTGCAGCATCTACAATAACAATATGAAATCTCCCTCCCTACCTCTTCACAGCAGCGTCTGCTTACAATAGCCCTGTAGTCAATTCTACTCCACAGTTGATCTCTTAACTTTAAGAAATCAGGGAAGAGCTTTCTCCAGGCTTTTCCCAAAGCCCATGGGAAAATGTCATACTTTGCTTCTTCATTGTCTTCTTCAACTGTGTTTGCGAGATACCTTCAAATATATATATATCTTTATGTTTGTAAATATTATTCAATCTTAAGTCACTATATTAGAATGATTTCTAACATAAAATAACAGACATATTGCAGTGGTTCTTTTTTTCTGGTATTGTGAGGGAAAAACACTTAACAAAGTACAGCCTTCTCTCTGAAATACAGTATTTTCTTAATTAGTTCCATATGCATTCTTTGGGTAAAAAACCCAAAAATTTTATAAAAAATGTTCTACCCTAGAATTTCTAAATTAGTAAATCAGCAAGAACTAACACATCCTGACATCTTTCTCCAAGCTGGCAAGAAAGCCTTGAATTAAATGAACAGTTTCTGATTGGTTCTTTAAATTCTTTAAATAAGGCTTAAAACAATCCTGTGAAATTTTAAACTTTACATTTTTTACTTTATAGATTTCAGCTATTCTTGGAAAATTAAGTTGCTCATATTAAATCAGGAACAAAACAACTAAATACAGGTCTATCTTCAGTTATAAATGAAAAACCTAAATGACTTTTTAATGTCTCAGTTCTTCCCTTTGTTCACTATCTGTTACTTTTAGTTTTGGATTGTCTTCTCAGACAACAGGAAAATGTTTACTTCCTCTGGATCCACCTGATACTAAACTCCTGTAAATCACACTTGAAAAAATTAGGACTTTTCGTCTCCTTCCCAGTTTTTTCACTTGCTCCTGACCCCAGTATTCTCTCTAGTCCCAGTCTCACCAGATCCTTTGTCCCCTTCTAATCTTTCACTGTTCTGGCCTGGCCTTTCCCCCTTCAGTGGAGTCAGAGGGCTCCGTCCTCTGTGCTCTGTGGATGTCACCCCCCATGTACCAGTGACAGTAGAAAGAACAGCCACTTTTGTCCCTGCACTGCTGTGCAAATCAGAGCATCTGAGAAGTGATGTTACCGAAAAAGATGACCTGAGCACCATAACACTGTGAAAGAAAATGCAGAACCCTGCAGTTATACAGAGGGTTATGTAGGCCTGGTAAAGATGGATTACTGATTCCACCACTGTTTCAAAGTATAGGCATTTTACAGCTGTTCAAAAAAGTTCTCAGAAATTCTCTAGCCATATTTTTACAGTTGATTTAAATCATGTTGACACAAACTTTAATAACAAGTTACTTCTGAGATGCCTGTCATGGTGAAATGTTTTGATACAAGTGCCTTAAAGGCTGGCAAAGATATGAAACAGGGTTTTTACATGAGCACCTGTGAGCCATGTATATGTTGCTGGGTATTGTCCTGCATATTTATCTTGTAATGCTTTAAAAAGCTCACAGATTCAGTTTGGTAGGCAGAATGCCATTGTGTGTATCACTACACCAATGCAAGCAACCCCTGTCTGCTGCTCAGGCTTGTCCCATCACAGGAAGAATAGTGAATTTGCACTATTTATGTACAGTATGTAGATTATCATAGAACCACAGAATGGTTTGGGTTGGAAGGGACTTTAAAGATCCCTGCCGTCCCCTAGGGATGCCACCCCCTAGATCAGGTTGTTGATATACTGCCTCAAGGAAGTCTCATCACATTATAATTATCAGTGTCATAAAGAAATAATGCAAAAGTTTACCCTAATAAAACCAGATAGTTTTAAAGTACTTACAGAGCCACAAAGAAATTGATTCTGGTATGCTCACTTGGTGTGAAGTTAGCTCTCTTGAAATAAACGAAAGTCATTGCCAAGAGATACTGTTTTAAAATGTAAAATGAAGTATCAATGTGTTATTTAGGTATAGTATTTCCTAAACTGATTCACACATCTTGCACCAAGATATTTTCATCATTTCTAACAATGAGGAAAGCATGAATTAAGTTTCTTGAAACTTCCATGTGAAAACATTAGAAAAAGATTATGTTCTGTATTTGCATGAAAGCATCAAGTAATTAAGGGCAGATTTCTCACTCAATGTATGTTTATTAACTAAGAAGGAAATACACTTACCTTGTCTGCAATTTCACAGCAACAGTCCATCCAAAGGAAGTCTTGGATTAGATCATCATCTGTAACAAGAGAAAGCTGTAGCATTTCAAACACCAAAACTGTTTATGTGAGAAGGTATTTATAAATAAATAACAGATAGTCGTTCATTAAACCAAATAAAAGAAAATAAGCTAGACCCACCAGCAGGGAAGAGAGAAATTGAGGGAGGAGGAGAGGTCAGGTGTGAAAAAAGCTTAAGTGACAAAAGAAAACAAACTACCAGAAAGGCAAGGTGGAAAATCTGGTGACTGCATTTCATCCATTCTCAGTAACAGCAGGTAAAAGTGAAAAATTACCAGTATTTTTTTTTTTCTATTTGCATCATTTCTTCCTGCATTACATGCTTCCAGGTGATAGCACACCATTACTTCAGAGGAACTACAGACTGCTGAGATCCTGCACCTTGATTACCTAGCAGCTTTTATAGGGCAATACTTGCTTATTTTTGGTCAGTGCTTCATTGTCCATGACCATGTACTGTAATTACCATGAACTCTCTCATTCACTTCTGCTTTTAAGGGTCAAATAAAAAACAGCTGTAATCTTCCACTATTACTTAATGTCTTTGCTAAATTAAATAAATACAAAACTTTATATGAAAGAGACACAAATAAAGAAGAGATGCTCCAGCTCCTTAGATCAACTTCCCATTCCAATTCTCCCTCCAGAAGTTTATTCCCACAGTAAATAACATGTTTAAGAGACAAGGAGTCCTTTTTTAAGCCTTGTGTAAAACAAGATGCACGTTATTTTACATGTATTTGTTGAAATGTAAGAGAAAATAGGAAGGAAAATTGTCATAAAATAAAAAGTAGCAAACCACCTTGGTTTCATTTGTAATTTTAAAAAAAAGATACTTTCATCAATTTGGTAGCCCTTGTATTTTGAACTTAAGCATTAAATATTTATGTACCAAAATATAACAACAAAACGTTTTGATAAAGAATTGCCACTAGTTTCTGTATAAAAAGCACTCTCAAAATTACTGAGCTTAGAAATCATTCTGTTCAGTAAATTTATTCATATCTCACATTATTAACCTACCAAATAATTTAAAGAAAGCTGTCATTTCCTGACGCTGAATAACTAGACATGGTCCCTTTGAACATTTGTATTTCTGACTAGGAACCCCTTTTTCACAATTTTCTTGCTGGTCTTTAAAAGCAGATCGCTTTAGTCTAGTAAGTTTTTTTTGCTGATGTGATCTGGATGCACTGGATTTTACATGCACAGTGACAGTGGGAGGTGTCTGACACACCAGATTGTGTTTCATTTCGTTAAGCAAAGGTTCCTGTTAAAAAAATAAGAAGAAATTAACTACAAAAATAGTCAGTTTCAGCACTAGTACATTTCTTTTGTTCACATGAAATGTTTCAGTAGAGCTTGTATGTCAGATGGAGAATTAATTTTATCAGTACTGATTATCTAAGTCTTGTGCCCTAAGAAAACCACATAGAGTTCTTTGATTTAGTTCTAATTTTATAAAGCTTTCTTTTTCCCCACTAGAAGGAGCCTTCCATTTTGCTTTTTCCAGTCAACTTTGTTAAATGGGAAAAGAGCCTTTCCAGGAAAAGTTGCTGTTTGTCAGGTCCTTGTAGCTCCACTCACTTAGTTACATCTATCAAAAAACCTGTGTTCTTCCCCTCCAATTTGTGATTGTGTCATTTTTTAAAAAGGAATATTAATAGAATTAACACAGCAGAACTGTGATTGAGCCATGGAATATTAAAATAAAATCTTGAGCTCATAATTGCCATTGGGAATTAAATTTATCCCTCAAGTTGAACATACCCTGAAGGCACAACCAAGGAAACGTACCTGGGGTGTTTGTAACCGCAAAATTTAAGGGAATACAAAATGGAGAGTGAGAAAGGGTATTTTTTTGGCGGAATTAAATGTATTTATGCCTCCAGTAGGTCTCTCGGCAGGGGGCTGTTGGAGGCTGTCTCACAGCAGCCTACCTAGCTCCCCAGCTCCTGGGTGGCTGCCGCACGAGCACGAAAGGCTCCTGGGGCGAGGTCGCGCTTTTGGCTCCCTGCGCGAAAGCCCAAAGCCCCCCGCGCCGCCTGCCTCAGCGGCCTCCCCCTCACGCCCCCGCACCTCGAGTGGCGTCTCTCGCAGCCAATCAGCATGCGCGGGGCAGCGGCCGAGCCAATTGGGTGGCGGGGCGCTCTCTCCTCCCTCCCCCCCGTTGCCGCCCAGGACACGGCAGCCAATGGGAGCGGAGCGGGGAGCGGCGGGCATGGCGGTGCTGGGTCTTGCTGTGAGCCTGTCTTGAGTCTCTCAGCTGCTCAACGGCACCGCAATCCTCTCCTCTCCGGGATGTAGTGACAGGATAAGGGGGAATGGATCCAACTTGAGAGTAGGCTTAGGTTAGCTATTAGGCAGAAATTCTTTTCTGTGAGAGTGGTGACAAGGCGTGAGTTGCCCAGAGAAACTGTGGGTGCCCCATCCCTGGAAGTGTTCAAGGCCAGGGGAGATGGGGCTCTGAGTAACCTGGTCTAGTGGGAGGTGTCCCACCCTGCCCATGGCCGGGGATTGGAACGAGATGATCTTTAAGGTCCCTTCAAACCCAAACCATTGTATAATTAAAACATCTCCCGAGGATGGGAAACATCTCTCCAGGAGACATAGGACATGAAGGAGAAGGGATACCTAACTTTAAAGATCATTAAAACAGAGGTACAGGATATTCTGCTGCTACCTTTCCACAGAGGCAATTAGTGCAGGTCGTAGTATGTAATTAATCTAAGGCAGTCTATTGAAATGTAACAAGAAGAATGAAAAAAATCCCTTTGCTAATAAGATTCAATGTGAAATCTTACTGTTGCCTTTTCTTATTAGAGCTAAAGATTTATCCTAGGAAGATGGCAAGACATACATTCATTTTCATTGTTTCCCCCTGTGCAGGCCAATAAAAGTGTAACTGACCTCATTTGTTATGGTAATGAGAAAAGAGGCCTCTTTACACCTTCCTCACCTTCTATTAATAATATTATTTATGTGCTCTGAGTTAGTGAGCATATTCAGGAAAAGATCACGGCAAGTTTCTGATCAGGGAGAGAGATAAAAAATATGCCAAGTGGTAAATCTACCAACTAACATAATCTCTGTATGGAACAGGCTGAAATCAGGACAGTTGGCAATAGGATGGAGATAATACAAAATACATCGGCAGGGCAAAAGTCTGTTTCTTCGATGTTCTCTTTTCTTGGATGTATATTCACAGTGAGTTGTCCTGCATTCATTGTTCTCTCTTTTTTTTTAGATACTATTTTCATCTAAGGAATCTAAACTCATCAACTGTTCATTTCATAACTGTGAAAAACAGAGGAGGGGTAGGTTACAGAAACTTCCACATGACCATCTGAATCTTTAAGACCAGGAAAATATTCTCTTGGTTTTTTTCCTATTTCAAAAGATGAAGCTGCAGTGATAATTGTGACATCCATACTTCCTTAATCTTTACACCTTTACATCAATAAAGTGGCTTACAATGTCAATTTTTATCCACACAGAACCTCCTATAGGCCTCCCACTTCCAAAATTATTTTTGGGCTGGTGGGTCTCCAACAAAATATTAACTGACCTCTTTATTCACTCAAAAATCTGTCACAATCAAGTTATTGGATAGGTATTGTGACTTCCACCAGTGTACTGTCCCCAGCCTGCCAGGACTCAGGTCTCTGCTCTGATTCAGACCCATTGCACAACATTGGATTTAGAATTTTGAGGAAACTGAATTTGTGAGAGGGAGCTGTGAGAATGTTTGGAACTCTACCTTTCTCTCCTTGCAGGACTCTGCAGCCTGAGGTAGGGCTGAGAAGGGAATGACTCAAGGATTTAACTTGAAGCATTATGGAAAAACATCAACATGGAAAGGCTGATCCCTGAACCCAGTGACAAAGAAACAGAACTTCACCTGACTCTAAGTCCTCTTTATGAGATAGTGGAATTAACTGGTTCCCAATTTTGCTTTTTGTTAGCTACAATATTCAGAAGGTTGTTGAACAGTTCATCCAAGAACATGGGTAAGAATGGAGCTTTTGGACTTCCAAGTCGCTTGCTGGACATCAGGGAGCGCTGTTTCACCACCAGCGATTTGAACCGAGACAATGCAGCACTTATCCAGTGTAATATACGGGGTTTCATGCTATACCTCTTTCCTAACCCTTCCAGTAGATGGCCATTAAATCAGTTTAGCCACTCTTCATCTCTATGTGTAATCACAGTTTGAAATTAAATTTTTAATATACAAATTTATAAATCATTTTATATAAATGCAAGTGTGTGTATATATGTTATTATTTTATATAAAATGTATATGAATAAAATTACTAAGACCTGAGTTTGAAAGACCTGGATTCTTACAAAATCTTATTTCTGGGGAAAATAATAAATAAATTAAAATCCATACATAAGCTGGAACTTCATTATATGAGATACGTAGTTATATAGCTATCCAGAATTTGATCCAAAAAGGTAGCCGCAGAGCAGTTTGATTCCTTCAAATAAAGAAAATAACTTAAAATTTTCAGTGAATGAGTTGTTTATATATAGATTAAGAAGCATCACTGAGGAAAAACACAGGGATAGTACTTTTATAAATTATATTTAGGATATATGTACTTTTTTTTTGATTTTGATATTTTTGAGATGCCTTTGGCCTCTGATGTCCTTTCCAGTGAACTTTTTTTTTTGCCTAAGAAAGATAAAATACCATAGGTAAAACACCTGGTATTTCTTTTCAAACAAAGTCATGAAGAACCACTATTGACTCTTTTAAATACAGATCATTATCCAAAAGAAAATACGTATTTTTCAGTTAGAAACTTTTCCTACTTCCTGCAGAGCATGAAATAGGAAAAAAAAAGTCTCTCTACCCTGTAGAGATGACTGCTGACCCTGCTGGGGGAACCTGGCCTCTCAAATACATTCTAAATGAAATGCTCACGGATTGAGAACTAAAGACCCATAGTAAAACTGAAACATGCAAATAAAAAGCAAACTTTGGAGGTGAGGTTAATTCTTTCAGAGGAAAGGGTGTAGCAAGTCACAGCAGTAAATTAAAGTAAGTTAAAGAGGAACAGATGAACCACCTGAACCCACATTTGTCACCAGAAACCTGTTTTATATGTGGGAAGAGAGAGTAAGGATTTAGATGAGTTGTGTGAAACAAATTATTAGGGCATCATGGTGCCTGGACTACGACTAAGCATAACAGACTGAACACAGCTTACCAGTTTGCTGCTGGGGGCAGTAAGCAAGGATACTGGAACCGTGCCTTGCAGTTAAATCCTTGCTTTTGACAAACATTACAGTATGATTAAAATTTAAAATGGCTCAGTGCCACTTAAGTGTATATCACTGACGGATGGATGGGCAGGAAAATTGTTTCCGGCTTTGTTTACATGAAAAGAACGTCTGAGCATACAGCAGTGTTTTCTAATATTTACGTCCCAAAACAGCTGTAGTTTTTCTCAGGTACTGAGAAATTCAGGAGCTAGAAGGAAAAAATATTTGGAAATTATGCAGTGAACAACAAGTGTAGTGACTAGACTAACAGAGCAAATGGCAAAGGAAAGTGGAGGCTGCCAGCAAACACAGTGCATGTTTAAACCTGCTGCTCCTGCATACTTCAAAACAGCCAAGAACTGTGCAGCAACGAATCTCCATAAAGTGCCTGGGACATAAGTTTGAACTTGTTCATTCCTACTGTAAATAGACTGATATATCCTGTATGAACTTAACTAATTCAAAGCAGACAGGGAAAGCCTTTAAGATTTATTTTTAAGGATTGGCACCTGTGTGCTGGTTGTAAATGAAACAAAGAACTCTTACCTGAAGAGTTCCAATTTCTCTGTAAAAATAAATAGATCAGATAGACTACATTAGGTCTTCATCATCATGCCGCAAAAGATGAATGGTATCTCTCAACATTAGTAACTCAAAACTAGCTGTGCATATTTCACATTAAAGGAAAAGGAGATGTCCTGTACTGTTTTCCTTTGACCTTCTGACATCATCCACCGTATTCTAAGTCTTTTTTAGCCACTAAAGATTGCATTTTGGATTTGCAAGTATTAATAACCATGGCTATATTTGTTACCCAGTTGTGCCCATGCCGTTTCTTCATGCTGAATTGTGCAAAGAGCCCGAATAAACAGGACTCCTCTCTGCCTCCATGGCCCTGGAGCCATTTGTTCCAGATGCCAAGAGCAGCAGGCTTCCTGAGAGGCAGGTGCAGGAGCAGGTGTGTGCAACTGTGCCCAAGGCACTGCCCATATGCTGTGCATGCGCAGAGGGACTGGATTGCCTACATTCACACTGAAAAACAGAAACTTTCCACCTGTTCCTTTACTCCTCTTTCCTCTCAGAAACAACTGAAAAACACCAGACTTTGAAAATCTTCCAGGTGAAAATGCAGCTGAACAGAGCAAGTTTCAAGAATTTGACTTAAGAAATCGTTTTTATAAAATGGAATTAGCTAAAAAGTGTTTCATTCCATCTGGCTAATAACACAAATGCTTTGCCTCGCTGATGTAATATTTACATACGCATTAATACACTAAACTACAAAACATCCAAGGAACCTATTATCCAGGAAATATATCTTATGTTATTACCTATGGACATCAAAAGTAGAAAAACATTGGTTCTTTCAAAATAACATTGTAATTCTTTTCCTGAAAGCAAGTTTCCTAAATAAAAGCTGTTTGAGTAGCTAAAGAATAGGGAGCCTTCAAATTTTAGCTAGCTGGCTTATGATTCTATAACTGGGCAAAATGTGTAAATCCCACCAAATCTTTCTGATCTTGTTTTCCAGTTTCAAAGATAACTGGTCACATAATTCAGGTCACAAACTCTTTCAAACATAGTATCTATTTAGTCTCTGTTATTATTCAACTGTTGAACACAATTGAATCTTTGTCCACAACCACAGCCCCAGTAATATGAAACAATAGTGGTAATTAAGATAGGACAACTTTTCTGTTGTCAAGAGCCATATTTGCATGGCATGGCATTCAAAAGACTCACCCCATGAAAGGATTAATCAAAAGTAATGTAGCTATAATTTCTGAAGCAAGAGGAAATTGTTTTCATATGCAAATAATTTGGCTCCCATGCTCTAGTACTGCTAGGAAAGGCGCAGCATTAAGTTCAGTAGTGGGAAGGCAGAACTTCAAGGACAGCCCTTTAGAGACTAAAACCAGACAAGTTAAAATGTGTCCTAGAAAAAGTCCAGGTTTTACTTTTTCTTAACTCCCATCCAATGATCCAGACTCCACACAGTTAAATTAGAATTACCACAGTTTGTTAAACATTGAATGCCCCTCCCAAGAAGCAATGGAGTCTATAATTACTCCACAACAGGTCAAAAAACATTCTTGTTTCACCAAGTTCAGTAATCATAAGTTGTAAAATTCTCTCACTCATATGTTGGAGCAATAAAATGCTGAGTACAAGGGCTGTAAATTAAAGTGCAAAGAAAAACAGATGAACTTTGGTAACAGCTATTGCTAACTGAAAAAAATAAGGGAGACTCTCATAAACTGTGAAAGCAATCACAAAACAAAAGCAATTGATTTCAGTGAGGGACAAAAAAAAGCAAAACAATAATGTCATGTCCAGCTCTTTTAACCCCTCTCTCTGCTACTCGTTGTGTTGGTGTTTGTGGGATGAGATTTTCTCCCCAGCTCATGGGTGTATTTATTCACCTTTGCTTGGGGTATGACTGTGCACACAAATTGGAGTGAGGCAAGAGTGGGTGGGGATTTACAGCATGTTAACTGCTCCCTGGAAACTGCATGATGTGACCCTGTTTTTGTTGAGGAATACATGACTTCTGCTCCCTGCCAAGTACAGCCATGTCCGTGGGTTACCTGACAAACTGTAAATCCACACACTCACTAGCCTCATGGCAACCTGCACAAGTCCAGCACAAGTAAACTCAATGGCAGGTTTTATGACAGAAGTACTCAATGATAACACCACACTGAAAGACACGACAACTCCCTCTCTGTATAACCATCTGCTTCAGTTCTGCCTACAGCCCAGAGATGTTGTCACGAAATAAAGCGTGTTAAAAACTACTTAGGACTCTCTCAAATCATTTTCAACAAGTGTTTTGACAAAGCTCCATCTGTATCTTCTTTTACAGAGAAGGGCTAAAATGGGGGGGGGGGGGGGGGGGGGAGGGGAATAAAGTATCATAGATGCCAAAAGTGAACCAGTTTTATTGTAAACAGAGCTTATTTTACTATGACTTGTGATCTCATGTTTTCCTCTGAGCCCTTTCCAAATTCTACAAACTTGAGAGATTGGGCACAGTACAAAATTAGGCTTCCTTGCTGCTGTACAGTACTCTGGATGAGGAGTTATTACAGTTTTTACATCTAATGCTGTTTATTTTAAGCACCTTTGAATGCTGACAATAGAAGTTCAAAAATGCTGTCATTATTAGAGCCATGGAGATGCATTTTCAGGTACGAAAAGATGAGGGTGACAAACCTGTTACTGGCCCCACCCTCTGGAGTTAGGACTAAGCCCTGGCAGAGAGGTGAGGATGCCACAACGTATCAGACAGGTTGGTTTCTATAATCCTCAAAGACACAAATAGAACATACATTAATTGCATGAGCATTTCTCTCCTGTGGCTACACCCTGTCTAGTTGTATGAACCTCTGAACCAACAGCCCTGTGCCTCTCAGTAGCTACTCTTACTTTCGAAGGTCTCCAACCTGGTAGAGACCCAAGCTGTGGGCTTCTGAAGCCGAGGACAGCTTTGTGAGGGTCGCCACTTCTTCTGAACTAATTTCTATCTTCATCCATCGTGTGCATGGGAGTTTTGTCAAAATGCACAAGCACTGTATTATTTAAAAAAAAGTAATAATCTAGAAACAGACCAAAAAGACCCAAACGTGTAAATAGCTTTTTTTTTCCGTTTTTTTGTTGTTGTTGTTGTTTTGTTTTGTTTTTGTGGGGGGTTCTTTTTGCTGTTTTGGGTTTTTTTTACAGTGTTTGGAAATAGTTAGACAGTTAGCAGAAATGCATCACTTATTTTCTCATTGGCTTTATACTTGACCACCTCCATATGGGCAAGACATTTAAGTTCTCCAGGACTACAAATGTTCTCATTATTCAAATCAGTGTAACAAGACTTACCTGTTTTCTGGTGGTTTTCAAACAGGCAGGAAAAATAAAATACACAGAAGCACCAGTTTTATTACAGTTGTTTGAGCAGCAGCATGTGTTGATTTGTGATAATATGGAATCTTCAGAAACACATAATGGACAAGGTACTGTACATTATTTCTCAATATAGTCATCTTCCTACAGTTCTTTCAAGGTTTCATTCTATGCAGATGATGAAGTCTGACAAAAAAAAAAGTTGAATACAAACATTCTGAACCTGTCCTAATAAAAAGTTCCTGAGCAAGTCTATAATATAATGATAAATGTAGCAATGTCTGCTATCCAAAATACCTGTTGGCACTTCTGAGCATCAGTGTTCCTGGCTGTTTCTATCTTTGTTGGCCTTAACCAGTTAAAAGTAATGAATTTTCAAAAGCCATTAATTTCGTTAGAAAAAGACTAATAAGACTATGCTTCATAATTTGGTATCATACATGACCTATTTTCTAGGGATGAGACTCTGGTTATCTTTAGGAGGGTACACCCAGAACCAATCAGGTTTGCAGCCTCTGAAGAATCTCAGTTAGACCGAGATTGCCAAATACCCTGGTGGCATTGATCACGCTCTCTCCACTCATCTCTCTGATCTGCTGACCACAGTGCATGTCACAGCCCCACCTTGCATCGTTTCCTGATACTTCACAAGTGACTCATACACCCTTGCGACTTTCTCTGAAAGCAGATTCTGTCCCTTTTCTGTGCCTGAGGAGTTTCACAAAGCCCACTTACCTAATTTCTAGTGAAGACCTGGAAATGACCTCACACCATATCCCAGCATCACACTAATTCTTACTGGATTCAGAAAGAGCTGGATTTATCTCCTCGGATCTGATTCACTCAAGTCAATAGAAAATCTCCCCCTGGAGTCAATGCCTCCTTGAGTATTTTAGTGAACTAACACTTTATTCTCCAAACAGATCTAGATCCGATGTAAATTACAGAGCAAAAGTAGAAAAATACAGATCACATGAGTTTTCCTAATGTAAGTTTACATACTTTGTGAATGTAGAGTTTGGTGACCAAAACTTTTTTCCTTTTTGCTATATAGTAGAGCCAGTATGTGCTCATAGCATTTAAATTATGATTTGTCTGAGCTGTAATTATGCTTTAATAAGAGTAAACCACAACTAGCCTACACTGCACTGCCTAATCAGCAGTCAGCTATTTGATAAGAGGAGGTATCTCCAACAATTGATAGAATTATCCTGTTTATAACCAATATGCAAGGCCTTGCCTTTAGAGTTGTGTGCTGAGTAAAGTTAATATAGAATAGCTATTGAATATGGTCACGTATTTCAGCACAAAGAGGTACAAGCACCACAAAAGGTACAAAAATAACACTGCCTCCCAACCCCCCAGACACCAGGGTACCTGTGTAATAAACCTCAACACTCAGGCCCTTGTACCTGTTTAGCCTCATGTCTGCTCCACTGGTTTTGATTCTACTGAGAAGCTGCCCTCAAAATAACCGTGAAAGAGAGTTAAGATTAACTCTGCTGTGAATAGTCCCTCATTTCCATCGCCTCGCTGGTGAATGACCTCACGCAGAGCAACTCTCCTTCAAAAACACTGAGCAACGTTTAAACAGTAATTTCTTCACATTTGGATTTGTAAAACTAGGCACAGAGATTTACCTATACACGACAAGGATCAGAAGAAGAAAGAGGACTAGCTGTACCCAGCCTGTTCTGCTCTTCAACACTTACATATTAAAAAAATAAATAAAGGCAAAAGCCTATCATAAAACGTATTGGTCCTTGTTATCAAGGCTTACGTAGGTCAGCTTGGCAATTTGATAATGACAAGACAGCTCTTCTCATCTTGAACAATCCACTACTTTAACATGGAATAAGAGGTTCATAGTAAGGCAGACATTTCTGAGCTTATGGATCCTACTCATCTCTCTAAAAAATACCATCACTTGATGAAAGCAATGCAAGAAGTCCGTATCTAAGACTTTAGTCTTCCCAAGCTTTCATATTGCTAGGCCAATCTTTCCTTTTGAGTCACTGACAAGTGTATCAGAAGAACACACTTATCAGTCAGAAACCATGCAAAACCACAAAAAGAATCAAGACAAATGCTGCAAAACTCTGATTCAGGCTGTACCTGGAGCAAATCCAAGGAGCAGTCCTTTAACTTGGACCCATCTGAGACAGCAGCAGGGCACTGGAGACAAAAACAACATACAAAACCATGTACAACACAAACACAGCTGTGCAGAGACAAAAACACTATGATAGTGCACTGGCAATTTCGCTTCAAAGACGCAAAGTTTTTAAACAGTTTCCCTTACTGACGTCTGCATGTGCAAAAGTAGAAACATGTTTATATTGTGCAGCAAACTGGTAAGAGGAAGCTTCAAGTCTTTGGGTAGAATATCATTCTGGTTTTATCCTGTACTAAAACAACTTTTTTTTTTCTAGGGTGCTAATATATCTTTCAGGAAGATATATGCAAGTTTTTAACTGAATAAATAAACTCAAGGTTTATAAAGCATTTCTGGTGCACCATACTCATCTTTTGTCTTCCATTTTGGCATTGCTTTTACACTCTGGAAAGCCATCTTAAAGCCTTCAACTGGCTTTCCCATGTTTCCTCCTCGGCAACCTGGCAGGGCTCTGGCACTACCTCCCATTTTGTAGGTTCCCACAAAGCTACGCTGCTCAGAGACAAAGCACTCAGAGCTTTGAGCGAGGAACTGAGGATACTGCAGCACCAGGAGCGAATCTTCAGAGCAACATTGAGGCAGAGACATCTACTATGTATTCTAGAAAGGAACCAAAACCGAAAATAAAACCAAAACACACGAACAGGAGAGATCTTTACGAAAGTGTTCATTCTATACAGATAAGCGTTCTAGTTTTTAATTTACTGAGGAATTATCAGAATTTACGCCAAGCACAGAGTAGTTCACACCCGGCACCGTCGGATGCGAACTGAGCTCGCTACGAAGTGCAAGTATTCCCTGCTTGCTCTCAGCTCGCCGAGAGGGGAGTGGAAACACCCCCAGCATGCCCCGGGGGAAGAGCCGAGGGCCACGAGGCCGGGACAGAGAGCTCGGGATTGCCCCGGCGCTCCGAAGGTCAGCGGCGGGCGCGGAAAGCCCCGCGCCGGGAGGGACACGAGCTCGGCCCCGCTGCCCGTGTGTCACAGGGCAATCACACCCGGGAGCTCCCGGCGATGACTAACACTTTCCCCTCGACGGCGGCGGCAGCAGCAGCTGTCCCCCGGCTCCCCACGACAGCCTCAGCCCACCGCTCCTCCACCCAGGCGGGGTGGTTTCATAGCCGGGGTAAAAAGCGGGCAGGGCCGCGCCTCGGGACGCCTCTCGCACCGCCGCTCCCCCTCCCCATTCCGCAGGAGAGGCGCTGCTGAGGCCGGGCCGGGAGCGGGTCCCGCCCTGCCCCATCCAGTTTCGCCCAGGTGCGGGGGGAGGAGGGGGCGGTGGTGGTTTAAGAGCGCGCCCGGCGGGCCCGGGGGAGGAGCTGCCGCCGCTCCCCCCGCGCGTCCCAGGTGTAACCGGAGCCGGGAGGGCGCGGCGCAGCCACCAGCACCTGCGGAACCTGTCGGGCGGCTCACATCGCTCCGCCGCCGCTGCCGCGCACGCAGCGCTCCCTCTCCGCCCGCGTCCCCGAGGACTTTCCCCCGGCCTCTCCGCGCCCCGCCGCCCACCCCAGCCATGAAGCCGCTCTGCGGGGTTGCGCTCCTGCTGCTGGTGCTCTGCGCCGCCGCCACTGCCCAGAATCGTGAGTGCCCGCACCCCTCTCCTGGCCGAGCTACCCCGCCCCGGGACCCCCTCCCGCCCCCCCCCCCCCCCCAATGGGGCTGCTCCGCGCGTGCCCCCAAATGGCGACACCATTCCCCCCGGTCCTGTTCGCCGGGGACGCGGAGGGGGCAGGAGCGCCCGGCCCCGATGGCGCCCCTTTGTCCGCGCCCCCAGGGCTGCGCAGGGAGCCCTCGCTCGAGAAGGGAGGGAGGGCGGGCGGGTGCCCGGGGTGTGCGGGCACGCCACGCCCGGCCGGTGAGGGGCGGCTTTGTCCGTCCTGTCCGGTGGCGGTGCCCCGCGGTGCCCGGCTCATGGCTGCGCTTCTCTTGTAGCGTGTGTCTGCGAGAAGAACAAGCGTGTCACCAACTGCAGGTTGGACAACGGGCAATGCCGCTGCGACGCCATCGGCTCCGGCGTCTCCGTGGACTGTGCCACCCGTGAGTAAAAGGGCACGGCCGGGTGGGTGGCACGGAAACGCGCCCGCAGAGCGCCGGGGAATTTGTTGGAATCACCGTTGAGTCCCCAGCAAACAATGGAGGCAAGGAAGGAGTTCTCCTTCCTGGTCTTCCAGGTCAACTGGTGTTGGAAGATAAGCGTTCAGGTTTTCTCTGTTTGTACTGATGTAGGCTCATGCCTCCTCCTCAATATTTATTCTCCAGTGGCAAGAGTTTCTTGAAGATGAACGTTTAGCTTCCTTGCAAGCACATATCCTCACTTTTCCTACAAATCTAGAGGGAAAGAGCCTTGTGACAAGCCCTCACTCCGGATTCAAGCTCAGTTGTGAGCAAGCCTCTAGATGTGAGAAACGGGAGCTGAAAGCCTTAAGGCTGGGCTTGTTAGGCCTTTGCCTTGAGAGGCTGGCATACCCCGGTTGTATTGATTTTATGCACCACGTACAGATTAGACATCTGCTCTTCCTTGTAATGGCTTTGAATCTGGTTGCTGCTGATGTCACCTTGTGTTTGGATGGACTCAGAGCTCTTTTTTGGACGTGTGTGGTCTGTTGCTGCATAACGTGATTTTCTGGTTATTTTTAGTGACTTCAAAATGCCTGCTGATGAAAGCAGAAGTGATGGGCTCAAAATCAGGTCGTCGTGAGAAACCAAAAGATGCATTTGAAGATACTGATGGCCTTTATGATCCTGACTGTGAAAATACTGGTGCTTTCAAGGCAAAGCAGTGTAATGGAACCACCTGTTGGTGTGTGAACACAGCTGGAGTTAGAAGAACTGACAAACATGATGCAGACTTGAAGTGCAATCAATTAGTCAGAACGATGTAAGTCTTTCAACAGGGTGTGCTGTAACATGAAAACATTCCTGTATGAGGCTCTGCCTTGTGTGAATGATGCACTGGGGATGAATGAAGATGGAGCAATCAACACTTGCGTATTGTTGGGTTTTTTTCTTCAGGAGCAAGGAGACATTGAATGGGCTTAGAAGACACTTTGCTTGCTTTGGTTTTTTGTCATTGTTCTGTTGTTCTAGCCTGGGGTTAGATTTTTTGGTATGTTTTATATGCATGTACTTTAAGAATATTTATTGTACTTCAGGTGGATCATTATTGAAATGAAACATGCTGAGAGAAATGCTCCTCTGAATGCTGAATCTTTAAAGAAGTAAGTGATGATAATAATATGTCATGCTAGTATATGCATGTCCTACTAGATATCTAGTGTATTTCTAAACGGTTGCTAAAAGCATTGCCAGACCTGTGAACTCATTTGTAAGACATTTTGAAGCAAGTTGCAGATTCTTTATAGAATTGCTTTAATTTGTATTAGAAACAAATTGACTGCTAAAGATTCCCTTCCATTTAAAAATGATTGCTAGTATTTTTCCCCCCTCAAAACAATATACCGAAAGAAATGGAAGATAATGGATGAAACTGTTCAGAAAGTAAGCTGACAAAAATGGCAGAAGGACTACATAGGAGCAGCAGGAGGAAATTGAGTTTAGCCTTTTTCTCTTTTTTTTTAATATTATTATGTTAAAACCTTACTTGTAGCTACTAGATCACCTCCTTTCCAGAACAAAAGCTGCTGCCCTCTAGCTCTTCTTCTGAAC
Source organism: Chamaea fasciata (assembly GCF_029207755.1). NCBI lineage: Eukaryota > Metazoa > Chordata > Aves > Passeriformes > Sylviidae > Chamaea > Chamaea fasciata. The sequence continues at coordinate 15,094,098 of NW_027094088.1, read as the reverse complement.
TCTTCACGCTGCCGAAACTTTTGTCTAACACAGGTGTTTATTTTACAGTAAGTGCATCTTCACTGTTAGGAAGATGTTCACTGTTAATTGAACTCTAGCATGAAGAGAGTGCACTGGGTTTGGTTGGGACAGAGTTAATTTTCTTGATAGCAGTTGGTGTGGTGCTGCATTTTAGACCTGTGACCAAAACGGTGTTAATTCACCACTGTTTTAGTTACTGCTGAACAGCACTTAGATAATGTCAAGGCCTCCTCAAACTCTTACTCTGCTGCCCCAGTGAGTAGGCTGGGGATGGGCAAGAGGCTGGGAAGGGCACAGGGCTGACCTGAATAGACTGAACAGGTAGCCTATATTGTATAATGTCTCGTTCAACAATAAATCTGGGGGAAAGTCTTTTCCCAAGTAGCCATTGCTCAGAGGTTGGCTGGACACTGATCTGTCAGTGATGACTGATTGCTTTGATGTCACTTGAGGTTTTTTATTTCCCCCACCCAGCCCTTTCACTTACCAGACTGTCTTTATTTTAACTGATGAGGGTTGTTTTGTTTTTGGTTTTTTTTTCCTTGCTTTTGCCCTTCTGATTCTTTTCCCAGTCTTGCTAGGGGGAAGTGAATGAGAGACTAGGTGAAGGTTTAGCTGCTAGCTGAGGTCCACCCACCACAGAGACTGCAGAAGAAAACAATTACACTCATCTTCTCTGCTTCTCAAGTGAAGTAATACTGTCTTTAACAGCCATGGCTTTCATATCCTTGCAGGTTTTTCACAGATACCATTACCAGTCGTTATCAGCTGGATGGCCGCTACATAACCAGTGTTCTGGTAAGAGGCACATAATGTTGAGTGTAGAGTATGAGAACTTCATTTTGTTATAGCTTTAAAAACTCGTATTTGACTAATGCAATGCTACATGAGTTTCAGTAGAAGCTCTCAAAATAGTGAGCAGTTAGCAAATAGTTGTATCTGAACAGAAATGCTGAGAAACTACACTGCTCTCCTTAGTATGTAGATAACTTCTTCGCTTCACTGAAAAAGTGGAATTTGAATCCTACTGTAAACAGTTGGCTTGAGTTCAAAAACCATAAACTTGATCCAGGATGCAAGTTCACAAACTGGATCATAATGTTTTGGTGAAAAGTTGATAGCTGGATTTAAAGTACCTTCTTCTTAATACCATGCTATATTTTTATTGCAGTATGAAAACCCGTACATTACTATTGATTTGAAGCAAAATGCCTCAGACAAATCGTTTGGAGATGTGGATATAGCTGATGTGGCCTACTATTTTGAGAAAGATGTAAGTGTGTCACGGGTAAAGTTTGCCAGAGGCTGGGTGTGTATCTTGCACTGCACTTGGGAGTCTGGCTGTGTACTGGCTAAGGCAAGGTGAATTATTCCTGTGGTGAGATAAATGCCTTACTACAATGTGAACTAGCAGGTCTCTCTTTTCCTTTCTGTTTTAGGTGAAAGGTCAGTCCATCTTTCATAATAGTGCCGGGCTAAACGTCAGCATTGACAATGAACCGGTGAAGCTTGAGAAGACAGTGGTCTACTATGTTGATGAAATAGCACCGGAGTTTTCCATGAAGTCTCTCGCTCCTGGCCTTATTGCTGTCATTGTAGTGATAGTCATAGCAATAGTGGCTGCAGTTGTTGTTCTGGTAAGTTCTAACAAAGCTGCCAAGCGGAGTGGTACTGGTACAGTTTGGGAAGCAACAACATACGTATTTGGACTCTGATGGAAAATTTTCCTTTGTAAACTGGCTTGCTTCTTAAGACTTGGGAGATGGGAAATTGGTGGTGGGCACTGTCAGTGTTTCAGGTTACAACTGAAGGGTGTCACCCGGGAAACAAGTATTGGGAACAATTCATGGAGGTGTACAAAGTACCTCCTGGTTTAAAGCAGTTCAGAGTGACAGACAACCTGGTTTGTACCTGCCTCACTTCTGAAGGACGGGGAACGGATAGCTTCAAGTTTGGTGTTTTTCAAGTCAAAACCAGATGAAGTTACTTGTATATCAAGACTTTAAAAAATATTGCATCTTTCTCTTACAGGTCCTGACAAGGAGGAGGAAAGGGAAGTACGTGAAAGCTGAGGTAATTATTTTCTGTTTGTGGTGCATGTGTGGGGAGGAGGTTGACCAGAATCCAGAAACTCCTAAGCTTGCTGTAGGTTAAAAACTCCCTTTGGATGCTTCAGATGTGTTCAAGGAAACTGAAAGTATTCAAATTTCATAGCTAGTTTTCACCTCTGTGTAGTTCTGCACTAATTTCAAAGGCAGCTGGCGATGATCTGCTTTTCCCAGGGCTGAGGGGGTGGGGTTCAGTTTTACTGCAAACCCTATTTTACATACGTATAGCAAAGGGCTGTGCAATCCACAGGAAGTGCTGATAGCCTTGTTCTGTGACTAAGACCTTTACTGAGGTATTTGCATCGGTCTTCCAGTTTCCATTGAAGAGCTGCTTTCCAATGGAATAGCAAATGGTGCTTCACGGCCAAGTGTGGAGCCTTTTGTGAAGGAATCCAAACAATGTTGTAGCTAAATAGTATTGTCTGCTTCCTGCATGTACCCTAAGTAGTGCATTTCTTTTTTTTTCTTTTCCTTTTTTAATCTGGTGGCTGTTACATGGTTGGTTCTGTTAGTGCTGCATCAAATTCATTTGCTAATGAAAATCTGGGCTGTTAAATCCCAATGACTTATTGAGTCTTGAAGTTTAGAAGTAGCACAGATGTTGATCTCCCTCTACCTTCTCTCCTCCAGGTGAAGGAAATGAATGAAATGCATAGAGGACTGAATGCTTAACTAAATCAACTGAAGACAAGCCAGATTCAAGCAAGAAGACAACAAAAACATTGGAGGCATGAATCTTAACTCTTAAAAGTTTCCTCCTGAAAAGGAGGCAATTGTGCTCACTTAATGATTGTTAAAACTCTTAACAACCAAGACTGGTAACCATTCAACTACTTTTACTATTTGTTGAGAGTTAAATGCCCCATCTTACTCAAGTAAAACTTAACTATTGCTCCCTGATTTTTTTTTTTTTTTTTTTTTTTTTTTTTTTAAATGATGATGAAATGAGTTGACAACTGCTGTTACTAGGGTTTTGGAGCATACATGCCTAAGTGGTTATTTTACCCTTGTGGGAGTTTTATTGAAAGTAATAATTTTGTAGCCATGATGTTGTAATGAGACTGTCTCCTGTATAACTGAACGCAACGTTTTTATGGCAGTTTGTACATATTTGAAGATGCTGTAACTTTTTTATGACTTGAATTAATAAAAACTTTGAAACAGGCTTCTAATTCTTCCATAGTGAAATGATAATCTGCTAAGTTATCATGCTTACAAATCTGTAGTTTAATTCCTTAAAGCATGGAACCTCAGCATACTTGAAAATATTCTAGAACTCCAATTAGCAGGTTTTTAGCCATCTAGTATCTCAGTAGTATGATATTTTTTCTTAAAGCTGTGGAAAGTATGCAACAAGAGTGAAATGATACTATACAGATTGTTGTATAAAAAATGAACAGGCTGAGAATGCAATCATTTCAGGAATGCATAGACTGATCTTTCCAATGCTGTGTAAGTATTTAAAATAAACCTCTAGCCTACAACATCTCTAGTGCAGGGTTGGGGGTGGGCAAGCCTGGTATCTGATGGTGGAGCAATTTACCCCATTGCTGTGATTTTGTCTGTGGCAAAGCTGTTGCACAGCAAAAAGCTGTTTCTGCTGTTATTCCTGTTCTCTGCCATAAATGCTGGCCAGACTTCCACAGGCTCTCAGCCTCCCAGAGCCTTCCCTGGACATGAGAGCTTGCTTTGGCTATCAGTAACCTGTGCCATGGATGTTGGTTAGCAATTCCTCCAGCGTATCTGATTTATAAAGGAAATGCTGTAACTCCTGTTGCCAAAGAAATAATGATATGCAAGATAAGGAACTGAATGACAAACCTTGTCACTAATGTGGTGCATGTTTTGACCCACTCTGGCTAAAACAGGAAAAGTAGGATAAACTACTGAGAGGATATTCAACGTACTGTTCATGAAATTAAATGTGAAATGTGTCCCATCAGTGTGCCTGCTAGGTATCACAGGGAAGTTGCTGAACTGTGGTGGTGTCACCTCCCCTCTCACAGCTCACCAGTATCCATTCTGCCCTTCAACAGGGTGGTACCTCACATGAATACATTGCTGTGTGGGATATTGCACAAAAATCCTGAAGTAGGGAATTGACTGGAATGTTTTGCACCCTTTTCAGGAAACTGTCAGTGATAACCTCTGCAGGGCAGGCTCTCCTTCTGCTGATCTGTGCCATTCCCTTTCTTGCCAGGTATGCGGGCAATCTGCTGAGTTGTGTGATGAATTTTGTACAATTCTGTCAGCTGTTAACCAAATAAAGCCAAGTTTTCAGTTAGGTGGTCTTGTGCTGAGTCGTGTGTGTTGTCTTCCCTTCTTCTTCAGTCTCCTCTTCCACTTCCTTAAATGTGTGCACTATGGTAATCCTTGCCATTTCTTTCTTCTCCCCAATATTTTAATGCCATTGTTTTCTCTCCTCCTTCCCTCCCCCTTTCACACCAGGTTTCTGGCCTGTGGGATGATGGAAGGAGGTGTTGTGTGCTGTGGCTGGGCTGGAGCTGCACCTGTGCAGGCTTGACTGGACGGGCTGGTACGTAGCTGCTGTGTGGCCTGGACCTTGTCCCAATCGGTTTGTTTGAACATCATCTTCTCCCTGCTTTTCCCACACTACAGGGAGGCATTCAGATACTTTGCCATTTTTTTTACTTAGTGGAGCTTTTTGTGTCAGATATGAAGCTTAGTGCTGTATTATGGTGTTCTTCCTTGTCAAATTTGACTGAAACTAGCCAAGGGTTTAGAAAATCAGAAAGTTTACAGAAATTAAAAAAAAACCCAGCGTTTTTTTTACTAAAAAACTAAATCCACAACTGAAGGGAATGCATTGTTTCTAAATTCAGTTACTATGGCACTAACATGGTGCTGCTCAGCTCTCAAAATGGCGATCAGTAATAGTTTTTTCATTAGTTTCCTGTTCTAAATAATTTTATTGACATATTGGCCTTTGTGTTGTTCTATTTACTAAACACTGCACTTGTCCAGCTGCATAAAAGTGTGTATTTATAGGGAAATGGGAAGGGATGAGGGAGGAAATACCTGAGAAATTAGTGTATTGGTATCCTGCAGCTTATTGTGTTTTATAGGTTTTTATACCGAGACTAATATGATGAAATTTAAAGAAAAAAAGCAATTATCAGATTGTGCCAACTCTCCATATATGCATGTGGTAGTTCTTCTCATATATAGAGCTATATGGCAAAAAATGATTGCTATTGAAAAAAATGGTATTAAATAGCAAAATATTAAATGGTTGCTATTTTGATACTTGGATACTACTTTTAATACTATTGGAAAACATTCAGCAAAGTTAAAAAGAGCGTTTCCTGTAAAACAGACTAATTGAACTTAATAAAGGACTAGTAGTCTCTGCATCAATTTTTAACTAGGTGAATATTTTGGTACTTCTATTTGCCTTATTCATTAACTTCCTTATGTGAAAGAGCATATTTTTAAAATCTAAAGTTTCACACAAAGTTGAGATACCATGTTTCTTTTCACGTAATGTCAATTTTGAGAAAGCATATGAAGGGCAGGTTGAAAATGTATTAAGACTAGGTAAAAGAGATTTTTGTGTTACAGAGGGATAGACACAAACTGTAAGTAAAAATACATATCTTAGTGCCTATGTACAACATGGGAAATAGTGTTTGTATAGGCAAGTGCAAATCTATTACTTCCTCATGGATTATTACACTATCAAATATGTATTATTATTACTGCAGAGTAAAATTAAATATATGTTTATGTAAAGAAAATGACAGACTTTTTAGAAGAGGGAATGCTAATAATATCTTTGAGAAAGCATGACCAATAAAGTCTATACAACTTTCTTCTAAGACTTGGGAAATGCCAAAGCACAGTTTCCACAGCTAGAAAATGAAAAGTCAGTGTTGCATCTGTGGGGTCTGTTGACAGTACTCTACCCATTACCCTCCTGAACAGTCAGAGTAGTTTGGTAAGAGGAAAAACAGTTTGTGAACCATGTTTATTTATATCCCCACCTGCTGGACTTTGATCACCAGAATACGGTGACTTTGACTGACATGAAATTGCCAGAAAAATATTCTAGGAAAAAAATTCTAGGAAAATATTCTAAAAATACTAGCTGCTCTGCTACTCCAATTTTACAAGTGCTAGTTAGGGAATTCTAGCAGCTCCCAGGAGAGGCTGCAGTCTGGCAAAGGTCCATCCCAGGGCATACAGGCATTCAGGCATACTACAGGGGTGCCTTATGTTCAGAATAATTGATCCCAAACCCAGAGACTGTTATGAGCTTTGTTAAAATCCTTGTCTTAGCAGGGACATGCAAGGGCAGACATGCACAAAAAGGAGAGGGTCTGTGATGGTAGAGGAGACACTGACCAATCTATACTGTGTGAAAGCCTCACATGTGCAAAAAGTGATTTTTTTTTTTCACTACTATCCTCTAAATGCACTGCAGAATTCTTACACTTGCCTGCCAAGCAGAGCATGGCTGTGCCAAATCTGGTAAAAAAAAGTAAACAGAAGAAAGTTAAAAGGTTCTCTACAAGGCAACAGCCATATTTTCTGTTTTCAAACTCACGTTATCTAAATATTCTTATCCTGTTAATGTTAAGTCTCTGCTGCATGACGTGAGTGTACATACAGATGCACATCAGTCTGATACCAGATTTGCCGACATCCCCACCAGCTCAAAAGCATTAGAGCTGCCACTGATCACAGCTGTATACTAACTGACCACTGGTGAAGAAGAATTTTTTTTTTTTTTTCCTGCAGAGTGGTTAAAGGACATCTATTTTCCTAACTGAAAACCCATTGTAATTTTTCTCTGTACGCTACTTATGCCTAAGAAGGCAAAAAATTAATTAAGGTCTAGGTTAGCAGCATTTTTCCACCCGCCATGGGCGTAACAATTACAGACATCTCATTCCCGTCGCTGCTGGTAGGCAAGGGAAAAAGCAGGGACTGCTCTGTTACAGTGAATGAACCCAGCCCGGCTCCAGGGAAATGGGCCCCGCTCAGCTGAGCTGCGCGGATCAGCCGGTCCCTGCTGGAGCTGCCCGGGAAGAACAACGGCACACAGAAAATGGCAGAGGCTGCAAGCGAAGGTGATCAGTGCTGGGCTGTCCTGTGCAAGGGATGCCACAACACGATTGTTGTTCACGGGCCGTGGTCACCGCGCTCAGGGCACTAGCGGCCAGGTTGGGCTCGCCGCGAACGGGAGCCTGCGGAGCTGCCTTGAGCAAAGCGCTGGAGGAGGAGGCGCAACCAGCCCGGGGCAGAGAGAGGGAAACGCTGAAACACGCAGCAATTACAGCTTAGCAGGCATTATTTTACCGCTTTTGAAGATGACAATGAGGTCCCTGGAGTCCACCCTCTCTCCAGATGTTTGTATGGGACACTCCTTTTCTCCCTGTCCTGTCTCCTGCCTTATCTGTAAACATCAGTGTACAAAGACAAGCTGTCCCAGCTATTCAAAATGTGTATTCTGGGCTGACCTGGTATTACCGATGCTTGGCAAGGTTGCCTGACACTGTGAGTGCAGTCCCAAGGTAATGTACTTGCTAAATGACAGTTGTTCAGGCTGAATTTACTGTGCAAGTATTGCTGCAAGCAAGCGCTTTTGGTGGTGGGAAGTATCAGACCAGATAGTTCAGCTGCTTCTGAAAAGGTTATGAAAATCAAATTTATTCATACCGAAAATAAATACATTTGGCTTGCGAGAACACTGTCATTTTTACAATTGTTTTGGAGATAAGAGGAAGATTTTTGGGCTACTACAAAGCTGTCAAAGCTCCAGAGCCTGCTTTGCTCCTTCTTTCCTATGCCAAACAAAGGCAGATTGGACTTCGTCTTCACCACGAGAACCACGTGTGATCCTTCAGCAAATACATTTACAGAAGGGGTTTGAAGGTCTTTGCTGGAAAAGCTGTGTTACCTCAGGAGTTCAGCACAAGGGTTGGGGAGGGGAAGGCTGAAGTGTGGATGGGAAGTCAAGAGTGACACCAGGCAGGAATGGGGCAGAGGGGGGGACACCAAAGCATTCCCTGGGGTGGAATGGCCACCACATGGCACCACCTTCAGACCAGGGTGGCCCAGTAAAAAGTTAGTTTAATGTGAAAACTTGAAGTAGTTCTTAAGTGGGCGTCTGAGGGCCTTATGGAAAAGCACCTATTGACACCAAGAAATACAAAAGATGAGCACATTGATTCACCAGTTGGAAAGAAGAGAGAAGCCAGGTGAGAAAATCTAGAAACAGAAGTCCCAAAAGCATTCCTTAGCTGGAAACCAATGGGAGGGAGAAAGAAAGGAAGGATGGGAGATGATTTTTGAGAAGCTGACTAATACAGGGAAGAAATGAGAGAGAAAGCAATGATTGGCAAACAAGGGGATATTCTCTACCAGGTACACAAACCAGAACATAACATTTATTCAAGGAATGCTGAGGCATGTAAAATAGAAGGTATGTTTTGTCTATAGGTGATAGTGTGCAGGCAGCTGTATTGGGATACAAGAATTTGGGAAGTGGGATACAATGGTTTCTGATTGGGAAGATGAAAAGCCATGCAAAGGTAAGAGAAGTTTCTAAGAAGACTTGACTTAGCTGATGAAACATGGCATTTCTCATTATTCTTAGACAATAATCACCAAAAGAAAGACTGTCATCTATATTGTTTCTATTCCTTTGTGCCTTTACAGTACAAGATAAAACAGGCACACAAAACAAAAAAAAAGAAACATGCTTAGGACGGTGCAAGGAAAAGAGCATGAAAAATCAAAAACCTAAAGCATTCTGGCATGAGGACCACCTTGTAGCCAGGGCTCAGGATACCTCTGAGTGCTGCAGGCCAGCCCCTGCCCTTTCTGTCCCTGGACTGGGAAATCCCTGTGTGTAAATGGGGGTCAGGCCTTGGATTTTTTGGCCATTTGCCTTGTTCCTTGTGCGTCCTGGGAGGAGTGACCGCGCCTGGAGGTAGGGCAGGAGCTGCTCTGTCTGCTGGAGGGAGCACATCGGGGTCTCTGAACACCATTCCTACTGTAAGCAGAGGAGGGCCTGTCATCCACAGCCCCTGGCGTGGGTCAGTGTGGCTGACAGGGGTGACAGCGCTGCGTTCTGGCAGCCCGTGCAGGGCACTCTTCTCCTCCTGGAGCAAAGGCAGTGACCACCTCGGCACG